>NW_024039363.1:297500-1649816 GCF_016077235.1 Cyprinodon tularosa
CCCAGCTCTCGGCAAGCTTTATCGATTTTGAAGGTGTGGCTTACTGTGATGTTTCTGACCTGCAGGAGAATATAGAATAATCAGAAACTTTCTTAAGCATCTTCAGGTAAAATCCTAATAAATCCAACTTGTCCAACAAAGGACCTGATCACCTTGTGTGCCCCCTGATAAAGTAAAGCAGCCTTATTGCTTAACCCTGCCATACAGGGGAGTTTCCCTTCTTCCTGATTGTCTTTTTTACCTTTTCCAAAGCACACACCTTTTACAGAGAATCAACAAAGTTTTTTTTCTTTAAGACTCAGGGTAAGTATATCCATGTGCCTGTATATTAGAGACAGCACAGCCAGAGAGTTGAAGACTACAGAGTCTTGCCCATCCTGTTAGACCTGATGTTTGCTATGAGTTTCTCCATCTAGCTTTCATTCCTTTCTGACATCTTCAGGTTAAAGGTGATTTTAAACAAAACAGATATACCCAGCTGTCTTTCCATCCTCTGCTGATTATCCGTCAGGGTCACACCCCGACCAGGTCACCACTCCGTCACAGGGCAACACAGCCATGCACCCATTGGATTGAACCCAGGACCTTATTGCTCCAAAGTGCAGCAGCTTTCAACCCCTATACACTATTATATCAGAACTGTTTCACTTATTTATTGAATATTTTTTGTGATCAAAGAATAATACCACACTAAAACATCAAAACTTTCTGCTCTGACCCCTCAGCGGTTTATGTTTTATTCAGAGGGGCAATCATCGATCCGGGCGCCCTGCAGCAGCTGTCTGACAGAACTAGCTCCAGCTAAAGGTGCACTTTGGTTTCGGCTTCATAACACATTCATGAGGACCCGACTGGTCAGCAAGACTCCTCAGGACTCACCATTAAAGCTTCCTGAGGCTGATTTCAATCAAAATAAACCTCCAAAATTCAATTTAGCTGATCTTACTCAGGTGTATTTCACAAAAATGAAGTATTAATTAAAGAACAATCATCTCCCTTAACAGCTTCCAGTGGAACTTCTGACTCATGTTTATATTCAGGCAATTTCACAGTCTGCTATTTCTGAGTGATGTGGATACTTTTATTCAATGCTTTTAGCTGAAGGTTTAAGATGGATTTTTGCAGACAGAATGCATTAAAATCAAAGGATGAATAAATCTAAAAGTTTTAAATTTCCTTTAAAAAATTTTAAATATTGAAAAGAAAAATAGACAATGCAGTAGCCAGTAAACATTCAAACCATTTTAGTTGTAAGGTCTACAAAATGAAAACCACAAACTACAGTGTATTTTTGGGGATTTCATCTGGTTGACCAACAAAGATACAACACAAATGTGTGAAGTTATGAAAGGTTTGAACTTTATTTTATGAATAAAAAGAAGAATAGGGTGTAGCCACATTTTTACCACTTATTAAATAGAGTTGAGCAGTGTGTAATTGAATGTCTTTATAAATCCATCTGTTCTGTGAAAGTCTTTGGGTTTTTTTAGAGAACCTCAGTAAACCAACAGGACATTGAAGTCAAATAAAAACAGTTAATAGGAAGTTGTGAAAATGAATAAAAAGCATTCAAAGTGTTTGAGTCTTTGCCGCCAAGGGGAGCACTATCCATGGAGCCCCATGGTAAGTAGGGAAAGTTACAGAGATCCACAAATCAGGCTGAAGATATGATTTTAATTCTGTATAAAGACAGAAAGATTATGGCACAGCAGACAAGGTCATCTAGAGACTGAATGTTTTAAAGCAATATTGCCCAACCCCATACACTGGAAAAAGTGACTTTTGGTGCAGTAAACTCTATTAAGAGTATTCATCATAATTTCTTCTCTGTATTTTTAAGCTTCAGTTAAAACTAGAGTTTCTGAAGTAAAATTAAAAATTTTTTAAATGCAATACATGCATTTTGGGGACAAAGTAAGTTTTACTTAGATTTCCGTATACTATTTAAATGGTTAATAGCAGTATGTTAATAGCAGTATGTTAATAGCAGTATGTTAATAGCAGTATGTTAATAGCAGTATGTTAATAGCAGTATGTTAATAGCGCACTGTAGCTCAAAGCAGGACTGATTGTGCTCCGAATCAAGAGGTTACAGGATCACACATAGAGCAAGAGGTCGTCCTGACGACAGTCTTTTTTGGCAGGGTGCAATAATACTGAAAAAGCCTGCTCGCTGCTCTTAGGAATGATATATGCCCTGAACTTGACATATGCTCCCACTTTGTGCAAAACTTTAGAAGTCTTCCAAAAACCTTTCCTGGAGTAGGATGGATTTAAACTGTCCCCAAAAGTAAACACCCTGAAGTTGAAGTTGCTTTCCTAAGTGCATTAATGACTTTATCTTCTTAGGGTAAGAAAATGCTGCATCAAATGATAAAAAATCAGTAGTGGGTTCCATTTAAGCTTAGTGGAAGGTTGCCTGTCATTAATGTTTTTTATTTTTTTGCCTCATAAGGTATATATTTTGCAAAAAAAAACAACATATATCTTTATTCAAATATCTAATATAGATTTTATTCTTCATTGAGAATGGTTAGACAGTTTAAGCTGTTAATTTTAATTTTGTTGATTTTGTTTCATTAATGCTGTAATTGCATTCTTAAAATTCCACTAGTCTGGACGAGTGGTTTAAATGTTGAAATTACACTTTACAATGTTTCATTGTGTAGGTTTGTAAGATTTTTATTGCATATTTGAATAGCGACTATATTACCAGATCTGTGTTGGATGTGTTGTATATGAAATACTGTGTATTTGTTGTTTAAAAGTCATACCAACCTTATATTTTTTCGGTACAGATTCTAGTACAGTACAACATAATGCACTTTTACTATATTTGTGCATGCTTTTTTTCCATTTAAATAGAAGCATGCATTATCTTTATACCACTGCTGTGGCTGTTTCTGTTCTGACCCTCACCCAGAAGTTGTTTTGAGCATGTTTGTATAAGTTCAATATTCTTGATTTTACATATGAGTATATTTCTGTAATGAATGTTGAAACTCTCTGTTTAAGAGGGTTGTAAATTTTTTATTGGATATAAAAAGCAGCCCCTTACTTAGATCATTTGGATGCAAATACTTAGAATTAATTTTTTTATAGTAAATCTTATGAGCTGTTTTTTGCAGTGTATAGACTGGATGAAAATTATCTCCAAACATTACAAACATACAATTTAGGTATGGTCTTTGAATGGACCATTGTATAAATTAAAGTCACGTTGATCCAAACCGTTAAAGCTCTGTCGGGATGTGTAGGACTGTTATCCTGCTGTAAGACATTTCTCAAAATCTCTGGTCCTTTAAAGCTTTTAACATTGTTTGCTTGTTTTTTTGTGTGTTTGTTTCTCATTGTCTTATTTAGATACATAAATGTATCTACTCTTATAAGTTATAAGAGTAAAACTTATTAGAGACTTATAAGCCCTCATCATGACACTGCCACCAATGAGAAGATCATATATTGGTACAATCCCTTATACAGCTTACAGCTTATAAAAGCATTTTTGAATTAATTTAGAGGCATCTGAGTAAATTGTGCTAACTTCATCTATCTATCTATCTATCTATATCTATATCTCTATATCTCTCTCTCTCTATATATATATATATATATATATATATATATATATATATATATATATATATATATATAGGAGAGATGGTGTTTTAAAGAAACCGAGACACAGGCCTACCTCACTCCTGGTAAACAGCAGAGGAACCTTGATCAATGGACTCAGAATGACATGTAAATTTTCCACCAGAATAGCTTGAAAGGAGGAAGATCAAAGAGTCAGCATTAGATCTTTATATTTCTATAAAAATGTCTAAATAAAGAGAAAGACTGATGAGCTACCTGCAGAATAGACAAGTGGAACTGGGAGATTTATCAATGGTCTACTGTAGCCCAGTTTTTCAAACTACAGAGGGAGACAGAAGAGTTAGAAGATTACCTAAGAACAAAGTTTTATTAATGCATTATTAATCGTCACAAGTCCTTGGGTTCACTCATAATAACACAGATTTTAACTCACCAGAGGTGTCAGCCACTCAAACAGATTGACAGAAATGCCATCATTAATGAAATATGCCTGCCCGCTCTGCAAAAGGGCAAAATATATATTTTTTTAAATCATAAAGAAGTAATTCAGTGGGTAAAGATCAAGGTACCGGTATTTATAGAATTGTGACTTTAATACTCACAGAGATGCAGTTTTTCTTCTTCGTCAGAGCCTCAGCTGCAAGTTTGTGGGCCAGAACCAGGTTGTCTACATGGACCCAATTCATCCTGGCTGCTGGGTCTCCAAACCTGAAGCTGAAGAGACGCCGCTCCACATTCATCTGACCAAAAGAGGTGTTTAGAGGTCATTTTGTATCTAATGGATCTTTTAGAATTCCATTCATATTATTTTATCAAACTATTATCTTATGCAGAATTACAACAATGCCCGTGTTAAGTTCATATCATTATAATTTTGAATTTAAAACAAAGTGCTGATATGTAGAGCAATAAAAATTCTTAAAATAAAAGAAATAAGAATATGAAAGCTTTTTTTTTTTATTAAAAAGCTCCTAATTTATAAAAATACAACAAAAAACTTAATTATGGGGAAAGTAATTAAATAATTACTTTCCCCATTGTAGGACAATAAAGGGATTTTCTATTCTATTCTATTCTATTCTATATTAGCATAAAAACATTACATCAATGACAGAAGACTTTTTATTTTTTATTTTGTCAATATACCAGATTTCAACAATTTAACATTGTAAACAGGAAAAAATGTGAATAGCTGAATTAAGAAAAGGTTACTTTTCTTAAAACAACCTATACAATTTTTCCCAACAATTTGCATTGAGTTTGGCTGAGTGAAATTACTATAATTTTATTAGTAGAATGTATCTTATTTCAATAGATTTAAAACCACCAAGAGAACTTAGATAACATCTACTCAGACAAATCAATAGAGAAAGGACTCAGACTAGGATCAAACCATGATGTCCATGGTGGAAAGCAGCAGTGTCACAAACTACATCAGCATCCAGGCAGCTTTTCTGACTTTTTAACAGTTAGTTATACTAGATAGCCTACAAGCCTGCACAACTAGTCTGAAATTAATTGCTAAATTTTTCAGAACATAAAAATCAAGAGAAAATAATACTCATGGTTTATATACGATTAGATTTAAAGCAATAATTTTGAACATCAGACTCTTTTCTTGCTGCAAGTTTCTATTGTTGAGAATGGTTCAATAAAGCAGTTACTCCCAGGCACACAGAAACAAACAAACACACTGCAATGGCCAATATCTTTGGGTACATTTATGGGGATATTCTTATGTTGCATTTGCTACATTAACAAAAAGGTAGGATTTACCCATTATAACCTACAACATCGTTCCTTGGTTACTAAATTTAAAGAAGTTCATCACATCCCTAAACTGCAGGCACTGCTGCCACGCAGGGGAAATAACTGGAAGAAAAGGAAATGTAACTGGATGCCTGGAGAGCTTCATCAATAATGGAAACTCTTCAAACAGGAGTGGGTGCTGCAGGAGAGGCAAAAAGTTTATTTTGGTTTGCTCACCATCACTCTGTGAAGATGTCTCCTCTCCTCTGGTCCATAGATGCCACAGGGACGAAGCACGCAGGTCTGCAGCGTTCCTCCACCTGTAGACATTAGTACAAAAATAAATATGCCTGTTTATTTTTTGGGGGGGTGACAATCCAAACACAGCGCCTGCATGCCATGTAATACAATATGCCGACTGGGAGTTAGGTTTGAACATTTGACTGCCATGCAACGATGTATTGCCAAGAAGCATGCAAATAGTACAAATAAAAACAAAAAAACATTATAAATGCTTAGGGTTGAGACAGGTTTTTATTCAATCTGAAAGTCAAATAAGAATCATATCTCTGAGGGCAACAACAGAGCATTAAAACAAGAGTACCAAAGAAATATAATGTAAATCTTTTTGTTTATTTCCATCGCCCTGCTGTTGAGGTGACCTTTTGCCAGTGGAAAAAACTTCCTCTGATAGCAGATACATGCATGTTTACTTGCGGTATATAATGTGACACCTGCATGCTTTATGCTTAATTAAATGTATGGGATAATGATGACCCACAGTGTGTTGGATTACACTGAAGAAAAGAGTAGATTTTACATTTTACATTTCCATGCAAAAGTATAATTTCCCAGAGAAACCTTAAAAAAATTTGAAGAGGAAGGAAATGGGAGTTTATCTTTTTTTCCTCTCAATAATAATCTGAAAAGTGCAGTGCTGAAATGTTTAAAACGGAATTGGAATACTAGAAAAATAATTCAAGCTTATCTTACAGGGTTCTTTTTAATCCATTATTTGAAAATGAAAAAAAGTTTGAAACAACTGCTAACCTACTGAAGCTACCAAACTAAACATAAGCAGCTTAGAGTCTTATTTGTAGCAGGATTACCGTAAATACACTAGAAAAACGATCTAGAAATAAATAAAAATGCCTTGTTTATTTAGCCTTAATTTCAGTAGGTAAATAAGAGTATTTGCCAATAGAATTAGTTCTTTTAATCTTAAAATAAGCTAATTTGATTATATGCACTAGAAATAAGACAATGCTATTGTTTCTTCTTATATTAAATGCAAATTGTCTTGTTCTATTGGCAAAGTATCTTACTTACCTCCTCAATTCAAGAAGAAACAAACAAATTTTAAGAAAAAATTGCTTATTTATATTTCACTTTTTTTTTAAAGTTAAATGAGGTAAATTAGTTCAGTTAAAACTAAATATTTGCCAAGACTTGAAATACTTCCAAACATCCTGCTTCTAACTGATTTTATTCTCTTTTAGTTTTGCACATAAACACATATCGCACCTTTCACAGAGGATCCATTAGCCGAGAGGACCATGCGCTCTGCCACTGCTTTAGTTCTGGAGTAGTGATCAATGTGCTGTAATAAAATACAGATTCCTTCAATGTCTCAGTGTTGCTATAAACACCTCAGGTGCAAGATTTCACATGTCAGACTGCAGCTCACCAAATCACTGGGAACGTATGGCGCTGACGCCTCATCGCCATCCACAATCGGTTTCCCAGCAAACACCACATTGATGGTGCTGGTGTACACCAGCCTGGGAATGCCTCTTTCTTTACATACTAAAATAAAAAAAGATCACACAACATAATGAAGCTTCCTAGCAGATGCTAGATGCATGAAATCCTTTCTCTGATTCCAGATATTTAAGCACAAGTCAAAGTTTATGCAGGATTTGTGGAGAACGATTGCTCACCATTTATGACATTACTTGTTCCTCCAACGTTGACGGACTCCACCTGCTCCTTCCTTAACTGGATGGTAGGAAACAGAAGTGAAATGATGTTACTTAGATGGATCATTTATTAAGGTCTGCACAACAAAGGAAGATGCATGTGGGGGAAAAAATGCTTATTTTACTGGATTTTACAGGAGGAAGTAGCAGCCATAATCAGAAAACTAATTAATTCAACTTTGATAGTTTGTATATATGTGGGTGTTAAAACATTTTCAAACTGGGAAGACAGCATTGACCTAAAATAAGTAACTGCTATTCTAATTCAACCTTGGAAAGTCTTAAAGAAAGGTTATTCAAAAGAGAGAAGCTTTCAAACCAATCTTTCCAAAGGGAGGAAGTCCCAAAAAATCCCAATGGGATCAGATCGTGTAATATACCAATGATGATCAAACAAAAGCTTTGAACTACATTCAAAATTTTACAGGCCCCACTCCTCTTTTCCTAAATAAAAAATGAAAAAGTATTAATTGCTAATACAAAGGTCTTTTAGCAAAAGAAAACAGGAAATATTACTTAGAAAATCTTAAAACATTACATGTCTTATCTATTATGTGGTGGAGCGCTGAATATTTAGGTTCGCTTTAAAGCCACATGGTCCTGTCACCTTGAGGTAATTGAGTTGACCATGAATTCCTTTTAAAAAGGATTACAGAATTATAATTACATTTGAAGCCATTGATCAGATCGGAGAGAAATGATCTGAAACACAAATATAAAGTTTTCATTATTTTCACCTTATGCCCACCGATAAACCTTTGAGGGCCTCACAGAGCACCTGGATTTATACTGAGATGAAATTACACACAAGCAGGCTCTATTTACTTATCAGGTGACTTCTTAAAGCAATCGGCGGTACTGGGTTTTAACGTTGGGTATCACATCAAAATGAATATGTGCGCGGCCTCACTTTTCAGATTTGTATAAGTTTTTTATTATTATTTTTTTATCATGTCTCAATTTCCTTTCACTTCTCTGTCACAACGCCTCCCAATCAGACAAACTGAAAATCCTAGAAAGGTTCAAGGCACATAAATGCTTTCGCATGTATGAGTTCAATAACAAACATATCTTTCCACTAAGGAATGAGCTCACATGTTTTTGAGGCATCTCAACTCACGTTTCCTGGTCACATCTCAACGACACCAACATAGGAATTCAGACAACATTCTTTACAGGAAGCGCAGCACCTCTCGTGAAAAGCGCTAACTTTCCTAGTTATATTTCAAACTAAAATCTGCACTCCCTTTTTTCATTAGCACTTTGCTGTGACTATAACTAATAACCCCCAAATGTTTGTGTCAGCCCAGTGTTTTATTTTCTGTTTTATGACTAATCCAGTGGGAACATCTCTTCATTCATACAGAGGCCAACACCTTGTCATTTAGGTTGGAGTACTTCATGGTTGTAAGGAAAATGAGTTAACAATTAAGAGGCTTGCCTGCCTGCTATGCTGCTATACCTTTTAGGTACATTCAGTAAGACTAATTGTAGCTCATGTATAAATGGTGAGAGGGTGGATCACCTGCTCTGGCCCAGACATGCCATAGGATGCTGTGTGAAATATGCAGTCCACTCCTTCACATACTTTGTGCAGAGAGGAATAGTTCCGAATGTCGCTCTGCAGAAGACAGTGACAACAATGTTGAGATTATTTTTTGCTATTTGTTCAGATAAAGCAGGAAAATCTGTTTGAGGCTGCAAATTCTGTTAAAGTGATAAATAAAATAGAAAAATCCAGAGTCAATTTTTATTAAGGTAAGCCAGCCAACAGGGGTGTGCAGGTGAAACCTGAACCATGTCTCCACCCTCTGTGACCCAGCCGGCAGCTGCTGCCCTGAACCAGATCACTCACCTGGGTCTGTTTCCAGCCGGTGCACTGAGGTAGAAACGGTAATACTAGAACTCTATTTCACAGCTAAACAGAGATGTATGAGTATTTCTGTTTGCATAGGCTTTAAATGCAAGAGAACAAATATTAGAAACCAAATAAGAAAACAAATAAGAAATTATTTATATGGATAAATAGAATTAGAATCAAGAGCAAGAAAATAGAGAAATAAATAATGAAAAAATTAATAAACCTTTTAAAAAAATCATAAAAAAGTACAAGTGCAAACAATAAAACAATCTAGAATTAGATGATCAGATCATTACTATAAAAGCATACATTACACATTATAAATTGACTTTTGCTTAATAAAAAACTTTAGAATATTATTAAGCCTGAATCATGTTAATTATATTATGTAGTGAAAGTTTATTATAAACAAGAAACCCCAAACATAAGAAAAGATTTCCTATTTCTTAAATGTAGTTCATAAAAAGTGCCAAAAGTAATTTCATCATTTATCAGTACTATGGCTGCATGATGTTGTTTTTTTATAACCAGTGGAAAAGTTATAGGGGAAAAAAGGCATGAATATAGGAAAAGCAGAATGTAAACTTTCTCTTTAGGGTTACCTGAAAGAAGATGGCTCCATCAGGAATATCCCAAGGAGGCTTGTTCACATCCAGAAGGATGACTGTCATCCCCTCGCTGGCCAGCTCTTTCCCCAGCCTAAAGCCAAAATATCCCGCTCCTCCTGTCACCAACACCTTCTCCCTGTGGCCGTCCCAGCCCGCTGCTCCCACCTGTCCCAGTCTGGAAGCAGCACAGTTGGGGCTGTTGCAGGCACCAGTCGTGGCCCCGCTGACCCTGTGGCGGAGAGCCGGAGCAGTCCCAGAGGAAGCCACCGGGGAAGCATCACTCAAGCACGGCTTGTGAGGGAGGTTTGAGTGGTTGTGTGTGTGATGTCCACCAGCCTGCAGGCGGAGGAGCTGGACGCTGTGGCAGGGTAGCTGCTTCACCTGGCACAGGGAGGCTGCACTCTCACCCATGTTGGGGCTGTACAGATCTACAGACATCCTTATGGAGAGAAACAGGAGTACTAGTCATTTACTGCAGCAAAATATTTATCTCATTTATTTAATATGTATGTTCCCTTTTTCTCAAAGATAAACTTGTTCACATTTGCACATTTAGATATATTCTAAGTTTAGTATCTCATAGAGGGAGCTTACAAGTTAAACTTCTTTTTAAACTTCTTGTATAGCATTCATTTTAAATTACATACCAAAAAAAACTAACAGTAGCTTCCCAGAAGATGTTTCCTGCTAAATGAATTCAGAATTCTGCTTCAGTTTTTCTAAAATAGTTTTAAGCTGCTGGGAAACTTTGTCTGATGAATTGACTCACCTTATTGTGTTTCTCCTTGCCTAACATCCGTAGCTCTGCCTGATAAAGAAATTCCAGCTCGGCCGTATCTGTGGGCCCTCCCAAAGCTCCACCCTTCGGCCAGCCCTGCAACCACCTGAAAGATCTTCCTCTCGTAATGTTTGGAGGAAGACAACATTTTCTGAGAAAAAAAAAAACAGCACCTCCTCCATGATGTCACAGGCCAACATTTGACTAGAACATTATCTATATGACATGTTTTGTGATTGTTTAATCACAGATTGAGTTGGAATAGAAATAGCACTTATTTATCTACTAACTCATCTGGGGTTTTCTAAAACTTGGGAGTTGAAGGTAAAATGTTTCATAAAGTGTATTTAAAGGTTTATTATCTCATCTTAAAGACTTAATTAGGAGATCACGCATAAGGACTCCGATAACATCAGAAACCAGCTGGAAAATCCTGCTGAGCCAAAAATTATACATATAACACAATCTGCAGTAATTTATCTCCTTGACCCACACTATTGCCTGACACCATGCAAGCATCACCAGACCTGATACGTTACCTGATTTAAAAATAGTCCAATAAAAAATTGTACCTGCAGGTGATTTAATGCTTTGACCAAGTTGCTATAATTATTATTAATATTCTCACAGATAAAAATGTGTTTTGAGTTCAGAAAACTTCTGTTCCTTTGTCAAAATCTTGAAGATGAAATGTCCAAACATAACAGATGTCTTCTGTCTAATCTCTTTATTTGCCAATAGCTCCCTAACAACAAAATGATTAAAATCAGGTTTATGATACAGCTTCATAGACACTGATATTGTGTTGCAAATTTTGCATTTTTGTTGCAATGCAAACCTAATTGGAGGTCAACCTAAACTGACTAGATGGGGGGAGGAGAACCATCCCAGAGGACTATGGCAACTCTGGAGGAGCTAGAGAGATTAGAGTAGTCCATAATCTGGTTTCAGGATTAAAAATCTAATCTTTGTTGAAAAGTTGCGAGGTTGTCAAAGTGCTGAAACAAAGCAAAAAGATTTATAAAAGGTCAGATAAATTATGAACATTATGACCTACATACACAAAGAGATATCTAAGAAGATCCAAGAAGTGGAAAGCTAATAGAGTCATTATGTAAAAAGACCTTCTGCTGAAACATGGTTCTTTAATTCAGAGACACATGGAGCTGAACACGCTTAAGTTTTTAAAAATCTTTTTAGCAGATGCTTTTATCCAAAGCGACTTACAAAGTTGGTATCAGCGTGAAAGGTCTTGCTTAAGGACCCACACAGGCAGCTCATTCTCCCCGACAGGGATTCGAACCCAGGTACTTCTGGCTTCTGCAAGTCAGGTGACTTACAACTTAAGCTAGCCAGCCGCCATATAAAGGGTATGTCACATAATGTAAACGCATAGGGAAAAAAATCCATTAAAATCCATTGAAGGGTTGTAATATGACAAAAATAAATGGTGCATATATCCTTATACAATGCATTTTAATTAAGGCAAAAATAAAGTTGGTTTGACTTAAAGCATTTGTGTTTAGATTAATATGGTGTCTATTGAAGAGCTTTCAGGTCAGGATGTGTTTACACAAGGTAATAAGTTCCAATTCAATTTGATTTTTGTAACATTGGCACTTGGATTTTATTTTATTTTCTCCTGGATGCGGGGATAATTACTTTTGGCTGAAAGGTGAATGCTTGCCAAACTAAACACCTTTTCAGCATATGATTATTATTTTTTTCACTGCTGTTAAGAAGGTATTTAGTTTTGCTTTGATTTCCCTCAGTATTAAGACCAATTAATCATTGCTTTTTATGATCATGACCATCTTGAATTTATGGATCTTGTTTATGATGTCAGGCAATTTGTTAAAAAAATTTCCACTTGTTGTAGAGCCAATGATACTGCTTTAGTTTGTTCTTTTTGTATCTCAGATAAGGAATGATTAAAAAAATTATAATATAAGAGCAAAGGTTTTCCCTCTCTGGGTTACAATAGAAACAGACCAATTTCTTTTTTTTTTTCTTTTTTTATGTTTATTTGGTAGGGACTGACACAGGTCGACATAGACAAACTGAATAAAACAGCAGACCCATGTTTGCATCAAAGTGCAATAACAACAGCTAATTGTCCCTAGATGGGCTTTATAAAAGTACCACTAAAAATTAAAGTATAGTCATTTAACCTCTTAATATCCACCTCATTTTGGGAAATTCTCGCCTATTTTGCATACCAAAATGGAAAAGCAAATAACTTAGGAACTGTAAGCCCAAATTACATGTGTGATACATTATTTGAAAGCTAACACCTTCTAGTTTCTGAATATATACATGAAAATTGGGTGAGTAAAACATCCAAGCTGCATCAGTTTAAACATAACTCAAAGTTTTTTTTTTATTCTCGAAGATAATAGGTCTTTTATGACCAGTAGTTATAAAGACTTGCTTGCTTGTTGTGGCTGCTTTGTCATGGTACATTTTTACATGCTGCTATATCTGTGTTAATTGTGCTTTGGTGCTCACAGTCTATAAAATAAACTAGGTGGTTGAATTGTGGAGAATCTAAGCTTTCCAGGAATGTCTAACATGTCTATATGGCTAAACATTTTACCAGTGTAATTTTCATGCATTCTGAGTTATTTTTTGTAAACGCTTTAAAACTTTGAGAGGTTAGACTATCATAACATTGATGGCATCTACCAACAAACAGTAAAACATAAAATTGTCTTTGTAAAATTTCTCTGTGACTGTTTTCATCATTGTAAGAATTAAAACAATTGCTGCCTGAATGATAACCAGTTATCTATTTCCTTTAAACCAACGATAGTGTTTTGCCTACTTCAGAATGTAAAAAGTATTAAGACAGATAAAGAAATACATTTAAAAAATACTGTCATCTCTTTTGTTAGAAGGATTGTTTCAATCAAACAGATCTACCATGATTTAGCCAAATGTCATCATGTACCTTTAACTCAACTATCTGCTGGGAAAGAGAGAGAGAGCAGTGAAATGGAAAAAAAAAACATGACATCAAAATAAAGTGATATATTTTGCAAGAGAAGTAACTGAACCAGAGCCAAATGAGAAGCACTTCCTGAGCTCAATGTTTTTGGAGACAACAGAATTAGAGGCTTCATGTTTTATTTAGCTGGCAGCCGATAAGCAGCTGATCCTGAGCTGACGGCTGAATACGCTGCGAGTAATTAAAGAAAGCATTAATGATCAAAGGATCTGAAGCAATTTAAAGCTATACAGCAGAAGCAATAAATATATAAGCAATTGTTTAAAATAAACTCACTTTACAAACAATTGTAACAAAGGAGATAATAGTATTGAGGAAGGAAAAACATTACATGCTTTTTGTTTGTTTTTTATAAATAAAAGAAACTGTAGGTTGTGTCTTTCATTTGTGTTTCGTTCCCTTCACTCTGATTACCCTGAATAAAATCCAGTTTTGCTGTTAACTTTTTTATAATCTAATCCAACAAATCCATCTTTTCTATTAAGGCCACTGAGGTTTGTGAAAGAACAAAAATAAAAATGAAAAAATATGAAAGATTGAGAAACATAGTAGACAGGTCAGGCATAAATCTGTGGAGATGCAGTGTTATAAGGAATCTTCTAGGCTTCAAACATTTTACGTTTTGTTTCCTTGCTTTTTTTTTTTTTTTATGAGGTCTGCAAGAAGAAAACAAGAAAAGATAAAGTCCTGTTTTGGAAAAAGTCATAGCAAGAATGCGTTAGATCGGACTAAATAACATTTTTATGTGTTAAGGAAAATTAACACTGCTCTTTAATATAATAATGCAACATGAGCAAAATCTCAACCAGGGTCTTTTTTAAAGATGTATTACTTTAAATATAGCTCCTGTATTAAAAACTATAAAGAAAAATGCAGTGGTTTATGAGTAGGTCCCTTAAAGTAAAACTCCCCTTTAAACTGGGGAAAGATTCCGTGTCCGGCAGAGCAACAATCCTTAACATACCGCCAGATTTTCCATTATATGTTTTAAATTAACAAAGCATATTCATGCTTAAAGGGGAACATAGGATGGCTAATCATAATCTGTGAGTTGAAAATTGAGGTACACAGATGCATTGCAACTGAGAGTTGCAGTGTTGATTTTAATGAAAGCTTAATCACACTGGGTGCATACAAATGGCTTTGTAGATGGTTTATTGAGTGGACAAAGAGAGGATAAATTGAGATATTGTCACACTGGGATTATTTCATGTTCTCAAGCTGTTTTATATTTTCTGTTCCCTGGTCTTCATGGTTGTTTTTTTTTTTTTTTTTTTCTTTCATAAATGATCTCTGACGTTTGTGACCTTTATAGCATGGCTGGATTTCTACAGAAATAAAGTTGTACACAGGTGGACTCTATTTGGGAATTAATTGTTAAAAGGCAACTACTTGCAGTGGATTGTATTTAGGATAAAAATAGAAATAATGGGACTTATATACAAAGACTTACTACCTTTCTTATGGCTTTTCTTGCAACATCCAGTTGTGCCCTACATTATTTTGGTCTGTGACATTAATCCCTATGAGAGTTATTGATGTTTGTAGTTATAGCATTAATAAATCTGATGATGCTCATCCAAAAAACTGTACAAACAGTTGGAGCTGAGGTCCTTTGTGTCCCATTAAAACATTGTAGTCACTGTAGTTTTTTTTTTTAACACTATTAAACCACTATGGACCTGCTCTATTGACCGTTGGAGCTAAAGAAGTTCTGTACTGTCTGTCTGCTGCTGCTCACTTGTTATTTTAGCTCTCGGTGTGACTGAAGTGGAGTTGAGTTTCTCCCTCATTAAATGTTCTGCTCAGCTGTGAATCACGGTCTGCAGGGAGCCGTCACCCCGGCTGACCCTCTCACTGGGAGCAGTGCTCAGGTGCAGCCGCATCTGTCAGAGAGTGATAAATCTGAAATCCAAGTAAAGAGTGGAGGCTAAAACCAATGGGGACATAAAAGATGTATAAAGGATTGCTTTAAACCACTAAATTCGTATAGGCATAACAGTAGAAAAACAAACATTTTAATTTCTATGTATTAATTAAAACACAACCGGGTCAATTGTCCCAGGCCCGGGACAGAGGGGGGCTCAAAATTGACACTCTGACCATTAAAAATACAGGAAGGAGTAATTTTTCTGAAAATATTTGAGTGAAAAATATTTAATATTAGAGTAATTAAATATACATATATCTGCATTAAGTAAATGTAATATTTTATCTTTAAATAAGTCGCAATTACAACTACCCCCACCCCAACATAAAATGGCTTGACAAGGACAACAGCGGGCTGCGACTTTTAAACTCTGTTTCGCTGCAAACTAACAATGTCGGGTTTTCAGAAGTCACGAAGGCAAATGAACTTCCAGCAGATTCAGAGGGTAGAGAATCCCCAAAGTTTCTAACCTATTCTACCTCCCACAATCGAAGGGAAAAATTGATTAGGGACTGTCTGATATACAGCAGGCCAAAAAACGGCATTTTGCCTGCCTTGCTTGTTGTTCTCCTATGAAGAAGAGAAAAGCTTAAACTAGTGCACTAAATTCAATAGATAGGATGAAAATATCCAACATAAATAAAGAAATTTTTATGAAAAGATTTCCACGGCATCAAAGAAACTGTGCACACAAACATTGCTATTTGAAATGTAAGAACCTAGAAATATTTTCCTATGTCTACCTGTGACTGGCTGGAGGTGGGCAGGCTTTCAGTAAAATTAAGATAATAAAAAACTACCTGTGCTCTATGATGTCCCAGTACGTTTCAATGATCTGGCAATCCTGCCTATAGTCAATCAGCTTGCAAAGAAATTAAACTTCAGAGACATCATAAATGACTTTGCCTTTGAAAACGTTCATCGTTTTGCATTTGGAAACCAAGTCTTAACACATTTATGAAGTGAAGTCATCTAAGACCTGTTTGCAGGACAAAAAGAAATATTTCTGTAAACAGAACATTAAATACTGTTAGGATAATTGTCATTGATGATTGATGATGTGTGTTTATTACACCCTAATATTACCTGCCTGTTGTGTTTCAGAACAATGTTTTCCCTAGTAGTTTATTTAATTAGGGCACTTCATCTGTCCGAATATACAGTTATAATCTTCCTTCTGTACGTGGCAAAGAGTTGGGAATGGAATGAGAGTGGTGTCCTTCAGCTAAGAACAAAGTGTAATATTTTGATAAGGCTGGAGTCTCATCTGCAAACATGTATGAAGTAATGATACACAACAGCTAGCCTGTTAGTTAATACTGATTCTGTTGTGATTAGATGTTTTTTTATCATAAAGTTCTGAACTGTATCAGTATTTCCTGTAGTCAAAAGTTAGTTGTGAGATAGAGATAAAAAAATATAGTGATCAAGGACAAGAAAACAATTTTTTTGCTATTCAAACTGCAACGTGGCTGTTACCAGATCAGTTACTGTTCTCTGCATCATAAATGTTGGTTTCTGCATATAAAGGTGCTTTATTCTTGATAAGTACAAAGATAAAAACAAACAATATAATTCCACATTCACATAGTTTATTATTTGAACCAGCAGAGGGTGCTAAGCAACAATATTTCCAGTCCTTCAAGAAATATGTGCCAGTCTGTTCTTTTATTTGTTTTTGGTTTTTTTTGTGTTTTTTATTGTAAACTCATATGTGTTAGTTATTGTACTTAAATTATCCGATTAGTGTCTGGAGTTCTAGCTCTCCAGACACCTCAGAGACATTTAATCTGACTAATGAAAGAATTGTTGAGCAGTCTTTGCCATGACAGACAAAAAGATGGCATTGTGCTGCTGATTGAAACCCAGTTTCAAGAAAACATCAAGATCTAAATGAAAAATACAAGGCAGACTCTGAACAGTGACACAGTTCTATGAAATCTTCCAATGGGAATTTGCTGGAGATGAGATGATCCTATCTAAGATATGTTCAAAGCAGATTTCCGACAGCAGAGAGCAGCTCATAGAGACAGAGAAAGAACTGGCACCAAAGAGCTGGGACAGAACGTCCCAAACAACCACCAAGTAAATATACATTCAGACTGGATGAAAAAAAAAACACCAGAGGGAAAGTTTTTCTGAGGATAAGGATTATCCCTTTATCTTTTGGACTTGATGTAGGAATCTAGCCTTTCTGAGGAAAAATAAATAATAGCATATAGCTTACCAGTGAAAAGGCATATCTTATATTTATATCCCATTTCAATGGATACTTGAATAATCTAAAAGTAAATAGGACAAAAAATATACATTTCTGACATGCGATTAACTTTACTATGAAGCTAATGCATGTCTATAAAATAAAGGTTATAGATTTAGGCAGGAATTTAAAAATACCACACATGCAACACTGATATATTTTAGGGGCTTTTAAAACATTTATTTGAAATTATTTTCATGGTAGAATAATCAGAGTAAGATAATTTTTTTATTAAGTACATATGTTAAAATCTATTGTGCGTCCAATGTAAGTTCAAAAATAACTATACAGCTTCAGTAATAGTTGGCAGAACCATTGTTCTGCTGTGTCATTATGTTCTGAAAATGTCAATAATATATATACGATATATATATATATATATACGGTATATATATATATATATATATATATATATATATATATATATATATATATATATATATACAGACCTTCATCCAATGAATTGCTTTGATATGATGTTGGATCATGTGATCTGAATTTTGAACAACATTTCTGTGTTTTTTTTGGTGTTGTTTCTGGTGAATTTCAGGGCTTCCATGTACTACTAACACTTACCGGTAAGTTGCTATAGTGGTGAAACAGATTCTCAGCATGGTGCTATCACCAATTTGCTCAAGAGTAAACACAAAACGTCAACAAAAACAAAATATATATATATTTTTGTTATTGTGGCCAAACAGCTTACTCTTTATCTCATTTGACTAAAAGAACATTGGTATTCGGAGGGCATGTGGCCCCCAATGTGGGTAACTGCATTCTGTTTTCGATCTTGAAGTTGTCCATTTGGGAGAAGGCATTTCTTTTTAGGTAAATTTCTATGTATGGTTGGTTCACTGTAGATGTTGATACTGATGTTCCTGTAGTCGCTGGGAGGCCTGAATGCTCCCATGGAAAAGAAGACAAGGTCTAAAAGAACAAGGTGCTTTAACCTGTAAAAACTGGTTGTCAAGTAGCAAAGCAAGCAGACACTGAGCTTTTAGAAATACTTAAACCATGGTCTCAAACAGTAATCATGTGGACCATGGTTCAAAATCCATGCAAGAAAATGATCAAACCATATGTCCTGTTTGGATTAAATTAACCCACAGTACATTTTAACTGGAGCACCCAATTATTGTTCTTAAGCTGTGATATGGGGGGGTTGAGAATGTTATTCATTGGTATGGAAGTCTAAAATCAACATCTTTCATTAACTGTGCTTATTTGGAGTCAGAGGTAAGTAACTATGTGATTGGCTGTCTATGGCACCTATTACCTGTGACAGCCTGGTTTTCAATATATCTGCAAAACAGAAAACGTAGAAGTAAATATAAAGTACAAATAGAGAGAAAGACAAGAGTAGTATCATGTCAGGAAGAGATTCTACCTTAATTTTTTGATAACTGATCCAGTGGCTTAAAGCAGATGGGGGAAAAGTGCAGATTGCAACTGAATAAATGAGATGGTAGACGATCGAGGACAGACAGGAAGGATGAAATGATCCTCGTTGACCTTCACTCAGGCTACCGGTAATACAGAGAAGGAAATCAACCAGCAGCAGCACTTGTTAGTGAACCCCAACAGCATTTTCTAGTCGTCCTAAATGCTTCTTCTTTATGAATATAAACAAGAGGAACAGTCTGACAGTTCAACATAAACATTGACAAGTTGAAAAATGGAAATTTGTCTAATACATAAAACTATTCACACAGTTTCAACTTGATAATACCTAAAAAAAAATTATATATATATATATATATATATATATATATATATATATATATATATATATATATATATATATATATATATATATATTAGAGGCGTATTGCTTGAAAGAGTTAAAGTACTTCACTTTTACAACATTCATCATCATCACATAACAAGAAATAATGTGCTGGTGAGGACAAACTGAGGACAAACTTCATGAATTACTGTCCATGACGTAGAGGAAAGCGTCAACAGCAGTTATTTGATGAAAATTCTTTGTTAAGCCTAGGTTGAAATTTTAGGTTGGGAAAAACCTTTACCAGACACCTAATAGTGAATTTAGTCCAAGGTGGAGCTGCTTTTGAATATATATTATTTCAGGATAATAAATGACTACATTTTGCTTGTTAGTCCATTGTTTACAGCCAATCAGATGAGAGCGATTGAATGCACCCAAAGTGCCAAATCAGAGGTCGATCCAAAGGAAAACTTGACATTGGTAGCAGAGCAACATTATGTTAGCATTTTATTGAACATATATTTGTACTTCACTTCAGATGGTTAATCAGGCATTGCCCACTTTAAAATAGGCACATATAATTCGTAGCATGCAAATGTATAAAATGACCTATGCTTTGGCTGACCCCTGGCCATTCTGATGCAAAAACAACAAATCTAGTTAATGTTCATCAGCAGATTGTGCAGATGGTTTTGTTGACGGCTTCTGACACTTCCTTTCTAGGAATATAATAGTTTTCGTAGGCCTAATCAAAGCAGGCTAAGAGCAAAAGCAGCTATTATGAGTTACACTTATTCTGTTGAATTATCAAGAGTAACTTTTTGGAAGTTGTTTTTTATAGCCTGTAGTTAAAATAGAATATGCTTGTCACAGACAGCAGACCCAGTTGGATTTGAAAAGCCATGATCCTCTAAATTAATAATGACCAATTAAAAATGTGCATTTTCAAAGACAAGTAAGACTTTTTTGATTCTGTGGTTGTTTAAGACTGTGGGTTTCTTCTTCTGCCTTGTTCCTGCTCTTACTCGCAACTTTAAGCACTAATCTCTTCTTTTCTTATGAAAGCTTTTTTATTGCAGTTAGCAGCAGCTGTTTACATTTCCAAAACTTTCAACATAAATGAAACTCTTTATAGTTTCCTCTGTCCAATACTACAAAGCCACCTTTCCGCAGAATAGAAAAATGCATTTAGATCCACAATGAAATCAGTCTAACTTTAAAACTCCATCCATGACTATGGGAAAAGGAAACATCCGAACAGCAGGATGCTGCCATCACCATATTTCACTGCCAGGAGGGGTGTCTTTGGGTTATCTTTCTTCCAAAAGAAAAAGGATGAAAAAGGACATTTCCTGCAAAAGATTTTAGTCTAAAATCTGTGGTGAACATGTGTCATTTTCTTACAAAGGCAGACAGATGGTAGAAATTAAATTGGTCGCAGACTTGTGCACATGTTCCTAGTACTGATAATGGCTGCTAAGTGGCTTCAAGGACAGATGTAGAAAGAAAAATATCCTGCTTGAAGAACAGACAAGTCTTTTATTCAAAAGCCAGTTTTCCTTTAAATGAAAAAAAAAAAAAGCTTAAAAAAGGCTCCTAAAGGCTTAGAAGCTAATGATTTTACCAGTTGGGTACTTCTTTCTCGGTTTGTCTTTATCAAATATAACATTTTTAGGAATCTTTGAATGAGGTTTGCAAAGCAGCACAGACATCATGGTAAACTTTAGCAGATGTTACTCCTGCTCTGCTGTTGCTGAGCTCACAGACTTGCAGACAGCTTATCAATATTTGGCAAGGTACCTTTCTGTCCAGTTTCAGAGGCCAACCAACCGAGGTGCTGCACTGATCAACCTCATGGAAGTGTGCAGCCTTCAGCGTGAATGCAGCATTTGTTTGCTTTGTTTGTCACAAAAAAAGAGAGTTTTACTACAAACAAAGAGGGAGAGACTGCAAACGCTTTGAGTGTGAATAAGAGACAAGGGGAGAGGACAAAAGGGATTATGGTCGTCTACTATCATAATGACTGCATCGTCCTCCAGGTGTCCCTGAAAGACACCATCAGCCTGGCTCAAATCTGATCTCCCTTCATGATGCAAGCACACACACAAACACACACATTCATCATATCCCACTAGACGTCATACATCCAATGTTTCTGTCTTCAACTGAACAAGAAATTTTCACTTTGCTCTATAGGGAGCCTTGAAGTTTATTAATCATTCAAATTCATTAGTAGAAAAACACCTATGTCTGATTGTTTGTGACACAAAGGTCTGGTAATAATAGGTGTTTCTGAAGTCCCAGCATGTACTGGCTGAGAGTGATCGACACTGTGAGGAGGGCTGCTGTACACATAATAAGAGGAGAGAACGACCAAAAAGTTGAGGGGATAAAAGAAGAGTAGAAATGGGTGTATATCCTTGTTTGCTGTGTTATGACCCCTTTGTATTGTTTTGTTCAATGTCCAACATTTTAAAGAAAATAGCATTACCGGTATCATGATATTCAACAACTGTTCTAATTTTTAGTCAAGCTCTAACCATAAACTTAAATGTATATTATTTTAGGTTTAAGAGAACAAAAGTTAGAGCAAGATTATAATATGTAACAAAGAAGTTATAATAATAATATTTCTCTGGTAAATAAATGTGAATATTCAAGGGCCAATAAAAAACTTAACACAATCTGACTCTCTGTCTGAGAAGTAACAAAGACAACCACCATAATACTGGAGGAGTTGCAGAGCTCTACAGTTCAGGAGGAGAATCTAAGCATATGACTATTATTCATGTACTGCACAAATACGACTTCTCTGCCCAACTAGGGTTGCTGTAATGCATTTAGACACTTAGGGTTTAGGTTGGGGGAGGTGGGGGGCAGAACTACTCTCACCCGGGTTTTGAATATACAGTAGTCCAACAGGCCTCCTTTGGTGGGTGCGGCCATCCCTATGTCTGCCCTACTTGTGTCCCAGTAATCTTGGGTGCCTTTGGATATCTGGGGCCTGCATTACCTCTTTATTGGTTTGGGCCCTGTACTGTAGGGTGAGTCTGGGGCCACCCACACCTGCTACTGAGCATATAATCTCCCTTTAGTTCTTTTACCCTCTGTTCCATAACCTCGCTGTCCATCTCCTTGCCCAGTAAGGTTAGACTAGAAATGTACTTTGTGAATTCTGTGCAAAATACTATAGGGTGGAAAAATGAACATTACCTTGAACATACCATCCCAAAGATGAAGCATGGGATGGTCTCTTTTAGCAGCATAGAAGGCGGTCAGAGTTGTATGAGGAAAGATAGAATAATGAAAGAAAAAAGTAAGAGACTTCAAAAAGCTTGAGGACAGAGCAGAGGTTTACATTCCAGCAGGACATCAGCTCCAAACATAGAGCAATAGTTATAGAGATCAATTTAGATCAGTGCTTATTTATGTAAAAAGCTTGGTAAAAAAAATCATGCAAACAACATCTTGGCATGTAACACAGGAGCCCACTAAACCATGATGAAGTTTGTGATAAAAATTTGTGTTTTTATGCAGCTGGAAGGTTAACAATTCATCTTGGTCTCAACTTTTGAGCAACCTCTAAAGCTGAGCATACTCTGTACAATTTGTTTGCCGCGTTCGGGCCGATTCTCCAGTCATGCGAGAATTTTTTGATTAGGCCGACTTTCAGCCTGATGCGTTTTTGCGTCGTGTAGTTTACAGGGGATAATGAGGGACTATCAGCCTCTCACAACCACCTACTGATCAGGAATCGAAAGGTCACTAGAAAATCAAACATGTTTGAAAATCAGTTGAACGTCGTAAGGTCACATCAGAGCGTCGGGCCGCACAGTGTGAGAACACGCATCGTGAGCTGTGAACTTTTAAACCCTACGGTTTTGTCGTAGAATTTACCTGTTGCTGCATGTAATGATTGAAAATATCGCACAGTGTATGCCCGGCTTCACATGTTTTCTTATAGGATTGTGCAGAATTCATTTCCGCTTCCATTGACCCTGTTGAAGAAGCTGATCCCCACAGCATTATGCTGCCAACAAATAACAAACCTTTAATTTGCAAGATATTATGCTTGCAGGAAAACAAATAATTAAATGGATGACTTAACTTCACCAAATTTGAAATTCATCTAGTTTACTCAGTAGAAGGAATGGTCTGTGCTATTTTCCACAGGAAGCAAAGACCATATTTTATTTAAAATGTCCTCTAAATGAGACCGTAATGTAATATTCACAAAGCTCAGTCTTTTAGTCTTGGTTCAAAATGAACGTTTGCAGTCTGTTCTGTCTGTTGACTTCTAAAGAGAAACAAGTTTCTTCTTAACAGCAGGACACTTAAAACAATCATATGCATTTTTTAGAGAAACAAACACTTGCAGTCTTCCCTATGGTGTGTGCATTTTGCTATTCTCGCTGAGGCACAGACTGTTCTCACATGTGCCCACACATTCCCAAATGACTCATCTAAAATAACACAAGAGGCGAATCAAAATAGACATTAATACGCTCATGAAAATAAACAGGGAGGCCCTGCAGAAAAAATAAAACATGGTCAGCAGGCTTGGTCCTGCAGGCCATGAAAGTCAAGCTCTCACTGTTGAAATAACATACCAAACACACAGGCACCAGCTCAGCTGGCTTAAGGGACTTAGCAGGTTTTGAGGATAAAACAAGGTTTGGACAACAGGAAAGCATTGAAAGGCTGGATTATTCAAGGTCATAATTATAAAAGTAAAGCAGCTACTGGGGCAACTGAAAATAAGTGAAAAGCTGCAGAGAAAGGTAAAGATTTGTTCAAGTGCATCGGTAACATTCCTGTTACCGATGCACTTACCCATCAGGAATTTAATCGCTAAATTATTTAATGAACTACATGATGTGATAAATAATGCCCGGTCATTATAACACTGACAAAATAACTGCTTCAAAAAAGGACAGAGTTTCTGTGATGGGTCTATCAACTGCAGCCATACATGTCGGTAAATATTAGACGTTGTTTGGAGGCTTTCATAACAGGAAAATGTTCAGTTGATTTACAAGGTCATTATTTTAAACGTACTGAAAATATAAATATAAATAACCATATAAATGAACAGATTACTTAAGCCTTGAATCTAAAAGCAACACTAGAGAAATGCAACACTAGCAGAGTCAAAAACAGAGATTTTAATGGATGGATGGATGGATGGATGGATGGATGGATGGATGGATGGATGGATGGATGGATGGATGGATGGATGGATGGATGGATGGATGGATGGATGGATGGATGGATGGATGGATGGATGGATGGATGGATGGATGGATGGATGGATGGATGGATGGATGGATGGTCGGTCGGTCTAATTTGGTCAGGACAGCAGCACTGTAACAATGTTTTAGCATCATGAGCTGCTTTCTCCTAGTGCTGTTTTTCTGAAAGTGTTTTTCTGGCTCAGACACAAGCAGCTGGGCAAAGTCCAATAGCTCAATTAACCAATTCTTTATCATGCTGAAAAATCTTTTAGATCAGCCAATAAAAAAGCAACATAAAAATGTCAATTTCCTGAAAAATACTGGCAAATAATTCAATAGTTGTCCTTTTTAAGTCTGATTTTCACTCCTTTATAACATAAAGTTGTCTTCAGCATTTTCAACATATAAATCTAGCAAAATGTGAGCTTTAGCATGAGAAAACCCGAGGTTACAGTAAAACACACCAGTCTAATATCAGATGTCTACACCAAAGGGATGACTCCATAATACAGCAGACTGTATTCCGCTGTTTGTGATATAGTATTCTGCCCACAGCTGTCATTAACATATTAGACATCTATATGTATTTTAATTTCTGTTAAGACTGTATATGCAGATTAAACAATGAAAATAAGAGCTGCAGCATCAGTATTTCGTAATTGGGCTATGAACATTGACCTTTTAAGTACTGCTTGGTAAATGTCATATTCAAAGATATAAAATATTACAATCAAATATGTACATCTTGGGAATTTTTTCAACTACATATTTTAGTGTATTTTTGGGGGTGTATTTTATGTGACAGAACAACACAAATAAGTCCAAAAAGGACAACTCTGAATACAAATCCAGAAGTCACCTAGTTGGTAAATAAAGTAAATGTATACTCCTATTTAGTTACCCTGTAAATGTTTTGTTAGGGTACATTAGAAAACTAACAGGATGATGAAAATTGAGTAACTCTAAAGGAGCTTTAGCAAAGCTCCCAGGCTGAAGTAGCTGAAGCCTTATTTTTTAAAAATCAATCTCACTGAAGACGTGTAACTTGCAGCTTTGATTAAAGGTTAAATAATTGCATAACTCAGAATGAAGGAGATAATTGTCTCCATATATTGTGATCCTTCCACGTGACCCAACTCCACAACCAGCCTTCTCTGCTCTCTTTTATTCTTGCCTCAGCAGCAGATCTGGTTTAAGGCACATGCTGACGCACAGCAGACAGACATCCGGCCGAGAGGGAACATCACTGCATCTATCGCCCACTTTAAGATCAATCAGTACGAGAGGAAGCTAAAGTTAGCAACATCAAAGCCTCCCCAAGGCTTCAAATAATGTGTTTTCCTCTGAATTCAAGAGTAAACTGCACTTATACTGCTTACTGAGGGCTTTTAATGACATTAAGATTAATGAGGCAGTGAGACCAATGGGATTTGAGCCAATATGTCAATAAAATACAACAGTATTGTATCTTTTTAAGTATAAATACAGGCGTTATTTCATTACAAAAGGAATTGTGAAAATAAAGCATTGTTCAGTGAATAACACATGAAGCTGCTTTTAAAGTTTGCAACTTGTAAGTACAAAAAACACAAAAAATAAAGTATTCTGATCAGCTGAAATGCTATATGGAGCGGAAACCTGATACTGCACCTCCAACCGAACACATCATGCCTTTTGTATGATAATAAACACGACAAACATGGTAGAGTGGCAGAGCCAAGGTACTGGAAGCTGCTTCCCAGAGAAGAGCTAAAGGAAAAGCGTAGCTTTTTTTTTTTCTTTGCTACTTTGAAACATGCCTAGGCAGGCTTAATTAGAAATAGAATGAGCTTACTTAACTTTCTGTTGGATGTTAATTCTTTTAATTTAAACCGTGTGATAAGTATTGTGTACTGCTATTGTTGGGTTCTATGCAAGACTGCGCCACCAATCAGCTGATTTAGATAATTAAATACATTTTCTCTCTTTTTTCTCTGTCTCTATAGCACTAAGCCACCCTAATACCGTATGTAGACCACTTTCTAGGCTTCTTTCCGTCCCATATATATGAATTGAAAAAAAGAGTTAAGGAGAAATAGGAATTGTCTGAAATGGAGAAATCTGGAAAGCATATTTAATTAAGTTTACTCTCCCTGTTAAAGAAAGGTGAAGGGACTTGCATTTCTTAAGGTCAGCTCCAATTTTTTCAAATGGCAAACAGACGTTCTCTTTATGAAGGATACCCGATACTGGGCTATGACTCTAAAAAGAGGGTCGTTAGGGGCAATTGTTGGCTTGGCTGCCCAGGCGAGATGTTTTGTTCCCTGCATGGGGGTGGAAGGTTGAAATGATGGTGGGAAGGAACCGACTCTATCGCTGCATTATAGGTTTTTGAAAGCTGAAACCTGAGTCCACCCCCTCTGTTTAAGGTTGTTTTTTCTTTCTTAACAAATTTGATAGTGCAGGAAAAGCTGACCTATTAACCAGGAGCCTTGAACATTGCATTTGTAAAGTAAGAAGAACAGGGGCAATCAATCCAATATGCCTTCATGAATATGGAGAGCATGTGCTGATCTATCGGAGGGAATTTCATGCAAATTAGAAGATGATGCCCTAAATGCATTGAATGTAGTTATGTCCTGTGTTGGATTCCCAGCCTGTATGGAGTTTATATGTTCACCCCTGAAAAGAATGATCATTTAATTCCTCTTCTCCCTCTTTTTTCTATTGGCTAATTTCAACTCATGCTGTTGTAACAGTTTTTTTTTGTTGTTGTTTTGTTTTATCTTAGAAAAAAAAAAAAGCTTTTTGGATGACATAATCAAATCATGGGTCAGAGTTGGAGGGAACACTAACGGAGAGGGATACAGGGCAATCCTGAAAATAGCATTTAAGAATTGGTTGGGGTAAGATGTAGGAACTTAAAAAACAATTCAGCAACCTCCTCATACTAATCCAGATGTTGGGTTTGTTATAGACCTCTGGAAACCAGTGAAATTAAAACAGTTTTTACACAAATAATCTGATTGCAAAAAAGGCTTGGAAACCTATTTGTCTTCCTATACAAAAAATGTACCCGCCATGTTAGGACAGAGATGAAACTATTGTTAACAAGGTTGACAGGTCCTGCTGCAGCCGCCAATGCACAGATGGCCACTATTATATATTTTTTTGACAGTACCTGGGAGAGTCCTGACACTAATTTGTCGAACATAAAATACTCTCACTCATGGATGCAACATGGTAGCTACACATATTTTCAGAGGGGTGACTGAGCTTCTTATGTAGTGCCAGCGGAGAAATTTCTTAACTCTACCTCCACCTACACACCTCCCATTCCTATGTCATATTGAGTCAGCTAATAGAGCTTCAGTTGACTGAAGACACAGGAATATGTCTGCTTTACAATGCTGAAAGGTTTTTAAAAGTTGAC
Organism: Cyprinodon tularosa; assembly: GCF_016077235.1. NCBI lineage: Eukaryota > Metazoa > Chordata > Actinopteri > Cyprinodontiformes > Cyprinodontidae > Cyprinodon > Cyprinodon tularosa. The sequence continues at coordinate 325,648 of NW_024039363.1, forward strand.
AAAACAATCCAATAAAGAAATGAGGCTCCAGCTCAGCCGAAGGCTGGTTGAAGGCAGCGCAGAAAGATTTGTGATGTCTCATTAAAAATATTGAGCTCTCTTTCAGCAGAAGGTTTAATGTTTTTATGGGGGAAATGAGGAAAAAAAAACATAATTGTATCAGTCATATTGCAGCCATTTGTCATCATGCAATGCAGAGCCAACGGCTGCTTCAGGCTTTTAGACAATTCTCTAAAACTGATAAGAATCTGAATTACAGTCTGAGGAAGATGGCAAAAATCTAGCATTAAGCACTATATTTAGAAACATCTTTTATTTGAAGCACTAAATCTTTTAGGTCTGGAATTTATATCTGAATCAGAAACCCTTAATAAATTTTCTAATATCTTAGGTTATTTTAGTGTTTCACTATTCTTATAGTTTTTTGTTTAATTAATTAGATTTTAGTCTAATGATTCAGTTGCTTTTCTGTATGACTTCATGCATTAATAGTGCTGTAATAACAAGGTTAGCTTGGCTTTTTTAAAGCTGTAGAGCTTTCTTTATTGAAAGAGGGTTAAAAAGCCCTAAAGGAAATTTATCAAAAACACTATAGAAAAAAACAACTTTTAATCTAGTAGCTACATTTCTTCAAGGGAAGAGAAGAAAATTACTTTTTGACAAGCTGATGCTCTCTGCGCCTCCATCCCTCTTCGCAGGAGGACAGAACTCATTTTTCCCTGTTATATTTCACATGTTAGGTGCATCGAGAGAGAGAGAGAGAACAGCAGCACATTGTACTGAGTCCTTTATTATCTCTTTTTGCTCTGATCTCTTCTCTACTATTCACCCTATCTGTAGGATTTAAGCCTGCTGGGAAAATAACAGCAAACAAATATTAGTTTTATATTTATTGACCATTTTTGTATTGATTTTAACATTTGTTTTTTTTATCATAATCCTGTTAAACATCAATAATATAATAATAACCACTTCCATCAACTTACTGAAGCTTGAATTCATTTAGTACTGTATATAAAAAATAATTTCTGTGTGTTTTCTTGTTTAACAAGTTCTAATTAAAGTTAATTCACAAATTTTTAAATGGCAAATAAGAAGAATATAAATCTAATGTATTTACTATGCATATTAGCAAATTTAGATATAACTGGACAACTAAATAGTGGCATGATGTTTTCAGCATAATCCTTGGAATGTGCTGAATATGCATCAGCAGGCAGTGGTATACTGCACATTGCTGCCATCCTGACTGTGGTCGTATAAGGCAATTTCTCATAAATATTCTACAAGGTGATTAGATGGTTTTTCAAACATTGTCTTATTGCTGTTGTTAAAAGCCTAGGTTTTAGCCTCATAAAATATAACGTCCCAGTTAGACCCAGTGCATGTTTACATTTGAGATAGTAAGATAGAAAGGGATTTTTTTTTTTGTCTGGCATAACAGTCAAAGCAGCTTCTAAAGGTTGTCACTGAGAACTGCTGACTTGGTGTTGCTAATTTTATATCAGTATGCACTGGATTTCTTTCACCTCCCATGCATCTCTGTGCATAAAGGCAGGACTGATATGACTCCTAATCCACTCTAGGAACCATAAACATCCGTTTTATATAGCTGTTTTATACAGCTATACCTGAGGGAAACATAGTGATCATTGCTTAGAGGTACCTAGAATCTCTGATCTTATAGTATAACTGACTTTTATTCAAAAAGCATGGGAGATGATTATTACTTGTTTTATTTATACTGCAACGAAAAACATGTAATGTTGTTGGGAATGTGTAACTGCAACAAAAGATTAATTTTAAGGTTTTAAAGCATCCTAACTAGATATGTGGACATATTTGACCAGAAGCTCAGACATTGCAAAGATCTCATCCTCAGGTTTTTACTGCTGCCGTTACAGCAGATGGCAAGGGTAATTACTGCAGATTTCCAAGGGTTCGGCTCCTGATGTGTTTACCATCTGCAGTTTGCTCCATCGACCAAGAAAACAATCTGATCCAGGGCTCGATCTTGTGAAGCAGCTGCAAGATTAGTAATTGTATGTAAATCTTGAAAATACTGGCAGTAGTCATCCGGAAACTGTATGCAGTGAATGCACTGGATTAAAAAAAAATAAGGAGGCACTACATAAGGTCAAGCTGGAGATACAGGTGACTCACAGGCTAATGGAGGTGCAATGAGCATTTATCCTAAGATGCACACAGACGGAAGAGAACACGCAGATGGAGGAGCGTTTACCTGCTGAATGAATGATAAACACCATCTTTAGTTCTTTGGTTTTCTTCTAATTTGTGTCTGTTCTCTTCAATTTTTTTTTTGCGGACAAATAAATGTTTTACCTGTGCAACCCTCAAACTTACTTTAGCACCCCGTATAATCGAATAAACTATAAAGTCAAAAGCAAATAGGAAAATCTCTAAATGTATGATTATTTAGGAAACCATTTTACTAGGAATATTACTCATATACATATTCTAGAGCTCTTTTTAAATAAAAAAATGTATAATTTAGTGATTTTATGTCATTGTTTGCATAGCAATGGAGATGCTAATAGTACTATAACGTTGACCTTGTTTGGGTTAAGTTGCAGTGCAAAAAGCTGCCACAAGCAATCAGTTAATGGGCATTTTTCAGTAATAAACTGACTTGGGTTGAGATTATAGGCAGCCAGCTAAACAAAACAAAATACAGTCCTGAATACAGTCAGTTAATCTCATATCCAGCAGTTGTGATCAGGATGGTTAAGGTCAGGTTGTAGGAAAAGGTTATACACCAAGAAAATATCATCTTAATCTTCCTGACCTTTTTAGTGCACAGCGTTGTCAGTGGTGATAGCATATTTTATACTGAAGAGAAAAAGATTTAGAGTCTGATAGTCTTCAATGCTTCATGCACTGGTTGCAGCAGCATGAAGCTGTGGGTCTGCTATTTTTTTTTAGCATATTTAATCAAGAATCATTACTGTCAGGAAATCATAAAACTTGTAAAAAATTTGGAAACTTTGGAAAAATGAAAAACTTATGTCTTAGAATGGTCTAGTCAAAGTCCGGACTATCTATGAATTTGGGGAAAGACTTGGAAACCAATCCATCCAATTTCATTGGTATTTTGAATTATTTTGGGGGAAAAAGTATATGGAAAAAATAAATAAATAAATAAAAAATCGACAGGTGTGCAAAGTTAGAGACATCATAATAGACTAGATGGATTTTTCAGAGTATTAACTCTGGGCTCTAAGTACATGTATATTTAGAACTGAAATAGAATTTTTGTGGTGAAACAAGAAAATCCAAAACTTTCCTTCCACCTAAGGCCCCTGTCACACCTTGTGGTAAACATCAGCTTAATAATGCAATCAAATAAATCTTTATATGCAGACCGGGCGCATTGCTGCATTCCTCAGGACACTGGCATGTGCATCATTTAATGGGGATTATGATGCCGTCCGTTATGCATAAGTTTGGCTGTCGTTGGACATGCTCTGGACTCATTATGAATACTCTATGTATATAGATATCCAAAATGGAAAAAATACATAGAAAGTTCAGCATCCGGCATACGCTGGCTGTACACGGTCCTAACAATGATGCAGCACTTTTTAGTGGCACTGAGACTGAATGGCATGAACAATATTTGAAGCACGCTTAAAAAGAGCACAAAACAGACCGTGTCAGAGTCACACACACCCAATTTTATCTTTTTATTCAGTGATAAATAACTTCCTATCAACATAGGCTTTATGTGTAGACATCCGATCAAGGCAAGAAACAAATTAGAGGGCACACACGTTGCCACCATTAGAAAATAATAGCAGAAAAAACAAAAAAAACAATGAGGTAAGAAGTTCTTTTTTTATACATCTGTGGTGCTTCTATGTCTGTTACCTATACTGTTGAACGCACAGTGCTCCCTAATACAGAAATCTTGCCTTTTATGTGTCTGTACATTATAAAACAGAAGTAGGCCATGGCACAATACTAGACCAACCAGAGGCAGAGTGTATAGCTTAGCAGTACACATCATGGGGCCGAGAGTCAGAGAAGCAGAGCAGGAAACAGAAATAGAAAAGTCGCTAATACTTAGCAAAAAGAGAGACTGTGACTGCTTCAACACACAAACACACACTGAGGATACACGTGTCTCACTATCTTATGCACTCCCAGGCCTTTAGTGTTTAAAAAATAAAGAATTACACAACCTTTGAGGATGAAGCTAGTATCCAAACATGGATTTAATTATAGATGATCAGTGTTAGCATCAGCGACTTAATTTTTAAAGCTTCTGCAAATGTTTATAGATCACTCTAATTTCTGAGATTAGAGACATGGGCAAGAATATTTAGCAAAGACAGAGGAATGATCTATAAAATTGGTAAGTAAAGAGCACATAACAAATAAAATTTTCAGGATTAGATTGGTGTATCACTCACTCCAAAAGTTGATATAAAGATAGGCATTTGTCCAATTATTAGAGTGGGTGATTACAGAACATTAATCACAATCTTGTCTCTTAATTGCTTAAATCAATTATTACTTTAGATTAATCAGGAAGTCTGGGAGGAGAGGGAATTCGTAACACTGTAAAGGGACAAAATGTGTTTTGCTAAATTCTGTTTTAAAACAGGGCTATAACATGTAAGGGGGATATGAAATAGCAATAATACTAAATATGGTTTTGACAAAACAGATCATAATGACAATATTTTCTTTCATTGTTTGCATCTTAAAATCTCAATTAATAGTTACTTTCAGTGAGGAGGAGCATTTATTGGTCTTTAGAACAGGCCAAATTTATTATTGCTGTGAAAAAATGTCATGCATAGAATTTAAAAGCAATGTCCCTACCAGATAATACTGCAGACAAGCAATCCTATGCCACTGGATTGAAACACTCATTGATGACCAATCGAAGGGCAGTGAATCCCAAGGTACTCAGAGCCACAGCTCATTTAGGTTTAAAGTAATCTTTTCATTTGACTGTTTTTGGAATGTTCAAGCAAGAATCCCAAAAGAATCTCCAGAAGGGAAACAGTAGGCCTTCTATCTTCATAGATGAATGGTCCAAATGTCCCTTTTGTTCTGAATCTTCCCAAAGTTTTAATACCTTTAGAACTTAAGAGGCCAATTTTTCATCTTAAAAACATTTTAGGACGGACAGAAAGCTGCAGCAACATATATTTTTATCTTATTTACTTATAAAAGGAAAGAAAGGGGAGAAAATGTTTTGGTTTCTTTTAATGAAAATTTATATAAATAAAACCTATATCCAGGTATAAAAAAAACTACCTTTAATATTCCAGATTTAGAGTACATTCTTCTATTTCTACTTTGTGAATTTGAATATGGCTAAATAATGCTGATTATAAAGAATTTGTGATTGCTGGAGCTAAAATGTATAATTTTAAAATGGCACAGACATACCAAGTATAAATTACTTTTTTAAACAATCTCAATTAATACCAATTATTTCCCAAGGAATTACAGTAGCTTTCCTAACAAAGTTGATTAACTCTACCTTTCCTAAAAGTCTAATACTGTGATTTAAAAAAAGGGCCAAAGGTTAGGGATTCAACTTTGAATTGCAATGGCTTTAAAAGCTGTTACAGTTCAGTCTTATTGAATACTGTTTAATTTAGCCAAATAATATTTACATGGAAGCCCTGAGGAAGCATAAGCTAATATCCAATGAGGAAAAAAGCCCAGAATGGACTTTTATTTTAAAAACAAATACGGTAGAAGTGGGAAGTCTGAAAATTAAACTAAAGAATTAAAAAAAAAGGAATCAAATGATACAGAATCAAATTTTAAAATTGATTAATATGCATGTTCACCCTGCTGCTTTTCTTGTAATAGCTTGTTATTTTCAGGCTTCAACACTGCTGCCTAGAGAAGGTCTGCGAAACGTGTTCTGGCAAAAGCAGACGTGTTATCTCACAGGCAGCTTTTGGAAAGTGTCTAGAAAGTTTCAGGCTGCAGTGTGAACACTTTTAAATAAAACCAAGTGGAGACACTTCCTGTTTATATTCTGAAATCAGAAGACATTTAAAAATGGAACAACAGAAGTTGGTTAGGAGGAAAATACTTGATATGGTTGTTTACCATTAATACTTCATGGACTTTTACATATCATCATTAGTTGGTTTTTAAGAGGATTTAATGTGAAAGACCAAAACAATGTAATCCTTTATAGTAATTTTGAAGGAAAACAACATGGCTTGCTGAACTAAAAAATAAATTCCTTAAAAAGTTTGTAAGCATTTGTATTCAGCCTCGTTTGCTCTTATACAAAATAAAATCCAGAGCAAATAGCTGCCTTCAGAGGTTCCCTTATTAGTACAGAGTAGGACTGTAGCTAACGATTTTGCAAATCGATTACTCTGTGGATTTTTTTTCTCCGATTGATCAATTAATAATCGGATAGTCAAAAGTTCCTTAAAGAAAATTTCTAAAGAAATTAAAACAGGTGAAACTTAAACATTTCCACTTGAGGGGTGGATAGAGCATATTGAAAGACGAATTTTTTTTTTTTTTAATCTTAAATGCAAAATATTTATATATTTTTTTCAATTTTGATATAATTGCTGCTCTAAGTGGATAACTCGGTCAGCTAAAGTCATGTTTTACAGTCTCTATACTCAATTCAATGATTAATCAATAACTGAATTGGTTGAAAATTTTTTTCAATAATCGATTAATCACGATTAATCCGATTAATTGTTTCAGCCCTAGTTCAGAGTGTTTCTGTGTGTAGCTCCAGTGGTTCATCAAGGGCTCCAGATGTTTGCTGGAAAACAGAGAACACACAGCATCCTGAAGACGAATGGACACACTAAAGAAGTCCGAGGTGAAATTTTGAAGAGGGCTGGAGCTGAGTTCAGTCATAAAACTCCTTTACATCACCATTTCTCACAGCATGGTTCAAATCAACATCCAAAAATGTACCTAAATATCTCCATCATATGGGGGGGGGGGACTAGGATAATCTGTGGTAAAGACGGCTATTAATAATGGGGTTTTAACAGGAAGAAACTAATTACTTAAGAAAGAAAAAAAAAGTTTGTGCAGTTTCTTAAAAAGCTGACAAACAGCAAACAGGAGGAACAAGGCGTGCTGCTCAGATAAGAGCAGTTTTTAATTTTTGGCCTGCATGCAAACATTAGCTGCTGGAGAAAACCAACAGCTAAAATCATGTTTTAACACACTTTGCTAAAGAGAAAACATGAGAATGTTTTTCTTCAGCTGGGACATTGAAGTCAAGAAAGGTTAATGGAAAGATGGGAAAACCCAACTTCAAGTACAACAACCTTAACATACAGCCACAGTGGAACATGGCAGAGGCTGTATTGTTCTGTGGGGAGGCTTTAAATCAGCGAGGACAGAGAAGCTGGTCACAGTTTATGGGAGAATCTCCCACTTCACATTACGTCCATGTTTTGGTCACATCACATTAAATCTCCCTAAAACATGTTAAAGTTTGCGATTATAACCTAAAACATGGAAAACTTCTAGAGATACAAAGATTGTTGTACACCACTTTAAAAACTGTCTTTATAGTGTTTTAGTAAACTTTTTTGCAGTCGGATGTGTCCATTAAGTTTGGAACTGGGAGTGTAACAATCAACAGAGACACAGTGTGAATGTTGTGAATGTGTGTTTGTGCGAGCTGCTTTCACAGACGTCTCCAGCACTACTATGAAGCACAGTGCCATGCATGGACCTGACCTGCAGTCCCAGTGCCTTCACTGTTCTACAAAACATGACTAAAAAAAAAAACCTTCCCTGGCTCAATCATTTTCATTACCAAAGATTAAAGGAGAATACCACTGATTTTCAGCCTTTACATGTTTTTTTTTCTCCATAATTTTCTATTGGAAAAGTTCAGTACAGTCCATATTGTAGAAGTCCATCGCACCACTGCAGGAATATTATTTCCATTGTAAATGTAGCCATAAATTACAGAGATGAATTCCTGTTCAAAAAACGTATAGCTAAGGTGGTGGATGAGTATGACAGGTTTAATTAAGAAGTCCTAACGATTACTCTTCTGTAATATTTTTATGCATGGTCTGTGATTGAGTGGCATTCTCCTTTATGTAGGTTCACCTCCTGCTCTGAAACCCTTGGAGGTCCTAATAGGCTGGATAAGATGATGGGGAAGCACGCCTGCATCTATGTCTCACCCACAGCAGGCTGTGTGAAGCAAAACAGCTGCTCTCCTCAGCTGCACACCTGGAGCCGTGCAACACGGCAGGCAAAAAACACATATGTTCCTCTCACCTGATTCTGTTTAAACGATTCAGTTCTGAGAACCTAAACAATCCCAACGCTACTTCAGTGGAGAGGTGGTGGACCTGGAAGAATAAAGTAATAAATTGTACAGAAAAAAAGAAGAAACTGAAAACAGCAAAGAGAAGGTATAAATAGCAACCGATGCGGCCGTGATGAAGCAGATGCGTGTTGATGAGGAGGCTAAAAATCAAATCGAGGAGTGGTTGTAGTGGTCCTTAAGAGATGTGCGCCACCGTCCTTTGCTGCGGCTGCCATGACAGCGGCACATTGAGCACCCTTTCTTACAGAGCAACAACAGAGGGAGAAAGAGAGACGGCTGTATCTGAAATGATCAGCATTCAGCAGGGAACTGCGACAGCATCTCCCCTGTTGCACTCGCATCCCGTTTTAGTGTTCATTTAGTCATCTTTAAGTAGTTCTCCGTGGTGCTGCAGTCCCTTGAAACGTAAGGTCCGCACACTGTTGCTTTGAGGGCAAAAGTTTGTCGTTTTTTGATTTTCAGTCTAGTTTTGGGAATCCCATTATACTTTCAGAGCCTCTTGATTCAGTCCAGAGGCTGACAGTGAAAGAGTCCTCAGCCTGGGAGGCAAACCTTCCCTGCAAACAGCAGTCCCACTATGGTGAAGAAGATTGAAAGGACAAACAGCACGTATGAGGAGCCCACCACCGTGTTGTTGGGCAGCTTATATGGCTGACCTCCCACCTCGTTGATGTAGAAGCCTATGGGGAAGATGAGTGCCGCCATGCAGAACAGGATCACTGCAGGAAGGAGAAAGAGAGACCATTTGAATGAATTACAACTAGCTTGTTTTACAAACACAACACATTCAGACATCAATTGACCTAATTGTAGAATTAAATCTCCAGATCCATGAAAGTACATCATTGATTTGTTAACCATTACCAGAATGATCACAGGAATACAGCCATGATGACATTCAGAAGACGGGCTGTGTTTTTTGGTGCAAAAAGCAAAAACTGTTTAAACTGGTTCTGTACCAACACGGGTGGAAAGACCACTCAGTTAAAGGAATAGTACACCCAAAACATGATTAGCCTTCATTTTCTACTCACCCCCATGCTGAACAACACTCTGGAGTACTTTTTTGATATCTCAAATGCATCTGGAGATCTGGGAGGCTTCTTGCTGTCTGCTGACATTCAAATAATGGAGGTCTATGGTGACCGAGACAGAAAGGTCCATAAAAGTCCACAAAAACGTGTCAATATTCCTCCATACTGCTCGTCCAATGTATTCCAAGTTTCCTGAGTGGGTAGCATCCAGAATTTACTCGAAACGAAGTCATTTAGAATGTTTTTAGAGCATAAACAGTAGTGTATAGGATTTCCTGAAAGCGTGCACATGCGCGTTCACGAGTCTACCGAAGCCGGCAGACCAAACCAGCGCATTCAGCTCGGCAAAGAACTCATGCTCTTCCTCAACACTGAAGTCCTCAGACATTTTTCTTTCGTTGTTTCTTTCTTTGCACAGGTAAATGGCACATTTCTTCTTCTACGCTTGCATTATTGGAAGAGCAGACGCTGAATGCGCACTTCCATCTGGTTTGGTCTGCCGGCTTCCGTAGCGTCGTGAACGCGCCGGCGCGAGCTTTCAGGAAATCCTATACACTACTGTTTATGCTCTAAAAACATTCTAAATGACTTCGTTTCGAGTAAATTCTGGATGCTACCCACTCAGGAAACTTGGAATACATTGGACGAGCAGTATGGAGGAATATTGACACGTTTTTGTGGACTTTTATGGACCTTTCTGTCTCGGGCACAATAGACTTCCATTATTTGAATGTCAGCAGACAGCAAGAAGCCTCCCAGATCTCCAGATGCATTTGAGATATCAAAAAAGTACTCCAGGGTGTTGTTCAGCATGGGGGTAAGTAGAAAATGAAGGCTAATCATGTTTTGGGTGTACTATTCCTTTAAGGCAACATCAAAAACAGATTACAGTTCAAAATGCACTTCTGTGGTTTCCTGAGACTGCAATGACATAGTTTGTGAGTGTTTTTGTTATTGTGAAGGAAAAATAGCATGCAAGCAGGTTGGAGAATCATGTTTCAGTATCTTGAATGAGAGACCGGGCCACTTTACAGAATAATCCGTTTTTCCATTGCCACTCAAAAGCTTAGGGCTTTTGTAAATACGGTTATGAAGCAACCATTAAAGAGAAGGACATAGCTTTGAAATGGATAAACATACAACCAACGTGATTACTAAGTGGCATAAAGACAATAAAGCCAATGATGTACAGCTGATCTCAGCCTTGGAGAAAGTTAGAACAGAAGCTGTAGAGGTGAGTGGGACTAAAGCATCCAAACACATCAAAGATAAAATACCAGAAAACTACTGAAAAAACAGGATGAAACTATACAGTTTGAAATACTAAGGAAATGACTGCAAATATATGAAGTAAAAAAAAAAAAAAGTTACAAAAAGTTCTGAAACTTTATCATTCTGGTATTTTATACAGCCAAGCTTGCTTATCTTAACTTGACATAAACTGCAGAAGTTTAGTCTGATTTAAGGCCAGAAAATGAGAAGTAGTAGTTTCAACAATCCAGTGTAAAAACACATTTGATTTTAACAGCAAATTATTTGGTATCAACATCACCATGATTCTGAAATGTTGCATATGTGGGAAAACAAAATGTTGAAAAGCGAAGACTGACTTTCATTTGTTCATTTTCACAGAAATTTGTATTTATTATTACTTTTGTCAGATTTAACTTATTTCTTTGACATTTGTGGGTTTTTCTTTCATTAAACAAGGGGTGCCAATATTTTTGTACATATGGTGTAATCAATATTTGTTGGCCTATATGCATTTTTTTTTTTACTATGTAAACAAAATATATATACATTTTGAGGTTCGGTTTTACAGAACAGCTTTTTTTAGATATTCTCCGGAAACCTTGAAACTCTGCCCCAGCCTTCAAATGTTTCTCTCTCTGTCTGCTGGCTGGGCAGGAGTGTTTATGGTCACCTGCCTGCAACCACAGTCAGGGTGAGTCAGTGTGAAGCAGAATAGGCGGATGGTCCAGGTTTTCATAGCACTGACACAATATCCTATGCTAGACGATTTTTAATTTTTTTTAATATATATATATATATATATATATATATATATATATATATATATATATATATATATATATATATATATATATATATATATATATGTGAATATGTGTTGAAAACGTAGTTTCTGCAGCCATTGTGCTCTATAGAATTCAGTGCATCGCCCTGATTTCAGCATAATTCGTGTAACCAGATTTTGTTATGAAATGCGCTTGTGAGAACCCAGGGAGAAAGGAGCCTAGATGTCAGTCAAAGTGCAAATTGACTCAAAAAATTAAAGATATCCGCCTTATTTTAGCTTAGCAGTGACAATTTTAATTGTAACAGCCCACTATGTTAAAAAAGCCTAGTTTTAGTAAGAATCCTGAACTAAGACATAAAACAAAAGCCAGTTTCTTTTAGCTACTGGCTGCTAGGCTGGCCATGGACATCCATTTATCTTACCACAAGGCAAAGTGGCATGAGGCCAAATTTAGGTTTTTTATTTTACACTAACCCCACGTGTGTGGATCAAGGTTCCTTAATTTTAATCCTTGAGTTCCGGTCTCCTGCACCTTTTAGATGCGTCTGCGATCACACCTGAATGGAATGGCTGACTCATCTCCTCAGCGTGCGGTCAAGTTCTGAGTGTCTTACTAATGACCTTAATATTTTTCCTCAACAAAAACAGCATGCTGACAGCTATCACAAAGACACCTTTTCCTCCGACTGATTTTCTGATCAACACTCTGTATTGTCCATTTTATTTAGGGTCATTATTTAGTTTCCCTTTGGAATAAATAAAGCATTTTGGAATTAAATATCAATATCTTGAATGTTTGCATATATTCTACCATGACTTTGTCTTTTATGAAACTTTTCTTGTTTTATTTTGAAAGCTTAGACTGCTTCTGATAAGAGGTGCAATTATTGACTCTTTACCACAGATGCCCATGAATGTGCCTCATTATAAATGAATCCAACCTTCGTAAGGTTATTTCTTAGACACTATTGACATTTAAAAATATTTATTATATTGCTACATTTAAAAAAGCTTGTTGATAAGAGTCTTGAATTTGCAGTATAAAATTAGAAGGGATTAAACTGGATTTTATTTAAGTTTAATTCCTAAAAACTGTCTATTCCTTGCCATTATTGCTCATTTCACATTATGCTAAGAGCTTAGAAGAAGCTGCAAACCAGCTGTTATCTGTGGGTGGATTTTTAAAAAGATGAGCTCCTTTTAAATTTGGAGTTCACTGTACTCAGGGTCCTGAATATTAAACCTGCCTTAAAGGACTCCTTAGAGTGAGAGACTTAAAACAGCTCTATGAGGTGAATTTAACTCCCTTGCTAATATTCTACATCTATTTATTGAATAACGTATAACCAAAGCCTCAAGACAGTCAGAAATAAGATTAAAGGGATAGTTCGGGATTTTTGACATGAATCTGTATGGCATCCCCATCACCAGTGTCATGCAATCACACTGACTTACCCCTGGCAGCATCCTGTGAGCAGAGTTCTCGTCCAGCTTTGGTCAAGCCGAAAGTAGTCCGGCAGGTTTGCTAGACCCAGCGAAATAAAACGTTTCTCTTCCCAAAACATTATGTGTTCAAAAGAGCGATATTTTTGCATCCCAAAAACATTGTAGTGGAAAAAGTCACACGTCGTTATCACTTGGTCCTATTTTCTCTCTGTTCGTATCAGTGCGCGCGACACCATGACCTGACAGCTAGGGCCTACTAACCTGACAACAGCCAGATGCATGTCTCGCTCCGCCCAGCTAGGAGCTAGGCGTTTTTGGGATGCAAAAATATCGCTCTTTTGAACACATAATGTTTTGGGAAGAGAAACGTTTTATTTCGCTGGGTCTAGCAAACCTGCCGGACTACTTTCGGCTTGACCAAAACTGGACGAGAACTCTGCTCACAGGACGCTGCCAGGGGTAAGTCAGTGTGATTGCATGACACTGGTGATGGGGATGCCATACAGATTCATGTCAAAAATCCCGAACTATCCCTTTAAAGGCAGAAATAAGAAAACTGTGTCTGTGCTTTCACTGAGCTTTTTCCAATATAAAACGAATTAAGAGAAATTACCCGAGACAATGTTTATAAATTGTTTAAATATATTCATAATAAAAATAACAATAACTATAAAATCTTATAGTTTACAGGTTTATCCTCTTGACCAATACATTTTGTAACTAACAATTGAAACAGATACAGATTCCCAGACGGATTAATCATAATTAATAAATTATTGAAATAATTGTCAAATATTTTAGTGATTGATTAATCGTTAACTGGAGTTTAGAGACTCTAAAATATGTCTTTAGCTGACAGAGCAAACCACTTAAGCAGTAATTATATGAAAAATTGTTAAAAAATCCCTTTAGGATAAAAAAATGTTTTTTCCTCTGTCAGTGTGATCTATCCAGAACTCCTCAAGTGGACATTTTTAGCTTCACCTGGTTTAATTCTGTAAAACATCTTCATTAATTAACCTTTGGCTATCCGATTATCCGATAATCAACAAATTATTCAATTTGCAAAATAATCATTAGTTGCAGCCCTGGTTTATATTGTAAAGGGGATGCATTAAGTGCACTGGACCGGCCAATCTTACCGAAACTGAATTTCTCTTTGGGGATTAATAAAGTATAATTGAATTGAAAGCAAAGGTGAATCTTCAAAACAAAACAAAAACTATTGATCTGTAAGAAAAACAGGGAAAACGCACCTAGCAAGGGTAATCTAATTCATGCTAGACATTTCCATGGACAATAACAGATTTAGAACCAGGGATGCTTTAAGAGTGCTGAACCAACGCTCCATCTCACAGTCGATATACACAGATGGTCTATTAACCCTTTTTGCAGAAACAACCAGCCTTTTCAATGATTATAATGGCTCTTTCTTGTGTGATTGAGTGTTGAAGGGGAAAAAAATCATGAGTACACAAAATGGAATCAAAAAAACTAAATGACACACACACACACACACACACACCCCACTATTCCTTCAGTTAACCAGCAAATCAATGGGTGCCACTGGATATATAATTATACAATAATTATTATGAATCATTACTGATCGTTGCATTATTGAATAAAAAAAACAAAACAAATACTCACATGTATAAACTGGTTAAATATTCTAAGGATACATGATTAGGTGGAAAAATCTAATAAAGCTAAATCAAAACAACATATTAAATCAGATGATCAGAGATTGAATTAATCGCATGTGAATAACTTTTCCTATATAAATGAGCAAAAGAAAAAAAAAAAAACTAAAGATTATTTCCCCTGAGTTGTCCGTTCTTGTGTGCGTTTATAAACATTTCAGGAATGAATCATAGATGTCCAAACAACCAAATTACTAATGTTTGACACATAAAGAAGCACGTGATCTTCAAAATGAAAAATAGATACAATTGAGACCAAAAATTTGCCTAATTTAATTTTACAAATAGGCCACATCATTGGGAATGTCATTCACAGTGGTGTTTTGGGGGGGGATGATGATTAACTTGATTATTGTGTTTATTTTAACATGTTCTGAAGTAAGTGTAATACTATGGCAGGTGGAATCTGTAGCATTTAAAAAAGTCAAAGTAATGATGAAATCACTATAACAGCCATTTCATATGTTGTCTTTGAAAAAAGCATCATCTAAATAGGAACAATAGTTGGGTTTTCCCAAACATTTAGATGTTGATATTTATCCATCTATAATAATGTTGCTGCTAAAACCAACATTAGAAATAAACTTAGTGTCGTGAAACAAAATAAGATAATTATAATGAAGACCTTATGAAATGTAAGGAAGAGAGAGCAGCTGCTTTCTGCACTCAGCCTCTATGGCTGATTGATTATCTTTCACACCATGCAAAGGGTCAAAGTTCAACAAACCTGAACTTTGACAGTTGCAGGCATGCAGTTCTGAAGTTTCTGCACTACTTTGGGTGGGTGGAGCAGGTCAGACTAGACAGCGAAAGGTTGGAGCGCTTCATGACATCTCTACTGCGCTTGGAGCATTTTTAGGATGTGCTTTTTATTTTGTTCCCTCATTGAAAGAGTTGCTTGGTTGTTGAGTAAAAAAAAATACTGTGAGCAGATTTCAGAAAAGCTAGTTGTTCTTAGCTTGTGGTAAAAACGTGGCTCTACGTTCTGTATCAGGTTTTTTATATGTTGAGGTGCAGAAGATTTTATGCTGCATTTATTTTTTTATTATTATTATTCAGATGTAGGGGGTTTCACATTGTTTTGAGGCTGGAAACAGTGTTTTCTACCAGCGCTGCTGCGGTCATATTTAGCCGTCAGACGGAGCTGTGATGCCTCCATGTTCTTCAGGATCACTCTCCTTGTCTAAGCTTAAACTGGCCGATGGTTCGACCACACAAGTTCCAGACTAGATGTCCTGGAACAATCAGTTTTTACATCCATCTTCATTATAGAATGTTGAGCTAGCACCAAAGGTGTTCTCCCTCTGACGTCAGCATGCAGAGATTGATTTTTACTGGCTATAAATCAGAGTGCTGCTACTAAATCTAGGACATTTATGTTAAAAGACAAGCCTGTTTGATTCCTAATCGCACAGAATCACTTGGTATGTCCTGCTGCAGGATTTTAATGCCAAATTAGATTAAATCAAAATCAACAATTTAAAGCTCAACACAACTCCTATTAAATGTTACATAACAGGCAAGGACTTCATATGCAAAGATGCATGCATTAGGTCACATTTATGTGCAAACATGTTGCATCTATGCTTAAGGTAAAAAAAAAAAAAACTCCAATCATAACAGTCGACTAACAGCAAACAACAAGCAGAATCAGCTGGAGATGATTGCTAGGAAGGAATATGAAGAGAAATAAAGAGCAATTTGATTTACCAATCCCTAAATGACCATTTTCACTCAGATTTAAACATTCATGAAAAAAGAACAGCTTTTGATAGCTGGAGTATGAAATTAGAAAAATATGATTTCCTGGAATACATATTACAGAAAAGAAACAGTTATAAACACAGCTCAACAGCCCATTTAGAAACGGATCACCCTGGGATATTTATTTCAGAGATGGTGAATGGATTTATTTGTGAGGATAAAGGGCGTTCTGTAGCAGTTCGAATGTAAACAGCCAGTGCTATCCCAGTATCTGCTCAACATCGATGTCTTAGAGCTCTTGGCATAAATGGCATTGCTCAAAATGCCAAAGGTCGCAAGTTGATGAAACGCAGTAGAGAAAAAAGGAAAAGAAGAAAACAGGTAGGTGTATACACCACTGGCCAAAAGTATACCCCACTTTTCCAGCTTTTCCCCACTTTTATCATTATTTACCGTATTTTCACGACTATAAGGCGCACTTAAACGTCTTTTTTTTCCCTCAAAATGTGCGGTGCGCCCTTTGGTGCGGTGCGCCCTATGTGTGTTGTAACTGCGACTTTTGAGACCACCTCATTGAGGAGATGATGAAAGAGTGGCTGAATGTAAGGAGACCAGGTGTTTTTTTTTTCCAATCATCACCATCGCTGTTAATATGTGACTCCATGCGTGCCCATCTCACAGCTGATGTGAAAACATGGGGAAACAAATTAACGCTGTGCTCGCTGTTCAACCGCTCGACATCGGTGTGAACCGGACCCAGCAGGTGCAGCAGAAGCAGCGAGTTTACATGCAAAGTCAATGGTTGACGCGCGTATAGGTGCAGCAAAAGGTCCCGCAGCCTTTAAGCATCTGACGCGCCGCCAACGCGCTGCTGCTGCTCGAGATGGAAAAATTGAAGTTTTGCTGCTGGACACGCCGCATCAACCAATCAGAGAAGCTGATCTGGGAGCTGACAGCGAGACAGACACATCGCTCTGATGACATATGATATTAACGCAAAGAAAAGGGCTGGATGAATGAGGAGATGATGAAAGCGTGGCTGAGGGAGGTATATGTTAGGAGAACAGGTGTTTTTTTCCACGCATCACCATCGCAGTTAATCTGTGACTCCATGCGTGCCCATCTCACAGCTGATGAGAAAAACATGGTGAATCAAATGGATGCTATGCTCGCCGTTATCCCGGGAGGTCTGACAAAGGAACTTCAACCGCTCGACATCGGTGTGAAGCGCCCGTTCAAAGTAAGGCTGCGAGCGGCGTGGGAGCGATGGATGACCGACAGAGACCACAGTTTCAGGTTAAGTGGAAGGCAGCGCCGGGCAAGTTACGCCACCGTTTGCGGATGGATTGTTGATGCTTGGACTAACGTGTCTGCTGGCTCTGTTGTTCAAGCTTTCGCAAAAGCCGGCATTATTTCTGAGGAGCCGCGCGGCACGGAAAGTGACTCTGACAGCGAAGATGGGAAATTGGCATGTCTGATTTAGCACAGCTGTTTAATTCAGAAACAGAGGATGATGACTTTGATGGGTTTGATTACTACTCTGTAATAAATACATTAATAAAGCACAATCATACTCAGTTTTGCTCCCGCTCTATTTTTCTACCTGAAAACTTAATTCAACAGCAGCCTCTGGGCCGGGTCTCCTCCTCTTCACCGTGGCGGCTGGCAGGTGTTTTTTCATCTAAATAATCTAAATCTTGCAGCTATATTTGCTGTGATCAGTGGGAATAAAGTAGTTTTAATATGTTTTTAAGTGAGAAAGTCCACCTGAAAACTTCATAATTGCAGTCAGTTCATCCAGATTATCTATTTCTGTCGGAGGCGCTCAGACCCCCACATACCAGCGGTGCACCGACAGCAGAAATCCCTTCAACAGCAGCCTTTAGGTAGCCTCCAGATTCACCGCGGTAGCTGGCAGGCGTTTTTCATCTAAATAATTTTAGCTGCAGGCTTATACCGGTAATAAAAGCGAACAAATTCCGTCGGCAGGTTTCAGGATTTTAAGTTAATTTAGGAGTGACCACAGCGCTGTGTCATCTGCAATGTGTCTGTCTCACGGCCAGCACCCATGTTTGATTAATACTTTGTAATAAATACATGAATAAAGCACAGTCATACTCAGTTTTGCCCCCGCTGTATTTTTAAATACGCAGTAGAGGTATTTCCAGGTAGTAGAGGACATACCTGTATATAAAAAACGCGCCCTATAGTCCGGTGCGCCTTATGTGTGTGTTAAATACAGAAATGGGACACATAACTGAGAGTGCACCTTTTAGTACGGTGCGCCTTATGGTCGTGAAAATAAGGTAAGTTGGTATTTATATCCAATGATTACCTAAGACTGAAAAATAATGTAGATTTATAAAAAAATATATATATTTTTTTTTTTCTAGAAATAAAAAATAAAAATAAAAAAGGTTAAATAAGATATTCTGCAGAAATTGAGGTTGGTCAAGGCTTGTAAGCTGGTGCAAATTTCTACAGGATTTAAAACATTTCTTGATTGCTTACAACCCTCTCTTTCTGTCTGATTGCAGTGTTGAAACACTTTATGGTACCATACTTGCTAAGCATCAATTAAACAGCATTATACTGCGGGAAGTTGTGTGTTGTGACAAAAACATTGAGAAAAAGGCAATTATAGGGGAAAGAAAGTCAAGGTGTCAGTAACTATGTTTACATGCCGCACATTTTTCGAATGGTTTGGAAAGTATTCAGACTCAAAAACAAAAATAATCAGAATGTACCATTTAAATGGGCATAAGTAATATGAATAAAATGGATGATCAGACTAAAAATGTGTCATGTAAATTAGGATAGATTTTGTTAGAGCATCTAGCAACTCAAAGCGTTATTTTGCCCTGTTGACATGGGTAATAAGCTGATCCTGATGAGCGTTTACATGCATTCTGATCGGACTGTCCGTCCACATAAACCACCTAATAATCAGATTACAATTTGTCTTTATATGGATAAAAAAGCTATTGTGCTGGGTCAAAGGCTGTTGACGTGTACAAAGTGAGAGTTCTATCTGCTAATATGGCAACAACCAGACGGACAGATATTTGTTCATTTTCATCATTATAAGCCTGAAACTAAATAACATTTATTTACGAGGCAGAAATTGGTTGGTGATGAGAGAAAGAAACAAGCCAAGTCATGAAAATACAGCCTAGCATCCTTCAGCCTCTGCACAGAGTTAATTTAAGTGCATTTTCGTGATCTACTGGACATCTTAAAAGCCTGAGCTGATGACATGTGGTAATTTGCACACTTGCTGCTGGTTAAACTACAGTACAGCTTATCAGCTCCTCTAAGCGACGGAATCCTTCAGGTTTTTATGGACTTCACATAATCAAGGCAAGTTTTCACATCAGGAGACTCTTTACCCCTTTAAAAGTAAAGCCATTTCTGTTCTTTATCAGTAAAGTTAATCTAATCCAAATCAGAGATCATCTGAAGATAAAAAACAATATCTACCTATTACTAAATGCAGTAAACCAATAGCAAACCAAATTACTTCACAAAAAAACAACAACAAAGAAATAAAAAAGTCATAAATCTGGTAATTTTCAAAATACTTTGGAAAGAATGTAAATATAACAGATGCTTTTTTACCATAAAAAAAAAAAAAAAAAAACTTCAAATAATCCCCAAGAGAATACATAGTTTTGATTGACTAATTACACAAATGAGTTAATTGCAAACCAAAACCTATTAAAACTACAGTTCAAAGAGTCATGTCTTTGTGATTCTGTCGGTTCTAGTTTCCTTCATGGCTATCTGAGATCAGGTTCTGAGGTTCAGAGAAAGCAGCTCTACTGATCAACCAGGACTAATCCACCAATAAAAAGCAGGCTTTTGGACAACATAAAAATGTCTAAACAATTATGCAGCAAATTAGTTTACAGGAGTCTGAAGATATCCAGTCAACAGTTCTTCAGTAGAGAACACAGAGCCCCCAGGATGTGCTAAAATAAAAAATGATTTTCCTTTTCGCTTACACAAACAGCTGTGTTAGTTTAAATGCATCCAAAAATGATCAGAGAAAACCTGCTTAACACAGCTGTAGGCAACAGCTGTAAGTGACCGTCAGTTATGAACTTTAACTAAAAGCGGTTAAAGACACTGATGTCTCTTAACAGCAATCATCATTCCGCACAGCTCTGTGTACTATAAATCTGTCAGATGGTAAATAAATGAAAAATATGAAAGAAGAGTCTGATGTGATTTAGAAACCCTTTCGCAACAATAAAGCAGTTTTTTTTTAGTTATTGTGTTCAACTCACATTTTTCCCGCAAAAACACCCAGAGGGGTCCTAATCAGCATGATGGTTTACATGACTTGGTCTGCATTTACAAAACACCACCCTTTTCTAACAAATGATTGTGTAATCTGGTTATAAAGTAAATATCATTTTTAGCTCCAAACATCTGACTTTGCTTTTTATCTGATTTTTTTCAGATGCAATTGGAAGATTTTTTTGCTCAATAAGCTCAGAACCAAGAAAATATGCAGAATTTCACATAAAGCAATTAATTCAACTCATTTAAAGGTATAGTGGAGGATGTTCTTTTTCAGGCTGGATCATCAAAATAAGCGGTCCTCCTTATTATCAATCATTCTGGTGATATGTTTATGTAAGGGGTCCTATGTGCTCGTCACCATTTTCACTTACCGGTGGTGAGTCTGACATAGCGGAAAAGTTGCAAATATTCTATTGGAAAGTAAGCTTGTATGAGCGATGCAAACAGCTACCTTTACACAGAATGTGCACGAGGAAGCATTTGTTTAATAGGCGTTCCCTCTTAGGATCAGGTACATGAATGTCCATGTTTTTTTTTTCTTTTTTTAAAAATTTTGCGTAACTGTTACTATAATTTGTTGCATATTTAACAAAAATAATATGAAAGGGATGCTGCAAAGTAATGCATTTGTATGATGTACCTTACAGTGATTTTAAATTGCAGGGCAATTTAACAACATTATGTTATATCAATGTTTTTAACTTTCGCTGTTTCAGAACTGCTGAAACTTTCCTTTAAACAATCGGGAGAGTATCCTTTCTCAGGTTGAATTCATATTTAAGTTTGCAGTTTGACACAATGATTACCTTAAGGTGGAGAGTAGATTTATCTCAATAAATTGAGCAACTTACAGTGTATATTCCCTTAAAGAAGATCCCAGAAACAACATCTCCATGACCAGAAAATTCTCCGGCTGTCTAGGAGTTCAACAGCCATAGTGACCGGAATCTTATTGCAGACCACTGCCGGTCAGCTGGCTGAAAGAAGGCAATTTTCTTTGGCTTCCAAACAAAAATGTGTCTGTTTGGATACTAAAGCTCCATCAGTCATTCATGTTATGATGACACCGTTTCCTAGCTAAGGGCAGCATGTCTGTAAAGCAGGGTGGCTACCTGAACTGATAGCCTGACTACTTCCTCAGCCAATTGGAGCTTTTTAGGTTTGATTTACAAAGTGCAGAACTGGAAGAGGGACATTTTCTTCTCAATGAGTACATAGGCACAATAGCCTGCATGTATCTATTCTATAGTTTTGCTAAAGTCTAGGAATCTGGTTTGAAAAAACATTACCGCAACAATCATTTTCCTAACTCATCTTTAACAGCAGGAATAATTTTGGCTCTCCTCGTAAATAAAACAGTTTGGCCTCACATCTGACAACAAATTGGTATTAAGCATGCCTTATTTCAGGTACATTAGTTGCTTTATTTTTTCATTCTTGTGTGTTGTTTTGCATAAAGCAATATGACCTACACAATATTATCTTGGTTCGTAAAAGATTTTTTATAAATGCATTTTCTTGGAGAAAAAAAACTTACACATCTAAAAAGAAAAAAAATCAAAAGAACAAAAAACACTAGGGTCTATCTTCTATTCCAATACCTCAACAGATTTTGTCATCTGTGGTAGTCATTGAATTTTCATAGTCTGCCCCTGTAGAGCCTGTCAATAAATAAATAATGAAATCTAAGTTTAAAAGATGGTAGCAAAAAAAAACCCAAAAAACAATAATATAATATGTCAAGAGCCAAATTTGGGTTATGGGTTAGAGGTAATTAAGTAATTTGGATATGGAGTTTATTGGATGAAATTTAAACCTTGAGTAAGTGTTTCTCTCTAGTTATAGCTCCAGCCGCTCAGTCAGATATTATTCTGCTGCATCTGAGCAGAATCAGATGAGATCATCCACCACTTGTTTCTGCCTTTTAAGTTTCTCAGGGGGCATTTTCAGAGCTTAGAGGACATTTAAAAGTGTAAATTTACCACGTAATTAAGGAGTGTTTAGAAAACAAAATGACATAAATCTGCAATAGAGGTGGCAAAGAAAGAATAACTATCTAAGTGTTGATTTTTTTCCAACTTCTCAAACCTCTTTTTCTTTTTGTGTCTGAGCAATTTAAAAGAAAACATGCTTCCAGCCTTTGGACAATAATCGAGCCATTGTGGCTTCACATACCACTGCTCCATCTGTATGAGAGTGCTTGAAGCTTCCCTCAACTGACTGACCAATCAAATTCCACCAACCCACACAGCTTTGTAAAATCAGCCCTGGAACAACGCATGTGATGGATGAGTTATTGTTGAGCACTCCAAGAGCATCTATACAGATACAGAAAAAAAAAAACAAAAAAAACAAAGAAGAAAGCTTTATGGCTGAAGAACTGTGGTCACCGGTATATAGTATACGTATTTAGTCACCAAACAAGCTGCATTCCGACATCAATCTGCTAACAAAATCAAGGCTTTATATACATAATTAAACATTGGTTAGTTTAAAGTGTTAAAAACAATTTAATTCAAGGTGTATTTTACGGTTTTGTTGACTCACTGCCAGTAAAGGCGATCCAGCGGGCATATTTGGTGGCTTCTCGACGCCAATGGGACGCTACAAGCAGTCCACAGGTGACTGTGAGGGATATGATGCCCATGATGATGAAAAAGAGCGTAGTGACCCACTCAGGGGGCAGCCGCGGCGGGATACAGGTCCGCTCTCGTCCGTGTATGGTTTGACACTGCCGGACAAGGCCGACTGTGAGGGCACCTGGAATGAGGGATAAAACATAAAGAAGTTTGCTTTAATTCCCTTATTCAAAGTATGAATAAAAGAATGAATTAATAAAAAGGAAAATAAAAAGGAAAGAAATAAGAGTTAAAGCTGATCTGTCCCAGTGGGTGTCATTTTTATTTTATTTTTCTAAAAGATCAACAAAAACCAAGGTCCTTTTCTTTTTTTTATATTTAATCTAATTTACAGCTGTTAAGGATGTGTTGTTTAAAAGCATTATTTTCATATTTTATCATGTTACAGGTACATACTTCAATGTATTTATTGTGACATCAATTCACACAAAATAACGAAAAAGAAAAAATGAATTAAAGAGAGAAAAAATCTCTTGAACCCCCTTGTACTCGAACAATCCTAAATTATACCAAGAGCTCACCCGTTAGTATAATAGATAAATATAGCTGTTCTGTTTGGGCCTCTAGGGGTTTTTAGATCACATCATAAAAGGCACCTCATAAGACAGGTTTTGGTAAGGTTAAAACCAAGGTTAGGTTATAAAAATATTAATACCCTAAGGGCCGGATCTATCAAAGGTTTGCGTGTATTAAAACGTGAGCTATTTCACTGCGCACGCTAAAAAATGTACAAACTGATCTATCAACAGCGTGCTAAAAGCATTTGGTCTTTAAAACGTGCTAAATAGCGCCTCTGATCCATTTAGTACTTTTTCTGCAATGAATATGCAATATGGGGCGTTTACACGCAAAAGTGCGTCTTGTGGGAGGAGAACATGTAAATATATTAATTTAGCACTCGCAAAGAGATTTATCAAACCTGAAAGCAATTTTGCTAACGCTATCTGACTCTATATTTAACACGTTTCAAAAGAAGGTGCAAATGGTCTGCATGCGTAATTGCGCACACATGGCAGCGGTTATTGTCGCAAGAAGGAGACATGGAAATAAAGCAAGGAGACGCAGAGAACGCATTTTTTCACTCCGTGTGAATATTTTTGCAATGAACGAGGAAACGATCATCAAAACATATCGTTTATCCAGCATCGCCATTTTGGAGCTGTTGGGGGAACTCCGAATGGATTTGGAGCCAGCCACAAGGAGGACCCACGCAATACCAGATATCACAAAACTCCTTGCAACATTGCACTTTTTTGCATCTGGGTCATTCCAGCGTACGGTTGCAGCGTGAGCTGGGATCTCCCAATCTCGTTTTTTCAGAAGTGCTGTCCGACGGGGTCGGGGTTCTCCCCCTGCGCCTGTGGAGCAACGTGCCAAATGCTGCGGGGATCTCATCCACAGTCACAGGCCAATACAAAACACCTGTTTTTTTTTTGTTTTTT
Organism: Cyprinodon tularosa; assembly: GCF_016077235.1. Taxonomy (NCBI): domain Eukaryota; kingdom Metazoa; phylum Chordata; class Actinopteri; order Cyprinodontiformes; family Cyprinodontidae; genus Cyprinodon; species Cyprinodon tularosa. The sequence continues at coordinate 350,297 of NW_024039363.1, forward strand.
TTTTACTGCAGCACATACCACCTTAGGGAATAAAGGTTGCCAATTTATAAATATATATATATATATATATATATATATATATATATATATATATATATATATATATATATATATATATATATATATATATATATATATATATATATATATTTACCCATTTATTTTTTTTGTTGGGGGTCACTGTAAGATTTAAATTTCTTAATGCACTAGTCTGTACAGACTACAAACTACTTTGCCGCAAACCACAAAACGCGCAAAACCATCATTTAAATAGGGCGTCTCCAACAGTTTTGCACCTTCCACCAGTTACGCAATCACTCTTGTTAAATCACCCGCAAACCATGGTTCAGCCCCTCGCGCAAAATTCCAGTTTGCGAGCGCAAATTACTGCACGCAAAATTGGATCTTGATAAATCCGGCCCTAAATGATGAAAATTTCAGAAAAGAGTACTGTACAACTGAAAACGTACAAAGAAATGTCCGCCCACCTAAACCAACCGACCAAGCAAGGGCAGAAGCCGCCAAGAGGCCAATGAGAACTTTGGAGGAGCTGCAAGGATCCACATTTCAGAGGGAAATAATCTGCTGAAAGGAAAACTGCTAATCCGGTACTTCAAAAGTAAATTTGGAAAAGTGGCAAAAATTCAATTTCACAAGTCTTTTAGGGAACACAGTTCACATGGAAAGAGACCAAATAGACCTTTTTGACCTGATGACATTCCGTCTCTAGATATGCAAGGCTGACCAAAAAAAAAGGCCCTAGATGACTTACAGCTGAAGCTGCAGAAAAATGTGGTGGTATGAAGTGCTGAATAAAAAGGCTGAACCCAGGTTCATGCCACACTTCCATGTTTTTATTTACATAAATATACAGAAAGCCTCGTCTCTGTTTCATTCAGCTCCATCGTAGTCTACATAATACATTTAAATCTGAAGTTACACAGCGGAAAAATGCTGGAAATGCTTCAAGGTATATAAATACTTTTGCAAGGCGTGTATCAGAATCTCAATCCCTGCAGGCTAAAAAAGCTAAAATACTTTGTGTACAGTCAGAAAGGACTGTTTCATACCAAAGAAAATGGAGCCAGCACAAATAAGGTGAAGCCAGAATGGGCAAAAAAAAAAGACGATGTTTTCCATCATCATCTTTCAATCATTGTTACCGAGAGCAACATTTTCCACACTTGCAGAAAAGGCGAAGATGAAATCAATCCTGCCAGTTACTGAATGCATCCCACACAGCGGTGTCATTTCCAGTGATACCGGGCAGAACTGCAGCAGCTCTAAAAGGCTCAGTGAATATGAATGTGCAAGCTGTCCAAACTCAGCTAAAACTACCGGATCGAACCATCTACTGTCTGGCTTTATCTTCCCAGAGCTTGGATAAAGTATATGGAAACTGCAAGCACACATCGAAATGCTCCACTGTACTTATCTATCATTAATCAAGACAAGCAGTTAAATGGATGCATGCATCCGAACTGAGTCATGAGACGAGCTGGTGCTAAAAGCAAACCTTTGCTTCTATCGAGGCATCTTATTCAATTAAAAGCACAACCTCAAGGGAATTTTCTACCTGAGTAAGCAGAACAGCTTCACTTTGCTCAGTGTTTACCTCCCTGCTGACCACAGGTCTTGTTAAACAAAAGCTGGACTTTCTAGGATACAGCAAAGGGCATGTAGTACTGGTTGAAAAATAATGAACAAAAACGTATATGTTTCACCACTATGCATTGGAGCTTGAAGTTTTTAGGGCACATAAGCTATAATGTAACTCAATTCTTCACTAACAACCAGATCATTCCTGATCAGTCTGTCCCAGATTCTGAACACTCATTTTAGAAAGTTAATTTTCTTCAATACGATTCTTGGCCTAATAGTTCCTTAAAATTAACGCCATATATCTTTGGAAGATTAACCTTAAAAGTAAAGAAAGACAACCCATTACTAAACACCTGGCTTTTGATAGAGCACACAAAGTAAATGATGCTTCATTATTCTGCCTGCTAACAGAGTGTCTACACAGGCCGTCAAGTCAAAATGATCCATACTTTCCCAGGGTCGGATTTCAGCAGCTGTCAGCTCATTTTAGTCCAATATGATCGCTGAAGTCAAATAAATCTGAATCTTGACTGTAGGTTGGGTGGATGGATGAGTGAGTGAGTGAGTGAGTGAGTGAGTGAGTGAGTGAGTGAGTGAGTGAGTGAGTGAGTGAGTGAGTGAGTGAGTGAGTGAGTGAGTGAGTGAGTGAGTGAGTGAGTGAGTGAGTGAGTGAGTGAGTGAGTGAGTGGTTGGTTGGTTGGTTGGTTGGTTGGTTGGTTGGTTGGTTGGTTGGTTGTTGGTTAGATCTTTGTTTTCTTTATATGTTGGGCAGAAAGCCCAATTTTCCATAATTTTTCCACCTTTGAGTTTGCGTAGAAAAGTTCTCAAGAGCTGAGCATTTTGCTTTGAAATGTGCAAAATGTAATGACCAAAACCAGCTCTGCCGAAAATCAATACTACATTAAAGGCACAGCACGGACTTTGTGACCTAAAGAGTATGTACAACGCTTGAGACTGAGAAACTATGAGAGAACAAGACAAAGACAGACAGGAACCAGCACCAAGAAACACTCTTATACACCACACAACAAAGACTCTTACACTGTTAATACCATTGTAAAGTGCTGCTGAAGATTTTCAGTCATCCAAGTCATTGTCATTCCAAGTGGATTTTTTTTTTTTACTTTTTTTTTTGGAATAACCATTGAAAAGGGTATAAAACACTCAGATCATTATAAAAAACCAAGGGCATCATTTTCTAAAAAGTGCACAGGCAAGTCATGACCTCCCGGCTATATGAAGCTGGAAGACATAATTACAAATGGAGCACCATGAATAGGCATTAAGAAAATGTTATGTAGAGAGTTAGACAATGTTTCTTTATGTTTGGGGACCAAAATGGCTTATTTAATGCTACAAAAACTAAGGAACGTATTAATTTTTGTCTATAAAAACAAACTGAAGCACTTGTATCTGATTAGAAAAAAATAATCAGATAAAGTTGAGTCTTTTGTCACATTTTGTCTTATTTTTTAAAGAAAAGTATTTTAAAAAAATTACTAATCTTTATTTATTTAAATATGTGTAAAGATACTTTTGCTCAGAAAAGATGGCACCCTATGAAATGTGTTAAATTAATGTCACGTGAAATAGAAAACTTTAATTTTTCTGAAAGAAATTTTTTTTTTGTAAGGTAGCAGGGTACACCTTGGTAAAAGGGCATAATAAAAAGCTAACCAAATCTGCTAAAAATGATCAGTTATAATACGACAATACTTGTGCTAACTTAATTTTCACATTGGTACCACGTCTGCTTATCTGGACAGCTTCATAGGACTTTTTTTGCTAAACACGACATTTGTTGTTCAAGGACAAAACTAAGCAGCAGGCCTCTGTAGGCAGCATCATAAAAGTTGAGCAGCCCAGTAGGTGGGAAGAGGTTAGAATAGGACAAATCTGGAGTTTCGAGTTCAGCTTGTTAGTGAGGCTTGCAAATATCTTCACTTTAATTACTAGTTTAGAACTTTCTCTTTGATATATATGGGGCAAAATTCAACTGAATCGAGACCAAAAAATATGTTTTTTTAGATCCCATGTGCTCTCCTCAGCCCTGTGTGTGATGAGGGCTGTACGGACCTTACAGAGGAAATCCTGTCCCCTTTATAACGCCCAGTGAAAACATGCCTCTATAATACAGCAACCAGCTTCCCTGGCTCAGCCAGCTCAGGAAAACAATGTCTGTGGTTTAAAAGAAAAAGCCGTAGATGTATATGTGGCTCTACAGAACTGCAAGAACAGCAAGCTTTTTCATCTACAGGAATAAACCAATATCTGACATTGATATACTTCTTATTTTAGTACAAAAAGGCAACTAAAGTGATGTTTTCTCCCCTGCCCTCTGCTATGCCTCTGCAGATTTCCCTTATGAAATAACTAAAATAAAAAAATAAATAAAAGAACTGGACTAAACTGACACATAAGCCCCTTTGTTACTAAATAAGACTGGAGGTGAAGGAGGCAGAAAGCAGCAGGGACTGATAGACAAATGTTTGATTGCTGCAGGTAATAGAGGGAGTTTTATGACTGTTTTCCCTGGATCCCCTGACCTCCTGCTGTTTTACTGGCACTGTGTGGAATTCCTGCCATACAACAGGCAGGCACGCTATGCTAAACGGACGCAGGTGAGCAATTCAGCCAGCACCAAACAACACAAACTGGTTCTGTCTGAAAATCAGTGATAAACACTAATACTATAAGAATACTATAAAAAGTAGATACAATATGTGCAGCCATGACGCACCAACAATGACGCATTTTGCAGTTTTCTTTTCTCTTTTTCATGTCTGACTGACCCTACAAACAAAAAGGTCAAAATAAGCAAAACATATTCTCATAACAACAGTCTAAGATGCTTTTAACATCTTCCGTTCTATACCAATCTTTAAAGAAAGGGCTAAATAGTGTGAGACATCAAAAACTTCTAAGGCAGCAACTTTCACACCTCTGTGCTGCAACATCCCTGATAGAAGATCCAGTAAGGTGTTTTCTGAAGTGACAAGTGAGAGGGGCCCCTGTGCTCACACTGTAATAACAGGTGTAAACTCACAAAAAGAAAACATTAAACAACCATTTTCTGTAACACCCTGTTTGTTCACTATGATAGAAGGCACAGTCAGTAGTGAACACACACCTGTTTATTCTGGCATCTTTCTAGCCTAGTGTTGCACTGCTTTTTCATTGCATTTTCATATCTTGTAGTGTTAATAAATGTATTTTCTGAACGATAAACAATGGCTGCACATTAACAAGACTTATGAATGTGTGAACAAATTAATATGGGTATAAATTGTTAATTTTGATGAAAAAATGCACAAATAAATCGCCCTGAAACAAAGTCAACTTGAAGAAAAAATATATATACAATCCACTAGCCAGCTTCAAAAAAAAAATGCTCTTGTTTGAATAAATGACAGAAAGAAAAAAATAAAATCTTAGGAATGTGTAATATTTTCTAAATAGATTTCATATTACTCATATTTCCCTTGATGGTGGTTCTGTTCTGTTTGGGGAAGTTGCAATATGACAGTTACTTATCCTTAATCAAACTAAAATAATGTCATTTGCAAACTCTTACTGGAGTCAGAGAGTCACATTTTGTCCTAGCAAACATTAAATTAGACACTAAACAGTAACAGGAGATATAAAAGGCTCCCAGGACAAGTACAGCTGGGTGTCTGATCAACACTCAACAAGCCTCTTTTTGTACCCTTAGTAGGATGTGAAATGCTAAGTGGGTGTGAAATTTTTCAAAGGTTAAAATTTAAGGGAAATGGCCCGCATCTTAATTAAGCTGAAGAAGAAGAACAAAGGACGATATAAGGAAAAGGAAAAGATGAAATCTTTAATCCAACTCAATCAAAAATAGGATAAATTATTAGGCTCTAGGATACCATTATCCTTTATTCTATATTACATAAATTTCAAGATAAAGGCACCTGCAAATTAAGCAAAATGGTGGAATATAATCCTAAAAAAAGCAGAAAAATGCTCCAATACATTGCAAAGTCTCCAAATGGAAAAGAAGCACAACAGAGCGATGAGTAGCAATCCCGCTCATAAAGACTTTTCCTGTAGTCCGAAATCACATGCAACAAAAGTTTAATTTACTTATATAAAACTAATGACAGATGCTGGAAAAAAGACAACAATGAGCTTCATTTCATATGAGTGAAAGGATGTTGAGCTGCCTCCACACTGTAGATTTAATAGCAGCGAATTAAACAGGCTGCAGGAGGTGAAAAAACACCCTGCTAGCCTTCATTTTACTCAGCAATGAAAATGGGTGCAATGCTCCTACTGAAATGTTGGTAAATAACATGCTAATGTGTGCAATGTATCATACATTAAATTTCACCTTAATGAGATGGAAAAAAAGATCAATACTAAAAAGTTGTTTGTTTGTTTTTTAATTCACGAGTGAAAATTTACCAATAAAAGGTCGAACAAATATTCAGAAGTGCAGCATGATTATGGCCTTTGGCTTGAAATAAAATGTACACAATATGTATAGCCTATAAGTTTTCCTGGAACAGCTGTGCTCACTTTTATTTATAGAAAATAATGGTCAAATTTATGATTTTTGAGACCTTGCTCTTTTTCACGCCCCCATCATGCCCTGCTACCCAGCCGTCAGCTCTGCCTTCACTATGATCAAAACACTCCTCTCACCATGTCTTGGCCCAAATGAGAGGAAATAAGCGCCAGGTCCGCTCAACTGAAACATGATGATGCAGTCATTAGAGGAGCACCAGGGGTGCTGCTGTTTGCCGGCTCAGGAGGGATGAGTCAAAATGGCCTCTGAACTGTGGTGGGCGACACGTAGGTAAGGTAGGCAAGACGACTGATTTTTCAGGAGATGGAGCCTTTTAACAGCATCTACTTTTGTATTCAAGGTACTGGAATGAAGATCTAGAGACAAAATCTAGATACAAAATAAATGTAAAAAACAGGTATGATACGTGCCTTCACCATTAAAAAAGACTGGATTGTCTTGCAGTACGGGATTGTGTTTTTCATGCTTTTCAAAGATTAAGGAAATATAAAACATTGGTAGATTTTGCTCATCAGACTTTAGAGCAATATACACTATATTGCCAAAAGTATTTGCTCACCTGCCTTGACTCACATATGAGCTTAAGTGACATCCCGTTCCTAATCCATAGGGTTCAATATGACGTCGGTCCACCCTTTGCAGCTAGAACAGCTTCAACTCTTCTGGGAAGGCTGTCCACAAGGTTTAGGAGTGTGTTTATGGGAATTTTTGACCATTCTTCCAGAAGCGCATTTGTGAGGTTGCACACTGATGTTGGACGAGAAGGCCTGGCTCTCAGTCTCCGCTCTAATTCATCCCAAAGGTGTTCTATCGGGTTGAGGTCAGGACTCTGTGCAGGCCAGTCAAGTTCATCCACACCAGACTCTGTCATCCATGTCTTTATGGACCTTGTTTTGTGCACTGGTGCACAGTCATGTTGGAAGAGGAAGGGGCCAGCTCCAAACTGTTCCCACAAAGTTGGGAGCATGGAATTGTCCAAAATGTCTTGGTATGCTGAAGCATTCAGAGTTCCTTTCACTGGAACTAAGGGGCCAAGCCCAGCTCCTGAAAAACAACCCCACACCATAATCCCCCCTCCACCAAACTTTACACTTGGCACAATGCAGTCAGACAAGTACCGTTCTCCTGGCAACCGCCAAACCCAGACCCGTCCATCAGATTGCCAGATGGAGAAGCGCGATTCGTCACTCCAGAGAACGTGTCTCCACTGCTCTAGAGTCCAGTGGCGGCGTGCTTTACACCACCGCATCCGACGCTTTGCATTGCACTTGGTGATGTATGGCTTGGATGCAGCTGCTCGACCATGGAAACCCATTCCATGAAGCTCTCTGCGCACTGTTCTTGAGCTAATCTGAAGGCCACATGAAGTTTGGAGGTCTGTAGTGATTGACTCTGCAGAAAGTTGGCGACCTCTTCGCACTATGCGCGTCAGCATCCGCTGACCCCGCTCCGTCAGTTTACGTGGCCTACCACTTCGTGGCTGAGTTGCTGTCGTTCCCAAACACTTCCATTTTCTTATAATACAGCTGACAGTTGACTGTGGAATATTTAGGAGCGAGGAAATTTCACGACTGGATTTGTTGCACAGGTGGCATCCTATCACAGTTCCACGCTGGAATTCACTGAGCTCCTGAGAGCGACCCATTCTTTCACAAATGTTTGTAAAAACAGTCTGCATGCCTAGGTGCTTGAATTTATACACCTGTGGCCATGGAAGTGATTGGAACACCTGATTCCAATAATTTGGATGGGTGAGCAAATACTTTTGGCAATATAGTGTATATCGGATATCAGCACCTATGCTCATATTCATCCATAACCTAATTTCTAGCTACAATGCAAAAAGCTGAAATCTAACAAAGTAATTTTTTCTTAAAATACATGCCTTAGTTCTTGAATTGAGGAGGTACAGTAAGAAACTTTGCCAATGGAACAAGACAATTTACATTTAGAATAGGAAAAAAACATTTGCATTGTCTTATTTAAAGTGCATATTATCTAATTATCTTATTTTAAGAGTAAAAATACTAATTCCATTGTCAAATCATCTTATTTATCTACTCAAATTAAGGGGAAATACATTTAATTTGAGAAATTTTTACTTATTTCTAGATCGTTTTTGTAGTGCATAAATCTAAATATGCCATTACCTATCAGCTTAAATATCAGAAACCTTGATAATAATTATACAAACTTAACAACCTACAAATAACAGACACTGGATATTCACAACATGAACAATGAGATTGATGAGCATGGACACTTTAGCACTTTTTTTGAAATGAAGAAAAAATATATCAAATCCAAGCAGCAATCAATCTGTTGAAGAACTGTATGCTAACCATGTGCGGGTATGCCATGTATGAAGGAAAGACGCTCTAGTTTGCATGTCTTTGAAGACTGATGTCCGCCAACTTTCAGATTTCATCTCTGCCTCAAGTCATCGGCAGGGTTGTAGATTTGAGTCCATGATGAGATGATTAAGGTGTATTGTTAGTTGGAGCATATTTTAAAGGTTGCAGGACCCAGAGTTTACACACTGTGGTCCGAAATCCCTGGTGTGAGTTAGCATTAGCATATAGGTTGGATTAATAAAAACTGAGAAGTAGTATGGATCTGCCTCGGTAAAGGGATAAAATCCAAATACAACTGAATATCTATTAATAAAGACACTCAATCAAACGCACAAAAAATACAACTATATACTGGAAAACTTAAAATTATCACCCTAAAAAAACTGTTTTCAAAGAGGCAGATCATCATCATAACGGAAACTGCAAGCCAAACCTATATTTCTTTTTTAGAAAACTCTTGTAACATAGATTATGCATTGCAGAGGTAAGCATATATCATAACATATAAATCATAATAACTTAAGGAAAATAATAAGCATGTAGAGCCAATACTAAAGGTCATGGCATAGCATGAACCCGTGCATGTTTGGCTGTAATGATTGAGCGTTACCCAGAAATAGCACATCTTGCTAACCACTGAGCTTCCGTGAAATATGAGAGGAAAACAGGCTGTTCAACAACAGCAGAAATCCATCAGCATTTTTCACATATAGCATTAATAATGTATGTCTCTATGGAGAGCTTAATTAGTCATGAGCTAATTACCTTCTATAGAATATTAATGTGCACAACACAAACCCTCAAAGAATTTTACTCTGAGGTAACTAATAACCTTTATTAATAAAAAGTCTGATTCCTAATATTTCTACCAATGTAATACATGTTAGTTTAATCATGAAATATTCCTGCAGTCAAAAAAACTCAAGGTCACGAGAAACAAAAGAATAAGTAGCAGTAAGGATGCAACAGAAGATTTTCTTTTTCCACAGACCAAGTGCATCACCTGCAGGCTTATTTTAACATTTCAAAATGATCGTTTCTTCGCCTGAGGCTAATAAACATTTTCATGTCAACGACAGCACAGTGGGTTTCTCTCTTTTTCTGTCAATCTCTCAATTTCGGGTAAACTCCAGGTGAGAACTGCAGGCCTGTAGTCGGATGATAATGGCTGACCTGGTTCAGCTGCTCTGTAATAATGACACGGTGTGCCCTTGTGCTTTGAAAAAGGATGCTTAAAACAAGACAATTTAGTAGTGTCCCGTTTCATCTATTTTAGGTCTTATCAAAGTCAGAATGACTTTAGCAGCAAGTCTTCGGAGTATTTATTTATTTTACCTTCTTAAGGATTTGCTTAACGATTGCTTTATTACACTTAAAATAAGAATAAGATATAACCAAAGTAAATACGGAAAATCTGTCTGCAAAAGATAATATATTATGGGGTAAAAGGAGCATTTATTTTAACAAGGAGCTATGAGGAAAAACATTTAATCGTTTCAAAAGTTCTTTTTGTATTTATTTGACAGCCGGTCGCTAAGCAGGCTAGTATCACAGCTCTATAGCACGTGGCTGACATGACTGTGTCAATTTAGTACCCGATTGGTAAATGGAGCTGAAACAAGAGGAACATGGAGCTGATGAGTAACAGTAACCTGTAGATATTCTCTACATTCTAAGATTTCCTTCAATCCATACTAATACGAATAAAAACAATAATAATGCTGTAAAAGCATCACAGTGAGTTTTAATTTTAAAAAAGGTCTTGAATTACAGTCTAGATGGAGCATATGTGATAGCTGCAGTGATTTATGTTCTGAACCATTAAATCAAACATGAGGATATAAATGTACACCAGGCAGTCGCAGACATCGAGCCGCAGAAAATCGCAGTTTATGTCTGACACTGGTTTAACAATAGATGTGCCTAGAAGCTTTGCAGGAGATTGGCTTTAGCTGGTAATGCCAGAAATGTAAGGCTTTAGTTGAGATTATATTGTGCATCTGAATTCTGTCTTTACTGCAAAAGGTGCTGCAGCAATACCTCCTGTACCAGAGTTTTTAAGTGATCATAATGGCTAGCACAATGGGTATATGATTCAGTGACTATCTGTGCTTCTCTATAGAGCTTTACCATTGGTTAACCTGTGCTTCTAAGATTTAAAAGCTTTTCTTTCTGAATACCGTGGGAACAAAGTCAGTCAAATAAAAGCTTCTCGCACTAAGGTCTTACGACAGACAGATGCAGCGACAAAGTAAATAAGACAGAAGCTAAAAGCCTGAGGTCAGCTGAATAGCATGAACCATTTCTTTAAACCGATCATTAAAATAGTCTAAGATGTAAGATAGAAAACTTCTGGGAAATGATCAAAAGATTTAGTCAGAAATATCTAAACTCTAAACTGTCTTATTTCCATGCATTTAATAAAAGGAAAATAGTCCTGATGGTAAACTTATAGAGGGATAATTTATCCTCCTAGGTACAATCCATGCCACCTACATTCCTGACAAATTAAAATGAATGAAAATTATCCCTTCTATCTAAATATCCTCTACAGAGGATATTTTACTCTATATGTTAAAAGGAGCATTTGCATGACGTCTTGCTTGTTCAAAATAGGTGGTGCAATCCTGCAAAGTCAATGACTCAATACAGTCAGCTGAGTGTCCTTAGAAAACATTTAACCAATCTTGTATGATTTCATTAAATTGTCTTTATTAAATGCCTTGACATGACAAATGTTTTAAATTGGTATAAAATTTAATTGAACTGTTTTACATGTTGGGTCCATCTTGACCAGCTAGGGCCACCAGGTAGCCTAGCTGGAGAGATGAGCTAGTGTCTACCTAGCATGTTTGGAACTCTGAGGGGTCTTCCCTGCTAAATACTGAGCCGGTTTGCTGCAGGGGATAAGGGGGGAACTTTGAGCAATGTGCAAAAAAATTGCAAAAATATACATCAGGTAACAAAAGCTACATTGAAAGTGCTTATATATTAATACTTTTTCTAAAAAAAGAAAAAGAAAAAAAAAAAAGCTGTATCTAGGATACAAGCATGATCCGATCCACTGTCACAATGAGATTTGATGCCATCATCCATGTTAGATCAGGGATCAAAACTGAGGCCACAAATCCAAGGGCCTTTGTCTTATTTTTGACAATTGACGCTAACAGACCAAACAATGATGAACAATAGTTGCATAGTAATCCCAAACTATTATGTAATAAGAGGTTTTTATAAATATAAACAGACATACTTTCATATTTGGCTAGATGTCTACTGTGCAAGCATATGAGCAGAGCCTGCTCCAGAAGCCTGCAGATAGCCTGCAGCAGCAGAATGAGCAACATGCTTCTGTGGTTCTTCTGAGATATTTTTAGGTCTGAGAAGGAGAAATTAAAATACAGATGCTGGTTATGCATTCCTTGCAAACATTATTGAAATAAATGGAAACTACAACAAGGAGCTTTGGTGGCCACATCAGAACACAAAACACTGATTAAATCCAGAGAACAAGGAAGTTACAGTTAGTGATGCTTAAGTGCTAATCTGTAATGAAAAATAAAATCATCTTTTAACCAAGATTAGTTTCATTAAAACAGAAAACCACTTCCCGCTCAGCGAGACTCCTCCGTCTTTTGTCTCTCACATACATATGCGATTACAGATCTGCTAATTAATATTTAATTATCATTAACGGTAGAAAGGTTCATTAAATCAAACCGTTAGTGTTGCAGCTTTTCAGACCATTTACCCACAATAAACACACTGACAGCAAAATGTATTTAAAAATAACATTAAATCATTAATGCTGTTTGCAGCAAGATGTTGTACATCTTCTATGTCTGTTGTGAATAGTGTGATCTCTCTCATCATCATCTGATGGAGTAACAGCATCAGAGCAAATAACTTAAAGAAGCTCAACAAGCTGATAAAAAAGACCCACTCTGTTCTAGGAACTCCTCTAGAACCTCTTGAGATGATTTCAAGGAGAAGAATTCTTCATAAAGTGAAGAATAATATGGACAACAGTGAGGATCGTATTCAGAAGACTGTCAGTCAGAGGCTCCCGAGATCCGGTGGAAGACAGACCTCTACAATAGATATATCCTCCTTAACCTCTTAATATCCACCTCATTTCAGGGAAATTCGCCTATTTTGCATACCCAAATGGAAAAGCAAATAACTGAGGAACTGTAAACTACATGTGCAATACATTATTTGAAAGCAAACACCTTCTAGTTTCTGAATATATACATGAAAAGTGGGTGAGTAAAACATCCAAGCTTCATCAGTTCAAATATGACTCAAAGTTGTTTTTTTTATTCTCGAAAATAATAGGTCTTTTTTTCAACAGCAGTAATAAAGACATCCTTGCTTGTTGTGGCTGCTTTGTCATGCTACATTTCGACATGCTGCTATAATTGTGCTTTTGTGCTCGCTATGTCCATAAAATGAACTAGGTGGTTTAATTGTAGAGAATCTAAGCTTTCCAACGATGTCTAACATGTCTATATGGGTAAACACTTTACCAGTGTAATTTTCATGCATTCTAAGTTATCATTTGTAAACGCTTTTTTTAAAGCCATTAACATCTTAAACAACATCTCTAATTGAACAGTTATATAATCATTTAGCATATGTATTATGAAAATGTTGATTAATAGGATAAGGTACCTTTTAAAAATAACCTTTAAGCTGGGATTAAATAATTTCATTTCAACCATATTCCTGTATCAAGCTTAATTTAATTGGTCTGAATTTCATTCCGATGGTAAATGTTAAGCTTTCATAACCTTTATGAGGAAAATTATGTGATTTGATTAAAAATACAGTAAAACTTAAACAATAAAATAAAGGAACTTTTTAAAATTATTCTTATCTATGGAATGGGTTGGTATGGATGCATATAAACATTGTACAATAATGCATATTCAGATGTTTTAAAAGTCTGTAGCCTGTCTGAAGTGCACATTAACTTTCCACCTCTGGGTTTTTTAAATCTTATCCAGACATCTGCTACATTTGATATCAAACTTAGGAGTTTCCTAATTGAGATTCCCTCTTCTGTAAGCATTACTTTAGATTTTTAGACAAGGTTAGAGTTGGACTAAAGAATACAATTGAGCAAAAGATAGCAATAGTCTGAGGAAAAGGGCTTTCAGAGAGCCTGGAAGCTACTGATAAGACCATTATACAGTGAAAGGATTTGATGTCAAATGTAAAGTGCGTTATAAATAAAATTCATTATTATTATTATTAAAGGATGCTTCTTGGAAGAGGAGCATGAGGAGCAGTTTAGGACTTCTCTTACATCAGACATATATTTTCATATAAATCCAGTTTTGTACAAATTCTAACATTCAGCTTTCAATGCATATATGTAAATATCATAAGGGAAGGCTTTTAAGACAGATAGAGGATAACAATCAATCAAACCACTCTCAAAACAACGGAGAACAAATGATTCCCATTGCATAAAAATGGCACATTTGATACGCATTATTTAAGCCATCAAGGAAGAAAATGAGATGTGAAGAAGATAAATCTCAGTGCTTTCTCTCCCACACATGCGATAAAACAATTGACGACAGGACAAATCACAGAGAAAGACAGCCTCTGTGAGGGGAAGTGAGAGGAGTGACAGCAAGTTGGAAGTGGTTAGCTGGAAAACTTCCACTCCAATAAGAACTCCCACACCAACCCCAACACTGTGGTTTAAAAATAGCAAAGGTTCAATTTTCTGTACAAGTCAATTCAGCATTGGACATTTTGGAGAGCGGGACAATAAGAAGCTGGTTACACAACAAAAATCAAACAAGGTGCGCTGTGACAACAAGCCTATTTCATTACACCTTATTATTGCTTCTGCACAGATTACTTATGACACAAAGCTGAGGTCTGGTGGATGGTGTACCCTCCCTGACCCAGATACTAAGCTGTCATTCTGCAGAGAGAACAAAGAATAGCAGCTGTCCATCAATAGTCTAGACGGGTTTTCAGGAATGACACAAATAAAGCAGCACATCGGCCACCTACTCATATCTACCATCATCTCCAGCAACAAAAAACAACATCTGATTTGGCTGCCTGCATGTTCACAGATTCAAAAGTCAAAACATTGGTACCATACAGAGGAATATGGATAACTCTGAAAAAAGCTTTTTATCTATAAGCTGCTAAAAGATAAACGGTCTTAAATATGGATTGTTCTTCTACTTGTTCAAAATCTCCAACAATAAGCCTGAACACTGACTTGTTCATAGCAGTTCACTCTTCTTTGCAGTTTATCCAATTTGAGGTTCATCACCTTTATTACAATGATATTAGGATGTATTCTTGTTATTTATACATTTTCGATTTTACTTTGTTCACTGTAAATATAACGCTTGTCGCAAAAAGTACTTTAAGGGACAGACACTAAGAAAGTATATTATAGTAAGTAAATAAAAATGATTTATATATATAAGTATATATATAGAGTATTGTCACTTTTTTAAGGACAATATCATGTACAAGAGATGAAAATGAATGTAATCCTCTGCTAGATGTAGAAATGTATAGTACAACAAAGTAATTAAGAGAGTACCACTCTATATCCACCAATACATTAAAGCATATCATTAACTACTGACTCATCAAACTTAATTAAAAGTCATTAAAAGATCATCCAGAATGTTGATGTAGGAAAAGACCAAATTCTGAGGTTAGGAAGGGTTGATCAACTAATGCATCTGAAGTTTCTTCAAAAGAGCATCGACTTTAAAAAGGTCATTTTTATTATTTTATTGCCTGCCAAGTTAAAAGTATTATCAGCTGCTAATGCTTGTACTGGTCTATAGGGATTAGCATAGGAAACAAAAATAGTTAAATTATTGGCTACTGCAAATATACATTACAGCAAAAGGGGTCTTCTACATATAACCCATCCCTTAAAGAGCAGATAGCTTGCATCACCTTGGGAGAAATTTGAAGCTAAAGGTGTTGCTCTGGGATCAAGATTGGTAGTCTGTGGGATTTGAACAGATTAACACAAAATCTACTCTAACCACTAGGCCACAACTTCCCTTGTAAATGTAAGTAAGGTAAACATATTCTGTAAAAGAAGCACTTAAGAACTACAAGGGCAATAAATAAGTCCATTGTAAATGTCTAAATATCTTTCTGCTTTTGATTTAAAGAAAAAGACTCAGCTCTAGAAACAATAGGAAAAAAAAACATATGTAGCCAGGTGTAGCAGAAAAAAAAATCAGTTGATGTGAAGAATTGTGTGGGTATGGCGAGTGGGAGAGAACAGGAGTTGGAAGACGCGCCAGCAGCACTTTATAGGTCTGCTGTATGGGACCACTTTGCATTTAGAGTGACCTACGATGACGGCGGAAAGAAAGTTGTGGATAAAAGTGCAACAGTGTGCAAGCATTGTGCAACACATTTTGTTTATGCTAACAGCAACACGACCAACATGTCATGCTAACCCCGAAATCCCTCATACTCCGTCAGCGCTCCAGACCGCCTGCACAAAGCAAAGCCTACAGCCTCCTCTGAGTTCATTGGAGATCGTAGAGGGCATGCGCGAGATGATTAAATTCAAAGCAGCAAAACATGTGGAAATGATCCAGGGTTTCCGCGGATCATAAAAAATAATTACAATTTATTAATTGTTTTTGTATTTTTCATTAATTTAATTTTTTTTAATGGGATTTTGGGGTACACTGGAAAAAGGATCTAAAAATAAGTAGAAATGTCTTAAATTAAGTGTATTTACGCTTACTTTGAGTAGGTAAATTAGATAGTTTGCAAATGGAATGAGTATTTTTGCCCTTAAAATAAGAAAATTAGATAAAATGCACCTGAAATAAGACAATGCAATTGTGTTTTCTTATTGCAAGTGTAAATTGTCTTGTTCCTTGGCAAAATCTCTCTTTTACCTACTGAATCCAAGAACAAATACACTTATTTTAAGAAAAAAAAAACTTATCTAAATTTCGATTTTTTTTCTAGTGTAACAATGAACATATACCGAACCAAAAACCGTGACCAGGAAACCGTGAACCGAACCGTGGATTTTGTGAACCGTTCCACCCCTTATATATATATATATATATATATATATATATATATATAGACACACATACATACATACATACATACATACATACATACATACATACATACATACATACATACATACATGTATATACAAAGACATACTTTAATAATCCCAGAGGGAAATTACTTTGCTAAATA
Organism: Cyprinodon tularosa; assembly: GCF_016077235.1. Lineage (NCBI taxonomy): Eukaryota > Metazoa > Chordata > Actinopteri > Cyprinodontiformes > Cyprinodontidae > Cyprinodon > Cyprinodon tularosa. Next base: position 367,049 of record NW_024039363.1, read on the forward strand.
TATAAATATATAGTATCGATTGCATTTAGTGTTGATTGCATTGGTACCAATAAAATAAATGTTATAACAGTGTTGTTACTGTAATATTACCTGAGCTTTGACCCCATGATAAAAGTTTTGAATCTATTCAATTCATTTATGTAGCGCCAATTCACACCACATGCCATCTCGAGGCACTTTACAGAGGTGATTCAATCAGATCCTACAGTCACTTTAAAAAGTGAAACAATTGTACTTTCCTGAACTAAAATTGTGTTATGAAGTTAAAAGGCAGTTGGTTTACCTGTTGATTCACCAGTGTTGATCCAGTCTGGGTTTGCAATGCTGGCTATTGCAAAGATATCTGCAGCCAGGAACAGACAGCCTGAAATGATCGTCAGTTTATCCATGTCGCCTGGAGAAGAAGCGAAGAGTGACCGGGGAGGGGATGAGGAGGGGCGGGTATTTAAAGGTGAACCCCCCGGCCTTTCAGAGACTCGGGGTGGGTTGTTATCTGTCCAACCTCGCCCCCTTCAACAGTCGCCTGATGCTGAGGTTCTGCTGTGCATTTCTGCAGCAACGTTAGCCCCTTCGCGTCAAGCAAGCGTGAGACCCCAGCTACAAAAGGCTCAGACGTGACGCACAAAAGCATCACATCTCAAAAGCCCCGGCTGAAGTCCAGTAATGCGAAACAAAGGCTCAGTCAGCGCTGAGGCCGCGGACAGCTCGTGTTGTGATTCGGAGCAGCCGCTGCAGCAGCATCGGGTACAGCTGCGGCTAGCAGACAGCTAGCTAGCTATTTCCAAGATTCGGGCTCGGTGAGCCGAGCTGCGGCCCAGAAGCTGCTCGATGGCATTTCACACACAATGTCACACCTACTGAGGTCCTGGGGATGCGGACGTTAGTTCCTACACTCCGAAATAGCCACCTTTCCACGCTAGGTTCACAGTTACCCGTCAGGAAAACGGGAACCCATCACCATGTCTTGCTGAATAGAGTCGGTTCTCCTTCTCCGCTGGAATAGCATCTGGTACTTTCAGTCCATTAGCCAGCCAGTTAGCTGCCTTCCTCTCCTCCCGCTCTGGACCTCTGCGAGACGTCTTTCGTTCCGACTGTGAGTTTAAGAGCTCCGGGATTAACGATGAAACGGTGTCGTTATTGTTTTGTTTTCCAGCCGTGTGCCCACCACTACCTCAGCCTCTCTTTCTGCCAAATTACATCAAACGAACCCCCCCCATACGCAGCCTCAAACACACACAGAACAGAGGGGGGCTGCAGCTCTCTTCTCGCGAGACTTTGGAAGAATGGGGGTTGTGTTTTCATGAGTCCCCAGGTTTGAGGCAATTATTCATCATATACAATGGTCCTATAATGAAAAACACAACAGCGTGTCACAAGTTAGAAAAAAAACACAAAATTCAGGCATACTCAGCCAAATGATATGGAAAACACAGGTTTTCATAAAAACCTGGCTTGTTTTTAAACCACACATATTAAACGGCACAATGTATACTGCAACACGTTAAGATTTTTTTCTAAAGTGGAAACAAATATTCTTGTTCATATTAAAGTGAAAAATCCAGTCTCTTCCAAATGTGTGTTTTATTGGGATTCTGAAAGACAAGTAGCCTGCATACAACATGAGGGAATGATACGTGGTAAAAAGCTTTTTTTTCTGCAAAAAGCTAAAACAGATTTGTATGTAGATGTTAGTACATAGATTGTTTATAGATGTTGGAGATCTGCCTGTTTTATAGTGTAGTCCTGTTTCTCTGACTGTGACTGGCTGGATGTGCTCTCTTCATCCTCTGACATGGGAGTTGACTCGGAGCTCTTCTGACTGCCTTTGTGTTTCCTGGGGCTGCCTTTTATAGAGCTTTTTGCATCTCTGCTTCTGTCTCCTTGAACCGCAGTCGGCCTCGGCAGATAGCCGCTCACACTGAGCCTGGTTCTCCTGGAAGTTTCTTCCTGTTAAAAGGGAGTTTTTCCTCTCCACTGTCGCTACAAGCATGCTTAGTGTGAGGGATTGCATTTGAGTCAATGAGTTGATGCAATCAACTTTCCTTAGATAGAAAACTTTCAATCAATTTGACTGCATGATCTGGTGAACTGTAAAATCCCCTGAGATGACATGTATTGTGAATTGGCGCTATATAAATAAACTGAATTGAATTAGTAGAAAACAATATGTGAACGTAAACTGTAAACACTGACCCACTGGTCAAAAGGGCACAAAAGTGCATGTGTTTCCTGTGGAGGATGAGGAGAGCCCACCTGCCCCAAACCATCCTCACCACCTTCTACAGAAGTACCATAGAGAGCGTTCTGACCAGCTGTCTCACTGTGTGGTGTGGAGGCTGCAGTGTCTCAGAGTGGAAGAACGTAATAACACTGGTGAGAACAGCAGAGAAGATCATCTGGGCTCCTCTTCCCTCCATAAGACTTTTCCTCCTAGCTCTGCGTGTCCCGAGCCCGTAACACCATCAATGGCCCCTCAAACCCCCACCATGGACTGTTCTCCCTGCTGCCCTCTGAGAAGAGGCTTTGCTGCATTGATTGCAGTACCAGCAGATTCCAAAACAGCTTCTTCCACACCGTCATCAGACTGCTGAACCATTGAGAAAACTAAATCATGTCACAGACTCTGCATCAAACTGACAACACCAATCCAAAACACTGGATGATTGCACCATATATATTTAATACTCTGAACTTCCATATCAATGCAGGGAGTTTTTTTTTTTTTTTGTACCATGTCTTTTCTCTGACACTGTTTACATTTGATCACTGCTGCACTTTAAGAAATGGAAAGGTCATGAAAGCTGTACAAAACGAAATTTCGGTTTGTACACAATGTGTATTAAAATGACAAAAGTTGTCCAAGTGAACAGAGATTTTTCACAGAAACACTGCCATTCATTCAGATTGAGGTCTAGAGTTGACAGTCTAACCCATAAATATATTATAAGAATCTGCCCCATTCTGGAGTTTTTTTGCAGCTTTTAATATATATATATTTTTTTGATTGTGCTTTATTTTCACTAGTCATTTATTTTGCTTCTTTGTACTTAAAATCAAACATCTTATTTTTCAGTTTCAGGGTGATGTTTTCCCCCATTTGAGCTGCGGGTGGAGACAGCTCCTGCAGTCACCAATTACCCCGTGGAAACTTCTCTAATTAATGCTTTCTTTGGTCAACTTATTTGCTAAGGCTGATGGGGAACTGAGCAAAGCTCTGAATACCTTTCATAACATGACACCGACTTAAACCTGAAATGTTGTTTAAGAAACCTTCCACATTGCTCATGCATTCATGTATATATATACATACAAATATATACACATAAAGTCAGTAGAATAAACCAAGAGTTTGTATCTATGAACTGTGAAAGGACAAATGAGAGGAATTATTTTTTAGGACTTCAGAATTAAAAGACTATATCATATAAACGTATTACGGTCAGAAAAATAACCCAAGACAGTTAATCTAACCATAAAGTTAAAAAACAAAAACAATTATACACTGAATCCAGAATGTTTTTATTTTCTTTATGTACATTTTGAAGATAATGACACTCTGAAGAACTAAAATGTCAAAGACCAAATGGCAGGTGTTAACTCTACTGACCAAAAAACCAAACATGGTGGAGCACGAATTTGGATCAAAAAAATCCCAAATTTGTTCAACACTCATACTTTATCTGTGTGCTTGCTTCTGGGTCCCTCCACTGGCTGAGGAACAAAACAAACCTTATCATGCATGGCAAGTGATTATTGGTAGGACACAAAAAAGCTTTCACCTCTAGTGCTTGCATAGTTTTGATGTCATGTAATACGCTGGTGGAGAATATGTTATTTCAATAATGACAGGGAGTAGATACGGTATCTGATTAGAACTCAATCACATTAGAATAGGGCTGATTTCAGATCAAGTTGCAGAATTTACTGCTAGTACTTTCATTTACATAGATATACAATTATGCTGCCAAAAACCCCCCATAAAAGATGAAATGCATTGTGATTCTGCAGCTCGCTTTCTTTTATTTATGCCGTTGCATCAACGCTGAGGTACAATAAATGATCTCTGTGATTTTATTTTTCATAATTCATCTACAAATGGTGTATTAACAAGGTGTCCACTTGCTGCCATGGTCTTCTTTCCATCAACAAATTTTTTGGCTGCCTACAAAGATAAAAGAGAACAGTTAGGGATATAATTAAAATGATTTATATTAAGTGCAATCATTTCAAAATAGCTATAAAAATCTAAATGCATTTATTGTTATAATCGAACCACAGTAAAGTTTTGCAGAAACTTCCAGCCTTGAGCGCACACATAATTAATAAAATTTAAAAAAGTGCCGCGTTAAAGTCTCCACAAGCCTTGAACTTTTCTACCATCACTATGACAACCAAAAGCAGGTGTGGGCCAGTTTAATTCACGTCTTTGTATTCAGTCCCCTTTAGGCTGATAAAAAAAATGAAATCTAAAATATCAAGAACATCCATGCAGTAAATGAGCCACATCTGGTAGTGCTGAGAGTGAAGCTCAGTGGATAGCAGCAGGTTTACTGTGAGGATTTCTTTTTTTTCTAAGTTTAAACTGAACCTATGTCTTTAAAAATATCTGTCTTTTTCTACACTTCTTTCCAACATTTTTTGTCTCCCTCCACTGCTGATAACCATACCTGGTACCCATATATCAACAGGGAAGGTTATAATTAAACTAAGACTAGAGCCAGATATTTGTCCTGAATGAACTTAAGAAGCTCGGTCCTTGAATCCCTCGAATAATTATAGTCCAGGCGTCAACATAATCTGCTGCAGCACTTAAAACTAAAACCATTTTAGTTATTCAGAATTTATTTGCAGGGTAAATGTTATCCACATCTCTGCAGAAGGCATTTGTTAATAAAAATAAGAGAAACTAGATTTCACTAAATATTGTTTTCAATAAATGTGTTACTTTCTTATAGAAAACAGAGAGAATGCAGGAGGAGAAATTTAAGAGCCCATGTTAAAAAAAAGGCAAGGACATTGGCTACTTGAGCACATTACAGTTCTGTTACCATGATAACACACCTGAGGTCAAATGAAGTAGCGGAGGCGTTGCGAATAAACAAAACATCAGTTATGAAATGTTAGTCCAAACGTTGCTTCTCAATGGTTTAAATTTGTTTTTCTCATCTCCGGTTTATTTATTTGTTTTTTCATCAAACCTCCTGCCTCCAAACACAATTTAGCCATTCACACATTTTTAAAGTGAATAAAATAAGGGTTGTGGGTCATATAAAAACAAAAATGGATAAGAATATTTTAAAACAACAACAAAAAAAAATCTGATGATCTCTTACCTTAACAACATCATTCTTGGTGATGGCATCTATGGCCTGGAGGACGGATTCAGGAGTCTTGTAGGCTGCAGTGCTCAGAGCCTGGGCCCCGACCTCCTCCATCAGGCCCTCAGAGCTCTCTATGGACATCAAATAATCTGCTTTCACCTGGTTCCTATACAAAACATAAAAAAAAAGACAGTTGAAAAAATGAAAATGTGTTTGCGTATGAAAGACAACAAATTTTTATCATTGAGCTCACTTTGCTCTGATGATGTCTGCCTCTGTTACGCTTCCCTCTGAAACACCTCTCACCTGGGCAATGGCAGCTCTTATGACCTGCAGAAACAAATACAGTGAGAATAAACTGCGTGCACATGACATCTGTCTTTTTTTATTTTTTTTTTACAAAATTAGCTTTTTACCTCTCCAGCAGAGTTAGCTTGTGCAATGGTATAGACGCCAAAAAGCCCAGAGTCCGAGTATGAAGCATTGAAAGCAGTGGCCTAAAGATAAAAAAAGAGGATACAGACATAAAGATGGTTGCCTTTAGGAAATATGCAACTTTAAATATCCTAATTTCCATGCACCAATAGACAATAAAAGAATATTCTACTGGAGTAAAAAGATAAAAGCTGCCATAAATCCACTGAATCGGACATCCACTGCTCCTCTGCTTACATCAAATGGCTGGGCTGTAGCTTTGGCAACACCCTGGCTCAGTTTACTGGAGAGGTTGGCGCCCCGCTTCACATGAGGACTAGCTCCCAGGATCCTTTGCAGCACGGTGAAGGCATTAGCTTCAGGGGTGCCCATCACACCACCCTCGCTAACGACCAGCGCATGGACCAGATCATCACCATTCTGCATGCGCAGTTCACCTTCATACAAATGAATAGCATTAATAAAACTTAGCTACAAACTTATGACATACATTATTTTTTTGCCTTAATCTATAAGTTTGCTGTTTGATTAAAAACATTGTTAAAGTGGATTGAGTGATGTATGTTTTCTCCAGTTACATGATCAAAATGAGACGATGTAACAAATGTTACACAATTCTCAATTTAAACAAAATGAGACATTCACTGAAGTATCAAGGTAATTATGGCTTCTCAATGTCCTACTGAATCAGTAAATGCATGCATGTATCAGCCAACACAAAAAAAACAATATCGATCAAGAAAATCAACCGACTGATGTATTGTATCTCTACTCTTAAATTAAATAAAAACATAACTAAAAACAAAAAATCTCGCACCTCCTCCATGCAGTGCCTTGACAAACCCACTAGGGGTTGCTATTTCACAATTAAATACCTCTGCTTTGAGGAACTCAGACCTCAAGACAAATGTTAACGTTTTAGGAGTTCAATGGTCACACTTTGGTGTTTTAAGGTAAAGAGACACGAACACAAATCCAGTCAGAAATTCACACACTCATCGGGATCATGAATTTCACTTTGGGCTTGAATTATCAGGGGTCTTTTTTTGTTTGTATTTTGGTTTCAGGCTGGAATAATGATTCAACAAATGAACAAAAACTGGATGTAGTTCTGGATTATATCTAATGTCCATCGGATTGAAACACACAAGCAAAATATTGAATGAATCCCAAACTTTTTAATAACCTGTGATTTACTGAAAGTAATGACATCTTTGTGGGACCCAGCTACAACTGTGGTTGAGTAAGGGGCTGCATCTCTCTATGACATCAGCCTGTTTTGTCCCTTCAAAAAACCCTTTTGATTCGGATTACTTTTCCTTGAACAGCTTCCTTTTTAGGTTTTAAGCATGATGAAATGCTGGGTCTGTAGAGGTAAGACACTAATTAACATTTTTAATGAAAGTGTGAAAATATTCAAGCAGGAGTTTGATTAAAACCCAGTGTTTTATTCCAACCCGCCTTGGAACATTAAACCAAGTATTTGTGGTTATGTTTTTATACATTTAAATCTGACCCTGTTTGGATTAAAGAAAATTGGCAGTAAATTTCATCTATTGCTGCCATTTATAAATACTAATAATGTTTTCTTATTGTAATATGCAGGTTACATGTTCAGTAAAGAAAACTGCAGTAAATACATCTCCAATGGCTCATTTTTAGCATGCATTTACCTCCACGGTATGCTGCTTTAGCCACAGGTGCTGCAGCTCCACTGTGAGCGCTCAGAAGACTCTCGCCCACCTGCCTCAGGACAGAGTGATTGACACCTGGGTACATGAATGGAACAGAGAGCCAGTTTTAAATTCATTATACTGATCAGTTCTAAGGTAGCAACCCCTTAGGACAAAGCTCAAATATTGTGAAAAAAAAGTAATCAGAGTGGCACAGACAAGATAGCACTTACCTACTCCTACAAGAGCCATTCTGCCAGTGGTAAAATTATCTTTAACAAAGGAGTGAAGCTACAGGGAAGAGAAGAATAAGCAGGAAATATATGTCAGAGTTCCACATAAACTACCAAACAACTTTATCACAGCTGCACAAGCTGCAAACCTTCATAATGATCATTCAGAAAAAAGAAACAAAAGATCCAAACCTGTTCAGAGGAGACACGACCAACCATAAAGTCAGGGCAGTACAGAGAGTTGGACAAGGCGTTCTTATATGCTGCTTCATGCAACTTCTCAATTATACCTTCAACAAAAAAAGGAAAAGAAACAAAAACAAAGACAAGGCTTTTAACAAAAGACAACGCAAAACCCCATTACGTTGAAGCGACAAACTTCAGTGTCAAAGAAAATCGAAGTAGTTTATGACCATGAGGTGGAAGGATTTTTTTTTTTATTAGAGAAATATCAGATACCTTTTGGATGAATTTAAATTTGCTTCACCCTTTGATTAAAGTCCTACATAACAAAACACAACCGCACTTTGAACACCAATCTTCGCATTGCTAAGTTCATCATTGATACCAATGGTTGTCCTTCTAAACCAAAGTTGGGGAAAAGAACAATAATAAATAGGTCCAAGGTAACTTTGAAGGATTTGCATCTGTGGAGTTGTGCTGTTGGTGGGTTTTTTTCTTCTGCAGACAACAACCCTAAACATGCAGCCATGTGGTTCAAACCAATAAAATGATCAAATGTTGTAGTCAAAGTTAAGATCAATGTTCAATTTGGAAACCAACAATTTTGGTAATCGAAAAGGTCTTTTTAATGCATCCAGAAAAATGGGGGGGAAAACCCTTCCCTACATGTATGAAACTGGTAGAATTATGCTCTAAAACATTCATAGCTGTATTAAAGAAGTTTCTGACAAACAGTTTTCCTTCCACTTTACAGTTATAGACTACTGTGGGTTGGTTTGTCATATAAAATCCAAATTAAACACAAGAGAGGTGTAACAAAATGCAAAAATGTTGAACAGTTTGCTACGCACTTATCTGTGGACACTGTTGAGCCAAAGCCTTGTCAACTTTCACCCTGGATGTCAGCTCATCTACCTCCCACGGCCGAAACTCCTGAGCTGTGGTCACGTTGACCAGAAGATCCAACAGTGAATGTCTACACAAGGTCAAACACAAAGAAATAAATCAGGTTTTACATATATATATATATATACACTGTGTGCAGTATATAGAAAGCAGAAGCAAAACATACAGGTCATCTCTCAGGCATTCTGCAGAGTAGATGATATTTTCTCTTGATCCTGTCACACTAGATGTAAAAAAAAGGAGAGCACAGTTGACTCAAAGTGCGACACTTTGATAATAATAAGCGATAAACTGTCATAGTGACTCTTTATTCACCTCAGGCTTCCTCCCAAAGCCTCCACACTGCGACAGATCTTAAAGGCAGATGCTCCTTTTGTGGTCTACAAAAAATAACGAAAGACAATGCATGCATTAGTCAGATGCTGAAACATCTTCTTTAAAGAAAAGAGTCAAATCCTCTCACACACTCTTATATACATTACCAGGTTAGCGGCAAGTCGCAGCACATGAGAAACACCCAAGTTCTCCACATTCTCATGACGACTCCCAGCTTTTACAAACACACCGACACTTGATAACGGGGAGTAGTTTTCCAGTGATGCTATCACCAGACCATTCGGCAGTTTCGACACCTGAAGGAGCAGAGAAAAACAGTGTATAAAATCAACCCATAGAGTTCCACTGCTTTTCCCATCACATTTCAGAAAAATTGAAGTGAGCAGCACCTACTTGGACATTCTGAGGTGGAAGAGGTGCAGCCTGGGCAGGTTTTACACTGGTGAGGGGTTCGATCAAAGATTGGCCGCGCCTGGTAGCAGCGTAGCAGCGTTTCTGTGGGAAACATGGACAGAAGATGAACTGTAAACATTTGCTCCATACTAGGGCTGAAACAATTAATTGGATTATTCTTGATTCATCGACTACAGAATTATGTCATTCAATGGAGTATACTCTAAAACATGCCTTTAATTGACAGAATAACCCACTTAACCCTCTGATGCATGAATTATGAAAGCCTTGATCAAGATTTTTACCTCAAGGTTTTTTCTTATTCTTAGGACATGAAAAAAATGTTTAACTTTTTTTTTTCCAAAAATATTGTTGTTTAATGAAGTTACAGATATGTCCACTGGAGTGGACAATGCGCACATGAGAACTCAATATAAAATATTGTGAATTTATTAAAAAAAAATAATGATCTAGTATTCTGTTGTAAAAAATGCAGACCATTGATTCATTTTATTTTGAAAAATATTTCAACATGTTTTGTTTAATTTTTTACATTATAAAGGCACAATTTTAAGAACCGAATAAGGAAACCAATGACACTCATAGCTTACTGAAGTGACTGAAATTCCTCAGGATTTGCTGCTGCCTTGAATGTCTCCTGAAGTGTACTAAGGAAGGGTCTTACAATGGGGAGCCTATATGTGTTTGCAGGGCGGAAAGGTTTCACTATAGAAACCATAGAATTAAAAAGATATTTACTTCGTAGTAGCTGTCCACTACAGTGACCACTATGCACCAGAGGGTTAAAGCAGTAATTATGTCAAAATTGTAAAAAAAAATAAAAAATAAAATATATGTAAACACTTTGCATTTAAGATAAAAAAAAAAAAAAACATTTTAATCTCTAACATTTTAGTTCCATCTGGTTTAATTTAGTTGGTTAAGTTTGGTTGTTTGATTATTAATCGTTTATTGAAAAAAACAATCCACAGATTAATCGCTTTGCAAAATAATCATTAGTTGCACTACTCCATATTTTCTACTACAAAGTTATGCATAAACAATCCTAAACTTAACATGAAAATATGCTTTTGAAATTCAAACATAAATTAGAGCAAAAAGATGAATATATCCAACAGCCCTCGATTTTACTTAAAAATACACTTCTCAAAAAGTTAAACTATCATTCAGAAATGTATGTATTAGTGCAATGTTTATTAAAAATCTAAGCCCAGATGTAAAACTAATTTAAAATCTGTTGCTATTTGCTAAGCTTGAAAACTTCTGTCCACATATGCTCTCAATTCGATCTGAAAGAGGTTGAGTTGTTTTATAAAGATAGAAAATAATTAGCCTTTAGAGATGGAAAGCTAGTAGAGAGATATCCCAAAGAACTAAACTACAGTGAAAGATGACCATACAAAGTTCTGACAACTTTTTTTTTTACTTGGAATTTTTAACTTAAAAAAAGAAAAACTTGAAAAATATACTTTTCTTGTCATTATCAGGCAATATTTGTTTTGTTCCATATCTTAAAACCCAACAAAACATTGTTATTGCTGAAGCATGACACACTTCAGGGGGCAAAAAAAGACTAAGGCACATAACTCTTTCTTTTTTTTTTTTTCAAATGTTTTTTTGTGTTAATAAAAGTCAAATAAACTGATTTCATACGTTGAAGCAATAGCAGCTCAGTTCCTACACAGTAAAGGTTCTTCACCTAAAATAACCCAACAGGTTCCCCTTATTGACATGTTGACTACATCCTGGGAAGATGATATGGAATAGCTGTTCCAACACATCAGTAGGTTGTAACAATGTTAGAAATATGTGATCTCAGTATTTCCCTCTGACAACCTTACAATTAGAACAACTAAAAAAGAAACGAGCTCAGAGATGACCTTCAGGTTGCAGCTAAGCAAAAGCAACGAAATCAAATTAAACAGCATCTATCCGTTACAGGATTTGTTTTTACTGTAGGGAACAACTACTGTTATCATGTAAAATTACTGGTCTGTTTAACTGATCCAATTACACAGGCTGGTTTTACTGAACATATGGGAAGCTAGTTAGCCATCTTGCTAATAGGTGGAGCTAAATGCTACTTCAACTTCTAACCAGGTTAAGAAAAAGAACTACACGTATTTAAGCCTTTCTTATTAAACTGCTAATAGATTAAAAAAACAACAACACAAAACTAACCGACAAATTGTTCAGAGAGCGGACTCCTTTCATGACTCCCGGTTCTCTCCTTCAGCCGGTAGAGAGACACATATGGCGGAGGACTGACCCACAATGCACAGCGCCTCACGTCACCCGGATTTCAAAATAAAATATTCGAAACAAATCTAATAAAAATTTTAATTTGTGAGTCCATTCCATGCTAGAATCGACACTTAATTTATATAGGTGATTTGGGTAAATGTTTTTTTTTTTTATTATTATTAAGAAAATATATAAGAGGAACATGTAAATGGTTTATATAACAAAATAGACATTTCTAACCATAGAAATAGATTAGAAATAACATGCTGACAAAAGCTTCTGGTTTACATAATCCCAATTCACCTAGACCAGCTTGTTTGAGACATTTTAAGGCTTGTAGATGAAAAAGCACCCTAGAGTGAAAATATATCAGGTGTCTATATGTGGTCATTATAAGTTGGATCTATATTGACTGTCTATGGTTATATCTGCACATTTTATCTATTTCAGACTTGAATGTTATATATATATATATATATATATATATATATATATATATATATATATATATATATATATAGCAGGGGGAGTCTTTTATTCAATTGCCCCTCTTTCGGGGCTTTTACATCTACTTGTTTTTAGTTTTTGATTATTGGTTTCTAAAAAAGAAAAAAACCAAACAACCAAAAGGATGAAGCACATGATAATATCGGTCAATGTAATTAGAGTACTTAGATGAATGTGTTTCATTAATAAAGGCATAAATTTCAATAACATTTGTGAAGAAAACACCAGAAAATAATTATAAATGTTAAAAATATTAAGCTTAAATAACTTAAAAATACTTTTAAAATGGTCTTTCATTTAATTAAACATCTTATGTTGTTACATAATACTGGTTTAATATATCCTGGAGTACTGATATGTTTCTGATACATTTCATCAGCTTTCATATACTGTCCAAAAATATATTAGCTTTTCTCTGTAATTTGAGACTGAATTCAAAAGTATAATACTTTTATTATATTCCACCAAGTAAGAATTTTATATTATACTTTGCTCCAAAAAAAAAAAAAAAAGTGTTCTTGAGGCTCTGTGCTGGAATTTTTGACAGACCAATTAAAGGGTGTTAAATGGCTTAGTGGAAGGATATTGCATTGGATTTCAATATAATGTCGAGCTAAATATAAATCTGGAAACAGTGCCATACTTTTGCATTCAGCCCCATTACTCTGACAGCCTTTCATAAAATCTAGTACATGCCACAGAACTTATACTTTAACAGAGTCCACATCTTTTATTTTGTAGATATAAAATTCTTTGGGATGGGTAAAAAAAATAAAAATAATTTTATAATGTGATATATTCAAACTCCCATGCAAATTTATATTAAAGTTATTTATTTACTGTAAATGAACTCTACATTCACCAACATGAAGGACTCGCAACATTACAAAAATAAATTCTACAGATCACAGGTTGAAAAGACAATCCTTCAGAAAATACAAAGTTTCATTACAAAAGACTGCTCACAGGTCCCCCTCCTTGCCTCGCACACCAATGGCAACATACCAAAAATAAAATAATTCACAATGTAGTGTACCCCACAGAACTTTAACATCTTTAGACAGGTCTTCAAAATACATAATACAGTATGTTGGCCAGAAACTTCTTCAGTTTATGGCACCCAGATGTCAACAAGGAACCGTAAATGGTTTAACACTGAACAGAGCAAAAGTCCATACTGGTGAAGAGACTGTGTGTCAGTAACTTGAGATCATGTAAGAAAACATCCTGGAGTAGCCAAAGTGACTCAGTGTAACTCCATAAGGCATTATATTTTAGAACCAACCGGAAAACCCAAGCTGCTCCTTTTGCGACTTCTCCAGGCTCCTTTGTCAAGCAGCCTCAACAAGCATGTTGTCATACGGTTGTTTGATGGAGCGCAAATTATCTTAAACCACTGAAGTGTTTCCACTCAATGTCAGGCTTCAGTTTTCACTTGGCGTGGCAGGACCACTGCTTATATGGACATTCTTCATCAGCTGCAGAGATGCACAGCTGAGCCAGCTACGACTGGTGGGCATCTCCCCGACAATCTCCCAGGCATCAGTTTCTTCACAGTACCGTTCAATAGTGTCATGATATCTGTACAAAGGATAAGAATAAAAAAAGGCAACAATGAAATTAGAAACTACAGATTAAGTATCTCTAAGAATTAAATCCTCAATTATAGAAAGGACTGACTCACCTGTCCCAACCCTCTTCACCTCCTAAAACATAAATCTTTCCATCCACTACAGCAGCCCCCGGCCGGTAGCGGCGCTCTTTCATGGGAGCGCACATCGTCCACTGATTGGTTTTTGGATTGAAACACTCGACTTTATCAGTGTTTTCAGTTGAGGCATGCCACCCCCCTAAAAAGCAACCATCTAATCAGAAAAGACCCCAACTTTGCAGGAAAAAACTAAAACAAGAGGAACGACAGCGTTACCTATAACGTAGAGCCTTCCTTTCAGCGTACAAGCAGCTGAACCAGACCGTGCAATCTGCATCGGGGCGACCTCTGTCCACACTGCAGTTTTGGGATTATAGACCTGAGCGAGGTCAGTGCCGTCTCCATCCTCAAGAACTGCGCCTCCTACCAGCATCAACAGAAAACTGTTATCATTTATATCCTTATGGTTAAACATTAAGAACCTTATACATGTTCCCTACCAGTGACGTAGAGCAAACCATCCAAGGCAACTACTGCAGGGCTTGTAACGGCCATTTTTACAGATGGTGTAAACTGCCAGGAGTTGGTGCGGGGATTGTAGCACTCCACTGAGCTCAGACGCCCTCGGCCCTCCCAGCCTCCGACGGCGTAAACAAAGCCATCCAGCATGGCCAGACCTGAAACAGACCTGCACTGTTAAAAGGCTTTTATTCAAACTGAACCACTCAGATTCATGCTTCAGAAGTGACCACCACAACACTGAGCAAGCCTTGTGCCAACAGTTTGAAACACATTTCTTTACTACGGTACTTAGACCCACTTTTAGCAGTGATTAGGGATGCGAGTCAAAAAAAAAAAAAATGAATGCTTACTGAAATAAATCAGCCTGCATCTAAAATCCCCAATATAAATGAGTCGATAGTAATAATCCACTTAGATTTAGCTCCTTTTAAAGTTTATGTAACATACTGGTTACTGACAAATGGGCAAGTCTTTCTGGTGCCAATTATTGATGACTTCCACTTGATCAAGACTTTTCTGACATTCCATAACAGAAAATCAGTGATAAACTAGGTATGTTTCATCCTGATATTGTTCAATATTGTATAGGTGAATAATCAGAGCTAAAATATCATATGGGAAAGACGAAGTTGCATTGGATTGTATAAAACAATCTTTAGTGTGTGTAACTCTCGTAGGGTTATCTACCAAAACATAGATGTGTAAAACGCTGACAAAAGGAATTTTAGTCGAAAGGTTTTGTGTTTATAGTTCATAATATTCATGAATTAAAACCTGACAGACTGAGGCAATTTAAGATCATAACAGCTTTCATATATAAGCAAAGCCTCCACAAACAATCAAACCATAATCCCAAGTGATTAGAAACATGTGCATTTAAAAAGGTCCAATGTGCCACCGTCTCTTCATAATCTGTCCTATAAGTTTTAATTTGTTAAGCTGGAATATATATGAATCACACTTTAGCAGAAGGTAAGCCGTTAGTACACAGCAGGAAATACTGTGATGAGGCTTTCCTACCCAACTCAGAGCGAGCTACATTCATAGGAGCCATCTCTATCCAGGAGTCAAAGCAGGGGTCATAGCGCCACATCTCTCTGCTGGCTGAGCCATCTGGGAACTCTCCGCCCGCCAAATATAGCGTCGAGTCTACGTAAGCATGGAAGAGGAACATGAAAAACAAACATTCATGCTGGAGATGATTCAGCTTAGTATTTAGCAAAGGAACAAGAAAGAGCAATTAACGATTATAATGCAAATCGATTGATCTGTCAATTATTTTTCCTTTATAATCGGATAGCCAAGTCTTTTTATGTAATTAAACCAGGTGAAACTAAAACTATTTCACTTTTTTTTATTTTTAAGGTTTTTTTATTATTTCTTTTTTTTTTTTATCTTAAATGAGATCTATATATCTTTTACAATTTTGATAAAATTACTGCTCTAAGCAGGTTTCTCTGTCAGCTAAAGGCAAGTTAAAGAGTCTCTATAATCCAGTTGACAATCAATCGATTACTAAATTAGTTGACTATTATTTAAATGATTGATCAACCCGATTGCTTCAGCTCCAGAGAGAAATTCACCTGAGACGACAAGACCGTGTTTGCTGACTGCGAAGGGCAGACAGGCCAGGTTCTTCCAATGGTTCGTCACGGGATCAAAACTCTCCACGCTGCGCAGCACCACCTTGTCGTCCTCTCCACCAACAGTCACGATCACCTCAACGGTTCCTGTTGACACAGCAACAAGTGGGAGAACATAGCTGAGGCCTTGTGGCTTTAGGATGTGAACAAAACCAAAAATGTCATTCATTCTCTGTGGAAAATACAATTTCACAGTTTATAGTAATTTCCCTTTTAGTGCCGCTGATGAATGAAGAATTGGACAGAAGTATTTTTAATTAAAATGCAAACAGGTAATACCTTATTTTTTTTTGGACCTGTCAAATTGAAAAATGACTTACTTTATTTATTGGATCACCTACACCTTTGCATGGTGATGGAGCTATAGTTCATTAAGTGGTGGTCCCAGAAAGTTGCGTTAAGGAACCAGTTTACTGCTTCTAGTGATATAAAATTGTTTTGCACTCACTCAAAGGAAGAAAAATAATATTAAAAGATAAACACAAAAACGCGAACTCGCAAACACATCTGTGACCCTAACCTGTCCAACAAGAAAGGGTGAGCAACAGCATGAGAAGAAGCCAGTAGGTCCTTTGGTAACTGAGGGAGCTGCAGTTCAGAGAACACGTCAAAAGTACAATTTTTTTTTTAATCTGGCTTATAAAAGCAAAGTATGAATGTAGAATCCCATTAACCATTAATAGGGCAATTTACCATTTTTGATCACTTGCATACCCCTTACAAATGGAGTCCCCCCCCCCCCCCCCCCCCCGTCCCTCAGTGAGTTCTAGAATCACAAGATCTATATCCATCCATTCATCAAAGATGCTGCTGCATGGCTGTACATCTTATTCTGGCATTTGACCAATAAGATGAATGTTTGAATGATATATTACCTACTGGAAATTGAGTTGGGGAAAAAAAAAGTTAGGAAAAAAAAAAAGTAAAAAGCTAATTGAAAAGTTAAAGGTAATGACCCTAGTTAATTATATTTAGATTTATAAACTAAAAGATATACACTCACCGGCCACTTTATTAGGTACACCTGTCCAATTGCTCGTTAACACTTAATTTCTAAGCAGCCAATCACATGGCGGCAACTCAGTGCATTTAGGCATGTAGACGTGGTCAAGACAATCTCCTGCAGTTCAAACCGAGCATCAGTATGGGAAAGAAAGTGGATTTGAGTGACTTTGAACGTGGCATGATTGTTGGTGCCAGAAGGGCTGGTCTGAGTATTTCAGAAACTGCTGATCTACTGGGATTTTCACGCACAACCATCTCTAGGGTTTACAGAGAATGGTCCGAAAAAGAAAAAACATCCAGTGAGCAGCAGTTCTGTGGGCGGAAATGCCTTGTTGATGCCAGAGGTCAGAGGAGAATGGCCAGACTGGTTCGAGCTGATAGAAGGGCAACAGTGACTCAAATAACCACCCGTTACAACCAAGGTGGGCAGAAGAGCATCTCTGAACGCACAGTACGTCGAACTTTGAGGCAGATGGGCTACAGCAGCAGAAGACCACACCGGGTGCCACTCCTTTCAGCTAAGAACAGGAAACTGAGGCTACAATTTGCACAAGCTCATCGAAATTGGACTATAGAAGATTGGAAAAACGTTGCCTGGTCTGATGAGTCTCGATTTCTGCTGCGACATTCGGATGGTAGGGTCAGAATTTGGCGTCTACAACATGAAAGCATGGATCCATCCTGCCTTGTATCAACGGTTCAGGCTGGTGGTGGTGGTGTCATGGTGTGGGGAATATTTTCTTGGCACTCTTTGGGCCCCTTGGTACCAATTGAGCATCGTTGCAACGCCACAGCCTACCTGAGTATTGTTGCTGACCATGTCCATCCCTTTATGACCACAATGTACCCAACTTCTGATGGCTACTTTCAGCAGGATAATGCGCCATGTCATAAAGCTGGAATCATCTCAGACTGGTTTCTTGAACATGACAATGAGTTCACTGTACTCAAATGGCCTCCACAGTCACCAGATCTCAATCCAATAGAGCATCTTTGGGATGTGGTGGAACGGGAGATTCGCATCATGGATGTGCAGCCGACAAATCTGCGGCAACTGTGTGATGCCATCATGTCAATTTAGACCAAACTCCCTGAGGAATGCTTCCAGCACCTTGTTGAATCTATGCCACGAAGAATTGAGGCAGTTCTGAAGGCAAAAGGGGTCCAACCCGTTACTAGCATGGGGTACCTAATAAAGTGGCCGGTGAGTGTAAGTGCCAGTATCAGCATTAATGCATGTAAGGTTATTTTGTACCAAAAAGAAAAAAATGTTTCTTTCACTTCTTATAGAAGCACTTTTGTTATTTTTCTTAATTTATTTGGGCCAGTTTGCGTTTATTACATTGACATTAATTTTTGCCATCAAAATATCGATATTTTTTTAATGTTACAGAGGTAATAAGGTCTTGTCCTGATTCCAATAACACTATTGACTTGAAAAGTTGATTTTTAAAGTATTTCACAGGGTGCCCTATAAAGGGTTAAAAGAAAAATGGCAGATCAAATTTGCAGTTTGCCACAAGCCATATAGGGGATGCAGCACAGAAGTAGGAGAAGCTGTCTGAGAGCACAGGAACCTTTTCTCTTAAAAACATAAAAAGCTTTGTGTGAAAACACCATCCTGATGAGGTGGTAAGTGTTCCTATACATGAACCAAGGATGCTTTTCTTAGCAGATAGTAAATGAGAAAATTGATAGAGTTAAATACCAGCCAACATACATTAGAAATTTTTTTGATAGAGCAGAATCCCCATAGGTGAAATCCAGACACCTTCGTTACAGATGTGACTGTCTGTACCTGTGAATCTACGGGGCCTCGCTCTGGAGCTGTAGAGCTCTCCACGGCGATCCTTTAGCAGCAGGTAATCCTTAGCTTCAGAGATGAGCTTCTGACAGGCCTGGTTCTCCTTCACAACATCTAAAGACTCGATTAAGTCATGGAGGTAGTACGGGCTGATGAGAGGCAGGCGGATGTGCTCGAGCACCTTGGAGGAACAAATTGAAGAGGAGACATCTTTAAGAAAAATAAATGAGGTTTCTACTTCGTAGTTTCATTTTAGCATGTAGCAACACAAAGAGGCAGAAATCCAGGTTAATTTTTATACAGGAAAATATATAATTAAAACAAAGTAGACTTCTTTTTATATATGTGATAAGAAAAAAGCCTCTGGGGAAATCTCAGTGCTTACTAATAATCCCCAACACCTGGATGGATGTCTTTGCAACTTAAAACAGCAAAGAGGAGTTTTCTTTCACATCACAGCTTAATGGAGGTAATTTTTTTGCTCTAAATTCTGTGTTGGTTCATAACTAATACAAAGAAATCAGGTGTGATCACAAAGCAGTGCGAAACAACCTGGAACATCACCATATCTCTAATGAAGCTTTACCTTTTCAAAGCCTTGCTTGCGAGTGGGACATTTATTCAACCACAGCATGACGGCCTCAAACACCATCTCCTCTTTTGGGACGTTCAGAAAGTCGCTCGAGATAATTTCTGTAAGTTTGTCCACACAGAGGGACAGGAACTCTTCCTAAAGAGAGAAGAATATGGAAGGATCAAACATTAGCAGCAGCCAAAAAACAAACTGTTGAATGTCAGTTTGAGACTGATTGAATTAAATAAATTGATTCCTTTCATATGGGATCCATCTGATGACAGTAGGACATCTATTTTTGTTACATTGCTGTTAATAAATACTGACCTAAATAATTATAGCTGTGGAATAACTGTACACACCCTGAAACTGGTTTGAAAAAACACCTATTAGAGGGTCAATTTTGGTCACAGAAAAGGTGCTGGTATGATAATGGTCAATATATGCTGAACGGACATAAAGTGCAATCCATTTGTAAGAGAGAAAAAAATAATGACAGATTGCTCCCAAGTCAGAATTAAGGGCAGATTATCCCTCTGCAACCACACACATCAAATGACGCTTGCGTCTGGTCGCGAACCAGTTTTGCTGGTATGCTTACTCCATTTCAAGTCAGAAATGCATGGAAGATGCTCCCGTTTTAGGGGATATTGCTGATACAATTTTACAAATAATTATTCTTACTCCATTTGGTGCAATAAAATAAACATCTTGAGGATCTTTGAAACTATGGAGATGCATCTATAGAAACTAGAAATGGTGGAAATTAGCCATAGAAAAGGGTTTTTAAAGATCCGTTCCAAATTAAAAACATGTCTAAACTGCTGGTATTTTATTGAAAAGGGCTTTTTGTTAGACTTAATGGGCAAAAGAGATTTCAGGTTTTATTTTGAATTTATCCCAAGTTCCAACTGTCTTTCTAAACCTAAAACAGCAACAACACTATTTTACAATATTTCACAACGATGGAAGTTTTAATGGCTTTTACAAACGGAAATGAAAAAAAAAAAAAAAAAAAAAAAAAAAAAAGGTGTAATTAACCGAAACTTTTCCAACATTGTGTCCATTATTTGGACCGTCCCATCTAAACACAAAACATTCACCTGTTGAGAAACTCTTCCAAAGTTCTCCACAATGTACTCCATGCTGTGCTTCTCCAGCTCCTTGCAGGAATGGGCCTCTGCAAAGCAGTGAATTCCCACACAGTTCGTCTCATCCATCTGACGCTCCATAAAGCGGCAGCAAGCCTCTCGAACAGCCATCACATCCAGCAGATTGGCAGCTGCCAGCAGCGCCTACACAGACGCACACCAGTCCTTAGCAGCAATACTTATTTATTTCTGAATGCACTTTAGTGAATATCTTACTTGCACATTTGCTTTAGTAATGAAGACCTCTGATGTGTATGCATAGGTCACCAGCTTGCCAATCATCTGGGGCTCAACCCCATTAATGGCAACACGTTCCTGCTTTGACTCTAGAAGATCAGCTGAAAACATTGCCTGCAGTTGGTAAAACACAAACACATCAAGCTCAGGATTTTCATAGAAGATAAAGTGTAATCTGTAACATTGTGAGATGTTTACCTGGAAGTAGGAGCTAAAAGATGCAAGTACAATTCTATGGCAGGGGAACTCCTGCCCTCCACAGCACAGGGTCACATCACAGAAGGCTTTGTTGAGCCGCATGCTGTTCAGGCCCCGCAGGACTGTGTTGGGATGCGTGGTTTCCACAAACAGGTAGTCCTCGCCGCTCTGAGGATCCGCAGGA
Source organism: Cyprinodon tularosa (assembly GCF_016077235.1). Taxonomy (NCBI): domain Eukaryota; kingdom Metazoa; phylum Chordata; class Actinopteri; order Cyprinodontiformes; family Cyprinodontidae; genus Cyprinodon; species Cyprinodon tularosa. The sequence continues at coordinate 388,270 of NW_024039363.1, forward strand.
GGCCCTGCGGCAGCGGCGGCGGTTTCTTCGTCCTCCAGAGCCTGGAGCATGGCGTTTCTGATGGACCTAAAAAACAACTGAGAGGCGACGGGCAGGACTTCGGCCATATGCGACTGTGCTAGGCACTCCTAAAGATGAAACACAGGCATGTGTAACTTAAACTTCATCTTAAAGGATCATTTAGGACAACTGTTCAATTATCACAGTTGAATTAAATAGAAAGTAGCTTTAAAATCAAAGGCGTATGGTTCGTTTGACTGAGAAGCTTTGAGACACTCACTAATGAGGCTTAGCTCAGATTCACCCGCGAAAAGGAGACACTTGATCGACCTAAACCTCTCCTAAAGCTTTGGCTCACATATAACATGAATACATATCCAAGGTGAAACCCTTGAGAACAGAAATATTCACAACATACACCAAGACAATCCAGTTCAGCTACGCCTCTTAAGTAAAGCCTCGCCCATATCCACTATAAACTCCAAGACGCACGATGATTGGCTGAGCTACGGTTACGCCTTCTAGCCGTACTAACCAATCACTGAGCTTAACAGAATCCATCCACCAATCGTAGCTCGAGAGATATTCCACTCGTTGAAACAGTTCACTGCTAAGTACTTCCGGTGTAGTTGAGGTCCATAGGTATTGATGTCAGTTTTTGCGGCTTGGCTCCATAGTTTTTGATTTTTCGCCCAATTAATTAAAACAGCATGGGACTAATTTACTGTTACCGAAAATAACAGGCATTGCAAAATGTAACATGGCATTTTTTATATATTACACATTCAGTGTCTAAAGTGTGGACATCATAGAACAAAATTCCAAAGATTTTAACATTATGACAATAGAACAATAGCTGAGAAAAACAGATAAATCTATACGAAAGAACAAATACATATTTTTTAAACATACATGCTAAAGTAACCTACTTGCACTGTGCACATACCTAAACTAATACTTTGTAAATGTTTATGCACTTTTATCATTCATTCACTTCCGCTGTCATATCTGGAGTTGAGATAGGGGACAAAACAGGTTTTAAAAAACATTTTTTTTTTTTATGCAAACTATTTTTCTTGGAATTTAATGTTTATCAAAAGAAATGTCATAGCTATTTAACCATATAAGAGAACAGGTTATAAACAGATTACCTTTAATAAAATAAAAAATTAGATCCAGCACTAAAATGGTGTTATCAGTATCGGCAAGTACCAACAAATAGGACACCGATTCCATTTTGAGAGCCAAAGGTTTATTCGACTATTTTCATCTATTCCAGGTAGGCAATAAAAAGTTCTACTGGATTCACTTTGTATTAGTCTTTTTCCTGCTTCACAAAGGTAGACAGCAGCTTGACAAAGCTATGATGGCAATTATTTTACATCCAAGTAGTATGCAGTTCTTTATATATATACACACACACATCAACTTCAAACAGGTGGTATCAGTATCGGCCAATACTGTACAGCCAGGTATCAGGTATTGGGGCCAAAAAAAGGGCATCGGCGCAACACTAATAAAAATATTTAACTCCAGAAGTCGATACCTGTCAACTCCGTCAGTCGCAATAAAAATAATGTCTTTTCTTTGTTGTTCTGTACCAATATTAACCAAATTCCTACAATGTGATCTAGTAACATTTATCTATCTATTGGCATAATAAATAAAAAAAATAAAACTTCTGTTGGGATTCAATTAACTCTATTCTTAAAACCCAAATCTTCAAAATGCCTTGGTTGTTAGTATTTAATTTTTATTTGAAGAATATAAAAACAACTTACTTGATTCATAAATACACAAAAAAGTTTTTCAGAATCTTTATTAGCTGGACAGCAGAAACTGCACAGACATTTTGTTTATTATTCAAAAATCACTAAACCATTCATCTGATAGTGTTGATGAAAAACTGACTGAGAAACAACAGCCAAAATGAGACTGTTTCAAACTATTCCAAACCTGATGCATTTCCCTTTCTCATTTTCTACATATCATCTTCTACTTTTTTTTTTTTGCCTTCCTCTCCTCCATGTCCTGCATATCAACTTCTTTCAGTCTTTTTCCTCCTTTTGAATTTGGGTTTATGGGTACATCTAATGTATTTCACTGGAAATATTAAAGAAAAGGATCATCCAGATCATATTCATGTAATATTTTATTGATTTAGTCCAAATCTTTTTTTGTTGTTTCAAATTAATATGTTTGTATGTGTAGGTGTGGGATACAATTTAAAAAAATATGGTAAAGGTTTTACTTTTTGCACTTATCCATTAAGCAACAGGCGTTGGGCATGCTCATGTTCAATGAACTCCATCACATCGCTGGCTATGGTTTATATTTCTCTTGCTCTTGACTGGATGTATTTGCCATGATTTTTACTATGATGTCTTGAACTCTGCAGAAACAGATATATTTTCTGGTATTTTTAGGTTTAACCTTTAATACTGGGCAATGGGGAAGAAGAAATTCCACTTTCACATCTCGGTGCTCAGAGTCCACAGAAATGATCTTGGCTAGCCAACAGTGGCCATCATACTCTACAACTAGCTGTTCTCCTTTATTGCTAACAGCAGTTACTCTTAGTACCTTCAGGACCTTTTTGGGGCACATTATCCAACTCTTCCTTCATCCATTCTTCTATCTCCATCTCCTCTTCCATTTCACTTCCAAACTCCTCAAACAACAATGCTTACAAAGTTCTTTTCTTCATTGCCCTTCTTGCATCACTATGTTGTTTCTCTCAACATTGTAAACATATGTTAACAGGACTAAAGCACTGGCAAACCAACATTTTGCTGCAAAAGCAATAAAGTTGTCTGTGGTAAATGCTGTTGTCATGTGTATTTTCCTCATTGAAGGAACTGGCTTTAGAGGTTTTATGAGAAGAGCATCAAATCTTTGCATCTTTTCCTCTTGGATGTTGAACGGCTGAACACCCATCAGACTGTTAGAGACCTTTATAAAATAGGTGTGTTTCCATCTGTCACATCATTTCCTCTCAAAACTAGGTTGCTACCTGTTCTTTTCACTGTTCACCAAATCCCATCTGGGGCACCCTTGCTATGGGAGGTGCTGTTTAGTTACCTTTTTGAGCCTGTTAAAAAGGTAAATTTTATTTCTGTTGAATGTCTTTCTGGTATTCCTTTTTTCCGGTTCATATCTAGAAGCCTTTGTGCTATTTCTATTTTTCTTACTCTGATCTAGCTGATTATCTGGTGGTGGGTCTGCTTGCAGGATTGCACTTTAAATGGACCCTCGCTTACTGGACCTGTTCTGTGCATCTTTCCAAAAATGTCTTTGTTGTCTCCTTGCCCTGTCCCCCATGTCGATTATTTGTATTATTCGTTTGTCTTGAATTCTCTTCTTGGACATTTATCTTTCCTTCTCTTGCATTTCATGTTTGCTCACTGGATCATTATTTATTTTATGCCTTCTTATTTGCTGATATTCTCTATTTCTTCTCCTTCGCTCCTGAACTGATAGTTTTTGTCTAGCTATCCTTTTCTGCAATACAAATTAAAGCAATAAAAAATATTCTAAATTTCAAGTGTAAAATCCAAATGTTAATTAACTGACTTCTGACATTCTTTAATTTACACCGATCAGGACTTCAGAGACGAGGTGGAGCAGCTGGTGGGCCGGTGCAGAGATAACAGCCTGATCCTGAATTCAGAGAAGATGAAGGAGATCATCTTGGACTTCAGGAGGAACTGGCCTAACTACGCTCCACTGCTCATCAACAGCTCAGCTGTAGAGGTGGTCAGCAGCAACAAATTCCTGGGGGTGCACATCACAGACTCACCTGGATTGTAAACACTACCTCACTGGTCAACAGGGCACAGAAGTGCATATACTTCCTGAGGAGGATGAGGAGAGCCCACCTGCCCCCACCCATCCTCACCACCTTCTACAGAAGCACCATAGAGAGCTTTCTGACCAGCTGTCTCACTGTGTGGTGTGGAGGCTGCAGCGCCTCAGACAGGAACAGGGTTAGAAGAGTAGTGAGAACAGCAGAGAAGATCATCAGGGCTCCTCTTCCCTCCATTAAAGACATTTCATCCCAGTGCTGCATGTCCCGAGCCTGTAACACCATCAGCGACCCCTCACAGCCCCACCATGGACTGTTCTCCCTGCTGCCCTCTGGGAAGAGGTTTCGCAACAGTCAATGCAGGAACAACAGAATCTGCAACAGCTTCTTCCCCACTGCCATCAGGCAGCTGAACTGTTGAAAAAAAAAACTCTAAATCAAGTCAAAGACTCTGCATTTAACTGATAACACCAAACCAAAAAAAAAAAAAAGTTTTTCTACTGCATTCTTGCTCATTTGTCTTTGCACTGCTCTGAACTTCCATTTTAATATGTTTTTGCACCATGTTTTGCCCACTGTTTACGTTTGATCACTGCTGCATATGAAATGGAGATGTTAATTTCACTGCTAAGCTGCTGCTCATTTACTGTCTGAAAGCTGTATACAAAAGTTGCAGCATCATTTGATCTGATACCATTTTTTCTATATCATGAAGCCATTGCAATCATACATTGGTCTGGACACTTTTAAGAGCTACTCTGTTTGTATAACTTTGTGCTTGTATAATTTACTGTGAAGCCTGCTAAAGGTTAAAAAGATGCACTTTGTGGCCATAGATGGATTTTATTTCTTTTTATTCATTATTTTATTTGATCCACCTTCAATCAGAAACATATGCTTGGATTGAAAAGGGAGCTGATTTATTAATTACTCTGACCTTCTATTTTACCCCTTTTTGATTTTTTTTTAAATATGTAGTATGATTATAATGAGTTATGGTTCCAGCTTATTCCTAAATTCCCTATTTTATACACTTGTCATCTAAATAAATGTACTGTTACTATAGTTAATAATTTTTCCCCCTAGCTTTTATTGTCTTTACACTGTCAATAGTACAGTGCAATGAAATTAACTCACTGCATTAAAGCCTTCCTCTTGGGGAAGAGTGAGCTGCCTTTGTGCGGCGCCAGGGGAGCAGAGTCAGCTTAGGGGTCTTTGCCCAGAGTGGGACCCAGAATGGACCCAGAGTGGCAGTCTGTGTGGTAGTGGAGCTTGAACTCAGAACCTCTCGATTCCAAGCACAATGCCCTAACCACTAGGCTGCCACTCCCCCTTGAGCTTTTTATATATACCGTATATATAAAAAAAAGTGTGAAACCTTATAAATGTAGACTGTCCTTTTATTTTAATCTGTTTTATCCTAAACTGTGGTTTGGGGCTCAGGTACTTTTTACAGAAGTCACACTAAACATGGAGTCATTTCATGGATGAGGATTAGTTAGTTTATTTCAAATATGATTTTAGAAATAAAAGAGCAAATGAAACAGAAATATAATAACACGCATAATCCATACAGATTTCACACTATTCACAGAAGAACAGCTTTATTACTAACATCCTAACATGCTATATTCATAGTGGTTTAAATCCATGGTAGGCGTAGACACACACAAATGCTGATTATTGATAAGATTATCTAAAATGAAAAAAGGAAATGCGATTTAATGCAACTGGAACATTTAAAGTCAATGTCTAGAAATTAGGATTGATTACATCTTGTCTATGTATTTGTAAGGCCCTGTTAGAAAAGGCATAATGCATTTCCTTCTCAACTTTCAAGGCTTGTTCAAGTTATTACTGATCCAGTTTTTATCTAATGAGAACTTAAATAGATTACATGCTGATAATTATCTATAAATGTTACACCTTGCATTTAAAATTAAAAAAATTTTTATTGGAAGAGTTTGTAAAATCATTATTGTACAAAAAAATCAAGATCTATAAAAGTTACAGACTTAGTTTTATTATAAAGCCACAGGATTTGAAAGTGAGGGGTATGTGGATCACAAGCTGCTGTCCTTTATGGTGCCGGGTTTATCCATTGCCTTTGCTCTGCGAGTGACAGCCTCTAAGATCTTCTTCCTGGGTCCCAGCTGGATGCGAATGCCTTTTAGGTCATCATCAGAGCAAAGAAGGAGGGCCTCCAAGTCCAAATGCTCTCTTTTGAAAGAGGGGGCAAATTCTGGCAAGGAGATGGCGGACAAGAAAACCTCCAAAGGAGATGTTTCCTCATCCTCATCATCATCCAGTCCCAGATCCTCTTGATCCCAAGGAAGGTCACCATCTTCTATCTCCCCAAAGCCTCCAGCATCATCCTCTGCCTCAAGCAAATGGTTCTCAACAAGGTAACCAAGACTTTCGTTATTCACAGAGGGAACAACATCCTCCGCCTCCATGTTCATCTTCTTCATGAAAATCAGGCCTCCAAACCCAGGTCGGTTAAAGATGGACTGTTTGGCATGGCTTGAGTCGTCTCCGGTGTCGTCATCTTCATAACCCCCCATCTCTCCTCTAAGCATCTCATTCTCATCTTGCTCATCAAAGACATCCAAAAACTCTGGTTTACCGGATGATTCATTCTCCTGTCTACGGAAGATGACATCCCCACCTCTTCCTGATCCCTGCAGCGTACCTTTTTCTTTCTTCCCTATCTTCTGGAGAGTGCCTTTAACCCTAGCTGTAAGGGAGCCAGATTTGTTTGCTGAAATAAGCTTGGAATATTGTTCATTGACGCCACCTGTGGTGCTGCCATCTGAGAAGGCTGATCCCATGCTCGCCTCAGAAACGGACCCATTCATGCTGCCACCTCTGTGCATTCTATCCATCTTGCTCTGGTGCCTCTTCTTCACCTTCTCGCAGAGTTTCACGCGTCTCTCTGCCTCTTTCTCGGCCTCTCTCTTCATGTTTGCTACCTTTTTTGGATTTTGGTTGGTTTGCTGTGAGGCGGCATCATCCAGGAAGCGCACACAGTCCATGCGGCCACGAGAAGCAGCAACGTCCATAGGTGTGTGGAAATCATTGTCCAGACTGAAAACGTTTGCTCCAAAGTTAACCAGAAAGCTGATGATGTGCATGTGGCCGTTAGCGGCTGCGAGGTGTAGCGGCGTGTTCCCCCAGATGTCACTTTTGTTGGGATCGCCTCTGTGAGAAAAAGGATGGAAAAAAATCAGCATTGTTGTTTTTACTTTGCTGAAATTGTGTTAACCCTGAGAGAGAGAAACAAGCAATTACCAGCTCATTTTAAAGACCAGAAGCCTCTTATTTATTATAACCCTACTAATTATTGATGCTAATATGCAAACAATTTGTCACACAATCTCTGCTCAAAACAATAAATCCAATATTCTTAGTATCTAAATTATAATATTACAGCCAAGGATGTAATATGTGCAGTAAATACCATGAATAAAATATAATCCATTGAAAAACAATGTGGCAAAGGACAGGCTGCTTAAGAAGATCAGCCTATGTTACATTAGAAAGGTATTTTAACTTTTTGAGGTTATCTATATCATGGTAAAACCGAGAATCAACGAAATCATTGTGTTTGTTTTTTTAAGTTTTTTTCCATTGATTTTTTGTGATTAGACCTACATAAATTAGTGCATAACTATGACTTAACAGGAAAATCAGAAGCATTTAGTCTATACAAGCAGAAACAGCTGCTGTACTCTTGAACAAGCTGTACAATAGGGGTGGGGTAGTGTGATCCCCCCCTCCATTCTGGACCCTGTTCATATATATATATAGATATATAGATATATCTATATATCTATATATATATCTATATATATATATATATATATATATATAGATATATATATATATATTTTTTTTTTTTTTTTTTTATTCCATCCATCTCACAATTAACTGTGTAAACTGATGAAAATGAACCTTACAGCAAACTTCTGCCACCATCCATTTAACAGTGGGTATGATCTGTTTTAATGTGCATTTTGCATGAAAATAAAAAACTGTCCCTCAGTGGCGATCCTACACCAAAAAGGGACCAGGGTGGGGCCGTTTTTTTTTATTTTTTATGGGGGCAGAATCCAAGGTAATAGTTCATCATTTGATATATTTAGTGAGACACAGATTCAAAGAGCCATTTGCAGCTCTGTAGACCCCGGATATAGCAGATGAAAAGTATGGATTTTCTTAATTCTAGGAGATCGTTTATCAGCCAATACTCATATGTAAAATGAATTGTATCCACTGATGTGAATGCTCTAAGCTTTTCATTTTGTTTTAAAGCTCTATCTTGTACAGTTAAAAAGAAGTTTTGGTTGTTTCACAATTTTTTTTTCAGTAAAATGACATTGAAACATTAAGAATGTGCTCTGTTATAAGATCTCAGTATCGGTCAAAATTAGAATGGCCATGTCAGGCATTTAAAAGGTCGGTTGTCGGTGAGAGCTTTTAAATCACTGTTGCAATAAAACTATGAAGGTACAAAAAAATGGATAGATGGATGGCTGGATCTTCACTCCAGGGGCCATAGCAGGGGTCAAGGCAGTTTTGAAGAGACACTGCCCCCTGCTGGCACTTATCTAGAACTGCACACAGTGTCTCCTAAATTACTTTTTGTTATGATGAAAAAAAGCAGAGAGAGCATAAAGTTGTCTTTCAATTTGCCACTCTTACGTTGAGACTATATTTGTGTTGTCAGCAGATTATCAAACCTGAGCTGTGGGTATATCGTCCAGAGTTACCATGGAGACGCCATTTATTGGTAGATTTGCAGTTTTATCCTCTTTCTATTTTCAGATAATGGATCAAGCACTGTATAAGCCTCATGCTGTTGCTGTAACCTTAATCTCTGACATATCTGTTGTGCTCCTTTGTCTTTGTGTTGCTACTTTTTCACTAAAACTCTCAAACAATCAGGTCCTCACACTAAAATTAGAATGCCCTGTACACTAATAAGAGGACTTCTGGATGCATGTAATTGCACTGGATTAATTTTAAATATATCTGTTATAGAAATATTATGTATCTTTATATATATACATATATCTATAGTCCATGGAGCACTGTTCATATATTAACCTGTATCAAAAATAAATTGAAGACACTCTTCCACTTTACCAATTTGCACTACTTTGTGCTGATTTCCACACATGTTCCCCAAATATGCATTTAAGTTACAGCTGAAATTTGACATAAAACTGGAAGAATCAGGTTTGGGTAGGTTTTGGAGCACATCTATATTTTTCAACGGTTAAGAAGATTTTTACATCACATAGTGTGACAAGTTTGGATGTTTCTCTGGAAAAGCTAAGGTGACGAGCAGATTGTACCTTGTTAGCCAATAAAGTTTTATTACAACTACTGGAGTGTAGCTATAAATATGCTGCAGGTTGGATTTTGTTTCCATAAAATGATACATAACCTGGCTGTATCGCTGTTCTGTAAGGCCTTATCACTTTCTGATCCTGCTTTGGTAAGAATGAGAATGACTCTTGTCTGACAGAGAGTACAAATAGTTGCAAAGGGAAATCTTGAAATCATAAGTTATGTGTTTATGAAAAACTCAACTATTCTAAAAAGGGAGTAAAGCTAAAACCAACTGGTTAGCTATTAGGAATTTCAACACACTTCCTTTTTGTCACAATAATCTAAGCCTCATTATTACTTTACTCCTAAATCTTATCATTTCCAGCTCTTGTTGTATGAAGGAAAATAAACAGGATGTTAACCCCATGCTTTACGTTAGCCAGCTTACATCCAACAAACTTTTTTAAACCATTTTCTTTAGGTATCGCACGTTTTATGTTTAAGTTCTGCTGTACTGACAGCGGGAAGCAGTGGGGGGTATGAATAGATGAAGGGCGTTATTGTTTTACTGCAAGAATTTGGATGACTACACTTTTAGGTCAGCTCATTAAAGAGAGGCGTACAATGAGCAAAATTTGTTTTTTTCTTCATGACACTGCAAGGATTTAAAAAAAAAATCCATCAAAAGTTAACATTTCTACTAAATCTACTTTCTTGTAGTCAATATTTGAGCATTAGGAGCCATTTTAAAGCTTCTGTGAAATTGCTAGAAATATACAAATAACTCTAAACTAAACTAAAAATGACTTTATCTACATAATCATTGTGAAATAAAAAGGTTTATCATGCTTACTCTCTGCTGCATATAAGCTGAAGAGCATCGACGTGTCCGTGAAAAGCAGCCAGCAGGGTGGGAGTCATGCCATCGTCATCAGGAGTGTTTAGATGCTTTCTTGTGGCCTCCTTCAGCAGGTCAAGGTTGCCATCAACCGCTGCTTTGTGGTACCGAGACATCTTTAGGTGCTTTTTCTCAAATTCCCTGCCACTTCTCCTCTTTTTGCTCTTCCCTGGTGTCTGATGAGTGACGATGACTGTGGACCCAAGCAAACAAAGTGATCGCTGGGCGTGAAAGCTGCTGAGCAATAAAACAAAAGCAAAGTCCAGCTCCCTGCTGTCAGAGGCCTCCCTTCCTGCTCCACTTATCATCGTGGTTACTCTGAGATCTCATGATCTCAAATAGAATATCAGAGCTTTCTCAGCTCCTTTATGGTCCTTATATAATACATAATTTAACATATATATTTCTTAGAAAGATTAAAAGGAGTTTTATGACTTAAAAACTCAAAAATATTCAAAAGGAATGTGATAAATATTCATATAAAAACAAATACAAAATCTCTACTGTAAAGCAAAATGCAAAGTGTAATCTATCTATCTATTAATAATAATAGAAATTTAATAATTGATTAAAATAATACAAAGAATGAAAGACCCGTTGCGAGACCCATTAAATGATAAATGATTAATAATCACACTTATTTTTAAATAGGCTACAGTTAAACATATACTTTCTACAAGCATGATTAAAATGTTGTAAACTGAGAGGGGAGTGATGGGCTAGTGGGTAGGACATAGAACTTGGAATCCTGAGGTTTGAGTTCTAGCCCCACTCCCACAGAGTGCCACTCTGGGTCCCTGAGGAAGACCTTTAACCCCACACTGCTCCCTGCACAATGGCACCCCACTGCTCCCCCAAGGGGATGGGTTAAATGCAGAGAGTTCATTTCGTTGCTGTGTACTTGTGACAGTGTAATAATGATAAAAGCTGGAAAAAAAGAAGATTTAGTTTATGAGGAATTTAAAAAGGTATTAAACAAATTTCAAATCAGATTGGTATGAAGAAAATCTGCAGAAATCAGCAAGAAAAAGACATTCCAAATAACTGCCAATACTTCCAGGTCAAATCTTCTGAGCAAGTTTACTCCCTAACAAGAGTGCAAGTCTTCAGGATGACAATATATATAGGAAAGACATGAAGCAAGAGAGAGCAAATGGAGAAGTACCAGGACTTCTGGAAAAATATAATTGAACAGGTGAGACTAAAACTGATTTTTTTGGACACCAGTAAATAAGGCATTTTTGCATCTAATCAAATATAGCATTCAAATCCAGAAAAAACACAATAATACTAACTGTGAAGCCAGTGGAGGTGTGATGATTAGGGAGTGTTGCACAGTGCAATCCAACATTCAGTCCATCACACACAAACCACATCCACACTCACTCTCTAACATCTAAGGGCATTTCAGAATCACCAATTAACCCAACGATCATGTTGTGTCTGTGGGAGGAAGCTGGAGTACCTGGAGAGAACCGTCACTTGTATAGGGAGAACATGCATGTATCCGAATTTGTTGGAGGAAAATATGGGGAAAAAAAGCCCTTGAAATAGGCTGAAAAATAAAAAAAAGTTTCAAAGTATAAACTGTTCCACTGTTATTGTACCCCTTTTTATGTTTTATTTTGTTTAACAAGTAGATCAGAGTTAATAAAGTGGCATACAATAAATTACTTTCTTTTTCAGACATTTAGAAAAAGGGGGTAAACGTTTAGCTGATAAAGTCAACAGCTCTTTTTTTTCTTTTTTAAATAAATTTAAAAATACATTTTAGAATAGAAAAAATATAATAATAAAAAAAATTAAAAAGAAATAATATAATGAATAAATAAAAACAGTCAACAGCTCTAAATGGTAATTACCCTCCTGTCCAGCAGGGGGCGTATTTGTGTAACAATGTGATTTACTGAAAAACCGAAGATGAGTTTATCAACTCTTTTATAATTTTCTGTTCCTCCTCCTTATCTTTGGCCTTCAAAACATCATCATGCAGCTCTAGCCGTAAAAAAAAAAAAGGAAAAAAGAAAAGTGTCCTTGTGTCTGAGCCCGGCCCCCACCAAGTTGTTCTGCCCGGGTCTCTTCCTGGTTACTGCCGCTCTTCCAGAGGTTGAAGACCCTGCAGAGATGTCCGACAATGGGGGTTCTGTTGTCGGCCTCCTGTCTTACGAGACACTGGTTCATGCGATTGCAGGAGCAATGGTAAGCTGGAGTTTTAAATCCTCTCCTGACATTTAACCCACGCTGACTTCCCCACGGAGGACAGAAGAAGTGGAAAACAGCGTTTTATGTGGGTGTGCTGCAGTGCTGTTGCTGTGCAGGTGGTGATGTTGTAATATCTTATCTTCCAGGGCAGTGTGACAGCCATGACCGTCTTCTTCCCTTTGGATACAGCAAAAAGCAGATTGCAGGGTGAGTTAGGGCTGTTATTATGCATCAATGTGTAAAGAAACTACACCTTCTCCCCAGTTTAAGTCCTAAACTATAAAGAATTAATGAAAGAAATCAGGTCTGTTTATGTTTTATAATTAATATAATCCAAAGTGTACCATAACAAAAAACAAAACATATATGTGCCCTTATCTATGAAACTAAAATCTATCCAACATCTATAAATAATAAAATGTCTGACATTGCACAGATATCTCAGCACCGCCCTCTGTAACATTACTTTATTGATGTTAAGGTCTGGACTTTGACTGGGCCATTGCAACACCATGATTCTCTACTTCTCAAATAATCTGTTGCTGCTGTGTTCTAGCTGTACACATAAAGTATAAGAAAATAACTTCTTCTCGTAAGGGTCATCTTGGTGGTACAAACTCTTAAACCAATAGCTTGTAGAGCGTCTGTTAAAAATGAGAAATTTTAAGCAAAGGTCATCTGCTGGGAGCAGACAGCTGATGAATTCCTTACAATTTATGATATTGTTGCTTTTCACAGGACTTGAATCCTGATATTCTAATGTTTTCTCCCCAGTGGACGACAAACGGAAATCTCAGTCCACTCCTGTGATTTTGGCTGAAATTACAAAAGAAGAAGGCTTGTAAGTGTTACTTCGTTGTCAAAGCTACAAAGTTTAAGTAGAAACAAGTGCAAAAAAAAAAATGCACAGAACTACATGTCTAAAGTTCTCAACCACTTCTCCCAGTTTGGCTTTGTACAGAGGCTGGTTTCCAGTCATCTCCAGTCTTTGCTGCTCCAACTTTGTCTACTTCTATACCTTCAATGCACTGAAGAAGGTAGCTGCATCTGGATCAGGCACGCCCAGACCTGGTAAAGACCTGCTGATGGGGATGGTAGCAGGTAAACACCATACAATTGCCACTTATTTTATGTGTAATCAACATGCTATAATGTTAAAGGATTTTGCATTTGTTCTATTTGCTTTGTTAGTTTTGGTTGATGTTTCTTGATATTACTCTGCATACTCCTATTGGAGTGAAATCAATGCATTTTTTTTAAACTTACAAAAATCTTGAAACTGACCTTTAAAGGAATAGTACACCCAAAACATGATTAGCCTTCATTTTCTACTCACCCCCATGCTGAACAACACTCTGGAGTACTTTTTTGATATCTCAAATGCATCTGGAGATCTGGGAGGCTTCTTGCTGTCTGCTGACATTCAAATAATGGAGGTCCATGGTGGCCGAGACAGAAAGGTCCATAAAAGTCCACAAAAACGTGTCAATATTCCTCCATACTGCTCGTCCAATGTATTCCAAGTGTCCTGAGTGGGTAGCATCCAGAATTTACTCGAAACGAAGTCATTTAGAATGTTTTTAGAGCATAAACAGTAGTGTATAGGATTTCCTGAAAGCGCGCACATGCGCGCTCACAACGCTACGGAAGCCGGCAGACCAAACCAGCGCATTCAGCTCGGCAAAGAACTCATGCTCTTCCTCAACACTGAAGTCCTCAGACATTTTTCTTTCGTTATTTCTTTCTTTGGGGTAAACAGCACATTTCTTCTTCTACGCTTGCATTATTGGCAGAGCAGACGCTGAATGCGCACTTTCATCTGGTTTGGTCTGCCGGCTTCCGTAGCGTCGTGAACGCGCATGTGCGTGCTTTCAGGAAATCCTATACACTACTGTTTATGCTCTAAAAACATTCTAAATGACTTCGTTTCGAGTAAATTCTGGATGCTACCCACTCAGGACACTTGGAATACATTGGACGAGCAGTATGGAGGAATATTGACACGTTTTTTGTGGACTTTTATGGACCTTTCTGTCTCGGCCACCATGGACCTCCATTATTTGAATGTCAGCAGACAGCAAGAAGCCTCCCAGATCTCCAGATGCATTTGAGATATCAAAAAAGTACTCCAGAATGTTGTTCAGCATGGGGGTGAGTAGAAAATGAAGGCTAATCATGTTTTGGGTGTATTATTCCTTTAAACGCTTCTAAACCAATATTTCACAGCAATTATGGCTACAAGGTTATCTAAGTATGTGTCTACCAGGTTTGCTCTTGAACAGATTGGGAGGTGTTTCTGAGATTAAGAGAAGTCCTATGCTTGTGAAATGGATTGAAAAAATCTTTTTTTTCTATTTGAGAGTTTTTTTGTTTTGTTTTGTAGCTACATGATAAAACTGTGGAGAAACAATAAAACTAGGGGAGTGGCAGCCTAGTGGTTAGGGCAGGGGTGTCAAACTGGTTCCAGAAAGGGCAGAGTGGCTGCAGGTTTTCTTTCCAACCAAGCAATAGCACACCAGACTCCAGTCATTTCATAATGTCATCATGTTCAGATTGGACTCACTTGATGAGATGATAGGAGTCTGGTGTGCTATTGCTTGGTTGGAAAGAAAACCTGCAGCCACTCGGCCCTTTCTGGAACCAGTTTGACACCCCTGGGTTAGGGCATTGGGCTGAGAATCTAGAGGTTCTGAGTTCAAGCCCCACTCCCACAGACTGCCCCTCTGGGTCCCTGAGCAAAGACCCTTAACCCCACACTGCTCCCCTGGCGCCACACAATGGCAGCCCACTGCTCCCTGAGGGGATGGGTTAAATGCAGTTCATTTCGTTGCTCTGTACTTGTGACAATGTAAGGACAAGAAAACACTGGGGACAAAAAACAGACATTTAATTACCCCAAATAAAAAAGGTAAGGGCAGGGGTTTGACTTTACTCAGAATTTCAATAAAATATGAATTTGAACAAAACCTTATTACTTTTGTAACATTTTTAGAAATCTATACATTTTCATGGCAAACATGAAGGTCAATGTAAACACCAGAAATGGTCACTTGGTCTAAAACAAAAACCAAAAACAAACAACAAAACAAACTATTTCTATTAGAAATTCATGAAAAACTTTTAAAAAGGGAAAAAAATATATTTTATTACAAAAAAATCAGAAAATTATGCTGATACAGCCACATATATATATACATGTTTGTATGTTTTTATCTGATTTATTTTTTAAGCTTAATTTACAGTAAGTAACATATTATAGTTTGCTGCATCCAAGGTCTCATCCGATTGGTCAAATGCCAAAATGACCTGTACTGTCGGTTGCTGACTGGTTGGATATAAATCCTGTGACAGCGGTGCACAAGTTACTAAAAACTTTGGTTTAGGGTTGAGATATGTTGCCATGAGAAAGTTTGACGCCTCCAACAGGTTTTCTTTCAAGATTCTGTCTTATTTAGCATAAATTTTTCTAATATGATCAGCTTCCCTACAGCTGTTGACAAAAAGCCACCCCGCAGCATGATGCTGCCACTACTATGGTTCTCTTAAGAGTTGTTGTTTAGGGCAGGCATCCCAATCCTCGGTCCTCGAGGCCCGCTGTCCTGCAGGTTTTAGAGGTTTCCTTGCTCCAGCACAGCTGATTTTAATTGAAAACTGATTAACAGGCTTTTGGTCTACTGCAATAATTATAATCAGCCGTGCTAAAGCAGGGAAACCTCTAAAACCTGGAGGACAGCGGGCCTCAAGGACCGAGGTTGGGGATTCCTGGTTTAGGGGGTTTTCAGGTGTTTCCTTTCTTATAGGCTAAAAGGTTTCACATGCCTGATCTGAGCAGAGCAGCTCAAGCATTTTAGGAAAAGCGTGCCCATAGCATGATACTGCCGCCAACATGTTTTAAAGTAGAGAAATGCGTCATCTGGCCTTTTTGTGTTCATGCAGGTGTGGTGAATGTTCTCCTGACAACTCCCATGTGGGTTGTCAACACCCGACTGAAGCTGCAGGGGGTGAGGTTCAGAAACGAAGACCTCCATCAAACCCAGTACAGAGGGATATTTGGTGTGTAAATAATATCTGTATTTGAATGAAAACACTTTGGATCTGCTTTTTTATTTTGCGTTGTCCAACACTTTCCACCTTCCAGATGCTTTCTCGCAGATTATCAGCAACGAGGGAGTAGGAACCCTGTGGAACGGCACTCTGCCCTCCCTCATTCTGGTCCTCAACCCGGCTGTGCAGTTCATGATCTATGAAGCTATGAAGAGGGAGGCCGGCAAGGGAGGCAGCAAGGTGAGAAGTTGCATTTCTCCTAGATTTTTATTGTATCATAGTCTAGCAATCACTGAGAACACTGTTGCATCTTTATCTCCTGGCCCAGATATCTTCAGCAAAGATCTTTCTCATTGGAGCAATAGCCAAAGCCATTGCTACCACAGTCACATACCCCCTCCAAACCATCCAGGCCATCCTGAGGGTAAATACGTCTTCTTTCCCTCTTCTTTTTCTCTGAATTAGCTACTATTTGTAGCTAAAATTAGGTGATTATGCCTAAAAATTCTAACTAAATGAAGTCCTTTAACTTTATTTTCCCTCCTTATCAGTTTGGTCAGTATAAAGATGACGGCAAAAGAGGCCTGATGGGGAGCCTCTCTAACATTGTTTCTCTCTTCATGGATCGTATCAAGTGAGTGCAGCTATGAATGGGTTCACAAAGCAGTCATGTCATCATGAAAACACGTCTCTGACGGTTTTGTGACGTTGCAGGAAGCACGGCTTTCTTGGTTTGTACAAAGGCTTGGAGGCCAAGCTGCTGCAGACGGTGCTGACGGCCGCCCTCATGTTTGTTATTTACGAGAAGATAACTGCCGCCACCTTCAAGGTCATGGGCCTGAACAAGCTGAAGCGCTGAGAGCTGCTGTGCCTGCTACTGATTCTTATTAACACTTTGAAGTGTTTAATCTTCTTTGGACTTGATGCGATTAAGGACACTGATTTCTGGGCTGCCTAAAATATTTATAATAATAGCTGACGGGTATAAAACTCCCTTCTGACAGCTCCTATCTATGCAAACACATCTTTCTTAAACTTGATTCACTAATTAAAAGCAAATATAAGAGAGATTTTCACTTAATTAAACTAAATCTAATAGTTTACAAACCTGTTTTTATAAAAAGCCATAGAGGCAGAAACTGTCGGTATCCCAGTACATTAGAAAATAAATAAAGGGCCAGTATTTCTGTTTGAAATGCCTAATGATCTATAATGAATCTGTGTGTCATTAGAAGTGTGCTGGACCTTAAGAAGCTAGTAATTATCTGTAGTCTTAATTAAAGGCACTGGACCTTGTCTTAACTGGTGCTTTAATCTCTAAAATACCAAGTTTACATTTTTCTACTTGTAAAATAATAAAATAGCCAGTGTGTAGATGTCGTGGTTATAAATGAGAGGTGATGCCTGTAATGGCTTTAATGAATTAAAAATTTAAATGCACTTTCCAGATCACCAATGATGGAAATCAGTTTTTAACAATACGTGCATGTATTTAAAGTGAATGTTAAGAGACATGAAGGCAGGCTGATGGTCTATGTTTTATTGTTATTAATAAGTGCCTAAAGATGTCATGCACGGGTGGGGGAGGGCTTAATAAGATGTTTTTTTTCTTCGTGTTTGTAACTTTCAGCATTTTGCCTCCATTAGTGAACATTTCTTGGTGCTGCAGTCATTTGTATCAGTTTAGTTTCTCTTACTTTGGTGAATGAAAGTTTCATTTTTCTCTGACTGGAACACTCCCAGATTTAATTTTCTGTATGCTGTTTGTTTGTTTGTAATGTTCTGTGGTTTAATGACTTTTCTTTGTGCTTAAGTGAAGCTTAACATTAACGCACAGAACTCAGACATATTTGCCTTTTACCAGCCAGGACCATAAGTTTCCGTTATTGCCTTATTTAAAACAGTGAAACTATTTGGTTTACTTAAAATGCTTATAAACAGAATTGATTTATTATCTAACTTTTTATTACAATTTTATTTTGCTTTTCAAAATGATTATGACGAGGGATCAATAAAAGTATATAAAAAAAAGAAGCTGATTTGTTTTTAATTTAAAAGTCCTAAAGATGAAAAAAAAAAAAAAAAAAAATCATCCCTGCAAAAATGAGGCTAAAATCCCACTGCAGGCAAATAGTACACAAATGTGATATTTTGGCCCACATGCAACTCATGTCTGTGATTTTCATAGCAATCTGAAAAAACCAAAGTGATCTGAGGCTTTTCTATTTGTGGTACCAAACGGTTAACAAAGGCTCTGCAGTCATGTTTCTCACTACACATTCACAGAGACGTCTGCAGAAGATGCAAAATCACCTACTGCTTTCAAAAAATTCTTGTTACTAGCTGTACTGTTTATTTTTTCTGACCCTGTTAGGTTTATTCAATGATGATTATAAAGTTAATGTGTGTGCATATAAAACATTGACGAAATGACATGCTTCACTCTCTTGTAATTCAATCAGAGCATTCTGTCTTATGACCTGATCAATTGTCCTGTCAGAAGAATACTTTGTTTTGTAACCCGCCCCATGTGTTATGATCTGTTAATAAAAAGGCTCTGCAGGAGGGGGTCCGAGAGAGAGTTGGAAAGTTGGGTTGCGGCTCATTTCTCCTGCAGGAGCTGTTAAAAATCTCTTTCCTGTGTTGACTCGGTTCCTCTTTAACAAACCTACATTTTTGAACCCAACACCATCCTTCTTTGTTAATGATTCATTCATGATAAGAGTTTAATAATCATACTGATACTGACATCCACTATTAGTTTTTTTGTTATGTTTTAAACAAAGCTTTATTGAATATGTTCAGTTCATTCAAGACGTCGGCCTTTTTCTGGGAATGCAGCTCGCAGTGAAGTGAACTGTTCAGACTGTAGTCTGAACGGGAACTAAATATCAAGGCCTGCTGTGTGAATACAGCCTGATAGATGGTTGTTATGAGATGAAAGGGTTATTAAATTAAATTCATGTCACATCAGTATTTTTCATATCAAGAAGTTAAAAACACTAAACAGACCAACTGATACATATTTTCTTAGGTTATTATAATATCAGTCTAATCGATAGCAGATATTTAGGGGCCAAATCAAAATCCCTGATGGCACAGTGTTAAATATCACACATGTATATAGGTATCTGAAATGTAAAAAGTTCTTCAAATTTATCATTTTTGCTACTGAAACTGATTTTTATTGTTGCCTTTTAACACTTATGGTTTGAATTTTGTTTTTATGGTGTTTTAGTTTTTATTACACTGTTTTAACCCCCTATTTTAGCACTTTGTAATTTAATACAGTAAATATTAAACAAAATTAATGGTATTTGGAAACAAAAAAAGCTAATTATACTGACATAAATCTAAAGGTTTGTGATGTTGAAATTAAAAGAGTTTGGGAAACAAAAGTTTTGGGAAGAAGTAATGATAGAAAACTAAGCTGACAAATAGAATATGGAAAAGGAAAAATGTCAAATTCAGAAGCAATTTTAAATAAAAAAAAGACATGCTTAATTTTAAAGGTTTGTATTCAATACATTTCTCCCTGATACACACTTATTTAAAATACCATGTGGAATAAAGGGGAACAAATGACAAAAATACCTTAAAAAATGCTGTGTTGCAACAAAAAAGAACCAGAATTCAAATATGAAAAAATATTTATAAGATATAGAATAATGCAATAAATGTACAAAGCAAAAAAAATAAATCAGTACCAGATTGTATTCATTTTTTTTATTGCAGAGTAAATATAATTTTAGGGATAAATGTAAATTCACTTTACAGAAAGTTAAAAAGGAAATCCAAATGAGACATATTTCATTTGCTGGAGTTAGAATGTGGAACACTGTTATTTTAGAGTTATTTACATCATATCTTAGTTTTAAAAAAAGCTGTGCACAACATTATATTTGAAAACTATGATTGTGAGTGAAGTATTTTTTCTTGTATTATTACTCAGTTTTTTTATTGTTAGTTGAAGCGTAGCTTAATTTTGTTGTATGAAGGCAGGCATTCATAAACTATTGCTTCAGCCACAGTATTATTAGCAACAGATCTTTGATGCGAATGGCAAATGGAAGGAAAGGGCAATACATGCACTAAACACGATCTCAAGGCATGGCTGCTGAATACATGAATAAATCAGCAAATACAAGCTCGTATCGGCCGATACTGATACAAGATAAAACCTGCAATATTAGATAAAGAAAGAAAAGCAACAGCCGGCCAACGTCTATCTCTAGGAAATAATTTAATTCAATAATTTCCCAGAATGCAGGAATCCTGGATGAGGATGACTGTGAGTGCCGTTAGTGCTGATGGTGATACTATGTAGATTCAGTCATTTCCTTAATGTACCAGTCAGGCAGGAAGGAAAACGGAGAGTCCCGGTGGACTGAATAGGTCACATCTTTGTGCGGCTCCCAGGAAAACAGGTACACGATGCTGGAAAAGAGATAGTTCATAATCATCAGACCAAACCAAGTTGTGCTGACTGTAGTCCATCAGTCAGTCAGTCCGTCAGTCCATCCATCTGCTTTATTCAGGGCCGGGTCACGGAGGCAGCAGTCTAAGCAGAGATGCCCAGACTTCCTGATCCACACACACTTCCTCCAGCTGTTCTGGGGGGACCCCGAGGCAACACCAGGCCAGCTCAGAGACATGGTCCCTCCAACGTGTCCCGGGCCTTCCATTAGGCCTCCTCCCAATTGGACATGCCTAGAACACCTCCTGAGGGAGGTGACCAGGAGGTATCTGAAACAGATGCCCGAACCTCCTCAAGGAGTCACCACAGCTGGCTCCTTTCCACATCCCCCCCACTGACTGTAGTGCTCTTCTAAATCAAAATCCAGTGATTTTTTTAATGGGTGGATTAATTATCAGTAACACCTGAAACGATGTAGTGCAGATTACCCACCCCTGCACGCTCTGCATTACACCTACCATCAAGAATTCTTCTGATCGTTTGTGTCTGCAGATCTGCAGCTCTGGAGCAGACTATGTTTGCTACTTTAAGGGCTGATTTTTCTACAGATTTTGCATCATCTTTAATATCTGTCTATTTGGTGAAAAAAAAAAAAAACAGAGTAGCTTTTCATCTTAACTCACCGAGGACTGTCCTCTGTCACTTCCCGCTTTAGAAAAGACAGGAAATCACAGCAGAAGTTCATGCACACTGTTGGCTTCCAGCAGTTATATTCATTCTAAAAAACAAAGATAACACTGTGAGATCTCAAACCAGCTGCTGGATTTAACTCCTCTTATGATGAGGAAAAAGTTTTTTAAAGCTTTTTGTACCTTGATGAGCTGGGAAATCTTGGAGATTTGGAAAGTCTCCACGGAAACTACGATCCCATCCTGATCCCTGAAGCCTGCAACCACCCGTGGGACTCCAGGGAGAAAAGACTGAGCCCACCATTTTAACAGCTTAAACCTGACACACCAACCGGAAAAAATAAAGTGCATGATGAGCAAGTATGTAGACACATCAAGTAAAGACTGGTGATATAATTACAACCTGTGGAAGTTGCTTTGCTGTTTAGGAGTGCAGATCTCTGCAGAGGTCTTCAGCTCCACGTAACAAGCAGGAGCAGCTGGAGCATCAGGATCTCTGACTCGACAATCCACCTCTCCAGAGAACAGAAGTTTGTGATCCGTGAGCCGGGTTTGGACCACGGTGCAGAAGGCTTCATTGGTGTTGACCACTCCGCCCGGGTCAGGCGCACTCTTTGGGTTATCTGCAGGTAAACGATAATCACTTTACTGGCAGTTCACAAGGTCTCCTTGTAAAAATTACAGATGTTTTCTCTCAGCTTTTCATTTTTCTCAGAGATTCAGGTTCTTAAAAACACAAAACAAACAAACATTGTTTATTATATCCAACTTTGTCAATGTTATGAGAACATATACACCACAAAAAATGTATTTAGATATAGGTTCCTTAATCTTAATACACTTGCTTTCCCTATGTTTTATATAATAAATTCATTTTAGCGTATATATACATTTCTTTGTGTTTGATTTAAAATATTTGCATGGTTAGAAACATGATATTTTTGAACTGCCTATTTTTTAACCTATCCTTTGTAATACTAGAGCTCTTAGGTTGTGGGTTTCCTTGTAATTCTTAGTATTATCTTAGTATAGGGAACTGTGCTTCTGCTGCAGCAGCTCCAAAGCAGACTCATCTTCTAGTTAAAGAAATAAGCTGCCATTAAAGAACAAACCTTTTGTATTATATACACAACCAAAATAGCATGTGAATTCCCAAGAGCCAGTTATTACACATTCAGCGTGGACCTAGGAACCTTCAGCAGGCTCTTGTTTCCATTACAACTGGTCCCTAACGGATTATTTTTTTCATTGACCGTTATAAATGTTGTAATATACCTTATCTTTTTACCTACTGTATAATATTGCTTTCCTCCTGCCTATTTAAATAAGTCAAATTTTACTTGTATTCTATCTTTCAAACATACGGTGACATTATCTTGTTAATCTGTCCCCAAATGTTTTATTAGTGAAACTGACATCGGGATATTAGCTGCTTTTTCCTGAGAAATTTTACTGTTGTCGCCATTTTACCATTTTATAATTAAAGCTACAGTGTGTAATAATTACAGGCATATAAAGTCAGAAATTTAATATATTATACATAACTATGTTATTTATCATCACCTATGAGCTCAGCCTTTTAACCATAATATTTGCGTTGCCTTAGAATTCGTTATTTATAATTACATAGGAGCGGGTCTCGCAGCCATGGAGGCTGACATCTTTGCGCTACGGCAGCGCAGAGGCAACAAACTAGCGATTGCGAGATCTCCCATGACGCTCAAAAATAACTACGGCAAGTTGAGAGAGATTAACTGAGACGGTACTGAACAGTAGATGGCAGTATTATGCCTGAGAAGCGTTTAGTCTGCCTGAAACCAAAGAAGAAGAAGAAGCAGGTATACTGCGCCTCAGTAACAAGAAAGGTGAACAAGGCGGCAGGCGTGAGTGACTTTGCAAACTGTTTGGCACTGTGTGGCCAAACATCAGACGAATGGAGGATCATGCCTACTCTGTATCACAACGAAAAGCGGCGGACACCGAACCCCCGTCATCTAAGAAGCGGAAACACGACGAGAATAAACGCAAGCGTGACAAGAAACGGCAAAAAACACGGATCAACATTGGCACGGCATTTACACGATGGAAGTCACTGATGGAGGAAAAAGGTTTTCAAAGTGACGCTCAAGTTGCCAGTTTTCTCTTGGACAGGTAATTAATCCTACACACACAATTGTCTAATATCACTGCAGTTTTTGGAGTACAGGATGCTCAGACCTGTCTAAAACAATAACATGCTGCGTGATGATGCTGTTACTCTCCAGTATACTTATTCAGCAACGTCCCTGACGTTTCACAGGTAATGATTCAGTAATTTTCTGTAAAATAATTTTCTGGATATATACCTCGGTTACTTCTCTCCGGCTCCTTTGGAGATCTTCAAGCCTTTCCTCCTCTGCTCTCACCCCGCTGGCTCCCCTCTCTCGCCTGGCCCTAGCTGCACGGCCTCCCTGCCTTCGCCCTCGTCCTCTCCCTCTCCCTCGCGTTGTAACCCCCGTGCCACCAAAATGACTTGGACTCTGTAAACGGGGGATATATATTCTTCCAGCGAACACAATCTCGCTGTTAAACTAATGACTACAATTACTTCGTCTGTTTATATCACCATGCAAAGCAGCTCACCAAGACGTCACAACGATGTAGAAAAAATAACGGGTATATTTATTATCTTAAGTCTACATGAAATCTATACCCTACACAGACTAATGAAATACTATCTGTAAAATTATCTATGTAAACAAACCTCATCACTTGAGAGGGTAGGTGATGTGGACGTCGTGGAAGACATTTTGTCCCGTAACGCTCGCCGTACTGTTGGGGGGGAGAAGCGGTGGGGGGGAGATGTTCATGTTGCTGCGGTCTGTAGTCTGACCGCTAGATGTCGCTGAAAATTACACACTGTAGCTTTAAGCAAATCCCACCAAATCTAAAAGACTGTAAAAAGCGTTTTTTTAGAATAAGCATGTTATGCCCAATAATATTTTGCACTAGTTGCTGAATCTATCTAATATTTTTTGATCTTTTTTGTATGTCTTTTTTATTATATATGTTTATTAAAGGAGAAGTTCGGTTTTTTACACTTTAAGCCCATTTTCTGTAGTGTCCAGGATGAAATCGAATGAAGGACACCAAAATTTTGACAATTGGTCCTGTCTCTGCTTTTTGGCTCATTTAGAATCAACCCCTGGCTGCTTTAGAATGGCTAGCATAGAGCATGTCCGATAATGTCCTTAAAACAACCTTAAACGTTCTTTTTTTAAAATATGCTACTCACCGGGTCGTCAGCGCTGTTCAATGACGTTCCAAAAAAAGTTTCGTAAAGAAAAAACGTTCCTGTAGTGTTTTATTTAGCATTTTGTAAATCCCATTGAGTTCTGTAGGAATAGTCAATTTTCCGCTGCCACCGGAAACGGAAATGGGGCCTGTTTACACAGTTGTAGTCTTTTCGCTTCACTCTGTGTACTCCGACGTCGAGGTGCTAACGTCTCTGTTAAACACTTTAAAAAACTCTGAAAATGGAATACGAAAGGTGGATTCTTGATTCTCGACGTCGGAGTACACAGAGTGAAGCGAAAAGACTACAACTGTGTAAACAGGCTCCATTTCCGTTTCCGGTGGCAGCGGAAAATTGACTATTCCTACAGAACTCAATGGGATTTACAAAATGCTAAATAAAACACTACAGGAACGTTTTTTCTTTACGAAACTTTTTTTGGAACGTCATTGAACAGCGCTGACGACCCGGTGAGTAGCATATTTTAAAAAAAGAACGTTTAAGGTTGTTTTAAGGACATTATCGGACATGCTCTATGCTAGCCATTCTAAAGCAGCCAGGGGTGGATTCTAAATGAGCCAAAAAGCAGAGACAGGAGCAATTGTCAAAATTTTGGTGTCCTTCATTCGATTTCATCCTGGACACTACAGAAAATGGGCTTAAAGTGTAAAAAACCGAACTTCTCCTTTAAATGGTGTGAATTTATACCATTTGTATATTGGTACATTTGCACATTGAACACAGCACCAATATTTTTCATTTTCTTGCTTGTGGTCTTTTCTGGAAACTGAGAGATTCAGATTTAAAACAGAATAAGAAATCCACATCATCAAAAACAGCAGAGCCTATGTCACTGAGAGGATAAAAACTCTCAATGATCAGTTTGTATTAACAATAAAAAAGCAAACCTACCTGCACACATGTACTGCTCAAACTTGTATCCCCAGTACATCATCTCTTTGTTCCGCTCTGGGCGGTTCAGGCGTTCTCTGCGAGCAGCTTCGGTTTCCACCTCGCTGATGTAGAGCGTGCCGTTAAATCGGGTCACAGCCAGCATCCAGCCCTCTTTCGTCTCGTACGGCGTAGTGAGCAGCTTGGTCAGGTGGCCCCTCCAGGTCACAAAGTCGAAGTCTAAAGGGCTGATTGGAGCAGAGTTGGGTCGTAATGACGTTTAGTATTCTACTTTTATTTTACATATTCTTGACCAAAAACTCACCATGAGGTTTTTTTCAGCTTTGACTTATTGGCTACTATCCACCGCAGGATATGGTCCAGCTTCTCCTTCACATTTTCATCCCTCTTTACATAACGCTCCCTATAACCATCCCTTAGATCAAAATTGGGATTTCTGTCAGGTTCCACATAGTATCTCATCTGCCTGTTGTCATTGAAAAACCTACGCTGAGAGTCCAGGGAGAAACACCCCACTTCCACTGGCTGCTTGTACAATGGAAAGTCTCTCTCATAGTGTTCCTTCTTTGTGCTTAAAGTCTGGGACCGGAGCGGGGTTTGATCTGGAGTTGCGCCCATCTGGTGCCTGTGGTGATTTGTGTGTCTGAAATGTGCATTGTCACGGTGGTTTATTCTTCTGTTATCTCCTTCCCGTCTGTGTGATGGGTAGTGGTGGTGGGAGTTGGTAAGCGGACTACGGGATCTGCGCTGGTCCATTCCTAATGCAGAAAAGAGCTTGATCTATGAGAGATACCAGTCATGCATTCAATTGTTTACATAAAAAAATACTTGGAAATGTGTTTTAGTTTCCAGATGTTTCTCAAAGAAAAGGAAATCCAAGAATTGTGAGCAACAAATTATCTAAAACTACATTGCAATACAAACCATAAATTAAATAAAAACACATTGAATGTCCTAAATGAAGGCCATAAATATTACCCCAATAAGCTGTATAAAATTAACCCTTCAACGTACATAAACAGGTTAAAGAAAGCAAAAAAAAATTAGACATTTAAAATGAAAATAGATTCATACAGTGAGGTATTGCAGAAGAAACTTAATATAATATAGAACAGAAATGTGCACATTTGTGTGAAATTATAGTAGTTAAATTTCAGTTTTGTCTTGATTGCCTTTGCGTTGTTTTATGTGGTTTACAGGTAGAAAGATTGGATTTTTTTAAAACAAACAAAAACACAGAACCGAATCAGCAATAATTAGCGTGATTAAAGAACACACCTTTTAAGGCTATTGCTCATACATTTAAAGCTTCGATCATCGGTCGATATTGTGTTTAAAAATTACCATTTATTAAGCTGCAGACAGTTCAGCAACTTTTAATCTGCCAATACATGTTTTCATCTGCTTGATTAAAATGTTGCGTTAGCTAAAGATTGTCTACACTGTATAATATATACTGGATGTTTTAAACAAGTCAAAATAAGAAAATTAATGGAAACATACCTTTAAATCAAAGTACAAACGAAACACTACTTATCTGTTCTTTATAGAAAGCTACATTAACGTACTTATTTATAAAACACTGGTCCGGAAGCGGTTCTGCTGGCTAGCTTTAAATGCTACAAACAAACGGTACGCAATTTCCGGTTGCTGTTCCACACCAGTCCATTAAGTGGCAGCCGCGACATTTTACCCAAATAGAAACGGCGTACGAGAGGGTTTAAAATGAGAAAAAAGGGCTTTAGAGGGAACAATAACAATTACAATTCCTTTTGAGAAAGGGGAAGGAAAATGGCAAAAGACGTGGAACAAAGATAAGAAAGGAAGATGATTGTATAAGGTACAAAAATCAGTGTCAGAAGGGAAGAAGTAATAATTATCAGATTAAGAGTGGATCAAACCTATTTAAATGAAAATTTATATTTAATAGGGAGGAAAAATAATGATTATTTTGAAAGATGTGAAGAAAAAGAAAATGTAGAAAATATACTGATTAACTGTAAAGCTTAAGAACATTGAAATAGAAAAGGATGGTGGGAAGGACAGGCCAAGAATGGAGCCTTAAAGGAATATTGGGAAATTAAGAAAATATAAAGGATGTTTACAGATTAAGGAAAGCATTATTTTTGTATCTACAGAATACAAAATAAAAAAAAAAATTAAAAAAAGGAATTTGATGTAAAGTAATGTTGCTACAGACTCATGTACAGTAGGTGGCCGTATGCGGCTTAAAGTTGCTTGTGATCCGCCATAATAAAAAAAGAAGAAGAAGAAGAGCGTTTAAAAAAAATCGTTATTTTTTCTTTGAAAGAATGAATTTATAAGGAAGTAAAGGGTTTTTTGATTTATTCGTTTTCAAAAAGAGGGTTAAATCTTTACAGCATTTACAAGGTAACTGTTTTAGGCCTTTGAGGAAAACGTTTGCTCTTATATTAGACGCGCTAACATTGGTAGCTGGGCTAAAAAAAGAAAACCTGCTGCTAATTTGACAGGATTTATGAAAAACATTCTTTCCAAACACATACATCAGGTCTGGTAAAGTAAGGAGCCGCTAAGCAGGGTCTGCGAATGTGATTTGGATGAAAGTTGGCGTATCTGGGAATGAATAGAAAACGCGCTCTGATTTCCGACACTTTCAAAGTGAAGAAAAGGAGAAATGGAACAGAAAAGTTCGGGGCTGTTAATGAAGGAAATGGTGAGTGTCCTTAAAAGCCCTTTGTAAAAACAAAAATGGATAAAACAAACTGCACCTGTATAAATGTTTTTCCCATATTTCACCTAAAAGGACCAGCTGACGTGAAGTCTACGCTGCAGTACCTCATGACATTGTTTCCTAGGAAGCTCTTTAACGATACCCTTCCTCCTATTGTACTGAAGCACCAGCTTTACAGCATCCACAATGACAAGACCCTGGTGGATAAAGAAGTGGTGAGCCAGCTTTTTAATCAGTGCACATTTTGCCAAACTACAGCTAAAAAACTGAAATAAAATGGTGCCTAAATAGAATAGCAGCTTTATTGTCCCACAATGGGAATATTCAGTTGCAAAAAGATTTTAGAAAACAAATTTGGAGCTTAGAAAAGTGTATATGTGTTTAAGAATAACATGATAAAAGCTTCAGAATATTGAAAAGAATTGTTTGATGTGAAATATTTTGCAATGCACATTTCCGATTGAAGCCCTGACCTTGCTGAACAGAATAAACTCCAGGAGAGTGGGGAGCTGCTGATCTTCCAGCTTGGGTTTGACACCGAAGCGTTTGGGCTGGTTTTTGCGTCAGACTACAAGGCCAAAGTGCTGGCTGGCCAAGAGGGGGAAGTAACGCAGACAACCGTTGAGAAGTTCTTGGAGAAAGTGGTTTCCTCCTGCACGGATCTGAGCTTCAGCAAAGACAAGATGATGAGAGAGTTTCTTTTCACAGATTCTGAGATAACGTACGAAGAATACTGGGATATACTGAGTTTTATTTATTTAGATTCTTAAAAAGAAATAAAAAATGAATATTTTTAGTTGTCATTAAATTCTCAGAGATTATTGGATTATTTTCTCACCATAAAGGCAACTGATGAAGTCGGGAGTCCTGACTGTGAGGGATGCTGGCAGCTGGTGGCTTGCTATTCCCAACTCTGGCAAATTCACAAAGTATTTCATTAAAGGTTGGTCCTAATATAATTATTAGACCCCCATTATATATTTATCTGATTTCTGCATCGTCTGCCCTTAGAGTTCCCAAAAAGTAAAAAAAAAACAATCCACTGGACTTTGTTTCCAGGTTTGAAGATGTTTCGCTTCCCATCCAGGAACCTTATACAATTCAGAATGTCAGAAATAGCATAGAGTTCAAGGCTTTATAGAATGGATCAAAAACGAAGCCAAAGCCTTCTAAGCCAAAACAAGGCTTTTTTGTTGGTCCACTCTATAAAGCCTCAAACTCAACGCTATTTAAGGCATTTTGAATTGAAAAAGCTTCCTGTATGGGTAGCAAAACGACTTCAAACTTGGAAACAAAGTCCAGTGGATTTTATTTATTTATTTATTTTTTTACTTTTTTGGAATGACTGTGACCTGAATTTTCACCAGCATATCTGCCCTTAGCGGTTTGCTTTGCATTGTCTGACACCTTTTCCTCTCAGGCCGTAAAGCGGTGCTTGGAATGGTGAAGAAGTCCAAATATAATGAAATGTTACAAGCCGACTTAGAGGAGCGACGCACCACCTCACAAGTGAAATTTCCTATCAAGTACCATGTCCATGACATTGTTGGGGCAGAGTTAGTAGAAAGGTAATATTTAGTCTTTTTTTCTTTCAAACCAATTGACAATAGTTGCGGATTTAGTAAAATGTTTAATACCAAGCTAAAATAACCCATCTGTCCTTTCTCTCTGGAATCTTTTAAGATTGTTCGGAGAAGGTTTAACTGATTTTCTAACTGTTTACGGTTTCTCTCTTTTCAGCATACCTACAACTTCGGGGACTTTGTTGCGATTTGCAGATTCATGAGGTTTTGACCAAGCAGATGGAGAGCTGCTGAAGATTAAAAATGTGAAAAACATCTGAAGACTTTTTCCAAGATGTAAAATTTGAGCCATATGTATTACAAACCCTTTGTAGATTAATGGATTGTACATTTTGTTCACATCACATTGTTACACGCTGGGTTATCTTATAATTAAAATTACTTTTGAGACGTTACCCTTGGATAAACATTTATTTACTAAACAAGAGTTACAATAAGTTGATTTTAGAGCTTATTTCTTTTATCTGATTATCCTTAATGCATACCAATGGAAAGGGGAAAAATAATTATGTGTGAAATAGATAAAAAGCTTCTATTGATGGTCTGTAGATGTTTTATAACTTAAGTATCTGCCAAGAAACAAAATTGGGCACTGATAAGTTAAAACTGAAAAATCCCCAAGAATAAAATACTAGAGCTGCAGTCCAGTCCACAGGAATGTAAAATATAACATTTCAATAAAACTAAACTTTGTATCTTTTTTCCCCCCAACGTTTATCTTTGTTTTTGACAATAAAAGAATCCAGCCCTCTGAGCATCGGCAAGGTACAGAACCAAAACAAAGGGAACACAGCAACCGGTTGTCGTGTTCCAAAAGTCAGACAGTTTTCGAGGCTAATTTATATGTTATCCATCTTTCTTTAAATTGGGCTTTTTTAATCTGAAAATGAAAGTAATTCTTTCCATAGTGAATATTTCCTCCACAATGTTCATCCACTGAGTATGGTTGGGTGGCTCAGGTCTGAGCCATCTTCTTGTTATGGCTTTCCTCCCCGCTGACAGTAATATCTTAACCAAATACTGATCACCTTTATTCACATTAGACTTAAGGCCAAGATACATTTTGGTAACAGTAAATGGAACAGAATACAACAGTACTTTGCACAGAGTGAGGTGGATAGAAGTAGGGATGCACGATATAATCGGCCCCCTATTGGTATCGGCCTTAAAACTGAATATGGGACATCGGCCACCCCACTGATATTTAACCCGATATTTGATCAGCTTCTGAGTTTCTAAAGTCTAAAAAAAATAAATAAATAAATACTACTTCTTCCTCAAAAACTTCTTTTTTACAGACTTAAAAACTTCTAAAGACGAGGGAAAAAATATTGATACATTAAAAATATCACTATATCTTCATATGCTGACATATTGCCATTTAAAAACACCATATCAATCTTTTTTACTAATGAAATATTGCTATATGTCATCGTTATGCTACGAAATCGCCCGAAAATTCACAAAATTTTTATATGTATCAAACTATTTTACTAACAAAATCTCACAAGAATTTGCAAAATATCACGAGAGTTTGTAACAGAACGATGAAATTTCACGAGATTTTGAAAGTAAAATAGATCGATACCGCGTTTTTAAAAATCAATTTGATATCAGCATATGAAAATATATTTGAGTATATTATTTTTTAAAGTGTCAGAAATGGATAACAAAACTGCTATTTTCAATGACTACTTATTTTTGTCCAGCTTTAACATCGGTATCGTTATCGGCTACATGAGTTTCAAAATATCGGATATCGGCCAAAATCCCAATATCATGCATCCCTAGATAGAAGGCCAGAAAGGTTTTATCTCAATGCATTTCCAGAAAACGTGCATGGTTGGCATCAGCAGTGCCACGTTGCCTCCAACACATTTGTTGGGTGGACAAATGTTTACTTTTAATAGATGGCGTGATAAAGAATCAAATAAAAATTTTCCAGTTAAATTCCCTCCATTTTGGTGAATTTATAGAAGTCTGAGACATCTCACAGATTTTATACCATTCTTCATTTGAAATTGTGACCATTGTTTCTTTATCCCACTTTGGTATACAGAGTTGTATTTTTTTTTTTACATTACAGGCTACTGTATAGCTGTGAGATAATCTTTTTGAGTTTTATATTGATATGCACCACACAATGTTTCCAGAACCGCATTAGGATCACTTCCATCTTTGATTTCTTTATTGTGATATTCTCTTAGTTGTAGGTATTGAAAGAATTTTCTATTATCAAGTCCGAATTTGTCTTTAAGATATTGAAAACTCCTCATTTCCCAGTAATTAAATAAATTACAAAAGGCTGTAAGCCAATATTTAAATGTTGGGTCATGCCTTCCTTGCCTGAAGTCTTTGGTTACCCATCTTAATATTTTTCTTCCTTTCTTCAACTTTGTCTTGCTACATTATACCAAATTTCCTTTGTGAATGGAGCAATTGGGTCAAATAACTCTATTAAATCTGTAGGTATAGTGTCCTCTGCCATGAGTGTCTGATTATTGTATCCAGGGAAGCTTGTCTCAGTCTCTTACCATCTGGCAAAATATCCAGGATCACACCAGCAACACAAGTAACGCAGTTGAGCTGCATAGAAATACATTTTCAGATTAAAGAAGGCCATGCCCCCCCTGTTTTTTTGCAATTGCAGTGATGAATACCTAACTGTTGCCCTCCCTCCATCCCAAATAAACCTCGCTAACAGCTTATCCCACTCTGAATTATTTCGGATGTATATTGATTGAGAGGGATTGAAATAAAGCAGACTTGGTAGGATGATCATTTTTACTACATGTATTCTATCAGTTAAGTCCAGTGGGTAAGTAGACCACTTTGTATCTTTTTCTATATCAAAAATAAAGTCAGATTTTTTTTTTTAAGAGTCATTTAAAAGGGTTTCACAGATTTTCCTATTCAAATACAAATTTAGTTTTTGCAGTTTTTTTTTATTTAATTGTTAAAAACATCTTCAGAAATATTAAGATATGATCACTACATCACTATTTAACCCTGATAAGTACACTGTTGAGTTTGAATTTGTGTACGCCTGTGCAAACAGGGTTAGATCAGAGGCATCTGGACTTCTGTGTTTTTCTGAAGATATTTTGACACTAGTTCTAAAACCCTGTGTGAACTGAAACTGGATAGCTGTCAGAAGCCTTGTTTCCTTCATTTTATGGTTGGAATTGCAGAGTTTGTGGCTTTATATACTGACTTTAAAAGCACTGCAAATACATTCTGTGCCAAATTCATACAATATTTTAATTCTGTCCAGTGTTTAAAAATTCTACTGTAGATACCAACAAAATACATGATCAGAATGTAATGCAAACCTTTTAAACCCCACTTTCACTTGCAATACCAACCACTTTGTTAAAACTGCAAAAATCACATATTTCCTTAATAACTATTTAGAATTAAAAGAAAACCAAGACTCCTGTTCTAAATAAAAGCAAGTATAACCAAGTGGTGAATAATGCGACTACAACAGAGGTGTTTTTACAGGAATTTATTGGCTTTTTCAAAAAGTGACAATAGTTCTTAATTCTTAAACTAAAGAGTCACAACATTGGCTTGGATAAAAGCACAGCTTGATTTCTGAATACCGATGAGCAACATGTACTTAACCCCTGATCTAGTAGTTCAAATACATTTTGTAAATAGGCAAAAAAAATATATATAACTGTAGCCATTCTAATCTTAGTTTTCAGTATATGATGCACAGACATGCTATCAGCATTAATTACAAAAAGCTAGGCTTGTAGGGAGATTAAGGTAGCGTTACCTGTGGAGGTAAAAAAAAAAAAAAAGGATATTCATAGTGTTAGTTAAACAATACAGTGAGCGTAACGTCTGAAGAAAGATACAAAATAGTCAAATCACGATTATAACAAAAAGATGATTACACTAATACACCATGACTGACAGTACTGTTACTAGCAGGCATAGATGCTCTTCATTGTGACATAGCTTTGCCAGTAGTGATGCTTGGAGAAAAGAAAATCAAAAGTGTTGCAGGAAAGGTATTCGGTAAATGCCCACAGAGCATTCAATTTGTGCTCTTCTCCCCCCCTCCACCATCACCATCTGAACATTTCTGTTCCAATATGTAATCATGTCAGCCTTCACACATACAGGCAGCCGTTCGGTTCAGAAACATTTGGGGAAAAGCAGAAAAGATAAACAACAAATTCAATTCGACAAAAATGCAGAAAATACTGGATTCTTTAAATTTTTAGGGGTTTTATAGCACTGTTGGTGGCGCATGTTTTCCAAGTCGTCTTAGGAGTCATGAGTCGTCCAAGGATTGACAAACTTGGATTTTTTGAAGCTATAGATTACCCACGATGCTCCCTGTTGACAAGGATGTGATAAAAATTGCCAATTTACAGAGAAGCTGAATGAACAGAAAACCTTTCAGATCGGAATCACCAGATCTAGTCTCTTTTTAGGCTAAAAGAACAGCTATTGTGCAGAATGTATTTGGCAATATTATTTCCCCTTACAACAAACAACCCGACTGTAAACAAATAAAAGGTCGACAACAGGTGGAAGAGGAAATTAAAGACACCCTGCTGCTTATTTTAGAAAACATCCAATTGATTTTAAAAGGCCTCGTAATGTTCATATTGTTACAGTCTAATATATTAAAGAGTTATTAGGACTCTTAGTCGTCAAAACCCTTCGCCTAAATCTGAACCTATGATTTATTTTCATGAAAACTGCTTGAGCTACGAGTAAGGACAGAATCGGAAGTAGATTGAATGTGAGTGTATACTGGTGTTTCTCCTGTGTCTTTAGCCACCCCTCTCCCCGCTAGCGTTCATGTTCCCCTGTATCCGTTTAAGCTGCAGGAGGTCTTAGAGGAGAGAGCACTTCTTGCCCTTCTTCTTGACGGGAGGGGGGCACAGAACGGCCCGGATGGCCTCGTCGAACACCGTTTTAAGGCCACGTTGGGTCAGGGCTGAGCACTCCAGGTACTTGACAGAACCTGTGGACCCAGAAGGAGGAAAGAGACGTTTATTTCTGTCATTTTATTTAGTTATAGAGACGTAACCAGGTCAAAAAGATCTTTAAATAGGTGTTACCAATCTCTTTGGCCATGGCCAAGCCTTGAGGATATGTAATGGGTGAAAGTTTCTTCTCCTTCAGCTTCTCCATGGTGTCCTTATCATCTCTCAGATCCAGTTTGGTGCCCACCAGGATGATGGGAGTGTTGGGACAGTGGTGTCGGACCTCAGGATACCACTACATGACAGAAATCAATAGTATTGTACCTTTTTTTTAAATGGACATATCTTTTTTTCTCAGTTTATTATTATTTTTCCTACCCAACATTTATTTTGATGGAGAAACAATGTTGGTGGTGTGATCATTTTTTGAAAGGTACATCAGTCCTATTTTCCATATCAGTGACTCCCTAATTCTAATCCCTAAATTCTGGATTTCCAAACACTTCCTTGACCACAGGTCCATAAAATCCACCACCTAGCTATGATGACTGCTTCTGTAAACATTTATACTGAGCAGTAAATATTCTCCCTCAACGAGTTGCTCCACTTGTTCCTGTGTAAAAATCAGAGCGGGGTTGGTGGATATCGGCACACATTAAGAGCTTCATGAATAAGCTTCTGTGAGAGCAGCCCGACATTAAAAAGTACTTTGCAAAGCATCCTAAAATGGAAAAAGTTAACTACTGCTGGGATTGGCAGCTGCAAAGAAAACCACATTAACCTGACTGCACTGCATAAAGTGCTATAATTTTGGTCCTAAGAAAAGGAGCAGAATTGTTCAGCACATCAAGACATTTTAGACAATTCCCTGCACCTAACATTAAGGGAACAATTTGGAGATACACCTTCCCACTCAATAAGAACAGTTTGTTTGAAACTGAAGAACTAAACCTTGTGGAAGGTCTTTCACTACCCGACCCTTTCCAGAAGCACTATCCGTCCTGCGCATGCGCGAACAGATATACATCCAGGTGTCCATAAATAATGTAAATACGGTAGTAAAACTACTTATTTCTATCCTTAACTCACCAAAAAAATGCTAATACACATCTTTAAAAAATGTTTTATGACTTCCGTGAGACAATTTTTATGCTTTTACATTTTATCCATCTAACCGCTTCTCTGACGTCATCACGGGACATGCTCAGGGCGGTCCGGCAAAATATGATTAAACCATGTTTATCTGTATTTTAGTTCTTTCCTTCTTTAGATCAGGCATTATATAGCATAAGGTTAAAAGCGAAACGAAAACATAAAACTCAAAAAGACTAGATTTAGATTTAAATCCAAAGCCGAAAAGGTTAGCCACCGGAAGTAGTGTAGGATCCCGTTTCCACTGCAGATCGGGCAGAGACGATGGTTAAACAGAAAGGATTTTAGAACGGCATTTACTTTCTCAGGAAATACATTACTAACGTTTAACACATTATATTTTAGTATGTTTACTATTTTTGGGGAGGGAAAACGTCATTTAGGTATTTTTAAAAGAAAATCGAAGACGACCCGGATGTATATCTGGATGCACATGCGCAGAATGGGCCGCGCTTCTGGGACGGATCGGGTAGTGACAAGGCCTTCTAAGACGATGTTGAATTTTTAGAGCAACAAAAAAAAAAATGGTGGACAGAAACAGATTGGATGTCACTCAAATTCATTCTGCAAAGACATAGTAAATCCAAATAAATATTTTTATAATCCGTGAAAAGAAGTCAATAGCAGAAAAAACAGTAGTAAAGCAGGGAGCCGGAAAACAAAAAAAAAAAAAAAAAATTTGTTTGTTTCCTTCTTAAACAGCTGAGGAGGAACTGCAGAAGCAGATAATAACTTCCTGTGTGTTTATCACCGGGAGAAACTCCCTTTACTTACAAGTAATCATGTGATCCACAACTGTAACCATATGTCCATCCAAAGTACTACAGTAAATGAACTACAGTAAAAACACCAATGACACAATATCTCTGTATGTGAAAGATTTAGAAGAACTAGTTATAAGACATACTAAATGCATCTACAGGTGCTGGTCATAAAATTAGAATATCATGAAAAAGTAGATTGATTTCAGTAATTCCATTTAAAAAGTGAAACTTGTATATTATATTCATACATTACATACAAACTCATATATTTCAGATGTTTATTTTGTTTAATTTTGATGATTACAAATGACAACAAATGAAAATCTCAAATTCATCATATCAGAAAATTAGAATATTGTGAAAAGGTTCAAAATTGATGGCCCCTGGTGCCACACTCTAATCAGCTAATTAACTCAAACCACCTGCAAAAGCCTTTAAATGGTCTTTCAGTCTAGTTCTATAGGCTACACAATCATGGGGAAGACTGCTGACTTGACAGTTGTCCAAAAGACGACCATCGACACCTTGCACAAGGAGGGCAAGACACAAAAGGTCATCGCTAAAGAGGCTGGCTGTTCACAGAGCTCAGTGTCCAAGCACATTAATAGAGAGGCGAAGGGAAGGAAAAGATGTGGTCGAAAAAAGTGTACAAGCAAGAGAGATAACCGCACCCTGGAGAGGATTGTGAAACAAAACCCATTCAAAAATGTGGGGGAGATTCACAAAGAGTGGACTGCAGCTGGAGTGAGTGCTTCAAGAACCACCACACACAGACGTATGAAAGACATGGGTTTCTGCTGTCGCATTCCTTGTGTCAAGCCACTCTTGAACCACAGACAGCGTCAGAAGCGTCTTGCCTGGGCTAAAGAGAAACAGGACTGGACTGCTGGTGAGTGGTCCAAAGTCATGTTCTCTGATGAAAGTAAATTTTGCATTTCCTTTGGAAATCAAGGTCCCAGAGTCTGGAGGAAAAGAAGAGAGGCACTTCATCCACGTTGCTTGAAGTCCAGTGTAAAGTTTCCACAGTCAGTGATGGTTTGGGGTGCCATGTCATCTGCTGGTGTTGGCCCATTGTGTTTTCTGAGGTCCAGGGTCAACGCAGCCACATACCAGGAAGTTTTAGAGCACTTCATGCTTCCTGCAGCTGACCAACTTTTTGGAGATGCAGATTTCATTTTCCAACAGGACTTGGCACCTGCACACAGTGCCAAAGCTACCAGTACCTGGTTGAAGGACCATGGTATCCCTGTTCTTAATTGGCCAGCAAACTCTCCTGACCTTAACCCCATAGAAAATCTATGGGGTATTGTGAAGAAGAAGATGCAATACACCAGACCCAACAATTCAGAAGAGCTAAAAGCCACTATTAGAGCAACCTGGGCTATCATAACACCTGAGCAGTGCCACAGACTGATCGACTCCATGCCACGCCGCATTGCTGCAGTAATACAGGCCAAAGGAGGCCCAACTAAATACTGAGTGCTGTACATGCTCATACTTTTCATGTTCATACTTTTCAGTTGGCCAACATTTCTATAAATCCTTTGTTTTTATTGGTCTTCAGTAATATTCTAATTTTCTGATATGATGAATTTGAGATTTTCATTTGTTGTCATTTGTAATCATCAAAATTAAACAAAATAAACATCTGAAATATATGAGTTTGTATGTAATGTATGAATATAATATACAAGTTTCACTTTTTAAATGGAATTACTGAAATCAATCTACTTTTTCATGATATTCTAATTTTATGACCAGCACCTGTATTGTAGCATTGTAAAGCTAAACACCATGACTCGAATACAAAGGTCTACTTAAACTGTGGTGTATATAAAGGCTCTTTGCTCCCTCGTCTCTAAAGCATAGGCTTACAAACAAGCTGTAACTGCTGCCCTCATTATTAGTTAAAAGTTATTTTTAATAATACAAAGCACATAATTTTTACCCAGAACCTTAAGACTAATTAAGGCTTTGCTAACTTTCTACACCCAATGCAGTAAATAAAGTACATAAGAGCATAAAACTACTTTGTAGTATACAGAATTAAACAATAATGAGCGATTTGGACCTTTGACTTCCCAGAAGTCATAAAGTTAAGTCTTTGTGTCCCAGTACTACATGCATAACCTAAACTGAATCACATAACTATCAGATATTTGCTGGACTTGAAGCAAAAAGCACCACAGCACTCTACTTTAGGTAATTACTGTGTATGTAATCCATAGCTTGTAATAAATGCATTTGAGGTCCTTAATCACATAATAATAGTTAATAAATACTTTTGCAAGGCACGCACACACACAATTACTTCTCACCTTGGCACGGACGTTTTCAAAGGAGGCAGGACTCACGAGAGAAAAGCAGATAAGGAACACATCCTGATAACACAAAGAAAAAAAAGAGCAATGAGTCTGAGATTTTCACCCGATGTTAAAGATTATCCTGATCAAGGTGTTTCTTTTTTTCCAAACTTCCTTGTTCCATTTCTTTAGCCGTTTGTTTCAAGTGGATTATTCACAGGAGTTAATAAGTGAGATATATTGTTAAAATATGTGGCCTTTTCGTACCGTCTGTGGGTAGGAAAGTGGGCGGAGTCTGTCATAGTCCTCTTGTCCTGCTGTATCCCAAAGACCCAGGTTCACTGGTTTACCATCCACCATAACATTGGCAGAGTAATTGTCAAAGCTGAGGAAAATGGTGTTCAAATGAGCAAAATACCATAAATCAGAATATATGGAAATTTTGTATTTCTAGAGAAAATAATGCACCTTTTTCCCAAGTTTTTAGATAAAATATCCTGCATATAAAATACCTATTCAGCTTCTTCTATAAACTAGCGTTAAAATAAACAAAGCACTTACTTCATCTGATAAGAAACGGGTTTTCATAATCACTTCCTGTAATATGTGTTTCCTTGAATCTCAACTATGTTACTTTGATTGTTACGTTAAGCAGACAACCGAACCCTCAGAGGAACACAGAAATGATTCACCGGCTACGTCAGAGACAAATGGTGGGGGAAAATAATCGACAGTAAAGTTGGTCATAAATAAATAAGCAGAAACTGCAGTGCAGTCTCAGACACTCACACTGTGGGGATGTACTCTCCAGGAAAGGCATTGGTGGTGTAACTGATGAGCAGACATGTCTTACCCACAGCACTGGAAAGGAGAAGGCACTTGATCAATGTTTAGGAGCATAACAAAACAATAACAGAAGCAAACCCCTTCCTAAACATACTGGTCAGAGAGGTTTTTACACTAATAATATAAAAGTTTTAGTTACAGTCAAAATAATTTAAAGATCCCCTGATGTTTAGCATTTGAGCAACTCGTACAAATAGCTTTTATTTTCTACTTTTAATATTAGCCTGCATTTAGAAACTTCACACCAAATTTTTAGAAATTCCCAGCACTTCTTATTTTATACTTATTTTTTTTATCCCATTAAATTTTCTTAAATGCATACATGTAAAACAAACTTGATTCTAATGTGCATCATTTACATACCTAAAGAATAACTTAATCTAAAATTTTACGGCTTTCTAGCAGGGCTGCAACTAACGTTATTTTTCCTAATCGATTAATCTGTTGATTATTTTTTCAATTAATCGATTAATTATCAGATAGCCAAAGGTTGCCTAAAGAAGACTCTTACAAAATGAAACCAGGTGAAACTGAACCTATTCCACTTGAGGAGTTCTGGATAGAGAATAATGACAAACGAAAATTATTTTATTTATCTAAAATCCACAATGTATATAATCCTTTTTACAATTTTCGTATAATTACTGCTCTAAGTGGGTTGCTCTGTCAGATAAAGGATGTTTTAGAGTCCCTAAAC
The DNA here is from genome assembly GCF_016077235.1 of Cyprinodon tularosa. Lineage (NCBI taxonomy): Eukaryota > Metazoa > Chordata > Actinopteri > Cyprinodontiformes > Cyprinodontidae > Cyprinodon > Cyprinodon tularosa. Next base: position 428,858 of record NW_024039363.1, read on the forward strand.
TCCATTTTACAATGAATTGATTATTAAATTACTTGACAATTATTTCAATAATCAATTAATCACGATTAATCTGATTAGTTGTTTAAGCTCTACTTTCTATTAATTTCTGTTTTCTAAATTGACTATCCTGCTCAACTTGATTTCTATGCCAGTATTACAGAAAACTATTAAGCTGATAGGTTTTAACATTGCTCATTTTTATGTTACACATATCCAGAGACAACAAATATACTGAAGTTAGCTTATAACTGCTTATTGCTGGTAGCAGTAAGAAAAGGACAAGGACAATTTCCCTCTTCTCTTCTTCCATGTATGTCTCCACTTTCTTTGTTTATTTTAAAACATCGATTTCATCAACTTTTAAAAATCTAGAAATAACCCCCCCTTCTATTTTTTAATGTTTCCTCGATAGATGATAGTGTTTCTTAAGTTCCTTATCCTCTACAACTGCTTTAACACTTTTTTATACCTTCCAGATTTTACAGTGCTTTTTTTATCTGACCAACTGTTTTAAACGTGTACAGTACTTCATGTTTCAGTTTTTTTAACCATAGGCCAACTTTCACAATCTGATGACACCTACAAGTCCTATTAAAGGCTCTTTCTTTGGTTCTTAAAACAGGATGCATTCATCATTTCCTTTTCAATACCTAAAGGGCTACAACAGCCAATAAATATGACAAAACTATTTTGATTTTCTTTTTACAAGGAATAAAAAAAACAAACACAAAAAACCCCATGCATCTGTTAATTTAATGAGGCCAGAGGTTTTAAAGCAAACAGAAACTTAAGGTATCACATTAGTTCCATATTTACATCAAATCATAAGTCTATAAATCTTTTGACAATATGCAATTTTATATACCAGAAGTCAGGATTAATACAATCACAATTTATTTGCACCTGGTTTACTAATCATAGAGCAGCTCGATTAAGGGAAATTGGATAGACTTAGATACTTGCTCCTTTCTTGGCAAAGATATTTAGATCCGTGAAATAAATTGTTTAGATATAACATTTTCAAATTAGGGTTTTAAATGGTGAATAAGTACAAACATCTTTCCAGAATTATTTTAAAAATTCTTAGTTTAGTAAAAAAAAAAAAAAAATTAATAATAACATGATTTAGAAGAATCACCAAGATAAAATGTTGCATTAAATTTTCTAGAACTGATTTTTTTTCTACGGAAGGCTGGAGGGACAAAATTCTTAATTATCCACTGAATTAAACCAGATTTGATTACCAACATACACTAACGTAAACCAAATAAAAATAGCAATGTAGAAACATCTCGAGTACCGATTAAAAATAAACAGATATTAAGCAGAAATGAGCCCTGATTACAGCACAGCAGGCCAATAAAAGCAGACAGGGATCGGTTCCTGTGAGACTTTCTCAGCTCCCAGGGGAACAGCTATTTCCCAATCACGAAACTTGAGCTTCCCTTTTAATCCGAATCGAAAAATGGCAATCTAAAATCCCAGAGATGACTGTTGTGTGGTTTTCACCACACCCTGGCCGAGAGGTTACATGATTAACTCCCACATACAGTTAAACATATGACGGAGAGTCCAGGCCAATGAGTTAAATTAATCCTTTCGACTCCAACCTGATTTACCATAAAATGAAAACACGCCCCATATAAACGCAAAGCGAAACAGACAGAAATATTTTCAAACCGAAAACATTCCAACTCCTTGTTTTTTTTTTTGTTTTTTTTTGTCCACTAAGTTTTGAAAAGAACCTAATAAATCCGGGTTAAAGTAAAATACACTAGCTAGGCTGTTATATCTGACTAAAACACCAGAATAGCCGCAGTAAAAGGTTAGCTCACTTCTTTTGGGCGAAAACAATTAAACTATATTATATAAGTATCTATATGTATTGAATGTCGAGAAAGTATGAATTAAAACTAAAAAAGGAAAACTTAAGTGAACTGAAACAGCAATGTGGGACCGATTAACAGGTAGTTAAAGCCTAGAAGCTAACTTTGTCCGTTAGGAAAACTGGGAAGCAAAGTGGTTTATCAACGGCCAGGCGAGTGACAACATCAAAGCTAACATTACAATTTAATCTTTAAACGCGAGTTAGTAGAAAAAAAAGCATGTATTGAGGTTAATTGTGTTAACTTACCCGTCTCCGACAACGACACACTTAATGGCCTGCATCGCCCGAGAGAGCCAGTTAGCTTTAGCTCAGGTTTCTTTTCCTTTGTCCGGAACTGCTCGTTGGAGAAACGTCCAAATAGGATCCCGCTAAACACCACCGTTGTTTGCCGTTGAGCTCCACTGATGTTAAAACCCCGTCAGAGCGACTTAAGCTAACTTAATTTGCACTTTATCTAAACTTTCCTCATAAATCCCCTCGCAACATTCCCATGCTTTCGTGCGTTGGCTATGGGAGCAATGGAGCAAAACAGCGGCCACCACCCCTGAGGTAGAAAAAAAAAAAAATGTAGTTGGCCACCAGCAGATGGAGCATCCGGTACACTGGTGTTGTGCAATAAGATGGTAGCACGACCAGAACTGGTCGGGCGCGTCCACGCGGGAGGAGAAGCTTGCTGAACTCAACCTGTCTGTGTTGTTTCAAGGATCTTTCTCTTGTTTGAAATGAAACAACATTTAACACCGATAAAAAAAAAGGTTATGACCAATATGAAGGGGATTAGGACCACTGAAAAAAATAAACAAAGTTAACAGATTTTTAAATATTATTTCGGTTTAATATGGGGAAAAATGTCAGAATTCTGACTTTAATTTCAGAATTCTGACTTAAATGTCCGAATTCCGACTTTAATGTCCAAATTCTATTTTTTTTTCCCTCAGAATTCTAACTTAAGTCTCAGAATTCTGAATTTAATGTCCAAAATCTAACTTTTTTTCTCAGAATTCTGACTTTTTTCTTAGAAATCTGACTTTTTTCCCCAGAATTCTGTCTTTAATCTCAGAATTCTATTTTAATCTCAGAATTCTGACTTTAATTTCAGAATTCTAACTTTAGTCTCAGAAATCTGACTTTAATGTCCGAATCCTAACTTTTTTCTCATAATTCTGCCTTTAATGTCCGAATTCTGTCTTTAATCTCAGAATTCTGACATTTTTTCTCAGAATTCTGACTTTAATCTAAGAATACTGACTGAATTCTGACAGCTAACAAACACGTTAGAATAAAGTCGTAACCATGTCTATTTTAGAGATTAGCTCTCTTGTTTTAATCACCTTCTGCTCTTCCATTAATGAAATAGCATCACCGGGGACCCCTCGGGCACGTAAAAAGTTGCCTAATTGCATCATTCCCCCCCAATGTGTTACTGGCTCCCAAACAACTCACATCTTTGTCAGTGAAGCTGAGTGCTCCCACATCCCTTCCTTCATGGTGTCCATCTACATTAAGATAAAAAATTCTGAGATTAAAGTCAGAATTCTGAGATTAAAGTCAAAATTCTGAGATTAAAGTCAAAATTCTGACTTATTTCTGTTATTATACTGAAATAAAATTTTAAAATCAGTTAACATTTTTTTGTTTTTCCAGTGGCCCTAATCCTCTTCCATAGACCAAGGTTACAGAAAAGGTGTGTCTTTTTTTCCCTTTGTCAGTTTTACATTTGCTCTCATAAATATCTGCAAATTTACATTCTAAATGGGGCTATGTCACTATGTCAATAAAAATAAACTTTTGTCAAAGTATCTGCACTAGCTCACTAAAATATAGGACCATTCTGGAACTTAACAGTACGGTGAAGGATGCAAATAAAATATTGAAAAGAATTTTTTTTGTACCTTGTTTTTTACAGGAGGTATTGATTATTTATCTTAAAAAAATGAAAGTGCAGATACTGCACAGTGTAGTATGCCAAATTTAAAGGAAATAATATAGTTTATTCACACACTGAATAACTTCCCTTAACTGACAAAATTAGGCCAACCTAACGTGCCAATAAGAGGTTATGGTTTAATATATGAATACTGAAATGTAATTTCTGCCTAAAATTGCTTATATTAGAGATATTAGACTTTATAGATCTTGCTGAATACAGCCTTTCCCATACTAAAAATATAAAAAAGTAGACCAAATATGACTATTTAACCAGCCAAAAAGTTATTATAGGCCCAAATCTTCTTTAGAATTAAATTTGCATTAAAATGACTTTACTTCTGTCTTTTAGATTTTATCCTTCATATTAGAGTGTACTGGCTCCTTTGCATGGTGTTTAATATTCCCCAAATAACCCAAGTTGACAGAACCTTTTCAAAATATACCTGCAGTTTTCTTTTCTTTTTTTTAATGATTTTTTTTTCAATGCTTTTGTCTTTTAACATTTTTCCCCATCTTGTACCATCTAACTTCACGAGCTTTTTAAAGTAAAATGCAATAAGGTTTACACACAACCCCCAAAATAAAATGGAAGTTGTACTAACGTTTTTTTTTTTTTTATTGTATTAAAAAAAGTTAATCGAGAAAGACCTTAATAATATCATTTTTATTGTGGATAATAGTGTTTGATTTTATAAACTAAATCACAGAGAAGGACACCATCTCTGGCTCCCCAAGCTCCTCCCACTCCGTGGGAACGCGCCCGATTAGTTTAGGCAGACATCACTTTAATGCATAACATCGGCCAGAACCGTCCAACTGTAGTCGCTGAAAGCTGATATGAAACAAAAAAACAGAACAAAACAGATATTCATTATATTTTACAAAAACATTTGGCCCATATGGAACACTGGCTTCTCCTCACTTGAAACTAGAACATTTAGACCAAGTATTTGTAAAAAAAAAAAAAAAAAAAAAAAAAAATACACGGACGGTTTAGGGTGTAACACAGAGAGGAAGTGACGCATGCGTCCCCATTGTGGAATTTTTTTTCAGCTGATATTTCCTGAGCTGTGCCTTAAAGGTACTACTTCAACCTCAGAGATCAAATCATTCGGAGATTAAACTGTCAATATAGAAATAAATGTAAATGTATTGGGATTAGGTGGGAAGAATATTTACTAAAAGAAACATATAATATCAGAAGTTTTGATTTCATATTCAGAAAAGTTAATTGGTGTCTCTAAATCATCTTTAGTTGTGAGTGTGTACTGAGAAACCAGGCTAACAGACAGTTCCAGTCAAACTGAAGGCTTTCGTTATTGTATTGTACATGTGACCACAATCATATGAAATCCCAAGGCACTTTACAGAGACAATGAAATCAGATCACACAGTTAGATTGGTAAAACAAAAAAAAGTTTCTGTATAAGGAAAAAAGCAGATTGCATTAAATCATTGATTTGCAGGACATGCTTCCCCTAAATTAATATGTGGTGACAGTATATATTCTCTTGCATTTTGTGCCTGACTCTACAGAAATCCTTCCCATCAAGCATGCATGCAGAGACAATGGAGAAGTAAAAATGCCGTTACACACACACACACACACACACACACACACACACACACACACACACACACACACACACACACACACACACACACACACACACACACAAACTGCAAAAAACTGCATTGCACATAAGAATACCTACATGGTAGTTGTAGCATTATACTCGGGGGTAGTCAAAGTCATCTTTTCTGTTTTCTTTTTTAAATTAGATTTAAAAAAAGAAAACAGAAAAGATGTGAACATAATGTAAATATTTTGGAGATCTTTTGCAAGGCGGAGGGGGGAAAAAAAAGAAGCCAGGTCTTCTTAATCACCATCATCTTCTTATGATTATTGGTGGGTGGCATCAAAGTTAAGATGCAAATAAATAAAATAACAAGTATCTCCATCTCAATTCCTGTTTTATTAAATGTTTTAAAGAAACGTGTTGCAAAAAAAAAAAAAAATTACTAATACAATTAATGGTTGTACATAAACAAAGCCAAATATATAAAGTAAAGATAAAAAACATTGAAATGAAATCAATAACAGGTAGTCTAGCTTAATTTCTTCCTGCGGCAGCTGAAATAAATTCAACCTGCCAAGGACAATGATGGTGCATTTCTACTCCTCCATCACTGAGTCAATCCTCACCTCCTCCATCACCATCTGGTACACTGGTGCCACCGCCAAGGACAAGGGAAGACCACAGCATGTCGTCCGCTCTGCAGAGAAGGTGATTGGCTGCAATCTTCCATCTCTCCAGGATCTGTATTCCTCCAGGACTCTGAGGCATGCAGGGAAGATAGTGGCTGATCCCTCGCACCCCAGCCATAAACTATTTCAATCACTTCCATCTGGCAGAAGGATGTGGTCCATCAGGACCAAAACCTCACGCCACAATAACATTTTCTTCCCATCTGCTACCAGCCTTATCAACAAAGGCCCAGAGACCCCCCATGACACTGCCTCTCTCCCTCCCCCGTTCAGAACCTAGAAGCTACACCAACATAGCATCTCAAGACCTCCTGCGCCACATTAACGCACAGTGTACTGTGCTTATATGTTTATATTACTGTTTTTATTGTTTTAAAGGCTGCACTTAAAAAAAATGAAATTGTCTAGAGAGCTGTTCTTAACAAAAATGTATTTTTGTTTACACTTGTGTATAAAGAAATGACAAAATAAATCTAAGTCTTATAGTACGTAGCTATATACTATATATTGTATATAGTATTGTATTTTCTATATTGTATATAACTATAGATCCTGTATTCTGTATATATATATCTAATTTGTCTGCACTATTTAAACCAATCAAATTCCTCTCAAGTGCAAACCTACTTGGCAAGAAACTTAATTCTGATTCTGATTCTAATTATTCTTTGATTGAATGCTGTTTTCAGTTAATAAAGTCTTACATTACTTATTGGATTTAATTTGTAAATGTAAGGACGTGCCTGCGAGTCCAAACTCAGGGAGTGAAAGCTCACATGCATTTTCACTTCCGTGTTGTGTCGAGTGGAGCAGCTCCGTCTGCCAGCAGCTGGTGTTTAAACATGGAGCTGGGTTTCTGTCAGCGATAAGAAACCATGAAGGGTCGCGCATCACTTGCTGCTTAAATGGCATCTTCTCGCCAGTCCGCCTAACCAGCCAGCCGAGCTCCCCGCAGACCTGGCTTACATGGCGGGTCTGTCTTATCTGGTGCTTCGGTTCTCGGGCTCCGCTGGTCGGACCTACGGAGTGTTTTGTAAAGGCTTGACGAGGACTTTGTTGATATTTTTTGATCTGGCATGGCGACTGAGAATCAGATTCCCCTATATATACTTAGTGGCTTCGATGGTGTTTAATGTCAGACTCCAAGTGAGTATTCCAGTACTTCCTTCTTGTTTACCAAAACTTCTGTTTTTGCAGTCCTGCTCGTCACCATGCCAACAGCTACTTCAAAGGCCTCCGCCAGGATTTATTTTTGTTGTCATTGTGGCTGATGATTAAACGTCAGCAGGGTTTTTAAAGAAGCGTCTGAGGGCAGTTAAACTATTATTTCGTTTATTCTGTGTATAATTAGCTTAATAAATAGATAAATTTTGTCCCAATAAATCCCATTGTAGAGCTGGTATGGGCCCCTGTGCTAAAAACACACTGAAAAATTAAAATATAGATTTTTTTTTTTTTTGAGAAATAAGTGAGGAAACTATGCAGATGCAATAAAATGCTTTAAGTTTGAATTAAGAAAGCATCACCTTCCATTACCTTATTTCAAGGGATATTAATTTAATATCTGATTATCTAATTTTAACAGGTAAAATACTTATTCCTTTGCAGATCATCTTATTTACCTGCTAAAACTGAGTGCAAATGCATCTTTTTTCGAGAAATATATACTTATTTAGATCAGTTTTTGCAATATAATACTAAATCAATTTTGTTATGGTGTTATTCACTGACAAAAGAGACCAAAACCAATTTAACATAAAAAAATTGATGCAAAAAATGGATGGAATGGTTGAAAAAAATGTTAAGAACCACAAGAACTGTAAATATACAGTTATTTGTTTAAATTACTATTTTTTTCTTTTTTTTAATGTTTTTATTATTTTTTTCCAGACTGCACTTTAAAAAAATTAAATTGTCTAGAGCTGTTTTAAATGAAATTTTGTTTTGTATACACTCGTGTATACAAAATGACAAAATAAATCTGTCTAAGTCTAAAGTCTAAGTCATTTAGCCTTTATAATTACCGTACACTTGGCTTTAAGTTTTGTTCATATTAAAATATGATCACAGTTTTCATCTGTTCAATGAGGGGTCTGCAACCCTGACTTTGCAGCTAGCTTCCTTAATATGCTAATCAATGCAGTGTTCTTTTTTCTGTGTGTGTGTGTTTGGTTGTTATTATTTTGCTAAACTTACAAGGCAGGATTATGCCAGACTTCTCCAAACGCTCTGGCCCTAAACTTTCTTTAGAAGTTGGCACTACAAGGCCTGGTTATTTGTTCCAAACAGGAAAACAAGCCCAAGCATCACAAGTGAGTTTTGAAATTAGAATTAATGATTTTTCTGGAAAATGTTCTTCAGCCTTATTGAAAATTAAATGAATATATTTGAAAATGTTTTAAAAAAGCTAGAAATTCTCATAAAATTAGCTATATTATATCCGGCTTATGCCAGATGCTAATTAGCAGCTTCAAAACTGTGCAAAGGGACATTTAACCAAATGTTAGAAGGGTGCCTGTAGACTTCAATTCTTAACTTGTGCAGATCAGAAAATCAAACCTTTAAAATGTGTTAAAAAAATTAATGTGTTGTTTTAAGAAATCCTTTAATTTAGCTGTTTAATAACCACACCCTTTACATTAATGGCTGACAAATAGAAAACAGTAAAAAAGTTATTTATTGAATCTATAGAATTTCTTTTCTTTAAATCTTATTAAATAGAAATGGTTAGTATACATAGCATAATACTACCACCACCATGTTTTACTCAAAGAAAGCGCAGTGTTGTTTTAAGGATTAAATTAAAGACCCATGTTTTTTATGCTGTAACACAGCTTTTTACTATTTCCATATTCTCCCGAATTAAATCTTAACCAAGTCTCTATCTTTTCACAGGTTCATATTGAAATCCACTGAAAACTTGTTTTACATTGGTAAGTGAAAATCCAGGACTACCATGCTTCAACCACTGAAAGACAAATCCAAACTGTTTAGTCCGAGGAGAGGACACCCGATCCTGAAAGCTGGTGTGACAATGCATTACAGTGAGGCGGCCGCTCCTTTTCAGCGGTCGTCATTCGAGCTCGGTGCCTTTGCAGATGAAGGACAGAACGGATGCTTTTACATGTGAGACATGGTGAAGGGATACGCGCCGGGAAAAGAGGCCTTGCAGCTGCAGAACCGGCACTTTCTTTGGGAATAACTCATGATATCAAATCATTGTAGCTGTGAAAATTTGTAGCTTACACTTTTTAGTCTGTCTATATGTCAGTCATGTATGTTTATCAATAGTGTTACATCTCAATACTGTAAACCTGGACACAGTAATTTACAACTGAAACATCTCAGCATGGCACAAACAAGCATGTTTTTCTTTGTCCTCAGCGACACTGAGGTTGGTTTTACCTAAGCAATGGTACACGCTGTCTTTGTGACGTTTACTTCAAATGGAAATCTTTCGAGTGCAGTAATATAGTGAGCGCCTGCTTGTCTTTTACTGGTGGTTGCACTCACAGCTCTTCACAGTCACTGTTTCTGCAAGATATAGAGGTGATCTTAGTTAAAAATGTATGCAAAGCATTTTAACACTACTCGAAGAAGTGATTGTGAGAATGATTCAATTCTGGGAGGAATAAATTAGTAAAACCACAGCTTTATGTCTTTGTGTAGTAAATGTCTGTCTGACTGGGCTAAAACTTTCCTTGTTGACAGAATGTATTTAGATCAATTTCTGTTTTATAAAATCTTTAAAGGGGAAAAGTTGTCTGTATCTAGGAAAAAAACATTAACAAATACAATAACTAGTTTGCTACATAAATAAAGCCAAAGAAAACAATGTTACTTATCTTTTCCCTTTTTAAGCAGGCAGTTGAAAGGTTCTGAGTTAAGAAGCTGACTGCAGGCCACCGGAACAGATGGTCGGGCTAATGGAGCTGCTAATAGCTTCTTGTACTACCTTATAAACTGCAAAAAAAAAACAACAACTTTGTTGTGTTTTATGTTTTGGTATAAATACTTCGACACCATATAGTTTTGTGGTTTCTCAAGGATATAATGATATAATTCGTTCCCATTAATAAACTTTATACTGTTTCAGTTTCAATTAAAATACCTCACCTTATATGCTTTTAAAACACACATACATAAATGTTATATATACATTTTTTTGCATGTTTGTCACTTTAAGGGCTTCAAAACAGTTAAGAAAATTTATTTGAGTAAAGACACTGGTAAACATACATGTTTTCTCTATTAAGGAGGGGAAACAATCCAAACTGACATGCTCCTCCTTTTTTTTTAAAGTGATTGCCCCTGAAAACTTCACCTCATAAGATCTATCTGTGGTGTAACTATTAGTTTCCCTCTACCTTAACTTTTTTTTTGTCTATCACCAGAAGTGAATTTTTTCCTTGTTCAGACCTCATTATGTCAGGGCAGCAAGTGGCCACAAGGGGGAGCCAGCCAATAACAAAAAAGATTTACACTCACCGGCCACTTTATTAGGTACACCTGTCCAACTGCTCGTTAAAACTTAATTTCTAAGCAGCCAATCACATGGCGGCAACTCAGTGCATTTAGGCATGTAGACATGGTCAAGACAATCTCCTGCAGTTCAAACCGAGCATCAGTATGGGGAAGAAAGGTGATTTGAGTGACTTTGAACGTGGCATGATTGTTAGTGCCAGAAGGGCTGGTCTGAGTATTTCAGAAACTGCTGATCTACTGGGATTTTCACGCACAACCATCTCTAGGGTTTACAGAGAATGGTCCGAAAAAGAAAAAACATCCAGTGAGCGGCAGTTCCGTGGGCGGAAATGCCTTGTTGATGCCAGAGGTCAGAGGAGAATGGCCAGACTGGTTCGAGCTGATAGAAGGGCAACAGTGACTAAAATAACCACCCGTTACAACCAAGGTGGGCAGAAGAGCATCTCTGAACGCACAGTACGTCGAACTTTGACGCAAATGGGCTACAGCAGCAGAAGACCACACCGGGTGCCACTCCTTTCAGCTAAGAACAGGAAACTGAGGCTACAATTTGCACAAGCTCATCGAAATTGGACAATAGAAGATTGGAAAAACGTTGCCTGGTCTGATGAGTCTCGATTTCTGCTGCGACATTCGGATGGTAGGGTCAGATTTTGGCGTCTACAACATGAAAGCATGGATCCATCCTGCCTTGTATCAACGGTTCAGGCTGGTGGTTGTGGTGTCATGGTGTGGGGAATATTTTCTTGGCACTCTTTGGGCCCCTTGGTACCAATTGAGCATCGTTGCAACGCCACAGCCTACCTGAGTATTGTTGCTGACCATGTCCATCCCTTTATGACCACAATGTACCCAACTTCTGATGGCTACTTTCAGCAGGATAATGCGCCATGTCATAAAGCTGGAATCATCTCAGACTGGTTTCTTGAACATGACAATGAGTTCAATGTGCTCAAATGGCCTCCACAGTCACCAGATCTCAATCCAATAGAGCATCTTTGGGATGTGGTGGAACGGGAGATTCACATCATGGATGTGCAGCCGACAAATCTGCGGCAACTGTGTGATGCCATCATGTCAATATGGACCAAACTCCCTGAGGAATGCTTCCAGCACCTTGTTGAATCTATGCCACAAAGAATTGAGGCAGTTCTGAAGGCAAAAGGTGGTCCAACCCGTTACTAGCATGGGGTACCTAATAAAGTGGGTGTAATCTGTTCTTAACAGAGTTGAAAGCTTTCTGTTTCAGGTTTAATTTTTTTTTTTTTTTTTAGAGAATGACAGGCATTATAAAAAGCATCATAATAGATTTTCTATTTTAAAATCATAATAAGACAAAGTCCTCTGCTTAACCAAACTGTCTAAAAGCTCATCTACAGAGGTAAAGGTCAAAGTAGAGGCAGTAGAATAAATCCTGTTAGGGCTTTCCCTAGCACCGTCCTTAAAGATGTATTCGTTATAATGTCCATCTGGCTAACTGAGTCATTGCTTTAAAACATAACACACAAGTGGTCAGATGAGGAAACACCTGTTTCAGTCACATTGGAAATGTTTAGACCCTTAGTGATGATCAAGCCCAAAATATGTCTTTGTGAGTTTGCTGTTTAACATGTTCAGTCAAACCAATATTTCCATGAGTTTCACATATTTCTATTGCCCTTCTGTGTTCAGCATATAATGGAAATGGTCAAGTATCCCCCAATAATTAAACATTCATAATCAACACATATTACAGCTATGAGGTATTTAAAAACAATGGGAAAATTGATTTTGGACTTAGGATGCTTGTAAATATTCAAGGACACAATAGTTTGAGCTGGGCTCTTTGAAAGGCCAGTATTTAAGAGTTAAATATCCCCAGAACCCCCCCCCTCTTTCCTTTGCTATCTGCTTTAATAAGGAAAGTTATAGTTGGGTATATTAACTCAATAAGAATGAGCTCCTCGTTAAATTCATAATGTTTAGATTATGGTCAGAAATTGTCATTAATTAAAAAAAATTTACCTGAAAAATATCTGATGCTCAGTAAAGTCAGTTTATATGACTGAGTGGCTGATATAAACTTTTCATCTGTCAATTTATTTCATTCGTTCTTTCTGTCACATGAGATCATGGAATCTTTTACAACCATTTCCCATCAGGGGGGAACATGTTTTTCCTGGGAGAAGTTAATGGTTCTAATTTGAAGGAAAACAATAAGGAGGTGGGGCTCTGTTGCCCTTTGGAAAATGCTTGTCTGGTAGCAGGGCCTGGACTATTGGGGGTTTTGAATGGGGAGGATATTAAGGTCAGGGTAAAGGTTAGAGTAGAAGGGGTATTACAGTTGGGTGTACTTCTACAATGCAATTTGGTAAGGAGTCCTTTTGTGATTATTTCTCTCTTTTAGCCAATTTCCTGGTTATCTCTGCCTCTGCTGGAGCTCTACGTGGCAGCCTTATCATTATTTTTGTTTTTCCATGCTGTTGTGTCTCATTCTCCATTCTCTGTTGAAGGTTGAGGCTACTGGCGGATAAATTACAGAATAGAGCAGATAAGACAGGAAACTCATAGCTCCAGACTTCAGAGATCATCTTTCTTGAAAATGTGTCTTCTCCCCCCAAAATTATTAAAATTGTCGATGAGGCTCTCAGATATTGTCATGCACACTTTTTAACTGTTTATTAATTGTCAAAGGTCAAAAAACAAGATCTCATCGCCACAGAAAATTAGTGCAAATGGTCCATTGACCAAGACCTCCACCCTTATTCAGCAGATGAATGAAATCCTCCTTCAGTACATTATAGTTTTTCTTGGCAACGTCATACATGGCTCAACAAAGTATGGTGAGATCTGGTGCTCTTCTGTGATTGCCAGAATATTTCTGAGATAATAACCCTATGTTACTGATACAAATCATAACTTACAGTATGTTTTTTCTTGTCACAAAATGATTTAATCCAATTCACAGTTGTGTGTCCATTATTAGAGTCTGTGTCGCCGTTTCTCATGCAGCTTAGGAGGAAACTAGTTAGATTAAAGATTACTCTCATTCCATTTCTTGTTCTCAGAAGATGGATAATTTTTTCTTGACAATAAGCAGCAACAAGAGGATCTAACAGGGTGCAAGGAGTCATAATTCCCATAGAAAATCATGGGTTGCAGAGTCGCAGCTTCTGCCATATGTACTTGTGAGGCGATATACAACTGAAACTACTTATATTAGATGGTAAATACTGTACAAAATAGAAAAAACACAAAAAAACACAATCAACCTAGAAAACCAGAACATTTCTCAGAATGTAGGTTAATACAGAGATAAAGACGTTGGACATTTTCTCAATGACAAACCACCAAAAACTGTTTTTACTATGAAAAGTCTCCTGACTTGAAAAATAACTATGTAATTACAGGTCATTTACTAATTGTAAGTCAGTCTATTACTTAAATAACCTGTTTCTGGAATGTAAATATATGCAATGACAAAATCACCAAGTGTCTAGGTATGATGTATATAATTTAAAAAAACACTTTTGTTTATTTGAATTTACATGAGAGATGATACATATTCTATGGGATTTTAGGTGCCATGATGAAGATCAATATGACCTATAAAATTAAATGAAAGGCATGGAGGAGGAGGAGAGAAGGAAGCAATGAAGGGAAAGAAAAATGTAAGAGAGGGAGGTGGGGTGGGGGTTTTATTTGCAGCAGTCAGTTTGCAAGCTTGAAGTAGGTCATACTAGAAGAAGTGATGCAAATACAGGAATATTTTGGTACATGTTAGTCAAATTATGATTGATTCAAATTTAAACTTTCTTGTTTGCATTTATGAATAAATGTTATCCAAATTGTGTGTCTGATTTTGGATTCAAATATGATTTCACATTCATATTGTGAAGCTTTTTAGGATTTTTTTTAGGATCTTTGTTTTCAGGGTAGGATGATGTTGGGATGCTCTCATGATCCACAGCCTTTTGTCATTTTTGTGCTGTTGAGTGTATTTAATAATGATGCTTAATATTTATCCTTTTTGTATTTTTCCCCCACAAATCTGAATATAACATATGTAAAACCAATGAGGCTATAGTTTGTAGTATGTTTTGTAACTGAGGCAGTTTCTAAAAGATTTATTGTTCTTCAGATATAGAAACTCACAGCTTTACGTTCAAGGTCTCGGACAAACACTGCGGCCTTTGTGAGTCCAAATAAAGACTTCACTCATACGTGTCCTTGGATCCAAAAAACTCCCCTGAAAAGTCAGCTCAATATTCCCCTTCAGTCAGATGGTGGCAGGAAAGACGTGTTCAAGGGTTCAGAGCTATACTTTAAATTTTAGAGCAGAGAGGAGGAAATCCTGCTACTCTGAGCGTCCTGTGACCTTTGACACGCACAAATACACTGCACTGCCCTAAAAATCACCCTTCACAGCAGGAAGGAAATGTAAGGAAAGGAAATATCCTTTCAATTGGCTACATGTGTCAAGTGATAAGATTTTTTTCATGACAATAAACCAATAAGTCTCACAAACAAACATTAATAAGAGCCATAATCTTGAAATTAAAGGGATAGTGGAGAATTTTTGCGAATGTTTAAAAAAAACCCCACCCTCTCCACTTTAAAAAAAGCACATGCACAACATGTATCCTCTCCAGAGAGGGAACTCCTATTAAATGTGTGTGAGAGCATGCACAAGTGCATTTCTCCTTGTGCACTCTCTGTTTAAAAGTTGCTGTTTGCATCACTCATACAAGCTTATTTTCCAAAACCAGATTTGAAATTTTTCCACTGTCAGACTTACCACCGGTAAGTAAAAAAATAGGGAAGAGCACATAGGATGGCCTTACATGAACACATCACCAGAATGATTGACAATTAGGAGGAGCATTTATTTTGATGATCCACTCGAAAAAAGAACATCCTCCCCTATACCATTTATCCAAAGGATCAAATCCTAAACCTTTCATTGGATGAATTTGATGAAATATAAGAAACATGAGGAGATTCATTAAGCAACAATACAGAAACACACTCTAACAGCCATCAGAGGATACAATCAAGGACGGTTATCTTACATTCTCATGACTAATGAGTGTTTAAGGTATTACAATATTTTCTAAATAATTTTTTATCAATGTTCATAAGGAATTAATCAGTCTCATTGGAGTTTAAAGGAAAATTTTACCACTTAATTTTGGCATAAATCTCTACTTTAGTGAGTAAATGGAAAGAAAAAGCGAGAAAAAATCTCGGAACCACTTTCTTCCTTCATCACTAGATTCCCAACCAAAGAAAGAATGGAGCCCCTCACTGTGGTTTGGAAAGAGAGCTGTTACCTCAATGATGAAACCAATTGGGCCTCTGGTCATGGAGTTGAACACTGCATGACCATCGCTCAGGTGGGCGGAAAGAGAACTGCGACACAAAAAAAGAGCTTTTTTGTTTCAGAACCAGGTTGGATTCAAACAGAGACCTTATAAAAGAAAGCGAGTAGTGACACCAAAAAGTATATATATTTTTTTTTTGCAATCATTTCTCTAAGCAACAACGGGTCATCTTACTGAAGCAGAACTCAGCAGTTCCCTGCAACATCTAAGTCAGCAAATCAGAGGGAGACTTGCAGGCAATGATAGGGCAGACAGGCAATAAAACTAAATATTCTATTCCAAACCATGGTGTTCCGTAGTAGACAGCCCCGTAACCAGCATTGAGAACACCGAGGTCATGTCCTCTGTATTTTCCCATTTTGTTAAATTTTTTTTTAATTCAGAGAAAAATGTCAAACTATATGATGAAAATTGTTCTGACTTCGATTGGTGTAAAGATCAGCACGTTCTCATTTGTTTAAAAAAAATAATAAAATAAAGTGCACAATATTAACCTCCTTGATGGGCTTGTGATTTAGCTCTCTTTATTCACGTTTCCAAAATATATTTTAAAAAGTCATCATTTTAGGACGTTTTTTTGGTCAAGTAAGATTTATCGCAATATTTGACCTTGGTATTTCAAAAATCCTGGTTAAGGATTACGGCTTCTCTACTCAATATCATCCAAATATCCCATTGAAAAAGACAGCTTTACATTCAATATTCAACATTTTAATATTTACAGAATCTTATGTATCTGTCATTAAGGGTTTCAATGCTACTTGGGCTTTTGAATAAGCAAAATATGATCGTCATCTCTATTGTCAAGCTTATCATAATTTTTGGTATGTTTTATCTTAAGAGAAACTTTTTACATCTTAAAACAGCTTTCATAAAAAAAAAGAACTTTTTTATTTGTCATTTTGGATATTACAATAAAGCACCTGAATAGTATTTTATTTATCCCTAAATCTAATAGTTTAGCAAAGATATTCTTAACTGACCTGCAGAAAAGCAGTTTAAGTAGTTGTGCATTTTCACATTTGGGCTGACTAGATAAAATTGTAGACATTTAGGGAATAAAAAAGACCTCATTTGCTAAGAGACAATTCAGCATCTTTGGAGATACATCTCTTCGGTGTAGGCTGGGAATGTCAGGAGGCTGATTGTATGAGTAATTACTAACATAAGGGGTAATGGGATCAAAATGGAAGAGGTGATCGCCCTCTGGGCATTTCTGTGGTGATTGGAGCATGTGAAGTACTTTGACTGCTCAATCAGGTCACGTGAAATCGGTCAGGAGCAGAGCAGACGTTTTCCATGATGGTTGGCCTAATCTGCCAGACATGCTCCTCCCTGAGGGTACGTCCCCTCTGCAGTTCGAGACACGAACCCACAAATGTTTACTTCAAGCCCCTTGAGCTAAGGTCACATTGGGGCTTCTGTTGGAAACACCCCTACATAGCCACGCTAACTTTAACCAAACTGAAAATTGATTGGATTTAATATTAAATGTAACATTAAATTTAATATGAACATCAATATCCGTTGACATTTCTTCGATATATAAATTAGGTTGCCTTGATTTAATAAGGCCTGTCAATCTAGGCCACACTGAGCTTTTTTTATGAGTCATGAACACATAATAATAATATTAATAATAAGAATAACACAGAAGCATTACATTTTGTTTGAAACAAAGTTGTTAATCTTGAATTGAACAAATAACATTTTCTAAGGATTCTGGCGGTTAAACATTTAACTCTATGGTTCTCTAGTTGTGGAACAAGGGAGCTGATGTCAGGATCAACTTTTAATGTAAAAATAAATCAATTTAAATCTAAGTAGCACAAACAGAAGGATTTTATTTGAAAAACGCAAAGATCTTTGATTCATACAAACAATACACAAAAGAAAAGTGAAAATATTGAGCAAGCCATCAGGTTGAACTTAATTGGATGACACTGAGCCTAACTACCCATGCTTTGTTTGAATATATTTGAAGTCCTAACTTGGGTCTGGGACTGAAACCTGACTGAACCATGTTGCAGAAAGATGGAAGACTGGTAGGACTAACTAATCGGTTAAAAGCAAAGCCAAATACCTCCACAAATCTGAGATGAAGAAGATAATGTTTTTATGCATTCGAATTCAGAAAGAAAGATACTTACATGGGTTATGCAGTACTAGGAATGTACCTCATATGTACCTATTTGACACTCTAAACATAGATTGGAATTTTAACCAATCTGGTTGGTATTTATGTGTCCAACCAATATTTTGGTTAAAACAATGAATATGTTTTTTAACTAGTCTGTAATAGAAAAAGGGGAAACCAATAAAAATTGGTCACTTTGACCAAAATATTGGTTAATTAGTGTAACATATTGAAAGCCTGGACCAGGGCTTAAACCATCAACCTTTTCATTGTTGGGCAAACTCCTCCTTCCAACACCACTGTCTATAATCTTGGTTTACACCAAGATTTGCATGCTGTTCATGTAACATCACTGTGATTGTTCTCTAGGTCCATAGCTATTACACACTACGCCTGACCACACCCAGACAGTCAGATTAGTAGACCATTAGTTACCAGTTTTATTGTTTGTTTGGTTAACCAGTTGAATTAGTTTATCTGAAACAAATGACTTGGTCATTGTCTGACCAATATATTGCTGAATCTAACCAAGATTGGTTTAGCCAACTAGATTGGTTGTATTTCAAACCAATCCATTCTAAGAGTGGAGATACCTCTGAATTCCAACCCAAAATTCTGACTTAGAAAAAAAGTGGAACACAGAAATTTAGTAACTTTATTCTAAACTGATGACAAAAAATCATTAGAAAATGTAATATGATGTATTCAATAGTACTGTAAGTTCTGGTATTCTAATGCAATTAAAGGTATTGTTGGGTGTCATAGTTTGCTTTGCAATCAGATGATTGTTGTAATATGTAGTTTCCAGTTTACCTAAAGTATAAATTATTTAGCACTTCAGGTAATGGTTATTCTTTTCATCCCATTATTTGGTAATCTTCATGTTAACAATAATCACTTTAAGCAAGCGTTTGTGTTAAAAACCTAACCGTGTATTTTAGGTGCTACACATAATAAACCTAGCTGCATTCAATCAATATAGCTGGTTCTGCACTAGGTTAGCAAAATACCTCAACTGGATTGTTCTGAATCTCAGTTTGTGTGTGTTTGAGTGTGTTCTGAAATGTTTCAGAACCACTAATGCAGAAATTTCATATAATACCTCAGGTTTAAGGCATACAACCTAATTACCAGCTATAGCTATAACACCTTGGTGTGCATACTTGCTATTTTCCATCAGTGCTGCTGGTGTGCAATGCATCGTATGCTTAAAAGAGGTGTAGGCAAACTAATTTTTGGCCCCAAATAAAAGTTTTTCTTCTGTAGAGTTTCCCTTAGTATATGTCATATCTTAATTTGTCCCATTTACTTTGAAATGTTTTCTTCCCAGGATGCTTTCTTCCCTATTAATCAGTTTTTTTATCCATGATTTCCTCTTACATAATAGTGTTAGGCTCCGGATGTTAGTCTCTTGTCTTTTTCCTCTTTGAAATAGAGCTGATTTTACTGGACCCCTCCATAATTATTTTGACATGCAAAACACAACAGTTTAAGCACTTGTTAATCCATTTCAGCATACCAAATTCAGCCTGATCAAATTGAAAAGGAGATTTTTTTTCTCATAAGCTGATACAGTAAATCACTCCTGCAGAAGAAATGGTGTCAGATGTACTGATTATATTATGGCTGGATAACATCTTTTATGTTTAGACTAAGGTGGAGACATTACTCTCAAAGTGACACCTATGAATAAACGAATGAATAAATTAAAACATCTGTTCATGCTTGACCGCTGGAGTAATGCACACAGGAAATGAGACCCCCTTCTTGCCTGTGGAAGGAGGAATGCAATAATTGAAGCCACTTGTGTCAAAGAAACAACCTCTGAAAATATCTCCAAGTGTGCATGTCAACCAGGAGGGTTCAAAATCTAAACTGGAAATATTCTTTCATACCGTCAGCTGTGATCTACTTGCGTGTCAGCGTGGCGCATGTTGGCTAGCAGCGATTTGTGCAGCGGAGTAGTCAAATTTTGATATTAAAAATTGAGAGTAAATTTGATAATTCACTTTTGGAGATATTTCCAGGCATCCGTGCTTCAAAGCACCCCAAAAAAAATCTGTCTAGTGTTGCATATTTAAGCACTAAAGCTAGTTTTTGAACCAAAATATTTACTGTAACCCATTTAGTAAAAACTGTAACACAAAGTTGGTGATATCAGATGTCCAGTGCATTTTATCAATTTTAAGAAATGTTATAACTTTTACAGTAATTGATTTATTGTGCAATTAAACTGCTTGATTTACAGGTTGAGATGATTTCATCTTATAAATAAAAAGATATATCTTGTAATTTACCCAGTCATTGTGCTCGTGAATATTTTCGCTGATACTTAATGTTTAACATTTTTATATAGTGTGCTGTTTTCTTATCTTCTTACAAAGCAAAGCCACAAAGTTGTTTTGCATTGGTAATAACTAAAATGATGAGTTTTCTAATTGATGCCAGGTATTTTTTTATTTGTTGGTTTGTTTCTAAATTAGTGAAGGTAACAGAACATCACTGTATGTCCATGTATGTCAGATAGTGACTTGACCATTATTAATCACATTCAAGTTCTTGTTTAAAATAGAGCCATTCATTCTACTTTTTATGATGGTCTGTTACAAGCCAAATTTAATCTTTTTTGGAGCAATATTTAATTTCATTGCTGCAATTTTTAGCTTTATTTAATTCAGAAATTTGAAAAACAAAATTATAAACTTTTCCTAAGATATAGTGAGTTTATAGGATTTAAGGGGGGAATGAGGCTTTGAGTCAAGTGACGGCTGATCGGCTAAGGTCACATTAGGGCTTCTGATTGAAAATTGATTGGATTTAATATTAAATGTAATGTTAAATTCAATATAAATGCCAATATCTGTTGACATTTCTTCAATATATAAATTTAGTTGCCTTGATTTAATAAGGCCTGTCAATCTAGACCACACCGAGCTTTTTTGTGACTCATGAACACATAATAATAACAATAATAACACAGAAGCATTACTTTTTTTTTTTTTTTAGAAAAATAAAATGACATTTGAGGGACAGTTGTTAATCTTCTCTTGAACAAAGAACATTTTCTAAGGAACCACAAAATTGTTTTGCAATGGTAATAACTAAAATGATGAGTTTTCTAATTGATGGAATGTATTTTTTTATTGTCAGTTTGTTTCTAAGTTGAAGGTAACAGAACATGACTGTATGTCAATGTATGTCAGATAGTGGCTTTGATGAAGACAAAAGTTTTGACTTGATCATTATTAATTACATTAAAATTCCTATTTAAATTAAAGGCAGGGCAAATTTATTTGTATAGCACAATTCAGTACAAAGACAACGCAAAGTGCTTTACATGATTAAAATATAGGAAAATAAACCAGAATTAAAGCAAGTAGGAAAAAAAGACAAACAAGAAAAAAAACAAGAAAGAACAATAAAAACAGTTGGACTAAAGAAAAAAAATTAAAGGCATTAATACTACTTTTTATGATGGTCTGTTACAATACAAATGTAGTAATAAAGTAAATGTAGTTTTTTTTTTAGCAATATTTAATTTCAGTTTATATTTAATTTAGAAATTTTGAAAATCCAAACTATAAAATTTCCCTAAGATATAACGAGTTTATAAGATTTAATGGGGAATGAGGCTTTGAGTCACGTGACGGTTGATCGATAATGACGCGCGCTTGGAGCTGTGCGCTGGGATTGGATAAAAACAAGAATCATCTTTAATTGGTTTCCTGCAGGAAACTTCAAAGTAAAAGCCTCTCGTTTAGGAATCTGTGCAGTGAATCCCTCTGCTTTTATTCCAGCGGCAGCTGAATTAAAGCTGGGCTTTGTTTCCGTTCAGAGCGCGGACAGCTTTGCTGCATCGGCCGCTCTCTCCGTACAAGTGGAGCGAAGGCGTAGTTAGAGGATAACCAGCGCGCACTGAGAGCCTAAAGACAACCTACCACCGCTGCAGAGAGCCTTCCCTCAGAGCCGGACGGACACAGCGGGGCCCTGAGGACGGGACCAGGGACTGTGTGTTTGTAGTAAATGGCCACATTTATTTCCTGAGGGGAGACGCTCCTGCCTGTTAGACTATAGACACGCCAAATGCATCCAGGAAAATAGGACGTTGGGTGTAATCCAAACGCATTGGAAGTTTCTTTGAACGATTTAGTTTATCCTGCTGCAGACATGGACGAAGATAATCAAGGTGAAGCCAGTTATTCGTTGCAGTTCTTTACTACTGAATTTTTTATTATTTTAACTATTATTACTGTATTATTCAAAGCATTGTTATTATATTTGATCTTAAATATTGCATACATCACAACAGAAATAGTATGTTTTTCCAAGATGTCATCTTAAATGGAAATCCCTGAAATATGATCATGCTGTGATAATTTCAAGTTCACTAAAACAGTTTCTCTCCGAGATGGGTTTAAGTGAGGTATAAAGGTTAAACTAGACTTGACAGGTGATGATAAAGACTCAGCAAAGCCATTTAGTGTGAATGGATAAGTATGGATGATTGACAAAGCATCACTGTCGTTACTGAAGACTCCCAGTGCTGAAGTGAATGGACTTGTTTTTTTTACCTTTTGCCAGCTGTGCTGCTCATTTGACTTTGGCCCCAACAGGTCTTCATAAGGTCACTGCAGCATATACCTTTGGGACAGGGATCCATTCCCAGATTTTTGTCTGAAAAAAGCTCACAGATAATCAAGGCAAGGCATCCAAAATAGGTCTTTGGAAAATGTCAGACTATATGCAGTTCAGTGTTTGGAAGAGTAGCACACTTTTAAACTAAATGCAGCTGTGCAAGCCTCAGTCCTCTGACTAAACAGTATGCAATGAAACTAGACCCATAAATATTTGTGCTGTAACTCTAAATATCCTACAGTCATGGCCAGTTTTGTATGTACAAATTCCCCATAACCTGATTTTGCACAGGGCATATGAGTTCAGGACTTAAATATTTAATAAAAAATATTTTATTAATATTTTTAAAAGTCTGGCCAAGCTAAAGTATTCAGTACTTTTCTAATTCTTTTTTATTATTATTATTTTTTAAATCACAAACATCATTTGGTTTCAATTGGATATAATGTCCCCTACCAGCTTTATGCGGGGCATAATTGCAAAGTGGAACACCAGTGATAGATGGGTGTCAATTTTTTATTTTTTTTTATAGAATTCTGATAATGTGGCAGCTATTTAGTAGCCTCATGAGACCATCCTGATCTCGCGAGCTTTCAAGGTTTCACTCGCAGATCAGTCTGGCTACTTTCCGTTAAAGAAAATTTGGAGCAGTTCACCAAATGAACGTCCAATCAGCGTTGGCTTTGAGGCGGGTTGAGGTGTGACGCAACGAGAAGCGCGACAGTTCAGTCTAAAGAACATGGCGGCTTCAGCTGATGAGACGAGCGTTAGCGTGGCTATCGAGCAACTTCAGCGGAAGGTTTCCAGATGGATATGCGGAGCAAATCCATCTTGGTCTTTTGCTCTTGTGCTGTCTTTCGGGTGTTGAGAGTGATATTGTCCTGCTCTCTTCTCATCACATGTCCAAAGCGTCTATATCTCCTTTGCATGAAAATTGGTTTCCATGCCGTCTTGATTGTATCAGGCAAGTAGTTAATAGTAGAAATGGTGTCAGGCCAGAGGATTTTCAGGTCCTCTAGGCGAGGGGGTTTGGCACAGACCTAACAATCCTACTCTAATGTTACGGAAACCACAGGCCTTGTAAGGAGGGCATGCATCAGAGATGCAAGGAGGCCCATTGCAACTTGCAGAGATGAGTATTTATTGAAGAGAAAGCCAACGTCCCGTTGGAAGTTTACTTATGGCCATGTCGGGTAGAAACCTCACTATAAACAAAACCATTCCTACGGTGAAACATCATTGATGGCAGGGTTATAATGTGGATCTGTTTTACTTCAGCAGTAATAGGAAAGCTGGTTAGATTCTGTTCGAAGGGGCATAAATCTAAACAAAGGACGTTCATGGAAGAAAACCTGAAGCGTTTACCAACTCAATAGTTCAAACTTCTTCATGAAAAAGTTGCACTTCTAACAGTAACATGCAACTTTGCCGAAAGTGTGCCCATCTTATTCCAGGGTAGATGTATCCCAAACTGCTCCTATTCCCAATTTAGCAAACTTTTTTAAGCTAGGTTATCATCACACACTCATAATCTGCAGGCGAGGCATCCTTACACCAGTGAACTCATCCTCATTCATAAGAGGCTGCTTTGCCCCACATTTTCCCTCTTATTAAAGTTGCAGGATATGACTAATTGCAGGAGTCATGCATATGTTGCACCTGGACATAACACTTAGATTGTGCTGTGTTCAGCCTGCCTGGCTTTAAGTGGGGGTGCTCATTGACGTGGCACCCCCTCAGAGAAACAAATGTTGCTTTGATGATCCACAAGAACTGTCAACAGCCTTGAGCATGTAAACACATTTATACAGAGTTAGTTGTAATAGCAGGATGAAACACACGCATAGTATTTTTTCTGTTTTCTCTCAAGACAGATATATGAATTCATGGATGCTGACCAGAAATGCCAGTGTGATGTTGAATATAAAAATGAACCCAATGCTGCCAAAAAATGCTGCAGAGCTCCAGTTTTTATTTTATTTTGTCTGCATGTTCTTTAATTTTGGTCTTATGATATGAACAAGCTCAAATCAAGCACGCCCACACTACAGACAGTAGCAGAATATGGAGCTGCAGGGAGGGAAAGCACAGAATGGGGAGTCATGCTGGGGACGATTAAAGCATTAAGCCCTTACTGGCTGATGCTGAAGGTAGGTGGCGGCCAGTTTGACAAGGTTCAGTATGAGCCTGTCATCACTCTTAACATTGCTCACAGTTCTTCAGGCTATAGTTTGAGAGTGATGGACGGCTAAATAGGGAGAGACCTAATGAGGCACCTACTGTCTTTGGGAAAACAGAGATAGAGGAGGGTGAAGATGGGGGCACACGTGTGCCACACAGGGTGATTTGTAGTTGTATATGTAGTTGTAACGGGGATGGTGCTATATCTTTTCGGTGAGAAGGAGGGGGCAGGATGAAGAACCTGAATCAATAGGGAAAATTGCCCATGAAGTAAGCAGCAAAAGGCGGTAAAACGCAATGGACAGAAGGTTCTTACTGTACCAATTCTACAGGGTTTCTGTCAGTAGAAATCCCTCTGCTCTGTCATAATTAACTCGGTGAACAGCAGTGACCTTCCATGTCAACCCTTCAAACCAGTTCAGACTTTCAACAGGGATTTGTTACTTTTCAACTTCTCCCTCTATGGTTTCCACCTAAGCCTGAAATAAACAGTTTGAAAAGGATTTGTGAAACAAATATCATGTTCTTTTAGCCAAGCAAGTAAGAGAACTGACACGTCTTAGGTTGTTCCAAATATCTAGAATGGTCTGAAATCAAGCTTTATCGGTTTAACTATTCAGTCCAAGAGACTTTGAAGAAGTTCAAAAAACTAATGGCATTCCTGTTCTTTTTAGCTTTTATGTTTGTTTTTGTTTGTTGAGTCTTTCTTCTATGTTAAAAGTATAGTGGAAAATCTTATTTTGGCTCTTTGTTCTTTATTGATTCTCCTAATTGCCAATTGTTAAATCCTCTTGATGCTCATGTGCACAGCTTGTCTTTAAATATGCTGTGAGCTTCAGTTTCAACCGTTCATTGTAGGTGCTCTGCTCTCACTATATATTTTCAAAATGGTCAAAAGTTGCAAGAAGTAAACAGTTTTCGAACTTTATGACAATAAGAGGAAGGCTTCAGAAGAAATAAATAAAATCGGAATGTATTTGGGAGATTCTGCCACCTGATAACGTTAGTAGTGGAAGAGCAGAAAGGATGGTATTTAGCAGTTATTCGAAAAATAATTTTCTTACCTATATATCTGGAAAAATAATCTACTTTACCTTGAAGAGAAAGTAGACTAGCTCGTCCAGTGGTGAGAAGGTTTATAATTTGGTTTCCACCTTCATCTGTGCAATTCTCCCTGGGATAGTCTTAAAGGTTTGCAAGTTTTCTTTTGTAATGTTCCAACGATACCAAAAAAATATTTTCCCTTTTTTTTGCCAGCCATTATATCAGCTTTGGCCGGGTTGAACCTTTTAAGTTTTGATCATTTTATACATGTCTTTTCACTTGTTACAGTTGTTAACAGCTATAATAGTGAGCAATCCAAGGATTTTATAGACAATTTCTAGTGCCATTCTTAAAAAGCTCTTTCAAGTTAATTTTTGAATTGGAAATAAAAGCAACTTGGTTATAATCTATCCAACCAGCAGGTTATCTGCTATAGAAATCACTCTATCTTCGAGCCTGATGAACTGGGAACTTGTTTTTGCTCGGGAGTAAAAAAATAACAGCTTGATTTCCTTCTTACACATATTGTATCACCTCTGACATCACTGATGCAAAAATGAAAGTACCTGTTAATAGAAATTAAAATGGATTGAAATGGCAATACATGGGTACGAAATAGGGCCTAATTGAAGGATTTTTTTGATAGCTTTAAAATTGATTAAAGTTTATTGATATAATCCCTTAAGTATTTAGTTTGACAACTGGAACTTTACCATCATAATGGCTGCTTTATGAATGAAGTTGTCCTTCAAAACTCCAAAAATAAAAGTCTACAAAGTTTTGTTCTGCCATTCAGAACAGAGCAGACAAAATTTAGCATCTTGCAATGCATTTAGCTTATTGATGAGCAATACAAATACCTATCCCTGCTGCTCTGGTGTCCACTTAAATTACCGGTTGAGCTGTGGATTATTATGCTAAACTCCTATTCTCTTACTGCTTCTGGCTCTAGACCACTCTGTTTTACACCCTGTGAAACCCACCATCTACAGTTTAGAGCTTTAAGTGTGTTTCAGTGTGGTTTGTGGGGCTTAATGGTATATTTTGGGCAAAAGCCGACTGCTGTGAGCTTGGCATTAAGACTTCAGTTATTCATTGCAGGCTGGAGGACTGAGCCAGCACTTCTTGCTTTTTTCAATTTATAAAGAGAGGGATTCGGTGAAACTTTACAAGAAACAAAAAATGATAAATATTACTCTCTAACCTGTTTAATTGTTTTGTCTACTTTGGAACTCTTTAGGAGGGTTTAAGCTGGTTTATCTGTTTCAAAGAGTTTTAGAGATCTGAAACTTTGAGGAAGCTGATAGAGGGCGGCTGAAGACAGAAAGAGTCTGTGTGCTGCCGGTGGAAAAACATGAGAGCCCTGCAGGATATCAGGGAGCAGCAGTGGAGCATGTAGCTCAGATGAGGGTTTCTTTAAAGTCATGCACAACACGAGGGGCCCTGACTGAAACACATTTTCAGGCTCTTTCCCTTACTATGATTTGCTGCAGGTAAAGGCTTTTTCAATTAAACACCTAGGCTGAACTCTGAATGTTGTTCAAACATTTGACTTTTCAACCTAAAGCTTTGGTATTTGTCTCCTCTCTTTAGACAGCATTATAGTGACAAAAAGTAACATTGTGCATGCTTTTAGTATGCAAATCCCTACATGTTGATATAGTGCAAGAAGAAATTATTTGATACTTGTCCTTGGAGTGATATTTTTTTTTGTATTGAAGTAGAAGAAGGCATCTGTATGTATCTATGTGGGTGTCTATGTATGTATGTATGTATGTATTTGACCATACTTTTTCCCTAGGCTTTGCCACTGTGAAATGCTGTGCCCATTTTTTAAAGATTAAATATAATACAACTTCCGATCAGGATTTTTTTTTTTTTTTATGAGCATAGCACAGGTTTCAGGTTTTCAGAGCATGTCTGCAAGTAAGGAGGTAAATGTGTTTTTAAAAAAGAAAATTCTGCGGCTGTTATGCTCATTATACATAGGTCAATGTGTCTGAATAATTTCATTCTTAAAGTTTTAGCATAACTTGTTTAGCATAGAGGGAATTACTATTATTTTTTAAGCTTACTCTCTGCTGTTAGGGCCGTATGAGCCGATGATATTATTAACGCCGCAGGGTTCATGTAAAAATTAGTTTTTAGTCCTGAATCTCCTTTGTCCCAGTGGGTAGTTTTATATTACAGCACAAAACTATGTTGGTATTATTTTGGTTCTTCCTTTTTCCAAGTCTGCTATTCTTCTGCCTGTCCTGGCCAAAAATCTTTCATTGACCTGTGCATTGTGAAACCAACATCTGTTTTAGAGATTCCTGAAAGATGGTTGCATTTTGCACTCCTGGCAATGTGACTCATCTCTGTTAAACAGTTTTTCTCCTCCTGTTTTGACAGTTGTTTATTCTTGCTCATCTCTCAGGCTGGTAGCTGTACACAGGCAATCCCACTCACCACAGCTCGGTCACTGCCTTCATGTTTCAGTGAGATGTTAAAGATGTCTGGCTTGGGTTGGGAGCTCTGTGTATGTGTGTGCATTTTCATCTCCGACCAAAAGGCCCAGTAACACAAAGGCCCCATTGTTGAGCCTCACTTTTAAAAAAGATATCTGATCGCATGTGATAATAACCCATGACGTTGTCTGGATGGCTTAAATGGCACTCTGCAGACTTACAGCACACTGACCCATATAGAAATCAAATGTCTGTGTCTTTTTTGCTTCCATTTATATATTTCAGGTAAACATCAAGTGGCTGTACATTTTGGACCTTGCTTTTACTTGGTAAATATCTTTGGTCGCTTATAATAAATGACTGATGGCTAAGCTTATTATTTATATTAAGAAAATGAAGGAATTAAATAACAGCGAAAGACTCTAAAGAAAGTTTCAGTTTCCTCTCTTCCAGTCAGGGCTGAGCAGTAAAGATCCACAGCTTAACACAGACTCACACTAGATTCTTTGTAACTTTAAGGCTATCGAGGGGCTCATAGACAGGATGGAAACTGGGTAAATTTTCTCCCTCTTAGAAAGAGTAGGCAGTGCTTGCCAAAACTTCTGAAAGTTATGCAGAAATAAAATTTAGACAAGTAGCACCCTGCTGTATTTGATGGACCCTTGTGGACTTCTGGGGTAATGGCCTCCATTAAAGGGTGCGTTATATGTGGATGTGTAAGCGAGGATAGTTCAGGTTTGTTGAAAAAAGAGAGAGAAGCAGAGCAGAGCTGGCAGGAAAAGGAGTTCTGGAACAGTTACATAAGAGCACAAAGATTTTTTAACCTACAGGAAAAAGGTGGATCCCTCAGAGAGTATTTCTGGATGCAAGACCTGCCATACTGCACACGTGACACATCAGTATGTAAATAGTACACCACGACCTTCATTGATGACTGGATTAAGGAAGTCTTAGATACCGGAGGCAACATAATTAAACCTAATGATAAATTGACTAATATTTTCATCTATTCATACAGTTAAAGGGCTGTGCCTTTGTTGATGTGACAGGGATACATTTGAGAACTGCAATTAAGTAAGTTGAACACTAGAGTAGCAGACCTGTGGCCTCTTAGGCTACTTAGTGAGAATTGCCTTGGATTTACCTGCATCTTTCTTCTCATTTCTTGAGATGATCATACCTGTTCCTGCAAAAAGAAAGCATCCAAGAATTACTCTGCCATTTCTATGTTTTATTTTGCATTCGGTTTCCTTCGGAACATGGAATTTGGAATTCCACCCATTTCGGATGTTATCATCCCAATAAATGGCCATTATTACCGGTAGCTGTTATGAGTCCTATAGGAAGGCTTCCAACTGCGCATCCTCTACCTTCTAGTAGGCTTCTAATGGCTGATAATATGCAGGTTATCATTGAAGGTAGCCACTTCAGCCACATCTAAAACCTTAAGGGTTACTTTCTATTTACATACTTTATACTTTTCCTCTACTTAATTTACAGCATACTTTCTCAAAAAATGTGTTTTAAAGCTTTACCTCGAGTCAATACCACATGCTTTATTCACACGGATTTAATGTGGTCTTTAAGAACACCTCAGTTGACAGAATATGAGATTTTTTTGGGAGGGGATTGTTCGATATACAATCAACTTTTTTACAAAAGATGAAGAAGTACTAAAATTATGTTCAGATTACACATAAAAAGAATTACAGTCGGGTTAGGATTAGGATTAATTCAGTGATAACAACTTACTGAGCCTACTGGTAGGTAGAAGCCATTCTATGGGACTGATAACATGTAATAACAGCCATTGAATGGGGTGATAACACCAAAAACGGCTAGGGGTTTAGTTACGGAAACTGAGGCAATGGCATTCCAGTTCCCACTTGTGGAAATTCACATATGGCCACTGCTAGAGCCATGTCAATTACCAAAGGAAAAAAAACAAACAAAAAAAACTGTTCAATGAGATATTCTGGTTATATAAATCGCATTTAAACATGTCTTCATAAATGCTGAATGGTAGTATGTGAATGACTAACTTTCATTTATGATGAAAACGAACAGCTACAATTAGGTAGAAAAGTAACCACTTTGGGTGACCTGATATTATGACTATCCAGGGTGTTCGAGGCGTTTTCGCTGCCAGTTGATTATTTAGAGATCATTTTAATAGGAGTGGATGCAATGAGCACATGATTAAAAGATTTATAGTTGTAAAAGTAAAGATTTTCTTGTACTTTGCACTTCTATGGTTTGTCGTCTATGTTGGTTTTATCACATACACTCACCGGCCACTTTATTAGGTACCCCATGCTAGTAACGGGCTGGACCCCCTTTTGCCTTCAGAACTGCCTCAATTCTTCGTGGCATAGATTCAGCAAGGTGCTGGAAGCATTCCTCAGGGAGTTTGGTCCATATTGACATGATGGCATCACACAGTTGCCGCAGATTTGTCGGCTGCACATCCATGATGCGAATCTCCCGTTCCACCACATCCCAAAGATGCTCTATTGGATTGAGATCTGGTGACTGTGGAGGCCATTTGAGTACAGTGAACTCCTTGTCATGTTCAAGAAACCAGTCTGAGATGATTCCAGCTTTATTTAGTAGCCATCAGAAGTTGGGTACATTGTGGTCATAAAGGGATGGACATGGTCAGCAACAATACTCAGGTAGGCTGTGGCGTTGCAACGATGCTCAATTGGTACCAAGGGGCCCAAAGAGTGGCAAGAAAATATTCCCCACACCATGACACCACCACCACCAGTCTGAACCGTTGATACAAGGCAGGATGGATCCATGCTTTCATGTTGTAGACACCAAATTCTGACCCTACCATCCAAATGTCGCAGCAGAAATCGAGACTCATCAGACCAGGTAATGTTTTTCCAATCTTCTATTGTCCAATTTCGATGAGCTTGTGCAAATTGTAGCCTCAGTTTCCTGTTCTTAGCTGAAAGGAGTGGCACCCGGTGTGGTCTTCTGCTGTAAAGATTCCCATCTGCCTCAATGTTCCACGTACTGTGCGTTCAGAGATGCTCTTCTGCCCACCTTGGTTGTAACGGGTGGTTATTTGAGTCACTGTTGCCCTTCTATCAGCTAGAACCAGTCTGGCCATTCTCCTCTGACCACTGGCATCAACAAGGCATTTCCGCCCACAGAACTGCCGCTCACTGGATGTCTTTTCTTTTTTGGACCATTCTCTGTAAACCCTAGAGATGGTTGTGCGTGAAAATCCCAGTAGATCAGCAGTTTCTGAAATACTCAGACCAGCCCTTCTGGCACAAACAATCATGCCACGTTCAAAGTCACTCAAATCACCTTTCTTCCCCATACTGATGCTCGGTTTGAACTGCAGGAGATTGTCTTGACCATGTCTACATGCCTAAATGCACTGAGTTGCCGCCATGTTGGACAGGTGTACCTAATAAAGTGGCCGACAAGTGTACATGTTAGACCATGTAGAAATATAAAAAAAAAAACAAAAAAAAAAAAACAACACAAGATGTTGGATGTCTAAATTGAGTAGCCATCAGCAGCTACACAGAAAACTTTGCCATTATCACAAGCTGCATACGACTCCATTAGTGTTTATGGGAACCAGCAAACAAGTCCGATTCTGTCCAAAAGTCCAACTGAAACGGTTCAATATGTTGCCTACTGTGTGTTTTCTTTCAGATAAACAGTAGTAGGAGGCCGGCTTCTAGTCTGTCACATCCCACATGCCCTCCCACTTCTAAAGCCTGGTAGACACATCAGCTGGTCTAGCTTTCTAGAGGACATTAGTAACACTCAGTGATTTACTAACACGGTTAATGTAACTGTAAACTATAACAGAACTCCCCCAGTCTGTGCAATGGTCCAGATTTAATATCCTGCCTCTCATGGCTTGTTTGTTGTAAGATCTTAAACTCTTATTGCTTTCATAGTGGGTGTAATTGCATTGGTGCAGTGAAAAGGTTGGATATTGTTTCAGCCTTGTGGTCTCAGTGCTACTGAGAGATACAGGAATTCTGTTTCTAACTGAGGAGGAGTACCACCAGTCAGCGTGTATTCTGTCTTTTTGTCTTTGCAGTTTTGCAGTTGTACCATTAGACGTTTATATATGCCTAGTGGATGGAGATGAAGAAGAGCAGCAGTAGAACAGTTTAAAAGTGCAACCGACAGCTGCAGTCAGATTCTTAAAGTAGGTTAGTGGCACAAGGCTCATCAAGGCTATGCTTGTCCCATTTTTCACTCCTTAATATTTACATAAGCTTTAATGCAAAACTAAGCATATATGCATGGTGTGTGTTATCATGTATTAATTTTGTCTTTCTGAGAGGATTAGTTAAAACAAATGTCAGAGAGCAAGTGGGGACATGGCAGACGGTTGATTATAAGTCAGGGATTGGTGCTCATGTAGGGAATTTTACCTAATATCATACAGATGCATACTAATATGATTTACCGGGTAAAGTTTTTGATGTATAGAGTTTTCCAGCCACCTTTTGTAAATAAGAAAACAATCATTCTATTCCTATACCATTTCACAAGTTGGAGACACAAAGAAAGGGGATTGTTTGTTTTTATATAACCTAGGTCCTGTCTCTACTTTAGCTCAGCTTGATCCTTAAGGACACTTAAGCCAAGCATTGAGTGTGTCAGCAATCGCTATAATAAGTGCTATCCAAATAGTGCTAACTAATTAAATTAGCATAGGGAGCTTCTGACTCTCTTAGCTGCTGCTAAGACCTATATGGTTGTTCACAGTTCTTTATATGACAGGGTGTATAGGCATAGCCCACCTCATGGAGTTGAAAAAAAAAATTTCTTTACTGTACTCCTTTGTAGGTTTTTACATTATTTACAGTATTTTGGGTTTTATAAAGAGCTTTAGCCATTAACAACACTTGTGTAGCTTTTGTTTTTTGTTCTAATTCTGTCCCTGAAGACTGTAGTCCCAATTTAACCAGCGTCATTCTTGTGTGTCCACTGGGTCATGATGTCTGTAAAGCTGAAGGCTGTCCCGATTCAGCACAGCAATTCGAAGCTCCTTTCCTGCCCTGGATAATGTTCTTGCTGTTGACTCCGCAATAGGCGAAGGGTTCCAAGACAGGAAAAAATAAGTATTTGGATCATACTTGCTAAATGTACTGTACTTATATAGCGCTTTTTCAAGAAAGAGGACCTGACCAAAGAGCTTTACAATATATTCAGTCATTCGCCCATTCACGCACACACTGAATGTGGCAAACTACATTGTAGCCACCCCTGCCTTGGGGCTTACTGACAGAAGTGAAGGCTGCCGTACACAGGCGACACCAGGCCCTCTGACCTCCATCAGTGGTCAGAAGGACTTAAGTCTTGAGATTAAGATAGTCAAAGAGAACCTTTTGATTATTGGTCACTTGAGTTATTTCTATTTTGACATCAATATGTTTTAAAGCCAGATAAATTATTTTCCGTTTACGTGAAGAATCCACCAGATTTGTTTTTAAAACGCCCTGGTGTTTTATAAAAAAAAAACCAAGCTATGTGCTTTCCATGGCTCTTTAAAGAGAACCAGGCCCACATCATGCAGAATCCACCTTACCTATTAGCAGGATGCTCTTTTACACATTTTTCCTTTAAGCTACTATGGGAGTTTATTATTGGAAACCTTAATCTTAGTGTCATCTGACCAAGGCACTCAGTTCGAGGTAACTAAAAGTGATTTTAAAGACTCATCCTGAGTTTTTTCTAGCCTTGTTCACCAAATACTTTTTCTGTAATGTTTTTCCATTATTGTGTTGACTGTATAGAAACGTTTAATCCAATAGCTCTTCTTTTTTAGCATTCTATAAAGATTAAAACAAGGCTTTGAAAACTTTTTTCAACTGTGTGTCATGAGTGGTTATGGGAAATAAATCATCACATCTATGAACACAAATGAACATTTTAATGGCATTAAACACTGTTATTAACCCAAAACAAGCTTAGGTTAAATGTTAGAAAGAAGCCCCTGTTGTATTTAGTTTGTGAGAATTGTTTGAGATCCTAAAATGTTTGGCAGTTTTGTGATACATCTCTTCCTAAATTTATTTTCCAAAATATTTTATGGACTTATGTGGATGTTTTGTAAATGTGATTATCAATTGAAACCTACATTTATTCTGGAGGGAGTTTGTTTTTTACTCTTCTTTACCAGGAACTCTGCTCCTGTTGAGATTGCTTTACATGCTCAGAAAAATGCGTGGTTAAAGAAATTTGATTTATATACACTCTGTGTATACCAAATGACAATAAAGTTTTCAAAGTCTTAAGTTTTCCTTTTTTCAGATAATTTATTACATATTGGGTCATCATTTTGCTTATCCCCAACTCTATGCCAATATAATAAACAAAAATGACCATGGGTATTGCTGTAAGGATTGTAAAATATTGAATTATTGGCCTTAGATGTGAGGGGCTTGAGAATCCAAAAGAGTACTGATAAACACTTGTTTTCAGCAAGACAGCTGCAGCTAAACTTATGACCCCTCTTGAGGAACTCTTACCCTCCCCTTGTTCTTTTGGATGCATACATTTTTCTGTGAATCTATATGCTGCGATCCTCGCAGTCGCAGCATATACAATGCTGCATCAGCTCAGAGAGACAAGGATTTGATATGACTGATAATCTGTGGATTGCAGTGGGTCATGACAGCTAAAACATCCCCCCACTCACACATTCATGCACAGGCACCAGCACAGTGCTGCTGAGAGTCAGAGTGATTTACTGTAGCTTCTGGACACAGGTTTCTTCACACATGCATTTAATCACCTTGTTGACCTCTGCCATGTTAGCTTTACATCACCATAACTGACTTGAGTGCTAAAGATATTTAAAACCTTTGCAGTTGTTTTATATGATGCAACTGTTTCTTCACTGATCTCTTGATCTTCTATCCAACATACTAATTAGGGCAGAATCTGTAAGAGGTGCTGAAAACATCAGCGGTGAAATCCTTGGAGATGCAGTTGTTGTCATGCCTGCAAGCTCTCAGGAGGCAGTGCACATGCCTAGTTTCAACAGAAGAAGGGAATAAATGTGCTGTACTTTTGTTTAGATGGGGACAGTAGATTTTAGACAAATATTTCAATATCCTTTCCCCCCTACTGCATTTGAAGAGGAAGTGAATGTTTGCACTTTTGTATTCCAGCCAGCTCCATCCTGTCTGCTCTGTCATCATTTACATGTCTCTGGGACATTAGGTTCCTCTTCTCCCTCTCTGGTAGGATCTGTTTAGACCTGTAGTTTTTTTTTTTTTTGTTTCTTTTAAATGAAATTACAAATGCTGATTTTATTCATATTCTTAACATGCTGAACACTATGGGTTAAATTTTTTTCGGTTTTCTGAGTGTTCATTTTACAAAAAGCTGCCCCATGTAGAAGTTAATTAAATGTATTTTTTATAAATTTAATCACTAGTTAGGTTTCTTTAGTTCTTGCTATTACAGTTTGAGAAGCAGCATAGTTAACTT
Organism: Cyprinodon tularosa; assembly: GCF_016077235.1. Lineage (NCBI taxonomy): Eukaryota > Metazoa > Chordata > Actinopteri > Cyprinodontiformes > Cyprinodontidae > Cyprinodon > Cyprinodon tularosa. Next base: position 464,727 of record NW_024039363.1, read on the forward strand.
TTTTTCTAGCGTGTTAAGGCTCAGTTATGCACGTACATTCTTCATGGAAATTAGAGAAATGATCAGCTTTTATCCTTTGTGTGACTTTCCACCCTGTACCTTATATTTTGGCTGACTCCAAATAATATATGGAAGTAGAAAACAGGTTTAAACATTTTTAAAGTCTTTTCTGTGCTAGAAAGACAGTAGTGTCTTTCCAGGAGTTTTTCAAAATATGCTGGTTGTAGTGATATTTATGGTATTTATCATAGAATATAGATTTTTATAATTCCAAACCCTTGGCAGTGAGAGCTTTCACTCATCCACCGTGTTTATCCTAACGGATAAATTATTCTTATTCTATTAGGTGTATGGTGAAACTCAGACTACATGGACGACATGTGGAGGGGCGTATATATATATATATGAACATGATAAGATGTTGCTTTCTCACCAATCTGCTAAATTTTAATTGTTGTCATGCGACCTGATACCTTTCTTAGAATGAAATGAAGAGGTTAACCAAAGTATTTCAAGACATGCAGTATCTGGAAAATTCCTGAACTTGAGACATAGTGATCTGATCCACCCACATATTTTGTCTCATAAAAATCCTGGCTTAGATTTGTGAACCAGTTATGTTTTTCTTTCCTCTCCTTTCTCCTTTTCCTTCTTCCTCCTGTCTATAAAATATGAAATAAACTATTCCTTCTTCTCAGCTAGGGAATTTCTGCATTTCATTTAAAAAAAAAATCCCTGTGTTGGGACATTTTTCATAGCTTAGGCTCGAACCAGTCTCAACAAACTGCACCATCCTTTCCCAGTAATGCTGGCTGGCTGGCTGGCTGGCTGGATGGATGGATGGATGGATGAATGAACTGATGGATGGATGGATGAACTGATGGATGGATGATGGATGGATGGTACATCGATGCATGGATGTATCGATGGATGAATGATGAATGGATGGATAGATGGATGGATGATGGATGGATGAATGGTAGATGCATGGATGGATGTATCGATGGATGAATGATGGATGGATGATGGATGGATGAATGGTAGATGGATGGATGGATGGATGTATCGATGGATGGATGATGGATGGATGGATGAACTAATGGGTGAACTGATGGATGGATGGTTGGATGATGAATGGATGGATGGATGGATGAACTAATGGATGAACTGATGGATGAACTGATGGATGGATGGATGAATGGATGGATGTTGGATGAATGGATGGATGAATGGATGGATGATGGATGGATAGATGGATGGATGGATGGATGGATGGATGGATGGATGGATGGATGGATGGATGGATGGATGAACTAATGAATGAACTGATGGATGGATGATGGATGGAGGATGACTGATGGATGGATGGATGGATGGATATATGGTGTAAATATTGGTAGAAATGAAAGAAAGTTTTGGGTCATCTCTTAGTAGGTGGGAGAAATTAAAAGCATTTTTATAATTGGTGGTGCCGTTTACTCTCTAGGGTTGTCAAAAATCGATACTCTGGGAAATATCAATACTTCAATTGTTATGATAACATTAATTTGCTACAGCATTAATACTAAAAAGAAGTATAGTTTGCATATTTTTGTCATAGTTTTTTTTAGATTTTCTGGATTGTTTGCACTAATAAAATAATAGCTCAGACAACTTTAAAATGTCTTATTGTGTTATATGTGGGCTTTTTATTTTGCATTGATGTGTTTACATATTTAACCAGCTTCTGTGATTATGTTGACAAAGCATGATCCATGTTGAGATTCAAATGGGTGACTTTTGTTAACATTATAAACAAATGTTTCATACCTATATTTGTGTTTTATTTTTTACCCCCATGGTATAAAAAACGGTATTTACTATCAAATATTTCCATCGGTATTGATATATTTCCATTGGTATTGATATATTGATATCAAGTATGAAAATTCTTCTATGAAAAGCCACAGAGATCTAGTGGAGTCAGCCCAAAGAATGTCCAGGTCTGAGGGTCAGACTTTCAGATAACCCCAAGAGGGGCCGTGTTATAAACAGAGCAGCAATAATGGCTTCACCATATTTAAGACCTGTATGTTTCTGTTCCTTATTTGAAGTTCATGTTAAGGGACACTATTTATAATAAAGTTGTTGTGCTGCAAAGAAATGATCTACCCTTTAGCCACTGAAACTAAAAGCACACTACAATCCCAGGTTTTTAATTCCTGGGACTTCCTGTGGAAATGGTTCTTGTAAAAGGTTCAAACAGTAGACTGCTGTTGTATCATCTGAGGTCATACTTTAGGAACAAGCACTGGAAAATAATTTTAAAAATATGATTAGACAAGTGTGATATTGTGTTGGAGGTGATGAGCTCAAATAGTGGACCTTTAATCAAATCTCAACCCACCTAACAGAACACTCTTTAGGGCAAAGTACGGCCCCAGCACAGGCATGCTTTTTGAATCAGGAGTAGGAGTTGTTGGGTAACCGTCAAATCCACGGTCAATTAGGGAAGTTCTTGTCTAGACAGGGTGAAAGATTGCTTGGAGGATTAAGTGCAATAAAAGATGTAGAAAGAAAAGTGAAGCTCAAGAAAAGATCACCTGACAATATCTCTGCTGTTGCCGTTGGTAATTAATGTAGTAAAACAACAGTATAATCCTTGGGTAGGATGACCCAGAAACAAACCAAACACTGGGGGGATTTTCTCATTCAAAGGAGAGAGGAAGCTTTAGAGTGGAGCATGGCATATGCAAGATATGATCATAAATAAGTGACTGAAACTAGTGGGTTCCGTGATTAGACTTTGCTGCTTCAAGGGGATTGTGTTATGGAGTTTCCATGCCTTTGAAGAATCAAAAAGCCTTCATTGTGTTTGATGTGCTCTCTAATTTCCTTTTATAATCTAATTTTTATGAAGGAAATGTTGTTTATCTGTTCTCTAACTGGCTAACTACAAGTGACAATTGAACGGCTAAAGAAATGTATTTATTTCTGTATAGAAGCAATACTTTGACCTGATTTAGAAATAATTAGATTAAAAAAAAACAATAAATTCACTCCCTAGGGTCAGTTACGTAGATTGTCTGTCTAAGATGTCACAAGTCTCTATATCAAAGATGCTTAAACAGCATCAGTTGTAATTTATCTAAAGTTGCAATCCATCTATCAGCATTACATAGTTCTAGTTCCTCCAGATGTGTGGATTTCCTTCCTGATTTAGGGTTTCCTTCCTAATTATTTCTCAGAAATGAGAGAAGCTATATTATTGGTTTGGTATTTGGTTTAATCTGATTTGCAAGAGCTTCTTAATCAAACTTTATTGAAATGGATGACTAGATAGCTTGTGTTTGAGTTTATTAAAATATAATAGCGCATAACCAATCTGTAGACCTGCATTTGATCCTGCAGAATCATATTCCTTCTTTATTCCTATTTCATGCCTAAAAAAAAAAGCTGGAACAATGAATTTGATGTAGTGCTAGGGATGGCATGGTCCCGAAGTCTACCTACACCTGACCACAGTATGTTTCATTTGGTCTATATGTTTCTTCATGTAAAATATGTTTCCTCATAGAAAGATACATTTACCACAGTTGTTGCAAATTAAATGCAAACTGGCATTTCATTTACCCCTGCTACTGACTTGGTTTTGCTAACCAAAAATTTATTTGTTTGGTAAAAAAATTATATATCTTTATTCGTCCTAAAATCCATTAGACTAGAGGTAGACAGTATGAAATAAAAATAACTAGAGCATAATCATTAAGCATTAAGAGAATAAATATAAGGTGAACATAACCAACCGGTTGGACCAGACTGGTTGGCTGTAGCTTCAGAAACGTCAGCTATTTTCACACTTGACTGATGACTGCTGTCATCAGTCAAGAGGCAGGAGTTTGCTAAAAGGCTGCCAGTTTGTGTGTTTGTTCATAAGTGCTTCTATACAAGTGTTTTGAAAGCTGTGAGCTGTTGCAGTTGTGTTAAACAAACTGCTAGGGCTAGTGTAGTTGCAATACAATTGTTTACAGTATAGTTAAAATGGTTAAAACATTGGAAATATTGAAGGACAACAGGAGACATGATCTCCCTTTTTTTCTTCTAAAGGAAACCCATGTCCAGACATGACATTTTTATACAAAGGTTTTTGTCTAGTTTATTCTCAAATCATCATGTGTTATCTTTGGTTGCAATGGAAACTTGTGTAAGTAGTCCATGGATGGACTGGTGTGGGGAAACCCCTCGTTATGCATGCATCCCTTCCATAGAACTATTGAAAGCTGGTCAAAAGTCAGGAAGTGTTTCCTTGGCTTTCTTTACTGTTATTTTAAATCAAAATATTATTTTTCTGTATCCTTTCTGCTGTGAGATACCATTAGTAATTACCTCCTAGTTTGTGTGTTTTTCTGTCTGTGTGAAGGATGACTTGAAAAGTTGTGGATGGACTGAAATTACATTTTTTTTTAGAGGTGTTCCTAATTCCACGGAACAATCGATTAAATTTAGGTAATAATCCAGCTCATAATCTGGAAAACATTGTAAGATAGGGTCATTTGGTGGAACAAGCAGTTCCCTACTAAACCAGAGGGTAGCAGCAGTGACTATTGACAGCATCAGCAGCTGACTCAAAAAGTGCATAGGTATTTTACTCTAGACAAAAAACAGCACTAGGGAATGGCGGCTGAACTTGAATGGCGAACCTGGTCGCAGCACAATGGCAGCCCAGTGCTCACCAAGGGGATGGGTTAAATGCAGAGAGTTCATTTTGTTCCTCTGTACTTGTGAGAGTGTAATGACAATAAAACGTTCGAAAAAAAGGAAGGGTTGTGTACTGCATATAGCTTATAAAGGTTCTTCAATACTTGGCCACCGCTCTCTAGCTCTGAGCTGAATGTTGACCCTTCCACACCCCCAAAAAACATTCTGGCTATGCCCATGGTGCAGAGCTCACCATTGAGGCTGTTTCTGGTTTGAACAAACTACCTGCATGTATTGGCAGGTTTTAACTGAAAATCATTTCCAACAAATTTTAAATGAAAAAGTCAGATTTCCAGGTGAACCTTGAAACTTACCTTGGCCAGTTGGAAATCTGCTGTTTTTGGTCATCAGCCAATTTATCTGGCCATTTTACATTAAATCAACACTAAAACCCCCTGACCTAACTGAATAAACAGGACAGACATTTACAATGAATAATTTCCCTTAGAACTAAAATAGATAAAACTCAAAATCTCTTGATGATCAAAATATAAATGTGTAGCAGAGCATGAAAAGGTTACCTAATCAAAGCCTCCTTTATTCTTGTAAGTAATTAGCATGTGGTCTCTCTTCCTATTTACAACCCCTGTGGATTTACAGCAGGAATGGACAATTTAGAGCAGGATTGGTCATAAGTTCCGGTTAAAATTAAGTCATAAGACATCATTACTGTGACTCCTGATTAATTGATTATATACAAACTGCCACAAGTACTGGGAATGATACGAATCAAACACAGGGCTAACTGTAACCAAGTTACAGCATTTTAGTTTATTTTCCCCAGTTGATTTTGGTATCTGATGAAAGTATCTAAATAACAGTTTTGTTGGTTTACTATGCAGCCACAAAATATATACTACCCTTATTGTTGTTCTTTATGAGGAAACATTAGCTCCTCTTGCTGTTTTTATGCATTTATGCTTGGCCATCAGCAAAAGGAAAAGGAGGCCAAGCTTGTTTGAAACATTATGATGATGTATTGATTGTCCTGGAACAGCAGCTCTCTATGCCCCAATATGAAACGCTGACCAGTGAGGCCTTGAAATTTTATGTAAATGTGCCTGGGCTTAAATTGGAAGTGTTTTTATATGACCTAATATGATTTTTTTTTTTTTTGCTTCTCTGGGTGTAAATCTGAAGACTTATCTAAATACTTTGATATTCTGTGGCTTTCATGAATGATGCATCAAATGTGTATTGTGTGTTGTACAGCATAGTTGCACAACACACACAATAATATCATTGTGTGTCTATTGAGATCATTTTTTCCCATTTTCTGGACCAGCTGAGAGCTTGCAGCCAGAGGAGGAGGGCTGGAGTGTTGTGCGTATTACAGACGTATTTGGCTTGCGGGGTCTCTTTGATCCACAATTATTGCCCTATGAGAAACTTTAGCAGAAGCTGAGAAATAAAAGTTAAAAAGGATGTAAAGATGACCAGCTGGGGGGTATTTGTTCCCATGTCACTCTTTGGTCTTTGCCTTTTTCTCTTGCTAGAGGGATCCTCTGCATCTCCTCTAAAAGGTGGCATTCAGTTTTCTAAACATTTTGACTTTTTCTGAGGACCTCCTTGTTTGGCAGCTGGTATTGGAGCTTTCAATATAAGTTTAAAGCTTTTGTATGTAAGTTTGTCAGCTGCACAGTTGGTTACAGGTTTCGGTAAGCATTAAGCTAGGCTGTTTAAGAAAACCCAAAGATTTACCAAGATATCAATTTAATATATTGTATATTAGATAACTATTATGTAAAATCACACTTCGAAATTAATGAGTAAATTGGGCTCATGTATTATTATAAAAATGATCGATCAATCTGACATAAATCCTTGTCTTTTTCCATTGTATGTGCAAGTATTTATTTTATAAAGACAAGGGGTTAAACTGTATCTTACCACTGTACTTTAATTCTATGAAAAAAAAAATGTCAGCAAAGCCAAATAAAAAAAAAAAAAACACAGAGAAACTATTATATTAATCAAAGTGTAAAGTCTTCATTTTTTAGACTTATCTTTATCATATATTAACTAATGAGCGTGATTGGTAACAAACCAGACAAAAGAAAATGCAACCAATGGAAAAAGAAAAAAAATCTTCTCTTTTTCAAAAATAAATAAAGCTATGTTAAGAACAATAAATGTTTTACAAATTATCATTACTTTTCCCACTATTTGAAGATCCTGGTTAATAAAGATTCCATTTAAGGCTTGTTTTCGCAACAGGATAATAAGCCCGATTTTCTGTCTGGATCTGCCCCTTCCAACATTAAGAGGTTGACCTAATGGTCATAATGCCCCTTTCGATAACCTTGATATATTGCTGCTCTGTGTGGTGTGTAAAGGGTCCTCTGGGTATTGCTCGGTGGAAAGTTGGGACCCACTGTATCACATAACAGGAAAATCAAACATGTTGAATGATCTTTTCCTGATATCTGAGCAAGTGTGATATTTCCCAGTTTACAGAGGGGATAACCTGATTAATGTAATATGTAGCCAATCAGAACATGTTTCCTAATAAAAAAATGCAACAACTCTCTAGTTTAGAGTCCCTGCTCATGCTGTCCACATTCCTTCAATCAATGCCTTTTCTTTCTTATTAGAAAATGTTTTTTCCATTAGTAATTAGTCCACAGTATTCCAAGTATTCCCTCTTTTCTCATCCCTCTCTCTGTTTATTGACTTTGAACTCACATTTGATCTTGTGATGTTTTGTGAGATTTCCTGTCTGCCATCTGGATTTTTCTGAATAAAATGTGTTGGTGTATCCTGGCCATGCGGCTGCACTTCACATTGTAGAACCAAACCTTTTATATGTTGAGGATTGTTTATTATGACATGCACTGTTTCTTTGGTTTTTGAAAATCCTCCGAAATTTTTAAAAACTTCTGTTAGGTAGCAGATATTGTCTTATTTGTGTATCACAATTAAATAAGAATCACTGGGTAGAAGGAAACAGAGTTATGGATACATTTCAGTAGGTTTCCTAAACTTGAATCTCACTGTGGTGAATAAACCTCAACAGTTTAGAATAGTGTAACAGTTCAGAAAACCTCTTTTATTTAATTAGAATGGTACATGAGTCAATAAACAGTGATTAAAAAGGACATCCAGAACCTATTTAATGGCTTTCAAGGAAAAACAAGATTTCCATCAGCAGAGTAAAGCCACTTAAAGGGCTAATTTGTCATCTGTACATGATAAGAGTAAATTATTAGGTCACGTTGCTTATTAGACTTAGTATTCATGAGGCAGTAACACTTAACCCACTTTGCGTTTTGTGAGTTTATAACCTAATGTAATGTAATTTTTTATATAGACTTTAAAATTAGTTGCTGTACTTCTATCTGTATCCTAAATTGTCAGTACTTTGAGCATTTAGTTTTAGTAAGACGGTCCACAGTATCTGAATCCATCTAGGTCGCCTGTTCTCATGACTTTGTGCCTACTTCCGATATCACAATCATGTCCTTCGGATATAATAGCCTAATAGTCTACGCTACTTCTGTCACTTTTTTCTCATGGCGCCAGACAAAGAAGGGGAATTTAGTCAGACAATGTGGAAAAGAAACACAGTAGATAAATACAGAGGGATGGAAATAACTGTCCTTTTTTTCCACCATTATTTACAGTCATGGGGGGGTGTGCCTGGATTGTAAAGCTGCTTAGTGGTATGATTTAGCTAGGGGATTTGAATCTGTGCTCACCCCCACTTCAAGCACCGGAGTGGAGGCGGAAAAGAAAGTGAGATTGAGGGGGAGTGTGTTCATGTGTGATAGTGTGTAATGGCGTTGGAGAAGTGCAATATGCTTTGGCTGTATGTTAAAATGACCTACTTCCTGTTAGCTTGCTCTCAAACCGATTTCTGTTTTCTGATGTGCAGAGGAACGTGGGGGAGGTTCTCCAAGGGGTCTATGTGGGGGTAGAGGTTGACGTGGCATGGCAAAATGAGGGATAAGTAGGTGCCCTTTGGGGCTTTCTATGTGGAGGGAAGTTAATGCAATGTGTGTGAAATGTTAATTCTCCACTCACCCTATATGTTATGTGCATTTAATGTTCTGTGAGCACTCACATTAAAGCAATTGTTGCATGATGGGATGCTCTCTGCAGCTTTAATTACCCCTAAATAGAGGTTGCTGACAGCTGACTATCAGTAAGGCAATATTTGAGGGAGCCAGTCTTGCCAGATGTCAACCAGTTGAGTGTAAATACAGGCTTTTCAAATTTACCTCTGTAGCCCAGCAGGAGAAACAGCCAACATGTAGAGGACAGTTCACTGATCAAATAAGACCTTGTTTGTCTTGTTGGAAAACGATGTGTTATGGTGCAAAACGTACACTGCACAGCAACCTAGACACACTACAGATATTAGAAAACGTGGTGATAGCAGCATCATGGTGTGGGGTTGATTTTCCTTTGCTGAGACATGAATTTGGGAAATTGAACTTAAATACAGAGCATTTCTAAATTCTGCTTTACACTTGCTCTATTCTAAATATTTGCTCAGTTTCAGTTGACTGCCTAACTGTTGAGTCACTTACGTCTCAATTTGTAAATTACCCCCAGCAAATCAACATTTGGTTGATTCTTTTTGGTAATCGTTTACAACAAGTTCAGCTGTCAGATTTACACGGATTTACATTAATTCCTAGTATTGGTCTTTATGACCAAAATGATGTGACCACCCCCACCCATCCCCTGCTGTGTGAGTGATATCATGATGTTTTTAGAAGCTTAAACTTATAAAGAAAAAAAAAACACATTTCATTTTTTGGTTGCTCCATTATAGGATGGTTTGGGAGGCTGGAAAGCACAAACTAAGTTGCTAAGGAAGGCCCCCCACATTTGTAGTTTTTATCAAACATGTATTGAGAAGGTCTGTTCAAATATTTTCCTTTTACCAATGTGAAAGCATTGACAACACTGTACATGGAGATGTTAAAGAAATGCATACTAATTAGTTAATGTGTTCCTATGTAAAAAATATAAATAGCTAAATAAAATGAACCTTGCATAAATCATATCTGTTGTTTTGTTAGATTTATGTGTTTATTTATATAGAAGGAAGGCTTTGGTTAAAATATTTTAATGCCCATTCCTTAATCTTCCTTAATGTAATTTTTCAAAGACATTTTAAAGAGATTCCCTCTTGAAAATTCTGTGAGGCATAAGGTTCTGACATTAGGCCAAACCAGAATTGTAGACCCATTAAGATATAGGAGGTAAACATAGTAAAAAGTATTTAGAGTTTTGTTTTATCTTTCCTCAAGAAGATTAAAAAGGAAATTATTATGGAATTTTATACTGAAACTTTTACAAAAAAACCCCAAAACATTTTGATTATTTACTCTTAAACTAGTTGACTGTATATATAAATAGTGAATTGCTGTTTATGCCGAAGATTTTTTTTTTCCTTGCAAGATATAATTGGTTAAATTGGTTAAAACCAATTGTTATTTTGTTTGTTCGTTTTGTTTTCTATTTAGAGTCACCTTTAACTATTCATATGCTTGCCGTTCATTAGAACCCTTGCAGTTACGGAGCTCATTAATGGACCATGGTTATCAGAAACTACACTGCTGGACACATCACATGCTTTATCAATAAATGAGGCATAGCTTTATAATACTCTAGCTTGTAGTATTTATATAAAAAAATACATTTTGCATAGCAGTTTTTAGAACCAGCTTGATTTGCATCTTTGCCTTTAAGTAAGATTTTACAGTTTTACTGCTGAGTCTTATGGGTTCTAAAGTATTTGTATGTTATTATGCAAATGTGTCCATTTTCTTGTAAACTTGTTTAATGCTGCAATATTTGGCCTCCAATCACCTCAGGGCTGCCCTCTGTGGGTTAATTGTTGGTTCTGATTAGATTACCTTTGCAAAATAATATTTTTGTATGTGAAGAAAATGCATAGTAACTGAAACAGGCAAGAAAAGTAAGAGTAAAAAATTCCCTTGACATCTGAAGAAATTGGATTATACATAGTCATTATTCTGGTTCATAAGAGATGAACTCATATGCCTTAACAAAGTCAGATGGTTAGTGTAAAATATGATTAGTTTCAATTCTTTAAAAAAAAATAAATGTTAAATGTCATATTTTTTCCTCCTATTTACCTAGAAGTCTCACTTTTCTTATCCATCAGTGCAAATTTAAAAATGTCAAGCTACTTTTTGTTTTTATCGAAACTGACCTCAGATAAAAACTTTTCAAATTTTTTATTTGAAAGGTGCATTCAAACATCCAAATAGGAAGACCAAACAAAACCGACAAGATGAAAAGAATCATAAAATACTTGAAAATACATAAAATTAAAAAAAGTGTGTTTTTAGGAAAATTGAGATCCTTTGTAGACAAACACATCCTGATTTAGCTTTTAAAAAGGCGTATTTCATCGATGACTACCCATTCTAACCTGTATTAAGATGTGTAATCCTCCTTTTCACTCTAACTCTACTACTTTATGGATAAAAATTGGTTAAAATTTGATCATAATGTCTAAAAAACACTTCATTATGCAACAGCCTTTAAGTAACCATTTATTAAATCATCAAAACTGTTTTTTGGAAAAGATTGAAAAGGAGAAGATGTTAAGGCTTGTAGAAAACTTTAACTTGGAGTTTAATTTGTACAATCAACCCAGGTGCGAAAGTGCTCTAATTGTAAGAGCAAAACTAAATGGCTAAAAACTAAGAGGGAACATGACTGAACAAACCATCTCTACAGTGGAAGATTGTGATGGCAGCTTTTCTCCAGCGGAGAGAGGAAAAGCTGTTATAAGTTCAAAGGGATATCAATACTTGTGCAAGGCGAGCTCTAAACTTCATATGATGATTCTACGAGCTTGGCGGCTCAAAAGCCAAAATGTGCTCCCCTCATAAGTGCAACCACCTGCTGGGCTACATTAAATTTGCAGGAACAGCATGATGCTGCAGTCTCCTCCTTTCCAATCTGTTCGCTGCATTTAATCCTTAACTTCAAAATCGAATCACACCTCCATTCATTGGCAGATTAATTTAGGTCAAATTTATGTCTTTTATATGAAATCACTGACCAGGTATACATTGCAGAGCTTAATCCCTGTGACTCCGACTGGCTGTTTGGAAGATGAAATAATTTAATCCATCGTCATAACCCAGCCCTTCTCTCTCACTCACATGCAGTTTAATTTTCCCCCCACTCTTTATTTTTTTTCAGTGCCCGAGGACCTGTCTTTGGAGGAGAGAGATGAGCTTTCCAACATACGTCGCAGAAAAAAAGAGCTTCTCGATGACATCGAAGTAAGTCACAAAAATTCAGCTGCAGTTGATAGCTGAGGGTTTTGGTGAACTATATCATTGTAAGACTTGATAGATGGGATAAAAATGTAGAAAAGTTTGATGTCATATAACACGATGATGCATGAAGCTTCTCTCGTATTTGCATGCAAGTAGTGACATCTAACATGTCACTTGTCTCTCAATTGAGTCACATAGCTTTACTTCAGAACACCAACATATTGCCTTATTGTAGATTAAATATATACTGTATGTAAATTAAATTGAGGCCTTTTTCTTATTGCAGCGGCTGAAATTTGAGATTGCCGAAGTAATGAATGAGATTGAACAGCTGACTTGTGTTGGGGAGAGGTGAGTTTGGGTTCACTTTTGTTCTTTATTTTAATTGCGATTATTTTACTTCTGCTCTGTAGAACAAACTATTTCACATGAGTCTGAGAGAAGGGATTATGTTAATTATAATGGAATTAGAATCGAATTGTAATATTTTGGGCGACACTTTCCTTTTTAAAATGGGAGGGTTACTGTATATAGGCCAGTGGTGTTTTTTATCAGAATCCCTAAAGAAAGTTTTGTGATTTTCATTTTGTCTGACAAATTCTGGCACACAAGAGGATGTTCAGCTTAAAATTAGGAGAAAGAGGCAGCTGCATTTATTGGATCTGCTTTGGAGCTTAAGTTTTTTTTTTTTTTTCAAAACTGTCGCTGTTTAGCTCCATGTTTGTTCCATTTTCTTTGGTCTTTTGTCCACTATGGTTAATTATGACAGCAGCATCACACCTGTCCTTATGTGTTTTGTGTCCACAGCTTAATCCTCCATTGTTTGGAGAGTACAGTGAAATAGCCCCTCACCTAAACCTTAATCAAACAGTCTGTATATGGCTGCTTTTCTGTGATTGGCTGGAGTGAGGCCATGTATCAGGCTGTTTGTATCTCAGGTGCAGCTGGTAAAACTGGGCTCAGGGTATTTTGGGTACAGGGAATCACTGAGGGCATAAAGTTGCACATTTTACTGGAGAGTGCCTTCAGTGTGCTTTTTAAAGCATTAAATCATTTAAATGGGACATAATATTCTTTCCAAGCTACAGCAGGAAGAGTTAAGCTGGTGGCATGAAATGTACTGTTGCCTTTATGCAGCAGTAAATTCTTGCAGCTGTCCCATGTAGTTTTTAAACTTTGTGTAAACTCAGTGTTCAATAGAGCCGTAAAACCTAGAGGACAAACAACAGAGGCACAACCAATCAAACTTTGGCAGCTGATTTCTGATCTTTTTTCTTTTCTTTGGTCTCCTTTTAGCAGTTCTCTATGCGAAACAAATTGGACTGGTCAATGAAACTTCTCAATACACAAAATTTTTCATAGATTTCATTATTTCTTCAATGAACTTTGATCCAAAACTAGAAGGCATTCTGGGCATTGGCAGTTGGTGGTTGGCTTAAACTTCAAAATACGGTAGATGTATACAAAAAAACAATCAAATGTATACTAAGTTATCACACCATTATTTATATGAATGCCAACAACAAAAAACTTTAAAAAAATTTCTTAAAAGTGCTTTAAATCATACCTGTCTAAATTCATGCTGGTTCAGATCCTTGTTGCTAAATCATTCTTTATAACAGATGGCTATAATGTCAGCCCTGTGGTGGTGTGCAAATAAAATTGCGCAGGAGAGCTGCACCCCAGGATGGTCCTATCTTTTTCATTGAAGAGGAGCTACTGTACATGTACAACTTTTAACAAGAGTCAATAGGCAGAGTTTTGCACCATAGGGCAGAAATACTTCACCAGTGCGACTATGGACAAAACAACTTTACGTCATTAAAGATTAGATATTTATCTTGCACATAAAAAAGATATATATTAATATATTTAGAAATATTTTAATTTTATATGTCAATTTTCTGATTCTGACCAGTGTGACTTTCATCATGTGTATTTAATATACAGCTTTTCATTCTAAAATCTGCTCACAGTTTGGTTTAACAGTTAAAGCTTGAATTACCTTTCATAAGCTATTCAGTTAATTACTGATTTTAAATCTCACACATTTTGCTTCTCTATCATTGGTCCATACAAAGTCCTCTTTCATCTGTCCTGTGGTCTTTGTTTATACTCTCCTCTTGTTCCTGCCTTCTCTGCTTCTGTGGCCTTACTGTTCGAATCACTGCCATGGCATAAGCTACATAATGCCTATTATGGCTCTTCTTGCTTAGTTGGGTTACAACATTATAATCAAGCTTTTTTCTTATGGATACCTTTTTCAGCTCTGTGAGGATGCACAGAATGTATTTTATAATACTTCTTTTAAATATGTATTCACAGCAAAACCTCACAAAGAAACAAACAGATTGCCATGGGAAGGAAAAAATTCAACATGGATCCTAAAAAGGTAAGACCTTAAACTTTGAATTAGTCTTCAAAAACAAAATAATTTTATTTGTATTATTTATTTGATTTATGGAAATAAAGGCAGCATAGTTTTCAAACCAGTCTGTAAGTAAAACTGGTTGTTTTAACAGGGGATCCAGTTTCTTTTGGAAAATGATCTTCTGCAGAACACCCCAGAGGACATCGCACAGTTCCTCTACAAAGGGGAAGGGCTCAACAAGACAGTCATCGGGGACTACTTAGGGGAACGGTAAACTCTCCAGTTTTCCTCCTGCTGTCTTTTTTACCTCCAGTTTTTTTTCTTCCTGTGTTTTTTGTGAGCTTTGGTTGCCAGTGGTCTGACCTATGCACAAATCTCCTGGAATTCTGTGCCCTGAATGTAGCAGGGCTCAGCCAGGAGATAGTATAAATAACAAAAAAAAGAAGAAAACAAAGGCAAAGAGAACATGTGGTTTTTATCTGAAAGAGGTAGAGCTGTCAAAAAACAACAGCCATAGTTATGAAGTTGAAATAGTTGCTCTAGCATGGCTGGAGGATTTAGCTTTTCTCAAAGATCACCAAATTGCACCCTTCTGCATTTCTGAAATAGAAATGCACTGAAGTGTTTGACTACATTTTGTTCTGCAATTAAATAAATTAAATCAGTTTATAAGATGCATGACATGTGATATGCATTTTTCTTCCTAGTGATGACTTTAACATCAAGGTCCTTCAGGCATTTGTGGAGCTTCATGAATTTGCAGACCTCAACCTTGTTCAAGCCTTAAGGTGAGAAAGTCAAGTACTGCCCTTTACTTCAATTCGTCCATTCAGTATTCTTATTGTTTGTTGGATATATACTTTACAGTTAGAACCCTTAATCAAGTGAACAATTATCTAAAAACAATTAGAGACTCCAGAGGACTCAAAGAAAAAAAAAGTTTAAAATCCTTTTTCATGTTACTCAGGAAATTGGCCAAAATAAGATCAAATCATATTTTTAATGAGGAATGTGACCATATCTCTATACCTTTAATTACCATTTGTATATGTATAAATTTTAAGGTAATAAAGATTTAATGTGGCACACAAATACCAAGTGGTGAATAATTATAAGGTCAAAGGAAAATGAGAAAGCTAACATTTGTTAAGCCTTTGCTTTATTTGCAGCTACAAGTTTGTCTTTACTGTTAGGATAATTGTCATTGATGATGTGTGAGTTTATTACACCTTAATATTAGCTGCCTGTTGTGTGTCAGAACTGATGTTTTCTCCAGTAGCTTATCTAATTAGGCCAGTTGCTTAATGTACAGTTATAATCTTCATTCTGCATGTGGCAAAGACTTGGGAATGGAATGAAAGCAGTGTCCTTGATCTAAGAACAAAGTTTAATATTGTAATATGGTTGAAGTCATGGATGTCTACTTATCTGCAAAGACTGGAGTTGTATAAAATGCTTCTTTAACTGTTTATCGGCCCCGCTTCAAGAGATTTGAGCCCAGTTGGTAAGCAGCTGCCTTCTGTAACTTGAAGCAACTTCTCTGATTTGAGTTAGATTATAAATTTTATCCAAATCTGTTGTCATGTCTCATGATTATGTAATACATGCACATTAAGAAGTGTTAGAGTTTATTCCGAGAGATCTCTTTTCAGTAAAAAAAACCTTACACTCTTTAAGTATTATGATGATGGTTTGATCAGTGTTTGGTTAAATATTCATAGCCTTGTAGATTTTGAAGTCTATGTCACATGTTCACCAGTCTTCATGAGGCTGTTTGTTCACTAATGTTCTCTATAACAAACGTTCTTGGCCTTCACAGACCAGTTACAGTTCTACTAGATTTTATTAACTGTTTTCCAATGGCAAGTGGTTTTTCTTATTTTGGGGTATTCCATTAAAATTGTGTCATTTTCTTTCCACATTAAAAATAAGCAGAACTTTATGTTGGTCTGCTACAGAAGACATTGGCTGCCTTTTTATGAGGCTGTAGTGAGTTCAATAAACGTCTGAGATGCTTTACAAGTCATCATGTTTCCAAATGTGTCCTCTGAAAGCTCATTTTTATATTATGTAAATAAAGGCTTCAGTTTGATTTGTAACTGAACAAAATTCTGCAAAGAAAACAGCCCTTGTTGATTCCGTCTCGTCTTGATATTAGATTTAGATAATAAGATGATAAGATCATGATGTTTCTGCTGTTGCAGGCAGTTTCTGTGGAGCTTCAGACTTCCTGGCGAAGCCCAAAAGATTGATCGCATGATGGAGGCATTTGCCTCCAGGTACTGCCAGTGCAATCCTGGTGTCTTCCAGTCCACAGGTACATACACACCTCAGCTTCCTCATGACTCAGTCTTGATGGATAAGACCTTTGCACAACTAGATCAATTAATTTGAGTGTTTTGTTGAATTTACAGCGGCCATAGTTTATCTTTTAACTTTTCAAAAATACCTCGACATCCACTTTCAGAAAAAATCATTATTCTTATTTCTCCTTTATTACTTCATTAGAGATAAATGAACAATTGTCAGATCTTCAGATTAAGTTAACATGTTGCTCTATAAGTGGCTTTCTCCCTGACCTCTGTGTAATCAGCATCTGTGTCTCCAGCAGTTATAGCGATATTGATTTCTGCTCAGTGGCGGTCATTAGTGCAGTTTTGTCTTGTTGCACCCGTCTACAGCCTCCTGTGTTCAGGTCGCAGCCCAGGTCATTAGTATTGATGCAGCAACACACCCTGGCTAAGTTATTGGTCATTTGGTGAGAACATAGTGGCCAGCATTATAAATCACACCTCAGAGGATGTGGACAGAGGCTGTCTGGATGGATGAGGTAGAGGAAGCTGTGCAGGAGTTATGATCTGTCTCCAATTGTGGTGTATGGGTTCAAATCCCCCTTCTGACACCAAATGTGAGGGATTTGCACAAACCACCTAGAAAACCACTGAAATTTTTTTAAAAGGGTCGTAATCTATTTAAAAAAAAGTGTTCAAAAAAACATAAACTGGGCCAAAAACAGATTTCAATTCAGGTACTAACATAAAGAACTCAAGCACAAACTGACCTATCAAACAAGACATGAGGGAAACTTAAATAGGTGCTGATCAGACCACTGTTGACACACAATGGGGATAACTGACAATCTAACAAACAAATGAACTTAATTACACAGAAAAATACTGGCCAGACACCAAGTACTTTTTAAATTTAACAAATTAACAAAACTACCCAAAACAAAGAATATCTAAACAAGTGGGCTCCGGTTTTTCCGCTCGCACTTCTCCTCTTGCCTATTTATTTTAATTGTAATTATTAATTAATTTATTTATTTACCTATTTATTTGTTATTTTTTTTTTTTTCTCTTCCTCGGTGGGGGGGAGCGGTTGCGGGCGGGTCGGTGTCTGGTGTCCGCTGTCGCATTGT
This sequence comes from Cyprinodon tularosa, assembly GCF_016077235.1. NCBI lineage: Eukaryota > Metazoa > Chordata > Actinopteri > Cyprinodontiformes > Cyprinodontidae > Cyprinodon > Cyprinodon tularosa. The sequence continues at coordinate 482,530 of NW_024039363.1, forward strand.
GGGGGCCCCTTTTTTTTTTTTTTTTTTTTTTTTTTCTCTTTTTTTCTTTGGGGGGTTTGGCATGTCTGTTTTCTCGGGGGGCAGGCGGGCCTGCTGGGTGGGGGTCCTGCTGGCGGCGCGCCGCTGGTGTGTGGGGGTCCGGGCGGCTCCGGCGGGGGTAGTGTTGGGGGGCCGGTCTGGGCGGGCTGGCTGCGCTGGCTGGGTATTCGGGTGGGTTTTCCCTCCTGGAGGCATGGCGGGGCTGCTCTGTTCCCACTGATCGCGGCGGGTGGGGCTGCGGGGCGGGTGTGGGCCTGGGGTGGCTATGACCGGCGCGTGGTGGGGGGCCGGGGCGGCGGAGCTGCTCTGGCCGCGTGTCGGGGCCTGGTGCGGGCTGCGGGGGGGGTGGCGGACGTGGCTGGGCTGCTTTGGCATCGTCCGGTGGGGGGGCGGCGCGGTTCGCTCCGCTCTGGCTTTGTGCTGCCCCTCTGGCTGCTGGGGGGGGTGGTTGCGCCGGCTGCGGTCTGCTCCTCTTGCGGTTTTGCGCCGGGCGGCTTTTCTGCTCTCGGGCTGATTCTGTGCGCGGTGTGTTTCGTTGCGCGCTGTTGGCATCGGTCTTGGTGGGGTGGGGCTGCGCTTTTGGCCGGGGGGGCGTTTTGGGGGGGGTCCCGCGGCGCTCGTGGCCGGTTCGCGGCGGATGCGCATGGGCCCCGGCCGGGGGCGGGGCCGTCTTAGTGTTTTCCTGGGTGGTGCGGTCGCGGTGGGTGTTGCGGCCGGTCGCCGGGGCTTGGTGCTGGGGGGCGGGGCGTGTTTCGGTGCTCTGTGGGGCTGGGGCGTTTCGGTCGGCGCCGTGGGGGGGCTGGTGTTCGGCGCCCGGCCCTACTTCGGGGTGGCCGGCTGCCGGCGGGGCCCGCGGACTCGTCCCCGCGGCTCCCCGGGGCGCCGGCATGGCGGTGGCTGGGGGGCTTCCTCGTGGCTGTCTCTCCTCCTGCCTTGGTGGGGTCTGATTTCCGGGGCTGGCCCCGCCTTGGTGCCTTCGCTTCTGGGGTCCCCTTGGGCGCCTGGGGCTTTGAGTCTCCCGGCGCTGGACTCAGTGCTCTGGGGGGTGTGCCTCTCCGGCTCTCCACAACCACTATTGAGCATTTTTTTCTATGGTTAAAACTTTACATGCACAAGTTCACCCTCACAAACAACTACAGGTGCTAGGCTTCAGGTACTTAGAGATTCACTTCCAAACAGAAACCCCACATTCATATCTTCAGGTAACACAGAGTACATGTCAGACTTAATAATATTACTTTAGTGATAGTTTCAAGGTGTTTGCTTTATTGTATATCTCGTACCATGTTTTTTGGTTGTGCTGTTCTTTTTTCTTTTTTTTTTTTTTTTTCTCCATCTCATTACAGGTGTTGAAGCAGACTGAAAATGTTTTGTCATTGTCTCCTTCCTATCTCCTCTTTCTTTCATCTTTTGTCCTGTTTTTTTCTTTTTCTTTTTCCTTCTTCTTCTTCTGTTTTTCTGCTCTACTTACATTGCAGTGTCCATATGAACTGTAAAACTCCCTGCATAATTATAATAAAGCAATTTATATACATGAAACAAGTGGAGCGGTATGGCAATTGCGATACCGCTACACTTGTGAAAGTAAAATCTGTTGGGCTCCTTTTGGCATCAAGACAATTATTCTTATTGCCACCTTGCCAGACAGGACACTGTAAAAAAAAAAAAAAAAAAAAAAAAAAAAAAAAAAAAAAAAAAAAAAAAACAAGTGATAAACAAAATTTCCTTCCTATTACAACAAATATTGTGACCTGCTGACTAGCCTGCTACAGTACAACTAATTATGAAGAAAGCTGGAGCTCATTGCAACCATCAAGCAGTAGATCCAAATTAAAATGGCAACTCAAAGAAACATAAATGAATTGATTGCATTTTAACCAAAATATAACAAACTGACAAAGTTAACTAAATGTCAGGCTAATGAAAATATCTGAAATGTGCAACCCATTTTGAAAATGAAAAATATAAAACTTACCACACAGCTTTAGAGTGTGACAGCAGGCCGTCACATACCTCTTTCCAACTGGTTGAAAAAAAAAATTAATCCTGGGAACAATCGGGTTTCAGAGACAGTGGGAAGATGGGAAGAGCTAACTAACCTGTGTCAACCTTGGCAAAGTTGCTTGTCACTCAGCAAGCAACTTGGGTTAAACTTGCCTTCAATTGGCTCGGCTCTGATCAGCATACAGTGGGAACACCAGACCCGGGTCGATCTGCTAATTTACATGATGCCCTTAAACACAACGTTCCTACGTCCACACAAGCCAGTCGCGTCTGATCTAACAAGCCAAAACTACTCTGCTTACATTCCATAAACATGGCGAAGCACTGGTAAGAGGGATTTGGAGGGACTGAAGAACAAAATAATACAGCACACTTTATATGGGTCGGCTCCCTTTCATGTTGCTGAAACTGTTTGAAGGCGATTTTAACCCGGGTCACTTGCCTAGTCGTTTCACACGGGTCGACACAGGTCAGTGAGCTGATTGATTTTTCGACCATTGGGAAAGAGGTGTAAGAAGCCGTACAAATGTTTAAAGAATAACAATCGAATTAACACAACAGAAACTGAATCTTAATTTCTTGTTGCTGGCCACTGCAGGAGGTTAGAAAAAATGTACATATTTATGAAGATATCTGTTTTTATAAACAATTTATAAAAAAAACTACCTTTGTGGCATAATGCCTTACTGAGGACAAGCTGAGGACAGGCCTAATAGCGATGTTAATAAAAACTGATGAAAGGTGCTCCAGCATTTACTAAATGTATAAGGATTCTGCCATTAACACACTCATTAGAAATTCTATATTCTAATATTTAGTAGAAATAATTTTCATTATAGCAGTGCTTCTTTTTTCATGCGGTAGTCTCTTCCAGAGGCAAGACAAGTCCCTGAAACTGTCCAATTTCCTCCACAGACACTTGCTATGTCCTCTCATTTGCCATTATTATGCTGAACACCAGCCTTCACAATCCTAACGTCAGAGATAAACCCCCAGTGGAGCGCTTCATCTCCATGAACAGAGGGATCAATGAGGGAGGAGATCTCCCAGAGGAGCTACTCAGGGTGAGGATGCTGACTTGGTTGGTATAGCAGGACAGATTTACCCCTTGGTAAAGTGGTGAAGTGTTTACCTTTAGTGTTGATGCTGTTTTTTTTTTTCATTTGTTCATTTTTGTCACTATTTACCAGGCAAATAATTTATCCTAGTCCTTAATTCATTTTTTTAGGTTATGGTAAAAAGAATCCACCCACTTTCAGATGCATTGTTTAAGATTTACCAGGATCTTTTGAAACTGAAATAGTTTTAAAACGTCTTTGTAACTCTTCCCAGATTAATTGGGTGGCAGCAATTGCTTTGCAGATGTTATTGCTGATGTCTTTCCTCTTTGGCTTTGAGTTAAAATACACTTCAGTGCTTCAGAGTGGCAAAATTCTCCTACTTGCTGAAAACATAGAACCTGGTAGAGACAAGGATCCTTAGTGAAGTTCTCTGTTAATCCAGCAAATCTGTGATTATAAGACACATTAAGATAAATTAATCTATAAACTTTTTGCACCAGTGTATATCTGAATCTATTAAAGAAAAAATATTTTCCAACTGCCTGAGTTTTTAATTTAAAGCTCCTTTTCATGATCAGAGTTGTTTTATTGAGGTTTGGGGAATGCTTGCTGGTGCTGTAATTTGGATGTAAACTATATCCCTGCATTTCTCTTTTCCTGTGGTAGAATCTCTACGACAGCATCAAGAGTGAACCCTTTAAGATCCCGGAGGATGACGGAAATGACCTGACACACACGTTCTTCAACCCAGACAGAGAAGGATGGCTGCTTAAATTGGGTTAGTGTGAGTCTCCCTCCATTCAGCTGCAGGGACAGTGTGAGACATCCTGGATGAATTAATTTGTTTACTCTTGCATTTTATTTGCCTTACAGCTGGGGATTTTTTCTTTTTTTCTCCTAACAAAGGCTTAAACTGCAAAGTGTTGTCACGCTAGGCGGAAGTGTTACAGCATGGTGCACAGACCTAATGGCAGCAAAAGCTGTTTAAAAGGAGCTGTAATGATTAGCTTATTATTTTTGATGAAAAGAACTGTAAAGTAGTGATGTGAAAGACTGAAAGTATAATTTTAGATGGTGTGACGTCACATACCATCTCTCTGCATTGTTCTCCAGCCTCATTTTTAAAGGCCGGGCCGGCCCCTCCCTGCCCAGAGAGAGTGGCTTAGTGTACGGACAAAATGGCAGTGAGGGCGTCCAGCAGATTGAAAACATTCACCTGAGGACGACCATTTGCCAAAATGAAGTTCTTTTTCTAACAGCATGATAAAGTTACAGGTTACTCAATCCTTTATTGGACACATTCCTCTGAAAGGTGATATTCTATTTATCCTTTGCAAATATATGCATCCTAGGCGACAGGAGGAAATGGAGCAGGGGTGAAATGGTCTAGCTCAGAGATGTTTCTAGATGAGTGGTCAGAATAACAGTAAACCAAGAAGGAAGGCATCATAGTGACATGGCTCATTGATGTGTGGATGACGAGATGATCACAATACTTAATGAAGGTTTAAAAGGTAGCTTTTAAGATACAATTATACATTTCAGTCCACGATTTTAAATCAGAAAGGAGATTGGGCCCAGTATTTTAGACACTTTACATAGTTTTATGTAAACATCTTAACATATCCATAATCTTAAACTAATACTATTTCTGGCTGGCTTCCATATTTGTAGGCTGTTGCTCTTTGCCAACATGAAACACCAAATTCTGTGCTCTGCTTTGGTAATTCTCATATAATCTGCCCAGGCACCAGAAAGTAAACAGGTTACACACTAAAGTAGTTCTAGACCCTACCTTTTGGGTTTGAAAGAAGAAAAAACTTGATGAAGTTGTTGATGGAGGGGACCGATGGTTTATGAATAGAATAGAATACAATACAATAGAAAAATCCCTTTATTGTCCCACAATGGGGAAATTCTGGATTTTAGAGCAGCAAAAAGATAATACAAAAAATGGTCACACAAATTTGGTATAAGAATAACATACTAATGAAGAGTTAAAAAATAAACAAATGAAAGACTGTTGTAAAGTATTTTAACAATATAAATACTGTGCACCTGCAGAATAAATAACTAATATATAGCTGTGGACACAGTAATGGATATTTCAAAAATAGCAGCAACATCAGAGATGTACAAATTACAGTAGCATGTTATTTAAATGACTAAGGTAAAAACTGGGCAAAATCAGCATGAATGTAAGAACTTATGGAGGTTGTTGGGAGCATTGATGGTTATAGAGTCTTACAGCTGCTGGAAGGAAGGATCTGTGATAACGCTCCCTGATGCATTTAGGGTGCAGCAGTCTGTCACTATAGGAGCTGTCCAGTTCTGCAACAGCTTCACGAATGGGGTGGGAAACATTGTCCAACAGAGATGTTAATTTAGTTAGGATCCTGCAAGTAACATCCCCACAATGGGGAATTTTACTTACAGTACATCTTGGTTGACAGATGAGAAGGATAATAGTTAATTTATAGTAGATTTTTGTACCTTAAAGGAAATGTTTACTGATTTTTTTTTTTTTCAAATGCTGCTTATAAATGATTGATGTTTTATTTAAGCTGTTTTTTCAGTTGGTATTAAAACCAGGGTTTGCTTAGAAGCTGAATTGTTACTTACAAAGTGAATTGTGATAATAAGTCAACATTTTCAATAGAAAAACATCGATATTTTTTCCTGTAGCCCAGCTCTAGTACCACTTGATTATGTTGGAGAAATAAGAATATAAAAAGTTTTTTTCCTCCTACTTTTATAACTGTAAGGTTTTATTTGAGCATTGTAAAGTTAAATGTGTCGGGTTAAATCCATACTTTCCCTAAAACAATGGCAGCTGGAAGATGTAGCAACTACAGTAGTAGAGCATCTTTCAGACTGATAAGCTGTGCAAACAGATGGAAAAAAAAAAGAAAGAAAGATTTTAAAAAGCATGCTAGGACAATTCCCCAAATTATCCTTGGTGAATATGCTCAAACTCAGGAGAAAGCATATTTCTGAATCTGAAACAAAATGTGCTGCTTGCACTTTCTTGTGCTAAATGAAAATTAGTCCCTTCTTCTTTGATTTCCAACTTTTACTTTCGTATAAGCTGCATGTTTCAAAGCGTGGGGGAAAAGTAGCGGCTTATAGTCCATAAAGTAGGGTGATTTTGTTCTAGGTTGGAAACATTTATTTTCCTTTTCTTAAAGAAGTAAGAGGAGATGTTTTCAAAAAGGTTGTGTCATACACAAAATGATAAGAGCTCTTGATCAGGAAAGAACCAGTGCTTGTCTGCTTAAACAACCAACAGGTTGCTTAAATACATCAATGTTACTGCATGTTGGGAGCCTATATTGCATGTATTCAGGGTAGATTCATGACTTTAAGTGATGTCTGAATATTATTCCTAATGCCTCATGGCTTCATGTGTCCTCCCAGTCTGTCGTTGTAATGTTCTTAAATTACATAACTATTTAATCATGTCGGGTATTTTAGACCAAGTTTTATAGCTAAATATAAATAATATTTAGTAGCCAGGGTGCAGTTTTTTCTTGGGTTAAGAGGCAAACTCACTGCAGGTGGTTTGTTTTATTGCCCCATACATGCACCTGGTTTCGACCTGCACATTCCTCTAACTCTGTGTAATGTCTCTGAGGTCTTGTTCTGCTGGTGAGCTCAAATACAAACTGCCCCAGTGTGGTTCACAGACCTAACGTGATTATAATAGGGTACAGCTCCTCCCCGGAGTCATTTCCCAGCACCAGTTTGGACAATGATGCTCCTAATTTAACTCTCTAAAAATAAACCCTGGAGGATGCAGAGGAATAAATGCCTTCTTTTTGGTGGAAATTTCTGTGTAAAGCGGAAATTTGTCCATGCTAATTCAACAGCCAGACTTTATTCATACATAAGGCAGCAGATAACTTTTCAAATTATGTGTGGCCCTGTGGAGGCTCAGGGGATGGAAATGCTGCAGGGAAATCTAGAAAGTTTAGTCAGTGCAAACAATATTACAGGAAGCCCCAGATTTTGATTAGTATTTTTTTTTATATAACAGGTGCACTGATGTATGAAGACATTCATAAGGGCTCTGGTATTAGGGCTTCCGTTTTGTTTTTATTTTATATTTCTGCAGTTTTTTTCTGCTGATGTTGCCTGAGGCTGAAATCAACTTCAACCCGCCATGTTTGACTTTTGTTCTCTCTCTCCCTTTTTTTGTGTGCCAAAAATTAACACATGCAATGACAAACTTGCTGTGGGGTTTTGGTTTCTTTGTCAAAGTGTTTGCTGGTGTGTGCTCCTCTAGGCAGGTTTTTTTTTTTTTTTATACGATGTTGGGTTTATTTAAGCCTCTAGATGTCCACCTCTATCAAAAGAGATTATATCTTTTGTCTCTGAAAAATAAACAAAGAAAAAATAAGCAAAGTCAGTACCAATTTAAGATACTTGAGTCATTGTTTGACTATATTGTAAAGTTTAGAAAGTTTCCACATAAAACTGAATATTAGCTTTTCAAAGCCAGTTGACTACAGTTTTCTCCTTGTTGTTTGGTAAGAAGTCTTTTTCTATGCAGCAGTGATATGGAAACCATTTATCTCCCTAACACTAAACGCCAAAGAGTTCTGAGAAAATTACAATTTTTTTTAAACATTAAATGATTTTGTAACCTTATTAATAACTAACTATGATTTCCCCTCTAGGTGTGTTGTACTCTTTGTAAGGCTGAGCACTAACCTTTACTTTTGTTTCAAGAACAAGCATCCTTTATCTCCTTAATGCATCTAAAGGAAAACAGGCACATCATTTGTGTATGGAATTGAAAGGAAGTTATTCAATTGAAGAAGCAAATCAATTGTAGTATTAATGTAATTGTAGGGAAGAATAGGAGAAAAAATAGGTGGGCCTCATTAGAGCGACATATGCTGCTCTTTGTCCTTAGAGAGACAGCCAGTCTGTTTAGTGCCATTGTCTCACTTCCCGTTTCCTCTGTCTCTTCCTGTCAGGGGGTCGCGTGAAAACCTGGAAGAGAAGGTGGTTCATCCTGACGGACAACTGCCTCTATTACTTCGAATACACAACAGTAAGTCCTCCTCTGAGAGCACAAACTACGTATTGAGTTCAGGAATTGTATTTTGAATTTCATTTAAAAGCTTCCAGCTCACTACACTCACTTCTGTGGTAATGATGTTTGGTCTTTAAAGTAAGTAACTGAAATTTGGCAGGACACTTCTTCACATTTGAACTTTTTAACATTCTGATTAGGTGTGCAAGTTATCAATTTGTGAATTAATCTCAATTTTATATCTTTATATATCTTATAGAATAACTATTAATTGATAGGCTGCCATTTTCTTAAACACCTGAGTTTTCTCTCATATCAAGCAGATCTTTCCTTAGTAAGAAGGGACAATAAAAAAAATAGTACATTATTATATATTAACAATTTATTGTGAGAGCTTTAATAAACTCTGACATACTGCTAAGAGAGACATGCTGTTAGCAGAGCTTTTAAACGGTCGGCTCTGGTTGCTCTCAGAGGAATGTTAAAACTTGTCTCATGAAGTCCATTAGCACTCAAAAGAGTTCCCCATCTACTGTGCTAATTGCTAGCATTTCTTTTTCTATCATGTTAGAAGCATTATGCATGATACCATCCACTCGTCTTTAATCACATCCTCACCTTCCGAACACAGCAAAGAGGGTTACGCTGCTCCACCATGCAGCAAATTTAAATAGGCACTATTTAGGCAATCACTTAAGAAGTTTATCAAGTGTTTATATTTACAAGCAGAAGAGCATAAAGTTGATTCTGCATCCTTCTCACAATTAAACAGTGTAAATTATCCCGGATCAGACTTTTAATGTTTCTTCTTTTATCTCTCTTCTCTGGCATTAAATCACCATAAAATACAAGTAAGGTTCTTAGCAGATGACAGCCACACTACAACACATACCAAAAATCCTTTAAAGAGAAAGTTATCAGTTAACAGGATGAAACAAATTATAACAAACTATCTACCGACTTCTAATATAAAGTGGATTGTTTACATCTCTAATTTTGTCACATTGTAACCCCAAACTTCAACGTGTTTTATGTGACTGACCAACATCACTTAAGTGTATATATATATATATATATATATATATATATATATATATATATATATATATATATATATATATATATATATATATATATATATATATATATATATATATATATATATATATATATATATATATATATAAATAATAAAAAATAGTCAGTCATCTTTGAAAACATATTTTCAAGTCTAGTTACAGATTCTCCATTGTTTTTAAGTCTAAAGTTTAACAGGGCAATCATAGCATGAAATATGCTGTCATCTGAAACATTGCATTATATGTTCAGGGTCAGTCCTTGATTTGAAGGAGAAGCTCCACCCCAGTCTTCTGCCACCCTCAACGGATTTTATAGGATTGCCCTCCATCCATTCCCCCAATCAACTATGACCACCTTTCCTGCCCTTGCTTAAGAAAAGCAGCAATCTACCTTTAGGGTTTGCCATGGAGATCTGTGTTCAGGCTTGCATCACTGGACCTTGCATTTCTTCTTCTCACTGGACAGATATGCGGGGTGCACAAAGAATGGCTTACTTGTGGATCTTTGATACTTATCTAAAAGTACCGTGGGCATCTTACCTGAAAAGTTCAATGTCTGGCTTAAAATGATTGATTTATTACCAGGCTTCTTTAGAACTTAATGACATTTTTCTGAGGTATTCCACCTATATGATAAGGTTTGTTTGAATCAGGGAATTATCTAGTAGTGTGATGACTTCAGATGCCTGGTGTTGGACGCCTCTGTTCCCCCTCCTCCACACTTTTTTAGGAAATATAATTATTTTTTTCCCTTTGCTTTCCACCTTTAGATGAGGAATTATGCCCATATGTAAGGTTTAAATGTTGATAATTCTATTCTCTATGTTGCTATCTGCCTGATGTCAGCCCACTCTTTGTCTGTATGGGAGGATGTTTTATTAGCAGTTGTGTGTACTAACTGCTACATCAGCAGTGTCCCCTACATACCACGGTATTATCCTTCAGGACACTATGATTATATCCTGTCCTCTGTCTGACTGCTGGAAGTTCGCATTATCCACCTCGATATCTGAGCAGGAAGGACACGTGAAGCAGAGAACATGAGGCTGATTTGAGACCCAGATAATCATATCAAACTGGATTTCTTCCCTGTTTTTCATCTTAATGTCATTTTTACATTAAGAAATGACAGTAAGAATCTTTGTTTTTGATCTTTGATTATTAATTTTGATGAAATGTTCTATTCTCTACTCTTGTTTGGTTCACGTCCTCTCTCTTTTATTGACCTTCTATAGGACAAAGAGCCCCGTGGGATCATCCCACTTGAGAACCTTAGCATCAGGGAAGTTGAGGAACCCAGGAAACCTGTGAGTCCTATCTACCTCTTGGATAACAATTGTGGTTTCTGAAAAAAAATCCTTGGCAAAAGCTAATTATCAGCTTTTTTCTGTTGCAACAGAACTGTTTCGAGTTATATAACCCTAATCATAAGGGCCAGGTGATCAAAGCCTGTAAGACTGAGGCAGATGGACGTGTTGTCGAGGGCAACCATGTGGTCTACAGGATATCAGCGCCTACGCCTGAAGAGAAGGAGGAGTGGATAAAATCTATCAAGTGAGTTTCTTTCTGATATTGTTATAATCAACCTCAAAGATAATCATCTTTAAATGTTATTCTAGAAAATGTTGATTACTTCAGGGCAGGGGACTGTGCTTACAGGCTTCTTACACAAAATCTTCAAAGTTATCTGGTAAAAAATTACATTACACAATATAGGAATAAGCTCTATTTCAACATTTCTTTAATTTCACTTACCGGTATGTTAGTCATCTACAAGCTGCTGATAGTTTCAAGGTTGGACATTTTTTTTAGTATCTCCTGCAAATCTCTGATTTTGTTCCTTTTTCAGTTAGGCCGTATTACCCATTAATCCTGACTGATGAAAAAACTAATGAAGCTTATCCTGTTTACTGGATGTTTGATTTAACTCAGAATAGTTTGCCGTCTTTAAAGTGGACACAAACTGCAGGCAAAGAGATGCATGTAAAGTGCACTGAGAAAAGATGCATGGACAGTGCAGCCTTGTATTGCCTTTTTTCATTTTGTCACTCTTCTAACTTCAGTATGTTTTATGGGAAATTTATGTTATAGACTACAGAAACCAAGAGGTATATTTTTGTAAAGTAAAAAGAAAATTAGATCGAATAACCATTCTTTATGGCAAAGTAGCTCAGTTTCAGACAAATGATACATTTTTAAGATTCCCAGAAAATTCCTAATTTTACTGACTACGCCATTCTAACACATTTCTATGCTTTGATCTGAATAATCTGCTGTAACTTTGATTATTTGGTCGTTGTCCTGCTAGAAGGTGAACCCCGACCCCAATCTTAAGTCTTCTGCATCCTCTTAGAGCAGATTGTTTTCCATTTATCTCGCTCTATCTTCACATCTTAACACACAGGGATGATATTCAGTGTTACTTGTCCACAACCCTTAGAGTTTAAAATCAAAGCTAAGTATTAAACCTGACAGAGCACCTTTTTCGGTGTGTTCTTCCCTACATCTTGCATGCTAAACTGCGAAGGTGAGTTTTTATGTCCTTCTTTCATCAGTGGTTTTAGTTTTTGCAACTATTTGATGAAAGCCACCTGAGCAGTGGACTTCTGCAGCTCCTTCCGTGGAGTGAAGTCATACAGGTTGCTTTGTGCTGTAATACTCTGCAGTTCCTCATCCTCTTGTGCACAAACCATTAAAGATAACCTATCTGCATACTATGAAGTGATAGTGACTCTTTATGGCAGAGTGGGGTGGAACCCAGCAAAGCCATTCCAAACTAGGTTTGATGCTTTCGCAACCTCAAAGAGTTACAAGCAGCATCTTCACCAGAGGGGTCCAGAAGACTCTGGTCCTGGGGAGATGAAAGCGTTTTTATGGAAAGCGTTATAAAAAAATATCCGTTCTTAGGAAAAAATTATTGGATAAGAAACAAAGTGTCTGTTTGTTGTGGGTCACGAGTACACAGTTCCAGATTATAGTGAAACATCATTCATTCATTTCCTCAATTTTGATGTTCCATGAGATAAGTTAGCTTGTCAAAGACAGAAACGGGCAGTGGAAATGTCAGTAATCATGCTGCCCTTGCTTGTGCTTGATCACTCCACAGTAGAGTCATTGTTTCATTAGAAATGACAATTGGCTTTATGAAACAAGGGCACAGTCATGGTTTGCAGCATGTTTCTTGATCATGTGGCATTACAAAGGGAATCAGAGATAAGCACAGTGGGGGGTTTAGCCTCTTCTTGCTTTGTGCTGGTGCTAACAGGATTTAGCAGCCGTGAAACTGGGCTTCTCAGCTGAGCCCAACTGGCTTCCTGACTCACTCTCATTTGACGCTGCCTCTCCATCACTGCTCTTTACAGAGAAACAGCCAGTAATCTAGATCATAATTGCTTGCCCTAATTGAGGCCCAAAAACCTGCAGGGGAGCAAGAGGGAATGTGTGGGATTGTATGTTTTACTGCGTTCCTGGCAGAGTTCTGGAAGAGGGAACTAATAAAGAGGTTCTTCCAAATCGGAGTAAAAAAAAAAAAGCAACTCTGGATGGGAAAGGAGCTCATCTTCTGAAACCATGGAAACCTAACTAGGTCACTGCGCAAACTTTTTTTTTTTCTCGTTTTATGATCTGGTTGAGGCAGGGGTCTCCATAAATGTGTCTCATTTCCATATCAAAGATCTTTGAGACCCTCCTCTCATGTGGTGTTGTTTGTTTGATTACTGTCCTTTGATTGGCCTCTCCAGGGCAAGCATTAGCAGAGATCCCTTCTATGATATGCTGGCCACAAGGAAGAGACGCATCGCCAACAAGAAGTGAAGATAGACAATCAAATCAAGGTCCAAGGTGCTCCGTCGCCCTCTCCTTTGGTCTATGAAGAAATAAGTGGCATGCTGCCAAGCTGGTTCGTCTCAGAAACTCTCAGCAACTTGAAGACAAACCTTTGACGCGCTATAAGTCATAAAACGCTACTTGAAAGTGGAAAACTATTGAACCAGCCTGTTTGTGTCCCCTTCATGTCATTCACCCCAAACCTTACCTCCCCATTCATATTAAAATATATTTTTGTTTCTACTTAAAGCACAACTGCCATGTTTCAGGTGCACATGCATGCATGTGGGTTATTATTAATAACTATGTTTCTGTTCTGTATGTGTGTCCAACAGTGTGCATGTTCAGTTTGGTTTCTTACAGTGTGCGCCTCCAATGTGCTTTAAAAATGGTTTTTGGAAGCTAAAAACTAGAATTCAAGTTAGATCAAAAGAATAAACAGGGAAAGGAAACAGATGAACAACTCTAAGGGATGGCGATTGAGTCAGTTCAACGTAACCACAGCTGGACCGAGGGGTCATTTCATTCTGGTGCTTAGCTCTTCTCTCCAGGTGCCCTACTCAGAGTAACCTTAAAAAAAAAAAAAGGTGTCAAACGATCGCAGTCTAGATTCTTCTAGGCGGATTTCGTTCTTTTCTTTGGGAGCAGAGACTTAAAATGTGCACACTTTATATTTAACTAGTAATGGTGCTCTTAGATAAACCCTTAGACCTGAAGTTGTAATCCTTACCAACTACCAACTTCATAAAGAGAAGTTTTTTTTTTCCTTTTTAGCTTATTGCCTTTAAGACATACCATAGGATATTAGCAGCACTAAAAAGAGCTCGCAGGAAAGCAACTTATCTGTTTTTATGGAGATTTCATTTGAAATTGTCTTTGGCATCTCATTTTTCAAGTGTGGTTAGCATTAGCTTAGCATATTGCTAGGGAGGACTTAAACAGGCTTCTCCTTGTGTATTCCTTTGAGAATTTAGGTCCTTACCTTGACTAAGGTTTGCAAAACAGTGTCAACACTTTTGGACAATAGCCTGCTAAGCCAGTGACTAACTGGCCACTGCATACACTATGCTTGTTAGCCTTTCTGGTATCTGCTGAAAGTGTTACTCTCTCTCTCATTTTCTGGTAGGCCTATCCTCTCCAATACTGATAATAGCCACATGTGAGACTTCTTTAGTCAATTACAGTGTTTAAATCTAGAGATACAGCATGATCAGTAAGATTATAATGCATCTGAGGGAGAAAAATAACAAATTTTCCAATTTGGAATATTACAATTCAACTTTTTTTGGTGATATTTAATTAAAAGGTATCCCAAAATGTTTAAAAAGTTTAAAATGAAAAACCCCCTGTTAACTATTCCTGTATTTTACAACCTTTTAATGAGATGAAAAAGTGCCAGAGTTATGAGTTTTCTTTGGCTGCATAGAGCAGATATTTTTACTGTTTTTTTACTGGTACTTTACAGGTGCTGGTCATAAAATTAGAATATCATGAAAAAGTAGATTGATTTCAGTAATTCCATTTAAAAAGTGAAACTTGTATATTATATTCATACATTACATACAAACTCATATATTTCAGATGTTTATTTTGTTTGATTTTGATGATTACAAATGACAACAAATGAAAATCTCAAATTCATCATATCAGAAAATTAGAATATTACTGAAGACCAATAAAAACAAAGGATTTATAGAAATGTTGGCCAACTGAAAAGTATGAACATGAAAAGTATGAGCATGTACAGCACTCAGTATTTAGTTGGGCCTCCTTTGGCCTGTATTACTGCAGCAATGCGGCGTGGCATGGAGTCGATCAGTCTGTGGCACTGCTCAGGTGTTATGATAGCCCAGGTTGCTCTAATAGTGGCTTTTAGCTCTTCTGAATTGTTGGGTCTGGTGTATTGCATCTTCTTCTTCACAATACCCCATAGATTTTCTATGGGGTTAAGGTCAGGAGAGTTTGCTGGCCAATTAAGAACAGGGATACCATGGTCCTTCAACCAGGTACTGGTAGCTTTGGCACTGTGTGCAGGTGCCAAGTCCTGTTGGAAAATGAAATCTGCATCTCCAAAAAGTTGGTCAGCTGCAGGAAGCATGAAGTGCTCTAAAACTTCCTGGTATGTGGCTGCGTTGACCCTGGACCTCAGAAAACACAATGGACCAACACCAGCAGATGACATGGCACCCCAAACCATCACTGACTGTGGAAACTTTACACTGGACTTCAAGCAACGTGGATGAAGTGCCTCTCTTCTTTTCCTCCAGACTCTGGGACCTTGATTTCCAAAGGAAATGCAAAATTTACTTTCATCAGAGAACATGACTTTGGACCACTCACCAGCAGTCCAGTCCTGTTTCTCTTTAGCCCAGGCAAGACGCTTCTGACGCTGTCTGTGGTTCAAGAGTGGCTTGACACAAGGAATGCGACAGCAGAAACCCATGTCTTTCATACGTCTGTGTGTGGTGGTTCTTGAAGCACTCACTCCAGCTGCAGTCCACTCTTTGTGAATCTCCCCCACATTTTTGAATGGGTTTTGTTTCACAATCCTCTCCAGGGTGCGGTTATCTCTCTTGCTTGTACACTTTTTTCGACCACATCTTTTCCTTCCCTTCGCCTCTCTATTAATGTGCTTGGACACTGAGCTCTGTGAACAGCCAGCCTCTTTAGCGATGACCTTTTGTGTCTTGCCCTCCTTGTGCAAGGTGTCGATGGTCGTCTTTTGGACAACTGTCAAGTCAGCAGTCTTCCCCATGATTGTGTAGCCTATAGAACTAGACTGAAAGACCATTTAAAGGCTTTTGCAGGTGGTTTGAGTTAATTAGCTGATTAGAGTGTGGCACCAGGGGCCATCGATTTTGAACCTTTTCACAATATTCTAATTTTCTGATATGATGAATTTGAGATTTTCATTTGTTGTCATTTGTAATCATCAAAATTAAACAAAATAAACATCTGAAATATATGAGTTTGTATGTAATGTATGAATATAATATACAAGTTTCACTTTTTAAATGGAATTACTGAAATCAATCTACTTTTTCATGATATTCTAATTTTATGACCAGCACCTGTATATGATGGCAGTCCCAAATAACTGCCTCAAACTTACTTACCTCATGTTTTGAAGGCAAATGATTCTCAAAAATACCCGTCATAAGCTGATGTTAAGCTGAGATAATGAATGTAAAATATTTTAAAAGATCAGATTATTTTAAAGGGGAGTATCCTAGGGATTATGACTTCAGAGGCATTTTCAGAGCCTTTTCAGTCTAAAACAGGGGTTTTATTTCTTGCTCTGGAACAGCCCAGTTGGTGTCAGTCTGATTAAGCTTTTTCCAGTTTATTTTTATTTCTCTTCTGCATATGTTTGTGAAGTTTGATGTATTATTGTGATATTTTCTGCATTTGATCCTTGCTTGCTTTTCCACATAACCAGCTATATTCCCCCCCCATGTATTTATTTTCATCTTATGGAATTGTTTTATTATTACTCCTTGTAAATCTGATATAATGTATGCCTAAGTTATGTATGTGTATATATATTGTATAGGTTTCGGTGTCTTTGTTGTAGTATGCACACTCTGTGTAACATGTTTGCATCTTGCTAAAGTTTGGGGTCTTCTTTTCAAAAGCCTTAAACAATCTTTTGATAAAAAAAAGACACTTAAAGAAGTGATGAAGAGAATCTAGTTCAATGACTGTGACAAAGCTATTTAAAAGCCATGACTGATGAGAAAAAAAGATGGTTATATTTATGATATTGGGAAAGATTATAGTGAATATTATGCCTCATGTTATGGATGATAATATAACTGATTCAGATGTCAAAAATGCCAATAGTTTTGTATGTGATTGTACAATGAAATGCAGGCCTTGTGTAATAAGGGCATAATTTTATCTTCTGCAGCCATATGTGGAGTTGTGGTTGCATTAATTTTTTATATTCTCTGTAAGAACTGTTGGTCACGTTGTACATTACGTGTATCTACATAAAGTATACATAAAGCTTAAAGCAAACTCATGGGATATTTATTAATGACACTCATCCTGACCTACTTCTTTGCATAAACAAGGAGTTTTTTAATCATGTAATAGAAACCACTTTTCCATGAAAAGTTATTACCTTTCAGTTTTAGAGAAAAGGATGTGTAGCTTTATACAGCTGACAGAAAGCAAACAGGTGAGCAACAGGAAGCAGAGCAGGATGTTTAAAAAAAGGTGTTTCTGCAGAGAGGCTAGGCAGTAAATTAAGCAATGGCGCCCTCTATGGGCGGTTTGCTAAAAGTTAGAGAAGTGATATACAGAATTATTTAATTATACAAAATATAGAATTGCATCTGGATTGATTCACACACGTTTCAGCTTCACTTTTAGTAAAACAAAAAAAGAATTGTCAGTTTAACTACTGTTTGATGAATAACTAATCGAAAAAGAAATATATTTCCAGGTTAAGTTTTATCCATCCATCCATCCATCCATCCATCCATCCATCCATGATAACCCAAATACAAAAATCTAAACTAAATGAGCTTTGCTGCCACAGAGACTAATTTGTAAATAAAAGTTGTAAAAGCAGCAGCTCATAGCATTGAGATCAAATGCCACTGCTTACAGCGTTAATTACACCTGCAGATTTACCAGAATATAAAGACTGGGTTTATACCTGGTTGTTATCAAGGTGATTTACTATAAATATACAGTCATCTTTTAATATTCAACCGAATCTGTAGTTGTTATCTAATGTATTTTGATGCTATCAGGCATTCTCATAAGTTATATAACAAGCATATACAAATCTGTCTTATTGAACAGAATATTTTTCATAGAAACATTTTCTAGACTCCAACAAACAATTAAGATTTTTTTACAACCTATTACCTTACTAGATTCATGTTGTTTTAAATTGCTGATACTTGATAATAGCAATAGCATCACAAAAAATCTCTGATAATATAACAGGTTTGTAGCATCTTTCTGATAGAGAATGTAAAACACCACATTTATTAAAATAAAAAAAATAATGTAAATTACAGAAAAAGGGGTGATCATCTTAACAGAGACATTAGAGACTAGATCACATTTTACATTGTATTTGGACTTTATTGTCTTATGGAGTGATTATGAAGATCGTAAAAATGCATTTATCCCTCCAGGTTTGAAATTATTTTCCTTATGGGGAAAAATTCATACCGCTAATGTATTCTGCATCCTTTGGATACTAAAGCATAGTGATTGTTTTTACACATTTATTAATCCAGCTAATGACCTGAACGATAACATTCAAAAATACATTTTTTTTTTAATTTTTTTTTTTTACATTTTGTAATCCCTAACATCATAAAATCATACAAGTATTGTTAGTGAAAGATCAACAGAAATACATTCAAACAGTATAAATGGGGACTATCCATCCTAATTTCTTTTTAACGCTTTGTCTCTTCTTCATGGCATATCCTTAAAGCACCAGGAATCAGACCAAGTCCAAAGGTGAGGCTTACAGGTCTAATGAGGACAAAGACTGAACCAGGGTCACTAATCCAGGGTTAGTTCTGGGGTACATTCTTGCATATCTTGGCTTTTCTGTTCCAGAGATCTAGGAAGCTTTACTCAGCTCTGCTACTTAGCAGTGTTGTTTCACAGAGTAATTTTTAGCTTTATCTCTGCTTAGGGTAATGGTTTCCTAGTTTTACTCTGGATTGCAACTAACCCTGTTTTGTGAGATGGCACTTGGGGAACACAGCTAATCCAGGCATGTTTCTCTGCTAAATCCATCCTTACATGTAGAGGAATCTTTTCAGTTATTCTTTTTTTGTAGATATGTTACATTAAACTGAAAATAGGGGATGTGTTTTGTCTTTAACTGTGAAAGGCAGGCTTATTTGTATAGCACATTTCACTAACAGAACAATGAAAGTGTTGTACATCAAAAAAACAACAGAAAAATAAAACAGACAGAGGAAAGTGGCATGATGGGGCTGGTAAAGACGAGTTGGGCTTAGAGCCCAGCTAGTTGTTCTATAGACATTTTCACACATTGATATATGCAGCTTTTGCAGTTGCCTTGGCTTTTGGCTGTTTTTCTGAACAATGCCCATTTGTTATTGGTTCAGATTTATGGCATACTGTCCCCTCCATTGGATTTTTAAAATCTGCGATTTTTAGAAAAAGTTTTCTACCCTTGGAGGTCTATGTGGTTACTTCTGAGATTAAATTGTTTGCAATTGGACATGTAGTGATATATATATATATATATATATATATATATATAAGAGGGATTAAAAAAAAGTCACTTCCCAAATCATATTATTGAAATATCTTGAAAACCAGGCATTATTTGTTTAGCAGGTTTTAACCATGCACTGATCTGTGTTGATCTTTCACACCTAATCCTACTGAAATCCACCGAAGAGTGTAGTTCTACGAACATTAATGAGGAATATGATGCATTTTATGAGACCTTTACAAGGCACAGTATGAAGATTGAAAGGTATTTGATGGTCTACATATAGATACAAATTTATAAATAATTTCCAGCATACTATTTTGACCCAAAGTCTAAACGTAGTTCACTTAGTCTTTCAACTGTAAGTAGTTTAACAAAATAGAAAAAGAAAACTAAGAAGTAACTTTAAGAAAAAAAATCTATTTGGTTTGTCTTGTTACCAGAAATTAAACTCTTTGTTGACTCAGCAATTTGACTCTAGGAGATTTTATGGTGGCCTTCAATAGGCCTCTGGAGACTTAGCAGGGCGAGGATGACACCTGCTCATAGTCAGGACATTTGAGGAGAGCAGGGTAGTTGATGCTCATTTGAAATGAAGCATCGCTCGAGATATCTGAGGGGCTCCGTCCACGTGACCAGGACTCAGGGTGGAGGAACTGACCAGAGTGGTCAGAGCAGTTACTGTGCCTGGGTCGGTAGAAATTTGGATGGCGAGCCTGATAGATCTCCTCTGCTGTGTAGCGCTTCATAAACAGGTAGACTGACATGACTCCTGCACTCTGCAGTAGAAAAAAAAACAATTATTAGAAAACACTAGTTTAAAGATCTGTTGTGGGTCAAACTGAAAAATCGATTTACGAAATGTAATTCTATTCAATTCTTGGTTTTAACTTGAAAATGCTTTTACTGACTAAGGTTTATCAGGTCTAATACAGAACTGCAGCTCTTCCTTTTCACAACTAGATGTCAGTAAAGTCACCTCACTGATCACAGCTGATTCTATATATACTTTTTAGTAGAGATGATCTGTAGTGGTGGTAAGATGGAGAAATAATTTCTAGAGGATTGTTGGGTTATCTGTAGGGGGTGCTGCAAGGAATAAATGATGCACATTTAAAAGCAATGCAATGTGATGGGAAATAGAGATTAAAAATCACTTTGATTTAATGATCCAGTTCATATTAATCTGCATTTTGAATAAATAAATGAGCTGCAGCTTCTTTTAACCATTACCAATTAAATTAAATAACTGATGGTCCCAAAACAACAAAAAAATATATTTAAGGAAATCATTCACATTAAATGAACTTGATAGTGAACAAATAACTAAATCCCAATGTCAATATTTCAGTTAGATAACAGTTCAAAACTCCCTTAATCCAATGTGGATATAATTTATTAAATTATGGTTTCAATATGCTTAAAACAAGGTATTCACTTAGTATTTGTCTGCAGGTAAATAGCTTTTAGAGGCATCCATAGGTTATGGTCTATTCAAAAACAGTTTCAGTAGTTTGAGCTAATGGACAGTAGTGGAGAGATATTAAATATTTATTTAGAAATAGAGAAAAAGCTTTGTGACTTTAAAATAAGACCATATGAATTATATGTTTGATTTGTGCATTTACAAGTTTGTTTTTTATTCAAATCTTAATTTAAAATGGAGACATTAAGAATATTAATAGAAAAATATTGAAGATGGAGTGATACAATATTTAATATATACATCACAGTTTTATTTGAGTATTTATACATAGAGTTCAATATTTCTGCAAGTGTGTAAGCACTGAAATGATTTCTATTGAGACTGAAACTAAAATGCCATAAATTCAAAAGATTTTAAGGGTGATTTTTGTACCTCAGTGAGCAGGAAAGAGAGGGCAGCGAAGGCGAAAGACCAGCCATACTTATAGGAGAAAAAGGCCTCACTGCTCTTTGTTCTGTTGAGCATCTCATCGTTTATACTGGAGATGTACAGTACAAGACCCACCACCAGAGCCAGCCCTAAAATAAAGAGAATTTTTTTTTATAAACATGTTCAAAAATTAAGTGAATTATCTCAGAACTTTATAAAAAAAAAAAAAAAAACATCATAAGATCTGTTCACCAGAAAGAATGAAGAAGATTCCTGAGACAAACGCCAGGATGGTGCGGTGAGGACGGACGTGTCCAATGTTGTTTAGAACGAAACCGATGAACATAAAGAGGAGGCTGACTAAAGGAAAAGGAGTCGCTGAGCGGATCATCTCTGAGAAGTGGGAGATATATTTGAAGAAAAAAAGTTGTAGTTATTTTAAAGAATTTTATTTTAAAAGAAAATGAGGATAATGAAAAAGGAACAGCACCTGTCTTTGAATCTTTAAAAACATCCTGGACATTTTTGAAATAAGCTCATATGAAAATACATTTATATTAGGATTTTTGACAAACTAATAAAGATCCCTTCTAATTAACTTTAGGAAAGGCCTATTACACATCTTTTAGTTTAAAGATTTTGTATTCGCAAGCATATAGTCTAAGAGGATTGTGGTTGTATTTTGAGTTATGTCTCAAATTAATATCCTGACAAAAATCAAAAAGCAAGAATATTTTTACTACGAAAGGCAATAAATACACTATCCAGACTTTCTTTCTGTTAAAATGAAGTTTATGGGAGGATGATTTCGTATACAACAACAATTTCAAAATAATTATTTTTATTTGATCCGAGATCCTAAGATATGGGGATATGGGGATGGTTTTAATCACATAGAATGTGTGTATGAATGAATAGATTTTACAGAGATTGTCCAAAGAGGATTGGTCAAAGGTCTGTCTTAGTGCATGCCTCGTCCGTAAGAAATATTAGAGGAGAACACTAAGTAATGCTTTATCAAGTGGGTTGTGGTCAGTATTAACAGCAGACAGAGGAATTGACAAGGGATTTTTTTTTTTCTCTTTTAGAATAAAGACACTCAGGCTGTGTTTTTAGATATTTGTCAGTCTGCTGCAACACAGATGAAATATTTGCAATGGATTTTAATACAACTTTGCAAGTGGTGGGGAAAAAAAATTCAATTTACATTTCTCTAACACCTTTGTGAAATTCTTAAATATACATTCTTTTGTTCCCAGGAGACTGTTTTTAGCTTCTCCAATTCCATTAAGTTGGGATCCACTTGTCTCCCTTCCAAGAAAATACCCATTACTTGACTAAGACTTTTATGATCATTGTCTCAATTAATCCAAAGGGGAGATCTTGAAACCTGCGAGGCATCAAATTGCTCATTAATCTGATTTTAGTCTGCTTGATGACACATCAAACACTATGGAGATATTTTATTCTTTGGTTCAACTAGTTTTACGACTACAATTGTGTCCCGACAGAAAAAAGTCAGAGGATGTTTTTTTCCCTTTTTAACCCATACTGAAAATATCAGCAAAGCTAATGCCATGGCAATGTAAATCTTAAATTTGACCCCAGTTTCACTGAAGGACTTTTGCTGTTGTCTGCATGGAGGTAATAAGTATTCTAGAGAGGAAGCGGCAGAAACACAAGGTTTCTTATGAGTCATCTGTCTGGATGGTTTCAGATGAGGTATATCTGAATGGAGAAGCATTAGAAAACAACAGGCTTTCACCCTAGAATAATACTCCAGCTGGTTACACGAGTGCCCTGAACAGCACCACTGGGATGCATTTGCCCTACGCTTTGATTTCCTTCTTACTCACTGAGCACATTTCCTGTGGACTCTGACGTCAGCTGGAGGCTCGTAGGCATCATGTACTCAATGGTGAAGCAGCGGCCCAACTCCTCACCTGATAGAGAAGATGGAAGAAAAGGCAGAAGATTTAGATTTAATACAGAAAAAAATACGAAATACTGCAGAAAATGATTGGTTATATATATATATATATATATATATATATATATATATATATATATATATATATATATATTCAATGTAGTTTGAAAAAAGTATTTATATTCTATTGATTTTGCCTGGCAGAAAAGAAGCACTGAGGCGATAAAGTTTTACCTAAGTTTGTTTTCTCTAACCTTTTCATTTATCCAAACAGTTTCATAAATGTGCATTAATCCAAAATAATATTTGGCTAAATGTCCATTATAATGTTGCAGAGAAACTGTTTCTTTCTTTAAGTAGAAAAAAAAGGTATGCCAGATCTGGTTTGAAAGGTTTTGGCGGAGTTGATTTATTTTTGAAAATTTTGGTTTGGATCTGGTACCCTGAGAAGAGAACATATGATGTATCTCAGTCAGTGCAATGAAGTCAGCCTCAGGTATCCCTGAAACAGAACTCAGATGACTCCCAGTTATTGTGAATGTTGATTTTAAGACCACCAAAGCTGCAGTGGCTTGTCAACGCATCAGTAACAACAGTTATAACAAGATGAACATCTTTGAAAGCCAGAGTGTGAAATCCATTTTTAGAGACCCTGAATAGGAGATGGCTAATTGTGCAAATTCAATTTTTGATTAAAATAATCACAAATCTGTGCATCCCTCATTGTAGCATACAAATTTTACTAACCAGCCAGAAAGCAAACTCTCCAGAGTCCTGAGTGCAGTGAAGTCTTGATGTCAGCTGTCTGGTTCAGAGGCATGATGACACCCTCCTCCAGGTAGAGCCAGTAATCGGTGCTCACCGCCACCCCCAGCAACCCCAGGCCGCTGATTGCAAAGACACTGCTGAGCAAAGTCAAAGCCTTCCTGCTGCATGCACTCATGACTTCTGGAAGCTTGTCGTTAAAATGGAAAACTGGGTCCTGGAGGACTATGATGGCAGGAGGGAAGAAAAAAAAGCTTTACTGATCAGGTACTAAAGATAGATATATATATATGGAAAATCTTTGATCTTTTTCCATGAATAAAGGTTGGATATCCATCAGGGGAAATCTAAAATTAAAACTAAACCGATTTAATATTGGTCAAATAATCATGATAATAATAAAATGTTTTAAAAGAGCCATACATATAATTTAAGGTTAGTGTAAAAATGAAATCTGAACAAATCAACAGCAATTAAATCAGATAGTAAAATCAAATATGTTGTATGAGGCAATGAAGTTACAGGGATTAAGCTGTCCAGAATAGTTGGGTTGATTTTAACAGGAATAGCTTCTCAGTCCTAATATATATAACTAGTCATGGTAAATTGTGACCTCTAATTTTTCATATTTTTTTAAGTATTTAAAATAAATCAAATAATGAAAATAGCGGATAAAAGCAACATTTTGTCATGATCTTGGCACTGATGACTGGCTAACTCTGCCCGGTTGCTCATTACCTCTCATCTGATCTGCCAGTGGCGAGTGTTTTTAGCTTTCCTTTGTGGTTCTGATTACCTGATCCTGACCTGTTCTGCCTCTCAACTACTAAGCCTGCCTGTTCTTATTCTGATCTCTTTGTCTGACCTGACTTCGGACTCCTGGACCTCTGAGCCTGCCCATTCCTGTTCTCCTTGCCCGACCTTGCTTAGGACTCCTGGATCTCTGAGCATGCTCTTTCTTTCTTTTGTTCTGATTTGTTTGCCTGACCTGGCTTCTGACTCCTGCATGTTCTCAGGGGCTGGAGCATCTGGAGACACTCTGGGCGGTACCTGCTGCATCTCGATGGTGGCCCACCGGCTGGATCCTACCTGGTTCTCTTGCTATGGAATGAACTTATAAACCAGGTTGGGGACTCATTTTCATAATCTTCCTCTGTTAGAATTAAATGGTCACTAACCTGTGTTTTCCTCTCTCCAGAGTTTCCTGCCTCAGACGGCCTAGCAGCTGCTACTGCAGATCTGCAGCCCGTTTATCTTAATAAATGCTTTTTGAGTTATCCCACTGTCTATTTTGCCTCAATACTGGGTCCTTCTGTTCTGAATATTGACACATTTGTTTAAGAGTGTAAGGTGTTTATTTGATCAGGTAGGTAAATTGAACTTCTTTAGTTCTATTACAACTGAAAACTTGATTTTATTAACTTTATCAGAGAGAGACCAGCACAAAGCAACAAAGAGCTGTTCTCTGAAGACTTCAGAGGTCTGTTTAGGACCAATGAAAGAAGCAGGAATCCCAGGGATAAGGTTTAGGGGAAGTTTAAAGCAGGATTCGGTTTAGTACGCTATGTCATCTCACGGAGCTCTAATAAGGAAACAGCATAGCACCAGCAGACACATATCAATACTATATGACACCTAATGTTATAGGCAAGGAAAGCAGAGTTCTAATCAGTGAAGAAGAAGAAAGTAACTCTGCATGAGTTCAAAATATCAATTTCTCAAGCAGGACAGTTTGTCAACACAGCAACTGTGAACTGTGACAGTAAAATCCCTAAAAAAAAAAAAAATAATAAAGAAAACGTTTAAGGTTTTACAGATTTTCTGGAAAAAAAAAAGAAGATCAAAATCAGCAGGCTCTTCATACAGCCACCTCTATGAAGTTGGACTCGCAATCAGGTCTTAGATGTTTTTCTTCTTTGTTCAGCTTTGTGAGCTGAACTGAAGAACAAAAATGAAAAATGTGGGAGGACTGTGGGAGTGACAGATGACAGACGATTGACCTAAAGATGAAAAGCTCTGTGAGCAACAAGTCTTTGTAGTTACCAATCAGACCTTTTACACCATATTTAACTATCAGCTCATTAAAAAGAGGCAAATATATACCAATTACAGTCTTTAGTGTTTTCAGCTCATGTGCAAGAGACAAACCTTTACCATAACTGGTCTGTTTTTAACATTCTTTTCATGTCCTATCTAACTGACGTCTTACATATTAAAATGGAAGCCATATTTGAGGGTCTTGAGCCTTCAAAACAGAAGACGAAATACCGTGAATACAAATGCTTACAATATTTATTATCCAGAACCAGTTTTTGACATTTTCAGTCAGGAGAAAAAGCTAGTTTCACACAGGCATAATCAGTCTGCAGATCTGAATGAGGAATCACATAGAAGGATGTCACCTGAAGGTGAGGATTTAGATCATATATAAACCTGGGACAATTTACTTCAGTAAAGAGTATTGGGGGGAATAAAAATGTCACAGATATTTATTAGTTTGGTAGGATGCAGCACACATATAGATGCAGGATCATAAAACATATTTTTCTATCCTTAAGTGCATCTATTTCAGAGTCTTAAGACATTCATTAATCAGCTCCTATTATTCTTAAGGGTTCATAGGGTATTTTTGTAATGAAGAATACCCTTAGTTAAAAACGTTGAAGATTTAATGATTTAAGCCTGCTTTATAGATCTTAACCAATTATTTATATAATTTGACTTTCCGCCTTACTCTAACATGCAGGTTGTTGATGAGGGATGCAGGTTGACCTGCATCCCTCATCAACAGCCCTAAAACATCTTAGGCTTCCCTTCTGTCAGTACTAAAGTAAAAGAGGTGTATGTAATTATGGTCTTTCGGTATCTAAAGGAGAATAAATCTACAGAAACTAATGGTGTCTCTCCTCTTCACCTGAAAACCTGTGCTGACCAACTCACACTATCTTCACCCATATCTTTGACAGATATGCAAAGCTGTGTGAGTTTCCTTCTTGTTATAAATGCTCCACTATCCTTACAGGGAAACTTGCTGCCACAAGTTTTAGTGACATCTGGTCTATTGCTCAGATGCCTTTGGTTGCTAAATTATTGAAGTATTTGAACTATATCAAAAGTTAATACATTTAATCTATGTTCCTTTAGACTAGCTTGAAATACTTATGTGACAATCCAGAGCACACATCATAAAGCTATATTTGCATTGTATACAAAAGAGGCTACTGTTTTACAGGTCTTAACTAAGTCTTAAATCTTCATCTTCAAGCCTTAGTCAAGTCTCAATAAAGACAAGTAGCTTTCTAGTCAAGTCCCAGGTATCAAACTATAAATTTCAAGTTTTTTGAGTGTTTTTTTTTCTAATAAATGTTGAATTATAAGTTTTATGTTAATAATTAAGGGTATGTTCTTTTTTTAATTTGCATTTATCTCAACAGTTGTACCAATGCAACCCAACAATTGTGTGAAAGGTTTTCTCTATGCAACCTCAAACATCAAACTGGTGAGTTGTTCCACTTGCGTCTACGATTCTTTTTTGCATCTTTTAAATGTTGTTTTAGCTTTTGGTTTGATATATTGTAAATTATGTGTCCAAACGATGCTTATCTTAGGAACATTTCTGTTTTCAATTGATTTTGGTTGGGTGTGTTGCAGCGCATTCACATATAAAGAAAGTAGAAAGATAGAGAAATAGTCTGCGTTTATTAATAAGGGATGACTGAAGTCTTTTCAGGTAAACAAGTTCCAGTCCAATTCCAGTCCCATATCATGGATGTAAAAGTCTTAAAATTAAAGTCTCAGGAACTGTTATTTAGTACTAATTACATGTTTATGTCATTGGAGGAAACTCCTGGAAAAAGTCTTTCCTACCATCACAAACATTAAGATAAGCTACATTGATGTATATGAATTAGTATTGATTTGCTGCGTTCAGATTGGATTCAGATCAAATCATTTTACCACAAGCATTTCATCAGGATCTGTAACAACCAAATAGTGAATGTGTGGAAAAGCTCCTCTTTCCAACAGCTATGCATGGTGGGGGGTGTGTAATGCTGTGGGCCTGTTTCCCTTCCCTATAGGTATGAGTGTTTGAAATGTCAAGAAATCTACATAAAATAAGGGGAACTTTTAGTTTTCCCTAAAAACTTACATTTATTTATATTTTTTATTCCATTTTAAGTGAGGTCCATCCTACATGCCAGAAGTAATCAAACTAAGTTTCTGATCATTTGTCAAGATACAGGGATTATTTACCCTAATGTCCTTAAATTAAAGGCTTAACCTTTTCAGAGTCAGATTATAATAACAGATTGTTTGTGTAATAAGATTTCTTTTAATCTTAAAGGGGTTTTGACATATTTAACGGCAATGTCAGTCACTGTGTAAGGCACAGAATAAAACAGTAACCTTTGCAGATGTATCTGAATGAATTATGCCAGAGATCATAATATTTAATCTGTTCTTTAGAGAATTAAAACCTAGTTTCATGATTTTATGTTGATATCTCCATGATTCAGTGACAACATCATTAATTCATTTGTGTTACATCAACTTAATAGAATAGACATTTAGGTGCATGATATTCAACTTTTTTCCTACTGTATAAATGTATTTCTCTGGATGGAAATTTTTAGCTGTATGTCTAATAGAGTTGCTTGAGATTCATGCTACTGAGAATGTGCTGACCAGCAAGAAAAAATCAGGTACCTTAAGCAAAATATCTCATGGATTCAAGGTGAAAACATTATGATTCTGAATATGGCCAAAAGCATGCCACAAACACTTGTTTTAATGATTATGTCCATCCAGTTTTCTCCTCGCTGTTAGTTATGTGTCCAGCATAAATATCATGTGTCTCAAAGTTCCTAAAAAAAGCCATGGTGAAAGAATAACGAGGTAAACTTACCAGGTATCAATAAAATCCTTTAGAGAAAAGTAAGGAGACAGAGACGATGAATCAGCGTGTCGATGCTACAGTCAAACAGGAGAAGGCGGGCGGCAGAGGGAATGTTGCCTGGTCCTGCTCTGCTGCCTGATGTCTGTTGTTCATTGTTAAAATGCTTACAGAGGGAGAGAGAGAGTAGCAGAGCAGCTGTAGCTTCAAGGGGTTCACAGTTTATGAAAATTGAGAGAGCAGTGGTTACATTTGCTTAAGGTTACAGTGTCTTGATTACAGTTAAATTTAATCAGTAAAATGTCTTAATTATGCAGAAAAGAATAAAAGACTCACGGCAAATCCAGCACCAAGGTCAGCTCCAATGATCCTTTGAACTGATGTCGCACCATAATGATGGACTTTAACCCGACTCATAGAATATCTTGAAATATTGGCCCATATTTTCAAAACAATCATTAGATCAAACAGGGTTTTTATTACTTTTGGACCTGACTTGTAGCTTTTAAAATGGTTATTTCTGACCAACTGTTTGACGCACTTATCAACATTGAAAGAAGTCTTTAGCAAAGAAAAGTAAAATAACATACAATGCATACCAAAATAACTCAATTTTCCTTTAAGTCCTTATGGGCTTTGAATTAATATTATGGAAGGAAACCCATTTATTTAGATTTAAATGTGCAGTGACTGGCACAAATTGACCAATAATGGACACATAAACAAGATACAGTAATAAGTATAAACCAAAAATAACATTAGGAAAATTATGTATTTAAAATCTTTAAATCTGATTTATATTTTCTGTTTTAAAAGTATATTTCTAAATACAAATTTTGATCATACCAATTTAAAATAAAGCATTATTCTGTTTGAAAACACGCTCAGATTGTCAAATCTGCAAACACTGATCATTTCTGGGATGATGAAAAATGTACTTAAACAAACAGAATATCTGTAGGCAAAGAATGGACCTGATCACCCATTTCAAACCACCTTGCCATCTGCCAAAAAGTTATGTTGATATTCCTAAGAAATAAATAATGACCACATTATCGCAAATTTCCTGAACACATTTAAAATTCTCTTGAGAAAAGGGAGAAAGGACTTGGTATCAATTTGAAAAGAAAGTAATTGTGTATCACTTGAACACATTTGAACCAATTACTGTGCGCCACACACAAAAACAAAAAAAAAATTCATAACTGAATTCACATTATTTTATTGCTTAAAGCTCCGCAACATACAGTAAATGCTCCTCAAAAAGCCGCCCACTTCCAAAGCAAAGCAATATTGAGTGGTAAATGTGGAAATCAGGGGATCTCCTGCTGGTCCCTCAATGGACAGGAAGAAGAGCCAAATATGCTTGACTGTTTATGAGCCTATAAATTGTTTTTATAAAGGTTTTTGATTGTGCATCCTATATCTATATCCAATAGCTATGCATATATCTATTCAGCTGTGTGCAGAATATTGGTGGTGGGATCAGTGGGTTGAAGGTTTGGATAGTTATAAAGCCAAAGGATTGTGTTTCCTACCTGTTGCTGTCCGACCAGATTAGAGGAAAAAAATATATAGTATTTAGTATTTCACTAAGTTCTGGAACTGCTGTGGTCTTAGGTAAAATTAAGGTGAATTAAACTGTCTTAATATTCATTTTTATTAATTTAACTTTGATTACCTGTGGCATGTAGGATGGATCTCACATAAAATTGCATAAAAAATATAAATAAATTTAAGTTTTTAGGGAAAAGTTTTTATAAGTGAACCAGTTCTAGCTTGGATTTGTAGAGCCAGTTAATGCATGCAAAAGTTTTGTTTTTTTGCCTGCCTGTTTTTGAGAGGTTTATTGTATTGATTTAAAGCTACAATGTGTAATTTTCAGCGACATCTAACGTCCAGACTGCAGACCGCAGCAACATGAACATCCCCCCCCCCCCCCCACCGCTTCTCCCCCCCAACAGTACGGCGAGCGTTACGGGGCAAAATGTCTTCCACGACGTCCGCATCACCTACCTTCTCAAGTGATGAGGTTTATATACATAGATCATTTTACAGATAGTATTTCATTAGTCTGTGTAGGGTATAGATTTCATGTAGACTTAAGATAATAAATATACTTACTTTCGAGCGTAATGGGCGATCTTGCAATCGCTAGTTTGTTGGCTCTGCGCTGCCGTAGCGCAAAGATGTCTGCCTCCATGGCTGCGAGACCCGCTCCTATGTAATTATTAATAACGAATTCTAAGGCAACGCAAATATTAAGGTTAAGAGGCTGAGCTCGTAGATGATAAATAACATAGTTATGTATAATATATTACATTTCTGACTGTATATCCCTGTAATTATTACACACTGTAGCTTTAAATCGGAGAACAGAAATGTAGTATTTGAAAGGATGTTTCTAAATTAAACCCATGAAATCAATTATACAACACAATGAAAACAACCAACAGAACATTGTGCTATATATATATTTATATATATATAAGTATTTATATATAATTCATACTTTATTTGTACACAGTATCCGCCATACCACAAAAAACAGAGGAACAGGAAGATTCAGTTTACAAAGCAAGAACATTGAGGAAAACGTATAAACTGCTCTGGAACTATAACTGTGTCTTTAGCTTCATAAAAATTATTCAAAAATTACATTTTTTAAATCTTCCATCCAACATACTTTCTCAATATGAGATGTAAACATTCAGATTTGTTTAACAGATATATTTTTGGTCCAGGTATAAACAGTGCATTGAAACAGTATTCATACCCGTTGAACCTCAAACTCCAATTTATTAGGATTAGTTTTCATACTATAGGTCAGGATTTTTCGATTCCAGTCCACAAAGGGATGCAATCCCACAACTGTTAGTTAGGTCCTTGCTCCAACCTAGCAAAAACAATTATTGACCCATTTATTTGCTTCAGATGTGTTAGAGCCAGGGCACATCTGAAAGCAATAAGACAGTCAGGGACTGTAGCTCAATACTACTGACATATACCAACATTTCAAAGTGTATATTGGTGAATTAAAAAAGTAAAAATACAAACATGTTTAATCTTTTCACTAAATAAAACTAAAAAGTTCCAAATGCTTTTTATTCTGATACCCCTTAATAAAATCCATTGTTACTAACTGCCTTAAATATTCATCCAATTAGTTAAGAAAGTGTGTGACTTAAGCTTAGTGTAAATAAAGTACAGTAGCTCTCGGAGGATCCCAGTTAAGGAGAAGTTTATATAGAGGTTAGACAACACTATTTAATCAACCATCCATTGGACTGGAGGACCTGTAGATTTAATAAGGAGTCAATAAAGGAGTGACAAGAAGTAAACTGTTGAAAGAAAGCCTTTGGAAGTCTGATTAAAAATTTACCTCAACATGGCAGTCAGCAGACATGAAGGATCAATATTTAGATAAGACAAACACTGATAAAAGTAAACAGTTAAATACTGGGGTGACGGCATCATAATGAGAGGATGGGTTTCTTTGGCAGAGACTGGAAAGTTCGTCAAAGTTAATGTGAAGATAAATAAAGTTAAAACAAAAAGAAACTAGAAATGAAGCTGTTAGCACCTGCAAAACACTTAAAGGTATAGAGGAGGATTTTCATTAATTTTTGAAAAGACCCACCCTCTCCACTCCACTCCTGAGAGGGAACGTCTATTAGAGAGGGTGCACAAGCCCATTTCTCCTTGTGCACACTCACAATCAAACATTTATAAGAGTCATAATCTTGAGATTAATGGTATAGTGGAGGGTTTTCGCAATTTTTTTAAAAATACCCACCCTCTCCGTTTAAAAAAAAGCACATGCACAACCCTGTATCCTCTCCAGAGAGGGAACCCCTATTAAATGTGTGTGAGAGCGTGCACAAGCCCATTTCTTCTCGTGCACACTCTGTTTAAAGGTTGCTGTTTGCATTGCTCATACAAGCTTACTTTCCAAAGAAAGATTTGTAATTTTTCCACTTGTCAGATTCAACACTGGCTAGTGAAAATGGGGATGAGCATGTATGATGGCCTTACATAAACATATCACCAGAATGATTGACAATTAGGAGGACCACTTATTTTGATGATCCACCCGGAAAAAGAACATCCTCCACTATACCTTTAAGATCGCTGCAAAGTTGACCAATAGGAGAATTTCTAATTTACATATCCCCAGATCTACAATAGTTGAGTTTGAATAGGAACATACACATGTGTTAGTATGGTCTAGCCAAAGTCATGAGTTAAGATGGGTAAAATTAGTACTGAACCATTTTTTTTCAATAGCACCTTCAGAAATATGTTTACTTTAAAAAATGCTGATGTCCTCTATACTAATTTACCTCCTACAAATTCAATGCAAAGTCCTTGGTATGACAGACTAATGAGGGCTAATGTTCACAAATGTGTTTTATCTAGTCTGACTGAGTGGGTAAAGCTGTTACAGGGAATATTTACTACAAGAACAAAAAATATGTATAACATTTGGTCCCTCTCTAAGAGTAAAAATTTATCCTTTGCTGTTTTTAAGATTAAAATGTCCTCAATTAAGAGTTAGATTAATTAGAAGTCGCACATAAGATAAAACTTTCACTCATGCTTTAAGTTATATAATGTTTGGCCTGGAAATTTGCTCCCACTCATACACAGAGTATCACTTTTTCAACTCAAAGTTGATCCAAAACAGCAGTTTTGACAGATAATGCTTATAAACTCTTGACAAATTACCTAACCATTTTTTCTGTGTTGACATACCCCAAAAAGATGTGTCACTACATCAGTTCCCCTCTGCTCTACAAATATGGACCAGTTTGTGTTCCACTGTCACATAAAATACTAAAGAAGACATTTAAATTTGACAAAAAATGTTCAACGGGCATGAATAAAGTCACTGTAACAAAATCAGGAGGCTTTGTTTAATTTCAGTATTTTGTAAGAATCTATAAATTAGCTTTTTGAAAGATTTTCTATTGAAAGATAATTAACATCTCGCTGTAGCAAAAAAGACATAAATGTGTATTTGGCACCAGAGAATACAAATAGCTTAAGGGATTCTCATATCTTATTGATTATATCTGAGCTATTTAGCCAAACAGGTTAGATCACAAGACAGAGAAAGAGGAGAGAAAAAAATCAGAAAGAAAATACACATTGTTGGCTGTTTTTTTCATCCTGCACAACTCCACCATCTCTTTATCATGCAGGGGCCTTTTTTCATGCTGGGATCAGGCCTCGCCTCATGCATGCAAACGATATATATACAGACAACACATTTCAAACACAGGGTGCTTAGGACTCAGTTTGGAATTCGTTTTTTTTCTACAGAGGGAGTCGACCCTGTCAGGACCAAGGCAAGAGGGGCATTGGATAATCGCTCCACCAACAGGTAGTGCTGCATATTCTCTATATGACACTGAGTAGTAGAAAACAAAGGATAAATACTTGCTATACATACATATAAGACAAGGTTTGCTGATACCAAAGCTACCAAAGAATCAGCCAAACTTTAAATAGAGCTCTTTCCAAGACTAATCTAAACATAGAAATGTTCAAACCGTCTAAGGTAGTAAAATCACATTCAGTTTGTTGTATAAAATCAGAAAGTAACTTCTCTTCTTAAAACATATTTACACACAAAACAAAAAACAATATCGGAGTCTAAAGCAAAAGTCAAACACAAAAACCGAAACAAAAAGTTTTCGCAGTAGGAAACCTTTAATCTGATGAACACGAATTTCTTTTATCGGAACACTAAGTTTTACAGTCATACAAGACGTGAGCTGCATCCTAGACTCTACGGCTCACACAGAGTCAAAAAATAAGCATGCGACAGAGATCTGCTTTGTGCATATGAAAAAATAGCATCTTGCCGACTCGATTTTTTTCTGAATAACACTCATCCACTGCAGCTAGGATCTGTTGCGCTAAAAAGGAGCAGGACGGCTTGCAACGATAATACAGTTTGATTCAGTCTGTCCAGATCGAGACAGATATACTCTAGTAATACGTCATACAAAAAAAAACAGATACAAACAGCCTCTTGTTGAGGGGTTTTAGTAAACCGACAGGATAAGGAAAGGCCAAAGGTGGAAAATGAGGAACAAGAACTGCAATAGAAACATATCTCCATCTCTACTTTGGCACTATTGTTACAGTGTACTAACTCTTTCTGAGTGTAGAAATGTAACAAACATGTAGATAACTTTTAGGCAGAACAAGAAAAATGCTCCAGTCTTTTATGCATTGCAGGGATGCGAAGGACAACTGTATTGTACCTTTAACACCAAAAGAGATAGTAACTGATACTGAGACACATTCATTCACATAATTAAAGGCTGTAGGACGGCAGAAAACTACAGCTTGGAGTTTGGGAATACAGAGTTGGGCTGAATAACGCACAACAGGATGAGTCGGAAATTTCAGTGCCATGCCATTCTCCACCTTCCCTTAAATTGCATTATGTTCTGACGCAGAAACTAGAGGATCATTTGAGTCTGTTGACAGTAGGGCGTTGGGTATTTCCTCCTCATACCACGCTGTGCAGAGATGGATGGATGAACTGAGGGTTAATGAAGGAGAAGCCAGCAAACTCGCTCTGGTCGATGTTGGCAATGACCAGCTGGTCGGGAGGGGTCAGCATGGGCTGCGTACGCGTGAAGAACTTGTCAAAGTTCTCAGCTCCCTTTCCACACTAAAAGAAATGAGAGGAATGTTAGTATTTCAAACTTCAGAGAGTATAAATAATTAAAGATGGAAGCTTTTTCATGTTAGAGGGCTTCTCAAGGGGAGGGGATTCTGGGATAAATTTCAATGTTTCTTTAATGTCATTTCTATGAATGAACACCTTCTGACAAGCGTGGGAAGCCGTAACCCTCCCTCTTATATGTAGCCTTATATGGCATTATTGGGGTGATAATTATGCAGATTTTTTACATCTCTCATGAGTGTCCGCTCACTTATTCACAGGTGGACTGCATCAAGTTTATGGGGATCAGTTGTGATCATTCACTAAAGTTGAGAATGTTTGCTGAATCAGATGTCTGGGTTTGGTAAAAGCCCGCGGATGTAGAAAAAATAAGAGAAATATACAACTAGAATACGAAAATGTTGCATGAGGACCAATGTGTGTTCATATGTTTGGTAATAGTGAACAGAGCCTCATGATGATCAAGGATTAAAGCGGACGATTCAGGGAGAAAGAAGATGCAAAACATCATCACTTTGATTCCTCTGCTGTTTACTCAGATGAGACTCGACTTTGTCTCTAATATTCTCATTATTTACACTCTGATTTTTTCAAGACTGCAGAGAGAAGGTGCTGCAGCTGGTTGATTGATGGACCATTAAACAATCTGATCTATGACATGGAGGAAGCCAGAAATCTTAACAGACCTCAACAAAAAAGAAAGCTGAGCCATGCTTTACATTTGTGTTCTCATAATAGAAGGAATGAGAATTTCAGGTTGAAAAACAGCATCTATACTTGATGAGAGGCTGAATACTAATACACTAAAAACTTTTAGTATGTAAAAAAAACATTGCTTTTTCTGTTAGATAAAATTCCTATAATATGAAGTGATGATTTTTGTGTCTATCCTGTATTATTGTTCTATGATAAAAAAAAAATGTAAATACATAAATAAAAGGGGCAGGGCCACTTCTGTAAAGCATGTCAGATCAGAGTACTTAACATGTGATATTGACTTCTGGCACCTCGTTTTTCTAATGCTTCTACTCAGGAGACCTATAAGCATTCCTGATACGCCGCTCCATAATTTTACACTAGTAGAGCCATAAAGGCTCAGACAGATCCCATTTGCACTCCCTTCAGACCAATTTGTCCTGCAGCATTAGAGCTCACAAATGTAATAAGGCACACAGCAGCCCTAATGGATCCACCTGCATATAGAGGTGTTTTCTATTCCTTAGGTGTGAGTGGAGACAGTGACATCGACTGTGAAGGCTTGCATTTATTTTGTGTGGAAATAAAGGGAAACTGTACTATTTTTAACTCTCACTGAGCATTGAGGGGTTGAAAGAGGCGGCGGCCAGAAAACAGAAAAGGAATATTGTCTGTGACAGCAGGTAATACTACCAACTGAATAAACATGCTTAAAAAAGAAATGATTTCAAAGCTTTGTAACTTAACTTTACATGGGATGCTTCAGTTTTGTGTGTCTAAAATTAACGGTTTGGTTTTGATTTATAAAACATTTCTTTATTTGTAAATTCATTTTATCTAAAGTTGAGGCAGACATGAAAGGCTTGAGTATAAGGCTGTTGTAAGCTAAAATTTTGAATAAGTATTTTAAACTGCATAACAGTCGACTCTAAACCTGTTTTAAGAACTTTGATATTTTTGCAGCGATGTGTAAAAAAGAGAGCAAAGGACTGATGTTACCACCAAGGATAACTGCCTGTTATACTTGTTATAAAGTAAGTTAGCTGGAACTAATCATGGATTACCAATTTCAACCTCTGCTCAAACGCACATCCACCATACTCACCACTTTGGGTTTGAAAGGCGGCTGGATCTCTCTGTTAGCCAGGCGTTCCCAGTCGATGCGTCTGAAGAAAGCTTGCTCTCTGATGTCCCGCTCACCTTCCAAGCTGCAGCCGAGGCGCTTTGATGGATGCTTGGTCATCAGCTTAGGACAAAACAAACGAGAAGAGGGTGACGAAAGAAATCTAGCTTGATGCTTCAAAATAATAATGACACAGATGATGAAAAAAGAGAGACAGGATAGGCTGTACATAAATAGAAGACAGATTGTAAATAGGCTTAATCGTTACAGGTAGCACTAATGTTTCACAGATCTAGTGACCTTTAATTCAAACCATGAAAGATTATTTGTAATCTTTCATGGAAATCTATTATGTCGGTCGTTCTCAGACGATGAAACATATCTTATCTGACGCATTGGGATTCAAAATAATAAAGCTTTGTTGTTCTAATTAAAACCTCCATCAGACTGCAGCCAGATGGCAATAGAACCATTAGCTGTTTAGGGATTAACTTTGAAAGCTCAGATGCTAATCAGTAAATTATCATAATAAATAACTCTGTTGACAGCTTCTTTGTGGAACTGCAACAAAAGTACAAAAAAATTAATTTTCAGGTTAACAAGGATCCTTAAATGAAGGGGTAATTACTTTTCCAATGAATTCCTGTAACAGAGCCAGCTTCTTAAGCTACGTTCCCACTGCAGGCCTTGTTGCTCAATGCTGATTTTTTTTTCAGAAATCGGATTTTTTTGCGTTGCTGTTCACATTACCAAATATCTGTGACTTGTATGTGATCTCCTGTGTGAACTGTAGTCATACAACCTAAGGGTCCTGCATGCGCACTACAGGACGCAATGACGTCACAAGCAACCTTGCTCTGTGTTTACAAAAGTAAACATGGTAGTGCTGGAGCGCATCTAGAAATCTTTCCCAACCTTAAAAACACAATCTTTTCAAGATGGTTAAATATAAATACAACTCTCCGCATTATTGTCCACCATGGTTGTTGTTTTTCTTGCCGCTTCTGCATGGCAAGACGCAGAATAGTGACCATTGTCAGGTATTAATGATGCTCAGGTCAGATGAATACCACCTGCCTGTTCAGACACAAGTCGCATTTAAAAAGATGAGATACGTATCGGATTCAGGACCTCATAGCCAAGTGGCCTGGGTTGCATTGGAAAAAATTGGATCTGTGTTGTTCAGACTGCAACAAAAAGATCGGATACAGGTCGCATATGGGGAACAAAACTGATTTGGTCACTTCAGGCTGCAGTGTAAACGTAGCCTAAGCATATGTAAAGCTTTGCTTATCTCAATATAAAGAATATAGTATTATTTTATATATAAAATTTCAATATCTGGATATTGTTTGAATATGGAAATTGCCCAATGGACACACAGAGGAACCAAAACATAAATACAGTGATCTAAATGTTTTCAAATGTTGTTAATTTGACATACAGACAAAAACATTTTCTGTTACCTTTTTAAAGAAGACAAAGACTCATTGTTTTAGTGTTTTACTCTGAGAAATTAAGTTATCTTTCTTCATTTGTAAATTTACAAACTTTGTATGTATTTGAAGTGTAGCTTAATGCAGGCCTTTGACTATGATGAAAATTTTAAGTCTTTTCTAGAATTTTCATTACTTGTTATGAAATTTCCTCTTAGTTCAAATGTAGTTTTTAATATAAAAGAAAAGCAAGATGGGATCAAGGTTAATCATTACTTTGGTTTCATTATTGGTGTCAAGCAGTGAATGTTTACATTTTTATCTAAGATATTTTCATCTAAATAATGTTAAGCTTCCAGAGCAAAACTCAGGAAGCGAATGCGACAGAGAGTAACTTATATTACCCTTCCTGGCAGGATCTGCTTTTCTAGCGTTCACTGTAGGTTAAAGTTCTTACATGCATCTTTGGCGTTTGACCATAATTTAGCCAATAAAATAAAAAGCTGAATTCAAACTGTGCCTATATGCAAGGCTCATAATGCAACCCTGCAGTGTCGCCGCTACAGACTGAGTTCAGTCCTCAGAAGATACAAGCTTCTCTTTAAAATGTTAGATGTTGTCTTGATATAACTTTTACATTTTCTTTCCTTCCTATATACAATGAATAATAGATTTAATGGAAAAGTCTGGTAAAAAAAAAGAAGATAAATCTTCATCCCTGCTTTAAAAGCAACCACACATAATGTGTCCTTGCGAAGCCATTGCTTCGTCACAGTTTCAGATTCCTCTTTGCTTTTTGAAACAGAGGTACCAAGGTTGTAATCAATTTAAATGAAAGCATCTTTATTTGTAGCTCTTAATTTGGCTCATTTTAAGCAGCAAACAGACAGATAAATGCTGGCATGGACCAGACTGAAAAATGATACTAATACGTTTTTACATCTTAAAACATTCAAAACTATTTTTAAAACAGTTTATCTTATAAATAGGACAGGGCGGAGCTTTTTAAGAGTAAATTTGTCTGATTAAAAAAACTATCCTCAGTTAAATATAAATAAAAAGCCAAAAACAGTGTAAAGTGATGTCATTAACTTACTAATAAGGGGGAAAGTTATTCCGTCCAAAGCTGACCAAAGCTCAGTGAAACAGCACCACTAGAGTGAAAATTCATCTACATTGGTCAGCATTAAATGATGTTTAATAAATGTCATAGCTTAATCTCTGTATGATGCTTGATGCTTTTTAAAAACATAGAGACATTTTACATGATCTTATCTACAGTAATATACAAACACTGATGGATAAACTAGTTTTCATCTTTTGGAAATTAACATTTTATGGGTATTTAATTTACTTCCCTCTAAATTAAATAGATGTTCTTCCTCTAAAGAAAATCTTCTATTAGTCTACATATTTTTTTATTAATATTTTTTTCATGAAAAATTTGTTTCTAGAGCTGAGGTATGGACTTTATCTGCTGAGCCAAATGCAACACTGAAAGTAAAAAAAGAAAAAAGAACACAGGATAGATTTGCAATTCTCTCCCACTCTCCAATGTTGCTAAATAGAGTGAGCCGCAAGGACACTACGCTCCAAAGCATTGTCTCATACCTATCTCTACAAAATAAAAA
This sequence comes from Cyprinodon tularosa, assembly GCF_016077235.1. Lineage (NCBI taxonomy): Eukaryota > Metazoa > Chordata > Actinopteri > Cyprinodontiformes > Cyprinodontidae > Cyprinodon > Cyprinodon tularosa. Next base: position 522,841 of record NW_024039363.1, read on the forward strand.
TTATGAAGCATGTCTAGCTACTGTTGTGTTTTGTCCAAATGTCATGAAGGGAATGGAAAAAAAAAAGTATGGAGGTGTGAATCTCTGGATGATTGTAAAGCTTCTGTTTTCAGGTTATGAGAGCAGTGTGTTGAAAATTTCCTGTCAAAGTAAAACATCTCATGTCACACTACAAACTCTCTTATGTAGGAAGGTGCTAAATTCAACTTATTATTTTCTCAGTTTCTATTTCTTCCAGATGAAAACCAACAGCTGAGGTCATAGAGATGGTCCTCCTAACTCTTGCATGTCTGAACAGTTTTCAAGCAAACTCCACTCTGCTTCATCATCAGACCCTGCAGCTCTGCAACAGGACCAGGCCTGTTTTATAACTATAACCTGGTGCCACTTTTGGAAGGTGACAGAGTGTTGCAGATCCATAGAAGGAGGATAATTGGATTTCAAATTGCTCTTTGTCATCTGTTTTTCTCCTTATTTTTAGATGTAAGACAACTGCAACATTTAGAAGTATTGTGTATCTTTATAAGGAGGGTTGCTTGGATATAATTTAAAATCTGTTTCTTTTCATTGAATTAATCCGCTCTCCTTACCCCTTTGCAGATGGACACTGCCTCTTTAGACATGGACTTTGGGTAGGACACATTGTGCTCCATGATAGATTGGAAGAGCTCGTCCTCGTCCTCACCATCAAACGGAGGCTAGAAATTAACAGAAGTAGCGTTAGACAGTACCTGCAATGGTGACAATTTACAGCTTGTTATGCTCTTCACTCAGAGGTGAAGTTGAAGGTGACACTGCTGCGGCACCAGAGGTGTCAAAGCATCTAAGGCTCTAAACAAAAGAAATATCTATCTATCTATCTATCTATCTATCTATCTATCTATCTATCTATCTATCTATCTATCTATCTATCTATCTATCTATCTATCTATCTATCTATCTATCTATCTATCTATCTATCTATCTATCTATCTATCTATCTATCTATCTATCTATCTATCTATCTATCTATCTATCTATCTATCTATCTATCTATCTATCTATCTATCTATCTAGTATGGTAAGTTTAAGATAAGTTATTTCTGTAAATAATGACATATATGAAACTGAAACTATAATTAACAGTACTTATTAGAATAACTCAAAGTTCAGTGATTATGCAGTGCTTAGAGTTATTCCTCCATTAATCAAGTCAAACAAAATCTTTAGTATAGAAAAAGAGAATTGTAATTATTTTCTGCAAAATTTATGGCAATTATAAAAATATAGGTTAGAAAGAGATAAATTATAAAAGGACTATAAGAAAACGAATAATTCTCAAGAACCCTTTTGTATATCAGACAACCATCTGCTGTAAAACAGAACATACATTTCCCAATTTTAATCAGTAATGGTCTATTCTCCCTCAATGTATTAAAACTTGAGAACCAATCAAGGTTTTACAGCAGTGAATAGTCATATTTTTCTCATCAGCTAATTTTTCCGCATGGGCAAATCTCTAAAAAATGTTTTTGGACACACTGGGTTCTTCGAAAAACCTCCTGTGTCATTATAACACTAAAAACATAATCTGCATGATGTTCCTTTGATTAAAAATAATAACTTTTACTTTTTTAAAATTATTTGATCTCTATCAAATCTTTTGCTTTCACCAACCATCAACAATGTTTTCAAGACTCTGTTCTTAATATTGAAAAGTTTATTGCAGGTTTCACCACTTTACTGTGAAACTGTGTGTTTACTGTAAAACCATTAAAATAGGATTTTAATCTATATTTACAAACCAAATACCAAAACTAGCATAGTTTAACAGTTGTTTATTTAAGCAGCTATACTGTATTTCTTACAATCTTTAGGTTTTCAAATCTTTACTGATGTGTTTTTAAAAAATACTTTTTTTTCAGATTATATTTACAATAAAATATATTTAAACTCGAAAACAGACATAAAAAGAGTCCAGGAACAATTTCTCAAACATCAACGTCTTGAAACAGGTTCCATATATAAAAAGTCAGACAGAAAACTGTTGAAAATAAGAGGAGTTCAATAAATGAAGGAAAATCCTGGATCATTGTTTTATAAAAAAGATGAAAATTGTGATTGAAAATCTTTGCAATAAAGCAGTGAAGAGTAAAAATGCTTTACCTGCCCGGCCAACATCTCATAGAGGAGAACTCCATAAGCCCACCAGTCCACTGATTTTCCATAAGGCTGGTAAGCTATTATCTAAGAAACAAAAGAGACAAAACCCTCATAAATGTATAAATATATTTGTTACCATCAGACCTCAGACAGAACAGATGTCGATGTTCTGTCAGATGAGCACATCTGGTCAGACCAGCATACCCAGCAAACCCACAGTCAATACCTATTTATCCCTTTAGTATAGCCCCATTTATCCCTGTAGTTTTTTGTATGAAAATTAGACTTAAAACTACCTCAACGGGCATGGATGCCTTTAGTCATGTACAAAAAAACTACTCAATTACTTATTTTTTGGTGATTTTTTGAAGCGTATGGTGATCTGACCTTAAATAGTTTTTTTCTACATGACTAAAGGCATACACGCGAGTTGAGGGAGTTTAAAGTCTATTTTTCATACAAAACTACATGGATAAGCACAAATCTGATGTCTTGCGCATGCCTATGGGTATGCTGGTCCGACAGGCTATGCTGATCTGACAAAACGGCGCCTCCAGAACCCCAGTGATATTCTGGGTACGGCCTGATCTTCTATGGTGTGGTCAGCAGGGGGTATATGGAAGCTCAGAGAGGGACAGGAGGAGACCTTCTAACAGATCAGAAGGGCTCTGTCATCCACTGTCCTTTGGGCTCCACTGAGGAGGTGGGTGAGACAGGGATGTTGTTACGGCCAGTGGCCTTTTCTGTGTTTGTGTTTATTTTATTTTTTTTTCAGAGGCCTGATCAAATTGACTGCACCTGGAAGTGGATGTTTTTCCTGTGACACACCTTGGGGCCTACCGTGATTGGATCACCAATTGCCGGCTCCACCAATCATTGTTGAGGCCTCCATTTAAAACCAAAGGACTTCCTAGGGGAAGGCGCGGCTGATCCTTTGTTCAGACAGCTTGCCATTTTGTGGGGTGTAGGTTTGACTGCTGTAAAACTGGTGTTAGCTTTGATAGCTTAGTCTGCTCTAACAGATTTTGTTCACCTTGATTTCTTGTGTAATTTGCTTTGTCCCGGTGGGGGAACTTTGAAACGCCGTTAGAGACTTGTATTTTAGTTTTGTTTAACTTGTTTTGAGAGATCATTTTTGTTTGGTTAAGTTCTTTGATTTACATCTTTGTTTTGTGGATTTTGTTTTAGTGAATACTCTGTTGTTGAGAGTCCCTACACTTTGATTAATAATTGTTACCCTTATTTGTTTATTTTGAAAAACTCCAAACAATAAATCCCTAAATTGTTAAAACCTTACCACCAGGGTTTCTTTAATGTTACTTCCTTTTTCCCTGGCTGAGCCGGGTCGTAACATTTAAATGGGGGTTTGTCCGGGATATGTTTAATACAATCCTGTGGCTACAGTTTAGGGAAATTTGTTTGGTTTTGCTGCTTGGGGGTTCCGCTGTAAGATCTGTGCTGTTAGTTCAGAAATGGCTCAGTTTAATATTGACCAGTTCTTGGAACAGCCTTCCTTTGAGCAACTTGCATCTTGTCGTAAAGCTGATTTGTTTGAGATTGCAAGTTACTTTTCCATTTCTCATTCCAGACAACTACTGAAGAAGGAACTAAGGGATCTAATTGTAAATAAACCGGTTGAGTTGAATTTGTTATCTTTGCCTTCACAGATCAAAAGCTCATCGGCTCTACCAACTGTTGCTGAGCCTGCTGCAGAGACGGAGTCTGCTGGCCCCTCTAACCTTGCAGAGAGACCTCAGGAGCAAACACCAGAGGGCGACATGAAGGTGGTTGGTGGGATTCAGACTCCTGTCACACTTCCTAGGTTTGATCCCCTCTCGGCTTCCTCTGGATCTGTTGGGTCCAAAGTTGATGCTCGCCTGAAGGTTCGTCTCGCCAGATTGCAAGCTGAGGCTGAGGAGAAGGCACAACTCAGGCAATATCAGCTTGAAATTAAGCGGTTGGAAATTGAGGCTGAAAAAGCTATTAAGCTTCGACAGCTAGAGCTTGAGTATAAGGCCAGATTTCCAATTCAAACAACCAGTGAGAGCCCTAGTATTTCTGGTGGGCCCTCTATTAGACCCTTTGACATTACAAAGTATGTTTCTTTAGTACCTGAGTTTCGAGAGGCAGAGATTGATTCTTACTTCTCTGCTTTTGAGCGCATAGCACAGGCTTTGCAGTGGCCCCCTGATGTTTGGTCTTTGCTGCTTCAGTGCAGAATCCATGGTAAAGCTCAAGAGGTTGTAGCCGCCCTCCCTCTTTCAGACACCCTAAAGTATGATGTGGTTAAAGCTGCCATTTTGAAAGCTTATGAGCTTGTACCTGAGGCTTACCGGCAAAAATTTAGGTCTTTTAAGAAAAGCCCCTCACAGACCTATGTAGAGTTCGCCAGAGAAAAGGGAAGTCTCTTTGACCGTTGGTGTGCTTCAAATAAGGTGACAAATTTTGACACTCTGAGAGAACTTGTTCTGTTGGAAGAGTTCAAAAATTGTCTACCTGAAAGTGTTGTTGTTCATTTGAATGAACAAAAGGTAAACTCACTGTCTTCTGCTGCTGTGTTAGCTGATGAGTATGTGCTTACACATAAGTCTACCTTTCAGTCTGTGCTCAATAGAAGTGTGTCTATAAAATCAGCTGTTGAACCACCCAAGTTAACTCCTCAAAAGAATGACAAGGAGTGTTTCTATTGTCACAAAACAGGTCATCTCATTGCTAATTGTTTAGCCTTGAAACGAAAAGAACAGAACACACAGTCCAAACCAAAAGGTGTGGGGCTAATAAGGAACCAGTCTCCTACCCCACGAAAGGCTGACCTTGGCTGTACTCCTGATCCGTGTTATGAACCTTTTTTGCTAACTGGATATGTTTCATTACCAGGAAAACTTGCAGATCCACATCCAGTTCGTATTTTGCGTGACACGGGTGCCTCCCAATCTATTATGTTAACTGACTCCCTACCGTTTTCTGAGTTGTCATCTTGTGGCTACAGTGTTGTTCTGCAAGGACTGGAAATGGGTTATGTCCCCCGGCCTGTACACTTGGTGCAGTTACAATCAGAACTGATTTCTGGTATTTTCCCCATTGCTGTTTGTTCTGAGCTTCCAGTTAAAGGTATTTCCCTTTTACTTGGTAATGATATTGCAGGTGGTAAAGTAACACCTTCCCTGGAAATATTAGACGTCCCCTGCTCCCGTCCTAAGAACGACGATGCAATACAGACTACTGTCTCTACTTCCTGTGTGCTCACCAGGGCTCAAAAATTGAAGAGAAACTCAGAAGAAAATGTAGACTTGTCTGACAGTGTGCTTATGTCAATCTTTTCAGAGGAGGAAAAAGTACCAGCTACAACACAGTTGCCCGCAGTCCCCCAGCTGAAACCTGATGTGCGACAAGCTGATTTCGGTTCTTCTCCCATCACCCGATCCCAGCTTTGTGCCGCTCAGAAGGTGGATCCAACTCTAAAAAGGTACTTCTCAGGTGTTGTAAGTGCTGACAAAGCTAGAGCTGAACAAGTAGCATTTTATGTAAATGATGGAGTATTGATGAGAAAATGGTGCCCTGTTGTCCTCCCTGATGCTGACTGGATTGTGGTACACCAAATTGTAATTCCATCAAGTTACCGCAAACACATTTTGGCCTTGGCACATGAAGGAAGCTGGGCAGGACATCTGGGGGTAACAAAAACTTATCAGAATGTTCTGAAACATTTTTACTGGCCCGGATTAAAAACAGATGTACGCCAGTATTGTCGCAGCTGTCATACCTGTCAGGTAACTGGTAAACCCAACCAAGTTATCCCTCCTGCTCCTCTCCATCCTATTTCTGTGGTTGGAGAACCTTTTGAGCAAATTATCATGGACTGTGTTGGGCCACTTCCACGCACAAAATCTGGTAATCAGTTCCTGCTCACCTTAATGTGTGCCTCAACTCGTTACCCAGAAGCAATCCCACTGCGTAAGATCACTTCCAGCTCAGTAGTAAAAGCGATGACAAAGTTTTTTTCCACCTTCGGCCTTCCTAGAGTAATTCAAACTGATCAAGGCACAAACTTTCAGTCTAAGCTTTTTACGCAAGTCCTTAAGGAACTGAACATACAGCATACAGTCTCCAGTGCCTATCATCCTGAATCTCAAGGAGCTTTGGAGCGTTGGCATCAGACGTTAAAGTCTATGCTACGAAAATATTGTATAGAAACAGAAAAGGACTGGGATGAAGGGTTACCTTTTGTTTTGTTTGCAGCTCGGGAGGCTATTCAAGAGTCTCTAAGATTCAGCCCAGCTGAGTTGGTGTTTGGCCATACGCTCCGTAGCCCTCTAAAAATCCTTAAAGAGAAAATCTTGGAGATAAATGTTTCTCCCCAGGAGAACATTTTGGACTATGTCTGCAAGTTCAGAGAAAGACTGCATCAGTCTTGTGCTTTTGCAAAAGAAATATTAGGGGAGTCTTAAAGGTCCATGAAGAAGCATTATGACCAGTCTGCCCTGTCTCGTTCTTTTGCCAAGGGGGAAAAAGTCCTGGCTTTACTACCTGTTCCTGGTTCTACTCTTTCTGCCAAGTTTTCAGGACCTTATGTGGTTCAGGAGAAGTTGAGTGAGACAGATTATGTAATCAGCACTCCTGAAAGAAGGAGAAAATCTCGGGTCTGTCACATAAATATGTTAAAGCCGTACTATTCTCGAGACCCAAACGGTAATCCTGACCGTCAAACAGGTCAACCTTTACCTTCAACTTGCTCCTCAGCATTGATTGTAAGGGAGTGTTCTGACTCTGCTGTAGAGGATGGTTTAACATTGCGTTCCATTTCTTACCAAAGCTCACGATTGTCAAACTCTGAAATGTTGAAGGTCCTACCTAACCAGCTTTCACATTTAACAGAGGAACAAAAAAATGATATTATTGTCTTGCTCAATAGTTACCCAGAACTGTTCCGTGATGTGCCAACACAAACTTCAGTGCTTAAACATGACATTGATGTTGCTGGGGCCAAGCCAATAAAGCAACATCCGTACAGAACAAACCCAGTTAAAAGAATCTTGATGAACGGTGAAACAGACTACATGTTACAACATGGGTTTGCTAAGCAAAGTTCCAGCCCATGGAGCTCCCCATGTCTTTTGGAGATGAAACCTGATGGCTCTCCTCGTTTTATAACAGATTTCCGAAAAGTTAATTCAGTTACTGTTATTGATTCATATCCACTTCCCCGTATAGAGGATTGTGTTGATACCATTGGTAATGCCAATTTTGTAAGTAAACCGGACCTATTAAAAGGATACTGGCAGGTACCATTAACTGACCGTGCATCAGAGATCTCTGCATTTGTAACACCAGATCAGTTTTTGCAATATACAGTCATGGCATTTGGCATGTGTAATGCCCCAGCCACCTTTCAGCGGTTGGTTAACACTGTTCTGTCTGGATTACCAAACTGTAATGCATATCTTGACGATCTCATTGTGTACACTTCTACCTGGGAAGAACACATAAAAATCTTAAAAGCTGTGTTCACTCGGCTTGCTGACGCTTCGCTTACTGTAAACTTAGCAAAGTGTGATTTTGGTAAAGCAACTGTCACTTACCTTGGTAGGCAAGTCGGCCGAGGACAAGTATGCCCTTTAGAAGCCAAAATAAAAGCCATCGTTCAGTTTCCTGTCCCTAGCACAAGAAAAGCCCTTCGCCGTTTCCTTGGCATGGCCAGTTATTACCGAAATTTCTGTCGAAATTTTTCAACGGTAGCCCACCCTCTCACTACTCTGCTGAGCCCAAAAGTAGACTTTGTCTGGACTCCTGAGTGTCAACATGCTTTTGAAAGTATAAAATCTCTTTTGTCACATGCACCTGTGCTTTCCTCTCCAGACATGTCAAAGGCTTTCAAACTTGAAGTGGATGCTAGTGCTGTTGGAGCTGGTGCTGTACTGTTACAGGAAGGTGGGGACGGAGCTGATCATCCCGTCTTTTATTTTTCCCGTAAATTTACACCCAGTCAACTCAATTACTCCATCATTGAGAAAGAAACTCTGGCTTTGCTACTTGCACTTCAACACTTTGAGGTTTACCTAGGGTCTAGCCCTGTGCCAATCACAGTATACACCGACCACAACCCCCTTGTTTTCCTTTCTCGAATGTACAACCACAATCAGAGACTCATGCGGTGGGCGTTACTGGTACAGGATTACCATCTTAATATTAAACATAAGAAAGGTGCAGACAACTTCTTAGCAGATGCCTTATCTAGAGTGTAGCTTATAGTTTCCTTCAGTTGGAAATGTTCCTCCCAAACCCTTTTAGGTTAGGATTTTAAGGGGGGAGGTGTTACGGCCAGTGGCCTTTTCTGTGTTTGTGTTTATTTTATTTTTTTTCAGAGGCCTGATCAAATTGACTGCACCTGGAAGTGGATGTTTTTCCTGTGACACACCTTGGGGCCTACCGTGATTGGATCACCAATTGCCGGCTCCACCAATCATTGTTGAGGCCTCCATTTAAAACCAAAGGACTTCCTAGGGGAAGGCGCGGCTGATCCTTTGTTCAGACAGCTTGCCATTTTGTGGGGTGTAGGTTTGACTGCTGTAAAACTGGTGTTAGCTTTGATAGCTTAGTCTGCTCTAACAGATTTTGTTCACCTTGATTTCTTGTGTAATTTGCTTTGTCCCGGTGGGGGAACTTTGAAACGCCGTTAGAGACTTGTATTTTAGTTTTGTTTAACTTGTTTTGAGAGATCATTTTTGTTTGGTTAAGTTCTTTGATTTACATCTTTGTTTTGTGGATTTTGTTTTAGTGAATACTCTGTTGTTGAGAGTCCCTACATTTTGATTAATAATTGTTACCCTTATTTGTTTATTTTGAAAAACTCCAAACATTAAATCCCTAAATTGTTAAAACCTTACCACCAGGGTTTCTTTAATGTTACTTCCTTTTTCCCTGGCTGAGCCGGGTCGTAACAGATGTTAACTAGGGTAACAGTCATCAGTCATGGACAGTGAGTTCACCCCTTGAAGACTGTGGATGCCTGAAGCAGCAGACTGCTTCACCCACAGTGTAGGAAGGAAAGAGGTCATTCACACCTAATGATGTCAGACCGCTATTAATTGTGTTGTGATACTGTTTACTGCCATTCACATGTTGCTTTCTTGCAACTGGGATCAATTATCCTCATACCTAATTCATTTGTAAAGAAAGGTTGAAACAGCATCATAAATCCCATTTCATTTTCCTCTTCAATTGCTTTTTTAGATTTTTCTGCAGAGAAGTAAAGATGAAAACTACAGGGTGAATAGATGAGGTCTTACATAGAAGATACTAAAGAAAAAATGAACAAAAGCCTTTTTTTTTTACCCCAATCTCAACTAATCAAACAGACCACCCATTAAAGCCAGCGAGTTATTTTGAGCTGCAGTGACAAAGGCAATAGCTCCTACCATCCAATTTCCCATCCCTCCACACCTCCCTCCCTCCCACACATGCTCTACACACAGACATAATAACCACACAGTTGCACAAGCATAGCGCTAAATTGCAGCTGCATTTGATTTTAACGCACAAATGTAGCATTTTCTACCGCTTCCAAATGGTTCATAAATTACACCTTGCTTCAAAAGCTTCCTGGATAAAGAAAGAAGCCTGAAATGTGGCTGCATTTTGGGCTATATAAGGAAATGGGGGCAAAATATAGTAAAGTACAGCACTGATGTACAAATCTAAATAACCTTTATTGCAAAAAAAAAAAAAAAAAAAAAGGTAGTCCTGAGGATTTCACAAAAAAGTAAGCTTATAAAAAGTAAAAATGAATCTTTTTTTGTAAAAGAGAAAAGTCTAAGAAGCATTTAAACCTAGCTAGAAATAAATGTGAAGGATCCTTTCGAAACACAAAGCATAATAAAGCAACAGAAGATGCATTAAAAAATACAGGCTGTTAAAAAAGAAGTGTCTGATTATGCTGCTTAACAGGATATAATAATTGCATTCATTCACACTAAAAGGACAGTACAAGGAAAAAACTTCAGCAAATTATGGATGGATTTAATTTTGTCCAGATGGTTAAAGGACCGACACGGATTACAAACACTTGTAGCACTAAAATTGACTTAATCTTTACCAATCATCCTGAACGGATCACAAAATCATACAATATGTTGACTGGTCTCTCAGATCATAACATGGTGCTGATAACAAGAAAGTTAACCAGACAGCGATTCTCAGCCTATTCCGGAAAGAAGGAGTTCATTGGCATTCCAAGGAACAAACAGGAACAATTTCACACTGCAATAAGAAATATGAACTGGGACATTTTACTATTGGATAATGAACTGGAAATAATTAGTCAGAAATTCACTGAATGCTTACAGACAAAAATTAATGAATTTGCAGTGACAATTAAACACAAAAGCAGAAAGTGTTCTCTTCCCTGGCTCAGTGACGACATCAAACAATTAATGAAAGACAGAGATAATGCCCTTAAAAAAGCCAATAAGTCCAAACTATCTTGTGAGAGACAAAAATTTGTTTCATTACGGAATAAAGTGACAAGTCAACTACGAAAAGCAAAGGCAGACTTTTTTATCACAATTATTAAAAACTGTCATGGAAACCCAAAAGCTATTTGGGAACAGATTAATAAATTAACAGGTAAAACTGTTTCCAGTAACAATTTAATACAGTTGAAGAACAATGGCATGCTTTTGCAGGATCAGTCTGATGTGGCACAGACACTAAATTAATATTTTGTTGATTCTGTTGAGACCATAGTCAAAAGTTTTCCTGTGAAATATAACAACATACCTGCCTTTAGTTCAGAATTGTTAATTGAGCCCCCACTAAATCCAACATCTGTATCCATATCCGATGTGGAAAAGGCAATTAAACAGCTTAAGTATTCAAGAGCAAAAGACGTGTATGGGATGGACACACACATGTTAAAACGAATAGGTCAGTCAATTATGGGTCCACTAACACATATCATTAATATGTCACTAGACCAAGGGAAATTTCCTGAGCCATGGAAATTTGCTAGCGTCATTCCCATATTTAAAGGTGGCAACTCTCTTCTGACATCTAATTATCGACCTATCAGCATTTTGCCAACAGTATCTAAAGTTTTTGAAAAACTGGTTGCTAAACAAATCATTAATCATCTTAATTGCAGTTCCTTTCCTTTACACTCAATGCAGTTTGGATTTAGGGTTAATCATTCTACAGAGACAGCAACAAGTTATTTTCTGGAAAAGGTTAAATCCAATATGGACAAAGGAAGGATAGTGGGAGCAATTTTTTTAGACCTTCGTAAAGCTTTTGATACAGTTAATCATTCCATTTTACTGTACAAACTCAGTACATTTAATTTTTCCCCCAAATTCATTAGCCTCATTAGTTCATACCTTTCATCTCGTTCTCAAAGTGTAAGAATTGACCAATACAATTCCACCCCCTTATTATTATCAACTGGTGTTCCACAGGGATCAATTGTAGGACCAATTCTTTTCAGTCTATATATTAATGATTTACCATCTGTGTGCAAGAACTGTGACACTTTGATGTATGCAGACGACACAGCTATCTTGGCTTATGGAAAATCCACAGAGGAAGTTGCCGCAAAACTAACTGAGGCCATGTCACTGATCTCAACCTGGCTTGAGCAATCCTGTCTGCAACTGAACATATCTAAAACAGTTACCATGTTTTTTTCAAAAAACAACCTCATAAATATAGAACCTGAAATTTTAATATCTGGAGAAAGATTACAGGTCGTCACTGAATATAAATATTTAGGTTTACATATAGATTCGCATCTCAATTTCAAAACTCATATCCAAAAGGTTCGTAATAGGATTAAGTTTAGTTTAGCAAACTTCAGATTCATTAGAGATTTTCTTTCAACTGAAGCTGCTAAATCATATTTTTTCTCCATGATTTTATCCCATATAACATATTGTCTAATAAGTTGGTCCAATACTCACTCTACTACAATAAAACCATTAGAAACATTATATAAACAAGCATTAAAAATACTGGATAAAAAACCTTACCACTACCACCACTGTAGTATTCTGAGGAAATATCAGTTACTTACATGGAACAATCTTATCAAATTCAAAAACATCTGTTTAATTTATAAAATCAGACATGGTTTAGCACCACCTCCACTATGTGACTTTGTACAGTTCAGATCCAGTGATGTCAGGGTAACCAGAGGGGCAGTGAGGGAAGACTGCATCATCCCCCGGAGAAAAACAGCCTTTGGTCAGGCTGTTTTCTCCGTAAGAGCATCTCAACAATGGAACACAGTGCCAGAAACCATCAGAGACTCTTTGTCATTCTCTTCATTCAAAAAGAATGCAAAAAAATGGCTTGTAGAGAGCCAAATTTGTGGGCACTAAGGTTTTTAGTGTGTATTTAAATAATTTTACAATATATTTTTAATAATTTTACATACATTGTACTTCTTAACCATAATGTTTTTATGTAATTGGTATTGTAATTTAATCTTGTGATTTTATACTTGTGTTTATTTTTAAGGTTGCCTTTTTAATATCTGGCTGGGGGACTACCGATGAAAATTAGCACTCCTTAGCTAACTCGGGTATATTTACATTGTTTTAATGTTTATTAATGTACACTGTCCCCTTTCAAATAAACAATAAATGAAATAAATGAAAAATGAAAAAAGCTTCAACCTGAATAAAACAAACCTGCTTTAAAAAAAAAATTTGCTCATCATCACAAATAATCCATCCCTTTATGATGTATATGTTTTCTATTATTATGTACTGCTTTAGTAATTTATATACTTTAAACCAAATAATCCAGTGACTCTTAATGTTTATTTTCTTATTTGATAGAAAGTCAGTTCTGTAGCATTTTAACAACACGTGATAGTAGCAGATTTGCAAATCTTATTTGGCTTGCGGTGATTGCAGAGTGACCCGTTGTTCTGGTTTTTATTAAATCTATTTTTTTAAGCACATCAAAGTTTTTACTTGGCAACGGAATACTTAAGTGTGAAAGAGAACGGCAATTTCATCTTTATTTTTCCCCCCGGGCGTCTCACCTCAGGTGCGATGTAGTCAGGGGTGCCGCAGAAGGTACGTGTGGACATTCCTTCATACAAGTTCTCTTTGCACATGCCAAAGTCTGCTATTTTAATGTGGCCCTCACAATCCAGCATCACATTATCCAGCTTCAAATCCCTGCAGCACAAAAAGCTTTATGAGAATTTACATTACTACCTTTTATTACATACTATTGCTGTTTGTTACCTTTAGAAAAAATCATGACATGAGACATGAATTAAACATGAAGTTAAGGCTGCATTGAATTTGACAATGAACTGAATAAAGCTATTAGGCAAACTATTCTATAACCAACGCCTAATGGATTTGGATCAGTTGAAAAAATTCATCTAAGCATGACCTCTTACTACTGACCTCCTTTATCTAAAAAAACAAAACAGATTTAATTCCAAAAATTCTCTGATAAGTTCTAAAACGGTGAAAACAGACCAAATCTAACCAAATCTAAGCATTATTTCTTCCTCTTGTTACCGCTCCTTCAAATTGTTTCCTAATCTTCTACTCTACCTGTTCCCTATGGGCGTGTTAAACAGTCAGTGTTTGACATCATGGTAAACACAAAGTTTTTTTTATCTAAAACTCCAAGAACCCACCTGTAGATTATTCCCTTCCGATGCAAGAAAAACAGACCATCTGCTATTTCAGCTGCATAAAACCTGCAAAACAGTTAAGATTTTTCAAAACAAAGACCTGAATTTTAACAATTATATTGCTTTGCATTCAGTTCCACTTTGATTCCACTTTCCACTTTCCTTTCACTTGTCTAATATCACAATGTATTTATTGTAAAATATAGAGACAAAGCAAAATAACAGATCTATTCTTTGTACAAAATGACCTAATTGGTGAACATATATCTTTCTTTAGATGTTCTATGTCGTTTAAAGAAACAGATCAATGTAGGAGGAATGTTTTTCTGAATGAATAAACCAGGCTTTAAAACATCACTAATAAACCAAGGTTGTGTTCTTTTATAATGATTCAGTAAAGAATCTAATCCAAATTGAGTCTCTTCGTTCTCTTTTACCAACAGCTTCAATAGAGGAAAATAAATTTTTTGATTCTTATAGTAAAAAATTTTTTTCCCACTATTAATATATGATAGAAGCTCAACCATGTCTACGTATGTGCGATAAATGTTTGCATATCTGTAATAAAAAAGTCTAAAAACATTAATATAAAGTATTCAAAACCTTGTTTTTTAAATATGCATGCAACTGCACAACAGAGTTCATCTGGAGGTTGAAGCTGCCTGCAGAATATTATTTGTGATTTGAAATTATGTGAGTGTGCATATTTCAGAGAGATTTCTTACACTGCCTGTGGCTCCTTAAACTTGCCCATACGCTGGATATGATACATAAGATCTCCTCCGTTAATGTACTCCATCACAAAGTAAAGTCGGTCCTATAACAAAACAAATAGCAGATGAACAAATGTGCAGCAGGCGATTTCTTATTGTAAATCATTTCAAAAGCTTAACAAGTACACAGCAGAAAGTAAAGCAAAGAGGGCTATTTTTATATTTCTAGTTTTTATTTAAAAATCCTCAGCCTGTCCCTGCACTTTCAATTTTCCCTGTAGGGATGCCGAGAGAGGAAAGAGTACAGAAATGCTGAGCACAAAATAGAAATGTAATAAGAGTTACACTGCTTCCTTTTAAATAGTTTTTTTTCTGGTCTGTAAGAACACGCTGTCACTGCAGGAGGCAATGTCAGCTATATTAGCTGTGACGACAGCAAGCTCAAGTATTTTGTTTCTTTAACCTACCACAGTTTGAAAGCAGGAGTGGAGCTGTGTGAGAAAGGGCGGCTTGTCTCTCAGTGCCAGGACCCTCTTCTCCACCATTGTACATTCCACGTCGTCGTCCTGGATCACCACATCTTTCTTCAGGATCTTTATGGCATAGAGCTCCTCTGTGGACTTCATCTCTGCCAACATTACCTGCATTTGAAAGGATCGGACCAGAGAGTTTATTAAAAGGCAAAACTTTGGTTGTTTTACTTAAACTTCTGATGATGATCTTATAATATATAAATGAGCTCTCACCTTTCCAAAGCTGCCTTTTCCCAGCAGGGCCAGAAAGTTAAAGTCACTAAGCCGGACCCTGTCCATGTTACCTGAGGGCAGACTGAACCGCCGGTGGTCTGTTGGTGTGATCACCTTTTTACCATGGCCTAGCTTGGCTTTCTGGTACATACAATACACACACACATAGAAAAAAAGGTTACGAACACCATTTAATAAATGTAGGTGTAACTACATTTATTATCCTTTTCTATAAGATAAAAAAAACAAGATTTCCACAAACAGTGAGTGCAGGACACGTGCATCAGCCATTAGAAGGTTAGACAAGCTGTTGATGCCAATCCAAAACGAGGATATATCCAATACATGAAATAAGATTTTGGTTGAAATTGATTAACTTAATAACTTGTCTTTGAGGAGAAGTGAAACCATGAAGTTAAGAAAAATCATTAAAAATAATTTAAATTGCAGCTAAACATTTCAAATTTTACAAAATACTATAAGGAGACTGACCAACCAAGATAAGTGAAAATTGTTAGGTAGGAATTTAAAGAAGAACCAAAGAACTAGAGTTATAACCCACGATCAACTCAGACAAAAACAGCACAGAAGCAGCCAAGAAACCAAGAATGACTCTGCAGGAGCTGCAGAGATTCACAGCCCATGTAGAGTGAGCATTGTCAATGCAATCAAATCTGGCTCTTGCTAAAGATTTTCAAGAAAAGTATCTCTTGCTTGCAGCAGGCCAAATCAGATCAGATATGCCCAAAACCTCTTTGCTCATATGCAAAACATTATGTGTTAAAGCAAGCTAACACATAGCCCTCTGCACAGCATGCTGTTCATCCATCTCTATGATCTCTTATACCAATCCTCCAGCTCCTTCTGGAGGCTCTTTACAGCTTCAGTTGGGATTCAAGATCTTTCTAGAGAATCTTCTAACATGCTCTTCTTCAAATCATGCTTTACAGCTTTTACTTTTGTGACATAAAATCACATAAACTCCCAATAAAATACACAGGTTAGAATTGGAAAGTGACAAAAAGTGAAAATATTCAAGGGTATTGTTTGTCAGCTTTTGAATATAATGCACCTACTACCTTCTGTTTTTTTTCCCCATCTGACTATGTTGTTGTTTTCTTAGACATCCTCAGACTAAGCAGCATCTTACTGTTGATGCCCTTTAGTAAAGGTGTCAGACGGCACTTTTAAGATGCTAGGATAATGATTAATTTTCTAAACACCTTCAAATAGATTGTTAAAATTAGACAGATATGACTCAGAAATGGTGCGCCAATGAGAGCTGTTACCATGATAAACAGGAAATTCAATATCCCACACAATAAATCTAATCAACAGAGGTGACATGGCATGGCAGCTCCTTAACAGTACGGCTTTAATAAACATTGACTATAAGGTCTTGGAAAATAATTCAGTGAAAATGCTTTTAACAACAAATAAGATTGTGTTTTAATGTCCAACAAAAAAGTAGTGCAGAATTGTTAGTTGTAAAATTCTGTAAAAAGTACAATCTGAAAAGAGTTGCATAAATCAAAACCTCCAGTGTCAAAAATGCAAAAATCATCTGCCACATTTAGAGCTGTAGGTATTTTGGCATGTCCCTGGAAAGGAAGACACCTACAATTCAATGTGCTTTGAACCATTAATTCACAGCTCTAGATTTGTGTTTATTAAAAGTTCAACCTTTACCCAAATCTTATGTCTTTTGCTGCTTCTCATCATTTCTCATTTAGTATTACCCTGTAAATAGCTCAAACTAATGTATTTAAATCAACTGCACAGCAGAGTGAAATCCCCCTGACCCTACTAGGATGGGGGACCTGACCTGCTTAAAAATCTATCCCTCAAATAGATTAGAACAGAATAGAATTCAACTTTATTGTCATTAGACTGTCACAAGTACAAAGCAACAAATGTCTATACATCTATCCAGAAGTGCTATACAGGATATAAATATGTATTTACATGTGTACAGAAACTATGTATCTATGGACTATAAATGGTATATTTACAGAGAGTAATTAAAAATTGGATACAAAATAAATAAATAAATATGGAGGCAATTAAGATTATACAGGTAAGTCAGGGTATGGATGATATATATATATATATATATATATATATATATATATATATATATATATATATATATATATATATTAGTGTGGTTATAATACAGGATAAATAATGACAGATAACAGCAGATAAAATATTTACTGATAATATAATAACAGTTATTTAAAAAGGTATTTCAACCACTGAATATATATAATTATAATAGATAAACCAAAACTTCAGCCTGCACCATATAGTTACTATGGGTGCAGGCTGAAGTTAATGTTTTGCCTTTTATGTAGACCACAAAAGTGAATGCAGAACACCGTTCTTCTATATTTATCATTGTCCTTCCACTTCAGTATTATGCACTACTTTGTGTTGCTTTAATATATATTAATTCCAATGAACAGAATACATATTAGTGGTTGCAATATGAAAAGAATGAAAAGGAGTCCGGTGGTTGAAATACCCTTTTAAAGCAACAAATGTTGATTGATGTCCGCTTATTACTTATATCTTTAACTGTTGCATTGGATCCAGATTTCAGCTTCTGTCATTAATGCTCAAGCATCAACCATAATGAGGCACTTCAAGTCTCCCAGTTCTTGACCCTTCAGCTTTCCTTCGCTCTTTCTCATCACTTCTGAAGTATTCTATATAAGACCAAAATATTTGGAATAAAAACAGTTCAGATGGCAGATCTCCGGATGAAAAATCTTTGAAAGTTTGATTATTTCTTAGAATCAACTCAGAGAGTTCACATTACCATATTTTTGTTGCTTACACCAAGCATACGCAATGTCTTTAAATAAAAACAAGAGTGTTCTTTATGATATTCTGTCTTTAAAATCCTCTTAGAGTGCACTTTTTTATTTGAGAGACACCTAGTGGTCATTTCTGAGATATAACTTTAATAGTAAAAAGAAGGGATCTTTCTTAAAAAACTATATAACTTTTAACACAACCCACATCAATAGTTTCACTTCAAACAATTACAGTACTTTGACCATTTCATCAAACCAGATGCAATGCAGCCAAACATGAGTCACACACGTACGGCATACTGCACACACAGCAGTCAAACTCAGAACCTGTGAATATACAATCAGGCAGTTACAATAATCAGTGTTTTTCCATGCTTATGGCCACACAGCCTTCTATAGTCCTCATCAGACTAGTAGAAGGAGGACAGTAATCACCCAGTGGGGAGGGGGATGTGGATCTATGCTGGCCAGTGGCTGTGCAGTCCAAGGTAAGGATGCTCCAAAACCAGAGGCCAGAGAGGACCACAAATTTACTAACAACAATGCTGTTTGGTTTTCATGTGTTTGATAAAAAATCCTTATGTATTAACAGTTGAAGCAGTGTAGCTGTTAGAAACAGCCTGATTAGGATGGTTCCTGTCTGGATATATACATATTTAAGAGCATCATTTGTTTATACTACATCAATAAACTTTTATACTGTCCCTTAAATCTGAACTAAGGGCCAAACATCATCATATTTAGAAGCCAGGAACATCAGAAAATGTAAAATCAGCCTATTTGTTCTTTTGTTTTGTTCTGTGGATAGTCATAGGTTAATGTATTGCATTTGTGGAAAAAAAAGATACTTTAGGGGGTGATGTGTGCTGCTTATTGTTGACACAGATGATGGTTATAGTGAGCTATTCCACAGCAAAGATCATTTGTCTCGGCAACTTGGATTAACTCTGTAGAATAAAGTTGATGAAGATGTTTCCAACTCTGTGATAAACCACAGAAACCAGTGGATCAGTGCATTATTATTGGATCAGTGCTGTGTGTGCAGTATATTATCTATTTTTTTTATCCATCATGTATCCTGTTTTTATAAATATCTTCTAATGTTTAAAGATAAAATTAAATCGGTAATCAAGCACTCTTCCTGCATCTTTTTAGCATGTCAAATAAATACAACCCTGAGTTGTTGTTGTTATTTTTCTCTGTGCCTGAGTCAAATGGGCAACAGCTAAATTAACTGCACCTACTGTCTGGTAATTAGTCTTTTAACTTAGAAAAAATACATATCTTAGACTAACTTTTACATGTTTTCAGAAATCTCAGTGGAGACCAACTTAAATGGGTTGAGTGACACCGTAGAATAATGTTTGGCTGCATCAGTGTAGTGTAATTAATCTCTAACAAGAATAACAGATCTATTATCTGGAGAAAAATTAGACTTACAGAACAACTTCATGTCTAGCCAGTACAAGTTATCAAAGTTATATAATTATCCAAGTTATAGGAGATGGTCACTAGATGGTCACTATTTCCAACGTTTTGATTTTTTTATGTTGTGTAACATATGTCTTAATATTGGACAAAAAAAATATTTTGATAAAAGCTTTAAGCCTCCAAATCGGGGAACATAAAAATAAACAAAAAAGATTACTTGTGCCTTTTAAAGGTATAGAGGACAATCTTTTATTTCCAGGGTGGATCATCTAAATAAGTGGTCCTCCTAATTGTCAATCATTTTGGTGTTATATGATTACGTAAGGCCGCCCTGCTTGCTCACCCAGTTAGCTATCTTTTTTGCGCATGAACACTTGCACACGCTGTCGCTACCCGACAGTGGCAAATAATAACAAAGATGGAGCAGGCACCCCG
Source organism: Cyprinodon tularosa (assembly GCF_016077235.1). Taxonomy (NCBI): domain Eukaryota; kingdom Metazoa; phylum Chordata; class Actinopteri; order Cyprinodontiformes; family Cyprinodontidae; genus Cyprinodon; species Cyprinodon tularosa. The sequence goes on from NW_024039363.1 coordinate 542,783, forward strand.
CGGTGGAGGAGGAATAACGTGTACAATGGAGTGATCATCTGTCCTACCGGCCAGTTAACTGAGTTTACTTTAAAGTCCACTATATAGCCCCCGCTGTATGTGGATACAGTTTGTATGGGCTATGAGAACAGCACATTTTAAACAGGGCGTGTATGAGAAGGAATGGGCCCATGCATTTTTTTTTTAAAGTGGAGAGGGCGGGTCGTTTAAAAAATCCTTTACAATACCTTTAAGCTTTAAGCTGTAGCTCTTCAAAAATGTTAAACCAGTATCATCTCGTTGGAATAGTACAAACTGTATCCTCACCCTTTGCCTGTTGGTTATTCTAAAAATCATCTTTGTCATTGATTGCTGCTGAGAAACTAGGACCTCAAATCTGCTTTGGAAATTCATCAAAGTACTTTTGAACAAATTGTGAGCTTCCTTAAATGTAAACAAATGTGGTACAATAATATCTTATCTTTCATTTTGACTATTGTGAATTTCCTCTCATAACAGAATTCAATTTTATATTCTATCATCATTATCTTACTGAAACAATGCATACATTTGCAATTTGATTAACAAAAACAAATGAGTTGGGTGCAGGTGTATTATTTGCACGATGGCCTTTGTTAGTAAATCAGATTAATTTGTGGAGTCCAAGCAACAATCCACAAACAATCCCAGTACAGCAGGGGAATAAGTGAAAAGCAAGCCGAAAAACACGAGAGAAACAGAAGCAGCAGGCAGGGGAGCTACCTTGAGATAGTGGATATTTAACTGGCAGGCCTAGAAGAGAGAAGAGACTCACTCATTAGTGGGCTAAACAATTAACCTAAGTGTGCAAGTCTGAATGACACACACCAGCAAAAACATGAAGTTATTACTCTGACGACTAGAAAATATTAAACCATAAAAAAAAAATCACATCTTTTGCATCCCAACCCTAGTTTCCATGGCAACCAGCGGTTGTGTGAAGATGTCAGCGACAAAGAAAGCCAAGGTTGGTCGGTTCGTACAGTATGAAGAAAAGAAGCAAATTAATACTCAGTTCCTGAGGGAGTGCTGTGAGAAGAAGGCATTTACATTTAGTATTAAACCCTGTACCTCTCAGACACAACCATTTCACCAACACACCAACCTTAAGAGTTGGAGTTTCATGAAATAACCTTCTGTCTCTCACAATTCTTGGGCTTCTTGCATAAGTCCCAACAAGTTCTGAACTCCTCGCTATAGTACCCCAGTAAATAAACTCAGGTATATGGAGAGGATGTGAGTTTTAATTAAGATTGGATTCTGTACAAGCAACCTCACTGATCTGCAGTTATCAAAGCAACCACTAGAGAGCAATAACAGGCTACAGTGTGTCCTTTAGATGTAATCGGAAGGATCTGCAGTTTATTTTTCTAGTGATTAAAAAAACATGAGAAGCAGGTGAAAATTTCACTTAACAACAGATATCAATTCAATAGACTATAGACTCTCTCAGTTTTTATTTTTGTTGAGAAGTAATAAAGAGAGAGACTGCAGGAAAGCAGAAATGAGTCTCCATATGTTGTGGGAAATGTTTTGAAAAAAGGCATGTGAATGGGTTAAACCTCTAAAATCAATCAAAGTGACCAGTCTTGAATCCAGATAGGAGGCCCCCTTAAACTTAGGTGCAACATTTCCAGTCTTTCAGATCTACAGTATGTAAGCTCTGTTAAGCATCCAGTGCCATTTAAAGTCATACCTGGTAGAGATTTAAACCCATAAAATAAATCCATCTTTATTGCAGCTGCATCATTTTGCACGGAAACCTGTTCTAATTTTTCCATCTATTTTTTTACTTGTTCAGTGGAAATACAATCAAAGTAGCCATTTACTGGCCCACCTTCAATAAAACTCCCTTTTGGAAAAACAACCAAAAAAAAGAAAAAAAGTACCTAGCTTTTCCATGACATGACAAGTTATAGTATACCGATAAAATTATTTTTGGCAGCTGTTATATGAGCAAACTCTACATATGATCATTTATCTTTTCCTGCAGGATTATGGTCTATGGATTTAGCAAAAGTTGATTTTTCTATGCTAGTGAACAATTTCTCTGTTGACTTGGTTATAAAATGAGAAGTCATTCTCCCTTTATTAATAGTTAAATAGTGCCTTTCCTGGCTTACAATTGAGAATAAACTGCTTTTTTATACACTTATGCTGTTTAAGTCAGTTTTTAGTAGTAATATTCCAGCTTTTATCCTTTCAAAAATTGTTTTTAGTATTTCTGTTCATGATCAACAATAGAGTTTCCCGTAAAGGGCAGCTTGTTTTACCAGGTCCAAAAACCAATGCTTTATTCCTTTTATTTATATACTGTAGATCATTACGTCTTTGGAATAATCTACCTCAATACATCTGCTGCAGTTGTAGCAAATAATCTTTTAAAAAAATTCTGAGACTCCATTTGATGCCCTGAAGTGTTTTTGTTTTATTGGGTGTTTTAATTTACTTTTTTTGTGCATTCTCTGATCATTTCTAAACTATTTGTTAAGAAATGAAATTTTTGGAAATGTAATATTTTGTGACTGTGCTTTGTATTGAATGCCTTTAATTTGGACCCCAGTAGACTAGCTGTTTGTCCTGGCAAAAGCTAATGGTGCTCCTTAATGAAATTACCCCAAAAAAGAAACAAAAAAAAAAAAAACAATTACAAGAAACCATAGACTTTAAAAGAGAGAGCCCATAGTACCATACATACACCTCTGTACTTTAAAGTGAGCTTAAGTTGCCTTTTCATCCATTTATTTGTGGTTTGATATGAAAAAAACTATTGTTTACTGTTAAAATCTCAGTTTTCATCTGACCAAAGTATACAGTCCTAACATGGTTTCAAAATGTTAAAGCAGAGTTAAACCAAATCAGAGCTTTAATGGCCACTAATGTTTTTATAGAACCTTGGTTAGGGGTATTACTGAGGTTTGAACCTTCCTATCAATGCTGCTTACAGTTCATTAATGGTCACAAGATCAATTTTAGTCCTCAAACCACCTAGTAGCCAGTGACTATAAGAAATAGGCAAATTTGTCACGTCATAATTGTCTTTATTTCAACAAATTTTTTTACTCAAACTTATATCCCCTAGATTGAGCACAGCTACATAATACAGGGAACCCACTTACACGATCCATTATATAACTGGGATTAATAGCATTTTTGGTTTATTTTGTCACTATAATATTGAGTATAAATGTGTAGTAGGAAAGGAATCTATGGTACAGCCTTGTGACAAAACAAATGAAGCTCTTAAAGTTCAATCAATGACGTCAGCCTGCAGTGATAAATAGGCTCATCTTAGAAAAGGTCAGAGTTATATCCAATAATCTATTATCATCATTATCTTATAAGGATAATATGTATGATAACTTGTTGAGAAGATATGTTTCAGTGAGTGACCTCAATATTTTTGCATCTATCTAGGTTATCAGTAGTGACAACCCTAAATGTCAAGATGGCTGCAACTTGTTACATGCAAGTTTAATGAAACTTTAATGGTGTGTCTATGATTGAGAGTAGATGCCTTTTTGCTTAAGACATTTTATACCGGGTTCCCACATTAATCTACAACAGGACTGACTCACACTTGCAAAAAAAAAAATAAAATAACAGATAATCTAAAGAACAGCTTCCATTCTAAGTATTTTACTTCATTTTTGTCACCATCTCTGTAGCACTTGATAAAAGAAAATAAGGGTATAGGATGATGTTTCCATAGCGACAAGAAAGAGAAGGACCTTATTTGTTAAAGCCCATATGAGCAGCTGAAAAAGACATTTGAAAATAATTTTTTTCCTTTCTCTTTAAAAAAAAAAAAACTAAAATGCCCACCTCAAACTTTTGTCGAAGCTCCAGATTGACGTCGTCTACCTCAGGAATGGGAACATTGTAATATTCTCCTTCCTCCTGGTTTAGGAGCTTGTACCTGACAGAGCAGAAAGGGGCGAGATAATCTTATTTCTTTAGCAATATTCTTTCATACCTGAACATACAGACTAATGTATTCCAATTAATCTTTGAATTCTCCCATCTGTCCTCCCACTCACACTTAAGTCTTTATGCTTCTGCTCTCTTTAATTACAAGTACTTGATTTCTATTTTCTGTATGTTTGCAGGGCTCTACTCTTTTGCTACATTGAGCTTGCTTCTAATTAAGGTCTAATGAAGTGTCATTTATAGGAAAGACTGCAGCTAAACACCCAAACAATAGTATTTTTTAAGCTGTCTGCCAACATTTGACACTTGTATTTCCTCAGTTTCCTTTTGAGCAGAAGCTATTTAAGCTAAAGCAGGAATGCTAATCTTGCTTCAAAGTGAGAAACAGCAGATCTACAGAGAGAAGCAATTGTCTCCAACAGGTTGTTTCTTAGATATTCTTTTATCTTCATACCAAACATGGGGTTTAAAATGATTAAAGAATGGTTGTGTTAATTAAAAACAGACAAAATTGGTGTTCTTCTGTTTCCATTATGTTGTAAATTACCTGAAAAAGTAACAAATGTCAAATCAAACTGGAACTTTGTGCCAAGTTTGTCTTTTATGGACTGAAACTGGTCTAAAAAAGGAGGAGAAGAAAGGCCTCAGAAGAGACAGATATGTCCCAGAATGCTTTGCGCGGAGAGCTCTCCTCGCAAAGCATTATGGGATTTACCGTCAGAGTGGCCCACTGTTATCACAGGCTTTCACTACCGACAGTGGCGACTAAAAACAAAGATGGCGCAGGTACCACACAGTGGAGGAGGAGTTACGTGACCTACGGGGACCAAAAAACAGTGATCATCTGTTCAAACGGTCAGTTAACTGAGTTTGCTATAAATTCCACTATGAGAGCAGCAACTTTTAAACAGAGCATGCGTGAGGAAAACAATGGGCTTGTGCAAGCTCTTGCACGACTTTAAAAGGCGTTCTTACTCGAGAACTGGTACAGGGACATGCATGTGCTTTTTTTTGTTTTTTTTTTAAGTGAAGAGGGTTGGTCTTTTAAAAAAATTGGGAAAATCCCCCACAATACATTTAAAGGATAAACTATTATTTTGAAATAAATCTTTTATTGAAAGATATGGAAGGGTTGGAGCAAAATTATTTCTTTTTAGCGTGGAGGTAAATGCTACAAAAATATGAATTTAAAGCAGCATGCAATTGAACAATATATAAAAAAAATTTTATGCTATCGGGGAAACTAACCATCCACAATGAGAAGCCTTGATGAGCTCAGAAACCCCAAATGACATAGAGCCCATGAAGTCGTTCCTGGTGGTTCTGTCCCAGTCCCATACTTCAATTGACAGACGTCGATCTTTATCTGATGCTTTCAGCTTACTGTACAGACATACACACACACACACAATCAAAAATGTATTCATAGTTAAATCTTTGCATTTTGATTTTACAGGAAGCTTTTAAATGATTTTCTAAAAGATCAAACTGACTCACAAGGTGAAGGACTCGTTCCAGCAGGGATTGAGCGAGGAACGGATGGTCCTGGTCTTCTGTTTGGTCTCGTTCTTTGGGTCTGGAATGAGCTTGAGTTTGACATAGGGGTCTGATAAACCATTTGGATCCATGGGAATCAGATTCCTGGCTTCACCCACTGGAAGGAAAATATAGACAGATTGGTGAATTTTACAGACATTAATCTTAGCAGCAAAGGAAAGCATCGTAAGTAGTTTTAGTTATTGAACTCATCTACATGATCAATAGCCAAAAGTGTATCTATTGAATGTGTTATGGAATCTGAATCCAATCGTGCACATAAATAATATATTTGTGTGTACAATTATAGTTCAATTCATGAGTAAAAATGAATTAGAATTTATATATTGACTGAGAAAGACAGAGGGAAAGGAGGATGACTTGGTAAAAGGCACTCTACTGTACTAGAACAGAAATCTAAACTTCATGATATCCCAGATGATATCCACTCCACCAGAGGATGTGGTGGAGTGGATCATTTACAATGATCAGCACCCTCTCCATCAGGCAGTGGTCAGAGAGCAGAGCACCTTCTCTCAAAGGCTGCTCCAGCTCTGCTGGCGAAGGGAAAGATACAGGAAATCCTTCCTGCCATATGTCATTTGATTGTACAATAAAAATAAACTCTTGTCTCAGCATGCAGTAACCGGCGCTACACTGTTCTCCATATAATAGATGAATTATAATCTGTTCACTGTACCATATACTTAATTCATTTTACTTATATTTTAACCAATACTGTTTATGTATACATTTTTATACTGCATTTAAATTGTAAATACTTCTAGATGTTATTTTATTTTTTACCTCATTCTGTTGTGACTGTCACTATGAGTAATGCTGCTGCTATGCTGCAATTTCCCAGCTTGGGATAAATAAAGGTCGTCCTTCCTACTATCTATCTGTATGTCTGTCTGTCTGTTTTCTGTCTGTTAGCCGTATACTGTAGTCGCACTAATTATGAACATTAATGTAGGCATGGGTTGATTTTTTGAGCTGCTTCATTGTTAAATTTTTTAAAATAAGTTTCAGATGCCTGAGAATGAGAATTAACCCAGGTGTGTTGAAAGTCATATCTTTTATTATTGTTGATAAATTTGAATAATTTTCACCTCTTTGATCAAGTGGCATTAAAAGCTCCTTCGATTAGTGTTTTTTATAACAGTTATAAAACTTTTAGCCGTTCTGTACAATGGAGTATTATGGTTATACGTAGTAAGAATCTTAAAACTACGAGACTAAAGTTGTAACATTATGAGAATGAAACCACAATATTGGTCGTAATAATGTTAAAGTCGTAACATTATTAGACGAAAAGACTTGTAAGAGTTTACATTGACATAGGCTACATCTTTAATCTCAAAATAATTAGACTTTATTTTCAAAATATTAGAACTTTTTTCTCTTTGTGTTATAACTTGATTCTAATAATTATTAATTTAATCTCTTAAAGATGCAGCTTTCAGACTGTTGGTATGGTCCTGATACCCCATCGTACATTTTTAACTCAGCAGCATTGTTTTCAGAAGATAAATTCATTAGGATTTATATCGGTTTGGTTTTTCAACATCACTTTCTACTACCGTACTCAAAGATCATTGTTCTTCTCTTATCAAGTGTTTCTGCTTTTTTCACCTCAGCTTTGTGAGGCTCTTTCATGTCCCTTGTCATGTTCAGTTCCCCCCATAATCAAAGGCTTCCTATCATCATCATCATCGTCATCATCATCGTCAATGTCAGAGAAGATGGAGGGAACTTTCTTCTCCGCTGTCACATCATCCGTCCTCAGAATGAGGGACTACTCTAAAGTCAGCGACATAATGCAAGTAACTGCCCCACTGTCACTTCACTACATACTTACCAAAGACAGGTAATTGCTGTAAGTCAGTGTCTTAATGCAATCTGCTGGGTTTTTGTTAGAATACTTTGGAATAAAAAGCTGAAACTGACTAAACTGTTTGACCATCAGGAAACATTAGAATATTTGTACTTAATTTGGAATATGCTTTTATGATGCCATTAAATTGACCTTTTATTTACGTGTTGTAAATTGGAGCATTATAAAGACACTTTGAATCAATAGTTGTTTCATTTCTATTTATTTTGTAGTAAACATCCAAGCATTTAGCAGTTCTCTTTGTGACAGGCACTCGTTATCACTTCCACGGGCTTCATTCTCACTTGAGTTGATGGACAGTTGTTCCACTATCATGCAAGATTTTTACTACAATACATCTGAACTGATCAAAATATTAAAACCTTATCTGATAAAACATTAAAATGTGATAATACATGTTTTCCTCCTCTAAAAATCCTTGAAGTCATTTTTACTGGCAAAAAAATGTGTTGCAGATTTTGTACAGTTTTGAGCAACAGTGTGAATTGCTGTTGAATTGTAGCAAGAAATGCATGATGCCCAAATTAGAGAACAGGTGATCATTCTTCCAATATAAAGTTTATATTTGAAAAATCAGTCAATCAATTTATTTATTGTCAACTACATTTTGCATTGTAATCGAGATTTAAGTTTCAGTTCCATATATCAGTAATATTGCTCTCCACTTGTTACTAGATTCCACTTTATTTGCCACTGCTGTAGAAGGATTGACAAGATATACCTGAAGCAGGTTTAACAAATTCAGATTCAACTCTCTGCAACTCTAAATTGATCTAGCCAAAAGTCAGGCACTGAGTGTTCGGTTTCACAACAGTTGCTACCAATTAGTTTAATCAATTTTAACTAGGTCCACCCAGAGTTATGCGCGTGCACAACAAGTATGAAAAGCCACTATCAGTGGAGTAGCGATCAGACGAGTCATCATGAAAAAAAAGAAACGGGAAGTGCTTGTTTCACCCCACTGGAACTAGAGATTTAAATGCAGAAATGCAAAACAATAACAAAGGAGCATGTGTTTCAAAGACAGAGAAACAGCGCTACAGCTACAAAGGAGAGGAAGGTGGCAAAGGAGAAGATTTTTGCTCGAGTATGCATGCCTAAGTTTATGAAGTGGTCTATGGCAGGCCGTTTTTAAATTTATCAAAAGCACACCTCTCTGTTGTTCCGTTTGATAAGATTCTTCCTGATCAAAATCAAACGCCTAGACCCAACTTTGATAATATATTTTCTAAATTACATTTTAGCAGCAGAAACAGAATTTTAGAAAGTAAAAAACAAAACAAAATTTTATTAGTAAGAATTAAGCTTTATACATCTAGAAATGATGGTCGTAATGAATGGTAGTAGATCAATGTATCTATTTAGGTTCTATTTATCTTCTGGCAGCAGGTGAAAAGGAAGCCTAAAGATGTTCTAATCTATAGAACCTGCGGATCATCTCATGGGTCTCTCCTCATTTTGATTCAGTCTTATTTTACACAGTAAAGTGGCTGTTTGCAGCCGTGCTTAGGACTTTATCATTCCAATAAATGGTTTTTATTAGCTGTTATCAGTACCACAGAATGCATTCAGATTGTGAAAGTAGGCTCATTAGGTTGTTATCATCGAGTGAATCTTAATCCTAACCCCAAAGTAATTGCTTTTCCCTCATGGAATTAATTAATCTATTTACATATAATCTGAAAATAATTTCAGTAGTTCTTCATGTACTGTAAATATTAAAAAAATAAAATAAAAAAAACGCATCTCGCTCATATTAAACAAACCAAAAAGAAGCAATCTCATGCCCTGTTAACTGAGTTGTAGAATCCTCTCCCTATAAATATTTAATTCTTTTGAAAAAGTGCCGATCATTCTTTAATAAGATCCTCGTCATCGGACATGCAATGTTTGTTTGTAAACCTACTGTGTCTAATGGACCGAGTGAATGATATATATATATATATTATGCACAAAACTAGGACAGAAATCTGACTAAATCAAGAAACAAAATGGCGTGATTGGCTGTAAGGAAAGCGGGGACAGAGGACACTTAGAGTTTATTGAAGAAAACCAGCTACCGACCAGGTTAGGTCTGGGGAGAATGTTACTATGGTGACTGAAACAGAGGTTGGGGAAATGCTCTTTCTGAACTGAAAAAGTCAGAGTTTCCTTGTTTTCAGGTTTAGACAACTTAGAGTTTTCAGTAAACCTGCTGTCTTATTGTCTGTTGACTACCGGTATCTTGGATTTGAGAAATGTTGTTGCACTTGCAGAGGATGGCCAATAGTTGGCAGTGTATTGCATACTGTACTGCAGTTTGTTGTAGTTTACACAGTTATAACATAAAAAAAAAAACACAAATAGAAGAAAATGGATTTCAAATAACTTTCTACTTCAGGGACTATTACATAAAGGACCAGTATGGCATCCACAGTGAGAGAATTGTCGTACCACAAAAGGATTTTTTGTACTTTCGTCTTTATACTGCTAAATTGTAAGTTTGCAAGCAGGGTACAAAATATTTTCTATGTTGCTGAATTAAATGTATTTCCGTGCATAGATTCCATTAGAAGAGGCACATATGCTTATAAGAGAAGCTGTGAAGCAATGCATACGGTTATAATTCCCTTAAGCTGAAGTGCGAAACAACACCATCAGGAGTGCAATACTAGTGGGTGTAAGGGCACAGGCACACAGAAGAAAGAAAACAGAGGCCAAAAATGATCTACAAGTGCGCCTCACTTACCCTGCCATGACAGGTGAAGACAATTATACTCTAGTCAGCAAAAACAGTGAATGAGGGTATTAGTTGTGAAGAGATGGTAAATGGTAGCTTGACATTTTTCTGTTACAAATACTGTAAGAGGAAAACCAACAAGGATCCAAAAACAGTTAAACAATGAGGGAAAGAGTGAAGGCCAATGTTTTTAACCACTTTCCACTTTTATAACACAGACAAATGTCACACTAGAAAAGTAATAAAAAGCAATAATAAAAAAATCCCTCAATATTCTTCCCCTAGAAAAGGAAGAAATGAAAAGCTCCACCAAAGCCGGGAGCTTAAAGGAATAGTACACCCAAAACATGATTAGCCTTCATTTTCTACTCACCCCCATACTGAACAACACTCTGGAGTACTTTTTTGATATCTCAAATGCATCTGGAGATCTGGGAGGCTTCTTGCTGTCTGCTGACATTCAAATAATGGAGGTCTATTGTGCCCGAGACAGAAAGGTCCATAAAAGTCCACAAAAACGTGTCAATATTCCTCCATACTGCTCGTCCAATGTATTCCAAGTGTCCTGAGTGGGTAGCATCCAGAATTTACTCGAAACGAAGTCATTTAGAATGTTTTTAGAGCATAAACAGTAGTGTATAGGATATCCTGAAAGCGCGCACATGCGCGTTCACGACGCTACGGAAGCTGGCAGACCAAACCAACGCATTCAGCTCGGCAAAGAACTCATGCTCTTCCTCAACACTGAAGTCCTCAGACATTTTTCTTTCGTTGTTTCTTTCTTTGCACAGGTAAACAGCACATTTCTTCTTCTACGCTTGCATTATTGGCAGAGCAGACGCTGAATGCGCACTTTCATCTGGTTTGGTCTGCCGGCTTCCGTAGCGTCGTGAACGCGCATGTGCGCGCTTTCAGGAAATCCTATACACTACTGTTTATGCTCTAAAAACATTCTAAATGACTTTGTTTCGAGTAAATTCTGGATGCTACCCACTCAGGACACTTGGAATACATTGGACGAGCAGTATGGAGGAATATTGACACGTTTTTTGTGGACTTTTATGGACCTTTCTGACTCGGGCACCATAGACCTCCATTATTTGAATGTCAGCAGACAGCAAGAAGCCTCCCAGATCTCCAGATGCATTTGAGATATTTAAAAAAGTACTCCAGAGTGTTGTTCAGCATGGGGGTGAGTAGAAAATGAAGGCTAATCATGTTTTGGGTGTACTATTCCTTTAAGGTGAACCTCAATGATTTTTACCTTCAATTTTTTTGTCATATTCAAGGGAAATGAAATCCAACATCAACAAAATTTGGTCAGCTTTTTAATTCCTACAATAAAAAAAAAAAAAAAGATACTGTTTGAGACTCTATGGAGAACAGGATGCGGGTCATGCACATGTCTTCTGGCAGTGTTGCAATTTTTTCCAATTTTGTGAAGATGTTGGAAAAAAAAAAAAAAAAGAAATTAGGATGCAGAATCCCACGAACCATACCGGCATTATGTTTTAGTTATGTAATGGGAGCAGAGATTCAGAAGAAATATTTTTATTTATTCAAAATTCTGTTGAAAGCAGAAAAAAGAACCCCTTACAGGGTAAAACTGGACGGACATTGTAGAATAAATTCACAGAATGGAAAGACTCACTTTTATAATACAGCTGCAACAAGACAAATTTGAAGATCTTTAAAAAAAAAAGTCAGTAATCCTTAATATACACTCCATTTTTTCTAAAGTTGTTATTATTTGTACCTTTTATTCCACTAATTGCTCACTGTTTAATTCATTTGAAATTTGAAACAGTCAGATGTATATCATCCAGAAAAACTAATAAGCAGGGCAAAAGTCATATCAGATAATCAGCCAGAAAAATGTCCAACCACAGTGCAACTGGAAGAATCTATCAATATTTCCAGTGGTGTGATTTAGGCGAGGCACAGCAAGTTTATTTGTATAGCACAATTCACTACATGGACAATTCAAAGTGCCTTACATGATTTAGATAATAAAATAGAAGAAAAATGCATAAAAACGCAGAATAAAAGAAAACAAAGATAACAAAAAAAAAAAAAAAATGAGTAAAACAAATAAACCGTATGGAACAATGTGCTCTGGTTAAATTATGTTAATATTGAACTTTTTTGGCTAATGTGTCAAAAAAAAAAGTATGCATTGTTTATTACGTTGAACATCACCATGTTAAGGCATGGTGGTGGAATTTTCTTCAGCAGGAACATGGAAGCTGGTCAGATTTGGTGGGAAGGACCCCGTTAAAACCAGCAAAAGACCTCAAGTGGAAGTTTAGCTTCCAGGAGGACAATGAGTCAAAACAAACAATAAGAGTTACAAGAAAATGGTTTGGATCAGCAGGTGCAAGTAAAAAAAAAAAGAATACTTAGTCACTTTTTCACAAACATTCACCATCCAGTGTGAATAGTTTGAGCTATTTTCCAAGACATCCATCTGAACAAAGGAGGTAGAGACATACCTCACAAGACTGTGCAGCTGTAACTGCAGTAAAAGGAAGTCCTAACAAGTACTGACTCATGCAAGCTGAATGCAAAGGAAATTATTTTTTTCATAACTAATTTTTTCCTTCGGTATCACAATTATAAGCCAATTTTAGGAGGCTGCAAAATCAATGACTCAATTTAATCGACAAGGCTATCTTAGTAAGCTTCTTAAGCAGTGGCATATAAACTACTTTGACTCCATCATATCATATATAATAATTTCATGCTGTATGTGTGTCTGATTGGATTAATCTAATCATGCATTTTTTTACAGTGGTGTTTTCTCATTGAATAGTGGGAAGGCTTAACCTTTCCTATCAATTTTATGAATTTATTGGTAAAATAGAGATTGTTAAATTTCATAAATGTTGTCATGAGCCTGCATTAAATATGAACTAAAAGGCACTTGATTTCATGCGTTTCATGCGTTCATTAATCAGCTGGTTATTTGGCTATTGGACACAATCTCTCTGCCGCTCTGGAGCAGCAGGACACTGCCTGTCAGCCCCAATGAGAGATATACCTGTTGAGGTTCTAGCCTTGGCCAGCAGTGAGATGGTAGAGCCCTGATCGGATAACACTCAAAAATATGTCCCTTCCAGTGAGGCTAAATGTGTTAGAGGGTGTACTGAGCATGGGCGGGTCCTGGATGTTGATTGGCTGACATACTTATTGATTTTTGGCCGACAGTGGTCAGACAGCGAGGGGGTTTTCAACCATTGGAGTTTTGTGTTTTTCAATATTTTTTAATCCAATACGTGACGTTTTGATTTAATTAACACCCCTTAACCTCCCCTGTTTAAGGGAGCAGCAGCCACCACAGATTAGCTGTCTTATTCAGTCACTTGGATGGAATCTGTTGTGTATTAGAGCCAAATAATTTTATTCCATTTTTTTTTTAAATTACATAAAATCTTTATACGATACTATTTAAATTTGAACTGTAATATAAAACAAAGTGAAAAGTTTAACAGGTATGAATACTTGTGCATTCACTTTAAATGTGCATCAAATTTAGTCTCAATCAATTTCCTCTCTACAGAAAGCCTAAAATGAAGATCTCTTCCTTCTGCAATCCTTCACGGAGACAGAAGAAAGCCTGCAGATGGATTACATCCTCACACGAGAGAGGCTTTGGAGAATCAGACTGTGAGGTATAAATAAACAAAGATGTTTATCATGTGCTCTAAGCAGTCTTTAAAAAACACCAAATGATTTTCAGACTTATCTCTGTTTGTAAACTGTTGCTGTGCCTTTAAGCAGTTTTTTTTTTATTTCTGCCTCATCTCCCTTAGATCAGCAACATGTAAAATACTTCTGCTTCAGTTTGTCTATTGATAAATGAAAAGCTGCCCTTCATTGTTTGAAGCTTGTCAAAGCAGCTTTTTGTCAGGGGGAAAACACAACTCCTAAAATTTTACTCTATACTTTGTGGATTTCTAATTCCTCCAACTTGCAAATGCAAATTTGTGAAATATTGAAAAGGAGAGTGACAGTCAACCTAGAAAATAAAATAAGTTAACCTCTTGCATGATAAAGAATAAAATATTTTTTTAAACTAGACTGAATCAGCATGTGGCTAAATTATTATAAGGATCAATAAAAAAAGGAATTTTATTTTGCATTTTGTGAAAAAAAAAATCATAAATAAAAACATTTGTAATCATTCATCAAAGGGTTGTTTTTTAGACACTTTAATGCTTCTTCAAGCTCTTGGTTCATGCAGCAGAGGGCAGTGTAGGTCATCCTGTAATAGTGAGATGTTTTTCCCAGAATTTATGAATGTGATGTTTTGATCCTACAATTGGATCCCTGTTTAAAGCCAATTCTAAACTCATCACATTTTTCAAGTTTCTTTCATTTCTCTTAGCGTCTCTCACTCTCCTGAAAGCCCACACTCAGCAAGGTTTTTTAAATAATAAAAACAAACAGGACATATTCCCTAAGTGCGTCGAGCAGAAGGAAAATCTCCACATCCCACGTTCTCCGAAGCCTTTCCTTCTGCTAGCTGTGGCGCCGTTAGCAGGCATCATTCACTTCCATGGCAACGCTGGCATCAGAAGAAATCAAAGAAACTTCTCCAAACACAAAAAAGCAAGTACACACTGACAGAAATGAGAACAAACACACACACAGAGGAGAATCAATGCTACAATTGCTGTTTTCAACCTGTGTTTGTCAAAGTAAAATTCCTCCTCCTTCATTCTGTCACTGCCATTCTATCTCACACATACAAACACAGGCGTACATACACAATGAAAGATCATCATCAAGGACCGTCTCTGGTGTCGGTTGTTGCTTAGATACAAAAAGAGCTGCTTGCTGTCTGTGTCCTGTGTTCTCCTTATGAGGTAGCTGCTAATACAATTACCATGTTTGTGTGGAATTTTAGTTTGTATTACTTGCTTTGGGCTGAGGCAGTCATGGTGTGCACACACCAGATGCATTTTTTTTTAAATCAATGTGCCACGAATCAAAGATTTGAGCAAAAGCATAAAATTATAATTGCTGTTGAACCTGCTAAAATATTAATTGCAGAAAAAAAAATCTGTAAATTTTCAATGCTCAGTTTCATCCTATTTTCTCTGATGCACCACAACTTTTCAATTAATCATCCCAAGAGTTCCACAGTAATCATTTCTATTGGTATATAAAACACATTTCCAGTATCAGATATTAGACATATTATGAAAAACCCCGACATTTGGCTAAAATGGAAGGGGGGCAAAAATAGGGCTGCAGTGGGCTGTCTGTATAATCTGAAGAAAAAGCAGGCTTTGCGTTTTAAATGTGTTGTTGCATAACAATGCCATGTGCAGCCAATGAGTGCCTGATAATCTTAGAGGGGGGAAAGCTGTACAGCCAAATGGGAACTGGATGAATCCCTGCTGAGCTGTGTCAGGGATCCAAACAGCTTCGTCATGCACTCAGAGGAGGCAGAGGGAGGAATCAGATTGAATTTACAACTCCTTTTTCTGTGGCATCAAATGTTGTGGAAGTATGATTGGTCTAACTTAGATGAAGAAGAAGACCCTTAGCAAGATTTACTTGAACTGAAAGAAAACACATGGCCAGCAAAAAGAAAATAAAGTGGGTATACCTAATATATCTAATTAATTTTTTTTTTTACAATGTTGATTTAAGTTTCTGCTTTTCGGTCACGACAATAATACATTAGACTACATTTTAGTAACAGACATAGATAACCTGAGAACATGCAAATGATGCAAATATTATTTCATTTGATAAGAGACAAACAGCTATCCTAACCAAGCTGCTCGTGTGAAAAAGTGATTTTCTTCTGTTGAAAACTTAGGAAGAAAGTATTATTTAACCCTTTATTCAGTTCAATATCATTAGGTACATAACAGTCTGGTTACTCTCTGAACTATAGAAATAAGTAAACATGACATAATTAGAAACTGTCTGGAAACATGAAGTAGCAACACATAATAGAGAAATGCAAGAAACGAATTTGATATCAGTCTGGAAAAGGGCTTTGGACTCCAGTGAACAATGGTGAGAACCAATATTCATTATGTTCCCTCTAATGGAGAAAACATGGAACAGTGGGGAAATTTACTCAAAAGGAACAGTGAAGGGGGAAAAAAGGAAAAAAAGGGGGGGAAAAAACAGAGAAAAAGCAATGCTGTCCTCATTTTCCTTAATAAAGGTTTGTGAAATTCATTCATTTTTCAATTTGATTCAGAAATAAGAAAGACTAAACAAGAAATATGTGCGACTAAGTGTCAAACTAAAAGCAGAAATTCAGAACAAACAAAGACCATGTTATACTGTCAGTATAACATGGTCTTGGTTGTCAAATATTTTGAGGTTGCTTTGCTTCTTCAGGACCTGAACAACTTTTAATTGACTAAACTGTGAATTTTGCTCTCTATCAGGACCTTTAGGTTATGTAAACAATATTGCCAAAAGTATTTGTTCACCCATCAAAATTATTGGGTCAATGTCAGCAGCTCAGTGAATTCCAGTGTGAGGTGTGATGGGATGCCACTTGTGCAACAACTCTAGTCATAATATATATCCCTTTGCAGAGAGTGGCAGCCTAGTAGTTAGGGTATAGAGAAAATATCGGTAACTTTCTGTAGAGTCAAACACAACATACTTCAAAACTTCATGTATTCTGAAGATTAGCTCAAGAACAGAGAGCAGATCGCTTCATGGAAGAAGTTTTTCCATCGTTGAGCAGCTGCATTCAAGACATAAATCACCAAGTGCAATGCAAAGCATGGGATGCAGTGGTGTAAAGCAGCCCGCCTCTGGATTCCAGAGCAGTGGAGATACGTTCTCTGGAGTGACAAATCTTCTGGAAATCCATCTGGAAATCTGTTGGATCAGTCTACGTTGGCGATTGTCAGGAGAACACTACAGTACTTGTCTGACTGCATGGTGCCAAGTTTAAAGTTTGGTGAAGGGGGTATAGTATAGGGTTGTTTTTTAAAGAGCTAGGGTTGGTTGCTTAATTCCAGTGAAAGGAACCATTAATGCTTCAGCACATCAAGACATCAAGACAAATTGCAATGGTTCAGTGCAAATAGGCATTTGAGCAAAAATGCGTTATTTCCTTCGGTTGAGAATGGAAATGAGATGAACTGAAAAAGCTAAAAGTTAAAGGTTCAGCAGCATTTGATACCCGATAATTTGCAATACTGTAGGTGCAGAGTTCGGTTTGTGGATCAAAGGTTCAACAGTCTGATGGCAGTGGGGAAGAAGCTGTTGCAGAACCTGGTGGATCTGCAGCGGATGCTGCGGAACCTCTTTCCAGAGGGCAGCAGGGACAACAGTCCATGGTGGGGGTGTGAGGCAGGTGTTCCAAAATCAGTGTGTTACCTCACAAAGCTGCTTCTGAAAGAATGCTCAAAAATTCTCCAAAACATACTCCTAAACCTTGTGGACAGCCTTCCCAGAAGAGATGAAACTGTTCTAGCTTCAAAGAGTGGGCCGATATCATATTAAGGCCCTATAGATTAGGAATGTGATTTCACTAAAGCTTATCTGAGTTATTGTAGGTAAACAAACACTTTTAGCAATAAAATGTTGTAACAGAGAACCAGTTGATAACTTTTTCTCCTTTTGTTTTTCTTCTGATGAAAACTAACCCAGCTCTTCTTTTACCTCTTCGTTTTTTTTAGCAAAATAAAATCCCTTTGAGCAAACTCAGTCTCAAGAAAACAAAAAAAATAACTCATGCCAACTCCTTTTCTGCCTTACATGTGCAGCATGAGTAACTACAATTAGCAGAACTTAACACTCATATTAATACAGTCATAGCCAAAAGTACCCAAAATCTCTATGTTTTGTAACCTGAGCCATTAGACTTCACCTTTGCTTTATGGCAAGGTGCTCCATCATGCTGGAAAAGGCATTGTTCATCACCAAACTGCTCTTGGATGGTTAGGAGAAGTTGCTCTCGGAGGACATTCTGGTACCATTCTTTATTCATGGCTGTGTTTTTAGGTAAGACTGTAAGAGAGCCGACTCCCTTGGCTGAGAAGCAACCCCACACATGAATGGTTTCAGGAAGCTTTACAGTTGGCATGAGACAAGACTGGTGGTAGCGCTAACCTCGTCTTCTCCGAACAAGTTGTTTTCCAGATGTCCCAAACAATCGGAAAGGGGATTCATCAGAGAAAATGGCTTTAGCCCAGTCCTCAGCAGTCCACCCTATACCTTTTGCAGAATATAAGTCTGTCCCTGATGTTTTTCCTGGAGAGAAGTAGCTTCTTTGCTGCCCTCCTTGAGACCAGGCCTTGCTACAAGAGTCTCCGCCTCACAGTGCGTGCGGATGCACTCACACCTGCCTGCTGTCATTCCTGAGCAAGCTCTGCACTGCTGGTAGCCCGTTCCCCCAACTGAAACACTTTTAAGAGACGATCCTGGTGCTTGCTGGTCTTTCTTGGGCGCCCTGAAGCCTTTTTGGCAACAATGGAACCTCTCTCCTTGAAGTTCTTGATGATGCAATAGGTTGTTGACTGAGGTGCAATCTTTCTAGCTGTGATTCTCTTTCCTGTTAGGCCATTTTTGTGCAGTGGAATGATGACTGCACGTGTTTTTTTTTTTAGAGATAACCATGGTTCACAGAGGAGAAACAATGATGCCAAGCACCAGCCTCTTTTTAAAGTGTCCAGTGGTGTCATTCTTACTTAATCATGACAGATTGATCTCCAGCCCTGTCCTCATCACCACCCACACCTGTGTTAATGGAGCAATTACTGAAACAATGTTAGCTGGTCCTTTTAAGGCAGGGCTGCAATGATGTGAAAATGTGTTTTTTGGGGATAAAGTTAATTTTCTAGGCAAATATTGTCTTTGCAATCAATTGCTGTTACGCTGATCACTCTTTATAACATTCTGGAGCATATGCAAATTGCCTTTATAAAAACTGAAGCAGTAGACTTTGTAAATATTAACTTTTGAATCATTCTCAAAACTTTTGGCGATGAATCTACATTTGATAAGGTAAATGAGATTCACATTATTTGCTAACAGCAATACATTAGTAATCATAACTTAACTATAAAATGCAACATAAAATATTGATAGCTGAAATTTTGTGGCAAGTGGTATACAATGTGGAAAGCCAACGCCGTCTCAACTTTCTACATTACATACAGCAACATGACTCAGTCTGAAAAATCAAGGTGAACTGAACACACAATAGGGAACTGGCAAGCGAATGGCCCCTCCATCTATTTGATGATCCAGTGAAGCAATGGGGCAATATTTAGCTACACTGTGCACAAATGACCAACATAAAAAATGTCACTTTATAGTTTTGGTATGAATATACCATTAGAAATCTTATACCTTTCTTGTATTTCATATCTGTCTATGTTTGTTTGTGAGTGCACATCTGACCTAATACTGTATTTCCTTGAATCTATTTAACTATATTAATGTTAAATCAATGCAACAATTGCTTCCATAGTGAGGAAACTAGTTAGTAATATGATATGCTATTATTTTTACCAAATAAGGCTTTAGTTCTATGAAACGTCGCATTGGGCAGAACAAATGTATTTCAGTTCAATGTGTTCTTTAAACCTGAGGCCTGCCTGTCGTCAGTGTGAAATCTCATCCTGGGTTAACTGCTGTGTAAACCTTCATCCTCAGGTGCTCTGTGTGTGTGTGGGCAGGTCATCCTGAGACATTACTTTCTAACACTATCATCGGAACGCCAGGAGAAATGTCAGCGGAAGCCTGTCGGCTTGTTCTGAAGAGAAATAGAAATTGAGAATAAGGTGGTGATAAGAAGGAGAGAAGAAGGGATTAAATAGGTGAACGGGAGAGGAAGACACTAAAACATGAAGAGATGAATCAAAAAAGACATTGTGGTGAAGTATAAAAGAATCCAAGACTGAAAAAAAGTTTTGGTACTAAAAAAGAATACATTTCCACATGGAAAAGGCAAGGAAAGCAAAAATAAAATTCAAACAAAAACAGCTAAGTGGTTATCAGGGGAAAAATGAGTGAAGAGACTGATGAGTGGTTCTGAAGGAGTCAAAGGAAAAGATGGACCAGAAAGCATGGAAAGTGGAGAAAGAAAAGTTGAAAGGCATAGACGGTAGGAATAACATAAGGAAAAAGAAGTGGAGGAGGTGTTTAGAGGTAGCAAGCCTGAGGAGATGAGTCTGTGTTCTTGGCCGGAAAGATTTAATCAAGTTCATGTTGGTGCGATGAACCGCAAAGGCCCGCCACTTGCATGCAGGAGCCAGAGGGGAGTTAGAAAACAAGCTGTGTCTCACTGTTCATATCACTGCCATTATTGAGGAAGAAAAAAATAAAAGAAAACAGTCAGGAACATATGTCTTTGGTGCATTTGTTCCCAAAAGCCTTATGTAAGATTTGTTTTTCCCTCTTCCCTATTGTAAACGGCCAATTATGTCCCATACATTACTGCAACATATCAGTATTATTAGTTTTTTTTTTTTTAGCTTGGGCTTTGGGAATCAATAGTATGCTTTTATATCAAGAGATTTACTGATGTCAAAAAAGAAAAGGTTTAACAGCACACTTTGGTGTTTTATAATCAGATTATAAAGAGACAGACAGGTTTTAGACTTTGTTCTCTGTGGGGCACATTCAATTAAAAATTTAGCTCATATTTTAAATATTAAAAAAATTGAAATATTTCTTTGTTCTTGCATCGCATCTTTTGAATGGATCCTTTTTAAATAGTCAAACTATTGTTGTTGTTTTTACTTCCTTTTATAAAACAGATTTGAGGATTTTGGGATCCTACTCTGCACCAGGTTATAAAGATGGGATCACAGCTGTCACAATGTTAAAAACTAAGGGAACCTTCAATATACTTCTGAACTTGCCACCTTGTCATGGGCTATGTTCACACTGCAGCCTGAAGTGACCCAAATCCGATTTATTTGCCCATATGCGACCTGGATCGTATCTTTTTATAGCTGTCTGAACAACACAGATCCGATTTTTTCCAATCCAACCCAGGCCACTTGGCTATGTGGTCCTGAATCCGATACAAATCAGATTTTTTCAAATGCGACCTGCGTCTGAACGGCCAGAATTCATCTGACCTGGCCGTCATTAATACAAAGATCACTATTCTGGGTCTTGCTACGCAGAAGCGGCAAGAAAAACAACAACCATGGCAGATGATGATGCGGAGAACAGCTTCTGACACACCTAAGTAAGTGCACGGTTTCTAGAGACTTTATAAATTAAAAAGAAAAGCTAATTTGGTACAATATCAAGTTCAGTCACATCTATGAGGTCCTCTGTACTATTATTGCAAAATGCATAAAGCCTCTAGAATTTTGTTTTTTTTTCTACATGTTGCAAATCCGTTTTTGCTACTTTTTAAAATTCTTAATGTTTTTTTTAAATACTGTATTGAAAATGTAATGCTCCAAGAGTAGTCCCAAGTAGTCAGGGAGTTATTATTAGCCCAGTCTTTTGAAAAAAACTGTCCAATTCCCCTTCCTTGTAAGGTAGGACAATGACATAGGATGCTGAGGTGAGTGTTTATCAATATTTCATGTGTGAAGAGTAACAAGATAGATGCTAATGACCATCTTTGGATAATTATTATGATATTAGATATAAATTAAATGCTAATTCTCTTTAACTTCAACCAGCTTCCAAGTAAAAACATAAATCCAGGCTTCCTGGTCTAGATTATTCAGAGTTGTGTTGAATTATTAGATTTCTATTGTGTCACACATGGCTTTGTGCATTTGGACCAAAAAGTTTACAAGTTTACTGTATCAGTGATATGATTTGTTGAAACATACAATTAGGAGCTCGCAAAGCTTCCTTTCAACTACGGCTCCTGCTTTCCAAACCTCCATAAAACCCAAGTTTGAGATCTGGACAACCAGCAATTGTCAGGTTGTGTCGAGGTTTTGAGGACCCAAATGCAGCCAGGAGTTGGCATGGATGAGTTTGGATGATTTAATAAAAGTTCAAGGGGAACAGAGGCAAAAATACAAAAACACTGAAAACCAAATAACCAATAACATCAGGGAAAATACTTGAGAGAAGCTAAATACTAGAAGGCAACAAAACAAACTTTTAGAACACACAAGAAACCAGCACTGAATGAAGGCTCTGATGTTCTTTTAAGCCAAGCACTATGATTGGAAAGATTATTTTCACCTGTGTAGGCTACCCAGGTTCTCCACAAAGATCCTCTATGGTAGAGATGCACAACTTGCACTAACCCACACGCAAGAACCCTGACAGCAATCATCTTATCCACACTCATTGGTGGATGCTATACATCAGGACATTTCTGAATGCAATAGGCAGCATGATAGTAAAGTGGCTAAATATCAAAGCATGCTTCTCTCAGAAGCATAGGATTATTTCACCGATTGATCACTATATCATTATCTAACTCTGCAATAGTCTTTTAAATAAATGTCCATTGAAAATACAATGAGGTTGTTTTTGCAACATTGTAAACATAAAAGAGTTTTTTCTATGAATTCCATTATTTAGTCTTTACATTTAAGCAAAAGTAAAGGATAATTGATGGAAGAATTATTTTATTATTTGGGAGTCCAGACTTGCTTTCTGACTTTTATCTAAATAAAAAATTTAGGTTTCTACAGATTTTTATCTGGTCTTAGACCAATAATTTAGTTTATTAGAATGCTATTTATTCCTTTGGATTTGTCATTGGTTGGTTTCAAAATGTTCACAATTTGTGGAGCTCACTTTTTTCTGTATTTTTAAATCCTTGTTAAAAAAATGCTCTATGATTCCAGCTGTGCACTGCAAAAAAACTGAAATGTAAATAAGTCATTGTTTCTTAAAATAAGTACATTTTTTCTAGAGTTGAGGATTAAAGTTAGACACTTTTCCAATGGAACAAGACAATCTCATTCAAAATAAGAAAAAAACAAATGCATTGACTTATTTCACATGCATAATATCTAATTATCTTATTTAAATATTAGTAAAATACTCATTCAGTTAACAAATCATTTCATTTACATACTCAAATTAAGGCGAAAATACACTTAATTTAAGACATTTTTACTTATTTCTAGATCCTTTTTGCAATATGTAAAGTCTTCATATTAAACCCATCATCTGTTCAATTACACAAACTTTAACCATCAATTTATTTTCGAATTTAAAATCGGTAGAAGGTGCCGCTACACACAGCGGCTGGCTTTGAGTTGAAATATAACAAATAAACAAGATATTAATTCAACGTGGCAGCTCAAAAAAAAAAAAAAAAAAAAAGATGAATTACAGTACTACAACAATGTATCTCCCTTTGGGATAAATATAGAATTTTTGAATTGAAATTGATCTTGGTTTTGAACACTCAAACGCAAACTGGAAGCCAGCCTAGTTTTATTTTGGACCAGTTCCACCAAATATTACTGAGGAAACCACGTCGACAACATCACCGCGGTCGCCATCCCAGTTAACACACTGCTGTGTTTGCTCCTTGTCCTTGTCACACCGCAGGATGATTGGCACACGGATGCAAACAAGACAACTGATGAGCAGTAAAATGAGTTAACATAGCAGCAGTTAAAAAAATAAAACTGCTTCAGCTCGGTCACATTTCAACAATAAGCAGATTTTTATAAAACCAATAGATTTAAATGCCAATCCCATTTGTCACTCTCCTCCCGCACAAACTAGTTTTTCCTCTCTTGTGCTTTTTGTGGAGGTAGAAATTATTTGTTTCTGATATAAATTCCCTCGACCCCCAGTTTTCCTTCATGCTGTTGTGTGTAAATGTGAGTTTGTAAGTGTGATGGCAAAGATGTGGTTGAAGTGACCCAGCAGTCATTTTTCTCTATACCTAAAGGAGTTTTTAACACAGGAGGGTTCTGCAGTGCAGGAGCTGCACTTGACTGACAGGTTAATTTAGAGGTGTGAAAAAAAACACAAGATTGCATTTATGATGCAAAAGATGGAAAAAGGCCACCCTGGCTTATCTTTTAGCCTGACCACAATGCATATTTTTTAAGCTGTTAAGCTTAAAAAATATGAAACAAATAAATAAGAAACAGGTGGGTTAGTTGGGTTAGGTTGCATCACAAGAAAAACAAAGAAATAAGAAACAGCTTTAAACCGTTTCTTAAAGCAGTAAAGTTGCTAATAAGCTGATAAAAATGGAATTGAGTTTAGAAACCAGTAACAAGGTTATTTTCAGGAATTTATTACAGAAAAAAATTTAACACGTGTCATAGGAATAAAAAGTATGATTAAGTACTGTAGTTCTGTTGATTCAAATTCATCTTACATATGAAGAGTTATCTATTTTAGTCAAACAAATAAAATGGAATTAATCAGCATCAAAGCAAAGGTTTTATTTTGCAAAGAAGGTGCTGGACTCAGGGTTGGAAGAGTAGAACATCCTCCTTTTTCTTTACAGTTGCAAAGACACAACAGTTTTACTGTTTTATGAGCCAAATCCTTTTCTGTTTTGTTTTTATTTGTGTTTTATTTATACCGTAATGTTTTAATGAGCACATTGGAACCAGTTGCTGGGTTACTACTGTCCACATTTTCACCTGTGTTGGCTTTAAATGCATGCCCCTTTAATCTTACAAAGTGTCTTTGACTCATACACCTGGAACAAAGCCGCCCATCTTTCCTATTATGGTTGCCTCTAACTCTTTTCAAGCACATTCTAGGCTTTATTGGCTCATTATGAACACTAATTCAATCTGGCCTGATGAGGTATTGAAGGTGGGTGCACATTGAACTATGGAACAGCAATATCATATCTAAGTAGAAGTTCAGATTTCTAGTCTCTTATTTGTCCGAACTGGACTGTTGATTAGTTACAGTTCTCTTAATGGCAGCTTTTGTTGAGACTGCTATTTTGGACTTATTTTGTCTGTTAAAATGAGAGGTGGCACATGGTTGCTTTTTGCCGTTCCATAATAGCTTAACTACATTTATTTTTGAGAAAAAATACTTATTTTGCACATCAATTTATGTTTCATTGGATTGTTTTGTATTCAGTTGAAAAATAACATTCATTGTACCACATTTTTAGTATACCCTTTTGTAAAGTTAGATCTTAATATTTATAGAACCCAATGAAGCAAACTATAACTGACTGGATATATACATTTAGGCACTTGCATGACGAGCATGCTTGGAAAGGCCCTCTCTCTGTTACAGCCCTTCAACTGATGATCATTACAGGAAATGATCTGAGAATCTAAAAGGCAGTATGGTTTCCCTCAAAATCCAGTTTCATAGCCCAGTTTCATTGCTATAACAGCAAGCAGTGGCGCCTTCCCAGTGACTGTAAAAAAATAACAGAAAACTTGACCAGGATGCAACTATCAATTAGTTATATTTCCTATTTAATGCCTGAAAAAGAGTTAATGGAAAGTCGTCAGTATAAGCTAGATGATTCTATAAAAGTGTATTTAGACATAGGCCAAAGACACGACATAAGCTTTTTAATAAGCTACAGTCAGTAGTCGAGTGGAAGGGTGGGATGAGGGGGAATGGATTCCTCCTGAAATAAAAACAATCAAAATCATCCCCCCTGTAAAAATGCTAACCCTCCATCATCTTAATTTTTTGAGCAGGGTAAATAATAAAATCTGAGGGCACAACTGTGCACGGAAACATGCAATGACACCACATGCTTGTTTATTTCAATTTGTCAGTGCAAGATTCCATAGGGAGCGGCATAAAATGCAGCGAGAGACCAAACCAGACGAAAGTGCGCATTCAGCGTCTGCTCTGCCGATAATGCAAGCGTAGAAGAAGAAATGTGCTGTTTACCTGTGCAAAGAAAGAAACAACAAAAGAAAAATGTCTGAGGACTTCAGTGTTGAGGAAGAGCATGAGTTCTTTGCCGAAACTGAATGCGCACTTTCGTCTGGTTTGGTCTGCCGCGGTTTCCGTAGACTCGTGAACGCGCTTTTAGGAAATCCTATACACTACTGTTTATGCTCTAAAAACATTCTAAATGACTTCGTTTCGAGTAAATTATGGACGCTACCCACTCAGGACACTTGGAATACATTGGACGAGCAGTATGGAGGAATATTGACACGTTTTTTTGTGGACTTTTATGGACCTTTCTGCCTCGGGCACCATACATGTAGACCTCCATTATTTGAATGTCAGCAGACAGCAAGAAGCCTCCCAGATCTCCAGATGCATTTGAGATATCAAAAAAGTACTCCAGAGTGTTGTTCAGCATAGTGGTGAGTAGAAAATGAAGGCTAATCATGTTTTGGGTGTACTATTCCTTTAATGGCAATCAAAAAGAATTATTAACTTTCAACAACATTAATTTGGAAACACATTAATTACAAGGTAATGTGTGTGAAAAGATAACATATTGGCCCTTTGTTGTTTATACACATAAAATGAGTACTTTGTCCATATGAAGTAAAATTTGATTTGAATACCTTAATTTGTACTTTTGCAAAATACTTATTCTTATGCAACTTCTTTTAAGTTCAGTTCATGTGATATTTGAATTGTACATAAATACAATTCAATATCCAAGGCAATATTAACAACCAACAAAGAGATTCCTTTTTATATTTTCAAATACTATATCTGAGACCTGCCGGCTAACGTCTCTAAGAGTCTGATATTCTTTAAAAGACTTGTTGACAGAAATAGATTAAAACCCACCTGTGACATGTAGCCTATCCCCGCTGACGTCGATCTTGAGGAAAAGGCGGCCGCGACGCTCAGTGTGATCCGTCCCACACAGGCTGGGCACATTGACTACACACTGCTTGTGCACGTTCATGTCACAGGCTACAAGGATACGAAGGACAAAGGGAAAAAACAGATGACTGAGTTTTAACTGAACAGAAGAGTTTGATAATGAGATAACAAGTGCAATGTTCAAATTTTATTTCTCATGTTAATAGATGGAGTCATCTTCTAAAAAAAAAAAATAAGAGTTGAGCATATAAAGATATAGATTAGTTATTTTACAATGTCTGGTTTTAATATTGTTGATACAATTTGCAAGATGCAGCAAGGAAAGCTCTGCCTATTAGCAGGAAGTACAAAAATAGCTTCAGGGTTTTCTTTTATGAAAGAAAAATGAAGTAGGATGCTTCACTAAAGGGGTTTAGGAAACATCAAAAACCATTTTAGCTTTAATAGATCATAAATCTGTGGCCTGATGAACATGAAACTTTGTTTTACAGCCTGGTCTTTACAGTATGAATATAGACCATTAGACCCATACAGCACTGCATCATTAACCTAATTAAAATAATGCTTATGTAACTGAATCAGAGGCTAATTCCACACGTTGACAGGAAAATGCTTGTTTATTTAAAAGTAGTTGGGTTTTTTTTGCAATATTTTGTCTTTGAAGTAAAGTTAAAGTATCGTGGAGCGAACTTAGAAAATCAGCTGGGCATCAGATTTCTTGTTTTCTCTCACTGTTCACAGCTGTAAAAGTTTATCGACTAAAAATATCCCCCAGACTCGTTAATGTTTTATCCTTCCTCGTGCTACAGATGGAAGTTATTCCCACACGTTCTGCATTATGAGATACTGTGATGGAATCATCTCACTGTGAGCTCACTGCTGCACTCTTCTGCAAGATCAAATGCGCTGACTGCTGGGAAATAGTTGGTTGTTATTCTCAACATTTGCCAATATTTGTACCCTAAAGAACCCAAAGGGAGGTTTTATAGCACAGAGCTTTGACACAGAAGACTCTGTAAGGCCACAATTCAAGAAAATTTTCTTTCACATTTAAAGCACATCTCTTTGCTACAACAGAGCTTTAGGGCCAGGCTAGAGATTTTTTTTTTTTCCAAGAATAAAGTTGCAACATTCTGAGAATAAAGTCGTAACATTCTGAGAATAAAGTCGTAACATTCTGAGAATATAGTCGTAACATTCCCGAGAATAAAGTCGTAATAATACGAGAATAAGGTCGTAACATTACGAGAATAAAGTTATAATATTACAAGAATAAAGTCAAAACATTACGGAAATAAAGTAGTAATATTATTAGAATAGAGTTGAAAAATACTGAGAATGAAGTCACAACCCATTTCAGAAAGAAAGCTTCAAGCTGCGATCTGCCGGAAACAAACAACATCCGGAGTCCACTTTGACATACTGCCCAATTTGATGCCGTGTGCTAAAAGATTTCCTTATTTGTCAATCCGATGCCAAAGTATAATTTTACATGATGCTCGACTTTCCTAATTTTAGGGAAAAAAGTGCTTCTTGCTTCAAGTTGTCATTAAAAAGAACTTTATTTTCTTAATAACATGACTTTATTCTCATAATGTAACATAACAAGAATAAAGTCGTAATGTTACTAATGTTATGAATCTATTCTCATAATGACTTTATTCTTGTAATTTTACAATATTATTCTGGCGAATTTATAATTTTATCCTTGTAATTTTATGACTATTCTCGTTGCGACTTTATTCTTTTAATTTTATGACTTTATTTTCATAATATTACGACTTTATTTTCAAAATAAAATATAAAAATATCTCTAGCCTGGCCCTAGTATGCCGTCGTACTTTCATTTTATGGGGATCTCTTTCCTACTTGTTTATTTTTGAAGCTGTGATAAAGAAAAGGGGAGATAGAAGATGTTGAGAAGCTCATAATAGCCATGGTCACCTCAGATTAATTTGTTCCAGAGTGGTCTAATCACCATATTGGATTAGGGAACCTCCAGAGACCACCAGATGGATGTACAGGGTATAATGAAGAGAAGGGCAGAGTGATGGATGAGGAGAAAGCTGCAACAGATGAGAGGACAGGGCACAAGAGTACAGTATGATGAGGGACAGAAAGGGGAGGAAAACATGAACAAAACTCCAGATTCTTCAAGATTGAACTTTCCAGAGCCTCAGTGATTTAACTCAATTTTTAAATGCAATGCAGAGAAGCAGCATGAAGGGTAAAGCTGATATATATGTTGTACTTAGCAAATGATAAAATAAATTAGTATAAGTATGGAAACAGAGAG
Source organism: Cyprinodon tularosa (assembly GCF_016077235.1). Classification (NCBI taxonomy): domain Eukaryota; kingdom Metazoa; phylum Chordata; class Actinopteri; order Cyprinodontiformes; family Cyprinodontidae; genus Cyprinodon; species Cyprinodon tularosa. The sequence continues at coordinate 571,874 of NW_024039363.1, forward strand.
TATGAAAAAATTGAATGATATAAACATAAGCAGCATGCTTTATATATATATATATATATATATATTTTTTTTTTTTTAACACATTAAGAATAATTGTCTTGATGCCAAAAAGAGCCCATCAGATTTTACTTTCACAAGTGGAGCAGTACGGCTATCGCAATAGTGTTCCGCTTGATTTATGCATATAAATACCTTTATTATAATTAATGCAGGGAGTATTACAGATTTTAGTATAGAACAGAAAAAGTAGAACAGGAAAGGCAAAACAGAAAAAAAGATTAAAGAAAGAGACATAAGGGGAGATAAAAGGGAGATAACGATAAAACAAAAAAATATATATATATATACTTTATGTTTTTTTTCTTTTAAGTAATTTAGTTGCTGTGGTTGAGATAATGTGGCATAACTAAAGTGCATTTATATCTATTAGATAAAGACTGGACATCGTTCCTTAGGGCGTTCTGGTAGACAGTAGGAATCACGTTCCATTAAATATGGCATATTGTTTATGATCTAAAGAAGCAAAGTAGCGGGAGAACATCTAACTGTAATCTCCATGTGGTTTATGATGTTCTTGAAGTCCCTGAAATTTTTGTCTCTTTTTCTATAAAATATTATCCCATAAACTCTGGGGATTATTAGGATATTTTTCATTAATGTGAAAAAGACGTCTGTGTTGTTTTTAGTCAGAAGGGGTTTTGTCATTGAAACTCTCCCAATGCCAACGACAATGTCACTGATGTCAATGTTTTGTTATTTTGGAATTAAGAATAATTACCTGATATAAAAACAACAAAAAATCGTTGTCATGGGTTGTTTTGGTAGGCTGGTCAGTCCTGGAATTGTTACCACTATGATGTTTCTATTTTTGGATATTAACCTAATGTTCAAACCCAGATCCTCAGGAAGCCCTGCTCTGCATGTTTTAGATGTGTCTTTGCTCCAGCTGATTCAATGGTCAATCCTCATCTGCATTATATCCAATGCTGCAGAAGTCAAAAATGTGTGGTAGCAAGGACACTTAAAACATGAGGAGTGGCGTTGAATATCATTTAAAAAATCATTACATTTCATCACATTTCTTTTTTAATGGTGTGTTGCCTTTTGAGATATTTTAACCTACTCTGTGTTGTTGGGTCGGTTATATTATAAAATCTAAAATAGTTTTTTTAATTATTCTATTATTTTGTTTATTGTCAAACAGGGCCAGTCTGATTTGAATGGTTTAAAAAAACCTAAAAACAAACAAATTTAAAGTGATATAAAATTTTCATGAATTTGTTTTTCCCTGATAGGAAAATGTGTTATAAGATCAGACACATTTAATTGTTATAAAACAACAAAAACAGGATATCTGTGATAATACCTTTTTTACAGCACTGTACAGATGGGACTTTGTTGATATAAAGTGTAAATGTCAATAGTCCAGCAAAAGAGCCTTGTGGAACACCAACCAACAGCTTTATGGGAGATGATCCAGGATTTTTTATCAGACTAATATGGATGGCAAAGGTCAAAAAAGGAAAGTAAATGGGAGAAACTATAATTTCAGTTCAGGAATTGAGGGCAGCAGCACAGACACCCAAAGAAAAGGGGAGAAAAGTGGAAAGTATGCAGAATGAATGTGATCACAGAGAGGTCTCAGTGGGGCAGAGCGATGAATTCTGTCTGGGCTGCAGCACCAGCTTATTCCCATCTGTTCTCATTTGGACCAGCTGAAGGAAAAAACCAGCACAGGATGTTCAACACAGGTGCAGCCACACACACCCACAAGGAGTAATACTCACTGTCACATTTCATCCCCTGGTGAATAAGCCCATACAGCAGCGATCCACAGTGGTCACAGAACGTGGGGCTGCCGTATGTGTGGATCTTGAACTTGTGCTTGCTTCTGGGGTCCTGGAATTACAGGAGACATGAGTAGAAAATAAAAATAACAGTTAGAGGACTCGCTGAGAGAGAGTTGTTTGCAACCCTTAAACCACATTGTGGGTAAAATGAAGATTCCCCGAAGCATAACAGGGAAAGTTAAAACTGGACTGAGGGACTTTTACATATAAATGAGCTTCACTTACATTCTGCTTCTCAACAAACATGGCTGAGTGAGCCTTTCAGCGTCAGCTTGCCAGAATTTTAAATCTGTTTCTGTGATGACATTCCCAGAGTGTTGCACCAGCAGCAATGCATTTCATATTTACCACATATGACAGTTTTGCCTCAGATGGAGAGGGGAGCAGCTTAATGAGGGGGGCAGCATATGATGCAGAAACTATGGCTTTAGATTTAAAAACCAGTATATATTTTGAAGCAAAATTTAAATCTACATGAAACCCACACCCCTGTCAGAACTTGTTCTGGCCCACAAAAAAAATAAATAAATAAAACAGCAAGTCTCAAGTCTACAAATACTAAAAAATGTTTTGAAATCATCTCAAAAAATACAAATTCAGTGTATTCAGGCTTTTCATTTATGAACCGCATTATACTCTTTTATTGATGTGTGATCTTAATCTTAAACAGGACAAACAACAATTAACTTACACCTAAGGAGAATTTTAGAGATCAATTAACATGACAGTCATGTTTTGGACTGTGGGAGGCAGCCAGAGTACCCAGAGAGAACCCACACATGCACAGGCAGAATATGCAAACTACATGCAGAAAGACCCCAGGCCAGGATTCGAACCCAGAACCTCCTTGCTGCAGCCCAATAAGCACAAATTGAAAAAATAATAAAGTTTATCTTTGGTAGGACAATCTGTAAAGGGAACTAAACTTTAAATTTAACAGGGAGAATATGGAACATATAAAAATATGTTTTATACTTTTATCTTTTATCAAAAAGATAACAGTATAAAAAAATATATACAAAAATAAATATATCCCTTTTAACCAGTTGCAACAGAACAGACCTGCTTTTGACGCATTATAGTAAATATATAGTAAAATTCAATCCCTAAACTAAAAAAAAAGTATTCAAATAACTAAATAAAAAATCTACATAGACCTTGACTGACTTAATGACCCTAACTCTAACAGCCAATAAGTAGAAAACCTTCACTTTTCATAAATATCTACTTAACACACAATTGAAAAGCCAGTTGGAAATCTATTTTCAGGTTTTAATCTATTTTAGAACCTGTTACCTTCTGGTCCAAATCATTAAAACTGGAAGCAAAAAACAAACAAACATACAAGTCATATTAAACATAAATAAGTTGCTTTGTCTTCTTTAAGAAAGAATTGTTTGTAGACGTTTCAACATTTACCATAAGTTAATTTTGTTTCCTCTCAAGAATACTTGTAGACCTAGCAAACATTTCAAATAAAAATTTTTTTGATAAACAATTTCAAATGTGTTCTATAATCTGTGTGGAAATATATAAGATGGATTGTGCAAAATTACACTTTGTCTGTGCATGTGGAAACAGTCTTAGAAATAAAGCACCGCTCCCTAATACAAAATGTATTCGCATTCAGATCTTTAGCACAACAGTGACAGTGAACTTAAACATAAGCGTTGCAAAAAGCATTGCATTTATAAAATTTATTTATGAAACTTCATGAAAAAAAACAAAAAACGGTATGCGTCATCTGTAGCTGAATGACTTTTCTGACACAATAGAAATGTGGCAATATTTAAAAAATTCTCTATTCATCCATTCATTTATTATTTCTCAGTTTTATAATAGAAACAAAAAAAAATTCCTTCATACCTCAATAACTTCTTTCAATCTTTGCGTATTCTGTGCATTATTGTAGGGCACATCATCAAACACAATGCCAATAGACCAGCCGCAGCTCCTACTGTACATCATGGGTCTTTGCATCTTTTACTCCAGGATCCCACATTAATGGAAAAATTAAGCAAGGACACTTTTTCTACGTTTGGCACAGTTCTTAACAGCTGGTTAAGGTGCGGTGATGTAAACTGTAATTAATGGTTCATGCTCCCCCACTTTAAAGAGCTCTGCCCAACAACACTTTAATACAACTGCAAAGAGCAGTTACATCACTGTCACCAGGTTTGCAATTAGGAACCTGGTCTGAAACATTTACTTCTTCCTTCTTTATTAAAATGTTTTTGAAAGTCTTCTAACATAACATTTCCAGTTATGCGTACAACAATTTGATGACAGGACAATTTTACTACTGTCTGCTGCCTAGCAACAGGAGGAGCATAAACTGGCAAACGGCTTGAGGTGTGCAGCTGGGAGAATTGTGCTCATTGGACGGTTCTATCAGAGGGCATCAGGTGAGATTAAATTAATGCAAACATTTTATTGAATATAAAGTTCTTCAAAATCAAATCCTTTGAGTCCAAGTAACTAGAAGTTGCACGTCCTTAGTGTGATGTTCTAATTTGAGTTCTTTTGTGATTTTACACAAAACAAGACGCAGGGTCGAAAGCTATTAAAATGGTAACTTGTGTGTGACTCAATATCGAGTAATGACTTGAGTACACACAATGGCAAATAAATAAAGACATCAAAAACAAACAGAAAACAACGAATTTACCAAAAATCAGCAATCAAAAAAAAAAAAAAAAAAAGTGACAAAGATTAAAACCAATAAATGAAATAACACAGACGAAGTTACCGAAAAAAACTGCAGAAAACAAAATAATAAATAAATAACTTCAAAATAAATACACTTCAGTCAGATACGCAAAAGTGGATTATAGCAGACTACATAAACTGGAATAAATCTGGGAGAGAGAAGGCATTTTGCCCCTCATACACACACATCTACAGTCTTGGAGACTTTACAATGAGATTGGCTGATCAGCGTGGCTAAGTCTCATTCAACATATACCGATTCATACATTTTTCTGTCTGCACTGTGTTAGCTGAGGTTAGCTAATTTCTGCAATCATTGCAAAACAAACATGGCTCTAATTAAAGCCCTGCAAATGAAGGTGGATAAACCCCCATCAGCAACGCCTCCATCATGATTAACTGTGTCAGAATGGCTGCATGTGTAATTATGCAGACCACCGACTGAGTTAGAAGGCGTACGTCGCTGAAGAGGGCCTTTTTTCCACAAGCCGACTGAATTAGGTAAACAACACGATGTCAGAGAGTGGGATAGAGAGGTGGTGTGGGGGGTGATGTCAGTCTTTTAACAAGGAAGGAGGTTTTGAGTACTACGATTCGACAGACAAGGGAATGATGAGTCAGAAGTGTAAAGCTCTCAGAAAAGTCTAATAGTAAAGGCCTATTTTCTGCACTGTTCCCTCAGTATTTGTTTATTGCTTTTCATTGTAATCATGCTCCTTTGACCGCTGTCATTCCTAATGAGCCTGTATTAAGAAAGTATTTAATTTTTCATTAGCAAGAAGTTTAAATCATGCTTGATTGAGTTAATTACAGCCAATATGGGATTAGATAGCAACAGAGGTCAAAAAGAGTTTTTGTTATTGTCCAGAAACTTTAAACATTACAATGTTTATATTTATTTCTATTCATATAAAGTAACTGTTTCTTTTCATCCTGGGTAAAATGACTTGCACCACTTGGATTAGTTGTGAGGATTTGACTGGAGAAAAATGCATTGGGAGATACAATCTTTGCAGCGCCTCAGGCTTCAGCATGTGTTAGAGCCTGCATGCCAACTTGCATTTCCTTCAGAATTTGTGCTGGAGCTCTTATGTTTGGAAAGACATTTAGAAAACAACAAACATACTGTAGTAGATTATATTTTAGTGTGAAAAAAGCAAATACTTTGAAAAAATAGCCATTACAAAGAAAGCAAAACCTCCCTTTTTTATGGCTTTTAGAATGCAAATTTCACTAGAACCCCAGTTCTAGACATTGCCTGCTGTAGAAATGTATAAAATAAGAGAACAAACCTGTTAATGGATGTATTATCTAAATAAGCACGGTGCTTATGACACACTCCATTACACACTGGTAGTTGTGTAATCTGACCATAATGTTAGTTGCATGCTCATAAAAAAAAAACTAATCTAGTTTTACACAAATGGAAAAGCTTCTTTTGTGCAATGCATGCTAAAAAAGGTTGTGTTGAAAACAAACCAAACAGGGATCAGGTCTGGGCATTTTTATCAGACTATCAAAGGGATCATTAAAGGCAGTTAGCCATTTCCTCTCCTATTTATGTAAATGCTTAGTGAGTATATAGATCTTTTTATCACTCTCCTCTAAAACTTACGATGTTTACAAATCACTTTTTCAAAGTCTAAATCACACCTAAAATAACTGAGTTGAATGCATCATCATTTATGGCATATTCTTTTTTTTCTTTAAGATGTTATAAAATGAACATTCAAAATGTTTTTTAAGCCTTTCTGCTTTTAAGGCATATCAGCTATTTATACAAGGAGTTTTTGAAGTCCCTTTGCTATGGAGGAAGTCTTTAAGAATAAGGTATTACTACATCATTTTAAAACAATGTTTAACTTCAGTTGACACTGTATTTTATTGCACTCTGCAGTGGCTGTTGAAAATGATCATGTCTGTTGCTAGCTAGATATTGTCTGAAGGAACATTTGTTGTCAAGAATCGTTACAAATCTGTAGATTGCGTGTTGGCCTAGTGGGTTAGACCAGTGCACTTCTGCTCTGAGAAGGTTGCAAGTACCCGGATCGATCCCCACTGTCTCCACTGTGGGTTCCTGAGTGAAAACCCTTAACTGCCGATTGCTCCCTGGGCGCCACACAATGGCATCCCACTGCTCCCCAAGGGGATGGGTTAAATTCAAAGGTAAATTTCTCCAATGTAAAGTTAAAGTTTACTTGCAGAGCCCTTTAAAACAGTTAAGAGCTGGAAAAAAATTGCTGACTATATCTAAAAAAACAATATGTATATAAAATACACCATAAAGATATACTGTAAACTAAGGCAATAATACGAATTTGTTTAAACGAAATGATCAAGGTTACAACAACTTAGTCCTGCTGTTAAAAGTAGGTCATGAGCCGTGTTTTAAAATTTGTCAGTGAACGAGCATCCCTAATTTGCGGAGCAGCAGTTGACAGAACTCTACACACATAAAATTGATGAATAATTTTTCCAAAGCTGAAATATTTTTTCCCCCAACTCTAGGTGGACAGAATGATATTTTGATTTAGAGTGGAAGCAGGTTTGCAGAACATAGAGATAGAGAGCGTGACATGTATGGTTGACTACTCACTTCACATTAAGAGACCACTGGCTGCATCTTTACTGGTCGGTTCAGATTAGTATATGTCAGCTGTCTTTATTTGTACCCAACAGTAAAAATAATAGCACTGCAAGATAAAATGACTGATAAAATGATGAAAAGTGGCTCAGCAACGTTCATTCTGAAAGGAACTTTAAAAAAAAAAAAATCTGATTTTGATTCTATGAAAAAACATATCATAATTTAGTTTAGTACAGTCCATAGACATTTCTTAACTTGTTTAAAACAACCCATGATATGTCCCCTTTAAAGCACATTGTCATTATATGTCAGTGATTATATTTTACTGTGTTATGGTTAGGGAGGGCATTTTAATAACACATTTAAAAACTTTCATTAAATTATATTAGATTCTCTGTTTAACTAGTATCAAAATGCATCTTTATTTGTGGTGCTTTACTGAATGTTACAAGTTTTATTGTTCCTTCAAAGTTATTGAACCCTATGATTTGCTAACTGAAGCTCAGAACAGGATTTCACACAGAGTTTGCTTCTAGAGGCGTCTTGTACCCCTTAGCCTGATGTTAAAGTTCAGTCATACATCAATAAGAAGATGCTCTGGGGCCTGAAACAAGACTGGAAGAAATTCGCTTCCACTGGGATGTGCTAACATGCATGTAGTGTCACCTTTCATACATTATTAGTATTAATTGTTTATCTGCAACAGCTCTTGAGTGTTTATACCATCTAATCATGAGTGTGTTTATGCAGAGACATGCAGGCAAAATGTTGCACAATCCTGATCCTAAACAGCTTCACTTTCATTCTTTCCTTGCTACTCAAACACAGGACATCATGCTGTGCTGGTTTGATGCTAGCAGACAAACCTGTGACTGTTTGCACTGAGGCGAGATGATGAGCCCTCAGAGTGAAACCAGGGCCACATCATGCAGAAGAACAAGGAGGAAGTCAAGCACAGTGACTCGAACATTATTCAGGCTAATTTTACCGAGGCATCTACAGATGTATTATTAACAGCAAAGTGCCATTTTCTATCAATGCCAAATGACTTGCATTATAAGCATAACGAGACAAGTTAAAGATTTGCATGATTCATTTCTTAATGAGGAGACATTACCTAAAATGACTCAACATACAGTACATACCACTAATGAGAGGGAATGTGATTCAACTGGTTCATTTTTTTTGTCATCATTGGTTTTTGATATCAGCAGAGTTAAGCTGTAGCTGATGGGGATCCATAATCCACCAAACAGTCTATGTGAGCTGTTAATATGATGCAACTGTTAACCGCCTTTATTTTTCTATAATGTGATACGGTCTGTTTCTTCATCAAAAATGTAATTCATTTTACCATAATATGTACATGATAATGATGTCAATTTCATCCAAAAACCCCTTTTACCAACTTGTAATCAATGTACACTATTTATTTTCAACTCCATCCATCCATCCATCCATCCATCCATCCATCCATCCATCCATCCATCCATCCATCCATCCATCTTATGCCTCTTATCCAAAGGGGTCCTGCGAGTAGCTGGTACCTATCTCTAGCAATCTACAGGTGAAAGGCAGCTTGTCTACGTTTACCCTGTACAACTCTCCTTAAACTAATAAATAACAAAATTCCTTAGAAAAAGAACTGGTAATTTCTTTTATACTTTTGAACATTTTCACCTTTTTCCATCCGCATGGCACATTCACATCTATATGTCCTCCTACAACACTAAGGGCACATTTGCTACATTTAAATGCGAAAGTTTTGGATCTTATCTAAATATTGGTTGAGCAAAAGTTCAAAATCTGTGTTCACATGGACACTAACTAAAATGATCCAATCATGACGTGTGAATACATGTACCAAATGTTTGATCTGATGAAATAATTTGGGCATGTGAAGAACTGTCATGTTTTTAATAAAGGTAGTAGAAGAAGAAGCTGCCTGTTTTGTAAATAAACCTGTCCACTTATACTCAACTTTACCTACAGTTTTTTTTCCTGTCCCACACATTTCCTTTTCTTTCTTCTTCAGTTGTGTCTGTTGATGTATTTTTTTTCCCAATATGGACCTTTGTCGCTTTGTACTTTTGTTTTTGGTGGTCATTTTAGGTAAAGGTATAATGAAGGATTTTCACAAAATTTTGAAAAGACCCCCTCTCCACTTAAAAAATGCAAAACCTTGTACCTGCTCCCAAGAGGGAACACCTAACGTGTGCAAGAGCATGCACGAGCCCAATACTCCTTGTGCACACAGTTTAAAAGGTGCCGCTTGCATCGCTTGTGGAAGCATACTTTCCAAAAGAAGATTTGCAATTTTTCCCGAATGTCAGTCTTACCACCGGTAAGTGAAAGTGGGGACGAGCACATAGGACGGCCTTACGTAAAAATATGACCAGAATGATAGAAAATTAGAAGGACTACTTATTTTGATGATCCAGCTGGGAAAAGATACTCCTCCCCTATACATTTAACGGCTCAGTAGTACCTTATGCTAGCTGACTATAAGCTCCATTTTGCATCATAGCCATATTAAAGGCTATGATGCAAAATTTATAGAATGTGGTGGTGGACAGACAACAAACTGTAGTGTGTGTCCTTTCAGCTGTTCCATATTCCATAATCAGGGTCACCACAGCAAGTCGTCATGCCTTGCTCACACACTAGGCAAAGTTTTCATGGTAACTTAACAAGCATAATTCGAATTGGGGTCCTTTACATTAAATTAGCAGAATTCCTGACTTTATAAAATTATTGTTTATTCTTTTAAGGTTTCTTTCACCATTAGACACTGTATCTATTTTTTTCCCTTCCATTAATAAATGTAAGGAATTTCTGACAACAAGAGTCTATATCTACTATGAGACATTTGAACAGCTGAGTTCAAAAAGTGCCCTAGCAAAATAAATAACATAATAAAAAATCCCTAATCAAAGATGTCCCAGTGGAAACAAAATAGACTGCATGCGAAGACTGCAGTGCTTAATGTTTTTCTTTCTCTCAGGAGAATTTAAAACAAAAAGATGTGGCTGCAATGAGCAAATAGTCTACCGTATTTTCACGACTATAAGGCGCACTTAAACGTCTTTTTTTCCCCTCAAAATGTGCGGTGCGCCCTTTGGTGCGGTGCGCCCTATGTGTGTTGTAACTGCGACTTTTGAGACCACCTCATTGAGGAGATGATGAAAGAGTGGCTGAATGTAAGGAGACCAGGTGTTTTTTTCCCACTCATCACCATTAATCTGTGACTCCATGCGTGCCCATCTCACAGCTGATGTGAAAAACATGGGGAAACAAATTAACGCTGTGCTCGCTGTTCAACCGCTCAACATCGGTGTGAACCGGACCCAGCAGGTGCAGCAGAAGCAGCGAGTTTACATGCAAAGTCAATGGTTGACGCGCGTATAGGTGCAGCAAAAGGTCCTGCAGCGCGTTTTGAGCCGCAGGTGCAGCACGTCGGGATCGTTTAAGTATCTGACGCACCGCCAACGCGCTGCTGCTGCTCGAGATGGAAAAATTGAAGTTTTGCTGCTGGACGCGCCGCATCAACCAATCAGAGAAGCTGATCTGGGAGCTGACAGCGAGACAGACACAGCGCTCTGATGACATATGATATTAAATGAAAAAGGCTGGATAGATGAGGAGATGATGAAAGCGTGGCTGAGGCAGGTGTATGTGAGGAGACCAGGTGTTTTTTTCCACGCATCACCATCGCTGCGTGCCCATCTCACAGCCGATGTGAAAAAAAAGGTGAATCAATGAACGCTGTGCTCGCCGTTATCCCGGGGGATCTGACAAAGGAACTTCAACCGCCCAACATCGGTGTGAAGCGGCCGTTCAAAGTAAGGCTGCGAGCGGCGTGGGAGCGATGGATGACAGACTGAGACCACAGTTTCACGATAAGTGGAAGGCAGCGCCGGGCAAGTTACGCCACAGTTTGCGGATGGATTGTAGATGCTTAGACTAACGTGTCTGCTGGCTCTATTGTTCAAGCTTTTGCAAAAGGAGGAGCTGCGCTGCACGGAAAGTGACTGACAGCGAAGAAGGGGAAACTGGCATGTCTGATTTAGCGCAGCTGTTTAATTCAGAAACAGAGGATGATGACTTTGATGGGTTTGATTAATACTTTGCAAAAAATACATGAATAAAGCACAAACATACTCAGTTTTGCTCTCGCTCTATTTTTCTACCTGAAAACTTAATTCAACAGCAGCCTCTGGGCGGGTCTCCTCCTCTTCACCGCGGCGGCTGGCAGGTGTTTTTTCATCTAAATAATCTTAATCTTGCAGCTATATTTGCTGTGATCAGTGGGAATAAAGTAGTTTTAATATGTTTTTAAGTGAGAAAGTCCACCTGAAAACTTCATAATTGCAGTCAGTTCATCCAGATTATCTATTTCTGTCGGAGGCGCTCAGACCCCCACATACCAGCGGTGCACCGACAGTAGAAATCCTTTCGTTCACCGCGGCTGCTGGCAGGTGTTTTTCATCTAAATAATTTAAACTGCAAGCACCAGGATGCCGGTAATAAAAGCGAACATATTCTGTCGGCAGGTTTCAGGATTTTAAGTTAATTTAGGAGTGACCACAGCGCTGTGTCATCTGCGATGTGTCTGTCTCACGGCCAGCTGCCAGGTTTGATTAATACTTTGTAATAAATACATGAATAAAGCACAGTCATACTCAGTTTTGCCCCCGCTGTATTTTTAAACACGCAGTAGAGGTATTTAAAGGTAGTAGAGGACATGTACCTGTCTATAAAAAACGCGCCCTATAGTCCGGTGCGCCTTATGTGTGTGTTAAATACAGAAATGGGACACATAACTGAGAGTGCGCCTTTTAGTACGGTGCGCCTTATGGTCGTGAAAATACGGTAATCTGACAGCGATGACTGATGTTTTGAGAATACCTTTAAACCGCACCGGCTCTGGTTCTGCAGTTTGTTTGTTCTTTAGGAGATTTTTAACTGAATCATTACAAAGGATTGCCAGTTTCAGCTTAATAAACATCTGTGATAGAGTTTAATAAGCAGAGAACACCCTTGCCTGCTCCTCCCTGCACATCATTATAGCACAAGTAATTTGAAATGAATGACCTACATGGTTCCTTTCTCATTCTTTTACTTTCCAATTGAGAATGAATCCTCATTTTGATTCAGTTAAGTAAGATTATAAAATTACAAATTAATACAGTTAGAAAAGAGTATTTATTTTGGTTTTCATTGTACCTTATTGGATAGTTTGAATTATGTTCTATCTTTGATAAGTAAATGAGCATTGGCAAAATAACCAAAAACCCTTTGTTCAGCATTTCTGATTATTAGTTATCTTTGTCATATAGATCTGTTTTTATATGTTCTACAACAATGAAGGGTATGACTCATCCATCGATTTATTGTCTTTATCTTAAACTCTTTTAAAATAGCTTCCCATGGGTACAATTCAGTGGTATTTTGATTATTTAATTTTGGTGATAGGTCTTTGAGGTTGAAAGGCCTCCTCTTATCTACCTTTCTTTTAGAAGTCGAATCCAGACTCAGCCGAGATGCTACAAAATGTATTACTCACATTTAAAAGAATGTTGTCGATAAAATTAATATCCCTCAAAACTTAAATCTGAAAACCAAATGAGTTATTTTGGGGCTTAACAAAATTAAGAGGCACTCGAATAAGATGTATAAACCTCATCTGACCACTTTTGTATCAAAAGTGGTCAGACGAGGATAAGCTCCTCCTCCATCTGTTGTGTGTGCTTTTACAGCTCTCTGACATTTTTTTAACCCATAATCCCTTTAGGTTTAGGACTAATAATGAAGCTTCATCTGCCCTTTTAAACAATGTTTTTGATGACTGCATCATATATCTATTTGGTTTAGCAAGTTATATTTTTTATCCTTGTAATGTTTTTGAATAGTCCCATCAAATCATCAAATGTTTGTTGAGACTTCAAATTAAATGTTATCACGAGCTGTCTACACATTGAACTGAGCATAAGTTATCTAGCACAGAAAAGATGGTTCTACATAGAACTGAATCAAGCAGACTAAATAGTGGTGGAAAGATTTTTTCACAACATAATTTGCCTTCTGCTTAACAAATATCCTGTTAACTTTATTGATGTATTGTTCAAAATCTAAATGGGATGCTTAGTGTTCCATTCTTTAGCAAAAAAAAAAAAATTCATGGTGTGCTTTGGTGTCGCAGTGCTTAGCACGCACAACCTGGACCTTAGGTCTCGACATGGCTGACCTGGGTTCGAATCTGACCTGCTCCCCCCCTATCTCGTACCACCACTGGCTTGAGAATAATCTAGCACTGATGACTGGTTTGAGGGCTGGTTAAATAGAAGTTGGGCAGGCTATTTTTTTCTTAAATAGAAGGTGGAGGAGGTGGATCAGATGAACAGCAATGAGAAACTGGGTGGAGTGTAGCAGGTGAATGAAATGAGTAATCAAGCCAGTCATCAGCGCCAACTTCATGATGTCAGACATAACTTTATACTCTGTGGTCTGTGAGGAACCGGAAGAAAGAAAGAAAGATCGGAAGATTGAAATTAAAATTATAGACAAGTATGTTAAAGGTAAAGGCTATAAGATCATCTCCAAGCAGGTTGATCTTCCTGTGACTATTTTGGCACATATTATTCAGACATTTCAGATCCATGGGACTGTAGCCAACCTCTTGACGAGGCCACAGGAGAAAAAATGACAAATCAAAGAAACAAATAATATGAATGGTTACAAAATAGCCAGAAAAACTTCTAAAGAGATTAAAGGTGACCTTAAAGCTCAAGAACTATCAGTGTCAGTCGGCAACATCTGTTGTTATTTGAGCCAAAGTGAACTTAAAGGGAGACAACCAACGAGGACATCATTGCTGAAAACAATTCATAAAAAAAAAACAGACTGCCAAACTACATGTTAACAAGCAACAAAGTTTCTGGGAGAATGTCCCATGGAGAGATCTGAATAAAATGGAACATTTTGCTAAGACACATCAGCTCTATGTTCACAGACAGAAAAATGAAGCATATCGAGAAAAGAACACAATCTCTACTGTAAAACATGGAGTAGCCTGCTGGTGGAGACTGTCAGTAATCCAGGTCGTAGCCATTCCAAAAAAGTTAGAAAAACAAGCCACTGGACTTTATTTCCAAGTTTGAAGAGATTTCTCTTCCCTTCCAGGAAGCTTTTTCAAATCAAAATGTCAGAAATAGCGCTGAGTTTGAGGCTTTATAGAGTGGACCAAAAACATGGAGTAGGACCCGGAACAAAAAACTGCAAAACAGCCCCAGAACATAAAGATGTTCTGGGGCTGTTTTGCAGTTTTTTGTTCCGGGCCTAATTAATGAGTTTATTTTTTTAAATAATTCGGTTGATGCATGATTGAAAAGCAATGTCGGACTTTCATTTGTTTATTCTTATATCTTATTTATTATTACTTTTGCCAGATTCAAGTTATTTCTATGATCCTTGTTGGTTTTTCTTTCATTAAACGAGAGATACTAACAATTTTGTTTACAAAGTTTCATATTTGAGAGTTATATGTAAACATTATGTAGGATGTTGAATTGCATTTCTTTGTATGTATTACAGTCCAGAGACACTATTTTATAGAATGTAACCCTTCTATTGTATTTACAAAGCAAGATCTCCTCATTTGCGTATTTGAATTCTTGCATCCACCCATTCTGTTTAGGTGTGTATATTGCAACTCACTTGTTCCACCATACATGCCAAAACTTAGGAGATAAGTATTCAGTATTTTTAAATACAAAGTATTTTAATTAATGAATTCAGTCATTAATTAATACCAAACATTTCATTACTTTGACTAGTAACCAAATTTAACCGTGCACTAACAGATATAACTTTGTTACTTTTTTGGAGAAGTAACTCTTACTATAACAAAATGTAAGTAACTTTTCAAACACAGGTTGAACATCAGTGAAAAAAAAAAAGTCTGATCAGGTTAAGTGTCATATTTGTTTTGTTGGCTAACAACAACTCTTAGCCTAGTTAGAACTCGTGCTGAAGATGATCTCAGACAGCTGTAAAAGCGAACTCTGGATTACATTACCCATTTAGTGACGAAGCAGCCCCTAAAGTTACATAGCAGAGAATCTGATTTGCATGGAGCATTGATAGCTGACAAGTGCTATATTTTAACCCATTTTTATGAGATATGTATCTGAAATTACTACTTGCATCTTAAGCGTTGCGTAAGAGACAAATTAATAATACATTAAATGTTTGCTAAAAATCATTCAGATATCTTATATTAGGAAAAAATGAAAAGAACAATAAAACACATAAAACTGATAATAAATCAAAAGATGAGGTTCATGCAGTGACTCTTTCTAAATGTATCAGGAAAAAAAGCATTTTGAGCAACAAAGTGAACAGCTGACCAGTTGCTATGGAGATAATAGGCTGGAGAAAATGTAGCAATAGATTGAGAGTCGATGGAGAAAAAAGATAAAGAAAAATCACTGAGCGGCTTAATAGCACCAAATCTACAGTCCTGTGGACATAAGACAACAAAAGAATCTAATTCATAAGCATATTGACAGAAGGAAGGTAAAAATAGAAACCAGATTGAGAGCTAGATTCATGTGATGAAATGTTCCCTGCATCGATCAAGACTTCTCTGAGAGCTTGTTTGGTAGAGCAGGAGTTCTCTATCAGATTAACTTGAGAGTCAGACAAATTAAACCGAGGCGTGCTTGAGAGACATTGGGCAACAGGGACCAACTACCTTAATACCTTTACTCCCAATTCACATCAGTAATGACCACTTATTGGCTAAATGAATGGACAAAGTACTGATTCTTAATTTAAAAAAAGTTTCACCAATCTCCCACCCTCTGTTTCACTGAAACTTTTCCATAGCACACACTAGACTGCACTCTACAGAAATGGTACAAGGCAGTCAGCTGTTTCATGCTGACCAGTGTGGATCTGTCTGAGAAAATGTTTTTACATGAATTAAAGTCTGTGAAATATCACAGTATTACAGAAGACGTGATAGTCTCTAGTCACTTTTTTTTATTAAACATTTTGTTATTTCAAAGAATCATAAAATAAACAAGTATCAGTTACTACATCTATGGGCATGAGGACAACTTATATACAGCATCTCATCATATAGTTACATATACATTTTATCCATTTTGTGTTCATGACCCTTCAATCTTACAACTTCAGATATCAGAGCTTTCCAGATCTGAGTAGAAGGGGCATCCCTACTGACGCATTTGGTCAATATATCCTTCAGAGCCAACATCAGGAGAAACTGAACATTCTCACTATGAGCTCTCAGGGGGTTACGTATAAGTCCCAGCAGACACATGAGTGGGCTAATTGGTGTTGCCTGTCCTATCACCCAACTGATTTCACCACATACTGCCTGCCAGAATACCCTTATGTTCTCGCAATCCCAAAGAATGTAATATCTAGTGCCTTTATTTAAGCTACATTTAGGATGATTTGGAGAAGCACCTGCTGTATACTGTATACAGTATAAAGGCATAGGTAAACATTGTGTAGGATGTTGCATCACATTTCTTTGTATCTATTAAGGTCTGGAGTCACTTTTTATAGAATGTAACCCTTCTACTGTATTTACCAAGCAAGATCTCCTCATTTGTTTTAGCAAATTCTTACATCCACCAAAAAGCTTTAACTTAAAAAGCTGAAAAAAAGCTCTTGTTGTTTCAATAGCTTTCAAAGATGCATATGCTGTTGTCACCATGGCATAAGGACTTTCTGATCAATCTAGAAATTAGAGATTTCTAAGCCGGTAGTCCAGATGATCAGGAAGAAGACAGGGTGTTACAGACCTGCTTTTTACTGCAGATTAGCATGTTTTTAAAGCTTCAGCTGCTGACTTTGATAGACTTCCTGCAATGCCACCTCTCATATCAGTTTTTGCTAGGACATATACAAGTCATACCTCCTTTAACTAACACCAGACACATATGGGCTAAGAACACCAGGGCTATTAAGATAATCTAAAAACCAGCTTCACATCTAAGGACCCAGCTGCAGCTTTTAATGCTTTAAAAACATAATCAACTACAAGTGACCTCAGATTTAAAAAGCAGCTATTTACGTCTCACTCTGCTGGCCTTTCTCCCCGACATCTGTGGTAATGAATTTATGAAGTGAAATGCATAAAAAAAATTTTTTTTGAGTGACTTGTTTTGAAGTAGCTGAAGGCATCTGGGTCCCTGCTGGAATTTCCTCTACTTCAAATATGTCTTTCCCTTTAGTAAAACAATGTATAAACCCAGGGTACAGACCACGAAGCAAAGTAGTTTAACACACCTCTCTGCAGCTTCTCCTCTGTTACCCACTCATTACTCTATCCAGACATTATCTTGCCCATGACGAAAATAAAATGAATTAGAAAAGAATCCTTAAGGAGTAAAGAATGACGATCTAAATAAAATATAAATAACTCTAATTTGAGAAAAAGTCAAAACTATGGTGGTTTATTTAGCATAAGATATCTTTCTTCAAGAAGTATGTTAATTATTAACTTGATTTGTGATAAACACATTGATTTATGTTGCTTTACAAAACTTGGCTGCAGCAAGAGGATTATGTGAGCATAAACGAGGCAACTCCCTCCAGATTAAAATTTTCACCTACCCAGAAATTCTGGGTGAGGAGGAGGGGTAGCAAAAATCTTTCAGTCTGACTTACTGATTACTCCAAAGGCAGTTCATAATCACAACTCTGTTGGACATTAAGCCCTTATTTTCCCTCATCCAAATTGCAAAGCAATAAAAACCTCTACTTTCTGTAACTTTGTATTGTCCACCAGGTCCTTGCTCAGAAATTTTAGATGAGTTTTCAGAGTTTCTATCTGATTTGGTGTAGAATACTGTCAGGATCATCATAGTGGGCGATTTTAACATTTCTCCTGACAGCATAATAGCTTAAATGCAGGCTTTAACACTATCTTAGACTTGATTAGTTTTGTTCAAAATGTAAATAGTCCTACATGTTCTCAACATCATACTCTGGACCTTGCGCTGACAGGTGGCATTAAATGTGAAGAAATAACAGCATTTCCTCACAACCCTGTCCTGTTTGACCACTTTTTATCAATCTTCAGGATTACTTTAACAGAGTTCTGCTCCCCAAAAGACGGTTTAACTTTAGCAGGCCATTATCAGATAATGCAGTTATAAATTTTAAAGAATTTGTTTTCATTTTTTTTCCTCTCCCCTGTGTGGCTAAGCAGTGCTACAGGGGGCAAAAGTTTAGTTTATTGCCCTTAACAGGTTGGTGATTTTGCTGATGGGGTTGCTAGTTCTCTACGTACTGCCCTAGACAACATGCCCCCTTTGAAATAGAAAAACGTACAAATAGAGAGCTGGTTCCCTGGTTTAATGCAGAGCTTTGCACTTTGAAGCAAAATGTCAGGAAAGGGAGAGAAAATGGCACTCTACATGCCTACGGGAATCCTAACTAGTCTGGAGAAAAAGTTTATAAAATTTGATTTTATGGGATTCTTTACAAATAAGATTGATTCTATTAAACATAAGATCATTAGCACCTCTCTACATATGATATAATTGTTTATCTGTAGAAGGTGAGGCAGCATCTGAGGTAGCCATAGAATCTCAACAGGGTTTAGACTGCTTTGATCCAGTTGAACTTTCAGAGTGAGCAAACCAATTATCTTTATCTGAGCCTTCATCTTGTATAGATGTTTTACATGTTAGATCCAGTTCCCACCAGGTTATTTAGGAAGAATTCCCTCTGACTTCCTTCTCCATTTTAGATGTGATTAATATATCCCTGTTAGAGGAATATGTACCTTAGGCTTTAAGGCATCTGTAATTAAACCTTTACTTAAGAAACCGTCTCTTGACCCAGATGACATGGTCAATTATAGACATACATCCAATCTTCCTTTCTTATCAAAAATTATTGAGTAAATAGTTGTTCTAAAGTCTGACTTTAGAGCTCATCATAGCACTGAAACAGCACTGGTGAAAGTCACAAATTATATTCTTATAGCCTCAGATAATGGACTTGTATCTGTACTTGTCCTGTTAGATCTCAGTGCTGAGTTTGATACATTTGCTCATAAAATTCTTTTAGAAAGACTTGAATATTTTATACTAATTAAAGGAACAGCACTAGACTGGTTTAAATCTTATCTGACAGATTTCAGTTTGTTCACATTATGATACATCTTCCTCATGCTCCATGCTTATATGTGGAGTACCACAGGGATCACTGCTAGGACCAATTCTGTTTAATATATATATGCTCCAAATTGGTATAATTAATGGACAGCATGGGATTAATTACCACTGTAATTTGGATGATACTCAACTATTTCTGTCTATGAATCCAGATTAAGATAATCCATTACATAGACTACAGGTATGTTTTGAAGACATAAAAACCTGGATGACTCTCTGCTTCTGAATGCAAACAAAACAGAAGTTATGGTCTTTGGACCAGAGTCTTTGAAAAAGAAGCCGATTAGTCAGTCAATTTATTTGGATAGGATTAAATTTATCTCAGCACCTGTCATTTAAATCACATATCAAAGAGTTTTCTAGAATTTCCGTCTTTCATCTGCGGAATATTGCAAAAATTAGAACTATTCTGTCCAGGTATGTTGCTGAGAAAGTAGTCCACATATTTGTTACTGCAAGGCTGGACTGATGTAATTCTTTACTATCAGGGAGTCCACAAATTGTAGTTAAAAGCCTTTAGCTGATCCATAATACTGCAGCCAGAGATCTTATGAAAATTAAAGACATCATATCTCTCCTCTTTTAATCCCAGATAGAATTTAAAAATGTCCTTCTCATATATAAAGCCTTAAATGGCCAAGCTTCATCTTATATCAAATATATGATTGTTCCTACTGTTCCTAACAGAGCACTTCACTCTCAATCTGTATGTTTACTGGTGGTTCTTAGAATTTCTTAAAGTAGAACGGGAGGCAGATTTTGAAGTTTCACTATAGGGCCCCCAAAATTCCACCAACACACAGCAATGTAAAGCAAAAAAAAAAAAGATTTATTTAAGCTCCAGCACAAAAGAAGAAAAAAAATCACGACTGGGTGTGGCTGAGTGAGCTAAGCTTGGTGGTGCATAGATGTGGGGGAAGTTCTTCATGTCTTTCAGTCCATTTCCACAGGCAATCCACCTCCTAAGGGTTAGCTTAGATCAGTCCAAAAAACAGGCAGAGGTTGAGGTCCAGCAATCCAGGGCAATCCAAAGGACAGGCAGAGGTAGAGGTCCAGAACAAACAGGTCAGGCAGCAGTCAAAAATGAGCAAGGCATGGGAGAATCAGGGAAACAGGGATAATAGCGAGGTCAAAACCAAAAGCACTAGAGTAAGAGGGTTCCCAGAAAACTACTGACAATGAATGTGTTCCATAATCTGGCACCAAAACTCCAAATGAGTGGGGTATATAATGGGGTTTACAGTAGGCAGGTGAGCTGAAAGATCAGGACAGGGCACAGGTAAATGGTATAAAGGGTAATTAGTGACATTAGCCAGTAAGGGACAACAGGACATGGCAAGGTGAATATTACAACAGACATATTAGTTATCAGGCTCCTCTCCTTTGGAACCAACTACCAGTTTTAGCCCTTAGAGTGGCTCAGGTTATCTTGAGCTATCTCTATAGTTTTGCTGCTATAGGCTTAAAATGCTGGAGGACATAGGGACCCCTTTTCATCATTCTGCTCCATTCTATCTCTATTCTCCCATGCTGCAGCATTTGTTAGTTATCCTCTCTCTGCTTTTTCTCATCATAGTAGCTTCATCTGGTATGTTACTGTTTGGCTGTGACATCATCTTGTGGAGCAATTTCAGCTATGCTGCTGCAGTCAACACCCTTGTTTATATATGTTGTAGCTTGAAATGTTTTTCAGTGTAGTTTCCCTTACTGTGACTAACTGTATGTGCTCTCTTTCATCCTCTTACATGGGAGTTGTCTCAGAGGTCATCTGCCTGGCTGTGTGTTTCCTAGATGGGGCTGCCTGTGGAGCTGATTAGCAGTTGCATTGATACAGTGGTATCTCTGCTTCTTTCTGTATGTCTGCTTCTGTCTCCCTAAAACCAAGTCAGCCTCAGCAGATAGCCAATCACACTGAGTCTAGTTCTGCCGGAGGTTTCTCCCTGTTAAAAGGGAGACTTCCTCTCCACTGTCGCAGCAAGTATGCTTGGTCGGAGGGATTGCTTTCAAGTCAATAAGTCGATGTAATCAGCTGGTTTTTTCCTTGGATAGAAAACTGTGCTTTGAGATGACATGTGCTGTGAATTCACACTATATTAATAAACTGAATTGTATGGAATATATAGACATTGTTATCTAATAGGTTTCAAAAGTCTTTATTGCGAGCAAAGTAGAACAAAAGACTAATATCATGTTTGTGTTTTCAAACTTATCAAATAAAGCTAATTGGGATTTCCTCCAGGCTAAAGGGTGGCAGTTTGGTTGAATGAAAAAAAAAACACCAACGGTTGTTTTTAGCTTAGAGGATCATCTATTTTCTGCTGGTAACATTGACCCAAAACAACCAATGCAGTCAGGCTCACCCCTCAGCCTGCTCTGAGTCGCCAAAACTCTGATGTTGAAGGGCAGATACTGCCTAATGCACTCAGTGAGTAGATTCAAAGCAGTTTGCCTTGATGTTCATATTTATACCAACTTTCCTTAGAGTAAGAAAAAAAGAGACTCAGAGTGGTGGAAGATGGATGTCAGAGATGAGGCTGTATTATACGTGCATATGACTATGTGGGTGGCTAAGTATAGATGACATTAACTGAATAAGCCCCCCATACAGGCACAGAGTCCCTGAGCAAGGCCATAGAGCTTCACTTGTCAGACCTCCAGTGATATCAGTTCTAATTAAAAATGATTAAAGGGACCATTTAAGAAGCTATTATTGAAGCTTAGGTTGCTGTTGGTTCAAGGGCCCAGTGGCACCAATGTATGGCAGCCTCGCCTCTGTCAGTCTGCTTCAGGCCAGCTGTGGCTGCAATGCAGCTTACCAGAAATACAGAAAGAAAGAGCGCCAGAAAAAAAGAAAGAAAGAATAAGAAAGAAAGAAAGCTTTCATATTGTATATTTAATGCATTGTCTACCCTATATGGCAAGTAATTTACAACATTTCACCTTCAAGTGTTTAACATAAAATAAAGATCACACAGCCACAACTCACTATAGCACATCTGTCATCGTTTTCTCACACATCCAGCAGTTGACTCAAAACTAGATTACTGTACACAGCCACCAGAGGCCAGGGTGGGAGTTTTGCTTCTCACCCGTCATTTGATTTGCTGCAAATCTGTCGCCTGATGCTGATGAACACTATGATGAAGCTGCGAGCCAACAACAGGTGGTGGAAAAAGTGACATTAAAGACCCTGAATGAGCAGTACATGAAGAAAAATAAGCATTGAAAGCTAAAGCAGAAATTATGAAACTACAAGGCTGCTAGATAAAAAGCAGCACAGCCAGCTGCTTTTAATTTGGCAGCCTGGCTTATGTTCTGTACATTAAAAGGGACTTTAAACGTGACTAATGTGACTGTTTACTGTCAGTAGGTTCACCTGAGTTCTCAAACAATGGCTGTTTTGACACTTAAACAGACAATCCATCAATTTCTTATCAAGCATCTCCTGCTCTGTCCCTTTCCACCTGCAGCCTCATACAGTATCATCCCTCTGAAGTCGTTCTGTTAAAGAAAATTCTGAAAAATTGAGATGAACTCTGTGAGTTTGCTTCGTGCACAGAGAACTTCTCTGTTTTAATATCGTGCTGTTTCTAACCTCGCTGATGTTATGTGAAGTGATGTTATGTTTATGTGTTTCAGCCCATGGCCTGCATGTCCTCCTGGCACTAAATCCTTGCCTCTTTCGTCTGTCATTCTTTGAATGCCCTTTCTGATTCTATGCCTTTCCAGTCTCGTTAGTGGATTAAACATCAAAATGCATTACAATGTCAAAAACAGCACGAACCTAAATGCAAATGTGTCTCCTATTGCATGCAAGCAGACCAAACCAGCATAAAACTAAGTTCACACACAAGAAACAGTATAGAAATCATTGTTACCTTTAAAAAATATTTTCTGATGTTATTAGTAAAATTATTAGAAAAATTACTTGGATGTTCTACTTGGCAACAAATTCTTTTTTTAAGTAAAATTGATTAAAGCGTATTCATTGAAGATATTACAATAGCTGTTGGTTAAATTAATTTTTTTAGTTATTCAGGGTAAAAATATTCATTCTAAAAATAAATATCTGCAGGATATTGTGATGGCCGGAAGCATAAATGCAAATTTTCTTCCTTTCTTGACATTTCCCTTACTGTGGTGTCCACAGCAAGTCATCCAAAACTATCTTGCTATGTGCAGAGAAAAAAATAAATCCATCTTCAAAAAGTAAAATACTTGCATAGTTTTTCATAATTTTTTTCAAATAGTCATTTGATTTTGAACCAGTGGTCTCAAAAATGAAATCTTTGAAGGCTACAGTAGTGTCCTCCAACGTTTATAGGCAAATGGCAAAACTATCTCACAAGAATTGACTCAAGCTATGGAGTGCTCTGCTGAGGAACTCATATTGGAATCAGAGTGCTGATGCTGAGATGTATTTAAAATTAGCAAGACTGCAGTCCTTGAGAATTGGAGTTTGAGACCACTGTTTTAAGGAGCTTGAAATAAATAAATAAATATCGTTAGGACTAATCCTGTTTAGGCTTCTTTTTTTAACCTGGTTTATCCGCCTCTGGCATGGTGCCTGCACTTGATTGAAGCATTTTGTTTTTGCAGTGTTATCATTTGTATGTTTTTGCATGTTTCCGTGTCAGTTAAATGTCTTTGATAATATACATTTTTGAATTTTTTAATTATTGCACATTTACTAGCTTTACTGATTTTACCAACAACTTTCTGCTAATGTAATAATTATCACGTAGGGATGATCTACAATCCTATTGTGAATCTCATAGAGAATCTAAAAAAGGAGCTTAAAAGTTATACTTAATGTTCTCAAGTGGTGCTACAATCTCAAAACACTTGGAGCTCATCACCAAGATGAATAATCAAAACACTAAACTGAACACACAAGTTGGCCAGCAATTATAAAACAGGTTGGTAGACGTCTATGAATATGTAGTTTTCAATTGAGATTGGTGTAAATAATTGTTACATTTATTTAATAAAATATAAAGTCCGATTTAAAAAAAAGATTCTTTGATATTATTTTATTATCGTTTAAGGGATGCCTGAATTGGTTTCTGATTGATTCATTCATGTGGATCGCAGTGGGGCCTATCTCCAGCGGTACCTCACAGGGAAACACAGAGATACACCATCATGCACACACACCCACAAACATACTTGTTCTGCTATATGTAGTGAGGACCATGTGTTGACTCCCATTGACTTCCATTGATTTTCAGTCATTTTCAACCCTTTCTATGACCTAACCCTAAACCTAACCATTACCAATGCATACCTCACCCTAACAAACCCACTTGACACCTTAGCCCTAAACCAAACCATGAGCAAAATAGCATGTGAGGACCAGTAAAATGTCCTAAGTTTGCAACAACTTGTCCTCATTTTGATGGTGAAATTGGAAAAATGTTCCTCACTCTGAGGGCTAGACAGGTACACACACACACACACACACACACACACACACACACACACACACACACACACACACACACACACACACACACACACACACACACACACTCACCCCTCTGGTCAATGTTACCTAAGGGTTACAGTAGCAGCCATTCAAAATGGCCCTTCTCAGCCGATTGGCTGCCAAATGGCAGCCCACTTCCCTCCAACCCCTATTGGAGGCATTTTTTTAAAAACTGATGTAAAGAGGATGGAAATTAACAAAAGGAAAGGTAAGTAAACCTGTTTATGGGGTTTCTTTGTAGTTTTTTTTTTTTAAACTAGACAGTGAACCGACCATCTGAAAGGCATCAGAAGACTTACAGATAATATTAGCACATCAAACACGTCTGATCTCTGACACTTTCCTGAAAAAAGCTGCTATTTAAAGAACATGCTCTTTATGGTTGACATTAAGAGATATTATCTATTTTATCCCAGTTTTGATGTTGCTAGTCAACATACCACTGTATACAATGCAGTTTCCTGCCTGCAAGAATGCTATCTTTGCATTTTTGAACTAAGTCAATGGAAAGTAAAATATTACATAATATTGTTTGAGTTTCATAAGGTTTTTTCAGCGGCTCATTAAAAAGCAGGAAATGCAGGAGCAGCTTAGAGTAACCCTCCAGCTTGTCCTACTGTTGTTGATAATAGTTGTCAGTCAGCTCTGTATCATCACAGAAGGACGTAATATGTCCTCGCCTACTGGAATCCCACATGCTCATCTACCTCTTTACACCCAATCTTTTTCTCATTAACAGCAGACCAATCTCACACTTATTGCGCTCATGATAATAGATGATGCTCATCACTCCCTCGGCCCACACTTCATGTTACCGCCATCTGTTTGAAGATGAAGGACGTGAAAGAGGAGGAGAGGCCAGATTAGGAGGAACCAGAAGCCTTAAGCAAAAAGAGGCTAACGTGCCATAAAATTGTAGTTAAGTGAACAGTTCTAAAATATATAAATAGAACTCAAACTGAGCAGACGCAGGTGTTGGGCTGTTAATCCTCTTCCCTTCGTGCTCTTATTAAGAGTCGAGGAGAGATCCAGTGATGGGATGCATTCAGACTACACCTCTGAACACACCCTTTCATCACATCTGCGCTTTCATCATCAAACACAGCCTTTAATTAGCCTGACTGAGATATAAGGCCTGATTTTTAATGCAAGTGCTTGAATGTCTGGTGGCCTTTGTCTGATTTATTAATACAAAGGCCGAGAGGGGTCCCTAACCTCTGAGAATTGGATCACTTCCTCTTCTACTCTTCCTACGTCATGCTGAAAGTTGGAACCCGATGATGCCTGGTGTTCTGTTAAGAGAGAGGTTTGAATCTATCAGTAGTAGAGAAAAGGACCCTTAAACAATGTGGCTTTTCTTTGCCTGAATATAATATAAAAAGAATGATGGGAGAAATTTGGGAATCAATACATATATTTAATCTAAAATGTACTTCGTAAGATAAACTTCTAAAAGCAACAGGAAAATAACCCTTCTTCAAAGTTCTTATCAATGTTTTATTTCTCATGCAGAGAAGGGATTAATTTATTTGACTGTTAATAGGAGTTTAAAGATACGTCTTGTTTTATAGAGCTTGTTTAATCAAACAGCGAGTATTTCTCCAACAATTTCTCCATTGTTCTTAGAATATATTAAGAGCCCTTATAGCTGATTACAAAGCTGTACAGCTTCAGGTCATGGTGTGAAAGCACAATACGATTTTAATTTTTTCCCCCCTCAATTAAGAAAAGTGTGCTTGAAAACTGCTTTATGTATGTTTTTTTTTTAGGTTATCTTTGGTACTGAAGTTTATTTGAAAATCTGAAAACATTTTGTTACAAAAAAATAAATCTTCAAAAGGGCAAACAATTTTTCACAACACTATAAGACATAAAAATGTGGTGTATTTTTACTTTTTCTTTAAAGCAGCACTAAGTAACTTTTCAGCCTTCATAAAATATTTTCCTATCATTTGTGATTATATGTTGACTTATGGTTGAATGAAACATCTGTCACGACCCGAACAGCTCTGTATTGCTTTTATTGGCAGTAAGGAACTTTGAGGGGGGTGGCAGGAAAAAACATTTGAGCAGAATCCATTTTTGGAGCTCCTAAAAGAACATTTCTGTGTGGATGTAAGAACAAAACAAGACTAAAAACCCATATTCACAAACTCTGTATTTAAGCGGATGGCAGCTACCAAATATATCAGCTAAACTGAGTTGAAGAGATAGAAGATAATATTCTAAGCTGAACTTAATTAATGTTGGTTTATATAATCCCAGCTCACGTTTAAACAGGTCGATTCTAGTCCAATGACACTACATTTCACACCATTATCAAGCAGATCAACATATTCTATTTAAATAAAAACCAAACATATAAAAAGATTTAAATCAAACTACAAGAATCTGATTCAATACAACTTTTACTTAGAGGTCACCAGCAGTGACGTCATCAGAGTTCCGTCCTAGCCTTCCAGAAAGATTTTCTGGTAACATGAAAGATTGCAAGGGATTTTTATTTCAATGTCGTTTGATTTTTCAGAACTCCCCCGGCAGCTTTTCCACGGATTACAAGAAAATAACCTTCATCCTTTCTCAGTTAACAGGAAGAGCCTTGGAATGGGCTCAGGCAAGATTTGCCGCTGACGATAGCTTAAACTGCTATTATTCTGATTTCATCTCTGAATTTACCCAGGTATTCAACCAAGAAACTGACCAAGCAATTGATTCTAGAGCTCTTTTCAATCTAAAACAGGGAAACTCTTCGGTGGCTGAATTCTCCATCAACTTCCGGGTTAAAGCGGCAGCTTCCGGATGGAACCAAAGCGCTCTGATGGGAGCCTTTTTCATGGCATTAAATGAGCACATTAAGGATGAGCTTGCAACCCTCGACGAACCAGCTACCCTCGAAGATCTAATTCGTCTCTCCATTAGATTGGACAATAGAATTCGTGCCAGAAACAGTTCAAGGAAGCAGGGGACTCTTTCTTCTGCCTCACATAACTTGACTTTTTGTTCTTCTTCTACAGAGCAGCCGTCCATTCGGAGACCTAAGTCCCAGTCTCTTCCGTTGCCCATTCAGGCCTCTCATTCGGGCGAAAGAGATGTCGAACCCATGCAGGTGGGACACACTAGGCTCACCCCAGAGGAAAGGCAAAGGCGTTTTCTAAGCAAATTATGCATTTACTGTGGTGAGAGTGGACACTTCATCGCTTCTTGTCCGGCTAAATCAAAAGCCTGGGCCCGCCAGAGGATCTGAGGAGTCTGGCGGGTCAAATTAACACTAAGAAATCTCCTCGACTGTTACTTCCTGCCACGTTGTTTTGTGCTAACCAAAGCCTCTCTTTTTCTGCATTCATCGACTCAGGCTGTGAACGGAACTTAATCGATTCTAACCTCGTCCAACAACTCCAAATAGAAACCATTCCTCTGACTCAGCCTCTCAGTGTATCCGCTATTGACGGAAAGAGACTCCATCAAGTTACCCATCAAACTCAGCCCCTCGAGCTACT
Source organism: Cyprinodon tularosa (assembly GCF_016077235.1). Lineage (NCBI taxonomy): Eukaryota > Metazoa > Chordata > Actinopteri > Cyprinodontiformes > Cyprinodontidae > Cyprinodon > Cyprinodon tularosa. Next base: position 600,229 of record NW_024039363.1, read on the forward strand.
TCTGTCAGGTAACCACCGAGAGACAATAACATTTTTTGTTTTTCCCTCTGCATGTTCCCCGCTGGTGCTTGGTTTCGAATGGTTGGAGAAGCATAATCCTCACATAAATTGGACTGAACGTCACCTGGAATCGTGGTCCATCTCATGCCATGAAACATGCCTTCATTCAGCTGCCCCCTTGGTGGGGTCTCCTAGAGGTGGGGGGGAGATGGAATCTCCTGACCTTTCTTCAGTTCCTTCTGAGTACCATGACCTAGCCCCTGTCTTCAGTAAGGTCAGTGCGACGTCCCTACCTCCACACAGACCATATGAATGCGCCATAGAACTTTTACCTGGTGCTCCACTACCTAGCAGCAGGTTGTACAATATTTCCAAGCCTGAAAGAGAGACCATGGAAAAATACATTAACAAATCATTAGCTGCAGGAATAATCCGCCCATCTTCCTCTCCTTTGGGCGCCGGGTTTTTCTTCGTGGGGAAGAAGGATGGTTCCCTGAGACCATGTATTGATTACCGAGGTTTGAATCAGATCACAATTAAGAACAAATACCCACTCCCTCTCCTCGCCTCTGCATTCGAACCCGTACAGCGAGCCACAGTGTTTTCGAAACTGGATTTAAGGAACGCTTATCATCTCCTTAGGATCCGAGAAGGAGATGAATGGAAAACAGCTTTCAAGACACCATTGGGCCAATTTGAATATTTGGTAATGCCTTTTGGTCTAACTAACGCTCCAGCCTGCTTCCAGGCCCTCGTGAATGATGTTCTCAGAGACTTTCTAAATGTATTTGTTTTCGTGTACATTGACGACATACTCATTTACTCCAAGAACCTCGATGAACACAAGAAACATGTCCGCCTTGTTTTGCAGAGACTGCTGGAGAACAAGCTGTTCGTGAAAGCCGAGAAGTGCGAATTTCACCAGTCTTCAGTCTCCTTTTTGGGGTTTGTGCTCGAGGGCGGCCAGGTAAAACCATCTGAGGACAAGATAAAGGCAGTTTTAGACTGGCCAGTTCCAGAGAACCGCAAACAGCTACAAGAATTTCAAGGTTTTGCAAACTTTTATCGTCGTTTCATCAGAAACTACAGCCAGACCGCCCTTCCATTAACTTCTCTGACCTCTGTCAAACGCACCTTTCAGTGGATGCCTGAGGCTCAGGCTGCGTTTGATAAATTAAAGTCTTTGTTTTCCAGAGCACCAGTGCTTATGCAACCTGACCCAGCGAAGCAGTTTATTCTCGAGGTGGATGCTCCAGATTCTGGAGTTGGAGCAGTCCTGTCCCAGAGACTAGACTCGGATCAAAAGATCCACCCTTGTGCATTCTTCTCCCGTAGACTTTCTTCGGCAGAGCAGAATTACGATGTGGGAGACCGAGAGCTTTTGGCCATCAAACTAGCGTTGGAGGAATGGAGACATTGGCTGGAGGGAGCTGAGCATCCGGTTCTTGTGTGGACCGACCACAAGAACCTGGCTTACATCCAGTCAACCAAGCAAGCAAATCCTCGCCAATCCAGATGGTCAATTTTCCTCTCTCGGTTTAACCTCATCATCTCCTACAGACCCGGATCCAAGAATGTCAAACCCGATTCTCTCTCTCGTCTTTATTCTTTTGATCATCCCGAGACGCCTGAACCAGTTCTTCCGGCTTCCTGCACAGTAGGGGGTGGTCAACTGGGAAATTACTGACCTCATCAACTCCGCCCTGGCCACTGAACCCGATCCAGGTAACGGTCCCACTAACCGAACCTATGTTCCATCTTCCGTCAGGTCCCGTCTCATCCAATGGATGCATGCCGCCAAGTTCTCTGCTCATCCAGGAGTCAGCAGAACAATAGCCCTGATCTCAAGACGCTTCTGGTGGCCCACCCTCCATAGAGACGTCAAGGAGTATGTGTTGGCCTGCTCCACATGTGCCCGTAATAAAGCCTCACACCAACCTCCTTCTGGCCTGCTTCAGCCGCTTCCTGTTCCCTCGCGTCCTTGGTCCCATATCGCCATTGATTTCGTCACCGGCCTCCCCGTTTCTCGAGGTATGTCCACCATTTTCACCATTGTTGACCGTTTCTCGAAGGCCTGCCATCTCATTCCCCTTAGGAAACTCCCCACGGCCTTTCAGACAGCCCAGCTCCTCATCAAACACGTCTTTCGTTTACACGGCATTCCCCAAGAGATCCTCTCTGACCGGGGTCCTCAGTTCATTTCCCAGGTCTGGAAGGCTTTCTGTTCAGCTCTCGGCTGCAAACCCTCTCTTACCTCTGGCTACCACCCCCAATCTAATGGTCAGACTGAGAGGATGAACCAGCAGTTGGAATCAACCCTTCGTTGCCTCACATCTAACAATCCCGTGGACTGGAGCCAATTTCTCCCCTGGATCGAATATGCGCACAACTCCCTCAGATCTGCATCCACTGGTCAATCCCCTTTTCAGGTTAGTCTCGGCTATCAACCTCCACTTTTCCCCGCAGACGAGAGAGAGATTTCGGTCCAGTCCGTTAATCAACACATCCGCCGCTGCCAGAGAATCTGGAGGGAGACCATCGCCACCCTCAACCAATCATCTGAGTCCATCAAATGCTTCGCCGACGCCAGGAGACGTCCCGCCCCCGAGTACACTGAGGGCCAGGAGGTATGGCTGTCTACTCGAGACATTCCCCTCAAGGGGATGTCTCGAAAGCTCTCTCCTAGGTTTATTGGCCCCTACAAGATCACCCGAGTCATCAATCCCTCAGCCGTCCGTCTCCAACTACCTCAGTCCCTCCGAATCCACCCTACCTTCCACGTGTCCCAGATCAAGCCTGTCTCCTCGAGCCCTCTGTGCCCACCGTCCGACTCCCCGCCACCCGCCCTGGAGGTCGATGGTCATCCGGCCTTCACTGTTCGTCGCATCGTGGACTCCCGTCGATGAGGTCGCGGATGGCAGTACCTCGTCGACTGGGAGGGCTACGGACCGGAGGATCGCCAGTGGGTTCCGGGCTCGTACATCCTCGATCCTGCCCTTATCGTGGAGTACGAGCGTTCCTGCCCTTCGACCTCTTCCGGACCGCCAAGGGGCGGTCGTTGAGGGGGGGTACTGTTGGGAGCTGGAGAAGTTCCACCTTTCTCCAGCAGAGTCCGCCGTGGATCCTCTGAGGGAGCCTCCTGCACAGCGGCAGTTCATCAAGATCATCAGAGGATCCACTACTTAAGCTGTCTTCAGACCTTGCCTCAACGCCGCAGTGTTGTTCCAGTTGGTCAGCGCTTAAGCCTAGATCCTCAGTGAAACTTATGACTTTGAATCCAGCCTGGATTCTAACCATTGTCTCTGTCTTCCAGGAAACCAGTGTCTCCTCTGAGAAGCTCAGGAAGAGCGAACCTGCCGAGCCGACCCTTTGAGCCAAACCTGAAGAATCCTAGAGAACCTCCAAGCAGCTCAGGGCTAAGAGCTGGAAAACCTAAAGCCAAGGTCTGTGCATTACTAGAAGTGAGACGCTGAAGCAGCTAGCGGACTCTGCTGATGAACCCCTCTCCAGATCCAACAGGGACTCTCCCAAAGCTAAACCTCAAGAACCCTCAAGGTACAATCAGTAGGCTTCAGGAAATCAAACCTCTGTTGGCAACGCTAACTGAACTGTCTCTCACGCAGACTCCGGTGAACCAGTATCCAGGCCCCGAACCCGAACCAGTACATTCTGTGTGCTTGAGCAAAATAAACTTGTTAAACTTTCATCCCTGTGTCCGTCAGTGGTGTTCTGCATACTTGGGTCGCTTTTAGTGAACCCATCATGACACATACAGTAAGATTCAGCTCATTAAAACATCAACTGGCATCTCTGGAAAAAAAGGCAATCTCATGGAGTGAATTACAATGCAGCAATTCTTTCAGCTTAACAAAATAGTGTCGATGTTTGAAAAGAGTCTGGCTGCAGACCTGCACAGTCAGGACCCAGACCTACACTGTCAGGACCCTTCGTTGCAGACCTGCAAAATAGGGTCACCTACACAGTCAGGACTGGAAGTTTATTGCAGAGGTTGTATTAAAATCCTTCAGGAATAGCGCCAGCACGTGTTTGCTGCCAGATTAAAGTTTATGACAGTGTTAAACTGAGCATAGGAGTAGTTTAAATTATACAGTAAGCAAAAATCCACATAGGAAAGCCAACCTCCATTGTCTAGAAAATGTCTTATAGACCAAATGCCCTTTTCCATCCAGGGATCCAAATAAAGAGACTTATTTCTATGTAGCACAGATCTATTAATCTAGATAGGAGCTTGGTAGGGTGTAAAATTGTGCGTGTACATAAGCATCCAGCATAACAACAATTGTTTGCGAAAGAAAGGTAGCTTCACTGGAAGCTAATCGATGGTAGCTTTTCCTTTAAAAAGGTTTCAAATCAACTCTGCTTTTACTTTGAAAGTCTTTGAATAAACTTCCAGTTCTAACAGCACAGGAGACTTTTTTGTTTTTTATAAACTTTATTCAAATAATGTAAGCACAAACAAGTAAGACCATTATAACAGTGCAACTCTGTAGGGGGTATAGTGGGGTAGATTTCGAAATGGAAATAGAAAGTAATATTGAAAAATAGAAAAAATTTATAAATATAATAATACAGGAGACCTGCCAGTGCAGCTCTGCAACTCTGGGTCCAGACAGTGCAGGTCTGCAGTTAGACCCATCTAAAATATTTAAGTGTTTTCCAAGTGTTAAAAATTAAACAATTACATTTAGATGTCCTAAACTTAGAATCTGCTCATTGACTAAAAATAAAGAAATATTGATAAAGGAAAAGCTCTGTGTTTACATTGTGAAGCTTTCTGTCTCTGGTTCTGTTTCCTGAAAAGAGAACACTTAGGACAAAATCTTTAAATAACACTTAATTATGTATATATATTAAATAACCATGAGACATGACAACAGATTTTGATAGAAATTGTAATCTTTCTCAGATTACATAAGTTGCTTAGAGTTACAGAAGGCAGCACTTACCAACTGGGCTCACATCTCGTGAAGTGGGCCCCGATAAACAGTTAGAGAAGCATTTTACACATCTCCAGTCTGCCACATCATTACATCAAACACGTTTGCAGATGAGGCTCCAGCCTTATCAAAATATTACACTTTGTTCTTAGCTGAAGGAAACTGCTCTCATTCCATTCTCAAATCTTTGCCACGTGCAGAATGAAGATTATAACTGTATATCCGGACAAAGGAACTGTCCTAATTAGACAAACTACTGGGAAAATCATCAGTTCTGACATGAGTCAGGCAGCTAATATTAGGGTGTAATAAACTCATACATCATCAATGATAATTATCCTAACAATTAAAAATATTTTCTACTTTTTGAAAAAAAAAACATCTTCACTGTTAGAACCCTTTATTAACAGTGTCTCTCCTGCTGTGTCTCTGTCATTTAGAAAATAATGAAATGATAAATTACAAAAACATCCTTACAGATAATTAACTAATTGAAACATCATAGCATCATGAAGGGCAAAGACCAAACCTAGGCAGTACTTAGTGGGCAGGTGGAGCTGAAAATAATGAGCCTAAAGCACACATGCAGAGAATAATTGCTGGCTAAGAATATCCATGAAATACTTGCTGCCGTTAAGTCCATGTCAGTCCAGCACTGAATATTTAAACACACTGTTTTACTGGAATTACTGAGTCTCCATTTCACAAGAACAGAAGCCAGCCAACTGAGAAATGCATGCTGTCATAAAAGTTTGAGAAAAAGGAGAGGGAAAGCAAACTTTTTAGTCTCATCTATCACCTGTTTTCCTCTGCAGCTCCTATTTTACCCCAGTGCCGTTATTAAGCTTTTCTCTTCCAAGAGAAGAGAACAAGTGGCTGTTGATATACCTGCACGTTAATCATGGGGAAATGGGAACAGTAACCAATGAGGACAAGTCCCAGGAGGACCTCTCAGGTGGAAACTATGCTCTAACGCTGCAGAGTATAAACCCTGAAAACAAAGATGTGAACATTCATAATTGCTGTAGCAAGAGCGAAAACAGGAAGAGGCATACAAACCATGCAATAATGGCATCTTAAAAAGCTAAACATAAATGATGGAAATGCTGAGTGTTAGGGCACCATTCTTTAAAAACCATGAGAAAAAAATGGAGGTTCTATATTTAACAAATTTATTGCTAAATTTGAGTCTTTTTTTCCCCTCATTCTCATTAATCCTGAACTGTTCATCAATACCATGTGCACAAACACAATGCAGTTCTCATATTCCCCTTGTTGTGGGAAAAATCTATTCAACTATTGCTTCCAGTTAAATATACGGAGATCGATGGATTTCACTCAGTCTGCATTTTATTACATCTTTGCAAAGAGAGAACAAGACATCATACCGTCCTTATTGCATATTAATCAGCCCTGCTCTGATCTGCCTGGCGTTTGTCTTACTTACTTATAATAATGGAAACAGTCAGGGTCAAAACAAATTACAGACACTTTGGTTAAACAATAACAGGTTATTATTAAGCCTTTAGCTCTGGCTTGTTATGGGAATAAGTATTTTTTTCAATGCAAACAATCCTGACTCAGACATTGTGTGCCTCACAGGTGAAACAGACTGAGTAAAAACATTTTTTGTGGATAAATAGAATAAATCAATATATGAAATAAGAGAAATCTACATTTTCTGACCACACCCATTAGGTAGAGATTCATGGTATCAAGAAAATATATTAGTTTAATGCAATTCCCAAAATTAGCAATGATCCCTTGAAGGTGTTGTGGAGGATCTTCTTTTTCCAGTTGGATCATTAAAATAAGTGGTCCTCCTAATTATCAATCAATCTGGTGATGTGTTTACTGTAACTAAGTGCTCGACCCCAGTTAGCTATCTTTTTCTGGGCATTCGCACTTTCAGGCGTATTTTTATGGTGAGCTGCGCTTTCATCCAGTCTTTGAAGCCCGCCTTTTTAACCGTGGTTCTTTGAAAATACCTGAGAGTCGTAAGAGGAAAAAGTGTCCACAAAGTGTATAAAAAGAAGAGAAAGAAGACCAGAGTGTTTTTGTGAGATTCTTTCACACTGAAATCACAGGTCGGGGTTCCCACTGATAACTCGGTTGTGAAGATTCTGCTCAACAGGTTTGGCATGCTATTTCAGGGATCCATTTAACATCACTACTAGTAAGTTATCTACTTTTATATTGTAACTTTCCAGGAAAGATAAGATTATTTATTTTGTACTTTGCTTCGTTCATGATTTTTTAAAATGGTCTGGTAGTCTTATTTGTGGGTAAACTTTATATATATAAAAATGGGTGAGATGAGATCCATCCGAGCGACCGTCTTACCATTGCGTACCCACACCTCCTAGAGGAGAAATGGGTTTGTGCATGCTGTCTCACACGATTAATGGGTGTTCCCTCTCGGGAGTGGGTAAAGGGTTGTGCATGTGCATTTTTTTTAAGTGGAGAGGGTGGATCTTTTCATATATTCATGAAAATCAACAACTATACCTTTAAGTCATGATTACTTACCTCTTTTGTCTCTTTTCTTGGTTTATTATCACATTGCGTGTCATAACGTTTCAACAGTTATAAATATACAGTTCATCAAATGAGGGCATGTAGGGAAGTTAGAGTCCAATAAAATGTTTAAATATATTATGAATATGTAGATTGTAAAGGTATGAAGCTTGGGGGAGGAATTTAGAACTGCCTTCCGGCAGTTATGGATGCCCTTTTTTTTAAAGATGTAATTAAGCCTCCTTGTATTGTCACAGTGGTGCTGGAGGTTTGACAGGACCCAAATGCCGACACAAATGCTTGAGGTGGTTATTTGAAGGTTTAATAACCAAAAGTTCAACAAAAGCAAAAATCCAAAACATAAATCCACAAAAATCAGAAAATACTGAAGGCCAGGAACACTAAAAACAAGGGGGCAACAAAATGACGACAAACCAGCAAAGAGTGACTGAACAGGAGGAGATTATATGGAAGAGAGGAACAAAGACCAGGCTAATTAGCAGATTGGGAGCAGGTGTGACTGAGGCAAGGAGGGAGTTGGGGAAAAGGAGACCGACACAAGAGGGCAAACAGGAAATATCTAAGAATTCTAATACAATCAAAAATACCAAAAATAATCTAAATAAGACCAATGAAAACTCAAAATAATACTTGGACAAAACCAAAACCATGACAGATATTTGGATGATGCTGGAAATTCAGTGTATTTGCAGTTCTACTGCGCTAAATCACCACAAACTCCAGTCTGTTTCATTTACCTTCTTAGAAAAGCAAGCTATGTTTTGTCTGTTCTTCTTTTCGTTATCACATTTGAGAAAGCGTTGACTTCAGAAGTGCACATGCACATGTGGTAATTCTACAGTTCCCACTTTTGTCATAACAGCCTTTTAAGAAAGAGATGTGACATCTGAGCATACTTCTAAAGAGCACAAGTTGTTGAAGCTGCAGTCACCTTTCCAATACAAGCAGTCTGAACTGATAGTTCTTTCTATGTCCTCTAAAATGTCCTATGTTAACAGTGATATTGCAGATTTTGATGTGTGTGGACAAGAGCATTTGTCTCTTTCTGACAGCTGAAGGTTTTTTGGAATTGGTAAAAATCATCCAGGACAGTGACCTCTAGTTTATGTATGCAGATGTGTTTCTTTGAATCAGTAAAGTATTCTTAATGTTCCAGGCATATCTAAGCTGCTGTATTGTGTAAGGATTTGATATAGAGGGTACTTGTAGATCAGACTTTTATTTGTACAAAACTGTCTAAGCCTAATTTAATGCAATTGTGCTTAATCAAATATTGTCCAGCAATATTTCAGGCCCTTCTCATGATATTTGCTGTTGCTTAATAGTTCTTACCAATATCATAGACAGTTAAGTGACTGAACCCCTAACTTAAAGATAAACACAAATAAGATGGGGCTTCTATAGCTCGTAATTCTCAACACTTGCTTCATGTCACGGTCAAAGTCTCCTAGGATCTGCTAATCATCAATTCTCTCACACATTCTTTATCTGCTGAAGTGATGATTGTGAGATGCACAGCTTTACACAAACTCTTATGCCAACAAACAAACCGCAGAAAAAGAAGCCCCAGATAATTACATACAAGAGCATAAGGTTTTCTCTGCACAAACGTCAATATCACTTCAGTTGAAATGAAACCTTCAAATACATTCTAATTCCTGTATTATAAAATGACCTTTTTCTGTAATAGGCCAAGAAGAGTTTGCCAACATTGCATTTATTTTCACTGTTTTAATTTTGGAATTTGTATAAAAGAAATGGATGGATACTGTCAAAAATATGGTAGATTTTTTTCTAAGTCTGTTAAACTCATAAATGCACACATTTCACTCAAAAGACTGGAATATTTAACACATGCAGATAACTATGAGACAAAAAAAAAAGACAAGTCAAATCAAATGGTCTCATATGAAACGTTTTCTTATGTGAAAGGAGATCCCTTCCCTGACCAAGACATGCTTGTTACATAAACAGATGCTCTGACGTTTTTCATCCCACCATGTCTCTCTGTGTTTGGTGTAATGTCATGTGTCCTAAAACCCTCTGACATTCAGAGTGTTGGTGTGATTGTGCTGATCCTACACGCATCAACATGAGTGGCTGTGGATTATATTAGATGCTCTGTGGTTGGCATAGACCCCACTTCAGCCTATGATGTTTCTGCTCAGTGTAAAAAAAATACAAGATTACAGTTGCTCCATTCCATCCTTTCATTACAAGTGGACATGAAGCTGGTCTAATATTATTTATGTTACAGATAATGTCTCTTTCTTTATTTTAAATCAATATGTCATGAAACTCTGCTTAAATCTACTTTCTATAGTTCTTGCTGATTGACTACTTTCACATTATCTGAGAAATGAGCGGCATTCAAATGGGGGCAAAAGTTCAACAGCTGGTCTGTCAGCTGGCTGCTAATCCAGCTGTTGAACTTTGAACTAGAAAAAGTAAAGTTCACATAAAGTAAATAAATTAAATACACTGAATTACCTATAAAACACAAAGTTATGATAAAATATGAAAAAATTAATAAAGAAACTAAATGTCATATATATATATATATATATATATATATATATATATATATATATATGTATATATATATATGTATATATATATATGTATATATATATATATGTATATATATATGTATATATGTATATGTATATATATATGTATATATGTATATATATATATATTAGGCTTGTCCCGATCCGATCCACGTATCGGATCGGGATGCCGATATTGGCAAAAAAATGCGTATCGGCAAAGCATGTAGACTTCCGATCCAGTTTAAAAAAAAAAATCCGGTCCGTATTTTCCAGTTTCGCCGATTGAAACGATCCATTCTACTATTTTGCGCCAGTGTTTCCCTGTTTTGCATTTTTATTAAAACTTACAGTAATACTTGCACCTATAACTGTTTACGGTTTTACTGTTCACTGTGCAATTTCAGATTGCTATTCATAATTTTGTCCAGTTTGTGTTTATCTCTTAATAAACAGGTAAGTTTGTTGTTACCAAGCATTGTGTTTTATTCAATCTCACCTAATTTAGCTGGCTAGATGTTATCAAGAGTACTAAAACCCTTTTCAACATGAGTCTTACAACTAAGGCTAAATACTTTAACTTAAACTTAAATGCATGCTTGAATAGGCTGGTATCGGCCAGTATCGGTATCGGATCGGAAGTCCAAAAACAATATCGGTATCGGATCGGAAGTGCAAAAACCTGGATCGGGACATCTCTAATATATATACACATACATATATATATATACATACATATATATATATACAAATATATATATATATATATATATATATATATATATATATATATATAAATATATATATATATATATACATATATATATATATATTAAAAGCAATTAATATTTAATTATTATTATTATATTATATTAAATTCAAATTCTATTATTAATCTATTTTGGGGATATTGTTAATTTCAAAGATTGCTGACTAATGACCCAATGGCCTGGATAAGGACAAAGCATTCACTGACTGCTTAACCAAAACACAAAGCTTCTATGCTTACAGATGCCACCTAAATGAAGAAACTAAAGGTATAATGGAGGATTTTCAAATTTTTTTGAAAAAAATTGCCCTCTCCACTGAAACAAAAATGCACATGCACAACCCTGTACCATCTGCCTAGAGGCAATGAAACACGTGCAAGACTGTGCTGTGCACAAGCCCATTTCTCCTCGTGCACACTCTGTTTAAAAGTTGCTATTTGCACTGCTAATCAAGCTTACTTTCCAAAAGAAGATTTGCTATTTTAGCCACTATGTCAGACTCACCACTGGTAAGTGAAAATGGGGATGAGGTACGACAGCCATATGTAAACATATCACCAGAATGATAAAAATTAGGAGCACCCCTTATTTTGATGATCCACCAGGAAAAAGAACATCCTCCACTATACTGTACCTTTCAGGATGAACAGAGTAAAATGAGCAGAGATGGTGGTATTGCTATAAATCCGGGGAAAGAAGATAGGCAAAGAGAAGTGAAAAAAACAAAGCACAGAAAAGGTCTGGGGAAAGATAAATTAGAAAGTATGGTCCATGTAGTTAAAATAGATTTATGTCATAAGGTTTCCCACTAATATCTAACCACTCCTGAAATGCAAGAGGATTCAATGTGTTCGGCTGAAGAGCATTCCCAAAAGACTCAAAGCCTTAATTATCAAAAAGTGAAAACTCAAGATAAGAATTGTTTTATTTTCTGTTTGCCTCCTTTTTCTTATCCTCCTCTGCTCTCTGTGTTGGTGTTAGAGGAGTCACCCCCAGTAATTGTTCAGAAGGGCCATCACTTCTGTCACTGCTGCTGAACATAGAATACTATTGGGGAAAAGTCTGCATCAGCATGTTTGCAAACAGCCTTGCAGGCCATTAAAAGAGGGAAAAGAAATGGAAGCAAAAAAACATCAACTTATTCTTTACTACATTTGTTATTTTCAAGAATTGCCTTTGATTTCAGGTAACGCACACTGGAGTACGGTGATGTATAAATAAACCCGCCTTGCTAAAGGGGTATAAGTGAAAACCTGAAGAAAAGAAAGGGAGGGAGAGTTAAAGGTAACATCTAAAATAAAATATCGCACTAGTTACAGAATTATAAGAAGAACGGGGGATTAAAGTAGAGAGATCTGCCTGAGCCTGTTATACTGTCGGGGGATATATCCCTATCCGTTCACACATTTTGTGGCAGAGCTGAAATCTAATCTTCTGGAGAAGCCCAGAAACCTAAGGAGATCAGACTAGGATGCAATGGGTGCAACTCACTAAGCCTTCAAATAGATGTGTCACTGTGCTCAACCTGGGACTTTAAAATAGCACCATGACTGTGCCTGTTTCCCTAGGACATAGATAAAAATGTCCAAATATCCCCTGATGGTGTTCTTTAGGTGCACGTGGGACTAAATTACACTCCATCCAGAACCCCACCTCGTATGCTCTCAATAATAAGATAAAAGCTTCCATTTGTACTTTGTTCAACTGCAGACTCACTTCAAGTGTTTGATAAACTATGTGAGGACAACAGGAAAAAACAGTGATGAGGGAAGATGAGAGAGGAGTAAGGACCACTAAGGTGACATGGCCAGCCAAGCAGCACAAACCGCTGAGGCTTCGTAGGGGAGATAGAGGCAGACAGAGTTCTCAGCATGGCTTCTCACCCCTGGCGCCTCACGGAGAAAATTGATTGCTCCTTTTAGCTTTACAGTGACCCAAGACATTTGCTTCACTAGGGCTTATAAATGTATAAAATAAAGCTCTCTTCTCGTTGTTCAGATGATAAATTTTGCCTCTAAGGAGCGATGGCAGAAAGGGAATGATACTAGGTGCTGATAGCATGTGAGGATCTCAGGGGACGAAGATAGGAAAACAGGAGCTCAGAGCTGGCATCTGGTTTCCTTTAGAAACACAAACCTCTGCTTCTGAAACATTAAAAGTTACTTTTATTAAAATCCCTGAAAATTCAGATTTTAATTTCAAGTACAAGGTACTAAAGTTAAGTGAAGAGAAAATTCAATCAAATAATCTTTCACTACTGTGTAAGTATTTGTGTTGGCTTTTACTTTGAAGTTTGTGGTTGAAGCTACAAGGGCTGTCAATAAATTGCGACTGTCTCGGTTCGATTTGCATGTGTTGTGTTTGGTTCATGCGCTGCTCCTTTTTCTCATAGGCGAAGCGTGTACACTCCAGAGCAGAAGGTGGCGGTACTGCGACCAAAGCCAACCACCAGTAGTAAACAAGAAGAAGAAGAAGCGAAGCAGCGTAGCAGGAAAAATGTGGAGAATTGTGTGGGTATGGCGAGTGGGAAAGAACAGGAGTTGGAAGACGCGCCAGCAGCACTTTATAGGTCTGCTGTATGGGACCACTTTGCATTTAGAGTGACCTACGATGACGATGGAAAGAAAGTTGTGAATAAAAGTGCAACAGTGTGTAAGCATTGTGCAACACGTTTTGTTTATGCTAACAGCAACATGACCAACATGTCAGGCTAACAATTAACATATACCGAACCGAACTGAACTGTGGATTTTGTGAACCGTTCCACCCCTACTGTTCACATTACTGTCCCAAATGGTGGCCTTGAAGTGATCCGCATGCGCAGAAGAACGATAACAAGACATGTCAGAAGTCAGTGTCTATGAATGGATTTAAAGCTGTTAGACAATGGAAGATACAGCAGACAAAGTGGAAAAGGGGACACAGGAGAAAGAGAGCTAAACTATTAATTACAGCTTTTGGAGGAGTCCAGGGAGCAGTCTGGGGTTAAGAGTCTTGCTCAGGTACACAGAGTGGTAGTCTGTGAAAGTGTGCGGGACTTGAACTCAGCACCTCCGGAACCCAAGCACAATGCTCTAACCAGTAGGCCACCACTCCCAAGTATAGAATAACATTATCTTCATAGTAATTCGAATCAGACAAGAGTCTGATTTCAAAAGATCTGAATCGTACTGTATTTAAAACCACATTCAAATAAGGCCCAGATCAGATCTGAACATGTCAGATTCCACGTGACTTGGCCTGATCACACAGGCACGAAAGAATCTCACCTGAGTCACTTCAGGGCCTGTATGAGCCAGATTTGTCTACAGCAGTGGTTCCCAAAGATTTTCTTCCTGGGCCCCCCTTTGGATAATAATAAAATGTCCACGCCCCCCCCCAAAAAAAAAATAAATAAATAAATAAACTGGGCACACACATCGTTCAACCAGATATAATAAACCTATACACATATTTTGTTTTCAAACTCCACTGAAGTTTATTTCACACTTCAGGTTGCAACAAAACAAACTACACACCATCTTTACAGTGGAACACTTTTGTGTAACTGTATTTTTTTCATAGTTCTATACTGTAGATTAGAAGAGGATTCTTTGTTGTCTGTGTTATTTTAAACATATTTCTTTTTTTTATGTGTAACAATATTTAACTTTGCTATCATCAATACATTAAAAAAAGTCTCTGTGCAAAATGGAGAGAAAACATTGAACAGCTCCCTGAGAGTTTTTTCTTTGTATTTTAATCCTCCCATCTTTTCAGTGGTTGTAGTGAGCCTGCTTGTTGCTGCAGATCTTCTCAAATCTGGGTTGCAGTTTTACAACTGTCCATTATGCTCAGTCAAGCAAGCAATGGTTTTTTTTTTTTTTCTTCATTCATCCATACCGCTTCCCGCGCCCCCCCTGCAATGGCATTGCGCCCCCCCTAGGGGGTGTGCCCCACACTTTGGGAACCACTGGTCTACAGTATGAAAGTAGCCTTAGAGTTTTAAAACTGCACATCAGAAGGTACCAATTTTTTTCGTTCTAAAGGTGACCTCTTACCAGTTGTTTTTTGTTAAGTAAAGATGGTTTAGCAATCAATTATGAACTTTCTTATACTTTAAACCTCTGACTGCATTCTTATATAATAAGTACTCTAAGTGGGTTACTCTATCAGATGCATTTTAAAGTCTCTAAACTCCAGTTAACGATTAACAGGATTATTCTGATCCAAATTGCAAGTGACAATAAATCTGAATGGACATGTGATTAGTGATAAGAGTAAGCTTCAAGGCGTTATGGAAGAAGGTTGTAGAATGTGTGAACAGCAGGAATACTGAAGACTCCTAAGCTGCAAAAGATATTCATTGATTTTTCCCATATGCCCACCTTCAGTCTACAAACAGTAACATGATTTAAGATCATCTATCTATCTATCTATCTATCTATCTATCTATCTATCTATCTATCTATCTATCTATCTATCTATCTATCTATCTATCTATCTATCTATCTATCTATCTATCTATCTATCTATCTATACCTTTGGAAACTGGTAAAGAAAGAGTAGAAAGCTAGAAAGAGTAAGTCTAGGTGAAAAAAAGTCATTAGAACAAACAAGTCAACAGTCAGATTGTGAGTCACTTTGACGCCAGAAACATGGTAGGTGATTGTATCTCTGCCAGATCGAATATCATCACACACGCCACAGAGGAACATGCGTATTTGAGCTGAGATTGGACAAAATCCTGTAATCCCACCCTTCTCCAGCCACCCCCTTCAGCAACTTCCCATCTCTTCTGTGGTCCCACCCTGCTGGTGACATTAAACACCGGGCTGCCTCCGCCTCCGCACCAAAGAATAGGTCAGCTCCCTGGCTGCTGCCTCCCAGCAAATTCACACACTTTACAAATGAACAAACTTACACAAAAACACACACGCATAATGGGAGTAAGCCTTTCTCACACACTCGTGTAAGCATGCATATATCTTGTACACTGTAGGTGTATGAATTATTTGTTTAATAAAAAAAAAAGTATCTTTATGAGCTAAATTACAAAATGCACCACTGAAGAATTGTTTAATAAAGTAAATCGTATAGGTGGTGTTGTGAAGCTAGAGACCAAAGGTTCAGTTGTGTTATATGTAGTTTCGTTAATGCCAATATCTTATGAGGTAATTTTCATAATATCAGAAATAGAAAAGCATTAGATTTCATCTCTTCCCAGGTAGTTTGTTTTTACTCTGACCAACTGAAAGCAAGATGAACAATAAATTAAATACAAAAAGATAAACCCCTAATTTGCAAAGGCTTGTGCAATATGGTTCTGAGGCATAAAGTCATCTTTGTAGGTAAGGTCATCAGCATTTTACTACAGTTTCAGCAGGCATCAGCAATAGCCCTTTTAATGACAGTTGTAGGCTGGCTTCAAAGAGACATCCTGGCATGGTCTGCCTTGATGGCTCACCTTAATTAACCATGCCTTTCACCTGCTTTACTCTGTCAAGCTCCTAATTGTCACTTATCTTATTCACCTGCCAGTTTCCCTTATATTGGGCTCAGTTCCAGCTATTGTGGCCAGATCATTGTTTGTTCCCTGTTTGCCTTCTGTTAGTGTCCTGTCTTTCACTTTTAGTTACTTCCAAGGTTCATGTCCCCATTTCCAGTAGGAGATAATTTTTTAGGCCATGTCTTCAGGCCAATTTAATCCTTAATCAGTGGTGAGAGTGTTTCAGCGTTTCCCGAGTGATTCTGTTTTGCTGATTCCGATCCCTCTCATGCACTGGTCCTGTCTGTCCCTGCCTGATCTTTTCACCTGAACCACGTTTGGACTCCTTCTGGATTCTGCCTCTGAGGTGCGTTTCTGTCTGAGCTGGATGCTCGACGCACGGGACTCTGAACCTGCCTTCACACTCTGATGGATTCCTAAAACCCGGATCTGTCTGTTCCTGAGTGGATCGGAACCCCTGACCGGACTGCAGACTCTTGGATTGCAGTACTGCTCCAATCCGATCTGAATCCCTGTCCAGGATCAGTTGCTGCATCGGGGACACTCTACATGGCACAGGACCGCTTCTCGTTGGCAGTGCATCGGCTCATCCTGCCTAAGGTTGAGAGGATGGACTGAACTGTTAAACCAGGTAAGTGACTAACTCTAATAATTAGCTTCTGTTCAGATGATCATGGTCCCTTACCTGTGTTTCTCCCTAAACCAGAGTGTTAGTGATTGGGCAGTGCCCCGCCCCCTCCTGCAGTCGCTACAGGTCTGCAGATCCTCAGCAGCCTGCTTCAGTTCTGTTTCAGTCTGTTTTTACTTTAATAAACATTTTGAACTTTCCTACTGACTATCTAACCTTGAATACTGTGTCCATCTGTCTTTTTTTTATGACACATCCAGTTTTCAATGAAATTGCTCTTATCATGTATGAATTTTTCTTTCTGATTTGCTGTTGCCTTTTTTACTGGATTTGTCAGTAAATTCTCCATATCCTATCACTCTTTTAGCCATCTGCTGAGTAAAAGAACAAAAGATCACAATCTCACACACATCGGTTAGTGAGATTTAGATAAACCTTTAATGATTGGAGTAAGGAAGCTTGTTTGTTTTTTACATGTGAACTCCATGTAAACAAACAAGACCCCTCTTAGGGTTTAAACTCTTCAGCTTCGTGTTGGAAGGCAACAGTGCAGCTAACCACACCAGTGTAGCCTAAGTGCACACAGTAACTTGAATTAAGACTTATATACACCTATAGACAATATTAGCTGTGCTGCCATCAACACCTTTGTTTAGAGATGTCTGAGCTTGGCCTGTTTTTCAGTGTAGTCCTGTTTCTGACTGACTGTGCTCTCTTTCATCCTTTGACATGGGAGCTGGCTGTGTGTTTGTTGGACGGGGCCGCCTGTGAAGCTGATTGAGAGTTGCTTTTTTTTTATCTCTGCTATCTCCTTGAACCCCAGTTGGCCTTCACTCACACTGAGCCTGGTTCTGCTGGAGGTTTCTTCCAATTAAAAGGGATTTTTTCCTCTTCACTGTCGCTATAAGCATGCTTAGTGTGAGGGATTGCATTCAAGTCAATGAGTCGATGCAATCAACTGGTTTTCCTTAGATAGAAAACTTTGAATCAATTTGACTGTACGATCTGGTTTAATTGTCTCTGCAAAGTGCCTTGAGATGACGTGTTGTGAATTGGCGCTATATAAATAAACTAAATTGAATTGACTTCTGGTTTAGTAAAAAAAACTGGTGCTAAAATAACTGCAAACACTGGCAATAAAGGAATCTAAGAGCAGGTATTCTCAATGCATTCAAAATAAATAACTGTGGCATTAAACCAGCGCAGGAACTGTTGGACATTATAAACATCACAGGACACTGCAGACCATACAGTCATAAGGTGGCAGCACATCTTTCTTTATTCTCAGTTTAAGTGTGAACAAAATGCCATGAAATAATATTGTAACTGAAAAACAGTCAGTTGTATAAAAGCCTCTCTGCAGATGTATTCATTGAGTGCTTGATTTAACTTAACAGTCCCTAAATGTTTAAAACATTCAAAAGTCTCAGGCTTCCTAAAACCCTGCAGATCCATAGTGCAAACATACACTAAAGGCACTGGGGTGTTTGCATCGAATTTCAATTTTACTGTACAGACACCTCACCCTAGAGGGAAAAGGCTGTTTCAAAGCATATCCAACAGCTTGAAGAACCAACTTAACAGCAATACCTTGATGTTCTAATGGTCTTTCAGTTTCTCTAAGACTGATCTATAGAAACCAGGGTTTCTACAAGTTTTTTTTTTTGTCAGTGTCTTTCTTTTCTTGGCATTGTTTTAACACAGACCAATGAAAGTAGTAAGGATAAAAAGAGATCAGATTACTACCACTAGTGTAGAGAATGAAGCCTGCTTCCACTACACCAGACCAAAGGAATCACCAGGAAAGAACTAAAAAGTGGTTGATTTGTTGAAGAATTATCTGATATTATTGTGACAGTGAATGTTTTCATCTTTAGTGGCCCTGCTAAAACTATTTTCAGTTTTTGATGTAATAATTTTTGCCAAAAATTTAGCTTAGTAGTTATGACCTTGAAAATACCTATTTCAATTAACATCATCAGGAACATGAGCCTACAGTAAAACCAAAGCTTATTTCATAATTATTAAATATGAACTGATATTCTCCAGCTGGTAGTTTAAAATAAACTCAGTCTGCTGAATAAACAGACATGTTTGCTACTGCTGACAAGATACTTTTCCAGCACAGCGTAGGTTAGAGCCAGAGAGAAATTACAACACCTCATACTATGAATGCATACCTCTAAAGCTGTGTGTCGACAGCTGAATTTCTCACAGCAAAGCAAGTGTTATTTCTCTAGTTCATCTTAATGGTGTCAATGTAAAAGGTAGACAGCTGCAGCAATGAAGGAGTGAAGAAAGGTCACCAGGGAGAGAAAGTAATCATGTGGAGTTTAATAAAATGGATATGCATTGGGATTTTATAGGAAAACATATGACAGGATTAACTTTCCTCTATTAGAAGCAAATCAGCTATAGATTAAAGTAACAGAGTTCAGAACTCAACTTTCAAAGACTCATCACATTAATTAGACGCTTAATATTAAAATGGGATGTATAAAAGTGTTGTTATACACAGCTATTATATTAATTCAGTTTGGACTCTGAGGTGCACATCTTTTGTTGGTAACATCTCTAACAGCCTCCTCACTGCTGAGAATGCAGGTTTTCATGATAATCCATCTTCCAAAGTTCTCCTCAGCAGGTAGCAGGACCTGGCAGCATCATTATTCTGTCTCTGCTAAAAAAGCTCCAATTTATTCTGCACTTGTCTCTATTTACAGTAAGTGTTTGTGTGTTTGGAATAATTACAGCTGAAATGAGTGCCGTAGACATTAAAAAGAAGATAAAAGGCTCCACTATGAAGATCGCAAAATTCCTCATGTTTCACTCAAGTTTTCTTTTTTTGACAAGGATGTAGCAAAGACTGTCGACTGTCAAGAATCTGCATTCATAAGACTTCATTACGAAAGCCTAACATGGTATCAGCTAGTTTACATAAGATGAAGGAGTTTTAAGGAAAAGTGGATGTTCTGCTAAAAGAGATCAAATTGGGTCAGTGTGAAGAGAACAGTGGGTTGCAGCAGTAACCTTAGAGACGTAAACATGTCAGACAGCCTAAACTCCTTGACAGTCTACCTTTCTGTGCAACTCCTTTTTCAGGAGCGACAAAGCAACAAGCAAGCTCAGACTGACATATCTGGGGCAGCTGGGTTGGTGTGAGTATGTGTGTGTGGGGGTGTGTGTGTGCTGGTGCATGAGTGTGTTTGTCCCTGACAGTGAGATGGACCACCTCTAGATGAAAATGCACTGGTCGAAGTTTAAAACTAGTTAACTTTAGAAATATTCAAATCAACCAAACTAATACTCAGCAGTATGCATTTATAACAGATCATCCTTCTAAATGTTGATTATTTGGATGTATTACCATCAAGAAAACTTGCATTCACTACATCATTGATTCCTCCCAGAGCAGCTGTGGCCAATGATCTTTCCATCATGTTTAGGGCCTGCATCAGGATCCTCAACCTTACTGGGAGTTCCTGGGACAGGAACCCCTTAGTTATCCAAATCCCCATATTCAGCTGACATAATGGAAATTGGGCTCATCCGCGATTTAAAAACTTACTTGACTCCACTGCGATGATGTGCAAAACTAGCTAATGAATTCTGCTCCGTCAGCACAACTCCAATTTAACAGAATTTTATAAGCTCAGACCTAAACCTGAGTTAAGTTCAAATAGGTAAGAAATAGTCAAATTATGCATATAAACCTATGTATTCAAATGAACTCTATTTTTCCCTTTTTCATAATCTGGCTATGCACCTCTGGCATGATCAGAGAGCAAAGTCAGAAGTGACCAAATGCAGAAATCTGAAGCACCTTTTTCTGTTCACCTCTGTCACATGAATTTGCACAGCTGGAGGCTTTCCCTACCTGCAGTAGAATCTGTCCAGCAGCAAGAGAACCAGGGTGCAGGTACAAGACAGCATAGTTGGTTATGGCTACAGCAGAATCTTTCAGTTTGTATTGTCAGAAATAAAACAACAGGGGAGAAAATGGCAAAACAATCTGAATTACATTACATAGCAAAGAGCCAAGCTGCAGAAACATCTGCACTCTTTTGTACATAAAAGGCTTAAATTTTCCCCAAAAAACTATATCCTTAATTAGCTAATCTAAGACGTGTAGATCACTTCTTTCTGGCAGGAGTCTGCGATCCATCAGAAATAAAGCCATAGAGCACAGGAACAGTGTCCTTTAAGCTGCAGCTAGACGGCAAACTGCATCCAAACCTCTGTACACAACTTCATTTTAGATCATTTGCACCGTTTTGAAGTCTGTGCATGCACAGTTAAAAGCATCTTTTCTCACTTGTTTATCAAGTTGGATGGAGTTGTTGGCATCGACATAAAACCCAGAAAAAAATCATTTGAAGCTACAACACTTGGCAATTAACTTAAAATTTGATTTGAAATTCCCCCAAAATGTTAATGCTGAACTCTAAGCTATGACTTCCATTAAGTTTGCATACAGTGACACCACACATTAGAGTAGGTACCTCATAATAAAAAAAACCACAGAGGAATAATCTGGTTACAGTAATTAAATTTTCACGATGAAGCGTTCTCTTTGGATCCTGCACCACAAGCAGAAAAGAAGAGAAATAAATGCTGAAATAAGGGGGCAGATATTCATGTACTATGAGTACCAGTGAAGATGCAGATGTCAAACAGAAGGACTGGACACCGACACTGACTTTTGGGCACACACATGCTCCAACAGGTGGAACGCACAATCACTGGTAGCAATGCAAGGCAGTCACACGTGCATGCCTCATCATGGACTGAAACAAAACACATCTTTGATCCAACAGTTCTCTAGAATGAGCTCTGTGCAATGAATGGCTTTTTTTTTTTCCCCCATCCCAACCTGGACTCCTTAAGGGGTCTGTATTTTGCTGAAGGTATTTCCCCTGGACAGCTCTCTTATTAAGCCTTTTTTCTTCCTCTTCTTCAAACTATTCACCTCCATCTCACTCCAGGCTGAAACCACCTCAACCCCCACTCCAAATATTTCCTATTATTCTATTGGCATAGGAGATGACACACAGAAGCTTTTCTCCCTTTCCTTTACCTCTAGCCCACATTATTCATCGCTCCTACTGGAATGTTCTGTTTCGTCTGGACATCCCTCATTATCCTCTTCTGCAACTCTCCCTGCCTCCTTAAAGGAATAGTACACCCAAAACATGATTAGCCTTCATTTTCTACTCACCCCCATGCTGAACAACACTCTGGAGTACTTTTTTGATATCTCAAATGCATCTGGAGATCTGGGAGGCTTCTTGCTGTCTGCTGACATTCAAATAATGGAGGTCTATGGTGCCCGAGGCAGAAAGGTCCATAAAAGTCCACAAAAAACGTGTCAATATTCCTCCATACTGCTCGTCCAATGTATTCCAAGTGTCCTGAGTGGGTAGCGTCCAGAATTTACTCGAAACGAAGTCATTTAGAATTTTTTTAGAGCATAAACAGTAGTGTATAGTACTTCCTGAAAGCGCGCGCCAGCGCGTTCAGGACGCTACGGAAGCCGGCAGACCAAACCAGATGAAAGTGCGCATTCAGCGTCTGCTCTGCTGATAATGCAAGCGTAGAAGAAGAAATGTGCTGTTTACCTGTGCAAAGAAAGAAACAACGAAAGCAAAATGTCTGAGGACTTCAGTGTTGAGGAAGAGCAGGAGTTCTTTGCCGAGCTGAATGCGCACTTTCGTCTGGTTTGGTCTGCCGCGGTTTCCGTAGACTCGTGAACGCGCTTTTAGGAAATACTATACACTACTGTTTATGCTCTAAAAACATTCTAAATTACTTCGTTTCGAGTAAATTCTGGATGCTACCCACTCAGGACACTTGGAATACATTGGACGAGCAGCATGGAGCAATATTGACACGTTTTTTGTGGACTTTTATGGACCTTTCTGTCTCGGGCACAATAGACCTCCATTATTTGAATGTCAGCAGACAGCAAGAAGCCTCCCAGATCTCCAGATGCATTTGAGATATCAAAAAAGTACTCCAGAGTGTTGTTCAGCATGGGGGTGAGTAGAAAATGAAGGCTAATCATGTTTTGGGTGTACTATTCCTTTAAAAAGGAACATGAAGGCCATCAGCTGTAGCATGCTCTCTCTGCTGTAGGACTCCCAAAGTTCCTCCTAATCTAATAAAACATTGACAGGATCTTGCTAACCTGCTATTTCTTTTCTGATGTCTTCCTTTTCTCTTATTATGCTTGTACTTTAAGGTCTTCCCTCTTTTTCAATCTTCTCTACAGCTTCTTTTGAACCACTCAATTAATTCTAAATGTCAGAAGCAGAACTTTGAAAAGTGCTCTCTCCAGTTATTAAAAATCAGGGCTAACATCTTAACTACAACGTACCTGCTTCCCATTACATTAAATAATTGGAACAAAGCAGGAACACTGCTAAGATGAAAATCCCTATTCCTCCAGAGTACCTTGACTTCTTTTAGTGGTTTTTAAAATCTATTTTTGGCTAATTTTACTATGTAACAATTTTGTTTTACTTCTTATAAGAGGTGTGTTTCAGGTGGATTTAGTTATCTTAGAATCAATCATATGCTTCAAAACAAAAAACAGGAATCTGTACCTTTGGATTTTTTCAGTCAAAATAACCATTTGTATTTTTCTGAAGCAATTTGCTCATTAATTTAATGGAGTGGAAGATTTCAGATAGTTGAATGTATTGCAAGTTTCTTTTTTTTCTAAGAATGTTTCAGATCAATCGAAGCACAATAATTATTCTTTTCCTCTCTTCTCCACAGCCGCTTGCTTTATGTGAGGAAAATATTTGAAAGTTTAATTATTAACTCTAATGCTGTATTCCAGTATTTTAACGACTTAAACTTGCAGACTACAGCAGTTTAGGTTGTATAGTTTCAGACCATTAAACAACACCAGACAGAGATATGACCAGAAAGCAACATTCTAGAACTGCGATCCTTAACCCTTTAAAGCCCGATCCCAGAATAAAACAAAACAGAAAATTACTTTTTTTCAGTTTGAATTCCTTATTTGGCCTTTTAACAAAATATGTAAAAAGAAAAAAACAGAAATACATTTTTGATATTAATAATTTATTACTATGCGATAAGTCAAGATTATTTTTTTTAGTCTTCTGCCCTCTGTAATCAGGTATATCTGATTGTGTACAATAGGATTGTGAGCAAAGTTTTTACCATTAAATTGTGTAAAAGGTTTCAGACGCAAAACATTTCAGAAACCGTATCTATCAAATATGATAAATTTGGCATTACAGGGTTAAGGAGGCTGCACGCCAGAGTAGCTCTGCTAGCATAACTCTGTTATTCTTTTTTTTTTTTTTATGACAACTTTAGTTTCTCTGATTGTGGATCAGAGTTTCTTTTTTTCTGATTTCTTTTGCTTCTGATCTTGAATGCTGTGAAATCAGAAGGATTATTACTGATATCTTTTCAGTTTGGATACTTGTCACGGTGCCTAACCACAGCAACAATAGCATGGTGATTTTTTTTAACACCCAGACACAGCTAGTTAACATCTCTAAAGCTCAAATAATACTTTAACTCCAAGTACCAGTTGAGTTAAAAAAGGAGGTGCCAAGGATTCAGAGCATGAGTAAGGAGATGAAGGAAGAACAAGAAATTTAAGCCGCCTCTTCCATCATGGAGAATGTGAAATCTTTAACAAACAAGTTAGAAGAACTTCGAGCCTTAGCAAGAACCCAGCCAGAATATCAGCAATGCAGCATTATGTGTTTTACTGAAACGCGGCTGTTGGATCTCATGTCAGACTCCTGCATCAGAGATTTAAAGAAAACTAGGAAGGTGTTTGGGTTGGCAGTGCTGAACAACAGATTGTGTGATCCAGGACATGTTACTGTGAAGATTTTTCACTGCAGCCCAGATATTGAACTGCTGGCAGTTGATTTTCAGCCATATTATTTGCCCAGAGAGTTTACCAGTGTTCAGTTAGTAACCGTTTATGTTCCATCGTCTGCTGTTGCCGACACTGCACGGGATGTAATTAGCTCCATCGTTGCAGACACAATAGCCAAAGGCATTTGTGGCATTAACTGTTGATTTCAATTACACCTTATTCCCTGCTACACTACCAACATTCCAGTTTGTTAGCTACTCTACCAGCGAAACCAAAACTTTGGACTTGTTTTTTGCAAATGTCAAGGACTCCTACATTTCTGAAGTAAGACCTCCTCGTGGGAAATCAGATCACAACTTGTTTTTCTTAGCTCAGATTATAATCCACTTCATAATAGACAACCTGCATCAAAAACAACTGTAAGGGGAGGATCACAGTACACTATTCAGCTTGGTTTACTTTGTAAGAAACATCAGCCGACTCAGGTGGATGTGCTAGTTTTTACACTGGTACTGGTCTGATCCGCTATTCAGCACACCTGTTTCACTCCTCCCTCACTGCAATTAACTGTTACTGGTTCCACCTGTTTTCTCCTGCTCATAACCCCGTGCAGATCAGCTGCCAGTGCCAGATTGTCTCAAGCCACCTGCATGAGCATTCCAGCATTCTTTATTCTGCTAATCTGTCCCCTTACGTGTTTCTGCTTTCTGTTACCGAGCCTGCCAGTTTCTGATTAAGCCTGTCTGCCTGGAGACCTGACTCAATCTGTCCTTGGACCTGCCTAGTGTTGCCTCCCCGGTTATCTGACCCTGCATGCCCGTAAGTACTGGATACGCCCCTGGAAAAACCCCAAATGGAGTATTCAGCCCCTCAGCAGTCTGGCCCGGAACCCTCTAGAAAACGCCCCTGGAGAAACCCCTAATGGAGTATCTGCCTGCCTATCGGCTGCCCAACGGTTTCCTCCCCAAGGCCCAGCCAAAAACAATATCCCACCACTGGACCTGTTATGTCCAGGCACATAAGACCCACAGTAAGGTTAGTGATCCAGCTTCTTACAACCAAGCCGTTACCATCAGCTGATCACAAACTTTTTGTTTCTGCCACAGGAGGTTTCTTGTCTAGGTGCGAGCAGCGTGCTCCTTCTCCCCTCGCTAGTTTTAATTCTCAATAAAGCTTGTTTTTAACATCACTGACCTGCGCTGGTTTGAATTCTGGGTCCAGTTCCGGTATGTTAAAGTGAGGCATCAACAATCACCTAGATCAAAGACCACCTGACAAACAGTAGTCTAATCCAGTAGTCAGCAGCACAGGAGCATAACATGGTACAGCACTTTCTCCATTCCTTTTTACCCTGCACACCTTTGACTTCCAGTATCATCTGCAGAAATATTAAGATGACTCTGCGGTCATTGGACGCATTAAAGGTGAACAAGAAGGTGAGTACAGAGAGCCGGTGAACCTGTTTGTGGCATGGTGCATGGTGATCCTGAATGTCAACAAAACAAGGTGATTGTAGATTTCAGAAGAAACAGGAACAAGTTCAAGCCTATTAACACCATGGGAGGAGTAGTGGAGGTGGTGGAGGAGTATAAACACATTTGTAATCATCTGGACAATAAACTAGACTGGAGATGCAACTGTGAAGCTGTCTAACAAAAAGGGACAGAGCAGGCTGTACTTCCTAAGGAAGCTTGGTCCTTTGCATTTGCAAAAAGATGCTACATATCTTATTTACATATCTCTGTTGTGGAGAGTGTGATATCTTCCTCTATCATCTGCTGGAGGAAAAAAAGCTCAACAGGCTCATATAGAAGGCCAGCTCTCTTCTACGAACTCCTCTGGAACCTCTGGAGATTGTTTCACAAAGAAAAAAGTGAAAAGTAAGATCATGAACAACAATGAACATCCTCTTCAGAAGATTTTTAAGCAACAACAACGTCTCTTCAGTAAGAGGCTTTTACAGATCCGATGCAAGACAGACTGGTACAGAAGATCCTTGCTGCCTACAGCTATCACCACCTACAATAACTGGAAGAAGAAAAAAACTACGGGTTACTGTAACATTTAATTTTCCTTATGGATAAACAAAGTATCTTGAATTTAATTTAACTGAATGAAAGTAAACCAAAAATACATAAAGATACAAAAGGCTTAGGTTTTCTTTAGTTTTCAGTAGATGAGTATCTTGTCTTTCCTAAATCTGTTAATTTGCTCAGATGTAATGGGTAAAAAGGAACAAACTAGTAACAAACGTTTACAAAATAAAAGTACCAAACTTAATGAAAGTTAAAAGAAAGTACAATACAAGTCTTGTACAGGACACTATTAATAATGTTGCTCAAAAATCAATTTCTGACACATCAATCACATAGGTACATTTTTCTTCTTAGAAATAATGGTTCTGTTTGAAAGAGAAACAGTTTTTTTTTCCAACTTTTGTTTTTTAATTTGTTATGGAAACACTTTTTGCAAATTGTAGTTGTAGTGTTTGGAAAAACTTAAGAGACCCCTAGTAATTACTTTTGTGCAAGAATTAGTAAATAAAGGAGTAATTGAATAATCAATATCAATGACAGATTGTTATAATAATAAAAAAATCCATTAGTAGTGTACCAACCTGCAAGCATTATAAGCCAGCTCATAAAACAAAATGCATGCTGCAAGAAGCAAATTGCTGCTTTATTGGCCCACTAACAGGCCTGTTAAAATTGCTCTCCACCCACCGCTCTGCACAGCCCCATGCTGCTGTAACACAGGCAGGCACTTGCAAAAGTCAGCTGGTAGCTGCTCGACAGGGCAGGCATCCCATTGGGTCTGTTCCGGTAAAGAGGAAATTTTTTTAGAGATGTAAGCAGGATGGTGGACAACATTAACTCAGAGGCCCGAGGTGAAGAGAAGCAGACTGCATGCATCATCAAGTCACTACTGTGTAAAACAGCATTTTAAAGATTTATATCTGTTGTTTAGGGGGCTGTGGGAGGACTGGATTTGCACATCCTTAATAATTAGACTCATATAAGGCTTGTGTGTGCTCTCATATATCTACTAATAATCCCCTTTTGTTTAGCCTTAGCGTCTCTACCTTTGGACAGCTGATGTAAAACAGAGGAGTTTCCCTTATCTAATCAACACATATGGAACCCATAAATAAAGAATGTCATTTTTATCTACTATTAAATCAACCATAAATAAAGCTGCACGCATTTTCCAGCAGTTAAAGCATGTAAATCCAATTACTTTAAAATTCCAAGCTAGAGTGTTCATTAAAAATATGCTCCATTTGTAACATATTAAGAAACAGAAATAAGTAAACTGCTTATTTTCTTTAAATGTATAACATTGTTTTGCATTCAAAATTATTGTACCCTTCATCTTATCCTAGAAATCAGCTGGATTCTTCCTGGGCATGAGTAGCGCTCACAGATGTAAGTGTTTACAGTGTTTCAGAGATCCTAAACACAATGTTATTTTTAGACAATTTTAAAAGAAGGGAGCATTCTGGGTTGTTCTGTATGGTATTCAGTCAAAATAGTTTCACAAAAGCTGTCCAATTTGTGAACATAAGTATTTTGTGTGTAATAAGGGGTTTGATGTAGGTAGGGAATAGGCTGTCAAGGTAGGGTGGAGGTTGGTTGAGGACCCAAATGCAGAGATGAGGAGGCAGACATGAGTTTAGCTGATTTAATGAACGTGGCAAAAAAACAAAAAACAGGAGACGCCAGGAAAAAACACAAATAAGGGCCAAAGTGACAACGAGAAACCAGCGATGAGGAACTGCAGAGCAGGTGTATATATGGGGGCAGCAAAAAGGATGGGCTAATGAGCTGATATGGAGCAGGTGTGGATATAAGTAATTAGAAGGAAGCTAGGGGAAATGAGACTGGCACAAGTAGGCAACAGAGAGTAACTAAAAAAAAAACAGATTATTTAAATATAACACAAAATGGAAATGTCCAATAAAACGGAATGATGTAAATAACTGAAAACTCAAAAAGAAGTCCAAAAGGGAGAGCCATGATATAGGCGAATAAAATTAGAAGGAAAAAAATGAAGAAAAATAGACATAAAAGATGATTATAGTATCATCACAGTTCTATTGTGTACATTATAATGTTTAACAGCAAAATTATGCTTGTAAGGTATAAAACTTTTTCTAATAATATTTCTACATTTTTTGGGAATAGAGGAATCAGAGGCAGCTAACAAGCACTGTTTTTAGATTGTCCTAAATTACATACGGTAGTCTAATGTTTGGCAACTGTTGTTACCTAAACATTAGGGATACCGTGTGTGAAATTTTTAGAGAGAAGCATTAAATAAAAAAGGACATTCTATGTTACCAGGTAAAGAATATGGTATGATGTGTTAACTACAGTATGTAGTACAGGGGAACATTAAAATGCAGGGTGCAAAACCTGACAGCACAAATTAGGGCTGAAAAAATTAATCGGATTAAACGTGATTAATCGATTATTGAAACAAATGTCAACTAATTTAGTAATCGATTAAATGTTAACTGGAGTGTAGAGATTATAAAACATGCTTTTAGCTGAGAAAGCAATCAAGTAAGAGCAGTAATTATATAAAAATTGTAAAAAAAAAATATGTAAACCTTTTGCATTTTAGATTTTTAAAAAAATATTTCATCTGTCGATATGCTCTATCCAAAACTCCTCAAGTGAAAAGTTTTTGCTCCACCTGGTTTAATCTCATAAAAAATCTTCTTTAAGGAACCTTTTGCTATCCGATTATTAATCGATTAATCAAAAAATAATCGCAATTTAATCAATTTTAGAAATAATCATTAGTTGCAGCTCTAATAAAAATATACAAAAGAAGAAAAGTATTAAAGCACAGGGCCTGCGATGGACCGCTACCTCCATACCTCCACTAATTTGGGCTGAATCCAATGTACAAGCAGCAGCCCATTTCCAGTTTCAATGGGCGGAACTTACGTGCTTTCACCAAATCACAAGGTGTTAGGAATCCAGTTTTGTGTGGCCTGTTTGTGTGTCTCCTTTTTCCACCACCAGGAGGTGCCCTGTCTTCGCTGTCCCTCCCTGCACACCTGCGGCTCGTTGGATCATTATCTGGAGGAGTATTTGAGCAGTGGACTGTCACTACCTCGACTCAAGAGTGTTAATGGATACCTACACCTTCTCTCCCCTGGAAGGATTAACCGAGTTACACAGAGCAGGGGAGGACCTCCACATGTTCCGTTCAAGTTCCTATCGGAAATCCAAGTGACAGTACACTCCATTGCTCCTCCGGGTCCTACGCTGGTCAAACCTATCCGCCCTCCAACGTGTGCATCTAACTCTGGATTCTCCACTCAGTCTGGATTCAAGGACTAACAAGGCCCCCCCTCAAACGTCAGTTCCAAATCACACTTGATATCAGAGCTTCCAAGATTCCCACAGAACCTGAACTGACCATTGAACTTCCCTTCTCACTTCCAGTTCCGGTTCACCAGCTCACTGAGTTCCAGATCCACTCCTGTAACTCCTTCAATAAAACTGTTAAAATTTTTCCGTGCTCTCTGAGTGGTTTCTCTGCATGTGGGTCAGATTTGTTAAACCGATCATTACACAAGGTTTATTTGTTAAACAAGGATCCATGAGAAACACATACAATTCTGAAGAGATATGCTGAGATGAAAAAATACTACAGTAACATACTGTAGAAAACTTTAAAATTGTAACATGTCTTGCTAGATTCCCACAATATTTTTCACTCGTATTTTCATGGCTAAGTAAATGTGTGCAATATCTCAATAAAAAAGAACTGTTGGTTGTTCAATTCTCACCTCAATAACAGTGTGTACAATATGCTAATTATCCCACCAACATTTTAACCAACCAACCCTTTAGCTATTAATGCAGTCAAGGCACTAACTACCCAGTTTAACTTCTTCATTTTTTTTAGTTAGCTTATTAACATAAAGTTTTAAGAAAGAACAACTTTCTCAATGACAGTGATCTATGTGGAATTACCACTGTTACGTTGTATGGGACATCTGGTCAGCCTAAAGTTATGCTGCTTACTACTTAACATAAAGACAAATTGGGATTTCTGACTAAAGAGTGGCCTCATGCCCACAGTCTCTCTGTGTTGTGGTCTTGCATAATCATACCGTCTGCAATCTAAAGAGCCGATCTGTTCCTCTGGATTATCTTCACGCAGGCAGACGTCCATCTTTAATTGACCTGCCTCGTGTACAGATTGCTGCTTTGTGTCGGGTTAATACTTATCAGCATCTTTTGCTTGCAGAGCTTCTGTTGATGTGCTGTAAAAGGGCCCGACTCTCAAAGCTGTAATACGCTCTCTGCACACTTCAGCATTAAAACTGGGAGGAATTTAGCATTGTGTAATACCCACTCAGTATACGCATTTAGCTCACATCACAGTTGCAACAGGTCACAGCTCTATGACCATAAAATATAAAGGCTTGAAGATGAAAAGCAAATGGTCCAAGACACTGCTAAGAAATAGGCTACTGCATTCCTGGACGGGCAAGCCTAAGGCTACCAAGGCCCTTTTATAAACCCTTCATGTGTGAGCAACGACAAACATACCTGAAATCACTTGGAAATGAAGGGTGGATTAAAATTTGCAATCAAGCATAAAACAGTCAATCAGCCCCCCAAAAAATGTTTAAATGTCAGAAAGAAGGGGATTACTTCCACAGTAAATGTATTTGGACATAAACTGCAACCTTACAGAGTATAAGACAACAAGGAGCAGCCAGCTGTCACAGCTGCCAGCAGGCAGAAGAAGAAGAAGAAGAAGGATGACACAAGGGATTTACCATGTTTAAGCTCAACAACTGTCAGTGTGTGGAAGTCAGGCAGCACACTGGAGAAACTTAATATTTTCCCACTGGGTTACAATGATGCTCTGTCTCTTATTCACCACATCTTTCATTCCATGCAACAGGACAGCCAACACTTGCTAATCACCATAAAGCAATTTGATCCATCTTGTTTTTACACATCATTAACCTGAACATTAACATGTATAATAAAACTTACATGCGACACCAACCACTCATGTCTGTTTGGATCAATTCTTTTGGTTCAGGTACATGTTATAAAATATGAGGTGGCACTGCTACCCAAAAGCATTGCTTTGAAAGCCAGTAAATATCAACTTTGAAAGTGCAAAGTCATAGAGGACAGAAACATATCAATTAGAATTCATGAAGGCAACTACAGAACGTTACAAAGGTAAGCCAAATACAAATCATGCACTATTGATTGTGAATCAAAGCTCTATTTGAATATCACATAACATTTTGTTTAAAGTATTTCATTTTGATCTTGCATATTTTTGTTCATGGAGGAACAGCAGTACATACGGCAAATCTCTCAGTGCCTCTTTGTTCATCTGTACAAAAAGAGCTAGTTCACTGCTCCATCTGTGTCTTGTTGCAAATCCCAGATTAATACATTTCCAACCCTGTAACCTGGTTTGTATTATACAGAATAATAATACTGTGTCTTCTTGGTGGTCACAGTATAAAGACTGATTATGTCCACAGAAAGCCTTTATTATTTTATCAGCCTTTATTATTAATGTTGCAATATCACTGTAAGCTAATACTAGTTGACTGTATACTCTCTTGACTGATTCTTATTTGATGTGCACAGTCACATGGATTATGTAATTGATTGTCCTCGAGTTAATTTACAGTCTGAAACATATGAAAATTTGGTACATGGTGTGCTTGGGTTACGAATGTGTGCTGTGAAGGTGGAGACTCAAATGGAGGTGGGTGTGCACACCACATAAGTATGTGTATAGGTGCACACTCACCTGTCTCTGATGAAAGAGTAAGGATGGGGCTGCCGTAATTTTGTTTGAACACTTCAATTCACTACGCTTCGTTTCATTTTGTTTTTCAGTATTCATTTGTTTCCTATATTAATTAACTGATCTGGCGTTGTTTGCTACAATCATCCCTGCTGCGCTGTCATAACTCGTGCTGGTGCTAAAAAACCAAACAAAAGCATCCTGGATGTCAGCGTTTCTGTAACAATAAACTAATAAGCGCGTCACAAATGGGGCGGTTTGGAAGCCGCAATAGTCAGGCTTTACTCAAACTTGCTACATTTGCAAAAAAACAGCTGTCCATTCAGCAGAACCTAACTGTAATGTCAGAGTTGCTAATAGATGAGTAAACTCTGAAAATCCGTTTGCAGAGAACGTTAATGGTGAACAGGATCAAGTCATCGAGAAGCTTTTTTGGTTTTTTATGTTTTTTATAATCAAACTCAAATACCTGCCAATAAAGCCTACTATAAATCGCAGTTCTCAGTGGAGTTAAGATCTTTTCTGGTCTTTGAGACACTTTATTAATGTAACTGCAATATGGTGCTCCATAGTAGTGAAAAAAATACAAATCCTCATCAAAGGCTACATTCACAAAGCAGCCTGCAGGTGAGACCCAAATAAATTTTTTTTTTGCCCATATACGACCTGTATCTGATCTTTTAATGACAGTCTGAAGAACACATATCCAATTTTTTCCAATGCGACCAAGATCACTTGGCTATGTTTTCCTGAATCCGATAAGAATATTTTCAAATTTGACTTGTGTCTGAACAGCCACAGACTCGTCCCCCATTTTCACTTACCAGTGGTGATTCTGACACCACCAGTATTGGAATAAATGCAAATCTTCTTTTGGAAAGAAAGCTTGTATGAGCGATGCAAACAACAACTCTTAAATAGAGCCTGCACAAAGAGAAATGGGCTTGCACATTTTCTCGCACGGATTTAATAAATTGCTAGCTTTCCCTCTCAGGAGTAGGTAAAGGGTTGTGCATGTGCATTTTTTTTTAAGTGGAGAGGGCAGATATTTTCATATATTCATGAAAATCAACAACTATACCTTTAAGTTATGATTACTTACCTATTCTGTCTCTTTTATTGGTTCATTATCACATTGCATGAAATCACTTTTCAGCAATTATAAATATACAGTACATCAAGTGAGGGCATGTAGGGCAGTTAAAGTCAAATAAAATGTTTAAATATATTATGAATATGTAGATTGTAAAGATATGGAGGTTGGTGCAGCCATAACTATCATTCTGGCAGTTATTGCTGTACTATTTCTTTTTATGGCTGCCCTATTTTTTTTTTGAATTTTTGTAATTAAGCCTCCTGATATTGGGATAATGATGGAAATTCAGTGGATTGCGCAGTTCTAGTGCTCTAAAACACCACAAACACTAGTCTGTTTCATTTACCTTCTTAGGAGAGTTTTTCAGAATGACAAAACCTGATAGCAAGCTATGTTTTGTCTGTTCTTCTTTTTGTTATCACATTTGAGAAAGTGTTGACTTCAGAAGTGCACATGCACATGTGGTAATTCTACAGTTCAGACTTTTGTAATAACAGCCTTATCAGAAATAGATGTGACATCTGAGTCTACTTCTAAAGAACATAAGTTGTTGAAGCTGCAGTCACCTTTCCAATGGAAGAAATCTGAACATAGTTCTTTCTATGCCATCTAAAATGTTCTATGTTAACAGTGAGATTGCACATTTTGATGTGTGTGGACAAGAGCATTTGTTTCTTTCTGACAGCTGAAGGTTTTTTGGAATTGGTACCTTTAAGGTATTTATGTCATGCAACCTAAAAAAAAAGAACTAGTATTAGTGTCCCTCTCATTCTCTCACTAATACTCTCTTTCCACAGTAGCTAAAAGCTAAAGTTGCATCTTACTGCTGATGACAGTGGCTGAGCAGAGTGTGTAGGTTTCAGCAAAGTCCGAGAGTCAATAGGCCCGAGAATGATGACTGCTGTAATGAGGAACAGAGGGCAGAGTGTAGCCACACCAGTTTATGCACACACCTGGTTAATGAGGCGTTTAGACGCCTCAAATGCACAAGTGTGTCAATGTGCTTCTCAGTTATATCATGGCAGGGCAAAATTAATGGAAAAGGGAGCAACATACATTACAAAAGAGAAGATAAATGACTCACTGCTCTTCTGACTGAACTGTATACAGCATTTGTGATTAAATAGTACAGAGTGAATGGCAGCTTAATAACGTTGTTGCAGTTATCTTTGGATAAACTGTTATTATCTGACCTGCAGGTACAGAGAACTGATGGAGTGCATACTTAGCATACTTTTAGAAGTATTATATTAGTGGTAAAGATAAAAGGGTCTTTATCACTAAAAAGAAAAACAACAAATCTAGATTTAAAGATATTTAAATCACAGATAAAGATTGACTAAAGTTATAGATCTTGTTAGGGACAATACTTTTATCTAAAATACAAAGATAACAAGAAGCTCATATTTCTGTGATTTTTATTTGTGTTTTCTTCTTGTTAGATTTTTGAAAAGTGATAATGATTATATACTGAATTTGTAAGCAAATAATAACAGATTTGGTTTCATGGAGGCACAATTGCAGGTCCCTTTTAAGCAAAACCATACATAATTTCTTTAGATTTTGTCTGACATTACAAAAGGGAGCAGTCTGTAGAAAGATTTCAGGTGGAAAATTATATATCTGGTCAATCTTTGGGTACAAACTCCAGAGACATAATCTGGCACAGTAATCTGTTCCAAAAAATATATTTCAGAATTGTGTCCAAAACCAAGGATCTACCAAAGATCACTTTGAACAAGAACAATAACAACAGATCTTGTCAATATGCTGAGTAAAGCAGCTAAAATATTTTTAGCTGTTTTAGGATCATTATCCACAGAAAAACAACAGCTGCATCAGCATGGGCTGACAGGCCATTAAGACAGGAAGAGGCCATTACTTTAAAAGCAAAATAAAACAGCCAGGATATGTTTTAGAAAAACAAACAAAAAAAAGATCTTAATTTCTTGAGTTTTTCTGTGGCCTGAAATTATGAAAAAGAAAAATGAAGCCACGATGACAACACAAAGGGGAGGCCTGCACACATGGGATCAGGTATAGTGGTGGCAGTAACATGTTGCCTCCTATGTTTTGCAGCAAGAGGAACGGATGCATTTCAGAAAATAGATAATGAAACATCATCAAGTGAAAATATCTCAAAGTAGAAAAGCACTAACACAGCGCAGACCTCTGCCAAGCAGTAAATTTTGTCCCATATTGTGACTTAAATCTATGGCTAAAACTCGTACATGTCTGGATGATTACCAAGTTTTAATGAATTTTTCCTTGGCATGAGGTGCACCTTTGATAACTATTTCCATAAAATCCTTTCATAAGTTTATAAATAAGGCATTGCATGTGTCTGCAGCCTCTGGTATTTGTTCTGCTCTCACCTTCATTCACTCTGCACTCTGCTTTCTGGTTTGATCAGCAGATTTAGACTTTGAGCGAGGTATGGCTGACCTTTCCTGACTTTTTGTCTTCAGTATAATACTTCTGGACTTGTTTGAGTCCGATGCTGAAGTTGGTAATAGTCAATGCTGCCACTCTCTGCTTTAGGGGGGAACTGCTTGTTCTGCCAAATAATGTTAAAGAATCCTTTAAAGAATTCCTGCATCCGCATTATGATGCTTATCATCGTGAAAATATAATGGGTTGTTCCTTGGACTGAGATGCTCCTTTGCTACAAATTTAGCGCTTTGGCGCTTGCAAGACGTGTTGCCACCCTCTTGGGGCTGTCAGCCACTCAGTGCAATTCTATATGGCGGGATCAATGAAGTAAGTGCCTTTATTCAATCATGACTGGCTAAATACCAGATATTTCACACATTTATTATATGTGAAAAATCGTTGGTACATCATTGTTTTGCTCTTCAGTCAATGCAGGGTATATTTATACACATGTCATGGTCCGGACCATTGATTCAGAGAACTGAGCAGGATGGACCATGCTTTACTATGCAAGTAACCCTGAAAATACGTATGATCTTTGGATACTTAATAACAAAATGAGCAGCAGGCACTTTTACTTTGGTTGCAGCTTGTGTGACCTCCTTTGTGGCTTTTATGCTTCAGTTGTGACTTTTTGTTTTGTTTTGTCGCTTTCTTGTCTGTAAGTTTTTAAAAATCCCTTTTTGTCATATTGGCTAAAACTGTCCCTATGCCCAGACAGCAGTACATGTGATATGTAACCTGTGAAAAAAACTGCTTCAATTGGTCCCGCATACTGCCTGTATTTCAATCTGGAAAGAATAATTCGGGACGAGTCAAAACAACCAATCACAGCCAGAGGAGCGTCTGATGGAGTGTCAATCACAGCACCCCCCCCCCCCCCCCCCCCCCCCCCCACCGCTTAACCTGCCGCAGCGCCCGGCTGCCGCAGTCAGGAGGACGCGCGTGGAAGTCATGGCAGAGCGACAGCCACCAGAGAAAGAGAAACTGCCCTTACTGCCCCTGCCGACAACTGCTTACATGGCAAACTTCGGTATAACCAGCATCTTATATCTAGCTGCTTGGAGGTGAGTGTTATCACTCTTACCGGTTCACACTCCATGCCGCGTACGCTGCTTGGACTCTTGTGGTCGCATGCGGTAGCCGCGCAGGTGCTGTGAGAGGGGTGGAGCTTGGAGGTGGGGCATGAGTGAAGCAGAGAGGGTGGGGGAGTGGCGTGAAACCTGTTTTTCTTCAAATTTTCAGTCGAAGTCTGCTCTCTTCTCAATGTAACAGACTGCAGCTTTAAAACAGGTGATATGTTAGCTTGTAAGGGATATTTAAATTACTGGTAACTAAAGAAGATGTGAGCTGGTTATGAATGTTATTTTCTTCTATTCACAAGTTCCAGAGAGATCCTTGACTCATAATACAGCTCTGTCTACCACCAACGCTTCAACATGTTGAATGAAAATTACAAAAGATGGAGGCAGAATGAAGAGAAAGGGGGAGGTGGCACTTGTCCTCCTGATGGTGATGCGAACATCTCTCCGTCTTCTCCATGTCACTGTGCTAGCAGATCAAAGCGTCTGTCGGACAGATGACGCCATTCACAGATCGAGGCTGACACAAGGGTCACTCTCCTCCCACAGTGCAAAGGGGCACTGTGTGTGCATGAGTAGAAGAGAAAGTGGCAACGTGTGTTAGTGTATTTCCAAGCCCAAAGCCAGATTCAGAGTCATGACACCACACACACTGATTCAGAAAGCTTTGGGGCAGAAAAGTAGGATGAAAAGAAGGAGGGATTTGTAGGCTTCACTGAATCATCATCTCACTATGAAGACAGAGACAAGTCCCAGTTCTACATGGAGATGCATATCATCAATCATATCAATGCACACTTATCTCCCAACCAAGAGTGCATATAATTAAGGGAATGAACGTGGCAGGTGATAAGGACTAGGACAGATTGGAATATTTCACATTATTAGACACTACTTAAAAATATATATATATATGAATAGGAGGAAAAAGCTATCAGAACCAACATATGAAAAAGGAATTTCACCCTAAACCTGTTCACGGTTTTGGGGGGTACAAGAGCTACCATCAAAGGTTTTTTGATAACTGACAGAATCATATCCATTAGCTTAATTGCTCATTTCATTTACCTGTCTAACTCTGCCCGGTTTATTATTACTGCTCATCTGATCCACCTGCTCCTGCCTCTATTTAAGTTTGGTCCCAGCCATCAATAACAGATTATTCTTGAGCCTTTGGTGTGAGAAATTTCTAGCGTTTCTTATAGTTTTCTGACTGCCTTATCCTGACCCGTTTCTTTATTCGGACCTATGACCCCGCCTGCCCGTCTGATCTGTTTGCCTGACCTGTCTTCGGGTTATGTTGGACTCCTCTTGTGGACTGAACCTGGATCTGCCTTCTGATTTTAATCTGGATTATCCTGCCTTCCTTTGTCTGCTTGAAACTGACCTCCTGCCAGTTCTGCAGCCTTCAAGGTTTCAGTGTCTGAAAATTTATGGCAGCACCCGCTGCGTCTTGTCAGCGGACCGGCTGGATCCTACCTCATTCTGTGGGCATTCTGTAAAACTAGGTTAGTAAGTCACACGTTCATAATCATCCTCCGTCAGATTATTGTGGTCACTAACCTGTCTATCTCTCCTGTAGAGGTTCCTGCCTTAGCCACTGCTGCTGCAGATCCACAAAGTATGAATCGTTGGTTTAATAAATGCTTTATATGTTATTATCCCACTGTCTATCTTGATTTGAATAATGGGTCCCTCTGCTGTCATTAGAAAAGCAAGTCATGTACGTAGATCCTGATGCAGCAGAGCATCCCCCGACTTTTAGAGTTGTTGTTGTGTATATTGTATATATACACACAGTATAGCTGTATGCATATATATATATATATATATATATATATATATATATATATATATATATATATATATAAACAGATATATGTATATATACACTTATAGACATATATATATATACACATTATATACACACACACACACACACACACACACACACAGTTGGATTATCACTAGTAGAGATTGGGTGTGTGGGCAAGTATATTGTTGTTAAGTTTTGATCTCAGCTGATCTTTTTATTTTTATATATATATATATATATATATATATATATATAGCTCAGTGGTGATAATTTAATCCAAATGTTGCATATTGCATTAACATTTTTTGAAACACATTAACATTACTAAAACAGGTGACAATAGCTGTTGTTAAGGCATTGGAAATAATAAACTCCAGTAATTGTGGCAAAAGTTCACCACAACACGTCTGTTCTGACTGAATGAATACCTTTCTCTCTTGACTCATGAGGAAAACCTCCTCGCCGTCTGCCCACTAACTATCCCTACTGTAAATTTGTTTGCCAATCAGCATTGAGAAGCCAGCTTCATGATCCGGCCCTGCTCAATAGATCCCCTAAGATGCTGAGCCTAAGTGGAAGTAAAGTATTTTGGCTATTTATCCAATCAGGGCTCTACTCTATGGCTCCCTAACTCAATAGATCAAGGCTCAGAAACGTGGTTATTGTGCTGGACCTGACAAAGAATGATTTGAATGCTTGAATTTTTTTTGCACTCTGTGTAAAGCATCAAATCCTGAGAAACCTTAATTTAGTTCAATTGTTAAGTATCTTTGCTGATAAATCCCATATCTTAATTAACCATTCAAAGCATTTCGTCCCTCAAAGACCTCCCCATAGATTCGGAGCTGCAGCAGTTTGAAAAATAATGGGCATAATAACGGGCATGCTAAGATTCACAATGGGAAGTCTAAAACACGGATCTAGGTGCGTTTGCAACAGAGATGGAGATGAAAGAGAAGGGAGAAATAGCTTTGCAGGCTGAAATACAGATGAGCTAATGAAAGCCAAGATTTGGACATAAAATACAGAAATAGGGGCAAGAGAGAAGCAAAAGAAAAGGCAAGATAGTTCATAAACAAAAGCTGCTTTAATTACACACCAAGAGTTGCCTTAGATGTAACAGTTTTAATTAAGTGTTTCCACTTCTGACCTTTTATCCTCTTTTGGGTTTATATAATGAGAGAAAGTCTAAAGAAAAATCTATGCAAAGACGATAAACATTTCATAAGTACTGCAGTTAATCAAGTATTTAAAGTAATGTCCTCATTATGAAAACTGTTTTTGGTTTTTGTCTGAAATTAACTCTTATTGTAAATATACATCTTTAGTGGCTTAGTCATAAAAACATGGATCAACATCACTTTTAGTCCAATGAATCGGAAGAAGCTGAAGCCTAACTGACCTTTGTTTTTTGGCACCATGGATCAGAGATGAGCAAAACTATAAGACATTACAGCAAATTGTTTACAGTAAGTGAAAGGAGCACTGTATTTCTATTGATAATGTCCTGTTAATCGCGGATTAAGGTAAAATAATGTTCTGAAGGATCTCTATAGCAGTATGAGCATAGCAAAACTTTGGTTTATTTGTTAAACCTGGCTTTATTATAATTTACCTTCAGGTTCCTGATCCTTTCTTAATCATCCTTTTGGATTGTCATTATTGGAGGTCGCACATCCACACTGGAAGGTTTTATAAAAATCTACAATATTGTGAGGCTCCTGTGCCTCTAACATCGGTTTCAGCATTGCTTTAAAGTCAGAAAAACCATCAAGTTTCCTATGATCTGATCAGTGTCATAAGAGGCTATGTCTGATTATCTGTACAAAACCCTTTGCACAATTAAGGATGACATTTGTAAAATCATTATGAAACATTTCTGAAAACCATTTTTTATAGCAGTTGCTCTCTCAGTCACTACTTTGAATGCTTTTTTAAAGGATTCAATTAAGGACTGATTGAATATCCTAGATGAGGAAGTATTTCAGAAGCTGGTACTTTATCTTCTTGTGATGGAGGTCCTAAAAAAACTCGAAAAATCCAGTAAGTCAAAGGTTTATTTGAAAAGAAGACATGAAATCAGCTACAAAATTCTATCCTCTATATGTATCTGTTAGACGTCATATGGAAAAAAAAGATGCATTAATGTTTCCCTTCTCCAGTGTCCTTATTACCAAATACTAGGCAAAGGTGCAAGTAAACACTTAAATGTATGCCTCCTTTTTTTTTATTTGATGTCATGTGGATCAGATGTTAAAATATTTCACTATAAAGAGGAGCCCGTATGTGTTAGCTGCAGACATTGAGACACAGTGCAACTTCATTACGCTGGTTAGCAGAGGTCTGCATGGTAGCCAATGTAACACATTAGAATAAAAAGAAACAGAAGCCAGCCTACCTACATTGCTACATACCCATCCATCCAAATATACATACAGAAATGCATGATTTACTAATCAATAAGTATCTACCACTATTTGACTTTTCTAGTAAAGAAAATAAACCTAAAACATGTATATTTTACAGTTTATCACAAAACATGGATTTATTTTATAAAACAGTTAATCAAGTAATATTGAAGATATGTTAACAAAAAATTAAGAGAAAAAGCATACAGACTATTTGAAAAATGAATGAAGAGCTTCTAAAAAAAAAACAGATTCCCAACTCTAATTGCCTGGTGTCTTCAAGCATTTGCATATATATATTCCTGCTATGGTTGAACAGCAGCAGTAGAAGAAAATTAAATCAGAAATTCTAATCAGTGCCAGTTACACGGTGGTGATGGTTTATGCAACAGGTGGCAAGCACTAAAAAAACAAGAATGTTTTTGCCTTTACTGCTGATTGCAATATCTTCTTTGTTTCAATCACTGCTAGAAACTTCAATGATGAAGGGCACAGGGTAATGTATCATTGTGAAGTGGGAGAAGATGCAAATTTTTGCTGCAGTTAAGGCTATATAAATGTATCACACATAGAGTGCCTTTAAAGACACAAGGTCACATAGTGATATACAATTTCAATCAAATGTATATTACACATATAATTTAAAAAATAAGAATATACACAATACAATCATGACTCTAAACCCCAGTAGTCCAAAAAGGTTATTAATAGTTTCTTATTCCCATAGGGTCAGTAGGCGGAGTTGTAGGAGCAACTTTAGGAGCCACAGATTGGAACACCCTTTACCTTTAGCTCTAAAGCTTTGTACAATCAGGAAATTCTTGGATTGAGTTGGAGGGCTATAAACTGCTCTGGGCTGGGTAAAAGCCAACACAGAAAACCAGGAAGGCTTTAAAACACATTCTGATATCTACAGAGGGCTTGTGTACAGAGTATAAAACCAATGTGAC
Source organism: Cyprinodon tularosa (assembly GCF_016077235.1). Lineage (NCBI taxonomy): Eukaryota > Metazoa > Chordata > Actinopteri > Cyprinodontiformes > Cyprinodontidae > Cyprinodon > Cyprinodon tularosa. Next base: position 642,630 of record NW_024039363.1, read on the forward strand.
ATGAGTGTGCTGACAGGATTAGAAGAGAAGTCAGGATTCCGTGTTCTGAATGGGCTGATTCATACAGACCGGTGAACAGAACATTGCAGTAGCCTGATTAAATAAATGCATGTGTCATTGGCTATGAACATTTGTTGCGTGTAAAATAGATCAATCTCAGTCAGATTAGATAGAAGTGTCAGTGGACATCGATTTTAAGCATAGCCACAAATTCTCGATTGGACTTCAATCAGGGCTTTGATTTGACCGTACTGGCAAATTTATGTACTCAGATTTAACCCTTTCATTGCAACTCTGGCTGCATGTTTTGGGTCGTTTCTGGTTGGAGTATGAACTCTTTTACACCCTTTAACAAGGCTCTCACTGTGAATTTGCTTCCACCTATATGCCAACACTTGCGTCCTCTCAAAGGTCTAATTAAGCAAACTTTATTCATCTTCAGTCTGATGTTAAACCTTACCTCTGAAGATCTGAACAGTAGGCCTTTTGGTGAACTTCTGAGACCCCTCCTGCAAATACGGTCCAGTATGACGTTGATATAAGCAAACTACTGTGCTGCATTCAGACCGCAACTTTCCAATAGTTGCTTTCTAAATGTATAAACAGGAGCAGCTTTTTTACAGAACTCAAACTTTTGCTACTGTTTACTAACTTTCCCAATTTGTTGGCGTGTCAGCAGACATCTGGTCTTTGGGTATCTCAGGCTTCTCTTGGGTGCTTCTCTGATTAAGCTTATTTAGACAAGTCTGCCATGTCTGTTGGTTTTTGCTAAGTCTGGTCTGGCGTTCGTTCCTCTGGTGGCAATGTATTTTATTTAGAGGTATCAGAGAAAAGGGGGTGGGATAAAGTTGTATTTTATATGTAATGCTACTTATCAAATTACAAAAATCACAGTAAAAAAATGTCAAAATATAATTTGCAAAGTGACTAAATGTAAAACCTATCATGCACTGCTGGGCAATTTATTATATTTTTTGACACACATTTCATCATAAATAATTTCTCTCATTGAATATAACTGAATATACGAACCCCAACATTGAACTTACATCTGTGTCAGGACCCTTATCGGCACCAGGACAGGAGAAGCCGACAAACTCATGGCACCGTTTGTGGACCACGAAACAACAAACTGAGGAAGAAAAGAAGGAGAAGGGAAAAATTATTTTAGTTTACTGATTTTCTCTAGATGATCTGCAGACCTTAATCTGAACAGGGGATTTCTAAGAACATAGTGTTTTAATCTTTTTCTATTTCATGTTCTTTTTACAGCAGAGTTTAGTCAAAAGAGAAAAATGCTTAAATGATCAGTATGCCAATTACCTTGTGAGTAAATGATTATCAATTAACATTAAACTGGGTTACAAAGAGAAACAATGAAGCAAATGGATGGAGACAAACAAATGCATGTCTACACCCACACTCAGTCCCGCAAGAACAAAACATGGAACATAATATTCTGTGTTCTTTAAATATTGTCTTCTTCTACTCTGTTGGGCTTGGTAGAAATTGTGTTCTTGTCTTCCACTGAACTGGGATCTATCCATCCAACATGTCACTCAGTGTGACATGACTAACACGGCACCTGACAGGTCTCAATGACATCAATAGTGACATTTACATTTGGACCTTGTTGCAGATCCAGAGGGAAGAGCAAAAACTCATGGACATCTGTGACAGCTTGCACACAAGCTGACTGTATTTTTCTCCATCATTATCTAAAATTTGCTATTCTTCTCTTCTTTTTTTTTTCTTCTTTAAATTATTTTCACAGGATCTGTCTGCTGCGCTCTCTGTCAAGCTGCCTGCCTGTTCATGTGTGCTTTTGTGATGTCTCACCACAGAATACGTGTGGTTTTTGTGTTTCCCAGTGCCAGCTTAGTCGCTGTTGCCAGACAATCTGACGGGTGCAGATGAAATAACAGAAAGTGGTTTACAAAGAAGTCCAAGAAACAGTGGGGGATTTCTCAGTCTGTGCAAAACAATGGACGGACAAATGGATGGATAAATGTACAAATGAATACATGGGTAGATGGATGACAGTACGGCTGCAGAATAAATCAAACATTGAACATTATCATTAATTTATGACATTTAATATCAATATCATGAAAACAGCTTAGAGTGAGACAAAGATCAGTTAACTCTATCCATTCAACCTTTCAGTAAAACTAATTCCAGTTTCAGAGTTCCAGTAGATTGTTTGATTATTCACTATCTAAAAATAGAAAAACAAGGGAACAATTAAATAACACATCCTAGATCTAAAGGAATAAAATATTCTCATTGAAAACCTTGTTTTATACAAAGTTGAATGTGCTGCAGCACAACCACACAGGAAAAAATCAATGGAAATCAAATGTATTAACCGATGGAAGCCTGGATTTGGAGTAAGACAAAATAAAGTGGAGGAACACACTACAGGCTGATATAACTTTGATGTCATGTCCTTAAACAGGTCAAAATGAGGCTCAGTATTGTGTGTGGCCTCCACCTGCTTGTATGACCCCCCTACAATGGCTGGGCATACTCCTGATGAGGGGACTAAAGCCCTGGACTAAAGCACTTGCCAACTCCTGGACAGTCTGTGATGCAATGTGATGTTGGTGGATGGATGGAGACATGATTTTCCTGATTAAGACAGGGGAATGGGCGAAGAATGCCTTCCACTTGCAGGAACTGCTGACACACTCCAGCCACATGAGGTCTAGAATTGTCCTCCATTAGGAGGAACCCAAGGCCATCCACACCAGCATATGGTCTCACAAAGGGTCTGAGGATTTCATCTTGGAACTTAATGGAGGTCATGATACCTCTGACGAACACATGGAGCACTGTGCGGAACTCAAAACAAATGCCACCCCACACCATTACTGACCCACTGCTAAACCGGTCATGTTGAAGGACTTTGCTGCCAGCAGATCGCCCACCACTGGCATTTTTTGGCCAATGCATAGCATCCTGCATGGTGAGAGGCTGTGAGCACAGCCACCATCTCTGGACGTCGGGCCCCCATACCATACTTATAAAGTCGGTTTCTAAATGTTTGTGCAGACACATGCACATTTGTGGACTGCCGGAAGTCATTTTGCAGGGCTTGTCCTGCAAACCTTTGTGCCACAGCTCGCATTGATGTCCCATCCTGGATAAGCTGCACTACCAGAGCCACTTGTGTAGGTTGTAGAGTCCTTTCATACTACAAATTGAATAGAGACCAAAACATCAGCCAGAAAGCATAGGTACAGTGAAGTGGTCCTTACTTGCAGAACCACTCCTTTATTGAGTGTATCTTGCTAATTGCCAATATTTTCCACCTGTTGTCTATTCCATTTGCACAACAGCATGTGAAATATATGCCACACACACACACACACACACACACACACACACACACACACACACACACACACACACAAACACACACATATATATATATATATATACACTATATTGCCAAAAGTATTTGCTCACCCATCCAAATTATTGGAATCAGGTGTTCCAATCACTTCCATGGCCACAGGTGTATAAATTCAAGCACCTAGGCATGCAGACTGTTTTTACAAACATTTGTGAAAGAATGGGTCGCTCTCAGGAGCTCAGTGAATTCCAGCGTGGAACTGTGATAGGATGCCACCTGTGCAACAAATCCAGTCGTGAAATTTCCTCGCTCCTAAATATTCCACAGTCAACTGTCAGCTGTATTATAAGAAAATGGAAGTGTTTGGGAACGACAGCAACTCAGCCACGAAGTGGTAGGCCACGTAAACTGACGGAGCGGGGTCAGCGGATGCTGACGCGCATAGTGCGAAGAGGTCGCCAACTTTCTGCAGAGTCAATCACAACAGACCTCCAAACTTAATGTGGCCTTCAGATTAGCTCAAGAACAGTGCGCAGAGAGCTTCATGGAATGGGTTTCCATGGTCGAGCAGCTGCATCCAAGCCATACATCACCAAGTGCAATGCAAAGCGTCGGATGCGGTGGTGTAAAGCACGCCGCCACTGGACTCTAGAGCAGTGGAGACGCGTTCTCTGGAGTGACGAATCGCGCTTCTCCATCTGGCAATCTGATGGACGGGTCTGGGTTTGGCGGTTGCCAGGAGAACGGTACTTGTCTGACTGCATTGTGCCAAGTGTAAAGTTTGGTGGAGGGGGGATTATGGTGTGGGGTTGTTTTTCAGGAGCTGGGCTTGGCCCCTTAGTTCCAGTGAAAGGAACTCTGAATGCTTCAGCATACCAAGACATTTTGGACAATTCCATGCTCCCAACTTTGTGGGAACAGTTTGGAGCTGGCCCCTTCCTCTTCCAACATGACTGTGCACCAGTGCACAAAGCAAGGTCCATAAAGACATGGATGACAGAGTCTGGTGTGGATGAACTTGACTGGCCTGCACAGAGTCCTGACCTCAACCCGATAGAACACCTTTGGGATGAATTAGAGCGGAGACTGAGAGCCAGGCCTTCTCGTCCAACATCAGTGTGCAACCTCACAAATGCGCTTCTGGAAGAATGGTCAAAAAATTCCCATAAACACACTCCTAAACCTTGTGGACAGCCTTCCCAGAAGAGTTGAAGCTGTTCTAGCTGCAAAGGGTGGACCGATGTCATATTGAACCCTATGGATTAGGAACGGGATGTCACTTAAGCTCATATGTGAGTCAAGGCAGGTGAGCAAATACTTTTGGCAATATAGTGTATATATATATATATATATATATATATATATATATATATATATATATATATATATATATATATATATACGTATATATATATATATATATATATATATATACACATATACATACATATACAAATATATACGATACTGCACTAAAATGGTGGTATCGGCAAGTATTGACAAATAGGGCACGAATACCAAATAGGGCACCAATACCTGTTTGAGAGCCAAAACTTTATTCAACTATTGTCACCTATTCCCGGTAGGCAATCAAATGTTGTACTGGATTCACTTTCTATTAGGCTACTCCTGCTTCACAAAGGTAGGCAGAAGTTTGACGAAGCCATGATGGCAATTATTTTACATCCGAGTAGTATGCAGTTCTCTATATACACACACACACACATCAATTTCAAACACATGGTATCGGTATCGGCCAATACTGCACAGCCAGCTTTCGGGTATCGGTATTGGGGCCAAAAAAATAAAATAGCATTTAAACTATATAATTAGGCATTTTGCCTACAATCTTTTGCCTTATAAATGTCCATAATACACCAAGTCCTTTTTCAGCTGCTGCTATTCTCTTGCAATGATTTACACAGACAAAAACCAGAGGTTGTTCAGAGCAACATTACTGTGTGTTTAAACTCAAACCAGCAGCAGAGGATCAACAGTGTGACAGCTGCATTGTTGGCATGAACAGCATGCCATGCACACACTTAACCCATACTCTGCACTGCCGGCTCAGAGGTAAGTCAGCCGTAGAGGAACTTCAAACCTTGACTCTGCCTCTGTATTTCCGCACAAGACTTCAAAGCAGAAATAGGTGCATAAGATCCAGATGGACAAAGCTTTAAAAAGCCTGAGCTTATACACAGCTTTAGGGTCCATAATATAATTTTTTACTACAGTACCAGGTACCTTAAACTTAGTTTACTGAACAACCCTGGTCTGTCAGCTAAAATCACAGATTCCAGGAGTTCTTGTGACACCGTTTGTTCTCTAATATTCTTTAACAAGCCTCTAAGGCCTTCTGAGAACAGTTATATCTATACTAGGAAATAAAAGGCACACAGGTGGACACTATTTGCACATGAGTGGATTTATACAGGGAATCAATTGTAGGCCATTAGATCTAGGGGAATTACTATAAATGGGGCACTCAAAAATGTTAGAAAAAGAAAGCATATGCAAGATTCATTACTTTTTCTACAGGATTATATATCAAATATATTGAAGCTCAATTTTTTGATATGACAAAATACAATAAACATTTAAAATGGTATGAATACCTTTTTCAAGGCTGAGTAAAAACACAAACATCCCAACTAAAATATTTCATTATATGTTTAACTTTGATTAATTTAAACTATTCTTTGTAAAAAGATAATGAAAACTTCCTAAAATTTCTTTCACCTTTTAAACCTAATGCTCTTTATTCATAAAGTTCGCTAGAAGCTAGCGATTTTAGTCCGATATCCTGCATAGCCATCCCACATCTGACCTAAATCTTTGCCTTCGAAGTTCAGAAGGGAAACTCCACCATCTAGAATAAACATTTTTTTAAACCGAATGTCATTTTATTGCGGGATAGCATGCAACCATCCGGTTGTCTTAGTGCAGCCTACGTACAGTACATCTATCATGGGTATTAATGCATCTTCAGAAGACTGCATCTTAGTTCTTTGCCATTGCTCACACCATGAGCCATACAGCCTACACCCCCATCCCCGCCTCTGTTGTTGACCCGTCTGAATGTCTCCTGATGAGTTAAGTGAAGTGACTCTACACTGATCTCAGTTCAGAGGTATCGGAGGGCCAGTAAGCGGCATGTAGAGGAAAGGATAAATCTAGCTTTGAGCAGTCTGTGTGCATCACTGTGCAAGAGTCGGTGTGCATGTTAGTGAAGCTTATCCAAGACAGAGACAGTATCTCTCTGTGGCTATAATCCCTGGCGCTGGCTTTTGGCTGCATGAACACACAATGAATCGTACAGAAATCTAAGCAGTCTTGAAAGCATGAAAGCCAATGTGGTGGAATGACTGACACCTAGATGCTCACTGCAAACTCATGAATGATGACAGTCACAGTTTCCCCCCTAGAAGAATTGAAAAACAACAAAAACAAGCAATGCTTTTCTTTCGCCTACTGGGATTTGAGTAGTGAATATCTATGAAATATTTTAACTTTTTTTTTTTTGTTATTTGGATTCAGGATTGTAGATCAAAATAGTTGTATTCATTTCCATGTCCTAGTTAAGAAAGAAAGGAAGGCAGATTCAGCTAAGAGTACAGCCAAAAGTTGCTGCAGATAAAGTAGACATTATGTTTGGTATGCTGAACTCTGGCTTCATCACATAACAACGGCCAACCAAGAAGACGGTAGCCAAGTCTCCAGCTCAAGTGTGAACTAATAAGGCAAAGATTATCTACTCAACAGAACATAGTTGTGATAAATTAGAGCCCAAATTCTCCCTTTACCCCAAATATGAAGTGATTGCTTTATAACTAATTGTGAAACAACAGTAAAGTAAATATAACACTACCATAACTACAATTCTTTCCAAAGAAAGTAAAGTTATTTTGACTTAATAAAAATTTTTATGATTTTTGGTCCTCAAAAGTCACTTCAAACCAAAACATTTAAACACTTTAAAAATGTTTTTCTCTATTATTCTTCATGCACTAGTGGTAAAGTCAGGAGATTTAAAAAAGATGAAAAACAAAGCTACACCAACATACTTTCTTAACTGATAACACATTATGCTAACAAATAATTTTAAGGTTTTATGGTCTGGCTGCTGACTCCGTTATGTCTGTGAATAGTGACAGCTGCTGCTCTCTTAACCTGGGGAGACTCAGTGTTGTTAATTAAATCCAAACGTCACGTATTGCATTAACAAATGTAGAAACAAATAAATCACATCAGTAAAAGGGGTGAAAATAGCTGTTGTGAAGCTCTAAAATAATGAATTACAGAAACCAGGGCAAGAGTTCAGCACAGGATGACTTTTCTGACTGAAGGATCACTTTTCCTTCTTGACTCATGAGTAAAATCTCTTCGCTGCCTGGTCACTGTCAGTCAAAAATTCTTTAGTATGTTGGCCAATCAGCATTGAGCCACCAGCTTAACAATCCGCCCCTGCTCCATAGACCCTTTGAGACGTTTAGCATCACTGAAAGTGATGTATTTTGCCGTGTAATCCAATCAGGGCTCTGCTTTCTCGTTTCTTACCTCAATAGACCGAGATTCCAACCTCAACAGGGACATTTCCCATAGAGGCTGACAGGCAGTGTCGTGCTGCTCCAGAGTGGAGGAGAGATTGCGTCCGAGAGCGGCTAAACAGCTGATTAATGCACAACATACTCATGAAATCAGGCGCATTTTAGCACATGTTTAATGCAGATTAATGACAACATTTATGAAGTTTTACAATGTATATTTAATAAATACTTTTAAGACATTTACAGGAAAGGTTTAGCCTCCCTGGTATTCATTGAGAAATTGCAACTAACTGTAATCTGCCATCTTTAAAATCCAAGATAGTCTGCCCCCTCGTATTGTCTATGTCTTGTTGGTGAAAAGTCCAAACATATTCATTTGATTTATTAAGTTAGAGATTTGCTTTCACTCATTGAGTGATGGGGCTTTTTTTTTTTGTTTTTTTTGTTTTTTTTTGTGAGGGAAAAGTGAGTTACAAAGTAACTTATAAGATTCAATAAACAACAAAAAGGCTAATTGTAATCTAATTTTTCCCCCCTCTATGATGACATATGAACGACCAGAACTGAACCTAAATAGTAAATAATTTTTTTTTTCAAAAACAGCCCCTATATGCGCCAAATAATGGATAATGTCTACAGTGACACAGATTTTAGAACCATGTTGTCAATTAAAATCTATGAAAGATTAAAACACACAAATGGAAGTTAGATAACGGTCCCAATCTTTCACATATCAAAAATTGAGAAGCTGCTTAGTTGGTGGCATTTTTTTTTCTTGTTTCATTTTGGATGCTGAGTGGTATAGCAGTCTCTCCAGAGGCTCCAATTGTGCTGAGCAGCAAAGTTTTGAAAATTCAGTGACAAAAAGACACATTCAGGGATATAATGATTAATTACTGAATTCTTTGTTGCGTGTGCTTAATTACACAACCCCACAGATAAGGGGCTTTTACATTATAAAGCAGCTTACACCACATAAATACACTGTTGTGTGGTAAGCCATGCTAAGAACTCAGAATGTCTTGCAGGATATGGTCATGACACTTACTATAGTTTTTAGATAGTTTTATGTTTTGAACAGCTGAGTCTTTATTAAGAAAAATAATGTTTAGTTGTAAGAATCCCAGAAACAATTCCAGTCTACCTCAATTCCCTAGAGCGCATCTAAACATGAGGAGAGGATGGCTTTGATTTGGGATCCAGGGGAAGAAAATGGAACAAAGGAAATAAAACCTTAGATTTTCTTAGGAAGGGCTGTCTTATAATGAATGTTCAAAAAGTGTCCAAAATTATTTTGTCTGCTAAAAAAAAAAAAGAGGCACTCTCTCCTCGTTTAAAGTGTTTAGTTGGGGAGAAGTTGGGTGACAGGTTTTTACCACCACTGTCTGTGTGCTCTTTTGGATTTACATTCAAAAAGACAGAAAAGCTTCCTCCCCATAAGCAGGCCAGTGATTGTGTAAAATGTTCTACCCCCTGCCAGCAGCCACCCTTTTGGTCCTTTTGATGCAGGTTTTCTATCATTTAAAGCAAAGAAAAATGACAGGGGAGTAGAGAAGAAGGGGAGGGGAGCGCTGAGAGAGGTGCATTGTCCTCTCCTGGTTATTTTTAGGTTTGATTCTGGGCAGGGCTAGAACAGAGTGTACTGAACCCCGGCATTGAGGAGAAGTGAGGGGAGACATTTCCTCTCCACACCTTGCCAGTGGACGCTAAAAATACATGGCCGGCATACGCTATACACACAAACAACATGTCTGAAGCCAGCATGCAGGGGAGTGAGAGATAGATGATGAATGAATAAAAACCCATTTCGGCAATAAGCCTGTATCCATTCGGAAAAGCACTAATGGAAAAAGTGTAAGGTAACCAGAGGTAGAACAATGCTTTTATTCAGGTGCAGGCTCCTGTCTGGTTGAAGATCTCATCACGTTTTGACAGTTTGAAGGTTTTAAAGTAGCTACATCCATCTCTGGTATACCATCCTACTCTTTTCCACATGCCTTCTGCTCCCACATACTTGATTCATTCTCTAAGAGCCATCCTGTTGTCTTTTATGGTATTGCACTTCTTTAACTCCATACTGGGAAAAAGTGCATAAAGGAGTATCTTCTTGGTGCAATAAACAATGTACATTCTACCTTTTATAAAGGTCACCAATCCTGAAATGTTAAACTTTTATCTTCATGTTTCAACACAATAAAGAGTGAGCTTTTAACGTCACATATCCCAAAATATGTAAAAATACATTATGTATTTTAAAAGTACTGGAGTGCAACCTTCCAGATTTTTTTTTTTTTTTTATTTGTCCAAACCAACTTCACCCATTTATAAAACATAACTACACCATAAATTAACTATAATGATTCACATTTTTTGGGCTACATTTTTAGACACCTAGACCTGTAGGATCAACAAATCACTTAAATAAAAACATGAAGTAGGCTAAAAGTTATCAAAAGCAACAAATAAAGTATCAATCCAAAGTGTTTTTGGTACCCACTGTATTAGTCTGAAATTAGAATACCAAACCACAGATAAATGTTAACAATGAAAATGGGTTGAGCAGCTGACCAATACTCCAAGAGCAAATCACCAGTTATTAAAATGGGCATTAAAAGTGTCAACATTTAACAATAAGAAAGAGACTGTGTGAAAATGGCATCTTAGTCCTGATCTCATGCTGCCTTCATGTGGTCTCTTAAACATGATCCTTACCACTTGTACAGTGGAAATCATGTTCAAATGCTTTTGTTGTGGTAGCGAAGAGAGACATGTTGAATCCATATATTATCCTGACCTTCTACTTGGGCAAGACGGTTGGACTTCCTATTTTATCGGCTACAGGAAGAAGAGGATGCATCAAATGTATTCACTGGCTGCTAGAGAACATCTGATAAAAATCAAATAATACTGGTGATTTCAAAAATGACAAAAGTTTGAATGGTGATACATTTTTTTAAATGTTTCTGTGAGAGCATTGTATAGGTCACAAACACTATAGGAGCGAAAGCTTAAGAATGCAGCATTCACTATACAGGATTGTTTCTCTGCTCTCTGCCATGTTGAAAGGTCAAAGTTTACCTCATCTGGGCAACTTGGGTATCATAGAAATTTCCAAGCTTCCCAGTGGAAATTATAACATGAGTGTGTGTTCATGTGCAGTTTTCATGTTGGCTTTTTGTAAATACCTTAATGCCATGTGAAAGCAGCATTAGACTTCTCTAAGGGGAGCTAAATACCACCCATAATAAGCGGGTGTGTTGTGAGCTACAAACTCCAGTGCGCAAATGCTGAGATGTGCAAACAAAATTAAAAAAGGCAGACTACTTAGTGTAAAAGTTCCTCTAAAAAAGATGAGGTTCTAAGCCATATCTTTTAAGGTAATAATGACAGTAAGTGTTAAAATAATACAAATGATAACACTACAGTCAGCAACAGACTGGTAACCTGTCTATGGTGTACCCCTCCTCTCACTCTTAGACTGCCAGAAATAGACAGAATAAGCAGGATAAGATAAATGGATAGACAAAGCATCATACAATAATAATCTCTCCCCTGGTTTTCACATATCGGTAATTATGTGAAACCCAAGGGAGGGAAAGTGGCACTGGAATGTATAGGTATGCGTTTGAACTTGGATGTACCAAAGTTACTAGAAAATATGAGAGTTATTTAGTGTGTTTTTGCAGAGTAAAAGACAGAAACTAAATATTGGGTGATTCAGAAATACTTCTATTAAAGTTGATCGTACTCCACTGTTTACAACACTCAGCACATTAAGCACCCCTTCAGTAGAGTAGTCATCTCAGCTCAGCAGATAATGATAGAAAGTCAAGTAGTATTTTTACAGGTTCTTTTATTGCTCATGTGCACTTTTTCCCTATTTAGTCTCGAAGTGTAGTTTAAAAAAACATGTAAAAGTACATAAAAGAATTGCACAAAAGTCCATATACTTGAAAGCAGAACATACTCAAGCCTAGGAAAATACGTTTTCTTACAATACATCCTAAATTCCGTATTGATTGATCATTAGAATAGTTTTTCTCATAAATATAGTCAAAGGAGAAAATAATTAAACCCATGCTGCTTCTGCAGGATTTAGGTAGGAAACTAGCAACCACATGCTGTTAGCAAAACTATGGTCCTCAGTAGTGGGAAGAATATTTTATGTTTTGGTGGTTTGATTTTCCATTTACAGTACAATGCATAAAATATATACAATGTGTTTCACTTTTTCTGCGTCATAAATGAATGAGAAACTGAACAAAGTTTCCTTTTATATTTTGACTCAAACAAATAAAACTACTTTAAACCAGAAGAAAAAAAATAATATTCAGTTTTGTTTCTATTTTTTTAAGATGTCACATGTTGTCATTTATTTAACAAGAGCACAAACTTGCAAAGTGCAAAGTCAGTAGGAGGGAAAGAAGATGTTCTGCAAGAAAAATGAAGAGATTTTGCAATCTCATTGCTCATGAGGTAGGAGTTAATTCTGAAACCGGTGGTTTGAAATACAGACCATTTAATCCATTTTTCTTGCTAAATCTCCTCATGTTTGTTGCGGAACATCCTCTTGCTTCCACATTTGTAACATCTGTGCAGAAACTTTGGTGAATGATAAGCCTTGTTTTACCACGTCTAAAACCGTAACTGAGTTAGGTTCCGAAGAGATTTTATTCTGGGCTTATGCAACTATGGCCACTTCAGTTTTGGTGCTGTTACCAAATAACAACATCCAGTCTCAGAGAATGAACAGTACTGATTTTTTTTTTTCAGTTTCTCTTTTAAGGCAATTTAATTTGATTGTTAACAGAAAAAAAATTCTTCTGTAAGTTTTGCTCATCCCTTTATGACAGAAAAAATTAAAAGCTTTTTGTATTGGAATTTCAATTTGTGTAATTTTGAAACAAAATTTAAATAGCCACTTACTTTTTGATAAAAACTATTGCTAGTTTTTGCACAAAAGGACATCAGTACTGACTTTGTTAGTCAGCCTGGATCCTGAAGTCCTTCTCAAACAGTTTTGTACAATTTGCAGTGAAATATGAAGCCCAAAAGGCTTAGCAATGAAAACAAGTTTCAGAATCCAATATTGATCTAACATCTTTGAAAATCCACCCAAGCCAGAACGTGAAATGTTCAGACACCCACAGGATTTCTGAGTCTAACGGCCTGCATCAGCGTGCCCCAAGGCAGCTGTGGCTACAATGCAGCTAGCGACCATCAGTGTGGGAATGTGTGTCTGCATTGATGAATGACTGAATGTGATGTAAAGCACTTTGCAGTCCCCTGACTTAAAAAAGCTCTATATAAGTACACACTGTTTTACCATACTGTATCTTGAAGTTCATACCTGTAAATTTTGAGAAATACAAGATCAGCTCTTTTTTTTTTTTTAAAGGCTGCCAAGAAAAGGTCTTATCTCTTAAAAAAACATAAGGATGCAAAGATTAACCTGAAGACTTCAGGTTAATATTTGTCCTATTAGGACAGATGAGTCAAAGTTGACCCCACCCAGCCTATTAACAAACACTCCATACCAGCTGTGCAGCATAGTGGTGGAGCGTCCATAATTTTTTATGTACACTTCTAGATTCCAAGTACACAACAAAATGCTTCTACAGGCTGAAACAGCAGATATTGAATGGAATCTCTCAGAATATCAGAAGTCAAGACCATAACCGAAGCTTGGCTAAATGGAAATCTTTACAGCAGTGTAATTACGCTGTAAAGATGAATAAACAAATTAATGACACACACATACTGTTAGGGATCCAATTGTGTGGTCTGTTTGTGTGTCTCTGTTTTCCACCACCAGGAGGTGCCCTATCTTGTCCCTGCCTGCACACCTGTGGCTTCGTTGGATCATTATCTGGAGGAGTATTTGAGCAGTGGACTGTCAATTAGGGGTGTGCAAAATAATCGTCATGATGATGCATCGTGATTCTAATTTCCGTGATCTACTGCATCGATTCTTGACGCCAAGTATCGATTATTAATTTAAAAAAATTAATAAACAAAATTGCATGAATGGTTGGCGAACATCAGCCAAAAACAAGTGGAATACAACTTCCAGTCCAGCAGATGTCACTGCGGATGTGTTGACGCCCGCTGCCTTGTGTCACAAGCATTTTTCCGGCCGCGGGATACTGCGCCGAGTCATTCAAAAACAAAACATGGAGGAGAAAATATTGCAATGCATCGCAATAATTCAAGTATCGTGATGCATCGTGATAGAATCGCATCGTGGCCTGTGAATCGTGATTCGAATCGAATCGTGACTTCTTTGGCAATACCCACCCCTACTGTCAATACCTCGACGAGTGTTTGCCAGTTTTGGGTACTCTAGCCAAGCTCAGTTTAGCAGAGTCTAACCTAGCTTTGTTTTTCTGAGTCTAACGAGTTTTTGTCTTTGCTCTTCTGCAGGAAGCTTTCCTGTGTTACTGGAATCCTGGACCTTCTCTGCCCTGGAAGGAAAATACTTAGTTACACTGAGCAGGGGTAAACTGCTCCACATGCTCCGTTCAAGTACCCATCGGATATCCGAGTGACAGTCCGCTCCATTATTCCACCGGGTCCAACGCTTGTCTAACCTGTTCACGCTCCAACGTGTGTACCCTTCTCTGGATTTACCACACAGTCTGGATTCAAAGACTAACAAAGCCCCCCACAAACGTCAGTTCACTACCTTGCATAATCTCAGAGCTTCCAAGATTCCCACGGAACCTGAACTAACCACTGAACTTCCCTTCTCACTTCCAGTTCCGGGTCATCAGCTCTCTGAGTACCAGATCCTACTCCCTTACTCCTTCAATAAACCTGTTAAACTTTTCCCTTGTTCTCTCAGTGGTTATCTCTGCATGTGGGTCAGATTCGTAAAAAAATCATGACACATACAGAAATATACAACTTCAGGTTTTGGCTTCTGCAGCCAGAAACAATGGGTGTACTGTAGGTTTTCATACAGGATTTTTGCAGTTTTGGCCTAATGTTTAATACATAATGTATTATACATGAGTGTCTCTATTGTGGGATTTTGTAAACTTATGGTTATGGTCAGATTTTAGATGTATGATGTTGAGACACAGACAAATATTTTGACATCATATTCTTTTTGTGACAAACTTCTTTGAAATCCTTTTTAATTTTGAGAAATGTTTGACTTCTTTGTTTCAACCCCAGGTTGGTTGAGGGTTTTAAAAAAAGGTCTTTAAATTAATTTTTTTTAATGAATCGTGGAAAGCTATAACATAGCTTTGACATAGCTTAGTACCCATTGGGTTTCTGTCCTCTTTCTATCATTGCTGTAAGTTACATGTAAGACGACTACATGCTGTATTTGAAAGCAATAGGGAGGAAATGAATGGAGTTTAAGCTACAACAAAGGGGGCTGGAAATTCATTTTTGACACATACATTTAATTATCCATGTTGTGGGCATATAAAGGTGAGAAATTGGGCTTTAAGAACACAAAAACTTGATACAATGGATATGCAACCTTGAAAGCAACAGAGCGGCTGCTCTCAAAGCCCAACGATGCAAGCTGGGAATAAAGAGAACAGTGATTAAAAGCGAAACTCTAAAGCAAAAACACAGTGAGATTTGATGATAAGGAAACAATAGAGATAATTTCTTTCTCTTGTGTTGACACATAATAAGGAAAATGTCCTAACAATCTCATTTGTTCAGCACAGAGAAACAAAACAACCAACCTCTCTTAACTGGTGCAACCAACGAGTTTATGTTCATTTTCTGTGGCAGGATTCATATCTCAGTGGGAATGAATATAGTTTAAATGGAGTCCAAGGTGAGTTTGGCCTTGTGTTGTTTGATGTCAGTGCCAGGTGGACCCAGCTCATCCCTATTCACACAGCTCTGCAGGATGACAGGTGATGGCAGATATCCCTTTGGCTAGAAGCCTTCTCAGATCTCTGTTTGATTACTCACGTCTGAACGGCTGGGTGCAGCAAACACAGTGGTGATGGTATCCCCAGGGGGAAAACTTCCTCTCTGTTTCCCATATTATTACTTACATCTCTCACTTTCACAACAAACACTTTAAAGCAGTAAAAATTCAAAATGTGCTGTGTGCCACTTATAAGCTCGTAAGTGATGATTATCTCCCCCTGAATTGTTCCCTAGTGGTTAAAGACAGCCTGCAAAATCTAAGCTGGCCTAAACTGTGAAGATATTCCAATAAGATGTGTGAAGGAGGCTTATTTCTAGTGTTTGAATCCACATTTACTGTAGAGGGTTTTTTCTTTGAAAACATTCCAAGACAAAAAAAAAACACTTTCACATTTTTGGTAAATAAATGTGGCTTTTAAAGCATGGTTTGGATTGAATATAGAATAATGCATAAGGTTCACTGTGATTGGTGTTTAAAGTGGCTTGCAGAGCTGCCTTGAATTTTTGCATGAATTAAATTGCCTTTTGTCATCCAGCTTTTTTGCCCTTAACATCCTCCGACTTAGGTTAAAGATTTGAAGTTAGCTTTCTGTGCTCTAATCCTCTTTAATATAAAAATCTTTAATATAAAAATCAGCACCCAGGTATTTAATTAGCATACAGGATGTGAATCTGGCATATCACAAAGACAAATAAAATGTAAGGGTTGGTGAATGTTGTTGTGGACCCAAATGCAGAGTAGAGGAGGCAGAGATCGTTTTAACAGTTTTAATGGTGGTAGAGAAATAACAGGCTGGGAACACAAAAGCCAAAAAATATAGATGCTGGTGAGAAAAATTCTTGAAGAAATTAACAGAATTCAGCACTGAGGAACTGCAGAGGAGGATAATATATGGTAGACAGAACAAAGAGTGGAGTAATGAGTTAATTGGGAGCAGGTGTGGACAGAAGGAGCTAGAATGGAACCAAGGGGAAAGGAAAGGGGCACCAGGGGCCAACAAAGAGTACCGAGGAAAAACAGGGTATAACTGTAACACAAAAAATGTGGGGGAGGAGTGGCCTAGCGGTTAGGGAATAGGGCTTGGAATCTAAAGATTCTGAGTTCAAGCCCCACTCCCACGGACTGCAATTCTTGCTCCCTGATCAAGACCTTTAACTGCTCCCCGGATGCCACACAATGGCAGCCCACTGCTCCCCGAAGGGATGGGTCATATGCAGAGGTGAATTTCTCCAGTGTGAGATTAATTAAGTCCAATTATTATTAGAAATAACTTAAATAAGGCTAAAAGGGAACAAGACCAATGACTACAATATAAGGAATAACCATAGCCAAGGAAAGCCTAACCTAAAGATAAGAGAATGAATAACGAATAACTAACTAAAACTAGACCAAACTGGTAGTAATAATGCTTAAAGATATAACAAGGTACAGTAAAACTAAGAATTCAAAAATGATATAAATCTTGACACTACAGAATAATAAAATAAAGCAAAACTGAGAGCCCAAAATGAAAGCGTACACAGAACATAGGGTCCAGAATGGCAGATCACAGAGACTAAGAAACAAGCCAGATGGGTCAGTAATAAGGTTATTCAAACTTCTCTTGGAGCCACTAATCAATCTTAACCTTGACTGTAAAGAGAAGCATTTAATAATGAAGCAGCCACAGTGCCATGGTGCCTCTGAAGGAGATGCAAAGTTCAATTGAGAGAATCTGTGAAAATGACAACTATTGTTTAGGCACTCAACAAATGTGACTTGAGTGAAAACCTAAAAAGCAACAATAAATGCAGATTAAAGTTAGCTAAAAAATCATGTAAGCAATATAGCAAACATTGTTAAGAAGATGCTTCTGTTGCATGAAACTTTATTGGAACTTGTTTTGACCTACAGGCCACCTCTTCTGAGAATATTCCTCATGCTGTGGGAATGCTTCTTTTCAGCAGGGAAGGTGGAAGTGGGTGGTAGTCAATGCGAGGATGAATGGAGAAAATGAAGGCAGAACCTGGAAGAAAGCCTGCTAGTTTGTAAAAGAATCAGGTCTGGAATAGAGTTTTATCTTCAATCAGGATAACAATCCTTAACACACACCTACTAATGTTAGAGGGGCCTAGTTAAAGAAAAGACCCAAACCCAACAGAGAGCCTGTGAAATCATTTGCATGAAGATTAACACTGTTCCTGGTGTTCACAGCTAGCAAAGAGTCACCCATGACATCCTCTCGCTATAGGGCGCTTCCACATGGGAAAGAACTGGACGGCCGACATACAAATCCCAGGAAAAAGGTTTGAGATTTCTTTTTCTTAAAATTTAAACACAATGTTTCAGTTTCCCTCCACTTAACAATAATCACATGTTGTATCAGTCTTGCACATAAAATCCAAATAAAATATAGTAAAGCTTGTGGTTATAAAAAAACATTTATTTTTCATTTTAAATACGTTAACAGTCCAATTAGACTTTTTCATGTCGTTATGCAAAATTAATACTATTATTTTCTAATACCTGCAGAAGAATTCAATATTGTATAAATATGCTGCCGTCCGTACAAGTACACACAATTTGACTTACAGTGGGGTTTAATAGAAGACAGATCATTTGTACTCACAAAAGGCATGCCCCCTGTAGCATTGATGGTATTTATAATAGGAAATGGCCACAGGTGGGACTGGATCAATTATTCCAAAATACAGGTGGGAGGTTTTGGCTGCCAGACATATCTGACTCACACAGGGGTATAGTGATGCTCCTTCATGAATTAAATATGACTCCTAGCACACACAGATCCCATAGGTTTGTTTATGCACACACATAAACACATATGTGAACCCACTTTGTGGTGCATTAGATGCTTGCACGCTAACATATGCACAGAAATACACACAGATGCCAAAGCTTGTTCCTGTTTGTTTTTTTTCTACAGACCTGCAAAAGCACTCACGTAAATACACTCAGTGCTACTCTAGCCCTCCTGTTTTATCTCTGTCAGATGATGCCCAGAACCAGCTGGTGAAACACACCAACTTTGCCTGGGTTTCTCATCTTCTCAGTCACACACACAGACAGACGTTGTGCGAAACATATAAACACACACCCAGCCAGTGATGAATCACCTGTAATGGTCTGCCTCAGATGTCACTCCCATCCATGCATCAAGTGTCAGAGTTGTAGTAATGTAATGAGTCGGTGCAGTCCGTGTAAAAGTTAAGGCACAGTTCCGCACACTGACAGGACAAACCTAGACTTTACAACAGACTGACTGTGAGTGTGAGGTGTGAACAGGTCGCACTGGGCACAAACACACACTCTCACACTGTCCACTGCCAGAGGTCAGAGATTTGGTTCCAATGACTCCTTATGCACAGCCTACACACAGACAGGGCGATCAGGCAAAAGGCAAAGGTCACGGCTAAGCCCAAGTCTGCTGCCTGGGGAAGAGCAGAAACTGCAGATCAGCATCAGAACATTCTCTGTTCCTGCAGCCATGTGCGTGGTAGACTCATTTGTCTGGAACCACTACAAATAAAGGTTACATTTTCCTCTTATATCAAATGTTCATTTCATTTTAGAATGTTCACGTATCAAAATAGTTAAATGTTTTGAATTGTGATTGCAAATGCATATAGGACTAAAAGAATGTTAGACCATTGCAGACCATAAGCCCCATTTAATACCCTTTAATACCGTGTCGAGATCGGTCCAAGCATAGAAAGTGAGATAATTGTTGAGAGTAAATGGCACGCAAAACTGAACTGGACCATGCCAGATACAACAAAACCACGCTGAACTAGTACTAGTTCATCAGTACGGCTCGGTACAGTTCAGTTCAGGATGAGCAGACCGTGTCATCCTTGCAGTCAGCCTCCGTAATCATGAAATTTCAGACATTCATAAAAATACTTGCTTTCCTACCATCCCACACGATTTCCAGTGATGATTCTGCTTAGCAGTGTGATGAGCCTCAATGTCTGTCATTGTTTCCTGCATCTTTAAGCCCTAATTAGACTATCTTTTGTCGTACTGACTTCCCAAAAGGCGACTCTGTCAAGTAAATTCAGCAAAGGCTGCCTTCTTCGCCTGATTCTCCGCAAACAACGAAATATCACAATAATAACCAAACTTCCTGAATGTAGATCGTCACTCGGAGGCTAGGAACATGAAGTGTAAACAGTCGTGTGGGGCACACTAGGTAAAAGGCTTACTGAAGCTACACATAATGTGGGACAAGAAAGCAACGACTAATGATTATACTCACTGGAAAAGGCTTGTTTGTCTGGAACTTTTAATTATTTCTTACTATTTATGAACTGAATTTCAAATTTTACTTCATGCTTTCTTGAAATTTTATTTAAACAAAATCTGTATAATACCTCTAATGCCGAGAATTCACAGTGCTCTAGAAATATTGGTTACAACAGCATCTTTCTCTGAAATTTAATCGATCCACGCAAATTAGTACATAAATGTGAGGTAAATTAGGAAAATAAATGTTTTTATTTACATTTAAAGGTTAGATATAATGTCAGCTACGTTCATTTAAAATTTAAAGCGACACATGGAGTTAAAGCATCCGGGCTATTTTGGGAAATATCTGCTACTGAATGAGGAACATAAGACACACAGTAACTTTTCATATAGATCTTTTCAGCAGAACCTGAAGGTACCTGCATGTTTATGAAGTTCTGTGTTATTTGGCTAAATAAAGGCTTCACTGCACATAAAATATACATTGACTGAATATAGTATTTTCCATTTGTTTCTATATATTATGATCACACATTTAAGGGGAGAGAAAAGTGAGGTTCTATTGTGAAGGATTGTAGCTTAAATTACCAAATGAACTTAAACTAGTTAATTTTTTATGTTTGTGAACAGAGTTTATTTTTGAAAATTTGAACTATGAACTTGAGCTAGTTAATTTTCAGCTTTATTGCTTTATAACGTAACTCTGCTTCTAAATTCTCCACAGGTTTCTTACGGAGATCTCTACTGTCTTCTTAGGGCATCATGATGCAGTTTGTTCTCTAACAAACGTCTGAGAGCTTCACAGACCAGCCAATAACAAATCGCTAGATGCAAATCTATTAACAATAATTATGTGACTTCTGACAGTAATTGGGTGCATAAGATTTTATTTGGGGACATCAGAAGAAAGGAGAATAATTACAAAAGAATGCTGGATTTTAAAGTTGGTTTTTGGAGTTTACAAAATGTAAAAGTTTGAGAAGAATAATTAAAAACAAATGTGCACAGTAATGCACAAGTGCCAAGTTTTTCCTTTAAAAAAGTAGAAACTGATTAATCATATTTTTTTTAAAAGGCATAAGAGGAAGAAGTCTTTATTTCAATTAAAACTTGTTTTAAAGCTCTATCTTTTTAATGTTTATTGCAGAGCTACTTCCCTTTACTTTATATTCTTCCAGCACATGGATTTTATAGCCAGTTTTTTTTTTTTTTCCTATAAAAAACATCAAAGATTTCTTGCTGTTCAGGGACTGTCCAATTGGCATCAGTGATAAATGCATGACGGCATAGCAACTGACTGAAAATATGTTTTGCAGGTAGCAAAATGGCAGAAGACTTTAGCTTTAACACCACCTTCCAGTCAGTGCTATTCCACAGAGCCTTGGTTAAGAAGCATTAATCATGGTGAGGTTAAATATGCATAAATTATTTCTCTCCCCACTGTGATGGGAGAGTCAGAGAAAATTAAGCTCAGGGTTTCTGGGCCTCAGTGACTATTAAACAGCAGGTTGCAGAAAGCTTTGAATACAAATTCATTTGACTGCATGTTCAACTGATGTATGCAGTGGCAAAAGAAACAGATTCAGTTAAAACAAAACTCTGACGGTCAAGGAATTTGTCACTTAGATTTAAAAGTTTAATTAGGATGAAAAGCAAAAGGAAAATGCAGAGCAGAGGGAAAAAACAAGATAAGGAAGATAACATCAAAGCCAGTGAAGCACAGAATATTAGAGGCTTCCTTTTCTGTCTCATTCTGCTGAGCTGATGAGGTGATCTTGGGTCAGCTGAGCTTAGTTTAAACTCTAACAGCAAAGAAGGCAAGAACAGTGGTGAGTCTGCTGTCACTCACATACTTAGAGGAGCATAGACGTACGCATACATACCATCAACACAAAAAAAATCTGCACAGACCTACAGAGATATGGAGATCAACAATGGACGTTCACGCATGAACAAACTCACAGAAAAAAATACAGTTTTTACAGACCTACAAACGCGCTTTTTGTCCCACAAGTGTTTAAGTTCAAACTAATTTGGATATAAGATGAAGGTACCCCTAGTAAATACAAGCAGTGGTTTTACTATTTAATTTATGAATGTATGAGAACCTTCTAAACCAATCTGGAAAATAAAATGTCAACTAAGCTTAATACCAGTTGTGGCATCCGTGCAGAAGCGGGTTACTATACCCAGAGGAAAATTTTATTGCTCAAAGCTCTTCTGTAGCTCATGAGACATGTTTTAGTTTCTCATTTTAGTTTCTATTTTGTCCCAAATATTTCTCATGTGTTTCTCCTAAAATTCACCATGAGAGGTGAGACGTTAACATCACAGTACAGGAGTCATCGTTGAGATTTAAAGGAGGCACCTTGCAAAACTTGAATTTACACACCTGTTCACACACACATGCTTGCCCCACACACCATCATACTAAGCCACACTGTAGATGCAGATACCCTGGAGCTGTTATCTTCACATACAGTTTAAGTCACTTGTCACACAATGACATTGAATGCTGCAGCCAGGGTTTGAACCCACAACTCTCTGGTTGCAGCATCCGACGCTACTGTCGCCCAACCAAGCGATAGCCAAAGAAAAGGCTAGATATGTAAATCGAGAGAGTGCCTCAACTTTGGTCATCAAAATTCATCCAAAAATGTGCATGTCTCTTTGTAGTCCTTACTTTTATTTATGCATTTTTGTTTTCTTTCAGTATGTGCAATAAGAGGCCGTGTTGCAGTTGATCTACAAAAATTGTTGTACAATGTGCATTCGTTAAGACGTGCAACCTGATTCGGATAATTGCTTTTCATAATGTCAATGTTTATGTTTGCATATAATCCCCCATGAATTTGTCCAGTTTGGTTATTAGAATATGATATAAATTTAAATGAAGGTACATGCAAAGAAGGTTTGCACACCCTGTCCACTGAAATGCAAACAAATAAATTTGCGCCTTCTTTGCAAATCTGCTCTGAATGTGCAAACATGTTCCCCCTTTTTTAAAACATTCAAACCTTTTGAATATCAGAACCTTAGTGTGTTATATTGTCATTGCACTGTTTATTGTTTACCACACATTTTACAGCTTGAATTTCATTACCCTTTAATTTAAGGTCACCTCCCAGAGGAGATGATTGAATATATCAGACTTAGTAGGAAAAATTGGAGATTCCATTTTTAAGACATCACCCAGCAATATTCATCTGTAACCTTCTTTGACCTCCTTGATGAGTAATCAATGATCTCCTGAACTTTTGAACGGCCGGCCAGTTCTGGTAAAGTCCACCACCATTACACATTTGCCAATTTTTTGTAAAATACCCATCTATGTGGTTCACCAGCATTCCTTTCATTTACGTGTTGTACAAACAATTAACTTTGAACACAAACAAAAAACACAGAAAAACAAGATTTCTGAAGGTGAAATCCTTGTCCATTGCATTTGCACAACCCCCCAGCCTAAGTTAAGCTGCTAGGAAGCGTATTTCAAACACAAAGAAGCTGCAGAAGCTCAGAGAAACACACTCATGCGTTATTGAAGTCAAGGGGTCTGAGTCAGAAATCCTGTCCAATGAAGCAGTCTGTAAACTGTAGTGTTGCTTCAGCCCCCTTAATGCTGATTAATGGTACTAGGCTGAGGGAGGGCATGACTCTTGTCATTACTGGGCATTTCAGCGTTTGACTAATTGGCCCAGTTAATCCACGCGCCTGGATCTATCCCCAGATAGAGCGATTACTCAGCCTTATGAGCGCATAGCTCAGATAGAATTTGGAGCTGAATAAGGAAAAGAAAACCGAAAGGCGGCAGCTGTGGAGGAAAAGCATTCTGGGCTATTTGCAGGACGCTTTCAATTAGCGCCTGGTGCCTCCAGCTAATTGCCAAAATGTTAATGATTTATAGTGTCTCTTCACTATTTTATTCAGTTTCAACAGAAGCAACTGCAGGCCAATAAGGTCATTCTGATAACATAAAACACATCAGTAGGAGTTCTTCTTAAGTAAGTCTCCAACAAAGACAATATTATTCAGCTCAATTATATGTGCAAAAGGGAAGATGACAAAAGCTTAAGCAAATGGCACAACCTTTACCTTTTTTTTATCCAATTCTGCTAAGTTCTTTACCACTCTGTCAACGAATACCTCATGACCTTTACTGCACAGATAGAAGAAGATGTCAAAAGGCTGGAAAAGCATGAAGCTGCCCTTTAAACTAGAATAAAATCACAGTATGCTCGATCCAAGCAAGTTAACGTCTCAGCCCTATACCTATTTTTACCAAAAAAAGGTTCACAGCTAGATCATTCTGGATTATACTCTGACCTTAACTATTAGCATCTAAATTGCTTTTTTTCTGAATAGTGGTTATTTTGTCACCAATAGTCATGTTAACATTTAACACAATACAGGAAGTAGAACAGAAGCTCTATTTAGAATATATTGGGACAACTTTATACAAAATCTTTGGGAATTTCTGGAGGACAGTGACTAAATGTGACCCAGCTGCCAGTCAGAACAATAAAATTGCTTGTTGAGACTGTAATCGGATACTTCTTTTTTTCTTTGAGCATATCCTGGCAAATTACTTGGCCAGGATATGTTTTTTCTCATTTTTTCTGCTCTTGCAGAAATATCAGTGTTTATTCCTAATTTCAGTTCCAGAAAATGTACACATACACTCACCGGCCACTTTATTAGGTACACCTGTCTCCAACTGCTTGTTAACACTTAATTTCTAAGCAGCCAATCACATGGCGGCAACTCAGAGCATTTAGGCATGTAGACATGGTCAAGACAATCTCCTGCAGTTCAAACCGAGCATCAGTATGGGGAAGAAAGGTGATTTGAGTGACTTTGAACGTGGCATGATTGTTGGTGCCAGAAGGGCTGGTCTGAGTATTTCAGAAACTGCTGATCTACTGGGATTTTCACGGACAACCATCTCTAGGGTTTACGGAGAATGGTCCGAAAAAGAAAAAACATCCAGTGAGCGGCAGTTCCGTGGGCGAAAATGCATTGTTGATGCCAGAGGTCAGAGGAGAATGGCCAGACTGGTTCGAGCTGATAGAAGGGCAACAGTGACTCAAATAACCACCCGTTACAACCAAGGTGGGCAGAAGAGCATCTCTGAACGCACAGTACGTCAAACTTTGAGGCAGATGGGCTACAGCAGCAGAAGACCACACCGGGTGCCACTCCTTTCAGCTAAGAACAGGAAACTGAGGCTACAATTTGCACAAGCTCATCGAAATTGGACAATAGAAAATTGGAAAAACGTTGCCTGGTCTGATGAGTCTCGATTTCTGCTGTGACATTCGGATGGTAGGGTCAGAATTTGGCGTCTACAACATGAAAGCATGGATCCATCCCGCCTTGTATCAACGGTTCAGGCTGGTGGTGGTGGTGTCATGGTGTGGGGAATATTTTCTTGGCACTCTTTGGGCCCCTTGCTACCAATTGAGCATTGTTGCAACGTCACAGCCTACCTGAGTATTGTTGCTGACCATGTCCATCCCTTTATGACCACAATGTACCCAACTTCTGATGGCTACTTTCAACAGGATAATGCGCCATGTCATTAAGCTGGAATCATCTCAGACTGGTTTCTTGAACATGACAATGAGTTCACTGTACTTAAATGGCCTCCACAGTCACCAGATCTCAATCCAATAGAGCATCTTTGGGATGTGGTGGAACGGGAGATTCGCATCATGGATGTGCAGCCGACAAATCTGCGGCAACTGTGTGATGCCATCATGTCAATATGGACCAAACTCCCTGAGGAATGCTTCCAGCACCTTGTTGAATCTATGCCACGAAGAATTGAGGCAGTTCTGAAGGAAAAAGGGGGTCCAACCCCGTTACTAGCATGGGGTCCCTAATAAAGTGGCCGGTGAGTGTATGTAGTGATGCATATTCATTAGGTGTTTCTAATAAAGTTATTGGTGGTGCAGACCTAACAGCATTTATTTCAGCAGAATTAGTGATTCTTATTTATGATTTTCCCTTTCCATTTGTTGTAATATAAACCACTTTAAGATATTTCAATCTGAAAAACTCACACAGAAAGAAAAGATAATTAGAAGAATTTTATTGATATGATAGTATAGTCTTTGGCGCTCAGACCTCGGCAGGAACATTAATGCTAAATTATGCTTTAACATGCATAAGTAGATGAATGAGAATAGGGATGTTCCCCCTTGGCCTGAAACTGGTGGTGGTTTAGTTCAAGCTGGTTAACAAGGTGATCTGCTTGAGCTGTATTGTGGGACCAGAAGACTGTGGGAGCTGACACCAGGACTTCACTCAGAGACTCAGGATATAGAGGTCCTGCTTGGTGATGCAGGTACCATGAACTGTCCATGATGAGCAAGCATGAAGCGACAGTGGAGAGGAAAAACTCCCCTTTGGGAAGAAACCT
Organism: Cyprinodon tularosa; assembly: GCF_016077235.1. Taxonomy (NCBI): domain Eukaryota; kingdom Metazoa; phylum Chordata; class Actinopteri; order Cyprinodontiformes; family Cyprinodontidae; genus Cyprinodon; species Cyprinodon tularosa. The sequence continues at coordinate 669,107 of NW_024039363.1, forward strand.
CTGGCATAACCGGGCTCAACATGGTGGTCTTCTGCCGGACCAATTGCAATGAGACGAGGGATGGTGACGACTGGGATTAATACTCTCTGATGAGGTTGAGGTAGAAGTCATGTCATGGAAGATGACTCAGCTACGATGGTGGAGAAGGGGATGGAGGTGGGTGAATTGGCCGTCTGAATCAAAATCTGACATCATGGGATGCTGATTGCGCTTGCTGGATAGCAGGCTGAGACAGGGATTTGAAGGTGCTTTTAAGGTGGATGCAGGATACTGATTGGGCTTCGTGGTGGAGTAGTTTGAAGCTTATTGGCTTGCATCAGAGGCGGATCAGCTTCTGATTGGATGGAGGTAAGCCAGAGTTTCTTCAATTGAACTTCCGCTAGAGCTTCATAAGATAAAAAAAAAATCATATAAAAAAAAAAAATAAATCACCACATCAACAGGGGTGGAGCTATAAGAGGGGCCAGGGATGGCCGTGTCCAACCTTTAGCCACCCCTATGAGGTTAATTAATGGTCCCATGTTTACATAATTAGCCACCTCCTGAACAAGCAGTTTGCCTCTTAACCAGACGGTGGCAGAAGTTATACTCTCAAGCTGAATCTCCTAACTGATTTTATTCATTGGGAAGTATGTTATCCATAAACCGAAAACAGAAACAGATTGCTAAGTTATTCATATTAATTTACTAACATTTACAAAATGTAGAATTCATTTATCAGTTTATGGATGGGAGTGCAAAGGTATGCGTCTCTGCAAGTCATCTAGAAGGTCGGATTCAAACCAGAGTTGGCCATGTCGAGGACTAAGGCCTCCGTACATGGGTCATGCTTGCTAACCACTGTGCCACCAAAGGAAGCCCACAGCTAAAACTATTTTATGTATGTTTTAATGTATATAAAGTCACTTGTATAATAGTTGTGCAAAAGGGCACGCACTGGTGGGAATCTCACAGAAATTGGCACGTGGGACAAACAATAGATAAAATGTTCAAAAAGAACTTAAATCCCAAAAAAACATTGCTCATAATCTTAAACTCAAACAGCATGGATGTGTAGAAATATGCATAAACTTACTAGCAAGGATTTTAGAAAAGAATGGTATGTCTTCAGTGACTTATGAGGTAAATATGGTAAATATGGTGTATTTATTTATTTTCCTAAGTTTTACAAATTGTGTTGATCATTTTGAGTTATAAAGCAGTTTATTATCTCTGGAAACATCACCTGATATTCCTCTAAGAGAGGAAACAGTAAATCCAATTCACCGAACCTTTGAAGGTCCCCAAGGTTTTTGGCTTACAGATTGCATTTGATTATTAATGCAAAAGGTTATAGATTTCACTCAGAACACAAGGCTGCATGCAAATCTGTATTTTCAGCAGTTTTTTTCTTTTTGTTTTTTACATGTCATAGCAAGGTTATCTAAAAACTCAAACTGAATCATGGAAGCTTGGGTAACAAGTGGCTTTTATCCCTGCAGAAAAGTAATTTAGCCAATCTCACCAATATATATGGTATTGACCTCACTTTCAGACACAATTACACCCACCTTCCCTTCTCTCTCTTTAGCCACTGTGTTCCTTGCTCTCCCTCCCTGTCTCTCCATTGAGGTGAAGAGCTGCTCTTATGGTTGAAGGTCTAATTTTGTCTCTACAGCTTCCACCTTCACTCTGTTTCAGCGGGATCTGCACTGTCCGTGCAGCCGGTGAGGATCAAAGAGTTGTTGACACACATTGAACTGACTTGTCAAAGCTGCCGTGTCTGCCTGACACTCAGTTTGTACTACAGAGCCTGCAAAGTGTGGCGCACTAAAGATCTCCTTTAGTAACATCTGCTGGATGGAAAAGGACTACGCTGGGAGTAACAGAGCGCACAGTGGCACTCCTCTACACGATATAGATGTGTGTGTACAGTAAGTGAGTAGGTGTGAGCTGTCCTGCAGATTGGTGCCATGTGCGGTTGGGATGATGTATGGCTTACTATTTCTGCTTTACAGAGAGAAATGAGAGCAGTTTGTGCAGAACCAGTAAAATGCATGTGGATAAATTAGCAATACTGATTTTTTTTTTTTTTTTTATGCTCCAGATACAGAGCATTCATACAGCAGTTAAACATTGTACAGTACAATTCTCTATTTGTTTTATTTTCCTATCTGTTATTTTTATACACTTTTTCTATGGTACACACTGTGTGACCAGTTCTACTTTAACCTTTTGGTGCTGTAACACCACAATTACCCCATTTTGGGACAATAAAGTCATTTTTATTTCTATTCCAACACAATCACGTAATAACAATTTTAAAACTTTGCTATTTAGCCACTCTTAAAAAAAACCTGCTAAAACTAGTTTTATGTTCCCTTTCTAAAAATAAAGACCTAAATCTACAGCTGAGACCAAAAATGACTCCTGCCAGGCAACCTCCAAGAGATAAAAGGAAAAAAAAAAAAGGGGGTTATTGTGGATAAAAATATCTTCCTGCTTTTATCTAGATGGAAAAGCAGAATGCTGTGTCTAAAAGTATGTATACCCTTCTCAATAATCAGTGGATTAGCCTTTATTGGCTACTGCAGTAACCTTTAAAATTGATGACAAGTGTTTTGCATGTTTCCACTGATATAATTTGCTATCAGCTTTAACCATTTTATGTTGGAATGTCTCCCTGCTATAACCCTTAACCTAGACTATAAATACATTTTTATTTTCTGAAATGGGTGAATTAAATCTAAATGTTCATGATATAATTTTTTTTTATTTGCTTTTGTTCTGCTTCTTTGTGGTCTAATTGATTTATTTGTTTAACAAATATTTTTGCTTTTATTCTGATTTTATTTTTATTCTCTTTTATCTATCATATAAAGCACTTTCAATTGTCCATGTATAGAAATGTGCTATACAAACAAAATTGCCTTGCCTAATTTCGGAGACTGTTTGGAGATATATTGAGCCTCATCCTTTCTAAATAGGAAAGACATGTTTTTCATTTAAAACATTATTCAAAATCAAAATATAAAATGGTGATAATGTATGCTATAACTCTATTTTTTTATTAATGAGACATCTCTGAGAAATCTGAGATGCTAGAAAATCCTATTCAGGCATACACATACAACTTTTAGAAAGTAGCAAATCTAAGCCATAATTCGCCATTGTATCTATTCCATATGCGAGAGTTTCCAAAGCTGCAGATCAAAGGACAAAATCCTTTCCCATCTAGGAAGCGCTCAGCCTGAAAAAACATGGTTGCATGAGGTTGAATCTCCCCTGTGGTGCCTGTTGCTATATTTGCCTCAAGAAGAGCAGTGAGGCTGGGAAAGAAGATGAGAAGATGCCACTGTGACCCCCCTCATTTAGACGTCTGAGCTTACAGTATGCCTTCTCCCTCACGTCCGTCGCCGCAAGAGCATGAGGTGAGGATAAGTCTACTGGGTTTCCATGTTTGTAAGACAGGGAATATTATAGAAGGAATGGATAAAAGCACAACTTTTTAAAAATTTTGTTAATGTTTTGTTTTCCAATGTAATATACAGTATGATATATATGATGTTATCTGCTTAAAAAACAATTTAGGAACTTTTTCCCCCTTATTGCCAAAATCTATATGCTTTTTAAAGGTGACGCAGAAATTTAACTATCAGGAGAATCATGTAATGCCATAAATTGGTAAAACTAATCCAAAGGCTTTAACTGAAGCAAAATATTACAGCAAAAGTTAATCTGCCTGCATTGTTGATTATGTTTTGTTTTTGTCCTCCTAATAAATTACTATAAAGGGAGTCTTTCCTGCTTTCTCAGCTTAGTCATTACTCTCCACCGTCACCCAAGGCTTGTCCAGGCCGAGTTACTATTGGTTCAGGCTATGAATAATGTTTTTTTTTCTATATTTTTTTTAAATGTATGTAAAGAAATACAGCTTTGGCTGTAAGTTGCAATATGAGGCAAAATGTGCTGCTTGGCGGAGGTCTGTACTCTCTAAATGCTTTTCTAGATCTTTTATTTAATTAACTGTTAAATCCATATTTTCTTGTTTCAAGAAAAAGTTACTCAATATTAAATTGTAAGCATGACCTCATTCTAAGATTGATTGATTAAGAGTTAAAGATCTGCTTTTTATGATTTTTTTTTATTTAATGAGTTAAACAGATTTCTTCTTCAAGGTCCAACATACCTTCTCGGATTTTAGTGCAAACACTATAAATACATGTGAACTTGTTTTTTTTAAACTTTGCGTTCTAAACTTCATATCAATCCAATATTTGCATGTATCATATATATCACCTATAATATCTTGTGTGTTCTGTGATAGAAATAGAAGCTTTGCTCCACTTAAGCAACAAAGCACAAATCTATAACTTTTAGCCAATTGGTCGAAAGCTTAAAAAAATGCATCCAAAAAAGCAACTGCTAATTAATTTTTTTATTTTTTTTTTTTTGCAGTATGAAAAAAAATGGGTATTTCAGATATATTCACTGACTAAAGCACAATTTAATAGCATTTGGTCTGTCCTAATCACACACTGCAAAAACAATCTAAAATGAGTAAAAATGTGTCAAAATAAGTGTATTTACCCTTAATTTGAGTAGGAAATAAGGATGATCTGCTTATGCAGTGAGTATTTTTACCCTTACAATAACATAATTAAATAATATACACTTGAAAAGAGACTGCAGTTGTTTCTTTTCTTATTTTAAATGTAAATTCTCTTATCCATTGGAAAAAGTGTCTCACTTAACTGCTCAATTTAAGAAAAAAAAATGCACTTATTGTAAGAAAAATTGACTGAGATTTAAAAAAATTTCAGTGCAAAAACAAATCAGAGAGAAGCTGGCTAAAAAGAAGTGTCCACCTGGTCCTTTTGGAAACCTGCTGGACATAAAGTAACCTTTGGAGTCAACTACAGAAATAAACTAATATAAAACTAAGTGAAATAACAATAGATCAGTTTAAAAATTCCAGATCAAACCCAGTTAAACTAATTTTATAAACAGGAGTTGTCTGTATTGTGACACAAGGTAAGGGTCACCTCTCCACATAACAATTTCAAAGTATAGTTTTAATAATACCTCCTCATAAGCTTTGGTTTAGGACATACAGTAAGACTGCAAAAATAATAGGATAATGAGAAAAAATATTAGTACTACAATTTAGTCTAAGTAGTGTTTTTAACTGCAGCCCCACAAATAAATAAAGACTTTAATTTGTTTACAGCTAATAATCTGTTTCCCGGGGTTAAATATGTTGACAGATGGGGCGTCAGGTAAAAAAAGACTGAGGTGAAAGGATGACTAAGAGCTGTGCTGCAGCCTCATACCAGGTGACCCTCAAACTGAGCTCCACACGCACAAATACAGAGATACACACAAACCGTCACACAGCGGGAGCAGGAAGGAGGCACACACAGTGCAGAAAACTGGAACACACATTCCCTCACCCTCAGCCTCTCCCTCACTCCTCCCTGCTGCTCTGTCTCCCTGCATCTTTGTCCTTGCACAAAAATAGCAAAAAAGATGGGAAAGTCCCATGTGTCCACCTTAGATGTACTGCCTTTTCTTTCTGTTATAGTGCATTTAATATGCACCTTAGTCAGTCCGCCTTTCCTCGAATAAACTTCTATACTAAACCCTATTTCACAAAATTTAATTGAAAGCTACTTGTGTCTTATAAATCCAAATATTTCTCAAAAAAATGACTGACCATTAGAAGTGCAGTTATGAATCAAAATCCTATCTACACCAAATAAGGTGCCGGATTTTTATAGAGCAAAAAAATCAATGAGAACATGATTAGGGCTGCACAATATATTAAATCCCCATGCTCCTTCCATTTCAGAACATGGGTGATCACGAAGGGCTGTAAGAAAGCAATATTTGGAAGACTATAATAGTTAAAGCACCAGAGTGGGTGAACTTTATTTAAGTTTAATCAGATTCCCTGGACTCGGTAGCAGGTGTTACAGTAACTCAATAACACTGAACGCTGAAACTAAATCAGAAGAATGCCGGAGCTTACTTGGAGCTAAAGCCTGAGCTTAAAACTGTGCTTTCAATAAACCGGGTCGGTTTTAGATACAAGGAGCCAGCTAAGAGCAAACTCATAGCCCCGTCACTGCAGAAAGTTATTCAAACAGATGACTTCCCCTACCCGATTTGTCCCAGAATCACTATTCGTACAATCAGCTCATTTACACATGCACAATTAAATATACATCCAGGTTTCCAAAAATACTGTAATTATGAAACTAAAACTACTTATTTCTATCCTGAATATCTTGAAAAAAAAATGTATGACTTTTCTGAAACAATCTTTACTTGTTTCATCGTTTAGATTATGCACTATATACCATATTGTTAACACAAAGGAAAAAAATAAAACAAAAAAAGACAAGATTTAAGCTTAAATCCAAAGCCGAAAAAGTTAGCGTAGGATCCCATTTCCGCTACAGATCAGGCATAGACGAGTGACAAAAATAGAATGGATTTTATATATATATATATATATATATATATATATATATATATATATTTTTTTTTTTTTTTTTTTTTTTTTTTTTTTGGGGGGGAGGTCTTTTTTACAAAATAAAATGAATTGATTGTGCATTTACAAATGTGATGCTACGGATCGTGCTTCTGGGACAGAAGACAACGACTGCGAGACAAAGAAACCTAGATGGAGGAAGTTCTAGCAGCAGAGATGCGAAACATTGCTGTACAAGAATTTATGATTATACAGCGACAAGAGTTATCAGTTACAACTGTTCAGCATATGGCGATATCATTACACACACTTGCGGAGTGTGTGTGATGATAGTAGGCTTATGTGCATGCAAGGTAAACTCTTGTTTGATCCAACAAAAAGGTGGTGCTATTGTAGCACAACCTTCTGGCTCCATGATGACGAGCTATCAAAACCGAAAAATTCTGAGTTTTGTTAGAAATGTTGTCCCATGATAGTGCCAGTCCAGTGGAAGAGGCCCCTTATTCATCAGAGAACAATAGTACAGGTGCTGGTCATAAAATTAGAATATCATGAAAAAGTAGATTGATTTCAGTAATTCCACTTAAAAAGTGAAACTTGTATATTATATTCATACATTACATACAAACTCATATATTTCAGATGTTTATTTTGTTTAATTTTGATGATTACAAATGACAACAAATGAAAATCTCAAATTCATCATATCAGAAAATTAGAATATTGTGAAAAGGTTCAAAATTGATGGCCCCTGGTGCCACACTCTAATCAGCTAATTAACTCAAACCACCTGCAAAAGCCTTTAAATGGTCTTTCAGTCTAGTTCTATAGGCTACACAATCATGGGGAAGACTGCTGACTTGACAGTTGTCCAAAAGACGACCATCGACACCTTGCACAAGGAGGGCAAGACACAAAAGGTCATCGCTAAAGAGGCTGGCTGTTCACAGAGCTCAGTGTCCAAGCACATTAATAGAGAGGCGAAGGGAAGGAAAAGATGTGGTCGAAAAAAGTGTACAAGCAAGAGAGATAACCGCACCCTGGAGAGGATTGTGAAACAAAACCCATTCAAAAATGTGGGGGAGATTCACAAAGAGTGGACTGCAGCTGGAGTGAGTGCTTCAAGAACCACCACACACAGACGTATGAAAGACATGGGTTTCTGCTGTCGCATTCCTTGTGTCAAGCCACTCTTGAACCACAGACAGCGTCAGAAGCGTCTTGCCTGGGCTAAAGAGAAACAGGACTGGACTGCTGGTGAGTGGTCCAAAGTCATGTTCTCTGATGAAAGTAAATTTTGCATTTCCTTTGGAAATCAAGGTCCCAGAGTCTGGAGGAAAAGAAGAGAGGCACTTCATCCACGTTGCTTGAAGTCCAGTGTAAAGTTCCACAGTCAGTGATGGTTTGGGGTGCCATGTCATCTGCTGGTGTTGGTCCATTGTGTTTTCTGAGGTCCAGGGTCAACGCAGCCACATTCCAGGAAGTTTTAGAGCACTTCATGCTTCCTGCAGCTGACCAACTTTTTGGAGATGCAGATTTCATTTTCCAACAGGACTTGGCACCTGCACACAGTGCCAAAGCTACCAGTACCTGGTTGAAGGACCATGGTATCCCTGTTCTTAATTGGCCAGCAAACTCTCCTGACCTTAACCCCATAGAAAATCTATGGGGTATTGTGAAGAAGAAGATGCAATACACCAGACCCAACAATTCAGAAGAGCTAAAAGCCACTATTAGAGCAACCTGGGCTATCATAACACCTGAGCAGTGCCACAGACTGATCGACTCCATGCCACGCCGCATTGCTGCAGTATTACAGGCCAAAGGAGGCCCAACTAAATACTGAGTGCTGTACATGCTCATACTTTTCATGTTCATACTTTTCAGTTCGCCAACATTTCTATAAATCCTTTGTTTTTATTGGTCTTCAGTAATATTCTAATTTTCTGATATGATGAATTTGAGATTTTCATTTGTTGTCATTTGTAATCATCAAAATTAAACAAAATAAACATCTGAAATATATGAGTTTGTATGTAATGTATGAATATAATATACAAGTTTCACTTTTTAAATGGAATTACTGAAATCAATCTACTTTTTCATGATATTCTAATTTTATGACCAGCACCTGTAGTTTAAGTTAAGGTAAGAGATAGGAACTATAAGCTCTAACAATTGGACAGAGCAATGCAGTACGGGTGGATAAATTCAAATAACCAATAAACCAATAGATTCATTTCTATGTTTTTCTATGCAGCCAGCCAGCTGTTTCACACAGGGCATGTTAATACATTGCATTGAAGATTGTCTTTATATTGTACAACATGTGAAAACAGGTAATGAGTATTTTTACAAGCTACAGAATTTGTTATCCTTAAAAATAATCACATATTTGCCAAATTGAACATTTAACAATGAAACTTACATAACAGTAAAGAGCTTAACATTAAAAGGTCAGTGACATTTTTTAAAATGTATTTTAGTCTAGGACATATGAAGTGTTCCTCCTGAAATTAATGCAGTAGAAAGACTATCAGATTCAGTTCCGGCGAGAAGGAAAGCCTTCTGCAAGCGCATCAGGCTCACCTTATGTGGGTCAAGATTGATGTTTCTGACTTAAACCCTTCCCAAAATAGCTGTGGGTGTAATCACCAACGAATTCATTAAGCACAGCTGGAGCGGCTCGAGGAGTTGAGGTGAGCACGTCTGTGCATAATTCCCCTGGGATGAGTCTTTGTGTCTAGTAAAAAAAGGTGGCTGAAAGCTGCACGATGCTCTAAAACAAACAATAGATTTATTGATCAGCTCACTTAAAGTCTGAAACTAAATGACACCGTTATAGATTGAGCTACTGAATACGGCAAAAATATGGGTCATCAGTTATGTTCTAATTATGTCCTTCGTATAAATTATTGAGTCAGTCTAATATGGATGAAGAAGGGTTCGGCATGCTGTCCTGTCCAGCACAGCGGATTTTCAGTGCATGCTCAGATTAAGCCAGACAGTACATGTGGTAGATTTATATATAAAATCCTGCTCTTTTTTGCATTTCTTCTCATATTTAATGAGTTTAGATTTTCAAGCAAATTTTAATATAATTAAAAGATCAAAAAATTCAAATAATCATTTCATTAATTTAGGTAAAAATCCAAAGTCAACAAGGCTTTATGTGAAAAGGTTTTTAAATCATGAAAAAAGTCGCAGGGAAATCATATTTAAATGGCAAATCATTCAGGCTTAAACATGTATATAAATGTACTCTTTATCAGAAGATATTGTCCCAAAATTTAGAAAATTTCTATAAAAAAAGAAATCCTGTTCATTATCTTATGCAGTTTGTTGCATGTTAGTTATACGTCAGCTTGTACACCTAAATTCGGCTAATCGTATATCAATGGTCATCTGTCATTCAAATTTTTTTAGACATAGCATCTTGATCTATATGTTGCAGCTAATATATGCAACGGTTAAAATAAGACATAAGAATCATTTACTTTACAATTGAGTTCCACCCCAATGTTCACAGGGATGGATGTCTTTGTCTTCAGCAGGCGTAGAGCTAATGGAACTCTCAGCGTTGCGAGGCAAAGGCTCAAACATGTATGGCTGTAAGCCTTCTACACCAAACTAAGCTTCTGCCGCCGTGGCGTCCTCTTCCACATCTTTGTCCCAACTTTCCTCCTCTAAATAAAAAATGTATGAGGAGGAGACTCATCCACAACCTCTGACACATTACTCTGCTCCTCTTGCATGTTTCCTCTGTCCATAGCGTTCCTTGACAGTGTTGTTTCTGAGTCACCAATTCAGTGCTACTTGGTCCGAATTTAATTTCCCATTGCAAACCTACTAGCACTAAGTTGCTAAATGGTTAGCAAGATGCTTCCGACAAACCGGCCACAAACTAACTTGCTTGCGAACCTTCCACCACAATAATCCCGCCCTCTTGATAAACAACCAATCACATTCACTTTATTCACTCATGCAAAGTCATGCACCACTCAGGAGACTTCCGAAATGCAACGGTTGGAAAGTAACCATATTTTATTATCACAATAAATTAATTCAAGCCCTTTTCTACTGCAAGACCAGCAGCATCAGAATCACTAAATCACGAAACAGTGATTTACGTTTCCAGGAGCTGCAAACCTACCAAACTACCGTACTAACTGCAAGAGCCCCCTGACAACTAATCCCAGTGGTCACAAAGGAACCCTGGAAAACATCTAAACTTTGGCTCCACTTTGCTATGGATTCAATTCGACAGTGACTTGACAATAAAGGCATCCATGGAGAAGTTTTGAAGCTAAAATAACTGCTGATCAAAAAGATCACAAAGGTCCATCTTATATCTCATCAAATCCTCTTGGTGGTAAGTATATGTCCTGCTGTGTCAGGTTTAAAACTGGCACAGCATTTTAGAAAAATAGAAAACATAACAACAATCAGACGGTCAGACAGCGTGCACAAGGAGAAATGGCTTTATGCATGCTCTTGCACGCGTTTAATAGACATTCCCTCTCAGGAGCGGGTACAGGGTTGTGCATGTTCTATTTTTTAAAAGTGGAGAGTGCTGGTCTTTTCCTTCCACAATACCTTTGAGCAAACAATATGAACCCATAACAACATCATCAATTTATAAAAATCGATAAGTAATATGGTGTGCAGGAGGTCAATGAAAAATTATGTTTTCCAATGCTGTACACATTTGTGTAATAAATAAATTTAAACAATAATTTGCGTTATAGGCATAAAAATCAGTGGTCATAACTTGCAACCAGCGTGGCGCGGTGCCAGGCAAACAAAGCTGCAGGTGTGTCTCGGATCATGGATCCCAAAGGGAAAAAAAGGAAGATAGATAATGAGAGAAGAGGATTCAAAGAATGGACTGAATCATTTGCTTTCATTATTAAAGTGGAAGGATTGCCTGCATTTTTGCTCTGTAATGAGAGGTTGTCAAAAAATAAAAATTTGGAAAGGCATTTCCAGGGAAGGCAAGCTAAATATGCAGCCGACCTCCAAGCCGGGAGTGAGACAAGCAGTGCGATTGCAGAACTTCTGGATAAATTAGAGCAAAGATAGATTTTAGAAGTGGATTGCATCTCCAACTCCACTACGGCTGCTAGTTTTGTTGAGGGGATGGAAAACCATCCACAGATCTATCAGGTAGCTCTCTGATGCAGAGATGTGAACTTTCTTCCATTTTCCCCCCAAATCTTAAAAAAAAAAATCACACCAAGGAACGATGGTGACGGAGGATGTGGGATTTTAGGGTTAGAGAGCACTGCTCTGATGGACTTCAGTTCCTACTTGGTTCCTCATGACTCTAAACTCCTCCAAACAGAAACATGTCCAACATAGAAAGATTCCTTTATCATGTTTCTATAATTTCATCAATTCAACAAAACCTAAACCGCTCAGTGAAGGGCGGTGAAGCTGCGCGCAGTGAGAGCGTTCACGGCTCCTCCCTCACCTCATGCTGCTATGTGACATTTGCTCCAGGATAAACGTTCAATCATGAATGCTTATTCTATATGTAAGCCCACACAGTCCTTTTCCATAGTGTGATAATACACTTGTTGACATACGAGGCATATATAAGACTTTTACATTTTTGCGGCTCCAGACAGATTTATTTTTATTTTTATTTTTTTTGGTCCAATATGGCTCTTTGATCAGTTTGGGTTTCCGACCCCTGAGTTAGGGTAAATGGTCGAAAGCACTAAAGACCTCTGAGTTAGGGCAAAGCACTAAAGAACTGGACTGCAGGATGTTTAATGTAATGAAATTAAGATTTTTTAAAGTGGCTTTGCAAAAGTCTGGACTTAAATCTGGTTGACCTGAAACTCTCCAATGTGTCTGAATTAGAACAATTCTCCAAGATTGGTTAGATACTGTGAAGCCAAGCTGGTCTGGATAGAATTCTTTCACTTAATAAATAAAATCATAATCTATAAATGTTTTTTTGTAGAAAAATAAAAAAAAGTAAATTGTTTAATGATCAAAAAATGTCAGTGTGAACAAAAGCAAGAATCTGTATGGAAGGAAATATGAGAGCAATTTAAAGATCTAAAAAGCCAACCTTCTGGAGAGGGGTCAGCTCTCTCAGAGACAAAGAGACATGCGGTCACGTCTCTACTACGTCTAGCCTCTTTGAGCAGAGATGAAATCACAGTGCAGTGCTTTTCCTTGCACTCAGATATTATTATATACATTTATTTCTTTGTTTTTTTCGGCAGAATACCTCCAAACGCGCTCTCTGCCTCCTGTGAGACTGCTCTCCCTAAGGCCTCCACAACTGCTCTTTGCCTTTGTGTTTTTAAAACACAGATTACGAGGGAACCAAATGTGTCATCACATTACACGGCATTGTGTCTCAGCAAAAACACACAGGCAGCTCCCTGACAATTAACTACCCACTCTCGACTGAGTAATGCCGCCGAGCCTCCAAAGAGACCCCTTTTTAATGTCACCAGATGACACCATGTTACACAAGCGCAACGCTGTGGCTCGGTCTGCTGAGGCAGCCTGCTGAAAGGAAAATATTGCACTTTGTACGGTCAGTGCAGCAACGACTTGGGATGAACTAGTGTGAAAGACAGCTAGAACTGCTTCCCCTGAGGGTTGTTTAGTGTGATCTGCAAGCCTGCCTCATTTAAAGCTTGACTGTCATCTTAAGTGATCACAGTCCACCTATATATGCTATTAGCAGCATTGTTGCAGGTATAGCAAAATATTTTATTTAAATAAATGGAACCTGAGGTGATGCTACACTATAATATTTGATCATCATTATGGGATTATTAAGAGGAAGTGGTTCTTAAAGGAGGACTATTCGCCTGGGGCTACTGCTGGCAAATATTTGGCAAGTGAGGGCGGGGAGCTGTCACCATGGCAACGATGGCACACCGTAGTGGAAATGTGGCAAAAGGATAGTTAACAGTTGCACTGATATGGGACAATAAAAAAGTTTGTCGAATAGATGACTATTGAAATTTCTTGTGGGGAGAGACAAAGAATTAAGAGTAAAGTACATCAGAAACTAAGCAGCAAGATAGCAAGCAGGAGCTTTTTAGCATTATATTCAAAAAGTATGAATCAATCGGGTCAAACATTATGTTTGTCAACAGGTGATGGATGTGATTGTGGACCCAAACGCAGAGTACAAGGAGGCAGAGATGAGTTTGTGCTTATTTAATGAAGATGCAAAGGCAAGAGAAGAAAAGTCCAAAAACAAAATAGAGAAACCCAAAAACCAGGAGATGTCAGGGAAAACACACATGTGGAGCAAAGATACAAGAAACCAGCAATGAGGAACTGCACAGGAGGTGTATATATGGGGGACAGAACAAAGAATGGGCCAATCAGCTGATATGGAGCAGGTGTGGATAGAAATATCTAGAAGAGAGCTAGGGGAAAGGAGACCGGCACAAAGTGGCAACAGAGTAACTCAAAAAATGCTTAAATATGACACAAAATGGAAACGAAACCAATGACCAACAAAACAGAATGACATAAATAACTGAAAACCCAAAAAGAAACTCAAAAAGAAGTTCAAAGGGGGAGAAACATAACATTATTACATTTTTGAGTGCATTTAAGGACACATGTTCAGTCACTCTGCATTGAACTGGAACTCTGGACAGCAGCATAACCTGCAGTTCAACTAAACTGACAGCCCCTAGTTGTTCTAGGACTTATCTAATGGCATAGAAGCTTTTGGAGAGTTGCAAGAGTTGTGTTTAAAAGTTTCAAACCCTCCCCCCAATTTAATGATGCTGTCCTCTAGTGTATTTCTTTCATAACTTGCAATAATACTACTACTTAATGCTTTTTGTAAACCTTTTAACTTCTCTTTATTTTTATTTTGGGCCTTTTTAACTTATTTTCCTGTTTTTTAAATGGATATGACAGCTTATCAGGCTAACGTTCGAGGAACGCTCAGACCTTAGAAGATGTTAATCGATGAATCGATGAAACATGAAATGCAATCATTGAAGATCCCACAGAGGACCTGAAGCACATTATTCTATTCTACTGTATGGAAGGTTTTCAGCCAATAGCTCTTTTGGTATCAAGCTTTTAGAGTTAAAGTATAATTTTATAAATTAAGATTGTCATGCAGTTTGTTTGCTGATAACATATTCTAAATATCTCATTTTAAGTTGTCCTTTGCCTAAATAGGGAGGCTGTAGCTTTCTTACACTCATATATTTATTAAACAAAGAGTAATTATTTACCAGTATCCATGTCTGTTATTCTAATGAATCTATCTTACGGCTAATGAAAACTCCAAATTCAGTTTCTTATGAAATTAGGGTGTTGCACACAATGGCTTTTTCAAATACACACATCTGTGGTGAGTGCAAAATTAATCAACTACTTTGTTGAAGAACCTTTTGATTCAATTCCAGCTCATTTTTCTTGATTTCACACTTAACATTAATTATAGTTCTCATTAGCATTAATTATAGAGAATCAGCTGAATCTGGAATAAAGTTCAACCATTCTAATAGAAATTTTCCTGCCAAAGTGGTATTTAGCAGAATGCTGTCTAAAGATTAAAATTATCCTGAAGAAAAAGTAAAGCCTGAAAAATGTGTATTGCACTGCAAACAATATGTAGAGTGAAGCGTTCATTCATGGCTAGAAAACTAAAGACGAGGAGGATTTTATTCATCAGCATCAGGGATTTTCATTAGCATCAAGGTCAGAGTAGACATAAAAATAAACAAAAGAATTACTTGATAGGAGAAAAAAAAAATAAATCAACGTTTTGGAATTGCCAAGCCTGAATTGGGAACTGATTACGACAGAAAATCTTCCTATTTGCTGTAAAAAAGCTGGAGAAAGGTAAAGGTGGCAGATATTACCAAGTAATGATGCATAATGTTGGTAGCTTCCTACCAAGAATGAAAAATAAATCTTTTTGTATTGGTGTAAGAACTGAAGATACATACTTAGATTTTGCAGCTATGAAGTATTTTCTTATTTTTTTCCTCAAAACATATAGACTTGTCTCAAAAATAAACCGTGCAGAAAAAGGTCATATGGTTTAAAACCCCAGTAGAGTAACTGGCTGATTTCCTCCAAGTAACGTATGCAAATGTTAACTTGTTTAAGAATTAAATGTCTAATAGGCTAAAATTTTAAAGAATGTTTTCCTATTTTCATTAGTGTCCCATAAAGAAAAGTTTAACACATATTCCACAGTGTATATTCCACCTAGAAAAAAGAAGGTTTTAGCTTTTAAAATAAAAAGTTATAAATGAAAAACTTTGAAAAAATATTGTAAACAGTTTGATACACTGTTTGGAACTCAAATTTAAAACATAATCAATCACACAATCTTTCATATTCTGTATCTGCAGGCAACTTGGAGTTTAAGTTATCTAAAACCCCCATGACACATGGTGCAGTGAAAACTCGAACCATGTTTAAAAAACATTGAATTCAAAAATACTTTATTAATCTAAAAGGGAAATTAAATGTTGCAGTAACTCATACATTATTTTTTTTAAACAGGTGTTGTAGGTGTTGATAGCTGTAGGCAGAAAGGATCTTGTGTATCGGCCTGTTTTGCACCAGATCTGGAGAAGCCTTTCACTGAAGACACTCTGTTGTTCTTTAAACATCTACTGAAGAGGATGCTCACTGTTGTCCATAATTTTCTTCATTTTATGAAGCATTCTTCTGAGTGAAATAATCTCCAGAGGTTCCAGGGGACTTCCTAGAACAGAACTGTCCTTGTTGAGCTTTTTTAAAGTCATTAGCTCTAATACTGTTACCCCGGCAGAGGATGGAAAAAGAGATCAGACTCTCCACAACAGACTTATAGAAGATATGTAGCATCTTTCTGCAAACACTGAAGGACCTAAGCTTCCTTAGGAAGAACATTCTGCTCTGTCGCCTCTTGTAGACGGCTTCACAGATGTGTCTCCAGTCTATTTTTTTGTCAAGGTGTTGAATGAATGTGTTTCTCCACTAAGCCACAACTGGCTAATAAGTCTGTTACTGGGAGAGTAAAACAGCAGTTAGGTTTGGAAGCATTGGCTTCAGAAATATCTGAATATATAACCTATCACCAACCACTGGCTTTCTGGTTTGTGGGTGGGAAACGTGAGAACCCATCTATGCACAAGGAAAACATGAAAACCACACACAGAAAAGCCCTGACTTAAATGGATTTAAAGCTTGAACGGCTCTTTGGCTCTATGCAGCCTGATTAGCAACAATAAAATGATTAGGAACGAAGAAAAAAAGTCAAATGAAAAAAAAGCATACAGAAATATTGATCAAGGTTAATAGGTTAAAAAAAAAAAAAAGGACGGCTTCATCTAAGAAAAGTATTAGAAAATAAAGTAAACAAATCATCTGTTAAAATAAACAGATGTTTTCCACAGCATCTTTCTGAAAATCTCCCAATATATAAATCTTTTAATAACGGCCATTAAAATATGAGTTTCTTAGAAGATCTAATGGTAGAAATGTTCAGGATTGTAGCCATCTTCAATCATGATTGATCAAAAGCTTCTTTCATGTTTCAAGCAACAACAAAAAAATCGACTCCACTGCAGTCTTGTTGATTAGCCAGCAAGGCTCATTTAGCATCATTCATCATTTATAGCAGATCAGGCCGATTTGATTTGTCTGCATTGTTATATGACCTGTTTTGTTTTATCTTAAGTTATGCAGAAAAGAGCAAAATGTAATTCATTAATCAATCAAATGACATTGTTGCACAAAAAAAGATACTTTTATACTTTACTTAACTTTTAACCTTAAAAAAGGGGTATTAATAAGTGACAATAATTCATGAGCAAATGTCTAAAAAAACAGATAAAAATGCAGTTTTAAGTTATACTTTTGGTCATATTTCCTTGTACGTCTTCCAAACAAACTGACACAGATATTTCTCCTCTCTGTCTCTGTTGCAGAGTTTTAATGAGGGTGTTTTGTCTGAAGCCCAAACTGTGGCAGTCTCTCTAAGGTGACATAAGGAAGTCTTGTGTCACTCTGTATGTAGGGGCGTTTTCTGGCACATCTACTAGAAGCCTGTTGGGCACACATTATGGAAGATCTGACAGGCCACCAGTTCAGCTTAGGGTGATTTTTTTCCTATCTGTGATTAAATAATTGAAAAGATTATTTTTAGGGGTTGATAAAACTGTTTGGAAGAACTGGAAGAATATATAATGTAGAGAAAGATCAAGACCAATACAGGTTAACACAAGTGGAAGGGTGACATGTGATAACATAAAACTCAGTCTGACACAGCCCAGATAAACTGTTGCCATGATAACAAAATGGAAATGTCCCACTTTGCTGCTACAGTAGCCAAACAGTGAGCAGAAGGGAAGTAAAGGCTGAGGGACTGAAGCGAGGTAATAAAACAGTTATTATTTTTATGTACTTTTAGTTTATTTGTATCAATCCCATCCTTAACTCTAAGACTGCTGGACCAAATAATTTAAGGAAAATTGAAAGGACCAATAAAGGGCCCTTTTTCTCAGTAAACATTTCAAGTGTCTGATCTAAAAGGCTTGTCCTTTTGCATGGATGCATATCATTAAACGTATATATGTTTGGTTTGTTGAAAAGGTTTCAATTGCTCTTTAAGTTTTCTGTGACGGATATCAGCGAGATTACATCTTTCAAAAAAAATATGTTTTAACTCTTGAGTTTCTTTGTTAGATAAAACTTACATTAATAAACACACAGACTAAATCAAGACTATAATGTTGGATTAAAGATTTTGCAAGTTTACAAGTTTCTTATAACCTGGATGCTGCTTTGTCTCTTAAGAATGTACTTAGTGACTCGAGTGCTGAATAATTCATGCATTTGTGAGTTAATTTAAGGAAACAAAAATTACTAAGACTATCAAAACTCATTGTTTTATATTTCTCAAGCGTGGTACAGTGATGCCATATTGGCTTGTCCATAAGTTTTATGGCTCAGTCATGTAGTGAGCCTATGCATTTAGTTGCAGTGGGAGCAGTTTGTGCACAAGTTTTCATGCAATATATTTGAGAGAACACCAGCGCATGCATGTAACGCAGGGAATGCAATACTTTGTATTGTTTTTAACTTTTCTCAATATACTTATAAGTTGAGGATCTCAAACTAATCCAAGGTACAGTATTTAAATTCTGTAACTGGAGGAAATTCTTAATTTTTTAATTCAATTAGGCGGACTGAAACAATTAATCATAATTAATAGATTATAAGAATAAACATCAACTAATTTATTAATAGATTGTAAACTGGGGTGTATACTCTAAAAAGTGCCTTTAGCTGACAGAGCGACCTACTTTGAGCAGCAATTATTCAAAATTGTAAAAAAAAAAAATGTGTAAACATTTTGCATTTAAGGTATAACTCGTTTTCGTCTGTCAATATGCTCTATCCAGAACTCCTCAAGTGAAAAGGTTTTAGTTTCACCTGGTTTAATTTCACAAAAAAATTTCTTTATTGAACCTTTGGCTATCCGATTATTAATTAATAAATCGATTTGCAAAATAATCGTTACTTGCAGCACTAAATTCAAAAATGAATATTTTTTGAAAAAAATAAATATTTTTTTAAGTTCTGTTATCTTTCTGTATTTATTTGGTTTATCAGCCAGAGTATTTTAATACTTTCAAAGTAAATCATTGTTACCTTTAGCACTGTATATAAAATTTGTTTAATATATGTCTTTTGCTTTTTACAGCTAATATACAAATTTGTTTCTTAAACCTTTCTAAGTCAGAAAATCAGTATCAAGTTGGCTAAAGCTATTTTTTTTCACGAGTTTTTATATTTCAATGAAAGTTGGAAGCAATTTTCACTTTGAAAATGAAATAAAGAAAATTATTAAATCACAGATTAAAATATTGGAAAAATTATGCTAAAATGATTATTATTTTAATTTATTTTAAAATCATGGATATATTCAGTATGCCCAACAAATCTATTATTGCTGGGTGTGTTCTCCAAACATCACAACAGCTTTCTTAATTGGGTCAATCTTATACAGTATGTAGAAATAAGATATGATTAAAAAAACTAACTATATGAAAAAAAAGACAAAGCTAAAGCTTGAATTTAGCTTAGCTTTGTAGCTAAACCAGGTGGATTACAACTTAAAATCTTGTTCCAATGCAGAACCTGTCTCAACCAACAGTTATGTTAGTTAATAACTTTAGTAACTTGATATACTGACTCATTAAATAACTCAGAACAACACATGTATGTAGTTCTCTCCCACACATGACAGATGAGTACAGCTAAAGGTTAAATGAACCAACGTCTTCAGTTATATTGAAGCTATAATCAAGTTAAAGTTTAACAACCACTTCAAAACAAACCCAGGCAGTTTCTAATCATTGTATCAGAAGTCCACAAACCATAATTCAGTATCAGAAATGAGAGCTGTGGTGTGGATTCAATTATATCTGATATCAATGGAAAACAGTCCAACTCATTAAGACATTCAGACTTTCTTTACGTTTGTATTAATTCACAGCAGGAGGCCCCTTCAAATTATTACAAAAGCCCTTCTGATGTAATATGATGTTTATTAGGACTCCCTTTTAAGAGTTGCTTAGTTCTCAGCCTCCTGTTCCAACACTTTTGCTCTTTGATTGGTTAATGAGGTGCACAGCTCCTTTCTGAGTGATTGGCTCCACACCTACTCTGTCATTAGGCCCTGGTGACAGTTTCTCATCGCAGATACGTCATGCACGCTAATGTCGCCCACGGTGCTGACAAATGCCCCCGGGGAAGGTGGAGCTACCTACACCTCACGCACTCATCTGTGCAAGTAATAAATACACAATAATTACCAGCTAATGAGAAACAGAATACCAGAGTAGGTATGTGAATTAGTTTTATAGGAGGCATCAAAAATGGGGCTGATTGTAGCTAAAGATGCGTCTCCATGGAAGCACAGAGCTGCATGGATACGGAAAACAGTGGAGGGAAGTAAAAGGACTGGTCTCCAGTCAGACAGTTATCTCTGTGTTTGCAATGCCACTCATTAATAAGAAATCTGTTACATTTGCCATTTAAAAATGTTAATGCAAGTCTCAAAGATAATGTCTCAATGGCACAGTTCCCTGTAGATATATTCAAATGAATCTTCTCATATTTTTCCACATTATAACCCTAATCTCCAGTGCAGTTTAATTTAATATTGTTGCAATAAACACACAACTACAGTATGAATTAGAATGAAAATGATACATGGCTTTCTAATTAGTTAAGCTCTTCTTAATTTAATATCTCAGAATAAAATCCAGGTACATCATTTCACAATGGTGTTCTCCCTGTGCAGTTTAATTTCCATACAGGGATTTTCTATTGTGAGTGTGAGATGTAAGTCGCATCAGTCAAAGTCGACTAGTCAAGGATTCCAATTTTTGGCAAATGTCTTAGAATGTAGTAATTCTTTAAATGGCATTGGAGGTTTGTGTATCTTCAACACAGAAACACAGCCAACAGACCAGATATAGTTGCTGAAAAAGGTTAAAGCTGATTTAGGCTATAAAACAACACTACGGTTGTTAAATCCCATGCAGCAATATTCAATCCATCATCCATGACTGGTAAAACACAGTTACCTATGAAGACATGGCAGTCTACCTGAACTGAGGCAATCGGAGCAAGGAGAGCATAAATCAGAGGCAGCCAAGAGACCCGTGGTTACTCTGAAAGCTGAGGGGATCCCCATTAAAGGTAGTAAAATGGGTTGATAAGACAAATCTTAGGCAGTCAGTTTAAGACACAATATCTAAAGTGTATTAAAGTGGTAGGAAGGAGAATCATACTGTGGGACACTTCAGCAGGTACAGGAAATCTGCTCAACCTGTAAAGCCCTTCAGCCTAGATGAGAGGTAAACTTTTCAAGAGGACTATCTACAGCAACTGCTACAGCGTAATGCCTTAGATAATTTACTAAATTAATGTATAAGGACACCCTGGGGTAAATTAAATACATAAATAAAAAAATAATCGGCTAGAAGATTTGGAGAGTTGCTTGGGCAAAGACATATTTTTGATCATATGAAGGTGAGCATGTCAGGCCTTTTCCCCTCCTGTTGCAAGTTAGAATCTCTACCAAAGCACTGCCTGATTCTATATTACCAGATTTTAATTGTACTGAAGTCGCATTCAGCAGCCACAATATAAACCACAGTTTCATCCTGCTCTCCTTCCTCTGCTCTGGGTGTTTTGCCTCTTCTCTTTCAAATCTTAGCAGAAGAAGCCAAAATGATTAAAAGCCAACTTTTGACTTCATAATCTCTGCACCCTCACACTTTCATCTATGAAAACTGCTTAATCCTTGTGTATTTATTTAGTCTGGCACCTATGCCTTCAACTCTTCCTGCTCCTTTGCTTCTTTCGACACTTTCAGCATTGTTACGCCTTCAACGCTTTGTTCTCCAACTGCCTCTCTCACAAACATCTTGCATCTTTTGTCCAATCGGAGGACTCTCCTCCCAGCCATGGGTTCTCAACTCTCCAGATGGCGCGGCCCTTTTCCACAGAAGCTCAGCTTCAAAGGCTGCAAAGGAGCAGGAGGAAGAGGCAATGGAAAAGAACATGAAGTACTTCACCTGACATGAAGTAAAAAGAGGAGGAACATAATTTTTAAAGGCTGATATATCCTAATAGTTTTGGTACAACATTTTTTAAAAAGTCAAATTTTAGTCTCAATAAGTCAAAACTTGTTACATTTATTTTCCATCCATCCATTTTCGAACACGCTTAATCCCAAGTGGGGTCGCTGGTGCCTTTTTCCAGCTGTCAATGGGCAAGAGGCAGGGTACACTCTGGACAGGTTGCCAGTCCATCGCAGGGCAACACTCAAAAGAATCATATATAGTGTTGTTTTCGGTTCAGCCATTTTCCCCACATAATGTTCTCTAAATAGCTCCATACATTTCTGTGCTTCATTTAACATCATTTCAACGCACCACAGAAATACTGAAACAAGTTTTTCTCAGTGAGTACCCCTTTGCCATAGAGAGATTTGCTGTTGTGCCAGTGTAGCAATTAGTCCTGGAAATAGCAGGAGGGTCCAATTGTTGTGTTTCTGACCAGGCGGTCAGTAGTTGGGTCTGAACAAGCTTTAAAATGCTGATTTATTAGTGCATCCCCAGTATTTATTGAGGAGGAGTAAGGAAAACCTTACTGCAAATACCCCCTAACAAGTCCTTATTGTCTTCAATGTAATTAGTTAAGTCTCTGCTACAGTAACATTAAAACTTAATTTACGACCAATTTAAATTAAAGAAATTTAAGTAAATGGACCATGGATCCAATTAGGTTTGTTTAATCACACAGAAAAAAATGTTACCTTCATTTTTCAGCGACAAATGTTTCTTTTTTCCAACACAATAACTGCATGAGTCACAAAATAACAAATAAGAATGAAAAACACAAGAGGACTGAGAATGGAAATAAAAAACAAGCACGTGGGCAGAGCAAAAAAGAGGAGTGCTGACGTCTAAATAATATTAGTGTGTAGTATAAAACTCAGCATGCCCATATGACAGGCTGTGTCACTGATGCTGATTCTCCACAGCAGATGATGCTACAGCCAAAAATGACTGCATACCAAAGTACTATACAGCATGCATAAATGACGCCACCTTCACATTCTTTCTAAAAAAAAATACTTTTTAAGTTCTATTTTATCCTAAAAATTAACAAAAGATGCATTTAAGAAGGTGAAAAGTTAACCAGCCCCTGCCACGGGGGCTGCATCAGCTCTGCCTACCACCCACACAATTCCCTTCAGTAATAAAAAAAAAAATCCTTTGACGTGGTCCTACTCCAACAGCAGTCTGCAACTCACAACTAAGCTGTAGAAGGGGGTAAACACATGAGAATTAAAAGAAAAAAACACACCCAAGCATGTCAATGCACAGCAAGAAACCAGAGAAAAAACATCATCTGTTAAAAACTCTTAGTCTACATTAGAGTCAAGTCTAATACACTGTTATCCTTATCGATATGGTCCTAAGGATCGGGATAAGAACCAGTGTTCATTAGGAATAGCAACTTAAGATAACATCTCTGCAGCAAATAATGTATTCTGCCAGCTGATGACCAAGAAAGTTAGGTTGCTGGGGCGCCAATAGTACCGCCCACTTTTGGCTATTATTCCACATAATACACAATCATCAGGGTTCCCACGGGTCCTTAAAAAGCCTTAAAAGTAATTGAATTCTTCAAGATAAAACTAAGGCCTTAATTGGTATCAAAATGTCTTAAATCAGTCTTTTGTCGGTCTTAATTTGTAAAACATCATAAATAGGATTATTTTTATCACGATTTATTTTTGTAATCTAAATAAAACGTTAAAATTGACAATTTGTTTTGTTTTGTTTTTAAATAACGACTCGCCATTATTGGTTCCGTCCCGATAGCGGAATCAATAAAAGCGTTGTTGCGGCCGGGACATTTGGGAGATGCACCATTAACTTTTTGTCTGGAAAATATGAGCAAGTGTAAATGTAACCAAAATTGTCTCCAGCCAAGAGTTTTCTCCATGGCTAAAACCAGGGAACATACATGAGGCAACGTGTATTTTGTGCAAGAAGTAATTCAAGCTCGGAACGATGGGAATTAAGGCAGTGGAGTCGCACATGCGAAGCACGAAACACAAAACGTCAAAATCGAGTTACCGAGAAACAGCCGGTATTTCTCAGTTTTGTTTCACCCTTGTCTCTGCAACGCCTCCACTTATCACCAAATCAAACATACTAAGAAAACGATACAAAGAAAAATAGCTGCAAAAAAGACTTAGCACTGGCTATGTTGTGGCTTTAAAACTGATTTGTTTTGTTCCCTGCTAAAACAAACTTGGGAATTCAGTTAAATAATTGTTAAAATATATCTGTCATTTGTGCGTTTTTAGCTTTCTTCCTGTATGGGAAGTTTTTCAAAATTTGAAACATTACTGCAGTGGTTTATGTTAAAATAAACCTTTGGGTTAAGTTGTCGCAAGCAGGTTTTTCTTGTGTTTCTTGTGAATTTGGTCTTAAATTTTTATTTCAAGTGGCATTAAAAAGTCTTAAAAAGTCTTGAATTTAACTTGCCTTAATCTGTAGGAACCCTGATCATTATGATAAGCATACTGATTGAGAAGTTGCACTTTATATCATAATTCTGTTCTTAGCTATGTGAAATATTTCTTTTTTTTTTTAGAGCATTTTTCTATCTTATTCAATGCCTCATATGTAAAGTTTATAGATGTTAACATTTGTTTTCAAGACAAGTAGGTCTAGACCATAGTATATCCAATGCATGGCTGCCATGCTATACTAATGGAAATGCTTGCGTAAGCCACTAATTTCCCTTGAACTATTTAAGCTTTGTGTGTCGCCGTTGCTCTTTGAAATGTTGCCACTAGTCATTAATGGAGTTGTCAGAACACTCTTACCTATATGGCTCTGGTTTTAGTGTTCACTCCATTAAAAAAAGCAAGATCTCATGTTATATCCAGAACACAATAAAAAAAAAAAACTCAGAGCAAAAGAGGCTGCTTAAGCTTGCGTGCACATATTAATAGACAAATTAAGTGGAAAGAAAAAATGTGGTTTAATATAATTTGAGTTTAGCATATGCCACAGATGAATCACACACAGTATATATTAAGTGTCTCATCCGAGCCAACGAGAAGGACTCAAACTCCTCTTTACAGATAAAAGTAGAATGTGGAAATCAGAGTCCTGGGGTTTTGATGAAGGCAAGAGAGACACAGATTTCAGGTTTCACCAAGTTCCAGTGGTGATTTAATAAGTCCTGTCATTGGCTTGTGTTGATTCACTGTGTGTTATCAAGTCTAAAGGTCTGGCAGTGACCTGTCACTCTGCATTGATTCTACAGTAATTCACCCTAAATGAACCCAAAACAAGTACTGAGAGCGTATAATGTGCAATAAATGGGCTTACTTTTCAGTAAGCCAACATTTTATCTTTAAAAACCTCTTTGTATTAACAGATATCAATAACTTAAATAGAAAACTCTGTTGGTAATGTCTATTTGTACACTACACTTTAGTATGACAACTGAAAAGAATATTTCTTTAATGATTCATGTAGACCTACAAAAAATACTTCTAATAATATTCTAGTACTCCATAAAAATATTGCAACATGCCTCTTAATCCATCTGTGGACTTTGCTAACAAGCAAATATAAGGCCATCAGGATCATGTTACATAAGAACAAATTAATCAGTTAGGTGCAAAGTCTTTCTGGCAATTAAAATGTCAATTATTTGTAACTTTAGTTTATATCAGTATGAGTCTAGGTGCAGTTTCTACCTGGAAGGATGCATCTCATTGATTCAAAGGCTGTTACTCTGCTGCCACACCTCTGAACAATAAACACTAATTGCTCAATGAGTTGCACCTGGAAGTGGCCATTGTTGACAGCAAGCTGCAAGAGTATAAAAAATGGAGATGGAACATTCTAAGCTACAGGACAGAGAGTTTTCTCAGGTCTGTATCCAATCTTGTCTTTAGCAACTGCTGAAGCCATGGGGCCAAGACTCTTTCTGAGGTATGGTTCATTGCATGTTGTTTTTAAGTGCTTGCCTTAATGATTCTAAAGGAAGTCTTATTTGCAGCGTTGCCTGGATTTCTTTGTTGTTGGCTTGGACCCTCTTCAAAGAGGCAGAAGGTAAGCTTTAACTTCAACCTACTGAAATGTTGTGGGTAATTTTTATTTTAAAATATTTTGTCCTTGTTAGCACTCGCTGTGGGTCGGAAAACTGGTGCCAAGCTGAACCTTGGAGAAACTTCGGATGACTTTGAAGGCGGTCTGTCTTTTGATGAGGGAGAGCAGAAGCCATCTAAAGTGATAAACAAGGAATACAAGAAGGCTCCACCAGCACAGCCACTGAAGCTGTTCTCAGGTGACCAAAATCTGATCACTAAGCCGCATTCTAACGTGGAGAGAATTGTTGGTGGTGCTTCTAGACAATGGGAGTCCAATGTGTTGGAGCCAATCACTTTTCCTCTGAAATCAGTGGACCAAGCTCAACCCAAGCCACTTTATGAGTCCCAGTCCTCCCCTTTGGTTTATGGAAGCAAAAAGCCTGTCCCACCAAGATATGGCAAGATTACAACTGGAATCCAAAAGGTGAAGCCCAAGCCTGTCCTTCCCTCCAATTTTGCTTTCTTCCCCCCTAGCTTTGAGTCTGTGGTTCCTAGCAGTGGAGTTGGTAATAATGTTGCTGGTTCCACTTTCCAGCAGGGAAACCTTGATTCAACACAGGGTGTTTATTCAACTAATGCTATCAGTCCTGGATCTCCAACCCCAGAAGAGGAGGATGATGATCAGATCTCCAATCAAGAGTCTAACCTGATAGAATCAGCTGGCAAAGCCCCCATTCAAAAGCAAATTTCTTGGATTTCACCAGCAGTTTCTATTCCTCTTCAAAGTGAATCCAGGCGCACACCAGAGTGGTTTGGACAGAGTAATGAAATTGACGATTCAGCTAATTTTGCTCAACCAACTTTGGCCAGATGGCTATGGGCCTTCCCGCCGTCCTATTTCTCTGGTTTCTACTGGCCTAATATAATGGGTCCTCTGGGTAGATCTCTTCCAGCAAAAGCCACAGACCCACTGAATGTGCTGTTGCCCCCAAAAGGCTTCGTCATGCATTCAAAGAATCGGTACCAGCGACGAAGGATTCAGAAATCTAAACTGACCTACACACCTCACTACCAGATGTTAAAGGGGAAACCTGGCAAGGGAGGGCAGAACTCTCACCCCTCCAACGTCTGAAAAATGCAGAGGTTAGTTCCTTTCAGATCCACTCTATATCTTAATAGAATAACTGTCCTAATGGTTTGTTTTCGTTTTTCTTCTGCAGAATGACTTTCCTCTAAGAATTTGAGAACAATAAACTTTTAAAATTGCTTCATTCTCATGTCATCTTTATACCTATTTTGCACCAGACTAACTTGTAGAAGTGTCTTACCTTGGCATTGAAATCCTTGTTTCCCAAATCCCCTGCAACAAAGCAAAATGGGCTTTCTGATTAAAGCAGACTATTTGATCTTTATATGCATATTGTTTTCATTCTGCAATGTAGAGAAACTTTAAATCCCATTTTAAAAAAAAAGGCTCACCATATGAAATCTGTACAGTGACTACAGAACGTCGGTTGCTTGAAGAACCTTGCAGTAAACTTGTGGTTCTTCACTTCGTGCACATTCTTCTGTCTCAAAGCTCCTTTTCGGGCGAATCTATTTCCAACCCCCGCAGAATCGTTGTAATGTAGAAGATGCTCAGCCATTGCGGAGGAGGAAAGTTAAAAAAGCCACAACTTCTCCAGTCCCGAGCGGCTGCCGGTGATGCGCTCCTCTGACTGAGCTTCGGACTGAGCGCTCCTTTCATTCAAAGTGACGCTGCAGAGGAGCCTGCTTTTACGTAGCTTACGTGGGAAAATTCACGCGAAATCACAGAAACCGGCCATGTACTACGCTTCTACTGAAACGTAAGAGCCGAATGAGAGGAGCCTGTTATGAAGCTTTTCCTGTAAAGTGAAACATCCTGCCTGCATATATTAAATCTATATGCAGTTTTCTGCAAATTACACTTTTTGCAGTTTTCTTATATTTGGTCTGTTTAGGCTCAAGTTGTATGAGGGGAGCTGACATTCACTTTCATGCATTAGAAGAAATTGGGAAAAGGTTTGCATTATAGGTGAGCGTTAAAATGTATGTTTATATGGTCTTAAAGGCAACGCCTCCCCATTTCAGAAGCGCTTCCATTTTAAACTGTAGTTACTGTGCGCCCTCGTGTGGTCATGTCAAACTTCACGTTTCAAATTGTTTATTTCAGGGTGGGGTTGGAATATTTAAGGCTTCTAAATTCTGTTTAATTAGTAACTTCAAAATTAACTATTGGCGTTTTTTGGAAAATTTTTGGGTGTGTGTTTTTTTTTTTTTTTTTTTTTTTTTTTTTTTTTGTGTGTAGTTGTGAAGCCTAATACAAAATGGTTTCCAAATTTGTAGGATTTTCCTGTGGAATTTTATAGCCAGTTATCTAATTTCAAAACCATATTTTGTTCTGCGTATTTTTGGTCCCAATGATGCCTTCAGTCACTTGTATTTGATTTACTGGCAAAACTTATTAGATGGAAATGAAAATTCACAATGAATTTAGGAACTTCATGTTAAAGTGATTCAAATAGGACAAACATGCAATTATGACAGCCTCTGCTAATTCAATGTAAAGGTTTGCCACTGGATTTATGTGTGTGTGTGTATATATATATATATAGCTTTTTTTTTCATGCATGTTTTCCTTTTGAAATGCTTCAAGAGCCACTACAAAATTAACATGGACCTTTTTATTTTGGACTACCAGGTTAATTGAGAGAACTTTATTGTCTCTTAATTTTGGACTGTAATCTTGCACTTAAAAAAATGTGATTTAAATTAACTTATCCCAATGCCTTAGAAATGTTAACTATTTGTTCAATGTATTATATTAAGTATTTAGTTCTGTTAATTTCAAAGATCTTTGTTTATACCTTACAAAAATCCAAAATTTTAATCCCCCCCCCCCCCCCCCCCCCCCCCACCCAGAATATTGATTTATTAAATGACAAAATGTTATGGTCATATCATGGATGACATAAACAAAAAGAAAGGCACTACTTAAGCTGTCTTTCTACATTTATTAGAAAGGGAAGTGGAAGGAAAAATTAAAGCCAAACACAACTGGTGTGACAAAACCTCTCACCTGATGTGAAAGGCTTATGTTGTAAAGACACGATAACTGGTCAAATGTTGGCTCTCATCAGATAAAAGATTCCAAGAAATTCCTCCCCCATACAAGGAAGGTAAAGTTATGTATTTTTTTTTTCTTTTTGCGAAATCAAGGTATGTCAAACTTGATTTGAAATGCTTGCAGGGTAGTGGATTTATCATAAAGACACTATAATTACAATCAGATGCTGGTATCTGCTTTTGTTTTACCTGCATGCAGGAAGGACCTGTAAATGACACATAAAACTCAAATTCAAAATATTTTTTTTAGTTACCTTTATTATACTTAGTTTCCACTTTTCTCAT
Source organism: Cyprinodon tularosa (assembly GCF_016077235.1). Classification (NCBI taxonomy): domain Eukaryota; kingdom Metazoa; phylum Chordata; class Actinopteri; order Cyprinodontiformes; family Cyprinodontidae; genus Cyprinodon; species Cyprinodon tularosa. Next base: position 698,671 of record NW_024039363.1, read on the forward strand.
ATGCATGTGTAGCATCTTTGAAATGACCAGGCAAGAGTTCCATATTGGTGCCTGAACTTTTGAAGGGTAAAACCTTTGACCTGTATACTTTAAATTCATGGTGTTAAACTTTTGACACACATAAGAATTTAGACACAGACTAGTTCATAACTTAAATCTCAAGAATTTTTATTCTAAATTTGGGTTTGAAGTCTAGCAGTTTTCTGTGTTTTCTTTACAAAATAGTTGGACTAGGTTTTTTGGTATAGGTGATGGACAAAAAAAAAATTAACAATCAATAGTCCTCTAAAGCCTATTTGCTAATATTTCAGCAAAGAAGCACGGTAAACTTCTGACTGCTGGTAAAGAATCCAAAGGCAGATGGAATTTTCCAGTTAACCTAAGGGAAATATTTTGACTAGGGAGAAAAATCATCTATGTGGAGAATGTAAAAACTACCAAAAATATTCTTAAGCAAATTATAGTGCAAACAAATGTGCAACTGTCTCATTTTCGCTTGGTATAGATGGACTATGTTTAACTAAATTTTTTGGAGCTATTTATTCTTTATTTCGTTATGGCAACCCTGGAGAAGGATTATGAGGACCTTGGGGCTGATGGCTTAGGAGAAGAAGAGAGGAATATTAATAACTTTATGTTCTAATAAAGACTTTTGACTGCACCAAAAATTAATAATGATAATAAAACAAAAGATAAATAGAATCAACATTATTAATCTGCAAATAAACTCTGTAAATGACACAAAAAATTTAAAAATAAACTAGCAAAATTCAAATGGGTAAAGAAATAAAGAACAAATAGCTCCAACAGTCTGGCGCTTAATTGTGAAAACTGCCACAATTACAAAAAAAAAAGGAAAAGAGGCTATTCCATCAAACACATCCTCAATTCCTGAGGGTGATGCTTCCAATAGCAAAAGAGGTTTGGTCAGGAGTCTTTCCAAACGGCTGGTCTTTGCTTTTAATTGCACAGTCTGCACCATCCTGGTTTACACTCAAGACTTTTTTTAGCTTTGGGATTGATGGGCAGTGTTTAACTACATATACTATATATAAACTATATAAATATAACTTTTAATGTTCCTAATAACGACTTTTTGCTGCATCAAAAATAAATAAAAAATATTAAACAAAAGATAAAAAGAATCAACAAATATAAACCTGCAAATAAACAATGTAAATAATAAAAAAATATATATAAATTAAAGAATAAACTAACCAAATCTAAATTGATACAAAAAATGAAAGAATCAATAGCTCCAACATTTAACGTTTTAGACCTCCATATAATTATAACACTATATTTCGTCTTTTTCTGACGACGATATATTTAATTGAAACGTTGCAAGGAGCTCTTCTACTTTCTATTCATTTTAGTATTAATTCATATCTTCTACTTTACAACAAAAAAATCTGAACACAGAACTTTAATTAACCCATCACGGATTCAACACTTAACGTGTAAATTAGTTCTTTCTCGCTTTAATAAAGAAAACATTATATAAATGGTCTGCAATTTTAAATTCTGAATAAAACGTTGAATAAAATGTAATAAAGGGAAATATATTGGAGCGATATCTATTACACATCTGCAAGCAGTTGAAGGGGGGGGGGGGGGGGGGGCTGTCTCCACGGAAACGGATGTGTCGTAAACTGATGGACGCTTAAAGTTTGAAGCAGTTTGAGCGGCTAAATCTGTGCTCAGGTAATCCCCCTTTCACGTAGCAGGTTATGTTCTTGCACGTTTTAGAAACAGCCCATTAGTTTACTAAAGAAAACGAGATACAAATGATACAAGAGGAGGCGACAAACAGCCAAACAGCTCGGCTTTAGCTTGGCTAACTTTAAAGCTAATCGCTGTCAGCACTTAGCACCGCTGTATGCTAAAACGAGTTGTCATGGCAACAGGACGTGTGTCTAGGTCTTATCGTTTGATCTACAGTGGATGTTTATTGTGGAGACAGGTTTCAAACAAGGACGTAAATCTATCTAGCGTTCTTTGATCTTATTTTTTATTTTATTTTCCTTAATCCCTGTCAGGTCACCATGAGCAAACATGAAGACTTGTGGGAGAGGCTTGACACGGAGTTTGATCATTTGCTCCTAGACATGAAACCGTTTGTTCTCAAGCATCCCAGCAAAACAGGTGAGATTTCATCCCAGCTGCACTAACAGCAAAACACTGCAGAAAATAGCACCTCTGTTGTCTTTTGCAAAATGCGTGGTTTTCAACATACAGAAAAGGCTTAAGCATTTCACTGCAACCAATTTTACTGCCTTAAATCATATTGATATAATAAAAAAAATATGCCAAACTTAAAATATCTCACAGATCTGTCGTTTGTATATTGGAAAGAGCATTTCACAATTGCGAACTAAGAGCATCCTTGTAAACTTACAGACTGTGTAATGGGATAGTTTATGAGAGGATGTAGAGAGAAAAAAATATATATGACAAGGTGCTTTCAGCCAGATGAGACCATAATGTAAGGCTAACATTACTTTGAAAAGTGATAGAGATGCTTTTCATCAGGAGAACCAGTGGAACTGGTCAGAAAACTGCACCTCCATGGAGCAATATTCTTGGAAAACTAGTAAATACACCTGCTAGAGGCTGCAAAAGCCTTGAGAATGTGAGGAGGGGGTGGAGTCATCTGATTTTTCATTTGGAGAATCACCCTAACCATACAGACAGAACTACACTGAAATCATCTGGATCAAAATGTTAAAATCTGATTAATATGTTGGAATTGTCTAGTCCAGTGGTCTGAAGCTTGTTTAATTTGAAAGGCCACATTTCCCACCAAGGCTACAAAATATGTTATTTGTTTCCCCCAAGAGCCATAATAAACATTTACCTTAAACTAAGATTTTCTATTGTTCTTATTTCAAAACTAAAAAGATAATGTATCCTTTTCATAAACAAAACACTTCAAGCTGAAAGTGCTATCATAAATATGAAAAATGAAGAACAATAGTTTGTTCATCTAAGAATATATATATATATATATATATATATATATATATATATATATATATATATAAAAAGAAGGACTAAAATACTTTTTAAAGCTTTGTGCGATGCTGTTGTAGATTTGCTGTACAGATTTTGTGCGAAAGCAAGCAGAAGAGCTTTTGATTACTGCTGTTTTCATTAGAGCGATGGTGAAAGGGCCAAAGAGCCATGTTTGGCTCTGGAGCTGCAGGTTTCAGCCTCCTCATCTGGTCCAAATCCAGACCAGATTTCAATTGAGAATTTGTAATGAGACTGGAAAATGACTCTTCAAAGACACCATTCATTTCAAATATGATTATTGTTCTTTAACTTAATGAAACGTAAAAAAAAGAAGAAAAAAAATATCCAAGGTGTATCATTACCTTAGGAAGTCCCTATAAAAGCTTGGTGATTATACCTCTGATCAATGAGATGCATGTTATTTCTATCCAGCTAAGATTACTTTTTTTACCTTAATAAAATAGGCACAACATGACCTACACCCAGACTAAAGGGTTGTAGTATGTATATGTTATAGAAGGTATCAGGACGTTAATGCTACAGTAGATGTATTCTAACGCAGAGAACTGAGACGCACTCTTGTCCTATTATACTATCTCAGTTATAAATGTTGATTTCCTCTATTCTCGACTCATGCCAGAACGCCAGTGTTGTGCCATTTGGATAAAGAAGCTGTGTGACCCTACGATATGTGGTTCAGTTCTGATGGATCGAAAGAACCGCAACATGTATGCCCGGTTGATGCTTTGTATGCTCAAAAGAGGCAATCTGGAGGCCCCTTTTACCACCAAGCCAGAACCTGGGAAGCTCAAGACACTCCCTGCTTACATGGTATGAAACAAATCCAGCACTTAATTCATGTATTTTTTTTTAAAGATTTAAGAGTCTGTAACCATTAGATTAAACACATAACTTTTCCTATTAATCTGATTATGTTTAATCTGTTCCTGTAGTCCATCTACTTTGACGAACCTGTGAGCAGTCGACGTATGGAGCAGAGCAACAGAGGACTTCCTCACTGGGTGACAGGAGAGCTCAGTAGTTTGACTGAAGAAAGTTTAACCATGGATCTTAAGAACCAACCCAGTTCGACTCCCATCGCTGCTCATCACAGGTGGGTTACTGCTGGATTCCAACTTTTCATTGACCAACCTTCTGTCAAAATGTAAATATAACAATACAAATGTAAATGTAACCACTAACATCTAATTAGGAGTTGCTCTTTTTGAATTTTACTATGAAGAAGTAAAAGTTAAAGCAGACTTTACTGTGGCTGCCTGTCAGTTTACTTCAAATTTTTGGGAAAATGCAGATCAGTAATTAACATTTTGGGGGAAATACAGTAAAACTTTGAAAAACTTTTTGATTTTAATGAGGGATGTTTCAATCATAAAACTGCCAGCTGCATGTAAGGAAACTAAAACTATTTTTCATAACAAAGCCCTCTTGATACATGCCCTAATGTTCAAAGAGTTAAATTGTATCCTAATAAAGTTATTATTCTATAAAGTTAGCAGAAGTATTGGACATTAGTTATATAAATGCAATATGCTTTGTGTTTCCAAAATGAGATGTTGACTCACACTTGAAAAAGTAGAACGTGTGATGACAGTTTTTTGGCTGATGCCCGAGCAAGAAAGCTTTTTATTTATTTCTTCAATTGCAAATGTCTCTTTAAATTCTCTTGGAGTCAGATTCTCACTGTCCCATTGTTTTATATCACTGTTTAGCATTTGTAGAAGGGAATTGCATCAAAGTTGAAATGTTAATCTTAATGGAGTTTTATTTCACTGGGCAACAACTGACATGTTTTAAGTTAGAAGCGGCATATATGTTGCTGAAGGTTATAAATAAATGAGCTTTGGTGAAGCATCAGGTTCAGTTAAAATAAAAAATAAATGGAACAGTGATGAGATAATTGCAGTCGGACCAACAAATTCTTTAATATGCTCTTAATTTTCAAATTATACTGAAAACGTGTTTATTCATTTGTGTCAAACAGTAGATAGCTTCTCCTTAACGTAATGCCTTTTAACCTTATCTGTGCTCTGCAAGAGTTGGAAAACATACATTATGCAATATCATTGCTAAACACTGCAATAGAGGTTGTGCAATAAACAAAAGGCTCATTTTCTCTTATCTCTTCCTTCTGCATCAAGAGTGTTTCTCTCTCTCAGACAGTGAACAAGATTGGGTATGGGTGGAAAATGAGTCCATCTGATTGGATAAATACCTGATTTCTCTGCAGATTGTAAATGCATGGCACTCCAAAAATACCTTTAAATTACCACTGGCTCTAATCCAATAGTTCATATGTGAATAAACTATGGCTCATCTTGATATTACAGTGATTCTTGTTTGTTTTAAATGTAATGCAGCCCCCAAAAGCTGTAATCTATACACAAATACAATCCTCATCATTTGCAGTGGTTTTTAAACTGATAATCATCGAAATAACCTGTCGATATTTAAATCCAATGCAACCATGAGGGCAGAGTGTAGTTCCTCAGGAGATAAGAGTCGCAGATGTCAAATAACAAATAACAAACATCCTGCATTTTAGTTTTTTTTTTTGTTGTCTTTTCTAAAGTCTAAACAGAACCTAACTTTAGCAACTGATTTCTTGAATACATTACTTTGGCTTCAATAGGAAAACAAAGCTTCGTTTTCTATCGAGAAGTATAATGTCTTTAAGACCAATTTGAAGCTTCTCATCAAGACTGAAGTAAAGTCCTGGTGCAATTAGATGTGTGGCTAATTGGATATTAAGCTTATGGCTAAAGGTTTTGCATGGAAATCTGCTTTGTCTGTTAAGGAGATGTTTGCCTTTATTAATCAAGCATCTGATAGAACTTTTTTGCTGAAAAGTTCTGCTACCCGACTAAAAACATTGAACTGCAGACACAGATAGTTTTTCTGACTGATTACCTGTCTTATTTGCTCGCTAGCGCTATCTGTAAAGTCAAAGAATTGGCAAGGGCTTGCATCAGTCTGCTTGAGCTGTCCATTCTGAGTTTCAAAGAAAAAAACACTTCAAAACCAGCATGAGAGGATAAAGAACTTCTCATCTGCTCTTTCAATCATTCTGGTGCTTCCCTTCACTTGGTGAACTGGAGTTGTAACTCCACTGTGCAGAAAGGGCAAAGAATATAGCTTAATACATCAGTCTTTTCTGCAATCTATCATAACGTGGAAAACATTCAGAATTTATACTTGTTTTTAGCTTTAAACTTAGTAATTTAGTTAAATTAACTTGGTTTTTATAACTAAAACCAAACGTGTCGGATGTGACAGCAGCTTACTTCACTGTCATCAGTCATCCTAACATGCTGGGGGATGTTTCCTCTGACTACAGGCAGTGCAAGAGGCTCCACAAAGCGATTTTAGCAGTTGCTAACAGGTTTCTTAAATTTAATTAGCAAGGAGAGGCAAATGGGAGCCCAGTGGCTTCATACTCTCATTAACATGATAAAACAGGAGCAGTGTAATAGGCAGAGATGAATATACACCAGGGCGCTGCATAAGAGAGAGTACAAGTCCACCGCTGTCATTTTAATCCATAGTTTTCTGTTGGGGCTGTGGAATTATGTCGTTACGATTAGGAGCAGCGACACATACAGCTGTCACCTCTTAGAAAGAGGGGTATAAACATTAAAGAGGCCTGCTGGGGCCTCGCTGTGTGGCATTTCAACTCGCAGTCTAAAGGCGTGTAAGAGTTAACTGACAGCCCTCTCATTGAACAGTATCCTGGTTGCTGTTTATGCTTCCTGGATTCCCAGTCAGCCTTGTAATATGATGCACCAAATAAAATGGTGAATTTCTCATTAGACGGACTGAAACCTTGTCTGTAGTAAAGTGGAAACTGCTCTGCTTTTTCTTGGTCAAGAAAAAGCTCAGCCAAAGACAAACTTTTGCTCCGTGTTCTGGATCTGACCTGTAAAAGAGAGTTAGATTAGAATAAAATCGAAAAGAAAATCATTTTATTGTCCCACAAAAGGAGAGTTCTGGTTATGGATAGAAATGGAAAGAGCAGAGCTACAGATGATGCCAATGGCTGACTTTATCTCTCAGGAAATAAACACATGAAAGGCTTTAAATAAATTATAACTAGGGCTGGGTATTTTGGCCAAAGTCCTGAATCGATTAATTTCGATTCGATCTGTTTTTAAGATAATGAAAGTGGTTCAACTGTTTATTTTTTCCTGTCATATTAAACACCAAGTGCAAACTTTTAAATCAGACAGTTTAAACTTGAGATGTGTACAAAACTGTCTCAAAAGTGCAAATTTGTTTGTGAAAAGTGAAGTGAAGCCTCACTCGAGCAAGCAGATGTGACACAGCATACATGCATGAGCTACATTATCTCCACTGCAGAAACCATATTTGCAGCGTTGTCTGCAACAACTACAGGGTGTTTGCTGGTCAGCCCCCATTTGTTAATGTATTCAGTCAAACCATTGGCTATATTTCCAGCTGTCTGGTTTGAAGTCATCTTGGTGGTCTGTAGCACAAGATGCGAGGTGCCAATCATTATCAATGTAGTGGGAAGTCACCTTAATGTCACATATCCAGCACATTATCTTTAGTTGTTTTAAATCCAAAATGGTTCCAGACATCAGACTTCAGTTGGGACAGCTTGCTGAGTGGTGTGTTACTTGGGTCAGCATTTGAAAGTGAACGTCTCGCGCGTCACTATAAAACTAATCGATCTCATTCCCTACACATCGATTTTGCAAAAATGTAAAGGAATCGGTTCAAAATCGATTAAATCGATTTTTTTAGCCAGCCCTAATTATAACATTTTACATTATTATACCAAATATACCAATAACTGGATTTATATGTGGCTGCTCAGTGAAGCAGTGGGTAGCACTGCTTGCCTTGCAGCAAGAGGGTTCTGGGTTCGATTCCCGGCCCAGGGTCTTTCTGCATGTTCTCCCTGAGCATGCGTGGGTTCTCTCCGGGTACTCCGGCTTCCTCCCACTGTCCAAAAACATGACTGTTACACCCTGCGATGGACTGGTGACCTGCCCAGGGTGTACCCCGCCTCTCGCTCATTTACTGCTGGAGATAGGCACTAGCGTGTCAGATGATGGATGGATTTATATGGTCTTGCTTTGATGGTTTTTTTTATAAGTGAAGCTCGATATTTTGTCATTTACACCGCTATCTGTTCAAGTCATTGTTTGGTCATGTGATGGGGATCGTGATGCAGTGCAGAAGTGTGGATATTTCTTTACATTTGATAAGATAGATAAACAGGTCACATCATCTTTAGGTTTTGAGAAATTATGACCCAGCATCATTCTAGAACTGTTTTTTTTTTTTTTTTTTTGGCATATGGACTAACCTACATTTCCACTATTTCAAAGTCTAATATCGTGGACTATTGGCCCAAACTAGCCCCGGTTTAGAAACCACCGACCTGGTTCAAACTAATTGTTAAGATTTTAGGAGAATAATGAAGTGGTAAAATATCCTCTTATTATTACAATTTTTCTGTAACTTGCATTCAGTAAATGAGTAACAATTTGTTTGCATCCTGAGTTCAGGCAGCGGCAGACTGAGAGAGAACGGGAATTTGAGCAGACTTCAAAGTTCAACATAGTGTACCATAGTCTGTGTTCTTTATAGTAGCGAACTTTAAACCTCTGTCTGTTGTCGACATGCTCAACTTGGCGGCTGTTGGAGAAACTGAGTTGATATTAAAATCATTATTTTCTGAGTAGAACCTAACATTTAAACATTTAGAATTTCTTTTAAAAGATGAATACATTGTTTGACAGCAAATAGATCACATAACGGGACATTCCCTCTATCCCTATGATAGATACGTGCGGTAATGATCACCGACAGTCAGACGGACAGAATTTTTTTTTTCCTCTTATATCTTTTCATAAAATGATTGAGAGCTAAAAAAAAATGTCATGTATGTTACACATTAGCAAAAACCAGAAACATTAGGTAATTCTTTTACTTTAAAGCTCAGGTGTTCATATCAAAAGGGATTTGAAAAGTTTTTTGCCTAAAGATAAACTACGTGTTAGACATGGAGGTTTCTTCTTCATGTGATTGTGGTGCAGCAGTTTAAATCCCACACTGCTCTGAGAGAAGAGCATTGAAGACAAAGATCCTGATAGACAAAATGAGCCGCATCAAGTCTTTTTAATCTGCTCGTCTTATTTAGATGATTCATCTAAATGGACTGGTTGGACAGAGTGTGCCCCTCTGATGTGACAGTGTTTGATCTCCTCAGCTGGCGAGTGTGATGAAGACCTATTTTTTCCTGAGGTTTAAAGATGTCATAAAAAAATTGATATATGTACTGTATGTCTCTTTGTATATGTTGTTTCAAATCTGACCACCAGATGGGGCTATTCTAATTTTAATATCACTTTTTTTTATCCATAGGAATCTGTAAGACAATCAAACAGATTATGAATCCAAAATACTTTGAAGCTGTTTTTATCTCCAACTGCTTGTTGTTGTTGATGCTGTGTCATATAAACTCTTCTCTTAGTTTGACCTTCTTTCTCTTTTCACGTTTTAGAAGAGAGTAGTACGTAGTTAAAATGAGTTGCAGCCTCTGTTTTGGAGGCTCCTTGCATGTTTTATTTCCTTGTTTTCCTCTTCTCTCTCCTTCACGTCTGTCTTCCATCTGTGTGCTTTCCATCCACATGTGAAAGCTCTTAGCCAGCTCTACACTTTTTTTTCTCTTTTTTTTCCCCCTGGGGAAGTGTGACAGCAACATTGTATTTGCAGTTGTGTGAGTTACTTGTTTATTTTGGTATAAGTGTCTCTGAATTCCTCGCTCACGAGTTTTTTTCCCTCTGATCTTTCCTGGTTTCGGTTTTTGGTGGAGGTTGTGCAGGGACGTGGGGATTTTTGTAACCCAAGGTCAAACATTTTCTAGGGGTGCTTGAGGCTAAGACCTAGGCCCGCTGGCTCTGCACCTGGAGGTCAGGCTGGAGCTTGGATGTGAGGCGGCTTTAATCAGCCGAGCTGCAGCTTCTGAGCCTTTACGTTATGGGTGCTCTTTTTGTGTGTGTGTGTTGCTCTGGCTTGGCTTGCCACTGCTTTGATCTGTGGGCCTTTGACTTCAGACACATCTGATTCAATTATCTTCATCCACCTGTTGACTTAGAGGCCCAAAAAATTGTGAGGCTTGGCCCCTCCATCAGAATTGCATAGCTCCACATGTGAGTGTGAATGTGAGCACACAATACCTTACTGCTTTTATTCAAACTTTTTATTGAACCATATTTAATTTTCATGCACATAATCCAAATAATAAACTACAATATATGTTGTTAACCAGCCTAGACACATGTGATGTGTTGAAATTTAACAGCTAAATAGGGATGTTTGCAGAGTTGATGTATAGTTTGTAATGATGACTTTGATAACTTGTAGTCGGCCTGAAACAGACCAGGTTAAGTTTTGCTTTAGGTTACTTAAATTAAAAATATCATTCTGATGGATGTTATAAGAACTTACACAAAACCACACTTCAGTTTTTATTTACACAAGACAACAACTCTAAAGTCCATGATTCAATGTTTGAAACCACTATGTTAGCAGAAACTTGAAGTGTTTTAAACTGTATGTTTTTTTTCAGTCTCTCACATCATTAGCAATGAATTGAAATGAATGTTTTTTCATGCTTCTCTTAAGTTCCCACCACAGCATTATAACCGGCTACAGGTTTGAACCTTTACTGATGGCACACCCGCTTCTTTCTCTTTTGGCATCATTATACCCAGTTTGGTCCACGTTTCAGCTGTTGGCTGAAGATCCTTCCATTTAGCTCTATAATACTTTGGTGTTTCCACAAGTTGATGGGAAACACAAAAGGTAAAAGAGTACATGTCTAGTTGTTCAAATCATTACCCGCCCACCACCATGCTGAAAGGTTAAAGTGAGCCTTTTTTTTTTTTTTTCTAATTTAGTTTCTATTGGAACTAACTTAACTCTAAATCTAATTAGCATTCAATCTAAGCTATCTGCAAATCATACCTAGCTAGACTTTGGATTACAAACAACAATAAAGCAAGTAATATTATATAAAGTTTCAAACAAATTTAAACTACCGTAGATTAAAAACACTACACTAATCTAGACCCAGTAGAGCATAGAAGAAAACATCGAGTCGTTAGCATCGATTTAGAACGAAAATGAATGGGGGGTGTTCATTCATGATCACATGACTGATCCTCCCTATAAATTTATGTAAGTTTTAATCTAAAGGATTCCAGTTGGTAGTTGGGTAAGTCCAACAGCATTAACAAGTTAGTTCTCAAATCTCATGTATATTGCACACATGCTACATAGCAGCAAAGACCAAACACCACTGTTGAATCTTCTCATGTCGTTTGCAGATGCTTCCCTCACCTCAGGATAATAAATGATTGAAACATTGATTCAGATAGTATTTAATTGACGGCCTTATTTAAGGTTCATACTTTACTATAAAAAAGCACAACAGAGATGTCACTGCAAAGGTCTTTTAAGAGTGAGTTTCTATTAAAATTGCAAACAGTTTTCAAACATGGGATGGAAGTTGATATTCCACCATATCTACTTCAGCCAGTTGCTTTCGAAACACCAGCATGCCAACGAGATGGGAAACGTTATGACAGCAGCTTCACCTTTAACACGCCAATGATGTCTTGTAGAGTCTATCAAGAGGTTACTGTGATTTTTTTTTTAAGTTACTTTGAGTATTGCATAGGTTGACTTTGAAGGGAATTTGCTCCAGACTGGATCAAGTCCTGATTTTGTTTGTTTATTCATGCTTGCACACGATCAGTTAGTTGAATAGAATGTATCAGAAGTAAAAGGCCATAAAGTTGTGCTTAAATTTTCACCCGCTGCTTCTCAAGCCGGGCTTTAACTTTGTTAGATTAAAGATATAATCATGGTTTCTGTTTTTAATAGTAAACCCGGTGGAAACTAAAAAGTTTGATCATGTCCTGATTAGGGATGGAACGGTTTATGAAAACCGTCCGAACCGTTTGGTTCGACTGTCTCGGTTCGCGTGTGTTTCGTTCAGTTCATGCGCTGCTCCATTTTCTCATAGGCGAAGCGTTTACACTCCAGAACAGAAGGTGGCGATACTGCGACCAAAGCCAACTACCAGCAGTAAACAAGAAGAAGAAGAAGCAAAGCAGCATAGCCGGGTGTAGCAGAAGAAAATCAGTTTTTGTGGAGAATTGTGTGCGTATGGCGAGTGGGAAAGAACAGGCGTTTGAAGACTTGCCAGCAGCACTTTATAGGTCTGCTGTATGGGAGCGCTTTGCATTTAGAGTGACCTACGATGACGGCGGAAAGAAAGTTGTGGATAAAAGTGCAACAGGGTGCAAGCATTGTGCAACACGTGTTGTACTATACAAGACATAATAGATTCTCCTAACAATCAACATATACCTAACCAAACCGAAAACCGTGACCACGAAACCGTGAACCGAACCGTGGATTTTGTGAACCGTTCCACCCCTAGTCCTGATGTGTAAAAATGCTGAACTAAAAACTGATTTGATTTTTAAATTAACAGATGGTTTTCCAAAAAGTTAAAACAATGATGAGAAATTGCCATTAAGTTATTCTACAGCATTTGATTATTTTCGCCTACAAAAACATGGGAAAATGTTTCTCATGAAGGTGTCTTCAATCTGGCACATTTAAGGAAATTAATTTCAAGAAACACAACTTGTATCTACAGTTTCTTATAAGAGTAGTTTGAACGACTACAGAGAACAAATTAGACTCATTACTTATCATGATGTTGGCTCCTCTTAACCAAACTGCTAATTTCTTAGCGGTTAAATTGTTGAAATAGAGAATAAAAATTTAAACATACTTTGCTTTATTTTATTAGTTGCTTTGACAAGATGCAGAAGAGCAAACAATTAGGTCACACCCAGCAGCTCTGATAGAACTATATCTTCTAATAAAAAAATCAACATCCCTGTCGATACATATACATTAGCTTACAGAAAGAAAAGAAAAAACGCACATCCCCAAACAGCAATCTATTGTTTTGTGATTTTATATGATAGACAAACACAAAGTACTTAATAATCTTCGAATGCCATAGAAAGAAGAAAAAGAAAATGTTTATTTGTTTTCCTCGGGCTATCACTTTCAGACTGCAGTTGATTGCAATTTCAACAGGATTTCCTTTTTTCTTTTGTCAACAGATTCAACTTTTACCCGTATCTCTCTGCCCTCATTCCTCATCTGTGTGCTGCATTCAGTGGTTCAAATTATGCCGTTTATCCACTAATAATGTGCTTTACTAGTCCTTAAAAATTCTTCACAGAATCACAATGTTTTCTCTGCTTAATTGCATGTTTATCTGGGTTTTGTTTTAGAGTGTCAGATTTAATGGGACTAAATTCGTAAGCAATAAAATGGTTGTTGAAGTGCACATCCTTTGCAAGATGCTTTTAGAATTACTAGCTTTTAATTAAAGTGGCGTATTTGAAACAGTACATCACTTCACCCAGAGGTAAACTTCCCAGAAACCATTAATTAAAACATTTGTTTAGAGTTTTCAGGGACAAGATGAATTAAAAGGCTTATTAAGATCTTCTAATATTTAGTTTTTTGTGTGTGAGTCTGACTTTTTTGATAATTGAGATTCAATTTAAATTGTACACAAACAAAGAAGGAAAATCCCATGTATTTTTCATAGTGCCACAGCCGCCCTTTCAGAAAGCCAAGTGATGTCTTTATAAGATGTTTTAAAATCTTATTTTCTTTTACTGTGGCTCCACATCCGCTTGGCATTCCAGCATTTATTCACTCAATTAGTGTTAGTGGGCTAATAACATCCTGTGTGCCGGCGCCTAATGAGATTGTTAGCTCAGTGATAGTGTGCAAGGGTATAAGGGTCTGCATATTTTAAAGGAGTGTGTGTGTCAGGATAGCTGCTACTTTTTTTACACCATGACAGACATGGTGAGAGACAGTCACTGACGTGTCTGATTGAAAGGGAATGGTTAGAGTCTTAGCCAGGCTTCCCATATGTTGCACATGGAAACCGAATGAAGAATGGCGTGGACATTTATTGTTCAGATGGGATGGATTGCAGACCGCAAACCATGCAACCAGTGCCAGATGTTGATGTGCTCATATGTAGGAGGGAGGGGGGCTGCCGATGCAAGCACATTCAGATACATGCAGGGAGGCACGAACAGACCGCAGGACTACACACCTAGATATTTTAGGTTCCATTCTTATGACATGAGTTCCTCTGTTTCTCTTTCAGGAGGATGCTGTTTGAGGAGAAGGTAGTTCCTAAACCAACGTCCTCCAGTCCACAAAAGCAGGGTTCCACAAAAGATGGAAGAAGGGTTGGTTTTTTTTTTTTATCTCCCAGCTGCAAAATATCTTACAGAAATGGTATAAATGAATGCCTTTCTGAAAAAATGCTCTGAATAGACATTTAATTATTAATGAAAAACATACTGGAGCGGTACTATAAAACCCTATTTTTGACCATACTAGGATGGTGAAAAACACTTTAACCCTGTCAGCTATTTATTTACACAAATGTTTTTTATTCATGGGAGATTTAAATGTGTTTGGTATGAGGTTTTTGGATTGCATGTTTGTCTTTTTCTCACACCTTATCACTGTTTAGGGTCTGACTCTACAACCCTCCCATCATCTTCTCGTTTTCCTCTTTTAGAATAATCAGACCCCATGTGATAAGACAAGTAATTAACCAAAACCCTGAAGAAGAGACTCTACCCAGCACTTTAACTAATGATCATTTGGTACAGCGTTTGTAGGGGAACACATGGTAGACATGGTGCTTGAAAGCTGGGGTGGTTTGTGTCCTACACCTCATAAAAAGACTGGCTTAGTTGGCATGAAAGTCAAAAAACAGCTAATTCATAACCTTATCTTTACTCCCAAAAATGTTAATGGCATGGTAAACTTGAAAATTCATCTTCCTTTAATGGTATGAAAAATTATCAAAGTCAGAATATGAGCTGCGTGAGTCCCTGTCCTTGTTTACTGTGACCCTTACAGATGGCCGTTGTTGGATGTGCTTTTTGGACACTCAGTTTAGGGGAATGTCCTTTGGCCAGTTGTACACTTACTAGTTTTTATTTTGTTTTTGTTTTTACACTAACTGATCAACTGTTGTGGCACATGACCTTCTTTACAACCATCTATTGCAAGATGTGTGATAGACGTTTATAATTGGCTATATGGTAACACTTAATAACCCTAACTATGTAGGTAGAGTAATTTGCGTAGGGAACTTATTTCCTTTATTTGCTTTCCTTATTCTGTCAGGTGTTAGCTGTCTACTGGTGCCCCTGATGTTCTCATCTCTCATTCAAGCTTACTTTCCAAAAGAAGATTTGCAATTTTCCCGCTATGTCAGACTCACCACCAGTTAGTGAAAATGGGGACGAGCACATAGGTCGGGCTTACGTAAACATATATCCAGAATGATTGACAATTAGGTGGACCACTTACTTTGATGATCCACCTGGAAAAAAAAACATCCTCCTATATACTTATGTACTTCCTATGTGTATATATATATATATATATATATATATATATATATATATATATATATATATATATGCAAACTTAAAATTCGTTAAAGGTCTTAAAGGGCATGTTTTCCAAAACTATAAAAGTGTAGGTTTTGCTAAATCAACCTTTCGAATGGCTTTAGGCACACATTGTGCCACCTGGCTTTTATTTGGTTTGGGATAACTGGGATAAACAGTAGCTATGCCTTGATCTCCTTTCAGTTGCTGTCTATTCTTATAATGGTTTTTTTAAATGAATGTTTCTTTTTGTTTAAATGAAGACTTGTGTAACATTTGTTATCATTGTGTCTATTTAACATGTAAATGGAGGAAGCCAAGTTGACATATTTTCAACTTTAGGCCTTCTTGCATGGCCATGAAAAAGGCTTAACTAATTAAAGATGATCTACCAGAACTATTTTTTTTCCTATTTCTTTTTCGTTGCTCTTCCTAAAACAGCTAGCACATTTATAAATAAAGCAGTAGGGCGATCATCTGCTAATATTTGCAGCCAGAAATAATTAGGAACATCTCTAAACTGTGCTTTAAATTTTGCTTGCCCTTCAAAGCCCATGATATGCTGATTTAAGCAGTCAGTGTAGTGCATTCCCAGCATTCCCATACGCTGAAATGAAACATTTATCCTGTTTGTCTGAGGTTGGAGCTTTGAGGTCGCATTACTATTCTAATCAGAGGAGGCATATAATCCTTAGCTATTCTATTCATCCATTTCCCTGTGCCAGCGCCATCCTGCTGAGGTCCTCCCAAGGTCCGCACTCCATTAGATTCTTATCACATTCAACAACGTCTCCGTTTCCTATTGCTCCTTCACCTTTATTAGATATTTCCCGTACTCGTGCTTCTGCTGCACAAAGTTGACTTGGGTAAGCAGATCTAGTATCAACAAAACCCCTGGAACCATTTGAATTATCGTGCATAATATGAATGTGAGGCCCAGCTGTAACAAAAGACTGAAACAATTTCCAATGGAGCGGAGTCTAGCTGCACATATACTTTAGGAATTTACTGTTGGACAGATATTATGTTCAGCTGCTTCACATCTGGAGAACTAAATGATTGAATGAACAGAATGGGAATATGTTATTGGATGTGGAATAAAGTGTTGTTGGTATTTAAGGAAGAAAGACTAGATTCATTTTTATAAAGGTGTTAGAATAAGTGAAAAGGCAGTAAGCCATCAGCAGCTGATCTTTGTGTTGTAAAACAATAAATAAAACATTTTTAGTATTTTTATTTTATTTTGTTTCACTATTTCTCTTGATGCAATTTTTTTTACACCAACTCTTTCTTCTCAGGTGGATGGGCTGCTCAAAGCAAACGCGTCTTGCGATGACAGTGACCTGGAGGCTTGCCTTAACAGCTGGAACCTTGGGGTGAGTTAAGGGGGATGCCGTTAGGATCCTGGGTACTGAGGGGGATCCAGCCAGTACCCCCACTTTAGTTCTCTGCAGTAAATGCAGTTAGTGCCAAACATCTGAAAAGTCTGAGAAGATGTCAGCTTTTGTTAGAAACAACAAAAAAAGAAGCTTTTTGTGCTTTGTGTCCTACCAGAATTACTTATTTTATTTCTAACCATAAATAGAGCAGCGTCAATTCATCATTTGGTTATGCATTCCTTTTTTAAATTCATATTAAACCCCAGATCTTGCCGTTAAAGAGATTAATATAAAGTGGCTTTATTCTAACAAAAATGTATATTTAAAAGGCAAGCTTGGAAAATACACAAAGCTTGGACAAGTCTGTTAAATGTATAATAAAAGTTGTACAAAAAATGGATTTAATAATGGTTAGAAACACGGAGCTGCACAACAAGTTCAAAGCTTTCATCCAGTTAAAAACAAAACATTAATTCTACACAGCATTATTCAGATTAAAATGGCGGGGCAGTTGAATAGTTTACCACAGGGTTCCTGCGGGTCCTTAAAAAGTCTTAAAAGGCATTGAATTCTTCAAAATAAAACTAAGGCCTTAATTGGTATTTAAATGTCTTAAATCAGTCTTTCATAGGTCTTAATTTTTAAAACATCATAAATAGGATTATATTATTAAGATTTATTTTTGTAATCTAAATAAAACATTAAAATTGACATTTTTTTTTATTATTTAAAAAAAATAACGGCTCGCCATTATTGCTTCCATCCCAATAGCGGAACCAATAAAGCGTTGCTGTGGCCGGGACATTTGGGAGATGCACCATTAACTTTTTGTCTGGAAAATATGGGCAAGTGTAAATGTTAGAAAAATTGGCTATCCAGCCAAGAGTTTTCTCCATGGCTAAAACCAGTACCAGGGGACATACGTGAGGCACAGTGTATTTTGTGTAAGAACTTATTCAAGCTCGGAACGATGGAAATTAAGGCAGGGGAGTCGCACATGCGAAGCACAAAACACAAAGCGTCAAACTTGAGTTACTGAGAAACAGCCGGTATTTCTCAGTTTTGTTCCACCCTTGTCTCTGCAACACCTCCACTTATCACCATATCAAACAGAAAACAATACAAAGAAAAAATGGCAGAATTGCAACAGGTGGAGGACGAACTGAAGAATGCATGCAGTACCATGCTATAGCTGCAAAAAATACTTAGCACTGGTTATGTTGTGGCTTTAAAATTGATTTGTTTTGTTCCCTGCTAAAAGTTTGTGAATTCAGTTAAATATATCTGTCATTTGTGTGTTTTTAGCTTTCTTCCTGTATGGGAAGTGTTTGTGTTTCTTGTGAATTTGGTCTTAAATTTTTATTCCAAGTTGCAATAAAAAGTCTTAAAAAAGTCTTGAATTTAACTTGCCTTATGCTGTAGGAACCCTGTACTAGCTATCTGAGGTCATATTTCACATTGGATTAGCTTTTTGGTAAATACTTTTTTAGTAAATCATTAGAACTTGTCAGAATTCTCCTTAATGTGATCAGAGGAGAAGCAGACAAACTATGACAAACTTTCTCCTGTTGTTTTTGTTGCCCTGGAGGGATGTTGGTATCCATCATCAATATTACCGGTACTGCCCCTTCTGAAAACATACAACCAGCAGCAAAATGGAGATAAACTTACACTTTGCAGTGTTTGTTTCTATTTGCTGTTTGGTGGATGAAATACGTTGGGCAACACTTTTATTATAAAGTATATCTCAGCAGATCGCTTCCATAGGAAGCGGAGGCCATCACTTAGAGCCTGTAATTACTATTGACTGAATGCTTTCAGCAGTTATCAGCCTCCAAAGTACTGTCTGAGTGAGGTACTCTGAACCGCAGCAGTATGGAGATACTGAGCTACCCGGACACCTTTGAGCAAATAATGAAAAGAGCCTTTTTCTTTAGTCCTCCTTTAGTCCTCCTCCTCCTTTTGGCATTTCACTGCTCTTTTAGGTAGTGAGGGTTGTGTAAACTGTACAGAGGGAGATGTGTGCACCTGTTTTATCTCCTCTGTCTAGAGAGCTCCGGGTCAGGGCGTGATAAGCAATCTGCCCTCATATCTTTTATTTCCCTTCTCCTCACCTGCATGACTCTCACTCCCTCATTCTCTCATTTTGTGTCTCCCTTTTGCCTTTCAGCTTGCTCCTACGTTGCCTACACAGGGATATTTTCGCTGAACCCCCAGAGCGACGCCTTGCGTATTCCTAGGTTGTTTTCTGTTCTGTCTCGTGTTTCTTCCCTTCCGTCTGTCCGTACATCTTCAGCCCCCTCAACCCGTCTTAGGGTAATCTGAGGAATCTATCTGCAGACGTGAAGCTGCGCACTGCACCGCTCTGCTCTCCTCTGTGTTGAAACACTGATAAGAAGCATTGCTTGGCAACGCTCCCCCAAGCCTGCATCTTTCAAATCAACAGATGTTCCTTCACACACACACACACACACACACACACACACACACACACACACACACACACACACACACACACACACACACACACACACACACTCTGCTCAAGTTTTATGGATGCAGAGCTTCAAAGTGCCCAGCTCCTACGAAATTTTAGCAGAGCCAAGAATGACTCTATCTGGAACATCTTTGGCTTTCATTTCAATGTTCTGAGGCAGCCTATATTAGTTTGTCATTAATTTCTACTTTAATGGGATGTAGTCAGCATACTCTATCACAGTGACCACAGCCAAAAGCTTTAGGAGTGTGACGTTACATACAAGGCATAAACTCTGGCCTTGATCTAAAACGGCCACCCAAGAAGAAAACAGGAATGCTCTCAGACTTGTAAGTGTAAGCAAGTAAGGCAGAGATTTGTGTTATTGGAATGAGGGCATCAAAAAGTAACGCTCTTTGAATGGATGTTTGGACACCTAATAGAGCCACAGAGCCCTCCTGTGATCTCCTGCAGTAGTAAACTTCTACTTGCAACCAAAATTAACCGAAATGTCAGGCAGACTTCAACCCAACAAACACAAGACTAGTGATAACCTCTAAGGTGTTTTCTTGTTTAGGCAGTTTTGGGAGAACATAAAATATATATTTTTTAAAGAAGGTCTAAAAGTAGACGTTGGTTTCATATTTCTGTGTGTAGATGTGAGCCACGTCTTTTCTTATTCTTTGATACGGAGCTCCGTCTCTCCGTAATCTGCATGCGTCATGTTCCTGTGTTGCTGGGTTTGCCTTGTGAGAGATGCCTGAGCATGGCCCGTGTTATAGTTCACAGTGTTAGTGGGATTCTGTAGCAGAGGGCTCACCAACATGGCACCAAGGGGCCCTCAGGGGCCTCATGGGGAGCCCACAGCCACTTCTGAAAACAGCACAGCTCATCAGTGGGCTAAGATTGAATTTTTTATTTTATTTTGTTACCCTTCTTTTTTAATCATTTATAGAACATTTCATCATTTTACACACTATTTTAAGTATTTATAGATTTAAAAATGACAATATTAAAGAAAATTGGGAGTTAAAAGAAACAAAAAAAATATGTTTATTATGTATCAAGTTAAGGTGAACACTGATCCCTCCCACCATCCTTCCTTCCATCCCTCCTTCCTCTATTCCTTCAAATCCTTCCTCCCTCGTTCCATCCTATCCCTCCTACTTTCATTTTTTCCCTCCCAATTAAAATGTTTATTATGTATGAAGTTAAGGCGAACGCTGATCCCTCCCACCATCCTTCCTTCCATCCTTCCATCTCTCCTTCCTCTATTCCTTCAAATCCTCCCTCTCTTCCTTCCTTCCTTCCTTCCTCTTTCCATCCTATCCCTCCTTTTTTCATTTCTTCCCTCCCAATAAAAATATGTTTATTATGTATGAAGTTAAGGTGAACATTGATCCCTTCTGACCATTGGGCAGTATTGGTAACTCTTCCTTTACCTCAGTACCCATGAAGTTGCCCTCGGCCTAAAAAAGGTTGGTGACCCCTGCTGTAGCAGTATGACTGCGCCACCTATGGGTCTGGCATGCTTATGACAGCAGTTTCAGTAGGGCTGCGTGCGCTCTTGCTCACCGCACTGACTCTAAACTATTTATGAGAAGAGATACCATGTCTGTCTTTATGTTGACAAAGTAACCAGGTGGATCTTTACTTCTAGTCTTACTAGCATTGTTTCTATGATGATGTGCTGCGCTTACAGCTGAACTTCGGCTGCCGTGCGCAGTGAGGAATATTTGTTCGACCAGCAGGCTCTTGGCCTTCCAGCAGGGAAGAAAAATGAAGGAAAAGCTGTGTGTTTCTGAATTCCCCTAACTCTATAAGCCATGTTTGTCATCGTGGTCCCTGTGAAAACGGAGCTGTTTCACAAGCCGGAACTCTTCAATCTGCTCTCTGGACCTGAGGGTTTCT
Organism: Cyprinodon tularosa; assembly: GCF_016077235.1. NCBI lineage: Eukaryota > Metazoa > Chordata > Actinopteri > Cyprinodontiformes > Cyprinodontidae > Cyprinodon > Cyprinodon tularosa. The sequence goes on from NW_024039363.1 coordinate 720,033, forward strand.
TGCACCCACAGTTTGTTGCTGTTACAGCAAACAAGTCACTTGCAAAGTGCAAATGCTCTGAACCAAGTAGCATGCACAGCACAGATCTCGTCCTGTCTAAGCGGGCGATCAATCGCTGCCAGTCTGTGCGGACATATTGGCCTCAAAGCTTTATACTCGCAAACAAAACCCACAGTCTCTTTGATGTTATGGGTGCTGGTATCTCCAGTATTACATATTTTAGTCCAGGGTGGAGCAATATGGATGAAATATGTATCACAATATAAGCTTTTCTTGTCAGTTAATATGAATGACTCTGTTTTGCTTATTAGAATTAAGGACCAGCTGAAAAAAAAGTTGAAAATCTATTTAAACATAACGTTTAAAAGAGATCTTATATTACTCATATATAGGCAATGTAAATATCCTCACTATATACTTTTTTTATAATAAGAGGCCACACATCCTGCTGACATATTACTTTTGACAAAGGCCTGTTTTGTAAACCCAAAAAACTGTTTAAAACAGCTGGTAGTCATTCTTTGTAGTTTTAGATGACATGTCATCAGCTATTCCACTTCGGTTTGGCTCCAAATCCTCTTATTATGTCAGGGAATTGGACTTAAAAAAGTATTTTCTGCTTTAAAGAGAAAATCATGGAAAGCAGATTGTGATTTATGCATTACATACATTTTAAGCTATTAAGTTGATCTAGCTCCAAAATAATTATTAATTAAAATGTTTTATTTTAGTTTCTTTGTTGGAGCATCGCTTTATGTTAAACAGTAGCTAAATCACTGTTCTCTCTAAAATAGAAAACAAAAATGACATATTTTTCCCTTTGCTGCTTTTTTAGTTTTAGTGGGTGAATTAGCATGCTATCAGCAGATGTGTTTCATTGCTGAGTCCTTGTGATTATACCTTTTTCTATTTCCTTACAAACATCCACTGGGTTATGTATGCAGGAAGTCCAAGTTTAGCGTGACGCTGTGCCAAGACAACACCGCAGGATTTAGTCTGCATGTCCTACTTGCTCTGTGGGCCCGTGCTCAATCAGATCTGATTACCGGGTGTTTCTGGCTATTGGTTTGAGATTTCATCCTGGGCTCCACTTTATGAAAATATGTCCTTTTATTCACAATGCCTGTTGAAGCTTTAGTCTAATGGACACAGAGTGGGTTCTTTTTTCTGATCCTATGCTTGTATTGTGATAATCAGAGTAACCATTCTTTACCTCTTTAAGGTTGACTATGTCTCTCACCCTGAAGCAGCAGATTGTGACGTTATCCAGCCATTGTAGCTGCTGATTTTTTACTCCAAAGTCCTTAAATTCTCCCAGGTCCTGTTCCCTCATCCTCTTTTTATTTTGGATTAGCTTTGAGTGGGTAGCACCATCTTAAAGCATTGATTCTCTTTTTTTTTTAATAACACAAAATAGAATCCCATTTTCTCCTGTTCCCACTCTTTCTGTTTGTTTTGGAGATTAACGTTGGAAGTCGTTGCCGTCATTCTGAGATTTAGGTTCTTACTTTAAAAGGCTGTGATGTGGATGTTAGATGTGAGCCCCCACAGATGGCTCTAAAGCATCAGAGAGAAGCGCTGTATGATGATATTTTTGCAGCTTGTGTCACAGTTAGCGAGCCTTATTGATGTAAAGCCACCAAAGTCACATGGACCGTGACCCGCTTACTTTCAGGTGGTTAACCTGCTTACACTTTTCAGTCCAATGCGTCCCATATTGTAAGCAAAGAGCATGCCGAGTCAGTGTTTGGCAGGGTTGTATACGCTTTGGTCTCCATGTGATGGTAAACAGAGTGGGGATAGCTTACAGATTAGCGGTCTTCAGTGTTGACAAAAGGGACAGCAGAGGGGGAGCCGAGAGCGGAAACAGAGCCGGCCACACACACAAAGCCTTGAAGTTGCGCGACGGTTCTGTCTCTCTAAACAGACAGGAGTTGACGGAAGAGGCTTCAGCCACAAAACTAGACTTTGATGTGCTGTCCACATTGTTTATGGCATACTCACTGCTTGGGATGGATTCTGGTAGTTTTGGGGCTTTGTTAGGAGAGGCAGAGAAGAGAGAGGTCTGAATGTTTTTCTCTCTGCTTTCAGATTGAAAACCCCAGGTATTTGACGGAGAAGCCCATTCCCTTACTGTCACCAGTAAGTTGTGTCAGGTGTCTTTTTTTGTTTACTCTTTTATCGTCTTTGAGCTCTTCAATCATTTCATAACCTGTTTTTTTTCCTTCTTATCTCTGTAGATTTTGAAGTCAAGCTTTGAGCGGAATAGTGCCTTTAACTATGAACACGGCCTACAAAGCAAAGAGGTATGCAGCTCAGCTTGAAAAAGGCCCAACCAAATGTAAAGCTGACTGCTTTGATCAGATCAGATCAGATGCCGTATATAAGTAAAAAAAAACAATGAATGGTTTTCAAAAACGTCCAAACAGAGATCTGAAAAGTATGGCATGCATTGGTTATCTTCCATCTTTCCTTTGGCTCCCTGAATAGAAATACTTATGTCATAACGCCTCCTCAGTATGAACTTAACAAAAATTTAAAGCAGGTTGAAATATCAGACATTCGATGAACGTTTGTAGATTTTATTGAGTAATCAGAATATGATACCAGTGAAAAGCCAGCTAAGTTACTTAGCTAAGAGGAACAGCTAAGTAATTTTGGAGGAGCTCAGACATCTGCTGCTCATGATAGACACCATAAATATTAGGGGTGTAAATTACATCCATCATGGTGACTGATTCAGTATCGATTTCATGACCCAACGATTCGATTATTTTCAATACCCACGATATGATTCGATTCAATTAGTTGGTTCTTTTTTTTTTTTTACACACCTTACAGGCTAGACAATGTTTCAAATTTAAAATAAATAAATGTAAGCTGTAATATCAGTATGCATTTTTTTGTAGAAACAACAGCAAATAACAGAAGTAGAAAAGTTGCACTCCACCTAGGCCTATTAAAACCTCATTCACTGAAAAATAATAATGCCCCTGCGTTATAGACGCTAAAAGGCTTTGCATCAAAAAATACTGAACAAAATCAGTGCAATGGTGGAATGCAATACCTCGGCTCCAGACGTCCCCACCCCCTCCAAAGACGCTTCCCTGCACCTCTTCCAAATTGTAGGTGAGCGCAAACAGTGCCGCAGACAGGAGGCCGGCTTTTTTTGCTTTTATGTCCGAAATTGCGGAAAACAAACCAGGAAGTTTGACCCGCTAGAAGAGCGAGCTGCGTGAGAACGCTGGGACCCTTTTTCCACCTGCTGCTAGAGTATAACCAGGAAGCGCGGTAGGAGGGCAAAATAGGTTTAGTGCCACCACAGCACGGGAGGTAGAATTACACCCATGAGCAAGTAGATAAAAATAGACCGGAGGGGGAAAAAAACATGAATCAATACTCTTGCGGACGTATCGATGCATCGGATCTTTGGCTGTTGGATAGATGCATCGATACAAAACGATTATTATTTACATCCCTACTAAATATACCAACTTAGTAGTGCTTTTCAATAATTTGGCCTTTTAATGATGAGCAGCAATGAGAAACCTGTAGATAGGAGCTGAATTTATTTCTCGTTTTGATTAATTAATGACACATATAAATTAATTGTTTCATAAGATATTTATTTATTGTATTGCGACACTCATCATCCTCTAAATTATAGAGCTAAAAACTGAGAACTTCTTAAAAGGTCTGGAAAGACTGAAGAGTGGAGTAAAGGGTAACCTTCCAGCAGGACACCCACCCTAAACATAGAGCCAGATATGTAATAAAGTGTTGTCAAATTAAAGAATATCCCTGTGCTATAATGGCCTAATCAAAAACCAGACTGACAAACATGTACATTTAAGGCAAAGACACCTGATTTAGAAAGAGCTTTTTGATTAAAATGGGACCCTATGTTTAGGTTCAAAGGGTACAAATGCTTTAGAAAGGCAGAATACATTCCCATCCTTTAGCTTTTTCTATGTAGCCTACTTTTATATGACAGCAAGAGTATTAAATGGACAAGTCAAATCCCCGTCTGCTTTAAGGTGTTGGATACACCAAAGTCATTTCTAAACACCCATATACATGGCTTATATTGTTGGAATGGCCAAGCCCTCTGAGAAGACAGAAATATTCCCTACCTCCTCCGATGACTCTCTTTCTTTCCTTATGTGGATTTAAGCAGAAAATCCTATTCTGAAAGCATGCTTTGAAGTCCCGTCTGACCCTCCCCAACACTTCCAAACCTCCAGTCATTTCTTCCACCAAGCACCTTAAACGCAGCGTTAAATATAAAACTGAGCATGACTCGTCTGTAATCGTCATGGCTTTTTTGCGGCTGCTGCAGTCACTTTGACGGCTTTGCTGTGAGGAGGATGCAGTGTGGAAAGGGCTTCTTGGGGATAAAGGGAGACAAAAAGACACTTAGGACATAGAGGGGAGATGTTCTTTACGTCCCATAACACTGTTTGCTGATTGTTCTTTAACCTAAAATGACATGGCAGCGATATCTGTAACCTGATGTAACTCAGCTACTGAAAAAAGAAACATTAGAGAAACATCTTTGGCTTTTTGATCCTGCCCTTGACTGGCTGAACGGCTTAGTATGGATGAACGTCATGGGAATTTATTCTCTGCACTGAAAGCTTAAAACACCTGTGATCTGATGCTACAGAATATAATGTTACGAGTGATTTTACTTTCTTTTTTCAGAGGTTTTTTGTTGCAACTGTATGAAGTTTAGCCAAGCTTATGTATAAACATTTTCCAAGTCGAAAGCAGTTGGGATGCAATCCAAATATTTGCTAGATGATGAATTAACCATGCCAGATTTTATTTAAACTAACAAAATGCTCAGATGTTTTTGAAAGTTAATCTGTGCATACTGTAGTTTCAAAACACAAAAAAAGTTCATGCAGAAGAGCTAAGCATTTTCTTTATTTTATTTTTTAAAGATATTTCAGTTTCTATCAAATCCCTTCCTATTAATTAGTCGACAGGAGCATCCAAGTCTGCTTTTGGGTACAAGCTGCCAGCATCTTGTGGTTCTATTTACTACAAAGGATGAGCCTAGAAACCTGGTTAGAAATGGGAAGTAACATTTGGTGTCACATTGTGACATGGAACATTTTATGAGTTAAAGATTTGTTCTGTAAAAATCTCACCCTAAGTGCGTCAAACATCTGTGCCAACTGACCAAGTTTGCTCCCTTCATGGATTGGGATCAGGAGCCGCACGAGATCATTGATTTGACTGCAAATGGCCCCCAGGCTACATTCCTTTACCAATAGTGTGAGAAGGCCCCCACTACGAGCAGACCTTTTTTTTAAGCAAAAACTGTTGAGTTATTTCTACTGGTGCAAAATACAAGGCAGAGAGAAGAACCCAGATGGACACATTAGAAACAGGAGGTTTTGTGGCAGAAGTAAGGCATAGTTTTTTCTTTTGATGTCTAGATTGGGGAAGTGTAAGCTGAAGAGACCGTCTTTGTCTTTTATTGTTTTTGCCTTGTTCAGAGATGAGGTTTACTAAATAAAATGAGAGGCACCCTACTCCACTATCATAGCAGGGCCCCACATTTTTTATGATCAGTGCCAAAAGTCCACACCTGAAGTTAATTAAGAGGGATTTTTAAATCTTTAATTAAAATAAATTTTGTAATACTTCATTAATCCCATAGGTAGGGATGGGAATCGAAAACCGGTTCCTGTTCAGAACCGGTTCCGTATTTTCCGATTCCATGGCATCGTTTGGCAGCTCGCTGAATGATTATTTTTTCGATTCCCGCAGCACCAGAGCCGAGAGCGCCGGCTCTGGGGAGCACGACTTACGTCACGTTTTTTACGTAAGTTACGCAACTTACGCAAGTTACGCAAGTTGGAAGAACTATTCGAGGAGGAAGACAACGCGCTGCGGTCACTTTGTGAATCAAAGCCCCGTCTTTCCTTAGCCCAGAGGGTAGATCAGGAAATCCAGCTCTATAAAAGCTTGCCCTCCATACCCTGCAGGGATAGCGCCACACTGTGGTGGAACAAGCAAGATACGCTGCCCTTGCTATCTGGACTGGCTGAAAACTACCTCTGTGTGCAGGCTTCCTCCACCCCACCTGAGAGGGTGTTCTCCACGGCTGGAGACACCTTAAGCCCTGAAAGGTCCTGTGTCCTTCCAGAAAAAGCAGATATGCTCATCTTTCTGCAAAAGAACTGTTAATTTTCCCTACTACTGTTTTATAATTAGTATTTTTTGTTATTTAAAATAGGTTATTATCCCATCATTTGTTATTAGACATTGTTGGTTATTAAGTTTGTTCTTGTATTCATTTTTCATTTAAACACAGATGTTACTCCATTTTCACATTTCCTGTGGACATCTTGATCTTTTTGAGTTTGTAAGATTAGGCAAAAGTTAAGTAAACAAAGTTGATTCTGATAATCAAACTGTTTGTTCTCCTTTTTCCCCCAAATTGGAATCGAAAAAAGAATCGATTAAGAATCGAATCGTTTCATAGAATCGAAAAGGGAATCGGAATCGTGAAAATCTTTTCAATTCCCAACCCTACCCATAGGGAAATTCGGTAAGTTTCTTGCTTAATCTCAAATTAAACACAATTCAGAGTTTTTTTTGTACTTCAATTTCAACATCTTTCCATAAATATCTTGTTATGCAATGCACAAAAAATAGAGAAATAGAAAAATAGGGAACACCAAACAATACATAGAATGAATAAAATATTCTTATTAAATACTTTGTTCTGTGCAAAGTTAAATGTCCCAACAACATAATCATACAAAAGTCATCAATGGCAATCCAATTTTTTAACCAATGAGGCCTGGATGTGGAGTCACACACAAATTTTTTGCTAACAAACATTTCATTTAATAGTAGTGAGTTTCAGACAATCATTGAAGTTCGCAGAGAAAAAGTGTCTAAGAAGTGTATGAGAAGAAAAGAAATGCCTGAGAAGAGGCAGATATATCCCAGAATGCTTTGCGCAGAGAGCGCTCCTCGCAAAGCATTATGGGATTTGCTGTCAGAGCAGCCTGCTATTGACATAGGCTGTCACTACCGAACAGTGGCGACAAAGATGCCGCAAGCAACACACGGTGGAGGAACAGTTACGTGAACAACAATGACCAAAAAGTAGTGATCGTCTGTCGTAATGGTGAGTTAATTGAGTTTACTATAAAGTCCACTATATAGTCTCCACTCTATATAGTGATTGAGGGATTTAGGCGTTAGGGCGGACGTTCGGACACAGTAAGATTGAATGAGCTATGAGAACAGCATCTTTTAAACAGAGCGTGCACGAGGACAAATGGGCTCCCGTACAGTATGTTCTTGCATAGGTTTAATATATAAATAGGTCTCTTAATTGCGAAAATCCTCCACAATACCTTCAGTGTGAACCTGCTTTCATTTGTGAAGATCACAGGACACCAGTGACAAATTTGCCAATCCTGGTGTTATCTGACAAATGCCAAGCGACCTGCACAGTGGAAATTGGTATGGTCATCCTATGCTCATGGGATCGGTTTCTAACTGCTAGTGCAGACACATGCACATTTGTGGCCTGGTGGAGGTCTTTTCTCTTCAGGCAGAGGTAGCGGTCCTGCTGCTGGGTTGTTGCCCTCCTACGGCCTCCTCAATGTCTCCTGGTAGCGCCTCCACCCTCTGGACCCTGCACTGACAGACACAGCAAACCCTTTTTGCCATAGCTCACATTGATGTGCCATCATGGATGAGCTGCACTACCTGAGCCACTTGTGTGGGTTATAGAGTCCATCTCATGCTTTTGTATTGTGTTGTTTACGTGTCTCCTTTATTTTTTGGAGCAGTGTATATAGACACCCCTGAATGCTCTTTGCAAGGATGTGTTGTATACTGTTCTTTGATTACTTGATTGGCTATATTTTTGTTAATAAACTCCTGAAACACACATAAAAAGTTTACACTAGAATTTTTGGAGAGAGACATAAAGAAACCTAAAATTAAGGTCAGTAGATTTATACCTAAACTAAATATATAATACCTTTGTTTTTTCCCATATCCTGAGGGCTTTCCCTAATCCTAACGTTGGCGGATGACAAACCTAAACCTAATGTCAGTGGATTTAGGAAACCTTAATTAAATTCCAGTTGGGACCGATTTCAGACATCTGGGACCAACTTCCAGCAATTTCTTTTGGCCCTTTGTTATACTTCTGGCATTGTCCGCAAAAATGGCAGCCTACTTCCCTCACAGTGGAGTACTCTTGAATCATTTTGAATTGTGGAGATACAGTAAATATTAAATTGTTTGATGTTATAGTCTAATTTCCATTGATTTTGTTTATAAAATGGATTAGGACCTCGATATCAATTCAAAACAAATATGAGATACTTCATGCTTGTAACCCACACCAACATTTCTAAACAGCAGACTAGGTTTGCTCAATTATGGAGAAATGTACAGTCTTGTTTATTTTTACTTTTAAAAACAATAAAAATGTTTGGAGAAACAATGTCTTGATTAATTTTGAAAAAGAGTAAATGTCTTCTTTTTTAATATATTCTTTTAAATTAGCCGGTAAATACATATATTCAAATTTATGATCATAAATATTAGTGGTGTTCCCATGGATCAGCACCCCTCAAAATTGTCCCAATTTTGATGATTGTAGATCACCAATCAGCACCATCTTTTGATACCAATCACCGAAACCAATCATATGTATCTCTTACTTGGCAGCCTGTAGTGGCTGTGCCTGCAGCGTCTGTCCCTATTTTCCCTCACTCTGCAATGCAACAGTAAATCCTAAAACATTGACATGTCACACTTTTGTACTTTGTAAATAACCTGAAATTTGCATTTAGTAATGGCAAAAATTCGTCTGAGGTTAAGCACATCAAAATGTATCAATACACCGATTGCAACGTGACATTTTAAAAAAGCAAAGTATGACAAGTTATGCAGGGGCACTACAGAAGAAAAGACTGCGAACGAAGCAGCGCACAATTATACCTCCTCCATGAGGTTTTTGCATGGTTTGTCTAAATTAAGGGGATTTTTTTTATTCAGATTTGCAAGATCACCGTTGTAACATTTCTGCTTAAATCAAAAAATGAAGAGCCAATCGGTGTGATCGGCCCTCTAGGATATCAGTATTGGGATCGGCAGCAAAAGTTCTGATTTAGCATCCCTAATAATTATGTATACAGTTTATTTATATAGCAGAAAATTCAAAGAACGTGCCACCTTAAAGAGACATTACAGAATTGTATGATGATACTGCCACCTGTGACCAAAACACAGAACTGCAGCACCCTTCTGCTCGTCTTGTAACTCTTTACTTTTATCACCTTACCTGGTCGCTTCTGAGTATTCACAAAAATCATCTTAAAGATAACGCTTCAGTTGTTGGTTAGGTTGGATCCATTTAACATGGACATGCTTGACGTCACATCTGCGGAACAGTGCCGGACCTTCTGACCCAAAGTTAATTGAGGAAAATAGGCTACAGCCTTATGGATGCATCGGGACTGAACTACTGAGATTTAAACCATGTTTTAGTCATAAAAGGGTAAAAAATAAAAGACAGTTTTAAAGGTATTTTTCTGTAAAGACATACAAAATCTCTCTCTTAAGGTGCTTTAGAAAGACATTTCAGAAAGATCTGTTACATTTTTACCTTCCGCAATCCAGCTGATTGCACAGACATGGGCAATGTGGAGTCAACAAGTAATCTCCATGTCATGTATTTAATCTACCCAGATTTTAATTCACGGTGAAGATTGGACTCACCTGCTTCAGTGGCTGGGTAGAGCAAATACATGACATGGAGATGACTTGTTAACTCCACATTGCCCATGTCTGTGATTGCATCAAGTTATTTACCCTTCTCCCAGATGTGCATATTGTGACAGTAGATATTCGCTTATTGTGTCATTGATTCTACAGCAATCCGATCATGCAGCCTTCTGCTGAGGCCCCGGAAGGCTGACTGGAGGTTCAAAGAGACAGAAGCAGACATGCAAAATCAACATGGAAACAATGATTCATAAATACTTCCTAGGTTAGAAAAGGTATCGGTAAATTAGCTCAACAGGTGGCTCAGTTTTGGGGGAGTGGCGGTCTAGAGGTTAGGGCATAGATCTTGGAATCCTGAGGTCCTGAGTTCGAGCCCCACTCCCACAGACTGCCACTCTGGGTCTCTAAGCAAAACCCTTAACCTCACACTGCTCCCTGGGTGCCCCACAATGGCAGCCCACTGCTCACCAAGGGGATGAGTTAAATGCTGGGAGTTCATTACTTTGCTTTGTACTTGTGACAATTAAAAAAAGCTAAAGAAAAAAAAGTTAATATAGAAACATTTAAGCAGATGAACTCTGAGCCAGTTTTCTTGTCCATAAGGATGAAAGGGAACACATACAGTACAGGTGGTCACAGTAAGAGCTATATCTAGTAGAGAAACAGGACTAAGCACTGAACAACAGGCCCAACTTTATCATCTACAATTGCAGCTGTTGAGATGCACCACCCTTCGTTCCCAGCTGACATTTCCATTTCTTTAAAATAGCTTTCAGTTATGACCTGAGGTTGGTAGTAATTAGTTACATTTACTTGAGTAACTTTGAAAAAAAATGTACTCTTAAGAGTAGGTTTACTGTGCCGTGCTTCCTACTTTTACTTAAGTAATATTCTTGTATTGTATCACTACTCCTACTTGAGTAAAATCTCTGACTACTCTGTCCTCTGTGAGTAATTTAAATTATTACAAAATCGGGTAAAAAGTAGACTTTAAGAGCGGAAGTTACTTACCCTGCCCTAACATGGTAAGAGAGTATTTCTTTTGCACAAATTTGTTCTTTTAAAGTATGAAATTTATTTGTATTCTTTAGATATTTGAGTCTTTAAAAGGCCAGAACTTGCACATTAAGTCTGTTTGCCAGCTTCATTTATAAACATTAAATCTGTTTTTATTATCTATCATTTATTCAGTACTTTTTTACTTAAGTAATTTCTTTGATGACAACTTTTTACTTTTACTAGAGTTAAAAAAATGGTAGAGTAATTCTACTACTTGACCTACCTCTGAGTAAGACTATTTTATTTTTTTTTTTTTCAGTTTTAAAATAAAAGCTTATTTTTTGATAGTGGTGCTAATTTATTGAAATACTATTACTGCGAAGTTGACAATGGCATAATCTCAGCAGTGAAAAACAAGCTGAAATGCATGCAGGATATGTTCAGGACCTACAGCATGAAGGGCAGCCGTAGCCCCCGTATCTACAGACAGCTCAAATCCATCAAATAAGAGCATAAAAAACACCTTTAGTGTTGACACAGCTTGACTATTGTTTATGCCCTTCACTGGGAGTCTATGTGTGCAGGGCATGCCTTGAGGTGGAGCATTTCCCCATAAGCTTTACTTACACATATGTGACAGCTTATAGGTGAGTTGTGGAGGATGTCTTGCAGGAGCACCAAAGTCCCACTAATCCTAGAGCATACTCTGAAAGTGCTTAGTGTTAAGAGGGCCGGGCCTTTATTTGGAAATTCAATTAAACTGTGACTGATGAGTCAGTTTTAGCTCAGTGCAGGCCTAAGGCTAGAGATTACAGAAGATACTGACAAAATGATTAAATCACACAGCCTTTCTTTTAGACTTTGTGTGTACATGCCATCTTGAAGCTTTTCCCTCAGTGCCTGACCTCAGGAAAAGTTGGCAGCAGGCTGGTAGATGTGTGTCAAGCAGTTGTTGTGTAATGGTCGCAAGCCCCTGACTGGGGATCTGACCCCTTTGCTTTCTTATGCCATAATGAGGCAGTCTCTCTAATCTGCGACTCCTCTGGGATGGCGCTTGGGTTCTGAGCCTGTGATTTAGAGGGCCATGGCCTGTCTTATCTGATCGCTTTTCAAAGCTAAAAAAGAGTAACCTTGTGAGTCTCAGTAGTTTTTACGGGGACTAGATCTGCAGCTGGCTTTCAAGATTGTGCTTGAGGTAGGAAGCCATTGGGGATTTAGTGTGTTTCATAATAATAAAGTTGCTATTTCAAACACATCTCCTCTGTTCTTGTTACCTTTGTGCTTTATGGATTTATATCAGAGAAATTGATTGATATTCTCTCAGTCTCATACTCACTCACTCTCTTGTCTGTTTATAAAGCTCCTTGTCAAAATAAAGTGAGATAGAATTGTAGCCAGAAGGTTTGTCCAGCCTTATTATCTAGAAAGAGAGATATAAAGTAAGATGCTGCTAAGTTTAGGAAATGTTCTGTAAGTGTTCTTCAGCAGATACAACACAGCAGCTGAATGGGATTCCTCCACCTTTTTATCTAATGATTCCACAATTTTCATAAACCACTAAAGTTGAGTTGTTTTTTCTTTTTTTGGTGCCTTTTGAAATGGAATCTACAGGGATGGAAAGATGGACTGTTATAGAGATAGATGAAATGAAAGAAAAAAAATAGGGAATATATGTTATGGCCAGGGCTCGATGTTAACCATTGCCCGATCGCCCAAGGCAAGTAGTTTTTATTGTCGGGAGAGTACAAATTTCATTGCATTTGCCCGCCGGGCAAGTGCAATGATCGCAAAAAAAATTATCACTCAAAATTACTTTAAAATCACTGACATTCGCCGGCGCCATTTTTGTTGATTTATAAACATTCTCGCATCATTTGAAAAAGCCGTGTAATTTCAAAAAGCCACGTGATTTTACGCCAGATGGCATGAATTTTGTCCGGGGATTTTTGTCCGGCGCGAATCAGACACATTTTTTTCGACTTGGCAGGCTAAGAAAACAACAACAAGGCTATTTTACCTTTGACCCATTTCACCCACCACCCAGAAATTATGTAAGACTGTGGAAACCCTGTATAAAATAACTACGTATAATGATTCTCTAGAAAAGTCACATTATATTAATAGTATTATCTTGTATAAACATACCGTGACTCTAAAATAAGTCATTCATTTGTGACATTGACTTCTGTCTTGTGATTTATCTTAGGTTTTTAACCTGCCAAGTTTTTTTTAGATTTTTAACATTATAATTTATATTTTTCCAAGCATACAGTTTAGTTTGAAAAGAATGCGCAGGAAGGATTGAAAAGCATGTTAACACTGTAATGTAGGCTTGAGTTCATTATCGCATGCATATACACACCAGGAACCTGTAAACTTAAAAAATACTGAATTACAAAAAACATTTAAAAAACAAATATGTTTCATTGATATATATACAAAAATGAATATTAGGAACTATATTTATCAAACATTATACTGGGCAAGTAAAAATTGTTTCTGGGCAAATGAAATGTAAAAGTCACTTGCCCTTTGGGCAAGTAAAAATCCTTAACGTCAACCCCTGGTTATGGGTAAAACAGACAAGTCATAAAATATGTTTTGTGGTTAAATATGAAAAGTATAGAAACAAATATTTTTCAATATTTGTTTTTTTTTTATCATATCAATACTTGAATCAATGTCTACACTTTGTAGGTCTACCCCCTCATCCACCCCCACACACACACAGACACACACTCACTTAACCCCCTCCCCCCGTGGCATTCTTACAGTGAACAGAAAAAGAAACCGTTTCTGCCGCGCACCCCCCCATCCAGCCCTCCTCCTTCCTTCCCCAGCTCTCATCCTCTCAAAACCAAAGTGTCAGAAAACATGGCATCTTACAGCGCTCGCTTCCACTCAGAGGAAGAGGAAAGGGAAGGAGCTGTACCACCCAGTCGGGACTGATTGAAGACATCTCACAAGCCTTAGGTGTACGACATTCCTCCTCCTCCTTTCACTGGCGCTTTTATAAACAAGTTTCAAACACCACTGATCTAGTTTGACAAACTTTCTCCAAAGAGCATTTGAAGACAGGATAAGAAAGTGACACCCCCACATGAGCTTTTTTTTTTGTTTAAGGCACCGTTAGAATCAGGTCCCTACATTTTTGCTTTTCAGTCAACGCCTTCTCTCTCTCACTCTCCTCTGTCTTTCTCTCACTTCACTTCCTTTTGACTTTTTCCTTTCTACTCTGACAAGTCTCCTGTGGTCCTCTCAATTGCACAAGAAATAGCGTTAAATCAAGAAAAAAAAAAGAGGGAGAAGAAAGAACTGAATGCTTAAACGAGCTCTGTCAAAGATGCAGCTTGAATGTAGCTCAAGTGCTATAATGAGGAGCGTCATCCGGAAGGCAATTTCTGCATTATAGTTGGACTTTTTATTTTTAAAGGGGCTCTAAACGGGAAGGGAATTGCTGACTTCAGAGCAGAACTTGAGCTCTTAAATTTGAATCCACTGTTTCAGTCCCAGAGCGGGGCTGCATGTAGTTGTGGGTAGCTGATGTCTACATCATGTTCTGTCAATATTTACGCACGTAAACAATATTGTCCTTAAATCATGATGTTTTCTTTAATATTTATCTCAGAGATGAGGTCTAATGAGCTTTCCCTCTGCCAACTAACATTTTGGGTTTTTTTTTTTTTTTTTTTTTTTTTTTAGCTTAATGGTTTTGATGACAAGAACAAACAAACAAGCCTCGGGATGTTTTTAACCACTGACTCGCTCACACATATACTCACACACACTCTCAAGCAATTTTTCAAAGGAGTAACGTTGTCACCCTGCTGCAGGTTTGATTAACGCTCCAGAAGATACACAGACTTTACATGAGTGGTGGCATCAAAGCAAACAGCCAGACAGTTATTCTGTCAAAGGTTTCCTTTGTGCCTTAGTGAGCTGTGTGTTTGTTAAAGGAAAGATCCTCTAATTAAAGACAGCGGAAAAAAAAAAAAAAGGCAAAACGGTATATAAGCTAAGGAAGGTGAAAGAGTGTATTATTGAAAGATTAATTTGTAAAAATTGTTGGGGCTTGAATAAGATGGTAGAAAAAGATGTTGATCATTTCAGTGTAAACAAAGCATATTTTTAAAGCTATTTTTGTTGTATATAAAAGGTCTTAGTTATGCTGCATTTCATTTGTTCGTTTGGTATTATTTGCCTTTATCCCCACCAGGCTGTAAGTAGGGTATAGAAACAAGGGGAATACTTCTTGCTTATGGGCTGAGAGGAGCATTCAAATGTTTTTCGCCATTACCAATTTAAAATAGCAGCAGGAAACAAGATTTTAAAGAGGAACATGTGCTTTTGAAAATCTTGACAAGATGCCAAAAGTACTTTTAAATTCTCAATAATTTTTTGCGTCAGTAATAGTGTAAATGCTCTCAATCCTGACGCATATCTGCTCATTTATCACTCAGTTGATAGTTTTATTTTCCTTCTGTGTAGAGAAAGATAATGGAGCATGGACAAATATTGTCTAAACCTAATTGCTATTTGTTTTTCTAATATTCATACATTCACACATCAGTATCAGGTGGATTTATCACCCGTAGGGAGACCCTAGAGATGTCACAATCTGATATCGGGCTGATATTGGGCAAAGAACTAGTATCGGATTATATCAGTGTCTACGTAAAATCTACGATATTGTCATGCTGATAAAAGCACCGTGCTTCTGTCTAAAGAATATGTAACCTGTTTGCTGATAGTAAATGGGTCAGTTGTTGTTATAGAAATTGTTCTCTGAGCAATACGTGATCAAACCCCTTCTAATGTTCCACACTACTAAATGAGTATTAGAAGTATGGATGAGCTGTATTGATATCATATGTGGTAAATACCGGTATTGGTTAGTTCTCAAAGGTGCTAAATCTGTATCGTATTGTAAATGAAAATGTTATATTGGGACATCCCTATTGGGAATGTTTAACCTTCACTAGAGACGGAAAACCAGCAGCTTTGCTTTTTGTCTCCATTATCCCGATTTATAACAATTACCAACACTGGAACATGTTCACGTCTATATTTATAGCACTGTGAGTATTGTTCCCTCTAAGCTTTGCTCCTGTGCGATCACGCACTGCTCGCTCAATCCCAGCAGACAAGAAAACCTAATTGGTGTAATAAAATCACGAACACAAACTGCAAATCAATTTGACCAATAACATTTTTTTTTCTGTATCCATGTATCATTCGCTTTTCAACTTAAAATCATCAATGAAAGTACAAGAGACAATCCCCCCCCCCAAAAAAAAATGTCATTACATAATAAAGAGAAATAAAAAATGTATAAGAACAAATGAATAGAAAATACATTCAACGTATTTTATTCGGCTTTCGTCTCTCATAGTATCTCGTTTTATTGAGCACTATTAGAAATTACCTCCGTCTGCTGGATACTGGATGGGCCAGCCGTCTGGTGCACAATCTACTCTTCAAAATATCACCATTAAATCAGTTTTAGAATTTGAATACATAATCAAAGCGTTATTCTTTACTATTTTCTTTTATTACAATTTTTCTGCGTTCTAATAATGAAGATATCCTTCTATCCAGAGGTAGAAAGGACAAATAGTTTAATACATATTGTAAGATCTATTGGTGTTACAGTTCAAGGAAATAGAAGAGTATCCACTTTATACTATCTGCCGTTTACCAAGACAATTAAACTGCTTCTAAGTCAGCAGGGTTTATCTAAACTTCCCTGCTGTGTTTCCATACTCTCGAGTGTACACAACCCTAAGTTGTCCCATTTTTTTTGTGTGTAATAGCCACAAACTCGATCCATTTCTCACTTTGTCTTGGTCTATCACACAAAACCCCAATGACTTACATGGATGTTTGTGGCTTTACGACCCTCACTTGCTCCCTTGGCCTCAGAAAGTTTACATGACAAGGTTTTGAAAAGTTCATAGAATTTTCATGTTAGACTTTCCCAAATTAGATCCATGTAGTGTAGTGCAGAGGCTGAGGACTTACCTTAGCTAGATATGAATCATTAAACTCTGTTTACTTCCTCTGATATAATTGGTATGAAAAATGCTTTCAGTTGGAGTGATTCATGATTGGATTTCTCTGGTTTAAATGGACTGAAACCAAGAAGCCTCTTTTGTTGGAGATCTTTTCTGAAATTGTCCATGAAAGCATTGAAACCGGTCCTTTCAAAAATGGCGTATTTGACTAAGAACACTAAACTTTTTAGACTGCCTGTTAAACAAGTAGTACATTCATTTTGTCCATCATTCACTGTGTAAAGTTTTGGCCACACCTTTATTTCTATTCTGGGCTAGAAATGATTCACTTTGCAAATTCAAGTTTTATGTGAATGTTTTTTTCTTTTTTTGTTGGAGTTGCTGTTATTGGTCCTGCATCCATTCCAGTAGATTTAATATGGCTTTTTTCCGCCCCTTTATTTTTAAAACACACAAATAGACAAAAACTTTACTTCCATTCACTTTAGAGAATAGTGGGGAGGGTAAAGGTGTCTACATAAAAGCCTTCTGAATGATTTTCACAAATCTTATTATAATTTCTTCATATTTGGATGACTTTTACACAAATCAGTGCCAAAAAAACTGTATATGTTTGTAGATGTTTTCTCATCCATTTTTGGCAGCAACTCAATTACAGAGCAGCAGATGCGGTGGAAGACCATCATGACACGATGTTTCCTGTGTTCTCAGACAGAGATGAAGATCAAAGTGTTGGAGGCCAAGCACCAGGAGGAGAAACTGAAGATGCAGCAGAGACATGATGCAGATGTTGAAAAGGTAAGAGTGAGCAACATGAGGACATGGCAAACTGAGTTTGCCACCATCTTAATCACCAGTTTAATTCTAATTATTTTACCTGTGTTAGCTTTTTTTTAAGCATTAAGGGTTTTCTTTAAATAAGAAATGATTAAAGCATATCCAAGTATTTGATTAACTAAAGTTAGACTGGCCCCCCACAGAAAAATATGAAAAAGATAACCCCCCCACCCCCCCCAAAAAAAAAAAAAAAAACAGTTTCTATTAATAACTGTAACTATGGATGGAAAAATCTTCTATGCAGCCATTTAATCTGCATGCGATGAAACAATCCTGTTTTCAAGGCTTCTTGTCAGATGCTGAACGCAGCACTAAAGCTGTTTTATTTCACAGGAAGAGCTGTCATTTAGGCTGCAGTTCAATCACTTAAATGTTGTTTCATCCTCATATGATTATCCTTTGCTGCCACCGAAGCTTTTAACAAAGCAGAAAAAAGCTGGTCAGTTCACTCTTAACTTAAGATGCTGCAATTGTTTACATTTAGCAGAATGGCACTTCAATCTCTGTTCGTTCTGTCTTCTATTAATGTTGACTGCGAGTTATTTTCAATTTATTTTCAACTATAAGGCTTTAAAGATGATTAAGATGCGTCTTTATGTTGAACAGTTGCTGAAGAATGCAAATTATTTATAATAGAAGCCAGGGCACACCAAACTACCGATGCTGATCACTGGGCCTTATTGTCCTATACTGATGTGATACTACTGGGGAATCAATGAACCGTTTACTTGCCATGTGAGTGCAGGCATCTGACCCGATATAAACATTGTTTAAAAAAAGGTATCAAATGAAAACAGATATAATCAACTTAATATAATTTATTGACAAATAACGTTCCCATTATCAGCAAGAAGTAACACCAAATGCCAAAAAAAAAACAACTGGATAAGAATGCCTCATTGGAGTAGTTCATCCAATAACCGTTCTTCTGGTTAAGAGGTGTAGTTTGAATGTTAATTTTTTTGTTTTAAAAAAATATATAATATAAATATAATATAATAATATAATATAATATAAATATAATATAAAAAAAAGTGATCAAGCTTCTTATGAGATGAATCCCTTTCAGTGAGGAACGGATACATAACAGCTTTACATCATAATTCAATATCACTACACATCACAATATAATTTCATTTCACAACAGTGACTTTTAAACATTTCCTGTATTTGGGTATACATTACAGTCTTTGGTTACAGTGTTTGGCACCGACTGACGTTCAGGATGCAGCTGACTCACGCCAAACAAAGAAACCCAACACACTGGCTAAGTGAGAAATGACATTCACCACAGACACAGAGCTGGTGGCTGCAGCTGTAGGCTGGGTTCAGCGGTGGGCTAAGCTCCAACACTGTAACTTTTAGCTACGAAATGTGCAACCATAATAAGGTGACTAAATATCCCCATTTTCAATTACCTGTACCCAGCAAACGCCATCCCCTCCCTCTTATGTCTTTGATAAATGACGAAGAAGATAGAAAAGGCAAAGCTCAGCTTACAGTTACAGGCCGTGGGAAAAAATGAATAAGGACTGAAAGAGCTTTATATGAAAGAGAACATGCAGTAAAAAGCTGCAACAGATAAGGTTTTTTGTTAAAGTCCTTGGCTGTGCTTGTATATATCATCAAGAGAATAATTGTATGCAAATGTATATATCTCCCATGCAGGGCATATGAATGTTGGGAGGTCCCTATTCTAAATACACTGTTGGTAGGAAGCATTTTGCTTCCTCTTCTGACCTCTTCCTTACTGTCAGCACTATTCAGACAGCACTTAACATGGAGACCGCTGACACACATGTGGCCTTACTGATTTGCACTACTCAGAGGCCTAATACTAATTACGGACGTTATAGAAACTACTAAAGAAATTCTTTTGCATTGCTTTTTACAGCTAGGGAAGCAGCTGACAGACATCAGGGGAAGGTCTACAGTAAATGAAGATTTCTTTAAAAATGTTGCTGGCCCATTTGACATTGACGCTGCTGTTGGAACATTTAGCATGGATCATGGAACATCACTACAAACCTCTTCTTGAACACACCAATGAGTGCCTTACCCTGTGATGTAACGCTTTATTGACACTATCTTAGTAAATTAGTGAGCCTGATACTTAGTGTTGACCCAGTAATTCAGTTCTAGCTTTATTCACACATAACACAGATCATTTACTGGGTAAGGTTGTGAATGTGAAAGGGCTTTCACTGATTACTAGTCCTTGTTTACTGTATAAAAATATGACCAATGCATACAGAATTAAGTGAAACCCTGATTTGTTAGATTATCAGAATAATGGGTGCTGCCTAACATACAATCTTTGGCCTCCTTAACTGCTCCTGGACTCACTGTCTGTGATTTTACATGGAAATACAAATGTTACTCTAAAAGATAATCTACACTGATGTTGGTTGCAGATGTCAGTATAAACACAGGCTTTTCTAGCTAAATTGCAGATTTTAATCAATATTGTTGCTCTGAAAGAGGAGTCACTTTACCTGCCAATGAGTGTAATGTTTTTATAGACTATTGTGCTTTATTTGGTAAATTTAAACCATTTTTCCTTCCTTGGCTGTAATCTCTCCTCTCTACTTTATGCTCTGGATGTTCTCTCCATTAGGATGTCCTCTAAAGGCCTCAAAAAGAGATCATAAAAGCTCCCATTTCCCACCATGCGGTGCACCCTGTCTCACCCTGACACTCTACCACTGCCTTCTGTTCTCTACACCCTGAAAAGAAAAAAAAAAAAAAAAAAACTCTTTGGGGTGATGAAATGGGAAAAAAAAAGGTATCCCTAAATGTTTGTTGAACTTTGCTCCAGGCGCCCAATCGTCCTTTCATCTCCTCCATCTCATTCACACTGGGATGATGACAGGCTTAGCTAATAAGGAACGTCACCGGCTTCTAGAGTAGGATAAAAAAAAAAACATCTCTTATTTCCAATGAGAGAAACATGTTGGGATAAAGTTCATCTGTTAAAAAAAGATATTTTATTCATTTGTCGTTACCAAAAGTTTGAGTTTTAGGGTCAAAGTGTTGCATATTTGGAGCAAAGGTTTTTATTTTAGGGAAAGCCTTTGCTTCCATCACATTCCCATGCACATACAACACGGCTGTGCATAAGTGCTCCGAGTTCTCTCCTGTATTTCTGTTCCTGGAGCTGCTGCTCTTCGTCACCTAATTGAACTAATTGGACCCAGATGGCAGCAGCCAGCAGATGCACTTACCTCATCACCTCAGCACAGGTGGTTCACTCAGCTGCTATTTTACTCCGTTTTTATCTGGTCTCTGAAGTAACAGAAATACATAAATAATTTTTCTGGGGTATATAAAGTGAATGTGTAAAATGTCTCTTCAAAGTTAAAAAATCTTAGATAATAATACATGTTTAATGATCAATTACCATGAGTACAAGCAGTTTGTATTCCTGTATTTTTCTATGCTAACTCACTGATGAAAGTAAACAATAGTGACATTTGTTGGATTGGGTCATGGTAACATTTTAGGATGCATTAGGTTAAATTGTCATGTGCACTTATCCTGTTCCAATTTAAGTCAATAATAAATCGGTCATTAACTTTTAACTATTATATCTGTAACAGTAAATCTTAATTTTCCCCACTTTTTCCAGATTACTCTCCTTGTACATGCCTTTGATCACTAAAAACTTGGTCATGTGTGAGCATTTTTTAAGATGGACGTCCATCTAACTCGTCAACAGTCAGAATTAATGCATGGTGGGGGAAATATTTCATGAAGCCGATTGGTGCTTCTGCAGTTTTGCCATTTTAAATACGAAGTTTATGACTCATCTATTTGAATCTGAACGTTCAATTCTCAGAACGAATGTAAAAGGAAGAGCTGTCCAGTTTTTTAGATGGTGTCTCTCTTTAGTAATGCAGTTTGTCCCTTATTTGAAATAGGAATTATTTATGTATTTAGAGAATGTTGGTCTGTAGAAGATGGATAATAATCTGGGGTGAAGGATTTTTAATCATATGACTTTATTTGATAAATGGCATAAATGGCAAAAAAAAAAAAAAAAAAATGTTGTTTTTTTTAAACAGTCAGATGTTTTTTTGCTTAAGTTAAAAGGAGACACAGTTATCGTTGTGGTTGCTCCTTGTTCTGATCTTTCTTTGGAGTGCATTTATTTCTGCTCCCTCTATTTGCTATCCATAGTATTTGTTTTGATTTGTTAATACATGTTTAATTTTGTTTAAATTGAAACTTGTGTAACATCTGTTATCCATATGTCATTTTTATCTTGTAAATGGAAGAAGAGAACACAATGTCAGGCTGAAAAAATGGTCACAAAAAAACATCATATATCTTGGATCACCTAGTCTAAATAATCGATATTAGCTTTAAAAATAACTGTTGCTCAATCTCTAAAGCATACATTCATGTTTGTGCATTTCATTGGTCCTTAATGAAATGACCACCTGTCCACGGTTTGGCTGATGGGCTCCAGTCTATTCTGCAATGTATATGTAGATATACTCTGTCCCTTTAAATACTGATGCCCTGCTGTTGGTGGCTAATGAGAGGATCAGTACATCCCGATTCTGCAATAAATGTAAGCTGCTTACGTCTGCTCCTGGCTGTAACAGAGACTGCATCTTTGATGCAGCTTGTTTTGTTAATCTGTTGCAGAACTAAATTCTATATCAAATACAAAACAGTTGCAATCAATGCACAGCTTTCAAAACTGCTTTGTAAATGTATAAAAGAAATCCCACAACTATTTTAAACTGTTTTTACGTTCATGCTTACTTTGCCACTAACATTTTTTTTTTTACATTTTCCATATTTAAAAGGACGTGTCTGATTGTGTGCGTTGTTCTTCATCAAAGTAGTTTTATATAGCAGTTTGCAAGAATAAGCTAATAATTAGAAACAAAACTTTTGGATGATGACATAACATGAACAGTTGATGTAAGGATTATTAAATGCAGTTCCTTCTTATCACCCAATCAATGGTAAACATGACCATTGATTAGAAATCTTTGAAGCTATGAGCCATGATAAAGAATAAAGAAAAACACAAAGCCCAGTTATAATCAATTGAGGCTAGTTAGTTTCTCTGCGGTGCTGAAGGTTATTTTTTCCCCTCTCTGTTCAGATTCTGGACCGCAAAAACCACGAGATAGAAGAGATAAAAAGTGTGTATCGGGCTAAGCAGAAGGAATCCGAGGAGATGATCCGCTCACTCGAGAAGAAAGGTGAGAGGTGATGTGATTGCGGGATAACTGGAAGGATGTTTACAGTAGTGTCTCTGAACACTCAGAGTAAAAAGCCTAGAAAGGTACAACCCACACTAGACCATGCTGGTGCAGAGTGATGTTCTCCAGCTGTGCTGCTCCGTCTGCAGTTTAAACTCATAGTTTGGCCTTGTTTCTTTGTTCTACTTTAGATTCCTGGATGTTTTCAGTTAAAAGCATTAAGTTCAAATTATAAACTTAATTTTTTTCTAACACTTTCAATGCATACAAACAGGCAGGCATTGAAAGGAAAGGTCTAACTTCCCTTGTCTGTTTGTTTTCAAACTCTCCCACAGTTCAAAGTGTTCTGCGGGAATCCCAGCTCATCTGTGAAAGTAAAGAGAAGCGGATAGCGGAGCTGAAGAAGATCTCAGATCAGAGTGCCGAGTCTATAAAAAACGAGTGGGAGAAGAAGGTGGGATACTCTGCAGCCCTGCGCTCTGTAAGCCGACTCAAGCCAGAGGGAAAGTGTTGGTTCACGGGAGATCTCTCTGCACAGAGCCAGGCTGCATTGCTGAGAAAACAGATTCAACTTTTTTCTGATCATCCTTCCTTTGGGCTCTCACTGAATGTTCATAGGTTTATTCACTAATATCTTCAGGGTTGCTGACTGTCTTTAAATATAGAAGATGTTAAGAAGTGATGGAAATCTTCAATAGTCTTCTGAATTGTTGCTCATTCTCCAGCACTATTATACAAATTGCTTAGAATGCCACGCCCTTTCTCTTTTGTTCTATTTAGTGTCTTAAACCTTTTCCCATTTTGTCAGATTACTATCACATACTCCTAATGTTTTTAAAGTGGTTTAATATTAAAAACCAAGTGCTGCACAGTAGAAAAGATGCTTCAGGTGTAGATGTATCCAGCCCACCTGGGTGAGTTATTCAAGTGCCCTCTAATGGTGCAGTCACAGCTGCCGGCCTTTTAGAACATGTTTTATTAAACACTGAAATTCTCTATTCTTGTTCATGACAGAAAAGTAACTCAGTCTATTTGAAGGAGAGATTGAACAGTAGTTGTTAAATTATGCCACAGATCTATTAGTTCTAGGTCTGCACATTTTCTACACCAGTCTAAGGCTAAGACCTTTTGATATCTAAATGGGTGTTTTTCTCTAACCTGGAAATCATTCCGTCTAAATTCCAATCTGACCAACTTCTTTCTTGCTGGTAAAGAAAAACACCTCAGCATGATGCAGCCACCGCCAGGATTTACTGTGAGGATTGTGGGTTTAGCTTTTTAGTTTCTACCTCACAAACAGTTTCAGTATGTCTGCCAAAAAGTTCAGTCCAATCACCATGTCGCTCCCCCGTAATTATTAAGGGTGTCTTTGCTGCTCATCTCTCTAAAGCTGTCTGTTGAGATAAACAGCCATGTATTGGTTGAACAGAGGTCCAACAGATGTTTAAATGTTGTTTTGCATTCAAATACCTGAACTTCCTCCCTGTTCCTGGGTTTTCATGGGACTGTTTTATCACTGATGCTCTGTAACAAACCTCCAAGGCCTCCTGAGTACAGCCTTAAATATGAATAAGGGTCTGAATGTAAATCCGTTCTATACTTTTAAGGTTTTTATTTGGAAAAAATGAAACCCAAAACATTATCCTTCTGATTCCCAATGATGTTTTGCTCTGTATTGTTATTTTACACAAATAAGGTTGAATTCATGGAAGTTTCAAAACTTTTTTATTAATTTTATTTTAGTCGTCTGAAATTTAAAATGCTAAAACAAATTCTTATACGATGGGAAATGTAATAGTATTTATTGTTGATCAGGAAAAGAGTGATTTTGGGGGAAACGTTCATAGATAATTTACTCATTCACCATTGTCTCCTCAGTAGGAGTTTATATCTCCAGGAGTTTGTTAGAAAGCAGGTGATCCAAACTTGGTGCCAATTGATCAGTGTCTAATATTGAGCTTTTCTCTGCCTTTTCAGTTCCATGCGGCTGTGGCAGAGATGGAGCAGGAAAAGTTTGAAATGCAGAAGAAGCACACTGAAAGCATCCAGGAGCTGCTGGACGACACCAACCGCAGGCTGGCTAAGATGGAGTCTGAGCACAAGGCTCGTTCTCAGGCCACTGTAAGTACTGGGAGAGAGATGTGAAAGGAGTTCAATCAGGATTTAAATGTAGAAAACTTGGAACAGTAGTTTGGACGTTATTTGCCTTGTTCCAAAATGTTTCTATCTTAAATGTATAGATGGCTATCTTTTATTTCCGGGTGGATCATCTAAATAAGTGGTCTTCCTAATTGTCAGTCATTCTGGTGATATGTTTACGTAAGGCCGACCTATGTACTCGTCCCCAGTTAGCTATATTTTTCTGCGCATTTTCAGCCGTATATGTGTGGTGAGCTCCGGTTTCAGAGAGTCACTGAAGCTCGCCTTTTTCACTGCGGTTCTTTGAAAATTGGCCGAGGGTCATAAGAGAAAAAGTGTCCACGGACTGGAGTGTATGAGAAGAAAAGAAAGGCCTTAGAAGAGGCAGATATATCGGAGAGCAAATAGCTCTTCTTGCAAAGCATTATGGGATTTGGTGTCACAGTGGCCCACTGTCGCAACCTGATAGCGTCAAAGTAATAACAAAGATGGCGCAGGCACCATGCAGTACAGGAGGTGTTGCGTGACCAACAGAGAGCAAAAAGCAGTGATCATCTGTCCGAGTTGACTGAGTTTGCAACTTTATAGTCCCCTCTGTAAATAGTGATTAAGGGGTTGAGAGGACGTTCGGACGCAGTAAGCTTGTATGAGCTATGAGAACAGCAATTTTTAAACAGAGAGTGCACGAGGAAATATGGACTTGCATGCTCTCACACGCGTATATATATACATATGACTGTTTGGGTCATTAAAAGAAAATGTACATAATAAAGATGACCCGATGAAAAAGAAAATACAAATAAGTATCTAAAACAGAGTGGAAACAAACTTTGCATAAGTCTGTTTTCACATATGTAATTAGTATCATGGTTGTATGTCAGGAATCTGAATGCTGCAGTATGACATCAGCAGGTCAGTAGAAAGGTTTTTATCATGGAGCACAGGAGTTTTCTTGAACATGTTTAGATGAGCTTCGGAGACCTCCAAGAAGTGATGTCCCACTACTGGAGCTCATGTCTGCTGCATCCTGATTATCTTAGCATTGTTTTATTAAGTTTTTTTCTTTTTATGTTTCGCTTATAAAGTTGTGTGTAAAACAGGTGGCAATGAAAGTCATTATATTTTAACTGAGAGGCTATGAAGTTGACTGGAATGATCCAGTGGCATCACCATCTGCGATAAAAACCATAATATGTTATTGTTTGTATTTCGATTTGACTTAACAAATATGCTACAGCTTTTCTCTAAATTGCTTTAGCTTCTACTGGACCAGATTTAGGGAAGTTTAGATCTATATTTGCTCTTAAATCCCCTGCCTTGTTTAGCTTTACATTCGTACGTCAATCCCGATCTAATAATAAAACATTCAGTCTCTTCATTCCAAGCCTTGAATGAAAGGAGGCATCCTTTAACATCTGGGAGGGAGTGACTGTAATATTGTATGTCTGTCATCTCTTTAAACGTCTTTGATCTTAGTCCATATTAAATCTTACTCAGTGCTAAGATGTACACACTCATTCACACACACACCTTGCAAGGCTGCAGGGTCTTTGATGTTGTTAAAAAAAGACGGGGGTGTCAAATGGGATTGTGCACATTTTATTAGCAGAAATCATCAACACCTAAAGATTGTTAATTGAGCAGCTCCTTAAAAAATGTGTTTTAGAGATTTTAGATATGTGATATAGATTTGATTTGTATTAGCGGGATTTCTATACATATCCCTCTTGCTCGCGTGTTACTTCTGGCCTTAATCTATCAACAGGCTGACATTTCAGAGGCATCAAACACCGGATGGTGCAGAGCCCATGGTTAGGGACTTTTTTTTAATAATTAAGGATAGACAAGATCCAAGAGAATAAAAAGAGCCCTTTGTCACAGAAAATTAGTTGCCTTCCTGCCATGTGATTGGCTTGATCTTTAGATGTAGTCAGTATAGCATGATTAAAGTGGGCTTTGAGTTGCTGCAACCCCTCCAAGGGGCGGATTTAGCGTCCGGGACTATTAGGGCGCCTGGTGGTCATTTAGACGCCTTTGAGGCTAAACAATTTTGTGGTTTGAATTTTCCACAACAATCTACAGATGGATGCATCTACTAATGATGACCATATCAGTCAATATCAAAGCAAGTGTGAGATTTTTTTTAAACAGAACACCTTGCAAGACAACACCTCCCCTCTGAAATATTTCATATTTGGTCACATTGCACCCACAAGCTTCCAAAAATATTTGATGAGACTCGGAGAGATTCTTTGAGGAGGTCAAGGAAAATAAAGCATAAAAAAAAAAAGTATTTAAAAAGTGATTAACATTCTCATTGAACTTCTATAAGGCAGTCCTTTGCACCTGTTGCAATAGATCTTATTTTCTTTTGCATGTTATGCAAGTTTTCTTATGCATGTTCTTTTCTGGTGTGTGCAGCGGGCTTTCCATCCTGCACTTTGAATGTAGGATAAGTTAGTTTTATTTTCCTCCTTGTGTTTGTTGTGTCCTAACATGGCTTTTTGCAGTCCAAAACAGAGGTTTTTACGGTTTTCTGTCATTGGTGGCTTGCTTCTTAAATCTTATGATGAGATTTATACAGTGCATGCTAACAGCTTTCCTTTAAAACACAACCTCCCATCTGAGCTCTGGCTCTACAGCTCCTTCAGAGTAACCATGGGGCTCATGGCTTCTTTGATTAATGCTCTTCTTAAATTGTTTGAGTATTCTAGCAAATATTTAAAGCTTCTTTTTAGATGACTGTTGTGTAGCTTTACTGCTTTCATTTCCAATCTAACAAATCTAATGTAAAAAAAGTTTAAAGAAAGATATAAATTTTATAAGAACTTTTTGTTACATAATAAAAATGACAGAATGTGAAATTTCTTTTAAATGATTCATTCTCTTTTGAATAAATGCACTAGATCTGAATTTTACCCCCAAAAAATCTCACCATGGTTCTACAGTATTTCCAATATGGAACATGGAGGAGAAGTAAGTATTTGTAAGCATCAAATCCAATCTACCAAGGGAATAAAAGGGCTAATGTTGAAATGAAAGTCACGTGTGGCGATATATTTTGCTTTAGAGCTTAACATATTTAGATTTCTGCCAACGATTCAGAGGTCAGCAGAGAACAAGCAAAGACAGTGGAAGAGCTGTAGAAATATACAGCTCAGGTTGGAGAACTGTTGACAGAGCAGATATTAGTTGTGCAGTTCACCAACTTGTCATGTTTGAAATGTGGCAAACATGTAAATTGTTTATAGGGAGACAGAAGACCTGCAGAAGACTTTGAGCCATGTAGGGAACATGGCAAAGTTTAAAAGAGGTGCTCTGATTAATTAAAACTCAAATATTTGATATTTTTCAATGTGGCAAAGAGTAAAGAGTCCAGTTCTAACCATGTTCTTTCATATTTATTAGTCTGAAAAAGGATATTTATTTCTTCTGCTGTCTAGATGTTTGCCCACAACTTTCTTTAAGAAAGCTGTGTCTGTTATTATTTATGATTCCAATTAACTAAAATAATAAACGCGTCTATTTTTTGTCAAGTGTTTTACCCGCAGGCACTAAAAACAGCAATTTTCAAACCAGTGTTGAAACAGAGGAATTTGGACAAGCAGCTACTGTAGAACAACATCACAAACCACCTCAAACCTTACCTTCATTAATGAAGTTATTAAAATATCTGTGTTTTGACAGTGTGGGGACTGTTGGCCTAGTGGTTAGAGCAGTGTGCTTGTGCTCTGAGAAGGTTGCAAAAAAACGGTTTGATCCCCATAGCTGGCACTCTTGGTCCCTGAGCAAGACCCTTAAGCCCCCACTTGTCCTCGGGCGCTGCACAAAGGCAGCTCACTGCTCCCAAAAGGGGATTTGTTAAATGCAGAGATTTCTCCATTGTGAGGTCAATAAAGTTCAATTTCAATTATAAATGACCAATCACTTTGATATCTTCTATATAGCTTTCATGCTTACCACACTACAGAGACTATCCATGTCAAGGTATTCAGTTGCATTTCTACAGTGTATAAATGCAGACTGGAAGAAGTACACTGCTCGTGTTATTAGACCTTGATGCAGCTAGTGAAACAGTTGATCACTCAATTTTAACAAAGTGCCTGGAAAACTGGCTTGGCCTCCCTGTTACATCACTGAACTGGTTTGAAACCTACTTAGAAAAGAGGGGAGTTTCAGTGTCAAGAGGTAACTTTATATCAGAGACCTGAAAAATCACATGTGGTGTTCCTTAAGGGTCTGTCTCAGGGCCCCTTCTGTTCAATATCTGTTGAATGTTTCCCCTAACCTTAGATCTAAATAAACAACAACACAAATTACTGTAATTTTGCAGAAGACACACAGCTGTACATGACAATGTCACCAAGTGATTCTGAACCCATTCAAGCTTTTGGTAAATACATACAGTAGGAGAAGTGCATGGCTGTGCCAAAATGTTCTTAGAATAAATCAGAACAAACTGGAAGTAATATTTTTTGGACCAAAGGGATAAAATGTAAAGGTTTGCACATGACTTAAGTCAATACAGCTAGAACCCATCAATCAGGCACAAAATGGTGATGGACTCAGACCTGGCAAATTCAGCCTTTTCTCAATGTGCAATCATTTCCAGGTTTAAATGACTCATGGCTTAGTAGGATTTTGAAAAACCTGTCTTTAGTAGAATTGATTACTACAACTGTGTCTTCACAGGTCTTCCTAAAAAGATGTTTGCATTTTATCTAGAATGTTGCTGCCTGTGTCCTTACTAAAACTGTCAAAGTGGAGCATAACACCCCGGTTTCTAAAGTTGTAACCCTGGTTCCTCATATCTCAGAGAATAGGATTTAAAATACTCCTGTAAGTCTATAAATCACAGAATAGCTTAGCACCAAAATACACTACACACTTGATATTAGATTAGATCTGGAGGTCATAGTATACTACTGAGGACTGAAAAGGCTGCTCTCTGGATACATGCAGAGGTGGTGGAGCGTGGGGACTGCATAATGTTCCTAGAACTCTATTTCCTCTGACCTCTCCTCCACTGAGTACTCCTCCCACCGGGTGAAGAATACTCAACAACAACCCCTCTTTCAAGGAAGCTGAAATGGTCTAGACTTTCTGCTAATTTTCTCACAACAATTGAAAGCATCTTGTTTCTCAGTAAGGCAGTGTGGTATGACTGTCAGGAAAAATCTATCATAAGGAAGCATGGGAAGTGAGACAGCATAGAGGATTGTAGGACGTCTTCCAGGTCTAGACTAGATTTTTTGCTAAAGTTCCCATTCCGCATTATCTGACTTACTTCCTGCAGAAAAACTATTCAGAATCAGTACATACAAAACAAATTAACTTAGGAACAGCTTTATTGCAAAATCTCTGAAGGTAAGTTGTCTTCTTCCAGGCAAATACTAAACATCCCTGCTGGAAATAAAAAAATAAAAAACATCCCATTTTTTAGAGCTTTTCCAGCACAAGCCACACTTTTATAAAGACTACACGGCACATTCCATCCATATTGGCTTATAAAAGTATTCCAACCCCATTTCCACATTTTGTTACATTACAACCAAAAACATAAAAAGATAAACATAAAGTTTTTATTAGAATATTATGTGAAAGACTAACATAGAGTAGTATACCATTGTGAAGTTGAAAGAAAATTATACCCCAACCGGCCTCATTTCATTATGTAAAAAGCGGCAGATGACCGCTCACACTGAGTCTGGTCCTGCTGGAGGTTTCTTCCTGTTATAAGGGAGTTTTTCCTCTCCACTGTCGCTACAAGCATGCTTAGTGTGAAGGATTGCCTACGAGTCAATGAGTTGATGCTACAACTGGTATTCTTTAGGTAGAAAACTTTGTGTCAATTTGACTGTATGATGTGGTTGAATTGTAAAGTGCTTAGAGATGACGTGTTGTGAATTCGTGCTATATAAATAAACTGAAAGGGAATTTAATTATACAAGATTAAAAAATTTTTTTTTATTTACAAATAAAAAAAGTATTCAGCACCCTATTCTCTGAATAAAACCAATTGCCCCTAAACTCAGACAGCTGCTGTCTGGCATCCTTAGAGGTTGATTAAGATAATATTGAGAAGCCTCAGAGGCTTTTTGCTACATTTAAGAAGTATGAAAACCTTTAAAGGACATCTTGCTATAAAATATACAGACGACACTGGAAGATTCTGACTGTATGAAGAACTCATTCTCCTTTTCATTAAAGGTTTTCTCATCTGTTTAAGCAGAATTCATGCTGTCTTTTGGAGTTAATGGCTAGTAGAACACACTGTAGGTGTACACTGATCAGAGATCATCTCACATCAGTGGTTTCTCTCCTGGTCTTGTTCAGTTTGTTTCTCCTACTCAAACACTGGAGTTTGATCCACATTATACATTCATGCACGCAGCCTGATAAGCCTCTGGAGATGCCTGTTGATGCAGGCAGCCTTCCAGTAGCTGGCCTTACTTCTGATACCAAAACTGTGAGTGAACGTCCATCACTACAGTATAAATGGCTTTTCTGCTAAAACTTCTAATGCGGCATAGCTATATCTCTAAAAGGCAGTGGTGCAATTGATGTAGCTTTACATGGCCTGCACTTCGCACCAAGTAATTCTCCTTCTAAAACACCTAATTACTGGACTTAATTTACTCTCAGCCAGTGCGTCCAGGTGTGCCCAGTGAAGCCTCAGTGCGCAGACATGCCTCCTCTCATCCGCTGCCAAGGAGCTAAGTGTCAGCACGCGGCCAAAGCACAACACAGGCCTCTTGTTTCTTTACTTAACACCCTTCAGCACTGACATAAAGAAAAGAACCTCTGTCACCAAGGGGCACCGCCGTTCCCTCCGCCTGTCATCGCCAGCCCCCTGTCAACGTGGAGCTCAGCTAGCACGCTCCATCTCTTATCAGCGCTTTTATCAGCTGGGCTCATGCTGCATTCCATGCTGTTCTATACCTGCGTACAGAGACACGTGCAAGCTGAAGGACAGTAGCCCCTTTTATAGGAAACAGCTACATGAGTCTGTTGGCTGGACTTTGATCAATGTCTTTATTGAAATACTGATCAAGATAGAAAAAAATCAATGTACCACAGAAATTCTTGATTTATAACTCAATTACTTTTTGGGGGTTCAGATCAGGAATAATCCATATTTAGAAGAAAGAGCCTAGATTTCTGTGTCTGCATTGGAGAGCATGCTAATTCCCTTTACATTACCTCATATTTCCACCCTTGTTGGTTGAAGTTTTTTATTTACTTTGTTCTTCTCTTAATGTGGGTTTTTGGGGACAGGAGCAAAGGGTGCAGGAGATGGAGCTGCGGGTAAAGCAACAGTCTGTGGAGATGGAGAAAGGCAACGAGCTACGGCAGACAGTGACTCAGGAGAAGGCCCGGTTGGAGCTCCACGTCGCCTCCCTCAGTGCTGAATTACAGGAAGCCAACAAGCGGTATGCAGGATGAGGGGGAAGTTCTGATTTTAGGATAGGACCTGTCTTGAGAAAGCTTTGGCACCCCTTCAGGTTGACATCAAGATTCAGTGAGTTTGTTTGGGATTTTAGATAGCATTATGGTTTTAAATGAGGGGAAATTAATGTTGTTTTTTTTTGTTTTTAACTAATAAAAATCTATAGTAACTGTTTTCATCAAGTCAAAACTGGTAAGTCTGAATCCCTGGCTTTACACATCTGGAATTTTTTCCTCCTTTCTATTTTGCATCAGGCAAATTGGTTATAAGAATTGGGTCTGTTTATTTGAATTCTTTCATATTTGTCATGAAGAATCCAATTCCTGTAGAAACTCAATGACTTATTCCACTGTTTCATTTTTTACTGTTTGAAGAAGATTACATTGATGTTTAAAAGATAACCTGCCCGCATTGTCTAATCTGAGCTTATAATCATGTAAAGGATTGTGATGCTGCAGAAGGAGAAAGAACAGCAGAGCGAGCAACACGAGGAGAACGTGATGAGGCTCCAAGCCAAACACGAGACAGACATCAGCCACCTACATCAGGAACATGCTCTGTCTGCTGCTAAGGTTTATGTTACCTCAGCATGTTCTCTGTCCCTAAATGTGGAGCTCAATGATTATTGACAACAACAACAAAAAAAACATCTCTTGCAGGCTTCTGAAATTATAGAGGATTTGGAGAAGAATGTGGCTCAGTTCAAGCAGCAGCTTCAAGAAAGCGAGTATAGAAGACACCAACAAGTCAGGGTTAGGTTTACCAACACATCAGAGGGTTGATAGAAACTTAAATCATCACAGATGTTCTTTTATCTCTGCAGAACCTCACCTTTTAAACTTGGCTTTGTTTTTAGGATCAGGAGATGAAGTTCCAGCAAGAGAAGGACGAACTGCAGGCTAGCTGTGACAAAAAGGTAGCAAGAACATCCTCCATTGACGACTTCTTCACGCTACTGTACTGATTTGTGTCATCACTTAAAAATAATACTTAAATAGTCTAGAGGGTGTTTAATGCAGGCCTGGCCACACTTATTGGCACCCCTGGTTTAGATGTGAAACAAGCCTTGAAATGAATACTGCAGCAGCAGAAGTATATTTATATATAGCACAAACCAGGCAGAGTTAGGAATGGGAAGTGAATTCTGAGTACTGTAAAAGATGGCATGCTGTTATTTCTGAGGCATGTAACGTCCCTTAAGTGTACCCAGGCATGCACCTAATTGCCCATGCATTCTACTCTTGAAGCCCACTTTAAAGTCAGAGTGCAGCCATAAAGCACCAAGTCGGTGGGTCATTGATAATTAATCCGAGCAGGACCAGCATAGGCCAGACCGCTCTGGTAAAGATCAGGTTTAAAATCTGTGCTGCACCTGGGTCATCTTCAAAGTGCCATTCCTCCATGATGTGTATTGGTGGCAGACCAGCTTATTTGGGGCCCTTTGACTGATACACCTGTAAAAACTTAGCAGGCCTTTGTACTCTGCATTCAGGGTCAGGGATATATTTAATTAGGCTTCTCAGAACTCCAGTTTTTGATGTCTGCTTCTTATTTTCTTCCTTTAATTAGATGCCGTTTCTTCTGCTTTTCCTTTAACTTGTCCAAGGTTTCAGGATTTATACGGGGAAGCGTTTGCCGAATAGTTTATTTTCCTTTTTTGTTTCATCTAGAAGGTTTCTTATTTAGAGGTCTTTGGAGTGCTGTGTGAGCTGCCATGATTCAGTATCTGGCTCTTAGAACAGCCCATATGGCGGCCATAGCTCCAAAGTGTTAGACCGATGGGACGTTTGATGGGGTGATGGGGAGAAAAGACGACGGCGTATGCAAAGTGTCACACAGACAGCAGAGCTTTTTCCAGAGTGATGTTTGATGGTGTCTGCTTTTGCACTCACTTAAACCTCTATATCTGTCCCACTTTTACTTTCTGTGTCTTTCAGGTGTTGGCAGTTCACAGTGAGGCTGAGAGGGAGAAAATGGAGGCCAAGAGGAAGATAGCCAAACTAGAAGATGAACTAAGGTACAGCCAAAAAAAAAAAAGGTTTATTTATTGCTTTTATTTAAAAAAATGTTTGGAAGTATCACAGTGTCAGTGATGAACTTCAACGAAATATGAGTTCATCATAATAAATAGGTTTATTAGAGGGGGGATCATTAATCACAGCTGATTAAAACAGTACATTTACTTTCTCCGACTGATAAAAAGGCTCATAAAACCCGGTTACACAGAAATATAAACTTAATGTATGTCCGTAAATGGCTCAGTATAAACACTCATTACTTGTTCAAGCTATTGCTGCAGCATTATATATTAGCAAATCAGTATTTCTGTTTGGTTTAAATGAAATCCTATTGTTTTTAACTCTTTAAGCTTGTGTGCTTCTGCTTGGTCTGTTACATTCAGATCTTGTTCTTCCACACTTTCCCTCCACTCAACTTTTTGCAGCTTTCTGTAGACAACCATAATCATCAATAACTTGTTTAAATATATCACTGTATGATTTATTGGGACGTAAATGTAATTAAAAACAAACAAAAAAAAATGTTTCACTGGACGTTTTATGAGCTAAGAGGTCTTCCTCACACCTAAATGTTTGCCATGTTGTGGGAGTCAAAGCTCCAACATCTGGGTTGATCCTGGCAGATTTGTCTTTACTTCTGCAAATTCCTAGAAGTTAAACATTAAGAAGTAAAACCAATGAGGGAAACCTTTCAAAGAAACTTTAGTTCAGGGACAGATGGTGAGTTAAAGCCACATCTTAGGTTCTGGAAGAAGCATAGAGTCTGAGAAGTACGCAGTTTGTTTCAGAGTTACATCACACTCTTTAGCCTTAACTTTCTGAGTTCTGCCTTTATTAGCGAGTTGTTTATATCTCTCGACTTCAGTCTTTGATCATAAGAACAGTGGGTATGAATTTTGATTTAAGGTGGAGTTTGGCTTTAACAAGCCTATTCTTTGATCTTTAAAGTAAGTGAGAGTTGAACTGCCACATCTGAGGGCTTTGAAAGTGTTTTCCATCAGACCTTTACTTGAGAGTGTTTGCTATGTTTATGTTATTAATCCTACTTATTTAATTCTGGCATCTTAGATTGCGAATAAAAAAAAAAGGATTGACAGTCATATACTTTTATTCATTTATAATTTTTGGATTTTATTTTCAAATTTTTGAAAAAGAAAAAAAATGGAAGTCCCCATCAATTTTCCCCTTAACCTGTTAGGTTAGCTGGCTTCTCTAAATTGCTTTGTTTTTAGGTCTGTTTGGGAGCAAAAACAAACTTCAGCACTAAAGGCTCAGATACAGTATCTGTATATCTGTCAATAAAATGTATTATGTTTAAATCTATATACTGTATGATCAGATTTGTTTTGTAAGAAACTTGCATTTTACAAATGATCTCCTTTATGAGTATTAAGCCCCTTTTTTCTATAGTTGCATTTAGTTTCCTAGAATACGTTTCTAAGCCTTAGACCCTCTGTTACTTAAAGACAGCTTTTTCCCCATGACTAGAAAACAACTACAGGAACACAAGCCGCTCTCTACTAGTCCATTAATCGGACATTACACCGTCATTGCACTATTTACGCAATGTACTGTTTATTAAACAACATTCCTGTCACTACATCTAACTGAGCTTAATGCTGCTTAAAACACATGATGCCCATGCACATGTTTTTGTATCTTTTACGATGACAAGAAAGTTTTTCCTTCTTTGTCACATTTTGTGATTTTTAAAAACTGAGAGTTCTTTATATTTGATTAGGCAACAGTTTCTAGAAGGTCTTTTTTTTGTAGATAGATTTTTTTTTGGCATTTGGGGACTACGGTACAATATTTGGCCATTACTTGCAATAGGATTGTTTGTTAACTAATAATCTTCAACAAACCTTTTAGGTCATCCAAAACCAGCTGGACTCAGAGGATTTTTATTTTATTTGGCGGAATTTTGAAAGCAATTTGCCCATCTTAATTGTACTTAAAATGAACAACTGGGCTTCAGACGTATTGTTGTATTTTTAACTTTTTTTCACCTATTGCAACACATCAATGATAAAAAAATCTTTCACTGGAGCAAAGTGGAACTAAATTTATATTCCCTTTTTGTTTGCACAAAATTAGTGAAGAAAGCAGGTTCTGCTGATGATTTGTGTTTATACATATACACATATACACTCACCGGCCACTTTATTAGGTACCCCATGCTAGTAACGGGTTGGACCCCCTTTTGCCTTCAGAACTGCCTCAATTCTTCGTGGCATAGATTCAACAAGGTGCTGGAAGCATTCCTCAGGGAGTTTGGTCCATTTTGACATGATGGCATCACACATTTGCCGCAGATTTGTCGGCTGCACATCCATGATGCGAATCTCCCGTTCCACCACATCCCAAAGATGCTCTATTGGATTGAGATCTGGTGACTGTGGAGGCCATTTGAGTACAGTGAACTCATTGTCATGTTCAAGAAATCAGTCTGAGATGATTCCAGCTTTATGACATGGCGCATTATCCTGCTGAAAGTAGCCATCAGAAGTTGGGTACATTGTGGTCATAAAGGGATGGACATGGTAAGCAACAATACTCAGGTAGGCTGTGGCGTTGCAACGATGCTCAATTGGTACCAAGGGGCCCAAAGAGTGCCAAGAAAATATTCCCCACACCATGACACCACCAGCCTGAACCGTTGATACAAGGCAGGATGGATCCATGCTTTCATGTTGTAGACACCAAATTCTGACCCTACCATCCGAATGTCGCAGCAGAAATCGAGACTCATCAGACCAGGCAACGTTTTTCCAATCTTCTATTGTCCAATTTCGATGAGCTTGTGCAAATTTTAGCCTCAGTTTCCTGTTGTTAGCTGAAAGGAGTGGCACCCGGTGTGGTCTTCTGCTGCTGTAGCCCATCTGCCTCAAAGTTCGACGTACTGTGCTTTCAGAGATGCTCTTCTGCCCACCTTGGTTGTAACGGGTGGTTATTTGAGTCGCTGTTGCCCTTTCATCAGCTCGAACCAGTCTGGCCATTCTCCTCTGACCTCTGGCATCAACAAGGCATTTCCGCCCACAGAACTGCCGCTCACTGGATGTTTTTTCTTTTTCGGACCATTCTCTGTAAACCCTAGAGATGGTTGTGCGTGAAAATCCCAGTAGATCAGCAGTTTCTGAAATACTCAGACCAGCTCTTCTGGCACCAACAATCATGCGTGGTTCAAAGTCACTCAAATCACCTTTCTTCCCCATACTGATGCTCGGTTTGAACTGCAGGAGATTGTCTTGTGTCTACATGCCTAAATGCACTGAGTTGCCGCCATGTGATTGGCTGCTTAGAAATTAAGTGTTAACGAGCAGTTGGACAGGTGTACCTAATAAAGTGGCCGGAGAGTGTATATATATATATATATATATATATAGATAGATATATAGATATATAGATATAGATAGATAGACCTTTATTAGATTCCCAAATTGCTCTTTGTTAAAAAACTTCACCTGACACCAACCAATCAGTAGATCATCCTAACCCCTGCAGCGTGATGTACCTTTGTCTCCAGCAGATTAAAGTTACCCTGCCAAACTTAAAATAAGTTCTGCACAAGTCACCCCAGCAACAGCTCAACCCACGGAGCAGCCTCCACTCCGCTGTCAGGGAAGTCAGGAAGTTTTAGTTGCAATGTTTCATGAAACAGAACATTCTTCCTTGTGTTTCCGATGACTTTAGCTGAAGCTGTGAGGCAGAGTTAATTTCATAGTTTCTTTATTCTTTAATCAGTGTTTAACAAGTCATTTTCAGTCTGCTGTCCTGTTTAGAATACAGTGCAACCATAACAAGACATTAGTTGCTATGCCTGCCTATTGTTTGCATGTCAGTGTCACACCGACACGGCAGATAAAGAAAAGCTTTAACACAGCAGGCAGATCTGCTGCTGCATAAATTCTTATTGTTAGTATCAGTAACGAGGCAGTCATTCACTCCTTTAGAGTTAAACACAGAAACTGGAACGCAGGGCTTCTGCTAATTAAGTACTTGGCCCCACCACACACACACGGACACACACTCACAGACTAAGCAGTCTGATGTCTTCTACCTGTCTGCTGCCCTGGCAACACTAAAGGCCTTTAAAGGCGATCCAGAAGAACTTCAAAGTCAAAGCAAGACCGCACGCAGGTGTGTGTGTGTATGAGTATGAGGGGATGGATGGTGAAATTAAACAAGTTGAGCTGCTTAAGATGCCTCCTATGTGCCAGACGCTGCCTGGTATGTGTTTTTCTCGGATTTATACTGCTGTTAAATTCATGAAAACACAACCTGTTTGCTGTTTTTATAGGTATATATGTTGTTATTATGAAAGAACAGCACCTTGTCTCACAGTGCAAACAGACACGGCTGCATCAAATTTATGCCAAGTCTTTGTTACTATGGCAACAACAACAACAAAGAAGTTTCTTTCCCATACCTGACTTCTGTGCACCTTAGATCATTACAGGGCATTAGCATAGAGATGGAGAGGTGCACCGCAGAGGGAGGGAAGGTTGTGCATAAAGAGGGGGAAGCTCACCTGCTTTTGCTACAATGACCTGAAAAAAACCCTGTTTTAAAACAACTAAAAGACACCTGTCAGGTAAAAGTAGGGGGGAAAAAACTGCATTCATTTTAGTTTAATTCTGCTTCTCTCTCTTTTTTTTGTACCGTAGTCTTTGTGTTTTCCTTTTTGGCACTTGTTACCAGGTTGGCCTTATCAAAACGATGCATCTACCTATCAGGTTTTCTGTGGAGTCCCTCTGAAATCTAACAGTTAAAAAGACTTCACTACTTTATCTATGGAAAAATAATAAGGTTATTTCTTAAATTTGTTTTTTTTTAATGTTCCCTCTTTTACTTAAATCCACTTTGTGCTTAAAAAAAAAAAAAGAGTTTTTCTTATTTTATCCCCATAAGTTTATAAAAAGTGCTTTGTTTTAAAAACAGGGTTTCCCCTAGTGTGCTAAAACCTGCTGGAACAGATAATCAGATTAATCAAGATGAATCGATTATTGAAATAATCTTAAGTAATTGATTAATGATTGGCTTGATTATAGAGACTCTAAAACATGCCTTTAGCTGAAAGAGCGACCTGCTCAACACAGATGAGCTCTATACAAAACTCTTCAAAAGGCAAAGTTTTAGCTTGGAAGTTGTGTGTATAATCTTCTTAAAGGAACCTTCTGCCATTTGAGTATTAATTAGAAAAGAGAATCAGATAGAATAGAAATAGAATAGAAAATCCCTTTATTGTCCCACGATGCAGAAATTCTTGTCAATAGATTAGCAAAATAATCGTTATTTCAGTGCTATGCAGTGATTTGCCAGTTTTTGCATTATAATGATATGATTAGATTTTTTTTTAAGATGTGCCTGTAACATAAGAAGTTGTTGAAGTTCGGTTAACTGGGTGCAAAACGTCTGGATTCAGCTGCCGAAGTAATAAAGCACCAGCTTAACTGGTAAACCGGTATTATTCCCATCCTTCTCTCCTTCCTTGTCTCAATCTTAATTTTCTCCCTTTTCCATCATGTTCCCTCCCTTCATCCCTTTTCTTTCCAACTGCTACGCATCCATAGAAATTTAGTATTTTTGTGTTTTAAAATTGTCAAATTTAAGTGATCATTTTTTTTATTTGACCCTTATATAGAAAATGTGCAGTGAAAATGTTTTGAAGCTGTATTGTATTTTTTCTCCAGTTGAAAACTTAGTGAAACATGCATATGTGTGTGTATGTGTGTGTCTCATTGTTCTCAGCATGCCAACAAGTATCAAGCAAAGCTCTCTGGTCCAGCAAGGGATCACAAGTATCTAAGCAACCCCAGTTAATGTTCAGGTGCAGGAGCAGGTGGAGGTATGGATCCTGAATAATAAAAAGGTTAACCAGAGCTCAATAGTTTTTCCCCTTGGCAACTGCATAAAAAGAGGTTTGGGGGATGGGTTAAACATCAGTTCAATACCAAGAGCTGCAAAAGGTAAACTCTGAGTTCCCTAACTGGGCTGGATGGTGGGAAAAGCATTTTGTTTGAGGGATAGTTTTCAGAGAAAAAAACGCCTTCATCAGCATCCATACCTATGTTCATGACGAATGAATTTAAAGCTTAAATTTAAAGCATTTTATGTTAAAGTCTTTCCTCCTCTCTTATTTTAGAAATCTTGAATTTTGAATTCCTATTTTTTTTTTTCCTCCAGCGTTTTCATTGTTGCTCCTTATTTTAGCCTACAGGTTTACATCCAACCAGATATCTGGGTTCCAGCTCACATATATGGCAAAAACTTTTGCTCAGCATTTAGTTTTTTCCGTTAAGAAAAAAAGCAAAGAATTACATTTTAAATTTCTATGCATAAGTATCTTGTTCAGATTGCAATAGTTGATGATTAAAATTTCTAAACATTGTGTCTTTTTTCAAAGGTTAAAGTTTGATTTTTGGAACAAAAAAGAAAAAAAACATAATTTTTTGTAGCTTTAGTTTATTTCTTATTACAATAGTTTATTATAGGCTCAACTATGCGTGTATTTGTTTTTTTTCTTTACAATAAAACTGGAACGCTAACCTGGCTCATCTGGACATTTTATAGTTTTAGCTGTTTTCTTTCCCATATTTTTCATATTTCCCTTTTTATTTTTGGTTGTGTTCTGACCCACAGACTCAAGCATATTAGCCAAAACAAAGAGGATTGCAAAATACAAATACTATATCAAATTTGTTGGCTATTAATGTTACAAAAGTCACAAATTCCCAGATGGGATGCCAGTAATGTGTTCAGCCTGGTACTGATGGCAATGCCCAGGCTGCTAAAGGTCAGCAATTGAAGCATTAGATTCATAGAGTGATGGATGAGTGTGTGTTTTTTTATGTTTGTTTATGCATTTAGCATACACATTTATCCAAAGCGACTTACAATGTAGGCATTAGCTTGAAGGACGCACACTGGAAGCTCATCCCCCTGCTTCATTCTGTGGTGATTGATGCTCATGTGCCTGGACTATGTATAAATACATGTATTAAATGCACCAAAACACATTTTTATAGCCTTTCTGTGCTAAAAAACATGTCTTTTCCTATTTTTTTTCTGAGAAACTGAATTTTTATGTAATGTAAGCAAGGGTGTAACTTTGTTATTAAAGCTGGTTGGGACGACCGGGCGGTGGCTGATGGACCTACAGTTACGCTTTCAGGTTTTTGTATTTTCCAAAAATGAGCACAAAAATATATTTATTGAATGCTTTCCTATTTGATATTGATATTTATATCTATTTATAGTTATTGATATTTATATCTATTGATAGTTAGAAAGATGCCTTTTAGTGTATTATATATATAGGGCCCAAAAACATGAATGTATATAAAAAAAAGACAAAAAAACAAATAACAGCCGATTCCAATGCCAAAATCGATATATCATGCATCCCTAGAAGTACATTTTTAATTCCATTCATCCAGAAAAATATGGATATGCTGCATTTTAAATATAGCATGGCATATTTTTTTTTCTGGTAACCTTTGTGGTAAACTTGGAGATATAGTTCATTGCGTGTTGGATATCCCAGTAAATCTGTTTCACCTTTAAATCTGCAGCTCTCCCTACTTCTCTCTGTGCTCTGTTTAAAAAGATTTAGGAACCTCTTTATTAATATAATGATGCCAGAAGCAACATTTTAAGATATGTAGAAGCTCTGGATATCTTAAAAAAAAAGAAAGTTTTCTCAAGCTTCTTGCATTATAGTACTAACTTGCATAAACTCACAATTTTTTTGCCATTTGTATCTGAAAAAGCTCTGTATGTCAAACTAACAAACTCCTCTCCTAAGTTTCTCTTAATTATCCAAGTATCTGC
Organism: Cyprinodon tularosa; assembly: GCF_016077235.1. Classification (NCBI taxonomy): domain Eukaryota; kingdom Metazoa; phylum Chordata; class Actinopteri; order Cyprinodontiformes; family Cyprinodontidae; genus Cyprinodon; species Cyprinodon tularosa. The sequence goes on from NW_024039363.1 coordinate 762,322, forward strand.
TGGTTAATATTCACTTGGTGCTGCTGTGTTTCTCGCCTTCAACCACATAGCTTCTTTGTACACAATCTAATGTGGCGGCAAATCAGATGTCTCAAAGCGACAGATCCGATGATGTTACACCGAGAGCCGGGACACTGGAGCAGCACACGAGAGAGGGGAAAAACAAACACGGACTCAAAACGCTTTGTAGCTGTACCCAACCTCTGTTACCTTTGGCTAAAATAAATAAGCCGAAAGGGGGAAAAAAAGCGGAAATTATTGCCGGTGAATGTCCCCACCAGTCCTTTAGCAAGTTACGCCTCTGAATGTAAGCCATAATCACCAAAACTGACAAATATATCACTGTGCATAAAGGACCTCTATGCTCTATGATGTCGAAACAAACGAAGAGGAAGGAAAACTGTTTTACTCTCATGAAACCAAATTTTCTGTCTTTCTGTCCCAATACCGTCTGCTAGATGAGAGGATATATCAAGTGCATAGTTTTTTTTTTCCCTGAAAAAAATCTTTCTTTAAAAATGACCCAAAAAAAAGAATGAAAAGGGGTTTGAATTGACTTTTTGAAAGGAGGTTACACGCACCATGTAAAACACTGGTGTCATTTCCAGCTTGGATGGCAGAGTGCCGGATCCCAAGGAAACACTTTCCAGAGATGAATTGAAATGTCATCTGTCACATCCGCCCGTGTTTGAGTAAAGCCCCTTCTCTCTCTTAAGCTCCCCCGCTTTTACAACATGTACTATTTTTGACCTGCATTGAAATACAGTCTTGAATAAGGTCTGAAATATTTCTGCGTTGGTACCAGAGAAAAGTTTGAATTGCTAAAGTCCAAGTGCACAGAAGTTAAACGTAATAGTTTTCTGTAACAAAAGACAGAGAGCAATAGAAAAATAAAACTTAAATATGCCATTAAAGGCTTTAATCGGTTAAAGAACCTGGCACCAGTACCAAACTGTTCCATCCAAGCACCCAGATGAGCGTAATATAAGAGATGCATCCTTCTTACACACTGTGACCATTTTATTCCACTAGTTTAGAGGTGCAATGCTTTCAACAAACAGGCCACATGTGTAGGCAGCATTAAAACCATCCAGCTCTCCATTCTGCTCTCTCAACTCGTTCTGTTTTTAGTATTTTCTCACCCTTGTATCGCCTCTCTTTTGTGTTCGCTTATTTGTGGTCTGTCTCTCATTCTCTGCTTGTTTCAGTCTTCTTTTTTTCCTCCTCTCCCTCTTTCTCTGGGTTTCTCTGGGGATGTGGATGAAAACCAAGCCTGTTTTATTCTTTCTTCAGAGGGTGCTGAATATTTCAGTTTTGCATTTTCTCTCTTTTTATGTGCTCCCTCTTTTTATAATTTTTTTTTTTCCGGAGGCCCCTTTGATGTGTCCATGGATTCGTTATCATTCCGTTTGGATGACCTAACAAACGCAGATGCGGGACGCTCTGCGTGCACTTCCATACAGACACACACACACACACACATAGAAATTGCATGCACACACTCTGGCTCTTTTTATGCTGCAGACCAGAGGCATCCATATGCAGGCTTCCATTCAGGTCTGCTTGCCAGTTGTTTCCATGTTCTGCTCCACCCACATGGCTCCATACCATTCTTAAATGCTCTGTTTACATTGGGAAATAAAAGGACCTTTGCAGAAGCATTCAGGTTTATTGTTGTGTTCTTATGTTTCCTTTAAGCTAAGGTATGAAATGTTTCTTCTAGGTCTGGATAGGCATGGAAAAATAATGCAGACTATTTGAGTGCATAAACTTTTATTTGCTAAATAAAATGTTCTCCTTTCCTCTTCCTTTTGTCTTTCCATCCATCATTCCTTCCTCATCTCTTTCTTTTAATTCTTCCATTTTGCTTTGTCATTCCTTCAATGTGTCCTGTTTATGTCCTGCCATGATGCTTCCATCCTCCTGTCCTTCCTTCCTTATTTCCATTGTCTGACAGCCCTTTTTTATTTTCCTCATTGTCTCCATCCACCCTTCTTTGACTCCTTTCATTTTGTGTTCTTTCTACCTTTTGTGTTCTACCATCATCCTTCATTTTGTGTCCTCCCTCCATTCACTTATGCTGTTCTTACATCCTTTTGTTTCCTCTCCTTTCTAACTTTTTTCTCCTCCTTTTCCCCTTGACCATGTTCTTTGTTGCATTATTTCTTTGTTGTCTCTCATTCCTTATTTCCTTCCTTTCTAATTGCCTTCCTCTGATTTTCTCCTTATTCCATCAATTGGCCATGCCCTTCTCAGTCCTTGTCTCTACTCTCATAGTTCCCTCATCTCTTATCCCCTTCTTCCACTTCTTTTCTCTCCATCCTTATTTTCTTCCATTTGTCCTTTATTCCAGCATTGCCCATGTTCTTCCTTTCTTTCTTGTGTCCTTCTTTTCTTTCTTATTATTTATCCTTTTCTTTCTTGGTCCTTTTTAGTGGCTTGTGTCCTTCCTTCACTTTATTCTTTTATCGTTTCCTTCTCTTTCTACTTCAGTCTGTCCTTCATTGTTGTGTCCATCATGTCCTCTATTGCCTTGCTTCTTTATTCACTTTATTTTATCCTTCTGTCCCCTTTCTTTTATCTCTCCATCCTCACTTCTCCTTGTTTCTTTTGTGCCCCTGCTGCCTGTTTAACAGTTTTTACAGTATTTAGATCCTACATGCCAAACCAAACAAATGGACATGGCGCAATAGGAACTGGCATAATTTTCTATTAGTATTATTTTGTTACATATTAGATGGCATACACTAACAAAGATAGCTGAATCGCAAAGGCTCCTTCACCTAAATCAGCTACAATCCCTGCCCCCTCCTTTAAAACAGCTGCTGAGGAATGAGAGGACTTCCTCTTTAGAGAAGGCACGTCTTTAATTTAAGCTTCCTCTCCTTCCACTTTCCTGACCAGATATCCATTTAAAGCCGACCAGGCCGCCCTGGCGCTGCCACCCCTCTGCTCCTCTGTCCCTCTCCACTACTTCTTGCCAGCCCACCCTGATTCCCTTTTTTCCTTTTCCTCATCGCTCTGCTCTGTCATTGATGGTGACACGCTGTCTGCCACTTCGGTGACCACACACATTCTCACAGTCATTTCTTTACATCCTCGTACTGTAAGTTTCATTTTAAAGTTAGCTGCGGTGGATTCTTTTCCTCCTTTTTCCCTCTGTAGCTGAGGAGCTGTAAGCCTAGCAGCTAGTTCCAACATAGCTGTAGAGCTTTCTTTGAGTTGAGTTGTGAATCTCAGAGAGAGTTTGAGACTGTGCCTTATGAACAAAGATCCATGCACCCTTGCATGCACACACCCATAGACACGCATGAATTCTCTCTCCTCTCTCAAGTGAAGCACACACACAAATTCTCGTCTTTTTTTATTTGCATTTCTTTGGATGTTAGCTATTTCTGTGACATCCTCTCTGTTTCCTGTTCTCCTTTCTCTTTCCTTCTTAGCCTCTCGCCACAAATACTTTTGTGTCTGACTGAGTCCGAGAGGCAGTCATGCAGCGAGTTTGATTAATAATTACAGAGTACACAAAAACGGGAAAGGAAAAAAACGGCCTCTTTGTTGTTTGATGTCCAACATGAGAGAAACCAAAATTACTAAGAGACAGAACGCTTTAAAGAAGAGAGAAAGCCTGCACATTCCTTTCTGAATCCGGCGCTTTTGTTCTTGGTCTGTGTTGTTAGTTTCATTCTGTTACTGTTTATGCTTTACCATTGCTTTTATATTTGTAAAACATTCATTTCTTTAAAAACTTTGTTTTCTACATAGGAGCACATTGGATTTTTTCCTGCATACTTTTAATGTCACAGTACCTTGTAAAGGTATTCCACCCATTTTGTCACATTACTACCGCATTGTTCCACTTCTTTATATTTCGTTATTGGCTATACAAATTAAAATCATAAAATTGCAGCTTGCATCTGTATTAAGCTTCCTTAAGGCAACACTGTGTAAGTTGTAGGCACTAGAGACAATAGACCTAATAGCAGACCCATATGGACCAGCAGATTGAGAAGTGATGGACTTGCCTGTTAAAAAAGGACACACTCACCTGTCTAGATTAAATCCTACACCAAAGAACCAACAAATATAATTAAGAGATATATTATTAAAGAGAAAATGACTGCCCTATGTGGCCAAAACCTAAAACTACAGCACTTCTCTGCTCATTCACCTAGTTTGCCGAATTTTTTTTTCTACTTTTTTCCACCTTACGTGGAGGTACCATTAGGGTCTGAGTTGAGCTGGATGCAGTTGCTTCTGAGTATTCGTCTTGAATATAAGGCTTCGATTGTTTGATAGGTCAGACTCATTTAACATCAATGACGAACTTCTGACCCAAAGTCAATTCAGTGAAAATAGGCTGCAGGCTGATAGATGCATTTGCACTGAAATACTGAGGTGTCATTCTGCTCATCAAACCATGTTTTAGTAAAAGATTGTCAAATAAAAGAGGTTTTTTAAAGATATGTTTTAGTAAAAACTTATATAATGTCTCTTTAAGGCCCCGTCCACATGAAGTCAAAACGAACACGAAACGCTAATATTTTCCAGAACGTTTGTCGTAAAGACGGAGACTTAAAATAAATGTGATCGACCACATGAATGCATGAAAACGCTTCAAAATGTATGCCAGGCCTGTAAGTGGCGCTGTGGTGCCAAAGCAAAAATAGGCGAAAATGGGCAACGAAATGTTGGGCATGCGCAGTAATATTTATACAACAACCTAACCGTAAAATGGCCCTGCGGGTCCCTTTTCGTGGTTCAGTCAAATTCAGGTGCTGAACTATGTCGTCTATATTGCTCTGTTCTTCCTGGAGATATTCCAGAAGAAGAAGATTCTGTTGTAAGCCCGACAGCAGGGTGAGTAGCATGAGCAGCAACCATTCAACACAGTACGGCGCCATTGTTGTTGGGATACTGTGTCGCGCATGCGTGTTTAGAGGCGACGCTATGACGCATGCGTGTAAGAAAAAAAATGTGGTTAGAGCTTAAAGATGGAAACGCGAAAACTGTGTTTCAAAATCTTCCCACTCTGAAGGCTTAATAAAAAAAAGATCGTTTACAGACCCCCGAAACGCCGGCTTCGTATGGATGAGAGGCTGGTTTGGTGAAAAATTTGTGAATTTAGGCCAAGATTTGACTTCGTGTGGAAGGGGCCTAATTCTTGGGTCAAAAGTTCCACTTTGTTACCTTCTTTGTATCTTAAGAGGCAAAACCTCCAGCAGCAAATCCAACTATTCTTTTGGGATGTGTTTGGAAATAGCTAGCCATTACTGGAGTGCAGCTTTCAGGGTGAATTTGTAAATCTTGCAAATTCTCAATTGTTTTTAGGTCTGTGCACGTTATTAAACTTTGATGTAGCAATTAGTTGCTCTGCGTTTATGTTTAGGACTGTTGTAAAGGAAAGGGAGCGGGAATGTTTTTGAAGCAGAGCGACTTTGCACAGTTGAACTCAGATTCTGTCATCTTGTGATCATATGTTTGGGTGTGTTTAGGCTAGAAATAAAACAATAAACCAATAAAGGGGTTAAGAGGCTAGTACTAACTGTGACTTTTGTCCAGCTTATATCTAATCAGATTACCTTGTTTTCTCTTGTTCCATCACAGGAAAGTGAGTTTATATTTAGAATATTTAGTTTTCAGGTAGTTTTTGAAAAAAAAAAAATCATATTTATTATGGCTGTTGATTGACTGTATAAACAAGAGCTTGTTATGATGTCCAGAAAATGGGACAAAAATACAAAAACCGCGTGTTTTGGTGAAGCGGCGAAGGCCGGGCACATCTAGCAGCGATCAGCTGCGAAGGCACAGTGCTCTCTCACCAGTTCCACATCCAGTGGAACAAGGGGGTTAGTTCTCCACCCTATACAGCTTTTGCAAGGAGATCAAAGTGTTCGGTTCTGGTCACATGTGTTCCCTACATGGCTAGCAGCACATTACAAACTTAACCCTTATAAAACTTAAAGAGTTTTTTTTTTTTTGTCTGTATAATTTCCTCCTAAAAGTGAAAAGTAAACGATATTAAGAACGTTCTAACCATGTGACACAATGGATAATTAACACCCTGTCTTCAGTATAAGCTGAATGGCTTAAATTATCTCCCAACTAGCATTGATTTAAATTGGACTCCAAACTTTCCAGCTGGAGGAAAAATGAGCAGTGAAACATGAGCAGTATATTTTCAACCCCCTTTTTTTTGTTTTCAAATTACGCAAAATAAAAAAAAATTTATCTGAGTGTGAGAGCAATGAGCAGGCTTGGAATACATCTCCCACTTTATTTTATCTTTTTTTTTCTTTTTGCTTGGTTAGATAGGCTTACCTGAGGGTTTGTCTTGGAGTGGTGTAATAGTATTTGTAGTAGATATCACAATGACAATATTGCATTTTACCAGCTGTAATTCTTTCAAAAATGGGACCTAATAGATGCAGCTTTCACCCTCCAAACCTGACCGACTGTACAAGTTCACCCTGCATTTTATTTATTTTTTACGCTCCTGATCTTAATGTACACTGTGTCTCATTACAGGTTTGTAAAAATGTTTCACTAACTTTAATTTGATGCCTTTGCATTTTATTTAGCATACATTTTGCAAGGAGCCCTACTTCTGGTCCGCAGCAGAAAGGTTCAATATTTCTGCAGAAATGTGGGTTAATTGAAGGGTTGGAATTGACTATAGGTCTAGTTGCGAGTATTTCAGCTCTGTGACTGACTGATCAGTCAAGGGTGCATCCTGTCGATTGCTCCGATGTCAGCCGGGGTAAAGTTAACCCCCCCCTCCCACTCTTTTACAATCCATGGAGGAGGGGTGGGATGTTGGAATAGATGACTGGATACAAAAATAAATCACCTTCCATTCCAACCTTCACATCTACCTCTGTCATCCATCCATCTATCCATCCACCTCATCTCCCCCTGTGTTATTGAGCTTGACAGCTGCTCACTTGCTCCTGTATGTGATTTGGAGGCTGGGCATCCTGGCTGCACTCTGACAGGTCTCAGTACGATGCTGTCCCCCTCAGTCTGCCTGTCAATACTTTCCTTCTCACAACTCTGTGCCATGACATTTGGCAGCAGTAACACACCAACCAGCTTGGAAGGCACACATGTTTATGAAACAAGTGAAAGATAATGCAGTACGCATTTATTACAGAATACATTTTACACAATTTACATAAAACTTTAAATGTAGCAAATCTGTTATGAAGAAGACGAAGGACATTTATTAAAAGCCCTAACAGGATTGATTCTCCTGCCATAACAGTTGGTTTGTGCCAGTAATTATATTTGCATGGCTGATAACTAATATTTTGTTTTAATTTAGTGAGGCTTAATCAGAATTTTGTAAAGCAGGTAAGGATCTCATGATAAATAACCTATACAGGGTATTTATGGTTAGGGCTATAGATCAAATCCTCTTTGTCTTAGATCCAGTAAATATTATGACAGTTTTTTTCTAAATCTTTCTGGCCAAATTTTGGAAAGTTAGTTTTCCAACGAAATCTAATAGTAAACTGCTCTTTGTTATCTTTCATTTTAATGGCAGAATTAGGATTTATGTCTTTTTCTTGCTATCTCGATAATCCTTTCTGCAAACCAACAACCTTTTGCATCACAATTTATACCCAGATATGGAGTCAGTCTATACTTTAGTTTTGTACATTTTTCCCTCCTCTTTTCTGCAGCTGAAAGTCTTTGCTCGAGTGAAGTGTATTCATTCCTTTGTTCTTATGCTTGCTTTGAAGGGAGATGGAGAGCCAGCTGGACAGGGCAAGACAGAGCCAAAGACAGCAGATCCAGCAGGCCGATTTGGCACTGGAGCAGTTCAAGAAACAGGTGGAGCTCAGCTCTGAGAAGGCCTATGCTGACATGAAACTCCAGGTCTGAATAAAACTATTAAATCAAAAACTATACATCTTTGCACATGTAGAAAATCAGCAATGCTTATTGAAGGGCAGAATTGATTGGCCTCCTTGATGAAAACGTGGGAGAAAAGCAGCCTAAATGGATTTACATTTCTCTATACTTTACATTTTTAAGTTATGAGAGATTTTAGGAACCTTCATCATATACAGACTGCTGATTGGTTTGGTATGTTAAGAAGACCCAAAGGAGGGATCACCAAGTCTCCATATCAACCTTTATTGGATAGTTTTGTCAAATGGTTATTTTGATGTTTACTTATTTACTGTGACTTTACCCAGAACTGTTCCATTGGTCAAATCTAACACAAATTTGGGTTTGCATTGCAACAAAGAATAAATACATGGAAAAGGACACAGTCCCTGCATAAGTGTTTTGTTGAATCTATGGTGTTACAGGTTTCTTTCTTTTCTAAAGGCCCAGGGGACCTGTTTGATTTGACAAGATTTTTTTTAAGGTGACTGTGAAATTTAATAAAATACATGACATGACAGTTCACCAGTTAAAAAAGACAGAATTAGTCAAAGGCATTTTTTAATCTGTAGTCTCCTGACCATGATGTAAAAAAAACCCATTAAAATACAAAAATATAAATGCAGCAGGATCACACAGTAAGGATAAGATTAAACTAGACAGATCCTGACAACAAAACATTGCTGCTAAGAAAACAGAGGCAATATAGTACACAACATACATTATAGACATACAGATGCAGCACAATGTAGTTTTAGTGTTGACAATTTTATATATATCTACATTTTTTTTTTGAATGTTTTAAATGCACTGTTAGAGTGCAAGTATCACAAATAGTTAGCATGTTGACTTGGTATGGAAATATCACTAAATCAGTAGAGACGTGTCTTTACACAGAAAATGTATATTTTTGTTGCCATATCAACCTCCAAGTAACATTCTTGAGGAAATCAGGTAGGTGAGCTATAAAAAAGACAGAATTAGACAAAAAGCAGCACTTTGGAAGATCTACAAAGCTCTGGTCATCTCTCTGTAGAAGATTGGGCATTGGACTGTGGGCCAAACTGAAGCACTGACAGAAAGGAACAATGTTTGTGGAACCTTTATTTTTGTTAATAGATATATGTCTATTTTTTTTGTTATACTTATTTTTTTCCTTCATCTATGCAGGAAAATGACGGGTTGGCTGTTTTCAAATGTTCCCATGTTAACTTAATGTTGCAGCAGTAAAAAGATGAATATTGCTGAACAGAGTTTTTACACATCTTCACCAGCTGCGCCAATAAATGTGGCCAGTTGTGGAAGTCTTATTACAGCTTGGCTTAATTATTTCATTCTGTGCATTTATACAAACACACATCTCTGCAGTAAAATTGTTAAATTCTCCTCACCTTTTAACAGCTTTACACAAGAACAAAAATCTATATGGAAGTGCCAAGAACATAATCACCCTTGGGCCCTTTGCCTGAATAAGTGAAATGAAATAAAATCCTGCTCATTCATCTTTAATTTCTCCCCTAACGCTTAATAACCTCACAGGTTGTAAGTGGGCAGGACACCGGGCGCCCCGGTTCCAGCGGAGAACGGGCCGCCGCTATAAGCAGATAGACTAATTACTCTGGCAGCGGAGCCTCACCATCAGCAGCTGGCGCTGCGTGGGCTGCAGCTTATTGGAAAAGTTTCCTAATCAATATGCACTCTGTGTACAACTTGTGATGCAGTCTATAGCTATAGGCGTTTTCTTTTTGTTGAACAAGTCTAGCTGTGCTGTGTGTGGTCCTAAATGTTTCAAAGTGCTCCATGTTAAAGAGATTTGCAAGTTTTAAGTTGCTGATTGGTGAAGTTTTAAACTCAGTCGGTGCGTTCGGGGGCACACAGGGTGTAGGAATATGAGAGATTGTGTGGGTGTCGAGTTTATGCACGAATCTGGGCTCAAGAAACAGCCTTTGTTTCCTAAGACTTAATTTAAAGAAATTAATTATGCCATCATTTCTTTCCCTCTCGTTTTGTAAAGTAAAGTAGCACTGGATGAATTCATATGAAAGGATTTTTTTTTTTTTTTTTTTCTTAAGGATTGCTTCAACATGAGTATTTTTAAATACATGCACTGGAAGACTTGTTATTTTTTCCTCTCCTCTTAAATGCAGCACTTTCCCTTCTCCTTCTGCTGCTCTCATCCTTCCATCCTCTTGCTCATTCCTTCTTTTCCCATTGTGCCCCTGGCATCCCGATCTTCAATCTGACTTTATCCTCAGCCCACATCAAAGCCGTGGGAGCACTGAGCAGTCTCCTCTGCATCCCTGTCATCTTCTCTCCCTCGTTCGCTCTTTCCTCCTCTTCCTCCTCCCCACACCGCTTGTGCATCCTTCTGCTAAGGCTTTAATGTTGTGGAAAGTACTTCAAACGAATTTTTTTTTTTTACTCTTTTCTCATCCTCTTGTCATTTCTTTCATCGTCTTTGCTGTCTCTTTTTGCAGATGGTGTGATATCTAAATAGATTATCTGTGTCACTCCTTTCTCTGTTTTAGAAAGGAAATCAGCCGTTTGCATTTAGACTGCAGTTAAAGGGAAGATTCTGTCCTAATTTGGGGGGAGAAGAAGCATCTTTGGATGGAATCAAAACTATGCTGAGATTAGAGTTCAAAGACATTTTAAAATCCTTAACAGATTAATAAAAAACACTTTAAGGAGGATTTTGCAGGTCTTACATACAGCATAACTGAGATATTTCAATATTTCTAATAGAGATTTTTATAAATACTTACAGATTCGTCATTTTGTGAACTCTCTCAGGAGGACAGGAAAACTACGTACAAAATTGTCTGAGTTAGAGAATACAATTGTTTTGACCAAATCTTCTAAGGGACTTATATCTAAGATATATAGTTTGTTATCTGGCTCTGACTCCTCAGGTTATGATGCCATGAAGCTGGTGTGGGAGTATGATCTGGGGTTGACGTTCAATCCAACAGATTGGGAGGAAATCTGTGATGGGGTTTTCCCTAATTGCACTTCGCTTTCTATACACGAGCAGAATTTTAAACTCTTCTATCGAACATATTACACACCTGTTTGCCTTCGGAAAATGTTTCCTGATGCTTCAGATCTCTGTCATAAATGCAGAATACATAAGGGCACATTTATTCATTTATTTTGGTCTTGTGACTATATTCAAGTCTTCTGGAAGGCAGTTCATCTGGTGATACAAGAGATTATTGGTAAACAGTTCTCACTAACTTCCTCCTTCTGTCTTTTTAATCACACTTCAGGGATTTTCTTTAATGCAGATACCAAACATCTGGTTGCAATTCTCTTATTTCTGGCTAAGAAATGTATACTACTGAGGTGGTCAGCATCACTAGCCCCTACAGTCGATATGTGGTTATCACAAATGTCTGCTATTGTCGCAGTTGAAAAACTGACTTGTGACCTTCATCAAGAGTCGGACAAATTCCGAAGGATATGGGACCCGGTACAATCTTTTTTACAGAAACTGTAAATTCATTTTTTTTTTTTTTTTTTTTTTCTTTTTTTTTGATTTTTTCTCTCTATTTTTCTTTCTTTTTTTTTTTTTTTTTTTTTTCTTTTTTTTTTTTTTATTCAATATACCATACATTTGGTTGTCCGACAGTGTGGACCACTTTGAACCATGTCTGTTTGTATTTTGTGTATGTGGGCTGTATGTATGTATGATTCTTTTTTTCTCTTTTTTTTTTTTTCTTTTATGTGAACACCGCAGTGCTCCTTGTTGATTTGGGGTGGGTTGTTTTTGTTTGTTTGTTTATTTATTTGTTTGTTTGTTTTTGTTGATGTTTATATAAAGCTGTGAAAACTTAAAAAAGATAATAAAAAAAAAAAAAAAAAAAAACTGAGATATTTCTGTACATTTCATCTTCTGTTGTTACTTTTCATCACCTGAACAAAAGTATGAAATCTCCCGGCTGTGAGGAAGGTAAAATAAAAGGACAGTCTTAGATTCATTCCACACAGTTTAATGTTGAACCTGGTTACCGTTCATAAATCAAGGTCTCATTACTTCGTCAATAAAATGCAAACTTTCTGTCGAGAAATCTCTATTACATAATAAAAGAAGCATCAGAAGGCCTCTGTCAAATTCTTGGGATGTAGAGAAAGTTTTTCTTTTAAATTATTGAACAGTTAAAGAAAGAATCATCAATTGCATTAATAATAATACGCTCTGCTTATTATTATTTACTACAATCTTGACATTGCAGATGGACTAAAACAGAATAAAATATGCATTAGAGTAACAATATTCATGAATAGGGACATTGATATTACAAAATAAAAATATGAACAAAACATAAAACTGATAAACTTGTTAAAAATGTTTTTTTTTTTTTTTTTTACTAACTTGGTTATTAGTTGCTGACAGGAAAGGTTTTAAGGCAAATTCTGGTTGTAGAATAGAGTGTTACTTAAAGGATATGTTTATAACAAGAAAAAAGATTATATGTTTATTATTATCTATACAAATCAAACCTGGGGAGCTTATCAGGAGCCTGCAAATGATGGGAGAGATTCTGGGGCATAATTCCAGTTCTCATATCCAACTTTTAAGCTGAAGGATAAATCTAGAGAAGACAGTGATTTAAGGCCTGTATGACCAAAGTAACCAATGACATAGACTGCTTTCAAAAATTAGCTTATATCACAGTAATCCCCTTTAAGAGGTGAACTTAATTTAAACAGCAATGGAACTTAAGCTGTAAAAAATGCTGTAAAATAATCATTTCACAAAAAACAATGAAAATAGAACAAACTTAAGGTTGCAGGTAGATTATCAGTGATAATAATATTATAATAATCAAACTTTATTGATGTCACATTAAAGAAGTTTACCTCTGCATTAAATCCATCCCTTTGGGGCGCAGTGGGCTGAAATTGTTGGGCGCCTGGGGAACAATCAGGGTTTAAGGATCTTTCACATAGAGCCAGAGTGGCAGTCTATGGTAGTGGGTTTCAAACTCACAACCTCAGGATTCCAAGCCCTATGCTGTAACCACTAGGCCGCCACTCCCCTATGAGTAAACATCTAAGAACAAAAAGTGATGGAGCTATGGAAGCCCAAGGAGTGGATTAGAGAATACAGTCCAGATTATCTAAAAATGCAATCTTCATAAACCTCAAATTAGGTGAATTGATCAATTGTCTAGCCCCAATTACCTGGTCTGAATGGTGCTGTATATTACTCATAATGCTCCTGACAGGCCTGTCCTTGTTGATCTGTTTACATATGAGTCTTTTAGATTTTCAGTTTTCTTTTTTTAATAAAAACCTGCATTGCACAAAGACTGCACAGGTTTTTTTATTTAGAAAGTCTAAAGTCTTCAAAAGTAAGAAAGGTATAACTATAAAAGTTGTTTTAAATGGAGGATCTTACCTTTATAGGAAAAAGAGAGCAAACTGTGTATCATTCATTCCAGTTCCCTCCTTGTTAAAAGCTTCCTCTCTAATCTTGTCTTATTTCGTTGCTCATCAGATTTCAGTTTGGTGTTTATGGTTGAACTAGAAAGCTTTTATTTTCTTACTCTTGTGTGGAGACTGTGATGGGGTTGAAGTTGTACTTGTTGCTGGTCTGTTGTGATCAATATTCACAAACCGTCGCCCCTGTTCTCAGCGGCGGAGAGTGAACAGCGTAGGCAGGTAAACAGGAGGGCATGATTCGTAGCACCCAGAGAGTTCGGCCACAATCAGTCTCTCATGAACTGGCTGATGGAGCAAATAGGGAAAACTGTTCTAATAACATGTTCTAATAACATGTTACATCTTGTTTTATTATTAATGTATTGATATGGTGTTCATACTGCTTCTGCTTTTATTAGGTTGAGTAAACAATCAAGTTTTATTCTGTATCATGTTGGTAATTAAAGCTTTTTTAATTAAACATTAATTCAATTTTAAATCCAGGAGAAAAATCGATTTTATAAATGCTTCTTTTGCATATGATAAAAATTGGATCATCAAATTAAATTTTTTGGGAGTTATAAAGTTGAGAACTTAATGAATCTGCTTCCTATTAGTTGCAGTAAATTCACAATGTCAGAATTTACATTAGAATTTTGATGGAATTTTATGATTTACTGTGAAAAGATTTAGACTTTTCTCTTTTATTGTTGCAATCTTGTTTCCCCCCAGATGGAGAAGGTAGAAGAGGACCTGATCCGCTCCAAAACCCTAAGAGAGAAACAGGCCAAGGAGTTCTCTCAGCAGCTTGATGCACTGAGACAGAAATACGAGCAGCAGGTTTGTATAAAGCTGGGACTCACTGTTCCTGTTGCTTTTATTCCACATCGTAACATTCTCTATGTTATGAGTGAAAGTTTTGCCTGTCTAAGCTGACTTCTATTTAAAATACTCTCTTCCCTCGTTCCCATCTGTGCTACTTGTTATCTTGTGTCAAACACTTTACATTAAGACTCAGTTTCTGCTCAGCAGGCATTTTAACTTTGGCCTTTTGAACACTAATGCAGGCAGCATGGGCGACGCATGCTTTCTCATTATATGTTTATGGTTCTTTCTCAGTTTAGGGACAAGGAATCATTATGAAAACACTCTGGCTGAAGTTGTGATGCTAGATTAAGTTAATCTACAGGGCTGGATACTTTTCAGGAAGCGGATTCAATTATGTAAGGGAAGAAAAACACTTGAGATTAATTTAACATGCTTCACATACATGTTTGAATAACAAGCCTAAGCAGAGTTGTATAGTTACAGACCATAACAGCATTGACTAAATTTACTGTAAAACTTGATTAGGATCTATAACGTTTTATTGCGGTTTATGCTAGGACTGGACAATTAATTGCATTTTCAATTCAATTTAAATGGGAAATTATTTTTCTAAATTGCAGAGGTAGTTTGGCCTTATTACTCTTTATAAGAGTAAGACACAACCTCCATCCAGTCCTTTAGGTGGTCTTGATGCGCTCAAAGTAGGATTGCAGCAGAAGGGAGGAAAGAGTTGCAGGTAGTGCTCAGATCCATGCATGCGACTTCGAAGTAAGCATTTTTTCTATGTAACAGAAAAATCTGCAACAATGGAGCAATCAAGACCATAAAAACAATGGAAGCCTGGAGCAACCATTGGCCTCAGCATAACAGCAGAGAATAGTCTCAGTTTTAGTTTAGAAAATATCTCAATTTTTATTTTTTTGGAAAAAATCGCCCAGCAGTATTTCACGCACTTAAAAAAGGAACCAATAGTATGTGTGCAGTTATTTACTGTAGGAAAGTTAATGTGTGTTTTATACTTTTTTTGTATTATTATTAGCAATCCCTAAAACTATATGTATAGGTATTAATCAAATCTCATTTTACTTGAGAGTGCTAAGAAATATTTAGGGTTTGATTCATAGAATTCAAATAAATTTTATGAATTAATGCCCTAGTTTATAAAAACATGTCTCACAAAAGTTATGAAAATAACAGATCTAGTTCAACACATCATTTGGTTAAAATAGCAGACAGACAAGCTGACAAAATTTACAATAAAGGAATGGTTTTAGACATACAAGATTTACATTCAAAAGCAAATACTTCCTGATCTACTATGAAATGTGCTTTACACAGAGATCAATAAAATCCTCATTACTCCAAAAAAGCTAAAAACAAAAACATCTTTCTATTTTGGCAAGTTTGCCTTTATTTCTCAGAATGTGCCCCTTGGTTACTGCTGCTCAGGGTAGATTACAATTCATAGGGGTCTGATATAAACAATTACACCTCACCTACATAATTGCTTTATAATGCCTTGACAATCCGGACCTAAAATTCAAGAGTATGTTAAATAAAATATTGAAATATTCAAAGGAAACATATAAAATGTTTTAATGACAATACAAGGAAACATTTACATCATATTTAAATAGATAGAAACAAGAGCTGTGAGGGAGAAATATTCAAAGATCTATGTACCTTTTCATCTGGGTCTTTATCCAAAAATAAACGGTATGCAATGAAATATTTGCAGAATGTGCACCACTGCACAACAGATTATAGCTAATTTATGTATTTTAAACATCTGACAGACCACCCCCTAACATTTTCAACCAGTCTCATCCCGTCAACGAAAACACACCCATGAGTCGTCATGCTTTCGTCAACAAAGATCCATGTTTAGCCCATCAGTTCTCATTATTGTCATGAATGAAAGGAGCATCAACAGAATCATTTCGTCATTGTTGATAAAACAACACTGTTGGTCTGAAATCACATGCTTCTTAGGTCTTAAATACACTATATTGCCAAAAGTATTTGCTCACCTGCCTTGACTCACATATGAGCTTAAGTGACATCCCGTTCCTAATCCATAGGGTTCAATATGACGTCGGTCCACCCTTTGCAGCTAGAACAGCTTCAACTCTTCTGGGAAGGCTGTCCACAAGGTTTAGGAGTGTGTTTATGGGAATTTTTGACCATTCTTCCAGAAGCGCATTTGTGAGGTCGCACACTGATGTTGGACGAGAAGGCCTGGCTCTCAGTCTTCGCTCTAATTCATCCCAAAGGTGTTCTATCGGGTTGAGGTCAGGACTCTGTGCAGGCCAGTCAAGTTCATCCACACCAGACTCTGTCATCCATGTCTTTATGGACCTTGCTTTGTGCACTGGTGCACAGTCATGTTGGAAGAGGAAGGGGCCAGCTCCAAACTGTTCCCACAAAGTTGGGAGCATGGAATTGTCCAAAATGTCTTGGTATGCTGAAGCATTCAGAGTTCCTTTCACTGGAACTAAGGGGCCAAGCCCAGCTCCTGAAAAACA
This sequence comes from Cyprinodon tularosa, assembly GCF_016077235.1. Lineage (NCBI taxonomy): Eukaryota > Metazoa > Chordata > Actinopteri > Cyprinodontiformes > Cyprinodontidae > Cyprinodon > Cyprinodon tularosa. Next base: position 778,998 of record NW_024039363.1, read on the forward strand.
ACCCCACACCATAATCCCCCCTCCACCAAACTTTACACTTGGCACAATGCAGTCAGACAAGTACCGTTCTCCTGGCAACCGCCAAACCCAGACCCGTCCATCAGATTGCCAGATGGAGAAGCGCGATTCGTCACTCCAGAGAACGCGTCTCCACTGCTCTAGAGTCCAGTGGCGGCGTGCTTTACACCACCGCATCCGACGCTTTGCATTGCACTTGGTGATGTATGGCTTGGATGCAGCTGCTCGCCCATGGAAACCCATTCCATGAAGCTCTCTGCGCACTGTTCTTGAGCTACATGAAGTTTGGAGGTCTGTAGTGATTGACTCTGCAGAAAGTTGGCGACCTCTTCGCACTATGCGCGTCAGCATCCGCTGACCCCGCTCCGTCAGTTTACGTGGCCTACCACTTCGTGGCTGAGTTGCTGTCGTTCCCAAACACTTCCATTTTCTTATAATACAGCTGACAGTTGACTGTGGAATATTTAGGAGCGAGGAAATTTCACGACTGGATTTGTTGCACAGGTGGCATCCTATCACAGTTCCACGCTGGAATTCACTGAGCTCCTGAGAGCGACCCATTCTTTCACAAATGTTTGTAAAAACAGTCTGCATGCCTAGGTGCTTGAATTTATACACCTGTGGCCATGGAAGTGATTGGAACACCTGATTCCAATAATTTGGATGGGTGAGCAAATACTTTTGGCAATATAGTGTATGTGCACAAGGGTAGTGATGACTCAGTACAACTTTCTTTTATTTATTTCCGATACGATATCAATATTAAAACTTTGAATATTGAAAAATACTGGTATTAATATCAGCACAGTTCATCTGTACTTTTATTTCTTTGTATTGTTTGGATGTTAGAAATGCTGAATGTGTGACATTACATAAACAAATAAATAGTCATCAACAAAAGTTATGAGAACAACTGACCAATGTGTTGTTAATCAATGGGTTACAGAAAATTTTAACAGAAGAAAATAAAGCCGCAGTGTTTATATCCACTTGCTGATATCGGATATTTAAGATGTAGACCGATACATTCCTAGAGTCGCATTTGGGCTCATATCAGTAATGGATTGTGCCATCCCTAAAAAAAAAAAAAAAAGACCAGTTTCTCTTAGCCACTCTTGTCATATAACCAAAGCAGCTGGTGTTGAGGCTTACTAAATCAAACTGCTTCAAGCTAGAGCTGGGTGTTATAGACCAAAAATAATACCGTACTTTCTGGACGATAAACCGCTACTTTTTTCCCGATGCTCCAATGGGACTTGTACAAAAGTTTGGCTTTCCTGTGGATTCTTCCCAACCTCCAGGGGCGGAAGTCAAAGTTGGAAACCAAAGAAGGAGCTCATTTTCATTTAGCACTAAGATATGCTAACAGCAGGCACAACAGTGAACAAATGTCCTGAATTCACACATTTAGACATCTATTTGCCTCAATAAAGCTGCTGACCCAATGAAGAGCTGACAAAGCCACATCTTTCATTAGAAGCTCTTATTGCAGTGAGCCAACAAGCTTGCATTCTTCTTCAAGCTATAGCAATATAGTTGAGAGCAGCAATACAACATTTAGAATAATTATAAAAAGGCACCTCTGAATCAAAGCTTTGTTTTTGGTTGGTCTTTATGGACCCAAATGCAGAGGCAGAGAGGCAGAGGTGAGTTCTTGTAGATTTAATCAGAGAAAATAGTTTAACAAAGGCAAGAATCCAAAATTCAGCTTAATATGTAACACAGGCCGGAACCATGGAGACATCAGGGGGAAATAATCACGAGGAGCCAGGGAGAGACGAGGTAGGAAGAAAACAGCATTGAGAAACCAGCAACGACAAGGAACCAACAAGGAGTGACAGCAGAGGGAGAGCATAAATAGCTGACTGAGACAAAGGCAGGGCTAACGAGCAGATAAGAAGCAGGTGTGAGTGGAGACAACGAGGAAGCCAAGGGGAAAGGAACACACACACACACAAGAGGGCAACAAAGGACAACAGAAAAACCTTAGAACTAACATAAATCTAGAAACTACAATAAAACAGGAATTAAACCAATAAAACTAGGAAACTAGGAAACATGGAGCAAAGGAAAGCACAACAGAACCAAAACCATGACACTTTGTCCCAAATGTCACACAGCACCCACAGTTTTTACCAAACAACTGTAAATAACCACAAGAAATATCTGAAAACTAGCTTACTAATTTGCACAAAAAATAAGAATTTTTAAATAGACATCCTGATATAAAGAAGTTTCATTATTTCCTTTCTTCTCAATATTCGTAAAATATCAACTTCTTGCCCTACTTAAAGCAGTTAGCATGTCCTGTAACATCTAACATTTGTCTTTCCTCAGCAGACTAAGACTGAGCTTTTTTTAAAGCAAATATATGTAGTTGATTTGGTGTAAAACAAAGAACTAAAAGTATGGTTATCTGTGATGCTAGATCTGCTAGAACACTGATGATGGGTCCTCACTTGGACTATTAAATTTGACGTTTTCTTTTTCGCATACTAAATACATTTGTAGCGTTAAAATAAAAGGCTGAAATAAAGGTTTGATTTTTAGATGTAAGATTAAACAATTGTAAACAACAGTGCAAGAATTCTTAAGGGTTCTACATATGCCAGTTCTGGTAACACAATTATTGTCAAATTATTTATCAAAGACATTTTAAAGAGACAGTTATAAAAAAGTTTGCCACTGCATGCTAACATCTAGTAGTGTGACCATGTGACACACCATAAGTACTAACTACTGTAAAATCTCTATTTTCCCTTATGTTTCCACAGCTTGATTGCTCCCCAAGTACTAAACCAGCACCAAACCTGTGCCTTAACAAGCATAGTAACTCATTTTCTGGCCAGATGGAGTTTAGGCTGCGTGTAATTTGCGGTAGATTGATGTGAATGAAAGGATATGAGGCCAGTGTTATTTCCAAGTAGAGAGGAAAGCAGTCACTTATTTTTGCACATGGCTGAACTGTTGTTTTGAAATGCAATAACCATTTCTCAAGAAAAGGAATGTTTCATTGCTAAAGACTGATAGAAAAACACATTGTTAATATAATCAAACAATACAGGTTAAGTCATCAAAAAGACATTTTAGCTTGTTTTTATAACCCATTAAATGGGTTTTTACAGCAAACTAAAATGGATTGTTTTTTCTACAGCGTTTTTTTTTCTTCTTGTGCATATAAAAAAAGCAGTTTAGCAAAATAACGTTTTTTTAGCTGTTAAATGGCGGATGAGGGAGACCACACACTAATGAGGAAGGCATTTGTCTTTGAGATAACAGAGACGATTGATCTGTCTGGCTGATGTGATATTCTGACAGCAGTTTTTCGTAATGCGTATTTAAATAGAAAGGAAGATGTTTTATTATTTATAAAAGCTATTTCATCTTGGTTGCTTTTTCACTGAAGCTTTTTAGCTCTTTATCTGTGTGTGTCTCAGGCCTGCATGTCTGTGTTGTTTCCCGCTCCAGAGAGATCAGTGTCACAAGACTGAAGAGGTCACGGTAATGTCATCGGTCAAAAAAGGAAATTCCCTCTAAGGCGGCTTTAAGTGGGTGAAATAGATCAGAGGGGAGTTGTTGGCCAGCTGACCCTCCATGATCTTGGGCCTGGTTTCTGGATCAGAGAGGTCTTATAGCTGGTTTGGAGACAGGAGCTTAAATACTGAGAGGAAACGCTCCACAGCTTTACCCTTCAGCCGTCATACTAGAGCTTTAAATGATAAAGAAATCCAGTTTACAGAGTTGAAAGCGTTAGTATCCTTTTATCCACACTCTGTTTATCAAACCCTGGAGAGGAGATGTTCATCTTTTTCACACCTGAAGCCATTCTTTCTTTTCGCGGGATGTTGTTCTTCCTCTTCAGAGCAAATATTCCCTTTTACCTCACTGCCCAGTCTCATTCATAATGTCTCTCAGCACACTTTGCTGGGCCATGTTGTCCTCCATTAATCTCTAGTGAGATGCATCCTGCTTTGTTTACCTTATCAGCCCATCGGGTGTAACTTGCTTAAATCTAATGACTCTTCTGGGGCACTATGCTCTGTCTGCATTTGCAGCTGCTGAGTGTTTTTAGTGAGAAGCCGCTTGACGTATTAGCTGTTGGGTTTCCCCCCGTATCAGTATTTCTAGTAGCAGCATGGAGGATGATCTCTATATTTTAACTTTGATATTAACCATTATTAAACATGATTATGTTTTAAAAGACAAAATGAAGTAGCGATCTGCCTGAGCCACGCTGTTGGAAAAACCTTTTCTATCTTTGTCTCTGGGTGTTTGGCAAATATTAGCTCATCATGGCAGAGTCATTATGCTGTCAGACAAAGTTGGGAATGTGATTTCACTAATTTGCATGTTTGTCTAACAATGGAAGTATATTTTCATGTTCAGCTTTATTCTCTATTGCATTGTCTAAATGTTGAGCATTTGTGTTTCCCCTTTCTTTCCTCCATCCTTGTACCTCCACAGCCCCCCTTTATTCCCTCTCTCTCTTTCTTTTCCATTACTCCCTGTTCTTCCATTGTTCATAACTTCCTGACGTGTTCCTTTGTTCTGTCCCTGCATCCTTTTTCGATCCCTTTCTTTGTTTTCTACCTCCCTTTTATCTGCCATTATTTCATTTCTTGTCCCAGTTTCATTCCTTTCCTTTGTCCTTATTGATCTCCTCTCTTTCATTGGGTTGTAGTATTGCAGTGGTGTGTTTGGGATCATATTTCAGTTCAATTAACCAATTTCATGTATATCAAAATCCATAGACCTAATCTTTGGATGCCAAAATGAATGTCTTTAAGACCTTCCCTACATTCTGAGGTTGACGTACAGCTTCTTGTTGGTGTTTCCTCATTCATGAACCACTCTGAACAGCTGAGTGTTCACAGCCAATGCCATGGACAGAGCAGGCATCGGGCACAGAGGTTGTCCATCTACGCTCCTCTGGATGGCCAGGTAGGGTGCCGTCATGCACAATGGGTGAGGATTAGCTTCAAAGCAGGGAGGCAAATGGGCCCTGGGCCCCTTCTGTCCTTTCAGGACTCAGGCTGGGTTTGAGTGGTGAGATGTGTGGGGGTCTCTTGTCCCCCACTCCACCGCAGGGGAGTGGGAACAGAACAGAGTCTGGGAAAGGCTTGGGAGCTTCACCGGCCAGCCTCACATCCCAGCAGGTGATTCCTCTTACAGCTCAGCTAGAAAAACAGACTTGCTAAGCTGACGGGATGATAAAACCGTAAAAAAGTAGATGGGTTTTGTTTTACCGCTAGAAGGGATTTCTTTTCTATTTTGGTTTGAGGATATTTTGTAAATCAAGTCTTCAGTATGTTTGTTAAAACCAAACTTTCCATTTATAACATTCGCCCCTCAACAGGGGACATCTCACTTTAGGAGCACAAACCTTAAATATCTACCAATCGCCACTTAGATATTATCTTCCAAGTATTCCCAGGAATTGTTAAGCCTCTTGCCCTCCAACTTTCTTACTTTTTCGGATTATAAGAATCATATTCTTCCCCTAAGCCGATTTTCACATGCTGTCAAGCGCATAGCATGGGGTGGTTACTGCAGCCAGATGGCTAACCCCTACCAGCTTTTTTCCATCCCAGGAATATACGGCTCATTCATATGCCGATCTCAGAATGGGACGAGAGAGACCGGTCTGAAGCGAGACACTTGGACATTAACGGCCAGTCCGTGCAATTAGTAGTGGGAGCCTTGAGGGTTTGAGGGAGCAGGATAGACGTTAACTCGTCACATTATGTCTCCACGTCTAATGATGTGAGGATGCAGAAAAGTTTCTGCTTTTTTTCTCCACACCCTCGCTAATCATGCCTAATTAGTACAGCGATCTGGTTGGATGAAAGTGGTGGAAGGAAACGGAACCAAGAAGGAAAAGGATGAAAGTGTAGATGGACGGGTTGTCATGACGACAGGGTTCTGAGCGTGTGTGTTGGCTGATGAAGTCTCTTTTTGTCGGCTTGTCCAATCAGATGGCTGAGCAGCGCGTGCAGCACGAGCAGGAGAGGATGCGGCTACAGCAGCAGCACAGCGCGGAAAAGGAGAACCTGGTCCAGGAGCACCAGCGGGAGGCGGGCAGCCTGGAGAGGCAGGCCAGGGCCACCCTGCAACAACACCAGCAACACGCTGAGGAGTGGAGGAAGCGCGATGCCCAGGTAGGGGGTCTCGACAGATCCACCTTCACAGGCGCAGACACACACTGACCCGTCGCTCTCCCGCGGATAACCATTTCGTATTTAGCCCATTGACGTTGTCCTGGGGTTTCTAAAGCACAGCAGGTTGGTACACTTTTAAACTTGAAGGGAGACATGTCTGACTTTCTGAATGCCAATTATTTAAGAAAAGGATGTTTACATAGAAAATCAAACACAAACTTAACTAAACTAAAGTACTTACAATAAATCTAACTTTTTGAGATTAGTTTTGCTTTATTAAATACCAAAGCAAATTTCTGGATGTGAAATGGTGATGTTGTCTGTTGTGTCTAATTCCATGCTATATTTTGTTTTGATTTTTAAATCCACACTTTTAGACGCCCTAGGAAGCTTCCCAAACCCCAGGCGAACTGTTGTTCCTTCACGGGGCTTTGTCCTCTCCCCGCGGGTAGCCTTCTCCTTCCAGAAAGCGCATTTTCATACTGTTATTACAGCATTTTCATTCACAATGACTGTATGGATTCTAGATCTGAATCAATGGATGTGTCAGACATTGAGGGGGGGCTGCTATTTTGTTCAGATTTACCCAAAAACAGCAGGTCTTCAGCCTAAACCCCTCCGCGGGGTCTTGGGCGCTCTCCAGCCCGGGTGTTAGATTGGTGCTCTGTGGGAAGCTATTTGATAAACCAGCCCCCAACTGGGATTGTGTTTGGCTTGTCAGGCTTCGTGGAGAAATAAAATTTGTCAGCATGCAAAATGTTTATTTATTGGACCTTGGCTGGAGAGGAATACTTGGGAAAGTACATACTAGGTGTAACATTTTTGGTTTATTTTGGAGAAAAAGCTCTAAATGAGTTACTCAAACCATTTTTTTTTTTTTTTACAAAAAAAAAAAAATATTTTTCTTTTCTATTTTCTTTATTTTTTCAACTTAACATTACTTTTTGTTTAAAAAAAATAAACCATTAAGTTGTAAAATATTTTGCCATTGTTTAAATGTTCTATTTTACTACAACTTATTCCAAAACCTAGGCAGGTTTAGCAGCATTCACAGCTAAAAGCCCTCCAGAAGCATCAAAGTCATGTATTTCTATAAATTTTCCTAAATGTCTTTAAAACCATTTTGTTCCTGTCATATGTTAGGGATTTTTGACCTGATATTCAGGGGGAGTTTTGTTTTTTCCAACATGTAAATGTAGGATCCATTTGTGAGGGTGTGATATCTGGAGATGCCGCCGAGTCGCTCGTGTCAAAGTGACATACGGTTTGACGAATCCCCGGCATCTGGGAGGGGGGTTCTGGATTGAAAACAAACTTCCCGCTGTCCTCATTCCGTATTCTCAGATCCCGCTGTTAGCCTAAGCGATCTGACACCTTCTTATTGTCAGGGCTTCCAAATGTCATTTCAGGCCATGAAAAGAAGGAAAACACAGTGACAAGTTCTCAGTCACTGATAACTGCAGGTTGACTGAAGTCCCTTCTAACTATAAAGTTTGCATGAAGTGCCTTTTCCAGCCCCTGAGAGCCCAGGCACATAAACTGTTCAGATAGATCCTGCTTGTCCTCATCCCTAAGAGGTCCAGAGCTACCAGTGAAAGAGTACAGCCAGCTCCAGTGGCTCTTTCCCCAGGATGAGTAATACCTGCTCATCCCCTTGTTCTGGGGTGAAACTAATAAACAGCGTTACTGACTCGTGTTTAAGCAGATCTGTCAAAGCAGCAGATTTACAGGAGAGCTGGATAAGTTAAAGAGTAACACAACTTCATCCCACAATTCTGCATCACTTAGGATTTGTGTAGTGGCTCTATGAAAGCTTTTATCAGATGCGAAAGAGAGATTTTGGTCATTTGTGTATAGTGATGAAATGTGTGGCTGCCCGCAGACAGCTCTATGTGTTTCTATTAGCTAATCAATGCCCTCCACTATGGAAGCAAATCGTTACCATATTTAAAATGAAAAAGCATTTTCAGAAATGCTTTTTCATTTTAAGAATGTGGCTGCATTGATTGACTCATAAATGAAATTAGTAATCAATCATCCTATTTTCATTTTCTTCTTCAACACTGCTCATCCTTTTACTTAATTAAAATGAAAAAGAAAAAGACATTTGAGATTTATTTTTCAAAATGTACCCCAGCAAATACATACCAAACTTCAATTTGAAATGTAAAATTTGAAAATGAAAAAGCATCTGTCTCTGTTTCATTTCTGTTTTTGTAACATTCCAGGAGATAATTTATTCATTTTATACAATAACCAGACTAACTTCTAAATATTAAGAAGTAAAAAGTTAAACATTATTTCTAATAGATTTGTAGTTATCATTCCAAATATCAGTGTGTTTATTAGTTGGGTCGTCGTAATGCGGTTTCAGAGATTTCTAATTCTAAAGCATATGTAATCAGTACTATTCTTAGTTTGTAGTTTCTTAATTTACTTGCTCTGTTTACTGTTTTTTCTTTCTATTTTTGGAATTTGCTGTTCATCTGCAGCTTTCACTCTCCCCCGTCGTCCGGTTGTCATTTAGTCCTGAGACCTTTCAAAGTGTGTTTAGCGATTAAAAACCTAAACGTAATTTTGAAGGTATTCGCCAAAAGCTAAGTCAGTACTGAACATCTTCTAAAACGAGGCAAGTTTATAGTCATCGCTATAAGTTGCCAAATTGATCATTTTTTAATACAAGACAATCGACAGCTTCCCCCTAAGCGTGCTCATCGGCTCCCGTCCTGTCTGCCCTCTGGTGGAAGTCCGTTATATCTGCACACGCTGATCAATAAGCAGAGTTTTCATGAAAATCCTTTATTGAAATAGAAAATAAAATGTTAAAAAAAAAAGTTTCTAAAGTGAGCCACTCATGTTATCAATAATAAATAAAAACTTTTAAAGTTTTTTATGAAAAACTGGTGCAATTATAAAAATTGTAAAGCGATATGTGTCATCAGATGTAATTAAGCTGCTTTCTGCATCTGATGGCATATGGTTGATATAATTGTAGCTGCAAAATAGGATGAAAGCTTGACCATAACTCACACTATTTGGACAAAACAAAGTGTTCTTCAGCACTTTTTTCCTCTCCGTATATCTACTTCATAGTGTTATATAGTGCACTGCAGAAATCATTATTCGTTTACAAACTAATGGCCGTAGAAAGTTTTATATTTTAAATACATCTGACTTAAACTTGCAGAAACTGTGTTTGTTTATCTGATCTAAAGCACCTCATTCATATTTCCCACCTGTTCCTCCTCAAGCTCATCTAACAGGTCATTATTTCTCTCCTAACGGACTGTATACACCATCTGCATTTTAACAGCAGTGAAAAAAGTGTATTTTTTTAGGTCTTTTGCCTCGGTTGTGGTGAACTAAATTGAATATTTTTTGTTTTTGTTGTTGCTCTTCTTTTTCTTTTTTTCTTTTTTTGGTTTCAGAGGTTTTCAATCCGGAGACACGATTAAACCGCATCAGATGAAAAGGATGATGACAGACTGTGTCAAAGCAGAGATAAAAAGGACAGCCTAGACTGAGATGGGCTCTGATGTGCCATCATTCTTGCATAAAAATGTTTTGTTACTTGCTAATATTCTGTTACAAACTAATATCCAACATTCGCCGAAGGTCCGTAATGTTCTGACTGCATGGCATATTAAAAGTTCCCCGGTCTCCTTGAGCTTCTTGCGTTCGGCGTTTTCAGTTTGCTTACCCAATGTTGGAATCCTGTCTGTGCTACTTATCAAACTCTCTCTTTAAAAGAGTTCACCCCACCCCCATGGGCCCGGTTCTGATCACAGCTGAAGTCATCAGTGAGCTCTGATGCTCTCTGATGTGTTACAACATGCTTCCTTATAAACCATCAAGTCATTTTTTATGTGCATACATCACACCCAAGATGTCAGCCAGATACATATTTTAACCGACTGACAGAAGTGAGTAACTCGCTGCCATGCTCAGCTGTGTCTGATAACCGCAGACTGTTATTTAGTTTCAAACATGATGAGAAAATGATGTTATGTGACAGAATCACCAGCAATACGTTCATAAAGAACACAAACAGGAAGCAGGATTCAGATGTTGCAAAAGATTTTATGATGGTCACAAGTTTCTTTAGAAGTGAAATCTGAAAAATGTGGCCTGTACTTCTGTTTACTCCTCCTTACCCTCAGAACCAAATAACAGTTTTGGCCTTTAGAACTCATTAATAACTACAGGGTGATTTATTCTCAGCAAAGATCCAGCTTCAGTATTTAAATCATGTTAGATAGCGCAGTTAAATCGCCAGCATCAGTTGATTGGATGATTTAGTAAAATAAAATAAAATCCTATTAAAACAGCAGTTAGAGGGAGAGGTTTCTTTTCCAGCAGAACATCCTAAAACTAAGGAATGTTTTAGATCGAAGCGTTTCTATATGGCCTAGTCAAAGTCTAGGTGCTAATTTGAAAGTGAAAATGTGTAGCGTAACTTTTAAAGACCTGCTTCATCCAATCGGACTGATCCTCAGCTATTTTACAAAGATTTAGCAACAATTTCTCAAAGTTTATCAGTGTGCAAAGCCGATTAAGACAAAAAATTGCAGCAAAGGATATTACTATATATTACTTCCACAGATCATAGTTTGTATTTGTTCACATCACACAACTTTATCTGCAGAGATCATAAGTATTGGGCACTTTTAAAAACATGCAGCTGAGGATTTGAAAGCAAAGGGACAAGGCTCACGGAGCATTCACCTATGTGAGACCGTGCTGAGCTCTGTGTTGATCCTGCACTCTGTCCAAACGTAAGCAAAGCTGCTCTTTATCGTTTCAGCTTTTTATTTAGTCCTATGTTGCATTAGCAGTTCTTATGGTTTTCACACCCTGATCCCCTCCTGATAAGATTCAAGGGCCTGATAATGATGGATTGAAATTAACCTCCACTCCTTTGTGAGGAGTGTTAAACACATGGAGATCAGTGGACAGAAGGACTATCTGTGGTGGATCATCTAATTAGGAGCTGAATAAAGAACAATAACTATACTTTACAGATATATTGTACTCTTTTTTTGCCCTACAATGCAGACTTTTGAGCTGGTTTATAACCTCACATCTACATAAAACACCTTAAAGTGTGTAGCTGTAGCATCATGGAATGTAAATAGTTTCCAAGGATCTTCCTGTGATGTTTTCACATGTTTCTCATGTGTTTTTGTGTGATTGTAGGAGTTGCTGCTCTGGAAAATCCTGCACCTAATTATTAAAATACTTTGTATAAAAAATAAAACAAAATCAGCTTTAGTCAAACTGAGAATTACGTATTAAAAAGTCTCCAGGGTTCTCATCGTATTGCCTCTTGCCCCTGATTGCAAAAGCAGAGGCGAGAAAATTGGAAAAGATCAGACAGAATTTAGGGGACATGATTTTTTGTTTGTTTTCTTTGAATGTGCTGCTTGTTATTCTGAGTGTGTGAGACAACTAGATATTGCGTCTTTGTACACACGCCTGTGTGCACGAGGAGATGTGTCTTGTGAACCAGCGCAGACAGTGAGGGTAACTGGTAGCCACAGCTTCTGCTAGTTTTTGTAACACTCCTTTCAAGTCCCTTTTGCTTCTCCTTAGTGCCCCCTAAACAAAAGCACTTCAGACATTGGCTGTCTGATGGCCTTAACGCAGTGTTGTCCGGGGACGCTTGCGCCTTTCGGGGGGCTGGGGACCAAGCAGGAGGCAGAACACATGCTGCTCACCAAAGCAACACAAAGGACAGTAATGAGGATGTGCAATAAGTAGGGAGTCGGTGCAATACAGGTGTGATAGGGTGAAACAATGCTCTTCATCCTAGACCTGGCAACACTTTAACATCATAGTTATGCTTCTAGTTGGTAGAGTCTTCCTAGAAGCTGGAGGTGTTCATGTTTATTCAGTCTAATTACTTTTGAGTGTCTGAGGGCATCTTATTTAGCTCAATGATAAGAGTTCATGCTTCTAAAAAGAACTAATATTTTCTCTTTTGATGTTTAAAAGCTTCAGAAAATCCAGTTTTTTTCTTTAAAAACTGTCTCAATCATCCCTTTTTTATGACTTTTATTTAATTTGTCTTTCTTCTAATTCATTATGTTAACTCCAGAGTTCTAGTTTTGTCAGACTGGTTTATTTTCATAGATTTTAGGGACGACTCGTTTCTACTGGATACCATTTCTGATCTGTTATTTGAACTCTCACTGATAAGGTTATTAAATGTGTTCTGAGAAAAGTCAAAGCTGAGAGATTTTAAAGGAGTTGGTTCAAAGGCCACCACCCACTTCCATACAGAGGTTAGAGAGTAGCAGAAATAGAGTTAATCCACACCATATCTCATTATCCCCTCTTCATCAGCCCACCTCTTTCCTCAAACTCTACTGTTTCTTTTAAAGCAATAATTATCAGAATGTTCAGAAAGACTATCTTTGGACTAAGGCTTTTTTTCTGTTATCCTGCAGACAATTTCTGATTTGGAGTCCCAGGTATCCAGTTTACATGAGGAGCTCCAGAAGGTCCACGCCCTGCACAAGCAAAAGCTGGCAGAGATGGCGTTACTTCAGGAGGAGGAGAGGCAGACAGCAGCCCTCAATAAGGAGGCATCGATGCAGCAGCTGCGCTCCGACATGGAGCGGATTGCCAAAGACCTGAAGAGGAGCCACCAGCAGGAGATGGATGCCACTCTGAAGAAGGTAAATAAAGGAGCTGAGAGTAAGGGAAAAAAAACATTGAAATCCTCTATAGTCTCTGCATAAAAACAAACCAAAATAATGTGATCAGTATATTTTATTTATTAGATGTCCAAAACACAAGGTGGTAAAACTAACGAAGCTGGAGGGAAATGATAGGTGGTTTATCACATTCTCTTTTTCTTGACAAACTAAGCAGTGTAGTCAGTTTCCAGTCACAGTATAAACAAACCGTTCATGTTTACAGTATTTAAAACTTGCTTATATTCAGATAGGAATTCAAATATCTCCCTTTAATATGCAGACTATCGGGGTGACCCGGTGTCATGTTGCTCTGATTCAGCTGCAGGATGCATTTTATCTCGACAGACCAGCAGTTTGGGAATCCTTCCCAACCTCGACACTCCAACCCTTCCTTCACAGGTTGCTCTCTGTCTGCTGTTACAGTAGAGGTGCATGTGTTCATCTACCTGTTAAAACTAGGGGTCAGTCAGACTTGATGAGAGTCTAGAGGGTGCATAGTCCACGTTTTACATATATGTGCAAATGAGGAGGTAAATGGGTTTAAAAATGCTTTCCATGGCATGAAAAGCGCTGAGCAGAACCTCAGGTAGGGAGCCCAGATGCCAGTCAAAGAGCGCATACACTCATGATAAATGAATGTATAGAAGGTATTTCAGTGTAGCGGCCTGCTACTCTGAAATATGTCAGGAATTAAAATACATCAGCTGTTAGCAGTGACCATTTGAAGCAAGGGCAAAAAGAAACCTTTTACTGAAAGGTTCACCATACCGCAGGATGACGGCTTTGAATATACAACTGGAGCTACTCTGGAACAGTTTTAATCAGGGTGAGCTGAATCCAGTCCTGCAGCGCTTCTTTTTTTGCAACTTTTAGATGCACCTTTTCTTAGTGTATAGATTTTATTCCCAACCCTGGCCTTAACATCTGGCCGTAATATCAGGTAGGACAGTGAGGTTTGGGTCTGGCTTTAAGATTTTACTTTTCTTTCAAGTGACATAAGTCTATTAACTTGTGGTACTAGTAATGTTGTTGTTTACTCTTTTTTTAAACAAGAGAGAAAGTTTGGCACAGCAGTTAAGTCAACATAAGCAGGGTGTGAACATGGCCCCTCTATGTGTTTGGATCAATTCTGAACAATCAGTCAGGATGAAGCCACACTGGAAAGAAATCGAAATAAGTAATTTTTTCTTAAAATAAGTGTATTTGATCTTGGATTGAGGAGGTAAAAGACACTTTTTGCAAATGGACCAAGATTATTTCCACTTAAAATAAGAAAACACAATTGCCTTATCTTATTTCAAGTGCATTTTATCTAATTATCTTATTTTAAGAGTAAAAATACTGATTCCATTTGCAAACTATCTCATTTACCTACTGAAATTAATGGTAAATACACTTAATCTAAGAAAATTTTACCTATTTATAGATCATTTTTCCAGTGCATGAGATGAGCTCATTCTACAGCTGAAGGTGTGGCGACAGAAAGCCCATCTGAACCTGCTGTGCTACACCTTCTGCACCACCACACAACACCCTGAGCCTTGGGCCTGTACTGACAGAGTGCAGTTTAACCTAACATTCCTTACCTATGCAGTCAAGGCGGTGGTTTGCACCACAGGGACTGGCTGCCTTCATTAGCACTAGTAAAATATTTAAATAGAATATCTATTTGATGTCTGATTTTCCTCTGGCAATTCAAGTGTGTTGGCCAGCCTCTTGCAACATGGATCTGGTCATTTAAGGACTGCAAAAAACACATAGGTTGGTAATGGTCAAATTTGAATTTGGCACTATAGTGGTGTAGGATGTAGAAGTTCATCCTGCAGATGAAGGTTTGCAGGTTTGAATCCCAACTCCATTTCACCTGCATTCCCTGCTGATGGGGGTCACGGGGCCTGATGGTACGGCAGCCTTGCTTCTTGCCCTGCGCCCCAGGGCAGCTATGACTATTAGTTACTATAGTTACTATTAGTGTGTAAATGGCTAAATGTAGTGTAAACCCCTCTGCAGCCTTGAAAAGGAATTATTTAAGTTATAGGTCAATATGGACAGTCTAGCCTTGACCAGGCGTCCCCACTCAGCTTATCTGTAGTCGCCCAACAACTGGATAGACCTGTAAAGCCATCAGATCCCCAGCTGTTTTCTTTTTTCATATCCCTTATAATGATTAAAACACACATTGAAGTACCAGCATTTTTATGTTTTGGGTGATTTACAAAAGGCTGAAGAGATAGGATATTCTTTGGGAAAATATATAAGCTTAGAGGCAATATTTAAAGATTACCGTCTGTTTAGAAAGTATTTGACAAGAAAAATTCCGGTTTATTGTCTTAAAGTTCAACTTTGAATTAACTATACTGAGGAAATGTTTACCATTATTGTCTGGATCCTGACTTTTGTTCTTGTTTCTTTACTCCTTGAGAAACTCCAGCAGCTGTACCATTTGGAGGCGTGTATTAAAGATGATCTAATTAATCATCTGCTAATATATACCCACCTTATATCCTGTTCTGAAGTCCTAAGTTTAATTTCAGGATTTTCAGAGTACCAAATAAACCACTTCAATAAGCCAAGCATTAACATTTCCATATTATCTGACTGAATTATATGTTTAACTTCAACCCAGTGGTTAAATCCAGCGGTGGATTCAATACATTAATCAGGCCGATTCTATGGGAGACGAGGGAGGAAAGACCACCCGGTAAGCTGCTGTGATGGCTGAGAGCAGAGCAAGCTCAAAAAGCACTGGATAAACCTCGATATCTCGATAAACCATGACTTTTTTACACAGCTGCATTCTTACCCACACACAGCTTTTGGGTCACAGGATGTGAATTATATACATTTTTTTATCACAATCAAGTCGACCCCCTCTCCACCCATTGACGAATGCATACACAGGACACATCCATTTTATACACTTATTTTGAGCCCGATAAATTTCTAAAAACTAAAATAAGTTGGTTTGAAAACAAAGTTGAAAGTAAAATGATGATAATTTAGAAAAAGATAAACAAATCCCCCTTTTCTCTCATAAGTAACATCAGACATGGCTCACAGAACAAGTGTAATACAATGGTCCCAACTTCATGGTAAGATGGGATTTAAAGGCCTTTAATGTGAGGAAAATGGTTTTATTTTGTTGCCTGTAATACTGCAGATATGATCAGTTCTACCAGATCTAATTTTTCAATTCAGAATCTATCATCTCATGCTAGGTTCCAATCTCCTGCTCCATCATATAAACACTCATGCATAACATGCTTACATTAAAATCTGAGGCAATGATTTGATGAGAGGCGAAGTTAGGTTCTGCTATGCTACACGATCTAGCTTTGTTCCCTGCCGAGCTTCCTTTCTGCTGCCCTCTCTGGTTTATGTAGTATTGACACCCCTCTAAATAACTGCACTGAGGAGAGGCTTTCTTCGGCCCACTCTTCCATAAAGCCCCGAGTGGTGGAGAACTTTAGTGATAGTTGACTTTGTGGAACTTCCTCCCATCTCCTTACTGCATCTCTGGAGCTCAGTCACAGTGATCTTTGGGTTCTTCTTTACCTCTCTCAGCAAGGCTCTTCTCCGTCGATTGCTCAGTCCGGCTGGACGGGCAGGTCTAGGAAGAGTTCTGGTCGTCCCAAACTTCTTCCGTTTAAGGATTATGGAGGCCACTGTGCTCTTAGGAACCTTGAGTGCTGCAGAAATTATTTTGTAACCTTGACCATAATTCTGTCTCTGAGCTCCTCGGGCTGCTCCTTCGACCTCATGACTCTCGTTTATTCTGACATGCACTGTGAGCAATAGGGCTGGGTATTTTGGCCAAAATCCTGAATCCATCCAATTCCGATTCATACAAATTAATCAATCGAAATTGATTAATTTCGATTTATTTTTACAGTAATGTAAGCGGTTTAACTGTTGTAAAATACTCATGTATTTTTTTTCTGACATATCAAACACAAAGTGCAAACTTGTAAATTAGACAGTCTAAAGCTGAGATGTAAACAAAACTGTCTCAAAAGTGCAACTTAGTGAAATGTGAATTAAAAGTGAAGCCTCATGCGAACAAGCAGACATGACATGATTTTTAAACCTGTGTGTGACGCTAAATTCAATGTGTGGGAAAAGCAGCCGACATGCATGAGCTGCATTATCTCCACTGCACAAACCATATCTGCAGCGTTTTCTGTAGCAACTACAGGGTGTTTGCTGGTCAGCCCCCATTTGTTTATGCCTTCCATCAACCTATTGGCTATATTTGCAGCTGCGTGGCTCGAAGTGTCATTGGGATAACCTTCTCAGTCAGATGTAGGGATGGGGATCGAAACCCGGTTCTATCAAGGACCCGGTTCCACTTTTTTCAAAACCCAAAAATCCACAACCTTTGGGCTTATCGATACCACTATCGAGTCTGGTCGTTTTTTTTTTTTTTTCTCCCGGAGGTCCTAATACATAACAGGGACACACAACATAATTGTGTGTCCCTCGAGTCGCGTCACAGCATTTAAATCTAATCAATCCAATCACTGCAGCATGTCCACCAATGTTTTGGAATTAAATTGTAAGCAAACAGATATTAAAAGTAAAACAAGTTAAGTCTGGCAGTTAACTTCGCTCGCGACTCGAGGATGAATGAACGGACGAAAAGGTCTAAAGTTTGGCTTCATTTTACCAAGCTCAAAGATAAAGAAGAAGCGAAATGCAACTTATGTTGCAAAATCATCTCTTGTAAAGGGGGGAACACAACCTCAATGGCCAAGCACATTAGTATTGTGCATCAAATAAAGGCCAAATGCAGTACCTTCGACTGTCTCCAGGTTGAAAAGACTCCTCTGCTCTCCTCCTGCTGCTGCTGCCACACCACAGTCGGGCCCGTCTTCATCATCCACTCAGAGTACCACTGGTGAGCGCGCACACAGACTTTGTAGCTTGTCCGGTCAGTTAAAAATAGTAATGGTGAAATCTGTGTTGTAATCGGTAGCATACAAGCTAGTTAGCTTGAAAAGTAAATAAAGTGTCAGACGTGCTGCGTGATGATGTGTTCAGATTGGCTCAGTAAAACGACAATTAGGTTATCATGATGCGTTCAAGTGTAACGTAAAGAAAAGGGAAATTGAGATTTTGGCGAGAAACACGAGTAATACAGTTGTATATTGCTCTAATTATTTTAGAATGTATAATTAAACTACTGATGCCAACATTTATAAAAAATTACATTTACTTTAAAATACAATTATTTATTTGCTAAATATTTTCCTAATCACTAAAAACATGATGAAAAGTGACAGTAGACAATACATTAACCAACAATTGTGAAAATTTATATATTTTTTTAAACCAAAAGAAGACATTTCTTCAAATAAATTTTTTTCCGCCTTCCTTTCTGTCTGTTAAAAACATATTGTCGCATCGTCTTTCCACCAAATAACAGAAAAGTATTGATAGTGGTATCGATAAAGACTCGGATCAATAAGGAGTATCGATAAAGGTATCGATATCAATAAATATTAACGATCCCCATCCCTAGTCAGATGTACATGATCAAGCTGTTTGAAGCCTTCATTTTCCACTAGAAAGTAGGGGCGTATATCTTTGCACACAAAAGTTAGAAATGGCCTCTATTATCTTAATTCCCTGTTGAGAATCTGCTGGTAATGCTATCCAGTCCCTCAATTTTTTTTGTTTAGCTCCGGAAGGTCTATTGTAGTGTTTCTACAATAACTGACCTCGGCTTGACAGATCTTGCAAACCACTTTTGTTTTATCCAGCACTTTATCTTTAGTTGTTTTAAATCCAAAAGGGTTCCACACATCAGACTTCAGTTTGGACGGCTTGCTGAGCTGTGTGTTACTTGTGTCGGCATTTGCCATGCCTGCTCATTTGAACTTGAACATCACGCACGTCACTTTTGAACTAATCGATCTCGTTCCCTACACATTGATTTAGCAAAAATTCAAAGGAATAAATCCAAAATCGATTTAATTGAATTTTTTACCCATCCCTAGTGAGTTGTAAGGTCTTATATAGGCAGGTGTGTGCCTTTCCCAATCAAGTCCTATCAGTTTAAATAAACACAGATGGACACCCATGAAGGGTGAACAAGAACAAGAACAATCTCAAGGAGAATCAGAAGAAATGGACAGCATGTGAGTTAGATATGAGTGTCACAGCAAAGGGTCTGATTACTTATTATCATTTGAGATTTTGGTTTTCCTTTTTTAATGAGTTTGCAAAAGATTCAACGTTTCTGTTTCTTCTGTCAAGATTGGTTGCTGAGTGTCATGAGAAATAAAATTAATTTTTTATTTTAGCAAATGGGAAAATGGGGTCTGAATTATTTCTTTACCCTCTGTAACTAAGCTAAAAGTTGTTGCTACCTTACCTGATCTGACATAGTTTTGGTTCTCTGATGTAGGATTTAGTCTAGAGGGGTGAATGTGGTCTTTTCTGTGACTCCATGACTTCTCAATCTCCTAAGTGGTCTGCTGTCAGGTTCTCAAACTTTAATTTTGAAGTGCTGCCAGTTGCTTCCACGGCTCTCATCCTAGAGGTTATAGGTCTAGTGTCCCTAGTGGCTACAGTTTGCCTAGTGATGCTTAAAGATTAGTCTCAGGTTTTTTTTCTCTCCTCTTTTTCAACCTTCAGAAGTCCTCTCCACCTCCAGCCATTTTTAACACCTACACATGATCTTACACATTGAACCTCTTTAGCCGTGGGTTTAGAGTTTAGCTTATGGAGCTTTATATTTTGTATCTTTTATAAAAGAGACTATTAAAAATATTCACACCCTTTGAATTTTTTTCCACATCCTGTCAGTCACCACTTATTTGATCAGGATTTTTATGTAACAAGCTAACAAAGACTACATTGTGATGCAGTTTTTTGCTGTTGTTGTTGTTTATACAATTTAAAATCTAAAGTAGTGTGATTGGTCATGTGCCTTCATCCCCCATGAGTCATCACTTATTCCAAACAACTTTTACAGAGCTCCTGTTCCCACTTCCTGAAATGATCATTTTCTTCTTTTCTTTCTGTTGTCACCTCTTCTTTAATTAAATGATGCCTGTTTGGCTCCACATTTCCATCTACCATGCACCTACCCTTTCCCGCTTAAGGAATGCATCCCCCACAGCATGATGCATTCACCACCATGTTTTCATGATGGGGATAATTTTTTAACCAATAAATTGTTTTTTGATTTCAGGCCCAAAGGTTCATCGTCTGTTTTATCAGAGCACAGCACTTATGAAACCACTTCCACATGTTTGCTGTATTCTTGGCATTTATGTTAAACTACAATAGAGACTTCTTACTGTATGGCTTTTTCTTGCAACTCCTACTGCCACACACTTTCCTTTCTCAGTTTCCATTAAACCATCGGAGGTTTCATCCCAAACCTGATTTTAAGTATATTTTCTTTATCAATAAAACTGGGTTTTTTTTTGTTTTTTTGTTAAACCAAGCCTTCAGAAAGTGCTACTAATAAGAATAAGATTAAACACAGAGTAATCCTGTTAGCAGTCCAGTTAGCAGTTCATTGCACTTGATTTTATTTTGGATTGTTGTTATAACCCACTTTTTTCCTTAGGATTTTATCTCTTAAAGGGATATTTTTTAACAATTTCTGTTTGACTGCCTGAATTCAATGACTGCATTTACAACCTGTGTTATTTGTGTATTGTTCCACTAATAATCAGATACATTTTTAATAAAAATGCGTTTCCCCGTCTTGGTAGTGGTGAAGATAATTTTTAGACACTAAACCAAACGGAAAGTTTTGCGCTATTGCAGCACAATACATTACCATGCATATGATGGTTTCACCATCCCCAAGAAAGTAAACCTTAAAGACAATGGAACCTGAGACATTAAAAAAAAGGATAAACATCAGACAAGCCTTCTCTAGGTGGAAAGAGCTAACACAGGAGAAAGATTTTAAATGAGAAATGGAAATTGCCACGTTTCTCCTAGTAAGTGAACTCTACTGCCTAAATTAGCCTAAAGCTAACTTTTTCGACAGTGTTGCTGGTCACTATAGAAATGATAAAAGTAGATCCTGCAAACATATACCAATCTTGTTGGTACAGAACTGTATGTTTGCAATGGTTTAGTAGCTTTCAAAGCCATGGTAGATCTAATTAAATCCCAGCTTGTAGAGATTTCACTTCCTTTTCAGATGTCATAGTTACATCTACGCTGCTGAGGCTGTTTGACACATGGCAGCTACCATTGCCGTAATATGTGTTTGAGGCACAACGTGCTAGACAATAGTAATTCTTACACAATATTCATTTCAAACATGAAAACAATCATTCTCTTTTTGTTTGAAAAAATATGCACTACTTTGTGCCAAAGACCAATTAAAGGACTCAACTCTGTGGTTATTATAAGACAAATTCTGAAACGGAACCAAATGTGTGGATACTTCAACCAGCTGCTATCTTCAGGACTGAATCCTATGTCAATTTTTTTCTTGCTTTATCTCTGTCTCATTTAGTCTGTCCACATTCGTAACTGAACCCACTTTGCAAAATCTCTCATAATCTTTGCTAGTCCAACAGGATGTTGACCTAAGGTGGTGCTGATCAGAACCTAATCCCGCCACAGGATCCACCAACGAGAGCGTTTTTCATTAGACACCATCCACATCAGCTGTACAGCATTAACTCCGGAATGCTCCGACCTCCAAAACACGGAGGCGCCATTTTGGCTCCATATGGCACACAGAATAAAAATCCTGAAAAGGGGTTTCACCTTTTTTTCCTTCTTTAGGTATGTGAAAGCTGCAGTGTTACTAGCAGTTCATCTCCCCCGCCATGCATCTTTTTGTGTATGCAGGGAAAACCAAGCCCCAGTTGTTAGGCCATCTGGAGAGAATTCAAAGCAGTGCAGTGTTGAACTCTTCCTGATAACGCTACCCACTGTGTGCAACTTTCACTTTTCGTACAAAAGATTAATGAGTTTTCTCTCCTTTTTTTGGCAGCAAAAGGAAGTTGCTTTTAAAAACAGCCTCAGCAAAGGTTGAGCATCAAAACTCCCCTTCCCTCCTTTTTTTTTTTTTTTTGTATTTTCTAATCTTTCTCCCGGTTTGGCATCAGATGAGGAAAGGAAAAGTTTTACTTTGTCATTGCACCCATGAGACTGAATTCAGTCAGCCTCAGATCCATATTGACTGGAATGCCCTGTTTGTAAGCTAAACATTTCTCCGTCTTTTGATGCCAACAGAAATGCTGTCCTATGCAGTCCACTTTGCTCTTGATAGTAGAAGCAGGGCTGTTTTTTTATTTTTTTTTCGCTCAACACATCTTCCAGATTTTGATGGAAAAAAGGGTGGAAGAAATCCATTAAATCCATGAAAGGATTCTCATCAAAAACGCAAGTTTAAGGGATCGGCAGAGGAGAGAAAAGAGATTGCTGGATGTTGTGGTGGATGTTATTGGGAGTATGCTGTCAAAGCTTTTGCAATGAAATAATGAGAAACAGAAGAATCAGAGGAAATAAGACCAGACTGTGAGATAGTCCCTCACATTTGATCTGCTCCAGAAACAAAGCAGGGAGAGAAAACTGATGGAGGCAGGCTGAGGGAAAGTTGTGACGCTATTGAAGTTTTATCTGTGGCTTTTTGTGTGTGAGTGTGTGTGCAGCTATGTTCTGGGGTGAGAATGAGTACACATAACCTCAGACCTCTTAATCACCCATGCTGCAATGAGGGGGACTGTGAGACAGCCTCTGTGCCTGATAAAACACCTCATCTCCAGGCTACAGTGAGCAGGAATCCTACCTCTCACCCACACCGCCTCCTTATCTAACTTTCTTTCTCTGCACACTTCCAACCTTCATCTTTATGTTTCCCTCTATATCCTCACCTCTCTCTTATGGTGTTATGGCAAAGCTCAGAACATCAGGTGTCTGTAAGAAGCTAAGTCTTGACCAGGAATCTGAGCTTCCCGGTTTGGAAACACTTCCTATCCTGTATAAATGTATGAATTCACATTGCATTCTTTTTCAAGTGTATGAAAGAGAGTTGATGATTGCAGTGTCTAACAGGGCTCAAATTCTTGTTTGGGGAGTTCAACTTCTTTATGCAATACAACAGTACAATTGGTATCAGAAGTAGAGAACTGAGCTAATGTGAGACAAAAGATCAAGGGGCTTCAGGTCTGAGGAAATGAATAACGTCTGGAACCTTGTATTCATATTAGCTCAAGCCTGGAGAGGAGGGCTCTTTGAACTGCCAGAGAAGATTAGATCCTAAAAAAGAAATCTACAGTTGTTTGTGTACGACTCTGTGTGTGCTTGTCAATACATGCCTTCGTACTTGGGCGTATTAGTGGAATGCATTTGTTGCAGTTATACTACAATTACCTAAAAAGAACTTCAATGTAAATGATGTTGACTCGTGGATGTATATGTCATCTTTTAAGCAAATCTTCTCTTCCTTTTCACAGCTTATTTGGCCAGTTCCAGGTATCCTGGGTATGAACCCTAAATGTTTAAAAGCTTTTAGTAAAACATTACGGTTTCACATTAATCTAAGATTTTTGTTTACATATCAGAGGGTCCAATGAATTTTATTTAAAACAGAGAAGTAACTATTCTTACTGTCTCTGAAGTGCATAGGGCCAGATCTTCAAAACAATTGGATGTATTAAAACAGGCAAACTTGTTAGCAGGCACAATGCTGATCTACAAAGCAGGTGCAAACTGAGATGTGTTCGTGAAACAACTGGAACAACAGACACAAACTGTTTTTCATTTAGCAGCTCCTTAAGTGAAAGACTTTTACACCATTCGTAAAAAGGAGCGCTATCCCAGGTCATTCATCCCTGCTGCAACAATACTCTACGATGCGACACTACAACGGAAATAACTTGAGCAATGTATAATTTGCAATTACTATTTGATGCCCTGTGCAATAATCTGTATCTCTATATTTGAGACCCAGTGCAATTACTATATATATAAATATAAATATCCATCCATATTAATACCCATGTAAACACCCTGTGCAATAACCCTGTATAAGAATGCTACTGAAACAAAAAGAGAAACTTTCATATGTGGACGCACTATATACTGTATATATCCCATGCACCTTTTCTTCGTCTGTCACCTTCTTGTTCTCCTTTGACTATTTGAGCTGATGTAACAAGTACGTTTCTCCACTCTGAGTTCAATAAAGTCAATAAATTAATCAATCAATCAGATATGAGAGTAGCTACCTCTCTGTTGGGTTACTGAGAAGGGGTGGCGGGGTCAGGTTTGAAGTTTTGTGATGTGTGTGTGATATATATATATATATCTATTAGGGATGGGACGATTTATGAAAACCGTCCGAACCGTTTGGTTCGACTGTCACGGTTCGATTCGCGTGTGTTTTGTTCGGTTCATGCATTGCTCCTTTTCTCATAGGCGAAGCGTTTACACTCCAGAGCAGAAGGTGGCGGTACTGCGACCAAAGCCAACCACCAGTAGTAAACAAGAAGAAGAAGCGAAGCAGCTTAGCCGGGTGTAGCAGGGGAAAAAATCAGTTGTTGTGGAGAATTGTGTCGGAATGGCGAGTGGGAAAGAACTGGAGTTGGAAGACGCGCCAGCAGCACTTTATAGGTCTGCTGTATGGGACCGCTTTGCATTTAGTGACCTACGATGACGGCAGAAAGAAAGTTGTGGATAAAAGTGCAACACGTTTTGTTTATGCTAACAGCAACATGTCATGCTAACTCTGAAATCACTCATACTCCGTCAGCAACCCCCGCTACGCTCCAGACCGGCTGTTCAAAGCAAAGCCTACAGCCCCCACTCTGGCTCCCGTCCGCTCCCCTCTGAGTCCCTTGGAGATGGTAGAGGGCATGCGCGAGATGATTAAATTCAAAGCAGCAAAACGTACGGAAATGATCCAGGGTTTCCGTGGATCATTTAAAATAATTACAATCCATTATTTTTGGGGGGATTTTTTCATTAATTTCATAAATTTTTATGGGATTTCGGTGTAACAATCAACATATACCGAATCGAACCGAACCGAAAACCGTGACCATGAAACCGTGAATCGAACCGCACCGTGGATTTTGTTAACTAATTTAAATGCAACTTTTGATGTTTTCACCTTTTTTGTTTTTATATTACATTTGTGGCATTTTGCGTTACTTATTTCACTTCCACATTAAATAATATTTATTATTATAATTATCCTTTTAATAATAATTATTAGAGATGCACATGATTTTTGGCTGATATCTGAAATGCCTATATTAAAACGCTCAACTGGTATAACTCATTCCAATACTTGATAAAATGGGTCACCAAAGCCATTTTACCTGCTGCCACTGCAGGCACCATCCTCACTGGTTTGTCCTAAAACAGCACCTTTTATATCGGTGAGTTATATCGATGAAGTGGGCGATGCACAGTATTCATTTTTAAAGACGATTTTGGCTGATTCCAATAGCATGATGATAGTATCATGCATCGCTAGTAATCACTATTACCTCCAACTCCATGGAAGAACTTCTTTCTTTTAAGACCCCTTCCAATCTACCAGTAACACATGCAGTTTGCTTATTGAAATTAGGGGGACTGTTTGCAGATTTACCCATTTTGGATGCAGACTTTGGAAATCAACCACAATCCATTTATTAACCCTGCAATTCTTCTTTTTTTCCCATAAAATTTATCAGTCCTGATTTAGATATTTGGCCAGTAGACTTTATTACTGTAGAATGAACTTGCTGAATCTAGTTGGCCTGGACAGCCATACTAATATGACTTATACACGCTATATTAGTCTGGTAAAGAGCAGGTACAGCGGGACTAACATCATCTTAGAGCCAATCTGTTACTCTAAGCAACATGCTCTGTTTTTGTAATTCTGTGGTTCATGAAACATTTTAAGACATAAAAAACTCTCCAGTGAACAATTTCTGCAGGTTTTGATTAGAGACTGAGGATATAAGGGGTTATTTGTTATGTGTTATGCTCTTTACTTTCATTACAAGATTGCTCTGTTCAGGGTTTCTGCGGGTCATTAAAAATCATTAAACGTCATGAAAATATTTTTTTAATTAAGGCCTAATTGGCATTAAAATTCATTAAATTTGATTATTGTGGCATTTAAAATGCTTTATTTAAAAAAATAAGTAAATAAATAAAAACAATTTCGTCAGATATATTATATCATGATATATTTGTGCGGAACTGTTTCCGGTTGATCGTAAAGCTGTATGTTCGGAAAAGAAGCTCAAGGCAGAGAAAAAGCTAGAGAATGGGAAAATTCTCATTTAAACAAAAGTGGCTCGAAAACGAGGAATTTGGGACATGGCTGCAGCCTGTCGACAGAAAAGATGATGAAGGATTTTGCCGTGTATATATGGTCATGGGTACTTGTTGATGGCATTAAAATAATTTCTGAGAGCATTAAATAAGAGCTACTCATTCCTGTAAAAACCCTGCCTGTTAGTCACCAGCCTGTTGTTATGCTAGCAGAAAAATGCTGCTGCATTATGGGTAATGCTGGTGCTGATAATTATGCATCATAATAACTGGGGCCTCCTACGCTGTGATTGATCCGGCGAGATCTGTCCGGAGTAAACGGGGCTTTATCAGACTGAATATTCAGTTCGGTTGGCCAGGGTAGTTATTTTAGAGCAGTTAATTCTTGGTTTTGTCATTCTGCGTTTTAGATTCTAGCGGTCAGACTGCAGACTGCAGCAACATGAACATCTCCCCCCCAACAGTACGGCGAGCGTTACAGGACAAAATGTCTTCCACGACGTCCGCATCACCTACCTTCTCAAGTGATGAGGTTTGTTTACATAGATAATTTTACAGATAGTATTTCATTAGTCTGTGTAGGGTATAGATTTCATGTAGACTTAAGATAATAAATATACCCGTTATTTTTTCTACGTCGTTGTGACGTTTTGGCGATCTCGCAATCGCTACTTTGTTGGCTCTGCGCTGCCGTAGCGCAAAGATGTCTGCCTCCATGGCTGCGAGACCCGCTCCTATGTAATTATAAATAACAAATTCTAAGGCAACGCAAATATTAAGGTTAAGAGGCTGAGCTTGTAGATGATAATAAATAACATAGTTATGTATAATATATTACATTTCTGACTGTATATCCCTGTAATTATTACACACTGTAGCTTTAACTAAATGAGCTTCGCTGGTTATTTTGTAAAGGTATCTGCTCAGGTAGAGCCTGCAGTCAACAGATAAACTAATATATCAGCAATACTTTTAAAACAATATATCCAGCTTATAACCAGCAGCCTGGCATTGTGCAGCAATAACGTTCCTTATGCTCCAAATGGCTGGATTAATCTCAGGTCTTATTTGCTTTAAATCCTGCATCTTATCAAAGAACTTTACAAGATGACCTCTTGAAAAAGGTGCAGTTTTGAATCCATGCTTTTATAAAGTCATGATATACTCTGACCTCTATTGTCTGTGTTTACCAGGCTCCATTTAGCTAGACTACAAGAGAGGTTTGGGACATGAAAATACTCATTATGGCATGGCATATACCAGTTTCCCCTAAATAAGAAAGGTTTAAAAGCTTCACCCTTGCAGTATGTCTGTTTACTCCCACACAAGTGATTAAGTCCTAAATGTGTAACCAAGGCTCTGAGCTCCAGGGCTTTTAAGAAGTTAGACACACTTTCTCCACCAAGAGTGTCTGACTTCGACCACCGAAATGAAATGTTCACACTTATTTATTTTTTTTATCCAACATGGTTTAATGTTTGATGAGTAACACTAATTAATTTCATATTGTTGTTGAGTTGTTTTAATGCTGTGTGTACAAAGGGTAGGTAAAAAAGAATTTGTGGATTTTTACAATACATAAACATGTTTCTATTTTGAGCTTGAAAAGCTAGATGAGAGGATTGCAGCAAACTCTTGGTTCATTTTCTGGATAGAGCTTTTAAAACATCCTGTGAGTTGTTTGCATCAGGAAAACTATTTGTTTATTACTCTTGTTTTTAGTGACCCCAGATTCTCGGCTTTCATGCAATTTTCCATGCGTGACTGCAGGATTCCCTGACACTTTAGCGAGGTTTGACAGATTATTTTTTAATGTGCTCTGAACATTTTGTATTGCTGTGTTTATTTGGAACTGCACACGTTTGATCAGACCACCCAAGGTAGTTTTATTGGTAGTTTTCAGATCAGAATGTGCAGCTCTGTTAAAAAGCCAAAACCTGTGACTTTGTCTTCTTAATTAGATAAATAATGGCCCTATTAATCAATCACTGCCTCTCTTCTCAAGATTTTCCCTTTTCACTGGGAATGTAGTGCTGCAGTCATTAGAAAACTTATCAACAAAAACGTAATGTAGCAGGACGTTGGCATCACTTTAAGTTGATTCTTGGTGGCTGAAGCATAGTTTAACAGCTTCTTCTAAAAGTACCAACTTTTATGTTACAGCTACAAACTTGACAAGATTGTTTTAAGCTAAATTAGTTTTTATTAGACTGCGCAAACTTAGGCTCCACCATGAAGTAGAAAGCAATAACAAAACTAAATGCAACCGAAAATAACCAATAATCATCATGGATGATGTGTGTGAGAATGTACTATTCTTATTATTTGTTTTGTATCAGTTATTGTTATTTATTTCTTATATTATGTGTAAATGGTGGTGACAGTGATTTTGTTTTTTTGTTTGTAAGCATATGCACTGATCGGTGGCACTTTTTTAAAGATTTCGTTGTTCTTGTGACAGTGACAATAAAGTTAAATTGAAAAACATACAGTTTTTACTTTTTTGTTCTGAGCCTCCAAGAGAAAACTTTATTGAACTACCTTTTGCTGTAATTAAGGTTTTGAAGTATTAAAATATCTAATTAGAATAATGGCTCTAGAAAATTTTCCTGGTTGCTGAGAAAGGATCCTGACATAGAAACCTCTAAGCTCTGTAGACCTCCATCTCTGGGCTTTCTTATAAAGTCTCTAAAACTGTGCCTACCTCATTTACAGTACCTGTCTTACCCTGTTTGTTGTCCCAAATGCTTCAATATCTTTGTTGTTACAAGTCAGGATTTAGAGGCTTAAACTAAAGTGATGTTTATGTCATTAACATCCAAATTAATCCATTCAGCTTTGATCCTGACCCCCCCTAAGAAGTTCACTCTTCAGCCTGAAGGTGGTGGTACGTGGTTGTTGTCATTGTTGTCGTCATTGGTAGGTCTGTGCTACAGCTGACTAAATTGTCTGGTCCGCTGCCATTTGGAGATGCACCAAATCATATTATTCAGTCGGTCATGGATTAGGGGAAGAGGAGAAAAAAACATTGGCTGGGGGATGATCAAAGAAGGCCCACATTCAGCTTACTCTGACAGACTTACAGCGAGACAATAAAACGGGTGGCAGAGTGAGGAATCTGATTTTAGGACCTAAACTTTACTCTGTTTGTTAAAGGGCATCTATTTTTTTTATTTTTTTTTTTAGATCTGTTTGCCTGAATGTATGATCTGTGAGTATTTTCACAAGTACGCATGCTCAGACCTATGTGAGCCTGTTTGTCTGTTTTGTACACCAATTGGGCCCAACGGCAGAGCAAAAGAGAGGGAGGAGAGTGTGAGTCAGCCTGCAGATGAAAGAGTCAAAGTAAAGACTCTGCCGTCCCCCTAAAAAAAAAATAGAAAACTACAGCCCCCTTGCTCACTTTTTGAAGTCATCCAAGAGGAGGGAGGGAAGCGACACACTTTCCCAATCGCATTAGGACATGGCGTCAGGCTTGTTGCATGCTACAGATTACACTTTGGTTTGAAGTGGAGTTTTAAGTGGGACATGCTGGGTGAGTTCAAAATTCCTCTCAAATCCAGCCTGCATCTCAACATCAGTACTGTTACCAATCAAAGCAGGCATAGGGATATGAAGTGGTAAAAATCAAGGTCAACCTGCACTGAAAACCAGATACCCAGAATGCCATCATGGTCTACTCAGCGTTCATTGGCTGTTTGAATCAAAATGCTGGAGCAGAAACCATGACTACAACATATTCCTAAATGTCAGACCACCTGCTTGAGTTACAGTTTCAAATTCAGCAGAGTTTAAAGCCTCTAGCTGAATTTCATGACCTTATGATGTGGGTCAGATTTCATGTCCTTTCACACTGATGGGAATGAGTATAATTGGTTTTTGTGAAATCAAGAAGCAGCTGTGTATGATCACTGAGCATTTGATGTATGTTTATCCGCATACGCCCGCATTATTTCTGTACTCTGCGCGACGAAGACTGACACTGAGCAGCGTGCATGAAGCAAATCACTACTGACAGGCATTGATGGCAAACTGTGAAATGCAAAATAAAGCCTCTTGTCATTACAGCACCAACTCCCCTCTCTTGCACTGACTCTCAAAGATGTGCGGGGAAAGACTAGGATGATTGCAGACAAACGAGCAAATAACATCTCCCAGCTCTCCCTCGCAAGCAGATTGAACTCAAATCATTACGAGAGACATGTGCGACAAACAGAGTCATTCTCAGTGCTTCCAAACACAGCTGCCATTGGAGAGGCTTGATGGAAGACAAAAAAGTGATCTTTTTAAATCTGTATTTTTTGTTGTTTTTTGGTGTTTTCCACAGAAAACCACCATAAATTACATCCCTAGTGTGTAATATACAGCTTTTTGTAAACAGGGGAAACAACAGATTATAGAGAAACATTTAACCCTAGCCTTTTCGACTTTATGGTAAAGCCTCCCATCAAGCAGAGTTGGTGAATAAAGCTGAATACAACCTGAGGATACTTGGGAGGAAAAACTCGAGCTATCAAGACATTTTTGAGGCAAAAAGTTAGTGAGGAGATTGTGTGAAAAACTGCAAACATTTTTCATCATAGGCTTTCAGTTATTACAACCATCTCTAGATAGTGTTTTTTGTGCAGTGAAACAACAAAAGTACAGGTGTGAGTACAACACCATTATTAATATGACAAGGTTTTTAAAGCCAGAATGGATTTTGATTAGTTATTGTGAAATAACTGTCACTGTCATATTAAAATCTGCTGATCTGTAACTGTAATGAACACCTGTAATATTTTGTATATTGTATTCTTTTTAAGGAAGCATATTATCTTTAACAAGGCAAAGCTTGATGTATTGGTTGCGATAACAACTTGTCAGTGAGTAACAGTGAACCTGGTTTGCTTGTTCACTACTCCAGAATGCTGTGTACTGTAGCTTCACATCGGTTAATGTGCAGAGGAGGAGCTCTGCTAAAAGTGTCAGTCTCTCAGTACAAAAGGTTGAACACATGTTCCTCTCTGGGTTAATGATTTTGTTTAAATACCGGTAGTATACTTTGCCATGTTTCATTTTAATTCAGTTTATTTATAACAGACGTCGTCTAAAGGCAGATCATACAGTCAAATTTATTCAAAGTTTTCTGTCTAAGGAAATCCAGTTGATTACATTGACTCAAAGACAATACTTCACACCTAGCATGGTTGTAGTGACAGTGGAGGGGAAAAACTCCCTTTTAACAGGAAGAAGCCTCCATTAGAACCAGGCTCAGTGTGAGCGGCCATCTGCTGAGGTCAACTGGGGTTCAAGGAGACAGAAGCAGAGATACAAAAAGCAACTGTAAAGTGCGGACCCGTCCAGGAAAAACACAGCCAGGCAGACGATCCCTGAGCCAGGTCCCATGTCAGAGGATGAAACAGAGGGCGTACATTTAGTCAAAGTCAGAGAAACAGGACTACACTGAAAAACAGTGGGTACTTTTTTATTTTTTTAAATGTATTTTACAGCATAATTTGTTCTCTTTTTGCATCTCACCATGATACCCATCAAACATATATCAATACATTGCTTTTTTTAAATGAAAATCAAACTACAAGTTCAGGAAGATTTTTTTTCTCTAAATTGAGTTATTTCTGCTGCAACATAAGGTAACTTCCATTAAACTTTTGTATAGTTACAGAGGATTACCATAAAAATATAAAATTAAATAAATAGATATTATTTTCTTTATTTGTAAATGCCTCTCTTAGCTGACTCATGCAGCTTATGTCTGGCTTCTACTATCTTAGGATTTTTTACAGACTAATTTGTTGGTCTGCCAGGCTAATGCTATCATTTTTACTGTTTGTTTTGATATGACAAACATCTTTTGATGTGGCCGCCATAGATTGTCCTCTGTTTTTTTAACTTAACCCTTGGCTTTAAATGTCATTCAAATTTTCAACTACTACTTCTGCACTGTAGGGAGATCAGTTCAGGGATATACAGTATAGTATCTCTCAGAGCAGATGACATGACAGTTTTGTTACCTGGGCATGTAACAAGTGTATTTAGGTTACATCACATACATTTTGTGTGTCGTTTTTTAGAGTTTATCCTTCAGAAAAAGTAGAAATAAATCTACTAGATTTTTTTTTCAAAGCTCTATGAAAAGAGATCGGTTTATTTTCGCTCCCACAAACTCCAGAAGTTAACATGTGTTGGCACACGGCTCTACAGAGAAATTCTTACCTGCCTGTAGCAGCAATTCAATAAAGCGTTCCTGGAATGCACACCTTGAGTGGACCTTTTCTAAACGGCTGTGGATCAAACTCAGACCCTCTGTTTGTCCATTAGGTGTTTGAGCAACTGTGACTTAAGACTTAAGTCTTTGCATGTTGGAGAAAGTTGTCCCTCTGCCACTCCTGTCAGTCTTTGTGTAGCGCGTCCTTTTGTCTGTCTGTGTATGTGTGCGTTTGGCCTGACTCCCACTGCAGATTATTAATTAAGTTCTCATAAGTGGTGCATGCCTTGCCTTCAGATCTACTTCCACTCTCTTTAACGCACACACACACATCCACAAGGTATCTGTACACACACATACTTCAAAGCAGCTGCACTCCACACCGCCAGGATTAAGAGGCGATTGAAGAGCCTGATACAGCCTCAAAGTGCCTTCAGCACAAAAATGCCTTTGGCAGGGCACAGGTAGTCTCTTTGAAAATTCTTCCAGACTCACACACATATGGCTGGGCTTTTAATTTAGCTCTGTTTTTCACAGTCCAGCGGGGCCATTTTTTTTGTTGTTGTTCTCTTCACATGTTCCATCCACATCTCGGTCTACTCCCAGCCATTTCTTAATGTGTATTTAGATGCTTGGTTTCTATAATGCTTGATGTTGCACAGTGCTGTCTGCCGCCTTCCCTTGGGTGACTGTAAGTAAAGGGAATAGGCTAGTAGCTGCCTCTTTATGTTTTTATGAAACATCTGAGCCCGTTTGCTTGTCAGTATGGCAGTGTGTCTCTGTGAATGTGTTTAGATGTGAGGCCAAGTCATTTACAGTACAGCAAGCGCCTCATTAATTCACAACCAATTGAAATGAAGTATATTTTTTTGCTGCTCAGCCGCATTTATGTCTTATCTTTTTGCTTTCATTTAGACTGCAAAACTAGTGCCTCTGAAAGAAACGGTTAAGAAATCTCACCTCCTGCCAAATTTGTCTTATAAACTGACAACCAGAGTTTTATTCAGCAAAGCTGCAGCGCTGCCACAGTCAAAAGGAGCAAACAAATACATCAAATGTAAAGAATAAGAGCCCTATTTGAAACCTCCCCTCTCCCACATACACATTTCTTTTTCTGCTTTTTTTTTTTTTTTTTTTCCTCCACCCTTCTTTGTCCTCCCGGCTCTCATCAGGTGCAGCAGGGCCCCTAGGGACAAGCGGGGCCGCCACTCAAAGAATCCTGGCACAGGAAGACAGGTCTGTGTCCTTGGTGACGGCTCTTTGTAGCCATGGTGACAGGTGTGTCCGTTCAGAGCGGACGTCGGTGTTTGTCAGGAAGTGTTTGGATTGGGGGCAGAGGCTGAATGCAGCTTAGGTGTTGATGGCTGTAAGGGGTGTGTTCAATGGAGCAGTGTTTGCTCCAGAGTTATCTGTCTGTTAGGACTTCAGTGTTATGACCATGAAGTGTCCTGGTGTAATTATTCTGTTTCTACCAAAAGAAGCCATAGATTACTACTGATTTAAAGAAATTAAAAAATATATTTTCAAATGGTTCATCTTATATTTGAGAGCGACAAGCCGTAAAAATGTAAACATGTTTGGCAGAAAAATTTAAAATAAATCTTTGTATCATTAATTACAGATCATGTCGTGAATTTCAACACAAAATCTCCTTGAATTAAACTGTTTCCTGATCAAAAAAGAGCCTTTGGTGTCCAGCTTCTATACTTCCTACTACCTGTTGCTGGTAAAATCTGATTGTTTGCTTTACAACAGTTACCTTCTCCAACACCAATAAATCAACTTAATGTATGGCTGTTTTTATTTTTATTTTTAAGACAAATCTTGCCTATTTGTGTAACCTTTATTTTTGCAAACTTTGCTTTAAAGTATGCCCCAATTCAAGACAGGTATTGTCAAACATTGATGTTTGTGAGCACAAAGTTTCTAAATTATGAAAATGTGCTTTACTTTTTTTGTCCCCTATCAATACAAAACATCTGCTGAAGTTCATGATCACGTTATTAAACCAACGTTATACCTGCCTACTAAATTTTTTTTTTTTTTTTATTATATGAGCCAAATAAGCAATATTTTGGCTCCCTTTCAACCACACGTATTATAAACCGTAAATTGAATTATATTTGGTTTTCTTCACATAAAGGCATCCCTTTTCTGTTTGTTTGAGCTGCTGTCTCTGTAGTTGTGTTTGTTTCTTTCCTGTTGTTTTACATTGATTCTAGACTTTGAAATTGATACAACTATGAACTAAAAGCCCAAACATCAATTTTTTAAGGACATGTGGAAATACTTAAGTCTGCATTTAATATGCATTATCTAGAGCATTGTATTCAACTTTTAGATGTTAAAACAAATAAAAAAAAATAAAAGAAATAAGATCAGAACTGATCTAACAAACTGTTACAACAGTCCTGAAGCTTACTCCATCATCACATTCTTTTTTTTTTTTTCCTCTGGGGCTAATTGGCAGCAACATTTTAATTCACCCCTCCAACACCTCCTTTCTTGTTAAGTGATGGACTGTTGGTTGGAGATGAAAAGAGACCAGTACCCTCTGGGCAGCGTGGCCGTCACTACCTTCTGGCACACACAGGCGTTAAGGTTGGAGCGGTGCCAGGGGGCCACAGGGACACATTGCCAACAGATAGAGGTCAACATTGGTGTGTGTTTGTGTGTGGGAGAGAGAGCGGATCAGTTTGGGGAGGGCAATGTGTCTCTGTGCACTTCCTAACTAAAGATTGAATTTCACCTCTCAGTCATGTCTCTTTGTGTCCCTCCATCCACCTGCCTGCATAT
Organism: Cyprinodon tularosa; assembly: GCF_016077235.1. Classification (NCBI taxonomy): domain Eukaryota; kingdom Metazoa; phylum Chordata; class Actinopteri; order Cyprinodontiformes; family Cyprinodontidae; genus Cyprinodon; species Cyprinodon tularosa. Next base: position 814,142 of record NW_024039363.1, read on the forward strand.
CTCTTTCTCACACCCGCCCCTCTCCTCTTTCTTGTTGCAGACAAACAGCAGGTTGAAGCAGATTGAGAAGGAGCACAGTCAGAAGCTTGCCAAGTCTGCCCAGGTAATCAGTTTCCTTTCTCCTGCCTTCTTCTGACCTTCCCTTCGTTTAATATTTTTCTTTTCCACCCAACTTTGTCACAGAACACACAGATGAGGGGGAGTCAAGGAATTTTTACCTGCAGCCTTTTCTCCACAGCCCCTGGAATAACATAAAGTTTGAATCAGTTTGAAAAATAAATCCACATATGCACAACAGAAGCTTATATTACCAAACCTAAGATATATATTTTTTTGGGAGAAAATTTAGACAATTTTTATATAAATGCAATGAATAGTCTGTTATACGCTCATTAGGAAGACAAGTATTTTTTTTTTTCAGTTTTTCAGTTTGGTTATCTGCTTCCTAGTAGACAATATATCAGGAAACCGCATAATATTGACATTAATGGTAAATATTGCAATTGTCACATAAACCAGATTTTTTTCTGTCATTTCTTTCTCCACAGTCAATTATGATACTTCAGTCTCCCTTTGTGACTTCAAACATCTTAAACACAGCTATATGTGCTATATTGGCATGTAACTACAAAATATTACACTGCATAATATTATTAGTGCATAAATCCACACAGCGGTGATAAATGGGGTTACTTCCAATTTTGATTGGTTGGTGTTTCTAAAATGACAATGTCCACAGCGCGTTGCCATACAGTGTTTTAGGATATTGTTAAGTTTTGTTCACAAAGGAATTGTATCCCTAGAAGATTAATACTCGCATACTGATAGCTAAGGCTATGGGGTTTGTGTGGTATAACTTAATAACAGAGAGCCTTTTATTCTACATGGCCCAGCAAGTGGTGCTCAATTTCTGATCCTGCTTGTAGATTACAGTATTTATCCTTCAAAGATGCTCTGATTCAATTTAATTTAATTTCAATATGTTTATTCTGCGACAGTCACCAGCAATGCTACCTTCTGACCACAAGAAGGCACTCTCACAGAATCCAGATTTAGACTAAACCTTTCAACCTCTCAGTATATACTGCTTATATATATAGATATACTGTTGATTTTCTTTCTTTTTTTTTTTTTTTTTACTGGGTATTTACCATCTGGACTTAGCACTTTTAGTTTTAATTAGCAATTAACTTTGTTAGCTGTAATAACTTTGTTTTTGTAAATATTCATTTCCTTAGAGTCCTGGCCACCAACCTTTCCAGATGCTTCATATTCCAATGCAGATAGACTAAAAAAGAACAATATCAAATAATAGACGCTATGTAATCCTGCCAGCCTTCCTGTTGCTGTTAAAGCTCTTTTGTTTCTCCTCTTTGTTTTTACTTCTGATGCACCATTTTTTTAGAAACATTTTTTTAAACCGCATAAAATTTAATGAAGGTTCGAACAAATCTTATTTGAAACATAAAAACGCCACAGCTATAACTACAGCTAGCGTTATCTAGTTAAATTGCTTCTTTCTCTTGCAGCCTGAACAAAAATCAAACGGGCTTCCATAGATTTGAATTTGGCACTTTAGAGCTTTTACATCTCATATTTAAAAGAAATGGCTCATGTATGTGTGTATAGATTAATCATTTCTTGTGAATTTACTTTTGGCTGGATGGCCCAAGGCAGGCAAGGTTGATATTTGATATCATAAAAATATTTACTTATATACTTAAACCCGCTGAACAGTAACATCTACAGCATAGAATCCACGACTTCTAGTCTCCAGCTGATCGCTGTAAATTATTCTGGGTACAGAAAGGTTTAGATATTATAAGTCTTTTTTATGCAGTTTTTCATGACTTAAACAAATCAAAGTAGAGGAAAATATTGTTTCAAGAACACAGCACAACCTGATCAGTTCAAGCCTTTACTTCCTTCAAACTGGCTTTTATCAAAACCACATTGGAGGGGGGAAAAAAAAGAGCAGCCTACTTCGTTAGAGCCCAGGGCTATTGTGGCTCAGGTTGCCATAGCTGCCTTATTCCTGCTGTGTACTGTAGTGCTTTGGTCTGCAGAGCAAGAGCAGATATTCGCGTAAAACATCTGTTTTCTCAGTTTCTTATATTTTCTTATAATCTCCCCTCTCCTGTGATCCCCAGTCACTACATCTTGTCCTCTTTGATTTTCCTCCCAGTTTGTTTTTTAGGCCCATGTGTTTAACATCAGAAGATGTCACCTCAGCCCATTTAAATCAAGGCTAATTCATCTCTCCAAACAGAGTTATAGCTTCCTTTAAAACTTTGTCATTCAGCAAAAATGTTTTTGGAAGTTCAAGCACTTTTCCCTTCGCAAGCTTAAAGATCCAAAACACAGTTAAGTGGTGTTTACACAACAGAATAAAAAGCTTTTCTTCTCGATTGTGTTACACGCTGAAATATTACAATCATTTGACCATAATTGCACCTTGTTCCTCAAAGGGAGGATTCAAAAGGAGAGTTTGCTGTTTTTCTTTCTTCCCATCTGTAAATCCCGACCACACACATCCCAACACACACACACACACACACACACACACACACACACACACACAGACTTTAGGTTGGTTGGCAAAGGCACAGAGTTGAAAGCCAGGTTGACAAGCAGATGTTTTGAGAAAACGGTAGCTTATTAGGTTACACAATGCTTAACTTCAAAAGGAGTCGGGTGCTGTGTGAAAGTTCAGTCATGTTTGGCCGCTTTGGTGACGAAGTGTGCCACCGCAGACGAGCAATAAGTGATTAATCCTCTGTTTTGGGAGCAGAGAGCTGGCACCTTTAACCAACACAGTCTGATTTTAAAGAGCAGTCTTTGTGGGGAAGAGTTAAAGCATTATTTAACCAGGTATAAAGAGATTAATGCTAAAGATGAAGGGATTTTGTAATAATACTGTTTGTTAGGGCTTTATCAGCATTGTTTTAAAATGTAAAGGTGGAGCTATAGGTTTAATTTTTTTATAGTTGTCCCCTTGGGGAAACTCAGTCAAATATAAACTAGAGGTCTTTGACCCTCAAAAGATAACCTCGCTTGTAACCCCTTAGTGACTGACAGGGGGCATCGCTCATGAGCTCAGCTGCATGGCTAATAGCCCAATTAATGGCATACCTTATCATACATTATCCTGGGGGGGGTGCAGAAGATATAGGAATATATGTTACTTGGATGAATGCACACATCCGTCTCTCTTGCATATTTTGTTCTTTTTCTTTTGTTTCCCTTTATTCACTCCCACGTACACACTCGCCTAATTAACGCCTCTCAGATTCAGCTGTGTGCGATAAGCAGCTCACTGAGATTTGTCGTCCTGGGTGACCTGTGAACCAAACAGGGCTGCGTTCTCTCCTTGTTTAATTATGAGGTTATGGTGGGTGGTATTAGATGCGTCGGTGAAATGGGATCATTACTTTATCCCTGACCATTCACTGTGGGAGAGGAGGTGAAGGGAGGCCCAGTAGAGGGGAGCTGGAAGTTCATATGTAAATATACACTGTTTAAAAAAAATAAAGGGAACACATACACAATACAATATAACTTCAATAAATCAAACATCAGTGAAGTCAAACTTAGAAAGCAGCACTGATTGACAATCAATTTCACGTGCTGTTTCCCAAATGTAATAGACAACAGGTGGAAATGATTGGCAATTAGCAAGACACACTCAATAAAGGAGGCGGGACCACAGACCAATTCTAAGTACCTATGCTTTATGGCTTATATTAAGTCACTTTTAAACGTTGCTGGTGCTTTAACTGTCGTGGTAGCATCAGACGGACTCTAAAACCCACACAAGTAGATCAGGTAGTGCAGTAAAATTACTTAATGTGGGCCACAAACATATATGTGTCTGCAAAAATGCTAAGAAACCAACTCCATGTGGATGGTACCAGGGCCCGATGTCCACAGCCCAACTCTCTGCATTACATTTAGCATTTGCCAGAGAACAAAAGGATTGGCAAATTCACCACTGGTGGCGCCCTGTGCTCTTCAGATGAAAGCAGGTTCATATTGAGTACATGTGACAGACGTGAAGGAGTCTGATGACACCATGGTGAGCGATCTGCTGCATGCAAAATCCTTCAGCCTGACTGGTTTGGCAGTGGGTCAGGTGTTTGTTTTTTTCTGGAGGGCCGCACAGCCCTCCATGTGCTCATATGGAGGTAGCATGACTGTTGTTTGATTCAGAGATCAGATCCTCAGACCCCTTGTAAGTCCATATGCTGGTGTGGATGGCCTTGGGTTCCTCATAATGCAGGACAATGGTAGACCTCATGTGGATGGTGTGTGTCAGCAGTTCCTGCAAGAGGAAGATAGTGAAACTATGGACCGGCCCGTCTATTCCCCAGACTTTTCATGGTCTTGGTGCCGAAGGCTGGCTTAATTGTTCATTCCATTCACCTGTCTAATCTGTCCGGTTGCTCATTACCGTTCATCTAATCCACCTGTTTCCAGCTGCTATTTATGCTGCCCGTTTCCCTGCCATCGGTCCCAGATTATTCAAGCATTGTTTGAGAGTTTTCTAGTATTCTGTGAGTTTCTCATTTCCTGATGCTGACTAGTTTCTGTCCCCGGGTATCTAAGTTTTGGTTGCCCCTGTTCTGCTCTGTTGTCTGATCTGTTTTTGTACTTTTACCTGGATTCTGCCGGCAAACTACCTTGGACCTGTCTATTGACTCCGGCTTGGATCATCCCCTTGGTACCTCTGCATCTTTCTGAACCTCTGGTCTGAAAACCAGGCTTCTTTATCTGCTCTGGATTCTGTCTCTGGACTCTCCTGCATGTATTATAATAATAATTGTATTAGAATATATATTTATAAAATTAGATCAAAGATGTGAATGTAGTGAAAGCTAATTTAAGCAAAAAAAAATGTACATTATGTTCATGGTACTAAGGGACTATATTGCAGTATTCACTTTTTGGTCATCCTCAGTGTGCAAATTGACAACATCCAACTATTGTGCCCAATATCTTGCCAATTTCAGGAGTCCACTACAGTCACTTTAATGTCTTTGTTGGCCAATTTTTCCTTAGAAAAAGAGGCTGCCTAATAATTATGCCCACCTTGATATAGGGTGTTTATCGTCTTAGCTCCCTCGCTCCTTCTGTACACAGATACACACTGGCTGATTTGCTTATTCCAATTAGCATTCATGTTTTTACAGCTAGGAGTTGGAAAATATGCATAAAATGGATGGTATGGCAAAAAATGCAACTTGCCTAATAATTGTGCACACAGTGTGTGTGTACATAAATGAAGGAATGAAGGATGGAGGTCTCAAAGCCAGTCTTGGTCTCTCCTGGTTTTTTCCTGGTCTTGGATGGTTATGCCTTAGTCTTGGTCTCATTTTGTCCAGCCTTTACTTATCATATCAAGGATTGTTCAAAAATTTGTAGTTAAAAAAATAAATTATATATACAGTGTATATATATATATATATATATATATATATATATATATATATATATATATATATATATATATTAGTGCTGTCAATCGATTAAATTTTTTTAATCGCGATTAATCGCATCAATGCCTAAGTTAACTCGCGATTAATCGCATTTTAATCACACATTTTTTTTCTGATTGAAAATCATTTAAATACTCTCGATGACATACAAAAAATACATACAGGCTAGGTTTGTGCCAATGTCACAGGTCACAGACACTGATTTATGCCATAGAAACATATGGCAAGAAGATGGGGAGGCATGTAGCAAAAAATAACAAATATGTAGCCAAAAAAAAGGCCCTGAAAACAGGCTGATGTAAAAGACAGTCTTTATAGTTAATACAGTCTTTTGAACAAAGACAAGCATTTTACCCTACTGCTATAAAATGTAGTACAGTTAACATTAGATGTTAATTAACCAAGATAATAATGAACAATTTTCAATCAATACATCAAAATCAATAGACCGACATCACTAGATGGAGGTAGTCTATGCTCTAGAAAGTTACTTTTCAGCCTCTTAACAAAAATGAGAACACACACACACCCACCCACACACACACACACACACACACGATACTGACCTGTGGCGTACACAGACAGCAAGAGTGCCGACAGCAAGAGTGCCGTAGCAGATTCCATTTCACCTCAGTAATCTGTTTTCTCAGCGTATCGGTCTCCGCCAGTCACGTGACATTTGTTGCTAAGACGCCATTTTTGGTGGAAAAGGCGTAGTGTAAACAACCGCAGCATAGCTAAACGAAGGACTAAAGGATTGAGTTTGTTTCTCTGACTATATGGAAAAAAGTAAGCAGAATGCGAAATTACTGTACCGGTGTCGTGCCAAGGTAGTTATCCCTGCGAAAATTTGTATCCCCTCGTCGGGAGCACGCACGGAGTAGGAAGAACAACCCGAGTTAACTCCGCCTAAATTCCAACGTGCAGAACTTGAAATTTGAAAGGTTTTACGTGTATGAAAGTTGAGCTTTACTGTTTTATTCTTTACTTCACGTGTTGTAGCAGAATATCGCCAGTGATATTGATTTAAAACTGATTATAAAACAGAAACGTTTGCTTGAAAGCTGGTCGCTGACAGCAGTGTCTACTCCTCCCTCTGAAAGCAAACAGATCCTTGTTCTTTTCCACACGTTCATTAAAAAAATCTCTCATTGTTTCACAGTGTCCAAATGTTCTCATCCCATTGAAAACTGTTGTAAACCATATACTTGTAATAAAAATGAAATAGAAAATGGAGTGCACGTGTAATCATTAAAGACTATATGCAGAAGGAAATAATTTTTTCCTGGTTGAAATTTAGTACTTAAATCTATATTTGTGTTTATAGTAATGTACAATTTATCTATGTTAATACATAGATAAAAATGAAGCCAAAAATGAAAAAGATGGGGCCTTTTTTTTGCCTGATTTAGACAGGGGGAACAGATTATTTCATCCCATATTGCCAGTTCTGGCAATATGGGATGAAATAAAACGGCTGATGTTAGAAGACAAACTGTTTATTAAGGATATTACAACATAGATAAATTGTACGTTACTATAAACACAGATATAGATTTAAGTACTAAATTTCAACCAGGAAACAATTATTTTCCTTCTGCATATAGTCTTTAATGATTACGCGTGCACTCCATTTTCTTTTTCATTTTATTACAAGTATATTGTTTACAACAGTTTTCAATGGGATGAGAACATTTGGACACTGTGAAACAATGAGAGATTTTTTTTAATGAACGTATGGAAAAGAACAAGGATCTGTTTGCTTTCAGAGGGAGGAGTAGACACTGCTGTCAGCGACCAGCTTTCAAGCAAACGTTTGTGTTTATTATTAGTTTTAGATCAATATCACTGGCGATATTCTGCTATAACATGTCAAGTAAAGAATAAAACAGTAAAGCTCAACTTTCATACACGTAAAACCTCTCAAATTTCAAGTTCTGCACGTTGGAATTGAAGCGGAGTTAAGTCGGGTTGTTCTTCCTACTCCGTGCGCGCTCCCGACGAGGGGATACAAATTTTCGCAGGGATAACTACCTTGGCACGACACCTGTACGGTAATTTCGCATTCTGCTTACTTTTTTCCATATAGTCAGAGAAATAATTGTGCCGAAAGAACAGCCGCGTGTGGGTTATCTCGACTTTCCACCTATTATGGTGGTTTTCCCACGATGCACCACGCCCGAGGTAAACATTGACGTCACCTGGCGCAGACCGATTTCAGGTTGCTACTAGTTACCAGATACTCAACTTGTTTGTTAGTGGTGGGGCTTAAAGAAAAGGCACTAGCGCCACCCAGTGTATGAGCGTCTTTTTTCCTTGAGGAGCTCCGCTCTCGAAGCCTATGGAAAATGCATAGACTGGGGGAAAATAGCCCCGCCTTCCCGCAGGCTGCAGCGGGATGTACTTGGAAAATTGTACCATAAAACCAATTTATCGGCATTAAAATGGCCTCGCGTTAACGCGATAATAACGCGATAATTTTGACAGCACTAATATATATATATATATATATATATATATATATATATATATATATATAAGACTTTTTACAAAAGACATTTTGATGTTCACCTGTAGACAAACATTGCAGTGCATGAAAGAGAGGGAAAAAAGAGGGAAATAAAAAAAATACAGGGAAAGGTGTGAATTCTGTCCACCTCCAGTATTAAGAGGGACGACCTCTTGCTTTACTATACATTTACAGCGAACATGCAAGGAATTAAATTGTCTAAATTACTTAACCTTCAAGCAGATGTGACAACATACTGTAGGGCAGGGGTCACCAACCTTTTTAAGGCCACTTCACGGGTACTGAGTCATAGGAATGGCTACTAATACGAACCCGTCACCTTATCCTTGTACATATAAACATATTTTTATTGAATCTTTTCATTTCTAAATCTATTTTTGACATTTCATTTTGAGATATTCTATGAATTAAAAAAGGAAGGGCAAAAGAATAAAATTTAAGACTTAGCCCACTGGCGAGTTTTTCTATTTTCAGAAGACTCTGTGGGCACCCCATGTGGTCCCTGTGGCCACGCGGGGTGCCCTCAAGGACCACATGGAATTCGGCACATTCACCAACCAAACAATCAAAACACATCCACAACAGCCAATTTCAACACTAAGCAGCTAAATGAAAAAATGAAAGCTGAAAACACGTACAACAACACTAGTGCAAAACTTATCCATTGATTAAAGTATTAAAGACTGCTGGGCAGAATAGCTCATATAGAAAATGTGCTGAGTTGTTTACATTGTAAGACAAACATTGAAGGAAAAACAAGTTGAGCTTATTACTAGTTTAGAGTGCCACCACTGCCTGGCATTGGGGGAGTCCACTTAATATTGTTGCTGCTATAATATCCTGCCATTTGTTGCTTTCATGTGGCTCCATACAATAAGTCTAATCTCTAACCGTCACTTCAACCTCAATGCCTCCTTCTATCCGTGTCCGAATTGCATCGCTAACTGCAATACTCCCACACAGCAAGAAGATTCCAGCGGGGCTGGTCATCCAATGTGTTAACACGGTAAACAATTATCAGTCTAGCCCAGAGCTAGCTGCACAACCCCCCCCCACCCCCCCACCCTGTCTTTCACCCACTCTCATCTTTCCTCATCTTCTCTCTAAACGCAGCTTAAGTAGAATGTTAATTTGGGTGGGAGATTTTCAAAGACGAGCCACTTCCTTTTCATCTCAGTGTGCACCGCAAGTTGACCAGCTCAAAGTCGACGAGCTCAAATAAAAAGGAAGTTGTTGTTTTTTTCAATTCTGTAAATTTTTTTAACTCTTTTCTCTCTCAGTTCTGTGTGTCTTCTGTCTTGTCATACTGGTTAAAAAAAAGAAGAAAAGATGTATTTCAAGGTGACTGCTTGCCATCCAGATCTTCTTTTAAAAGTAAAATCTATTTTCCATCTAACCTCCATTTTCTGAGATGATGGAAATTACTTGGATATGAAAAACTGTTTGTTTACCAATTGCTTCTGGTACAGCTTTTTTTTCTCTTTATCGAGTTAAATATGCCAGAAAAAAGGGTGTTTGTTATAACAGTCATCCGCGTGGTTGAATATAAACTCATCCATTCAGGTTAGTCAGATTCCAAAGAAAATCATCTCAGTTTTTATGTTTTCCCACCTCTCAGCTGATTGCAGAGCTGCAGACATCTGTATGTGACTCTAAAGAGGAGGCTGTGCGCCTGCAGCAGGCCATGGAGAAGCAGCTGAAGGAGGTCAACGCTCGGTGGGATGAAGAGAGACAGACGATTACCCAGAATGCCGAGCAGGCCAACAAGGTTTGTTCTTGTCATTTCTTCACATTAGTGTATCAGATATAAGGAGGTCATTGTGACCTGTCTAAAGGCATGCCCTGTGTCTACCTTGTTTCCTTATTCAACTGCCCTGTTTTCTTCATTATTATCCCTTGCTTCCATCCCACCTGCCTTTTATTTCCTTTTCCAAATTTTTTTTTTTACCTCGTTCTTGTCAGTCTTTCAGTCGCATTGATGTTTTAAATCATCAAAGCTTGTTGATTGACCTATTTTGATTGCATTCCAATTAATGTGTGTAGAAAAAAGTTGCTTTTCTTCTTTAGCTGCTTTCATCACCAAACACAACCATAATGACTCAGATTGACAAGACGCTACAGCTACCAGTAGGTCATCTGTTTCACCAGGGCTACTATCACACTGCAGAAAATAATGTTCAGGTCCAATTTTTTTGGTGTGAAATCCGATAGATTTCCAAATGTATGCAACTTCTATGTGATGTCCTGTGTGAACTACATTCACACTATTTCACACTAAGTGTCACGTATGCGCATGAGAGGACGCAATGATGTCACAAACAAGTGTGCTCTGGGTTTATGGAAATAAGCATGGATGGTAATGCTGGAGCACATCTTGCAATCTTTCATTTCTTTCCCCACCTCGGCTAGTAATTTAACCACACAATCTTTTTAAGAAGGTTCATTATCGTCCGCCACGGTTGTTGTTTTTCTTCCAGCTTCTGCATAGCCACACACAGAACAGTGATCATTGTTGGGTATTAATGTACTCTGTGCTACAGAACTGTAGCCATTAAATGCGACCTAGCTGTTCATGCACAGGTTTGAAAAGGTCAGATACGTATCGGATTCAGGACCACATAGCCTAGTGGCTTGGTTCGCATTGGAAAAATTCGGATCTGTGTTGTTCAGACTACCATGAAAAGATCAGATACAGGTTGCCTATGGGCAAAAAAAATCGGATTTAGGTCACTTCAGGCTGCTGAGTAAACGTAGCCCAAGAGTGTTGAAAATATATAACCTAAATGTTTATAACACCCTTATTTATTAACCATTGTGCCATCTTAACATTCTGTTTACTCTTGTCCTATGGGACAGAGATGACCCGCCGTACAAAAGCACCAAAATAATGCACAGTGTGTTTTTCTTACATTTGCAGCACACACCTTATATCTTACAGTCCTTCTTCCAGGGGCAGAACAAACACCTTTTTCTCCTGACTGACCCAGCTGCAGCCTCAGGTGGATCAGGACAGTTTTCATTTTCTTGAACAGCTTCTATGTTGACTGCAGAGGCTTCTGTGCAGCTCCAGCACTCATTTTTCTCATTGCAATCTCCAACTGCTTAAGGAACATCCTTCTCTTGATTTTCCTTCCTGACATCCAGGTCGATTTGATCTCACGGAAACTTGTATTTTCCAGGAAGATTTATTTTCCATTGGCTGGTGTGATGAACAGGAGAAAGGTGGATGAAATGTTCTGGACATGGGAAGCCGAATACCTTATTGGCCCTGGAGTCTTCCTTGTCATATTTGGTGCTGCTGCTCTTCCATGGTTTCTGACTGATTTCAATGAGGATGGCGCAATTATGCAGTTCCTTGACAAACACGTTTCTCTGTCAGCTTGAGGGGTTTCCTCTTCTTCATCAGATGATGCCTCTTTCTGTTGGTTGCATTGTTTCCTTCAAATCTTCCCCTTAAGATACATCTTCATCCTCTTGCTCCTCCTTAGCTTCTGAAATATCTCATCCAGGAACTGATGACATGTCTTCTCGAGGCCTCAGCAAGGAACCAACTAAGGGTACTTTGATTCAGTACACCTTTATTTATTATGTCAGATTTTGTTTTGTTTTGGAGCTTGTGCAATGTGAAGGGTTCGCTGCAGACACTGTGCAGCCTCTGAACTCTTTTCAAATGCTTTCATATTCCGCAGGTCAAAAATGAACAATATGCCAACATTTGTACCCTGGTGGTGTAAATCCCATTTGAAAACACCAATAAAGAAAAAAATAACTTTTTCTAATGATGGGGTATTTTCAGTAGGTCGTAAAGATTCAAGTGGGAAAAAGATTAAGATTAAGGTATTTTTTCCTACTGCTAAACATATATGAACACAACATAAATGTCCTTAATTTTTAAAATTATATTTGATCATTTCTGGAACATTTTTACAGTATTATAAGCCAGCTTGCTGAAAGCTTAGTTAAGATGAGGACATTAGCCCACTAAGTATTACATCTCGTGATTACAGTATATGAACTTTTTGTCATTTATTGACAAATGGGTCAAGTAAACAGTTGTCTGCAAACTTCATGCTTAACAAAAGCTCTGTCTGGCTTTGACTTTAATGGAGCAGAAACGGGCGCTGGTCTATTGTTAAAGCCTACTCTCTGTTTGCATGTGCTTTGTCATTTTTATGGCTAGTTGCAAACTCCATAGTGTATTTAAGTGACACGCATGCTCTCTGTCTGAGTGAGCTTATATATGCGTCTACTGCACCCCATGCCTTTATCATCGCTGTCATTCTGTTATAACTCCACACTCAGACTTAAAGCTTGTAACTGTTTATGTCCCTAAAATACAAGCTAATTCCCTTCAGCCCTATTTAAAATGTATAGAAACAGCAACATCCAGATGTGTGTGGATGACTTTTTTTAGTCATACGGTCCTTTATTGTGCTTGAAGCAGACTGGAAGACAGTTTCCCTTGGCAGTTGATTGGGTGTGGCTCCCTAAATAAAGAGTTGTTGTGTCTGGGATTGGTGCATGTTTCCAAACACAACTTAGTCTGTTTGTGGCTGCAGCTGCCTCGCTTAGAAAGAAGGCAGGTTTGTGAGATGGATCTCAGATCTTTCCTGATTTTATGCACAAGTCTGTATTCTAACAGGAAGTAACAACAACAGGAAGTGATGACCATATCCCACAGATAGGAAATAATATCTTCTGTTGTAAGCTATTCTGTATAAAAGCAAATTATTAATGAGGAAAGCATTGTTCTCTGACACCCAGCCTCAGTATAAAATCAGTTTTATTATGTTATATTAACGATATCTTCAGGTACAAATAATTGAACTCATGGAATTTCTTTAAGGCCTGTCTTACACTGTACAACATTTTCAGTCTTTGTACTCAGCTACAGCTCTAACTATACTACGAAACCCCAGGGTTTAAAAGTTCACAGCTCACAATGTATGTTTTTCACTGTACCTGTACACAGCCCCTCGTTACTCCCTGTATACCACATGACGCAGGAGGCACGACTGGAGAATCGGCCCAAAAAGGGCAAAAGCTGCTATAGTTTATGCCCACACTAAATGAACCAGATTCAGTCAGTTATTTTTATGTTCTGACCTGTAGTTCTGATCTAATGTTTACTTAAACTCATTCTGAACATAAATGGTTATTTTAAGTATTTAACTGTTATTCAAACCAAGTTCTATTTTTTCATAGAGCCATTGGTTCCCCGGGATGTCTGGTCATTTTGAACAATATTCCGGGTTAATGCTAATTCCAGGAACTAGTTAAATTTTTTGTTGCTATCTGAAACACAAAATAAAGACCTTTGCTCATATACCACTATATGAAGTCCAAGGAACCCATAACACTTTACATTCAATCATTCACCCAATCATTTACACACTTGCACACTTTTGCTGTTATGCTACGTACACACTGCAAGGAGCAAGAGCAGCAAAAACGCGTGTTGTGCTTAATTCTTTTGCTTGTACAAGTGTAGTTCTGATGCACGGCTGAAGCAGCTTTGCTGCTCTGGCTGCGCGGTGGAAAGTGGGTCTGATGCGCGTTGGGCGGAGCAACCCTATCCTCCCTTTGCCTGTAAAAATGGCAGCTATATATGCTGTGATCAGTGGGTAAAACGTAGTTTTAATGTGTTTTTCAGTGAGAAAAGCCACCTGAAAACTTAATCTGTGCAGTCAATTCATCCAGATTACCATCCTACCTGCAAATATTAATTCGCTGTTGGAGCCGCTTAGACCCCCCACATAACGGCGGTGCTCTGTCAGTAGGAATCCCATTCAACAACAGCAGCCTTTGGCCCAGTCGCCTCTTCTCAGTTTGCCGTGGCGGCTTGAAGGCAGTTTTCATGCTCAGAAGCTTACGATGCACTGCTTCAGCTGCTCCTGCTGCTCAAAACACAGTGCGGGACCTTTTCTTGCGCCTTGATGTGTGTCAACCATTGACTTTGCATGTAAACTAGCTGTTCCTGCATTAAAGCCAATTTATACTTCTGACGCATAGCCCCTGCAACCGTCAAATCTGTCTGTTGCAAATCTGTCTGCAACCATCGTCGCACACCTCAAAAAAATCCTGACTACACAACGGACGGTCACAAACCCGCACATACCTCAAGCGGAAGTGTGCAGACAAAAAGCAGCTCTGATTGGTTCTTGATATGCCTTTCCGGCTGTCTGTGTGGTCGTCCTTCTCGATTCGGTGCCAGGGCGCGCCATTTTTAAAAACCGAGGCGTTATAACAACAATGGATAACCACGATGAAAGGTTGATCGAGAAGGTTCGGAAGTACAACCACTACTACAATGCCTCAGACATGTTGTTTTGGAAAATAAACACTCCTGCCGGCACTGCCGAAGAAGTTCTTGTGACCATCCGCCGAAGTTCTCGCAAGTTCTCGAATAGGCTCCCCCTAGTGCTTTGGCGGCAAACTGCTGTGCGTCACTAGAAATTCCAGACCGATGTTGCAGAAGCATACCAGCAAACCTGGTTTGCGACCAGAAGCACGCGACATTTGATGTGTGCGGTTGCAGAAGTATAATCTGCCCTTCAAGCTCATACCACCATCAATTTTTAATGTGTGCAGACCACCATGGGGCATACTAAAGGACGCAAAGCTGCAATTGAGGTCCTTTAGCTACAACACCACAATTGTTGGCTGTTCCAGTTCATTAGTATACCATCTGCTGGTCATTTTCAGCTTATTTTGAGAGCTTTTGCAGTCTACTTCACTAAATTCTGCTGCAATATACTGGATTCACTACTGTCTACTGCAAATGCTCAGCCCAAGCAGGGGTTTGAATCATTACACTTACTATGTGCAATGTAGCAGTACTGCTGGCTGCAAAACCCTTGACATGATTCTACCACCACCATACATGGTGCTTTCAGCAGGTGTTTGTGTCATACGTGTACAAATGCACTTGATGAGAGGCTCCACAATTTGCAACTGAATGCATCAAAGCGTAGATCCGACAGATGAGGCCGACACATGAAGGCTATAATCCATAAATTACAGACAAATTATAATAATAATAATTGAATTTTATTGATCTCGCATTGGAGAAATTTACTTCTGTATTTAACCCATCCCCTTGGGCAGCAGTGGGCTGCCATTGTGCGGCGCCTGGGGAGCAGTGTGGGGTTAAGGGTCTTTCTCAGGGACCCAGAGTGCAGGCTGGGGGGATCCAACCGGGTACTTGCAATCTTCTCAGAACACAAGCACACTGTTACAGCCTACTAGGCCATCACTCCCCTAAATGCTAGGATAAGAAAAGAGGAGGAATAATCATTAGTCAGCTTGCTTATGTTGTCTTTGTCTTCTGACAATATTTCCTGTGTTCCTACCTCTCCTTTATTTGGCTGCTATAACGTGCGTTTTCAGTCCCCATTATATGTCTGATAGACTGCTTACTAAGGTCAGATCTGTTCCCCTTCGACTATTGCACTGATGCATTCCTACCACTCACATGCTTAGAGATTTTTGTGCCTCTGTGGAAGAATAACTGCTCCTTCTTTGTGACTGTTGCAGACTGTACTGAACTGGAAATCACTTGGAAACACTGCCGAAATAGTCTTTTATCTTCCTGTTTAAAGATGGGATCCAATGTTTAATTGAAAGTGCCATCCCGACATTTATTACTGTCAATACCAGAGCCTTGAAATATTCAAGTACTGATTATTAGTGATGTCGCTCTTCCGAACCTGGAAGTGTGACATCACTCGGAAAGATTGATTAGCAAACATGGCGGACATAAACACTAAAATGGATAGCGATGAAAAAACTTCTGAAATCGAGTGAGCGTATTTCAACAGATCACGAACAGCTCCTACAAGTCTTGCCCCAGATGTTTGAGCCTGATGCCTCATCAGGCGAGGAACTATTTTAGGCCAATCAAAAAGCCCCTCTACTTTTTTTAAACCAAAGCATTGATAAATATCGCTGGTCATTGCAGAGAACAGCAAAATTTGTCAATCAAAACCAAAACAAGGTCTTGTTAGTTCCTGTCATACAAGAGCCTAACCCCCGGTGTGATGACACTGGTTTTGTAGCCACAGCTGAAGCACTCTGTTGCTAAGGTGTTTGCTACGGAGCGTTCAAGGATTTGGCTAAACAATATGAAACAATTGTTTTTACTGTTCTTTAACAATAATTGAAAAGCAAAGAGAGGGGTCAAATATTCAAAATAAAAAATGCCAGATGTTTAGAGAAACTATGGTTAAGATACCCGAAACCTATTTGAGCTTGTTTCTATTATTTTGATCTTGTGTGGAAAAAAGAAAATGGCAAAACGGTGCCATTGAATGAAAAACCAAAGTGAATGGCATCAGGTATTAGTTAATGTAAAATGTTTATATTATAAACTAGAAAAGCACCTAGAGGGAAGACCTTCACCAAGCAGGAAATTTCACATTTAACTACAGTTAAATAAAGAAGTCGGAATTAATGGTGGTTTCAAGGACAAGTCAATCTTTGCTAATATGAATAGATCTTTAGAAATAAATATGAGGATTGATAAAAAACTGAAATTGTATTTTTATTTTAAGTTTTAATGATACTTCTCTGCGGATCATGTACTTTTAGTTCCGGTAATGTACTCTGATAAAACGCACACACTTACTGTCATGAGCAGTTCCGTTTGGCCTGGCATCTGTGTCTTCATTACAACGATCCTCCTGTGTTAAACACAAGCTAATGAGACTCTAATTAATGCCTGAATAGTTTAGTGAATGCCAGACATTTATGTCTGTGTTGGGGGGGGGGTGTTGTTGGCCTAACAGGAAAAAATAAGGACGTTACAGGGAGATTCAGCATCAAAAGCAAGAGAAAAGAAGTGAAATGACAAATGGTGTTTGGGACTAAAGGCAGGAGAAGAGAGCAATGAAAGGATAAAGGAAGTGTAGAAGTTGAGACAAAAGGTGGGGAAAGAAAAGGGTGGCGGAGAACTGTCAGTGGGCCAATGGAGTTGGTGTGTCGCCTGCTGACATTGTTTCCGCGCTGCTCACTTCAAAGGACTCGGATTATGAAGAGAGCGAGGGGCTTCAGACAATGGGAGAGGAAGAAAATAACATCAAAGTTAGCCGCACGTCTGAATTGGGATAATCCTGAAACAGTTGCTGTGAATGCATGCAGCACCAGATCAGATGTCCCCTTTTTTCCACCCTCTCTCTACCAGCCCCATTCTGTCGTTTCTAGCCTGAATTTAGCTCCCTCTGTGGCTCTGCTGCTCCTGGACCTCTTATATGTGGGTGTTAGCTGCTCAGACCTTTGTGTATCATTAAAGCCCGTTTTAGAACATTGGTGGCACAGTTAAGTATGCTCATTATCTAAGTTTTTTATGTGTAATGTTAAGTGAAGGAACACGTTTTTGTGACAACTCTTGAAAAATGTTTGGTTTTTGTCTAATCAGGATATTTGTGTCTTTATTCCTATTTTTTATTGTTAATTAATTATCAAAACGTGGAACAATATGTAATTTTCAGGAACCCAAGGGAATTTACACACAATGAGAAAAGTGGAGGTATTAGTTTTTTTATCATCACCTTGAACCACAAAGTTGTGGGGTATTATGTTGCCAAAATACCCTCTTCTTTCCTTGTCTTTTAGTTAAAATCAGAAATAACCCTTCAGGCATATTTTCAAGATGACTAAATAGTTTTCTATAATCACTATTTATGTAAATAATAAAGCTTGGAAACCTTATTTGGCTGGAACTCTTCTCCTAGGTTGTTTGTTGCACCCATATCCATAGCAATACAGAACCATGCTGTTTTCTTCATGCCTTTTTTATGCCAAGAAGCATCAATAAATAAAAACAAAGGTTGCACTACAACCACTAAAAGTTCCCTATATTCTGTTTATCCTTTAGATACACAGCTGCAATTATTGTTGCTAATTCATAAACACATTAAAGTGAGACATACTTTAACAGAATGCATTGAAATCAGGTCAAGCTCCAAACTAAAGCGTCAGTTAAAATACTTCCTACTAGATGAATATTGGTACCTTTGATTAAATAGAAATGAAATGCAACTGTCACAACATCAGGAACCACAGTCTGTGTTTTAGGTGTTAAGCAAATCAACAACTAGATTTTGACTGACTGCATTTACTCCATGGCTTATAAAGTCATTAATTTCATGGGACAATGTAATTTTATAAAGTTTTAGATTACTTTTACTGTGTTTCCTCCCTTACCTGCATTTAGCATAAGAGAGAGAAATGGGATTACTAACTTCCAAAAAGTTTCACCCCATTTGGTTCCACATTTCAGAAAAAATAGCACACACACACACAGAATCTGTGTGTCCTGTTCGTTTCAGATCTAGAACCCCATCAGGATTGCTTTTATTTGTGTCTAAGGACACAATCTCTGTAAAATATTCAAACATAAACAGTTTGAAACTCCTAAATTGTTTTTACTTTGGCAAAGGTATGTATTACCTATGTCTTCTGGATATCAGGACATATGTAGCAGGTTTATGATCTATTACAGTAAAAGTTACCTAAGAGAATCAACTGTGAATAAGTTAAAGATTAAAAGGCAGATTATTGTCCTGCTAAAAAGAGAAAATAATCAATCAAAAATGCTGCGCAGGAATGGCTGCCCTGGATCCATAAAAAACAAAGTTCTGCCCCTTACTGGGGCTGTTACATACATAGGAGACACTTCTACCCTCATAATGTAATTAAGGCCAAATAAAAGTAGTAGGAACAGAGGAGAGGTGAGTCATTGGTCTTAGAAAACTACCCTGCTCCCTGGAACAGGTGCCTGCCGTATATATTGATTTGTGATTATTTATCTTTTATGCTTTGCTATCACTTTATTGGTGCCTTAATTGCAAAGTCTACCCCACCAGACACATCCTGTTTGCTTTATACTTTTGTTTCTCAAAGTTATCTCACATTTCCTCTTGATCTTTTTATGTAGTATATGGTGTCTTGAAGTTATTCTGTCCATCTGATAAGAACTTGTTTATACGGTTATTTGATACGATGTTTTAAGTTTTAATGATTAGTTTCTTTCTACTTTTCCATGCATATTGTCTATGAGTGTGAATGTGCATTATCTGACTGAACTGAAACCCACATTAGCCTGCCAAGAGAAAGCTGCACACACACAAAAATAACTTGTGTCTTTTCTCTGGCACACCCTGTCTTTCCAACTCTGTATCTTCCAATTCTTTCTGTCTCAAACTCTGTTTTTGCACTCATATTCACAAGCACACATGCTCACCTCACTCTGCCAAAAGGGAGAGGTGGCTGGTGAATAAACAATGGCACTCCGCCCATAGTGTCACCCGCCTGGGCTTTGATCAGCACCGCTGTTCCTGTTCCCCACAGCCGCGCTTCCTGTCTTTCTACCTGCCGAATCTTTTCCATGGCGGCACGCAAACACATGCGCACGCTCCCACCTATAGCCTAGTGTTTGTGGGTCTAGTTGCAGCCTCTCCGGTTTTCACCTTGCTCAGGTTCCTGAGTCTTTATCTGAATAGGTCTCTCACACAACAGGGCTTTGAGTTAGTGCCCTTTTCTGGGCAGTGTTGCGTCCTTGAACATACACCTTCACACACTCTGTGTCACTCACATAGATAGGAACACGCGGCTTTGATCCCGGCACAACCAGCAGCAACTTCTGCAACGAGTCAAAGAGAAGGTCCGGGTCCTCCGGGTGAAATGACAGTAGGCATGTTACATAATGCAACAGTGACCATTGTCTTCCCATGTTTGAGGATGAGAGGGAATATATGAGGTGTGGTGTTGCACTACACAGCATAGTCCTTGTCAAACTCACAGTTGATGTAGTCTTTGTGAACTAGTTGCTTGGCTTTTGTGCATAGGTAATATTAAAAAGGGGTCGTGTGCACACATGCCAAGCCACACAAACATGCGCACTTTCACAGCGGCTAGTTGTAGCAGCTGCACTTCTTCTGTAGTTGTGTAGTTATGTATGCATTAGTTTCTGAGGGGGTTGAAAGGATGACTTTGCCTGTGGGAAGGAATGGCAGCCCTGGATCAAGAACAGGTGTGCTGGATCCTCCCTGCTGCAGAGGCAAAGAGCTGCTTCAAACATTTTGTGTACGCAAGCATGGATTTGTCCCCCTGCGTTCCAGCATGCGTTCTTCAAAACAACCGAGAGATCTTTGCGTCAACCTTGAGCCCAGCATTTGTTTACTAAAGCTTCTCATCCATCTGTGTTTCTGCAACTTTGTTCTTCTTCTTCTTTTTGGTGAAACAAAATAAATCTTACAGTTGGAGTTTATATTTACGGGTGTGAAGTGATTTTTACCACATCCTTGTGGCTTTGCATGGTTGTGTATCTCTGTGTGTCCTTTGTTTTATGTAGGCTGTGGCAAAACTTGCTGAAGTTAGTTTGGCCTTGCAAACTATAACAACAAAACTGTACTTTGAGTATTTTAGATGCTATGTTAATGGGCATGGTGGAGCTCATTTTGATGATTTAAGAGCATTTAACTTATATTTTTAACACCTTTGTAAATCCCTTTTGCACATGTGATAAGCTAATGACATAACAGTTCCTATTTTTCTAATATCAACAAAAAGGGAACGGATTCTGAACTACTTTATTCGTTTTCTGCTATCTAATGAGTTTTGTTTACTTTCAGCTGGGTGTTGCATTTGTTGATGAAATAGATTATGATTATGCTTTGGCACATTAAACTCCCATATGCAGAAATGTTGAGGCAATTAAACTGCAACAAAACTTTAATCTCATGTTATCCAACTTAGGAGTGTATCCAAGTCTTTAACAGTTAAGTCTCCATGACGTTCAGCATAGTCGTGGGAATAACGGCATCCAACCCATGATCAAAAGGCTTGAATAAAAGAAACCTCTTTCTTTATGGTCTTTATCATGGATCTTTGTCATGGGCGGATTTAGTCCCACTCTTATCTGCAAGGTTGTTCAGCTCTTAGAGCGTTACTGACGTTTGTTTTTGTAAAGTTTCGTAAGTTCCCCTCCACAGCATATCAATCAAGTTCTGAACTTTGACTGGACCATTAGAAGAAATAGATTCTTTTGTTTTTGCTTTATATTATCTACTATTTGATGTATGTTTTTGTTGATGATGTGGTTTGGACCAAGCTTTAGCTGTCAGGTAACCTTAGCTTACTGAGGAAGGCATCGACACAGATTCCAGATTCTTAATTCAATGACTGCCAGATGCCAAATATCACACTATTTGGAGGCTATTCTCCTTCTCACAGTGTTTCAAAGCAGAAAGGATGTATTTATTTTACAAAACAATTTTATAGTTATGGGAACCTTCTATTTCCCATGACTGCATTCACTGAGCATTTACATTACAGTTAGAAGATGTCTAACTTTTAACTCCCCAGGCAGTATTGCATAAGAAACACTTGATCTTCAAAGAGTCCAACTAAGAAGAGCTACATTGTGTGGGCAAAAAACAAAAATTAAAGAAATTACATGTTCAATGAGTGGGCGTGTTGCTGATAATTTCCAGAAATTACATGCAAACCGGTTCAGTTCTGCCCTATTTGAATGAGTAAATTGTGTGCCCTACTGGCAGTTTGGGAGTGGCTGTGAAATAGAAATGAACTTCTAAGCAATGGAGTTAGAAGCAATAACAATTATAAAACATTTTTTGAAAAAAATAGTGATAATAATGCTCAAGATTATTAATAGTGCACTTCACATAAAATAATACCAAACTGCTACTAACAAGGAGGACAAAAATTTCAGCAGGATTACACTTTAAAGAGCTGCATTTACCTCCACCAGCTCCTCACATGCTTCAAGCAACATATTGCTAAACAATTTAAGCTCAGAATAATTCAACAATACAAAACTGTTACAGAGTCCAATTATTTAGAGGAGAAAAGTACCTCTATTAAAAAGCAGAAATGCTTACTTAAGACATGTGTATTTATTAGATTGTGTTTGTCTGGTGGTGGTTCTAAATGTTTAATTTAGTTTGTTAATAAACATAGATAATCTCTCTAAATGCATAATTTGTTCCCCAATAACCGCAGACATTTTTACTTGTGAGTTTGAACTTAACATTAAACCTTGCTTAATACAGACGACTAAACCTTACCCTCTGTCAGTGTCAGGTTTGATAAATCTTATTGCAGGTGGATATTATTCACATTTGCATGGTTTGATAGGTATATTTATAAAGGCACAATGCAAAAAATGCACGGACCTTTCCACTCATTTTACACACGTATATCGATTTCAGCTGGCATGTAGATCAGCTTTGTGCGTGCTAACAAGTTTGCACATGTTTAAAGATGATTTCCGTTATGTTACTTTACTTTAATTGTTAAAACTACTTGACCCATGGTACTTTGGAAAGCACTTGACACGCCGCTTACCGTTTAACCCAGAACTGTAACTTGAAGATGTTCAGAAACTTTAGGAAGATATTTTTGCTTGCTAGGAGAAACCCATCATTAGGTTATATGTGATAAAGTTAAGAAAGTGGTATGAAAGTATAGTCTAGTTACACTATCAGTGTGCGCTCAAATGTAAAAATGTGTGAATGTAATGTAAAAAGCTTGGGGATCTCCTCACATGCAGTAAGGCCTGCCTGCAGTAAAAATTCCTTAAAAATGTGATTTGTATCTTGAAAAATGGGAATCAGGCAACCTTAGATATGGTTGTCAGTGTTCTTACCAGCTTTAAATTAGTAAATCTAGCAACTTATTACATTTGGTACCTCCAAAGGTGAAAACAAATTTAACGAAAGGAAAATATGAAACTAATGGAGTGGATTTAAAACTCCCCTCTGACTCCACAGCAGTACAACATCAACTCACTTGAGTCAACGTGCATGTGGCAGCAGTGAAATGGAAAGAAAAAATGGAAGAAGCCTCCAACAAACCTGGGATCTAGAGGAGACATAAAGACATTGATCCATCAGTGTTTGCTACAGATAATGAAACAGTTAATGCTGCATTATCTCCATCAGTGGCTTCAGTTAGCATAGAAACAAAGCTAAACAGATTAGCTCAGAGCTAGCAGTCAAGGTAAACACAGTAATATTGGGTAAGTTATGTCATCTATTAACATTGCTCTTACTTAGATTCTAAAGGACAAAGAACTTAAAGCCCTTTTAGACGCACACAGAGATGAAGATTAAACTCTCTTTGCTGAGCTCAACTCAGTCATTCAACAACAAGATTTTTTTATTTTTCTCTTCATACAAATATGAAACACTACGATTATTTTGTACCTGAAACTCAACACGTGTGCATTGTCGGCTGATTGATTACTTTTCCAGCTGTGGACAGTGTTTGATCTTCATATCAGAGGAGGAGGAAATAAGGGAGGGATTACATTCCAGGATGCTACAACAGAGCGTGGGAAGTGGAACAGCTCATATAGACCTTGATCTACTGGCAGACAACAAACAAGAATGACTCACTAACTTGGAGTTTCTAAACATGTGGGGAACTTGAGTTGAACTTAACAATTATTTAGCGATAAACCATTTGATAAACAGAATATATTTATAAGTGCCGACAGACAAGTAAGCAGAAAAACAGAACAGGCATATGGCACAACACTTTGGAGTTGTTTCCTATTCTCATTCTACCATCGCTTCCAGCAGCTGAAAGTTAGAGAACAGCGTGTTCCCCCTGTGGGCATAACTCATTTGCAGCGTGTCTTCATTAGCGCCGAAATTGTCTCACGACTTTCATCAGCAGTCCCAAACACGCCTCCATAGCTGTGCAGGCGTGTGCTCAGGTTCTGAGGTACGGGAAGGTTCCCGGGCCGCTGCCGTCGCACTGTTCTTTCTCACTTGCCTCTTGAGCAGGAAAACTGCTGCGAAAGCATCAAAGAGCTGCAAAGCAGGTCAGTTCACACCTATATCAGAGTTACATTTCACAGGGCTGTCCTGGTTGACTGGCTTAACCACATGTTTTTATTACTACACGCAGGCAGACAAGATAGCAAAGCAAAAGTTTCTCTTCTCCAACACCTCAGGAGGGAGACCTTCCCCTCCTCCACCACCTCCTCCTACAGCTTCTTTCTTCTTTACCTTTCACTGCAATCCTTTGATAAAAGTGCAGATAAAATAGAAGTTTCACTCATCTCTCTGACCATCCATCTCTCCTTGAGGTTAGCACCTCTTTTATTATTTACTATCAGATCAGTAGCCATACGTACAAACAAAGCCTTGTTCTGTTGGGGCTGCTGTCTGTGTGGGCAATACATCTTTGTATATGTATGTCTGTGTGTATCTTCCTCGTCTCTTACTTTTTTCCCTGTTGGTGTGTGTGTATGTGTGTGTCCTTGGCTGGAGGCGGTGCAATGTGAGGTTTTTTGCTGCTGTCTGATGTCGTCCAGCCTCAGTGTCATTAGAGGATCTCTTTAATCCAGACTCTGGGAGAAACTTCTGACAGCACGCTGCAAATAGAAGGGCCCCGCCGCACATGAAGAGCAGCTCGGCTCCTAACAAAACACCAAGTTTAAAGAGGCCCCTGGCCTTTTTTCCTCCTCCCACCGTTCCCTCCCTTCTTTCTTCTTTTGCCTTTTTCTCCTGCCCTCCGTTGCTTTTGCTTCCCCCCGGGGAAACGCGCTCGCCTTATCTGCGCAGGAGGACCACCCAGGAAAGAATGACTCGGGCCTTGCTGCGTTTATGTGTGCACGTTTTATGTGCGCCGCACAATCACTGCGCGCTGATTTGACCGAGCACACATTTTTAGAACTTGCTGTTAATATTGATGCATGCCTATACCTGCATGGATCCCTCTGAGGAGTGTGTGTCAGTGCTTGCGCGCACCCGTGCCCCACTGCTCCTTTGAGGTGAAAGTTTGCAGTGAGATAGAGGCTGAGGCCCGATTGTTGATGGAGAGGCAGGAGGGAGAGACCTTCACACCTCACTACTGTTAAAACCCCAAGGCAGGAGTATGCTGATGACCGGGCCTTTGTAACCCAGACACCAGCTTTGACTTACCTCAGATTCTTGCCCTTTTTTTATTTCTAACTTTCTGAAAGTTTTATTTCCCATCGGATTTGGTCGAATGTCTTCACCTTCACCTCCAACTTTCTGCGCCAGGCTTTGTTCTGTTTTTCATTCCTGTCACACCCCTTCATCAAGAAATCCATTATGTCGTTTTTCCTGCTTGCTTATATTCACGCTGCTCTCTATGGCAAATGAACTGCAGCTCATCAGTGTCCTACAACCTTTGAACCTACCACTACACCGTCAGTTACAGAAAGCAACTTTTTGTCCTCCTTTAATAACTCATTCATGACTAATTTTAAAAATGACCCATGTACCTTGCGTGTCATCGGTTCCTGTTGTCATTATTGACATGTTTTAAAGAAAACATTTAACTTTTTTTCGGTATTTGCTCATAAAATGAAAAAATTATTTGGTGCACAGATTTGAGTTTTTTTGGGATGTATGTTTTACTAAACTCCCAAAAAAACTCAAACCGTCATGGTGGCACTAAACCAACCCTTTTTATACTCACAATAATACATGGATAAATGGCTAAGTGAGGGAACTACAGGTTTTTTGTAGGCATGGCAAAATTCTGCGTGGATGTTTGACTTCTCCTCTTATCATGCAGTTTATAAAAAGTACAGAGAAGCCTGGAATCTGTTCCAAGGTTTTTCCAGGTTTGGAAGAATAAACAGAAAGCAAAGCTCTTTCTGAACCTTATTTCCCAAAGATCTGTCTATCTATCAGTCCATGCTCTGTTTTTTTAAACAGGTTTTCAGTGTTTTCTTCTTTCCTTTTGTTAAATCATTCCTTCCTTTTATTTGTTCCTACCTTGCTCCCTACTTTCCTTTTATAATTTGGTTGTTGTTGCCTTCGTACTGTCCTTTGGTATTTCATTTCTTCCTCTGTCACTCCAACCTGTGTTCTCTACATCCTTTAGTTGTCTAAGCTTTCTTCTTTCTTTCCTTTTTGATGTCCTTTCTTTATTTTTCCTTCCATTATTTTCTTGCTCCTCTTTTGCTCACTTTTCTATTCTTCCATTTCTGAATTTCATCTTTGTGTTGTTTGTTTCTTCTTTCCACCTTTGTTTTTCATTCACTCTTTCCTTCTGTCCATGGTTAATTTCCAGGGATATTTCCAGCTTGATTTACAGCAATATTCAAGTCTTGTTTTATCCTTTCCAATACCAGTTTTGATGTACCTCAGAGATCATTATCTTGTGGAAAAACACCAATATTTTCCCGGCCTTTATTCATGTAACATTTGATTTGTAAAATGTAAAACTTTATATCAAAGATCTTGCACCATGAGCAGAAAAACAGTCCCACAACATGATGCTGCCTCCACTATGGCTATCAGGGACAAGGTGTCCAAGGTTATGAAGGAAAGCCATAAATCCACACATTCACTGTTATGGCTAAATATCTCAAGATTGTCTCATCTGAACTTAAAGACATTTCCTAGACTTATGCTTAGACGACTTTATCTAAGTTCGTTTTGTACACCTCTCATGACATTTCTATTTCTTAAAGTGTAGCAGTGATCAAATGTAAACATTGGTAGGAAAAAACATAGTGCAAAAAAAAAAAACGCATTGATACAGTCAGTTTGTTGCAGAGACTGTGACATGATTTATAGTTTCTTTCAACATTTAGCTTCTTTTTTCAATTTTTATTAACAGTTCAACTGTCATATTGCAGTAGGGAAGAAGCTGTTTCAGAATCTGCTGGACCTGCCTCAAATGCTGCGAAGCCTCTTCCCAGAGGGCAGCAGGGAGAACAGTCCATGGTGGGGGTGTGAGGGGTCATTGATAATGTTATGGGCACAGGACACGCAGCCCTGGGATAACATGTCTTTTATGGAGGGAAGAGGAGCCCCGATGATCCTTTACTACTCTCCTACCTTTCTTCCTTTTGCAGCGCTGCAGCCTCCACTCCACACAGTGAGACAGCTGGTCAGAACGCTCTCTATGGTGCTTCTCTAGAAGGTGGTGAGGATGGGTGGGGGCAGGTGGGCTCTCCTCATCCTCCGCAGGAAGTAAATGTCTTTTGTGCCCATTTGACCTGTGAGGAGGTCCAGGTGAAGGCGTTAGAAGGTGTTTGTTGATGACTAAATGCTTACTTACTTAGATATATTAGAAGCATGCGTGCGTATTCGATGCTTGATAATATTCTGAACCAAAATAAATCCAAACAAAATAAATGTCATCCAAGTGTTGCGTAATCAAACCATTGTGAAAAGAAACCTCCTGCATGCATCCAATGGATAAGCTTATAAATCTTTGTACAATTCTTAACACTCAAAGGCTGTGCAAAGTAAATTTCACCATTTTTACCCATCTGCAAGGGTCAATAAGGTGGTTATGAGTAAAACTATATTTATTTTGCTTTGAGGAAATACCAGGTGAGAAGTTTTAGTGTAATCACGCTATCTCTCCATCTATATTTGTTTAACTTGGTTTCTTTTAACTAAAAAAACAAGTATGTTTTCAGCCTTTAATAGACATGAGCTAAACTTAAATCCATGAATTTACACTCATCCAGGAATTAATTCATAAATTCATCATCATATTGTCATAGATGTGTTGCAGAGTAATTCCCCTGGATTAAATTCAAACTAAGGGCAGGTGTTTGTAACTTCAGCAACATGTTTTCCCGTCAGTATTGTCTCTTACTATTAGACTGGTGGAGCTATTTGTTGTCAGCTGCGAGTAATTTAATCTCCATCCTGTCTGACACTAGTAATGACTAAATAAGCCTTTTTTCCTGACTCACAAAGCATCGCTGTTCCTTAGCAGAATCGTCCCATAAGATTCTGCTAATGATGTGACAAATGTTGAACTTGTGAACTCTGACGTGTTCTGAGCACGTCAAATGCAGATGCCACAAGAAAAACATGTGTCACACGTGAAGCCCTGTATTTAGCTGTCCTTCCCAGAAGAAGTGGACCAGATATGCTGATATACAGTGCGGGAAGTCGGGCATGGGTTCAGAAAGGGATGATTTGTCAGACTTTTCTCATCTTCCTCATCCCTGCTCCGGCGAGCTTTACCATTTTAAATGTATGAAAGATAAAGGGAATGAATAATGGAAGGAGTCTTATAGTTGTTTAATTATTACCTATGTGTGAAAAAAAATCCTTCAAAAAAAAATACAATTATTTTAAGAAATTACCACATTTTTAAAATGATAAAAGACACAATGTGATGGAAGGGGTTAAATAATCGGTACCTTTCTCAAACATGTCATCCAAATACAAGTGACAAAGAGTGTTAGCAAGTGGGAATGCTTATGCATTCCCACTTATTGTTGTTCACTTCAAATTTTTCTGACTCTAACTAGTCCCGCAGTTTTCAACCGATTTCAACAATTTTGGTATCAAAACGTTCAGCTTGTTCAGGAGAATTCTGCTATGTCTTTTGGTAAAGATATTTTTTTTAGTTTTCGCGATATTCTGCTTTTTCTGCGTTTTTTTTTGTCCCATTGAAATGCATGTAGAATTCTTAGATTTCAGCAAAATTCAGATAAAACTGATAAGTTTATAAAAATACTGATAAAACGGGGTTGAGAAACCATGACTTTTTCATTCCAGCGTATACTGGGAAACCGGTAACTAATTTTTTTTAACGTTCCAAATGACCCCCACCTTTCTTCCTTCTATCCTTACCTCCTTCCTTTCTACCTTTTCCTTCATATGTGGTTTCTTAATCCCTTTCTTTTCTCTTCTTTTTTATTTCTTTTTTTATCTCTATTTTTTTAATTATTGCTTAATTTGCTTTCTTTATTGCTTCTTATCTTTCCTTTCTTCCTTCATGTATCTCCTAGCCTAATTTCCCCATTGTTTTTCCATCTATTCTTCCTCTCTGATCTTTCTTTGCTCCCTACATTCCTTACTTCATTTTCTTACAGTTTGTTTTTTTAAAGCTGCCCTGCTGTAAAATATATACAATGATCACAGTGAACTGCAGTATTTTATATTTTGTAATAAACTTTAAGAACTGTCGACTTTTTTTCGGGGATTTTTATTAATAATTTGGATGATCACAAGAAGGTTTTTTTTTTCTCACCCAAAATGGACACGTATTGAGGCAATATGCCTCCACAACTTACCGAAAGTGCAGAATGGGAAAGGGACAAAATGTCTGGCAATTGTCTGGGTTTAAATGCCCAAGATTCATAGACTGCATTGAAATATGTTTATTAAAAAAATAATAATAATGCACAATTTAGATGGGCTTGCAATTAATTTAATCCGACCATACTAGCATACTAGCACCAGGCTTTGTTCAGATTGGAAAGCACTCTGACACAATGCAGCACAGTGGCTCTTGAAGGCCCTGGATTATTCTATCATTATCAGCTGATCACATAAATCTGCTGGAGAAAGAAAAGTGTAAAGCTGGTTCATCTAAGCCCAACCTGAAATGATCACATCAGCCATAACATTCTAACCATTGATAAATGAATGAATAACATTGACAAACTTTTTATCTGATAATGAAAGGGATTAATCAGGGAGCAGCTTAGGAGCATCTACTATGCTGACTCCACAAACCTGATGTAAATACCCTGAAACCAAATGAACATTGCTAGCACTGTTTTAGCATGAGCTTAATAGAGATTATGTATAGATCTGGACCCACTCATCCTAACCTATCTTATCCAACACTTTACAGACATTTAACTCATATCACCTCCAGTAGAGACAATGTTTCTGACTCAACATTGGCTTTGAATTACAACAATCTTAAAACATGCTTTTCCCAGGTCAGCATCACAACCTGAAAGGTAAGGGATCATGAATCTATATTATAATTTTATTGTCATATAAAAGATCATTAGATAATTCTTAATCCAGACTACAAAACTCTTCAAATAACCTTTATTTTCAATGGGAACATAGTATAACAGTAGACTTTAAGCTTGATTAGAGTATCATTCATTTTGTTTTCCATGTCCCTATAATTTAGCTCCGGACTCTTTGCTTTTATAAGGTTTTTAGACGGTAGAGTTTATAAAAGGCTTGATGATGATTCAAGCTATTATCATTAGTATGGGTTAAATGTTTGGGCTATATCCATATGGAGCTCCTTCAATCTGAAAGGTATTGATAGAATAGACCAAAAATCAGGAGAATTTTTCCACCAGATTCAGCTCCTGTTTGTCGGACTGGATTTAATAACACGGCTGACTCAAGTTTCAGCTGTTTACCTCTCAGAGAGGTGCAGCTCAGAGGTTCCTTCTTGCCCTGAAGCTTTGTAGTCTGTGTGATTTATGTCAGTTGAGTGGGCTGCAGATCAGGTGGCCACGTCTATCACCTGGACTGTGTTTCCTTCTGCTCAGAGAGTCATCCCACCAACACCTGGCCCTCTCACTCTGCTCCAGTGGGGGCGATTCCGCCGATATTGATTGTTACCAGAGCCTCACACACTTCATGCACGTGCGTGTGTTTCTGCAGTGATCGCCTGCACGAATGCACACCTGCATTTGAGCACATATCCTTCTCTCTGTTTTCCATACCGACTAATCAGAGATGAGGTCTGTGCTGAAAACATCTGGATCTGGGTTATACTCAGGAACTCCACCTTTCTATTACTTACAGGCTAAGAGAAGAGGAACAGACCTTTTCAGAAACACTCAGACTCTTATTTTTCTCCTGCATCTCTTTTTTGTGGTTGTAAATGAATTCCTCATGATTGGAAAAAAAAAATATGGCTCTTCTGGTTCTCTTTTGGTTTTATGTCCCATCTGAACGTTAAGCTGCTTGTGTCTATCAGCTTGTGTCACATGTTAACCCATGATGAACCGTTGGGTTTTTTTTTTTTTTGGTTCAACCAACTGAGCGGCATTTTGTTTTCCCAGGCTCTGCTAGAAAAGGTGGAAAACCTGCAGAGACAGCTGCACTGTGCGGAGAAGAAGCTGCTCAGCAAAGAGCTGGAGTCAGAAGAGAGGGTAAGGAACCTGTTTGTCATTTTCCTTCAGTCTCTTCTTTTCCAATCTTTTCAGCAGGCATTTGTTGCTTGCTGTCATCATTGCATCACTCTTTTTTTTTTACTTTGCCTTCAGCCTTTTGCATCACAGCCTTCAAATTCTTCTTGATCATGCAGCCTTTTCTGTTGCTCTTAAAACCCGCCCTTTAACACCTTTTTTTTTCTTGCTTTATCACTTCATGTTGCAATCCCCTCTCTTCTGATTTACTATTCAGAGTTGGTCCTCCAGGGGGCCACAAAATAAAAACAACATATGTTCTTAGCCTTTTTCCTCCCCTGCCCTCTCCCACCTACCACCTCTTCTCTACTGTTCAGTCAGCGATATGCCCCCTTGCACATTTTCCAAATTCCTTGAGATCTGGCCTCAAGAGCCAGCGCCTAGAGCCAAGAATGCCACCACTGCCTGTGTTCAAAAGGGACGCTCTGGTTCACACACACACACCCCGTGGCTGTGGAGATTGCCCTGTAATCAGGCTATGTTTTGACCTTGACACACACAGAGAAGAAAGAACTAATGACTGTGCTCAGGCAGGAGGTTGGTCTTTGTACTGCGGTATGTACACCAAAGGCATCGGTTCCCCCCTGTTCCCTCTGATCCACCCTCTGACCCTTGCACACACTTCACACAGTCCTTGCACGTCTCCCTGTCTGGCCGCCATAAATTGAGCTGATGGCGCTCACTTGTCCTCCAGAGCCACTGCTCCACACCTTGTTGTGCTACAGGGTATCCTTCATGTTTATTGCAAGGTTATCTAATCTTTCTTTCCTTAAATTGTTTCATATGACGCCTTGCCAAAGTACTCATACCTCTAATAGAACTGAGATGAATTCCACCACAAGGTGCAATTTAAAAAAAATCTAGTAAATGTGGCCCCTTTACTTTGATACCTCTAAATAAAAACCAGTGAAACAACTGGCCGTTAAAAGACCCCAGATTGATGGAGTATAGCGGTGTGACCCACGTACGGTCAGCAGAATGTTTTTCTTTATCTTAGACAGATTGACTTAGACGGCCAGAAGAAACCTTTTCCTTTCTGTTTTTCCTGGTGCCAAAATCCGCTCCATCATGATTTCATCATGTCGAAGCAAAGTCTGAGTAAACAACTCAACGAACGTGACCAAGCCTTTGGTTCCACTTTTAGGTTGTGAACAGCTCATGATTCACTGCTTTGAACACGATTTCATTAATCTGCTGCATATTTTCTTTCTCTCACATTCGCTGCAGAGACATGAAGAGAGAAAAGACTATGAACAAAAAAAAAAATGTCTGAATCACTGGTTGGTGTGTATTTACAGCAAATCTCTCTTGCAGTGTGTGTTTTAGTTGGTAGTTAAGCCTTCATCAGTCCATGTACATTAATAGTTGAGGGCACTCTGATTTGCCTTTTCTTCCTCACTCACATATTGCTCTTGTTTATCTGCCAAATGTATCTTTTGTAATCTGATCTCTGGTTTGCTAATGCAGCTTTCCTGCCCAGACTTCACACAGATGTTGCTCGCCGTGCTCTAACTGGGGCCCTCGCCTCTAGAACGCCATCTCCTCAGCCTGCTGCATGGTTGATCTCTCCTTGAAGATGGTGGCCTAGAGAGGGCAGGTCTTTGTGTGAATAACTGAAGACAGGGCTGGCAGTTAAAACTAAAAGTTTCAGAGATCCCTCTCCCAGCAACAGATGTGTTTGCTTTTCCTTATATATATATATATATATATATATATATATATATATATATATATATATATATATATATATATATATATATATATATATATATATATAATTACTGCAGTTTTCTGTCCACAAATGTTTTCTGTATACAGATTATTCATTCTTTTGTTGTTTTCATTCAAGAACATCACATCAGCTGGCAGCAGTCGGCCCTTTATTCCTCTATACAGTCTGGAAAAGTCTGGATTTTGATTGATAGTTTTTACATGTCTGGATAAGCATGAAAATATTAGTATATAGTATAATATTAGTATATTAACACAACAGACGTTATTTTTTTTGTCATCTAACTCTTATCCCTTTCCTTTCTTTCATGCATTTGTCTTTGCTTCCTTGTATCCTTGCTGCGCTCATTACTCTACAGTGTTTTTCATTCCTTCCTTCTTTTGCTCTTCCCTTCCTTCCTTGATTGTTAAATCTATAGACTCCTTTTTACTTTGCTCTCCTTCCTGCCTTTTTTCCTTCCTGCCTTTTTTCCTTCCTTCCTTCCTTCCTTCCTTCCTTCCTTCCTTCCTTCCTTCCTTCCTTCCTTCCTTCCTTCCTTCCTTCCTTCCTTCCTTCCTTCCTTCCTTCCTTCCGTCCGTCCGTTTGTTGTTTCTTAACCCCCTTTTCTTTCCCGTCTACTTTCTTCCATCCTTTCTTGCTTGTCTCCTTCATTTTTTAATCCTTGACAACTTTGCATTTTCATCTCATTTCTTTCCTTCCCTCCATTTACTCCATTTGATCTTTGTTCTCCTTTCTTGTCTTGCTTTCCTCCTCTTTATGTTCGTTTTCTCCAGTTCTTCAATCCTTCTATTCTTTCTGTATTTCCTCCATCTCTCCTACTATCTTTCATCAGTTTCCTTTCTTCCTTTTTAATATCTCTCCTTCCTTCGTTCTTGTGTCCTCTACTCCCACTCTCACCTTGTCGCCATATTTACAGCCTCCTCAATGTATAATGTATATCAGCCATAAAACGATACTGAATTTTATGCACAATATTTTAAAACGAATATAAGTCAATGGGAATTCTGGGAAGTAGAGTCAGTAATAGTCTGAAATTTGTATTTCTATAACGTATGGGATCCCTATATTACTGTATTGAGATGTGTGGCTCATTCTAGGCAGCATTCATTTTCATCTCACAGCTAAACGTTTTTTAATCCTGATCACTCTTCTAAACGCTCTGAGTTCCAACTCTGGTTGCCAAGGTGCAAACTTGCCGAACGCTGGCGTTTTAGATGTACCCTCTTGTTTCTGACAAGGTTTTCGTCACCTGGGAACAATACATGTAATAATGACTGCCTCCCCTCCCCTCACAATTTGTTTCATCCACACATACCAGCCTCATTAGCATGCATCAAGCCTCTCCAGCGATGTGACAAACTTCATTTGAACGTTAAAGGTGTTTAGGGCTTGTTCCGTTCTGCTGGCAGCTGTCACAAACCATTCCGCGTGACGCCGCTAAACATGAGAAAAAGTCAAAACCGCAATCTTGAGGACTATATATAGATGAAAAGTTGTCATTTTAAGATGACTGGGAGGGGAAAACGACTGTTGCTTACAGTTTTCAAAATGGGACTTCATCAGGAACAAACAAAATCACATTTTTTTTATAGTCTGCATGGATCAAACTTGATTTGTCTTTAGAAAGAGAAAATAGTGGCACAGTTTTTTTTGTTTTAAGTGTGTCCCCTCTCCTCTTTTCTCCTTTCTCTCCTTTCTGCTCACATCTGGAGTCTGTCAGTGACCAAGCCCTCGTGACGGGTTTGATCAGCAACGTTGTTCAAAGACATTTCACTTTTTCTGCAATCGCTGAGGAGCATCCCCCCCCCCCCACCCCCCCAGATGTCATCACACGTCTCTTTCTGCCTGTCGGGAAAACAAACATGCCTTTGCTGTAAAAAAGATGTTGAAAGAAAAAAAGTGTGCTTGCATGAAAGAAGAAGAGAGATGCAGAGGGAGGACCCATGGAAGAGAATGCAAAGCTGCAGGAGCGTTGTCTTTGAAAAGAAACAAGTCAGCCGTCTTTTGGGAAGTCAGATGCTTCTGTTTTGCATGTTTAACTCCTTGGAGAGTGTTAGCCAAGCATAGGTTCAAACAACAGAGATATTGTTATGACAGACTGCTGCTTCCCCCCACATGCTCTGAGTTAGATGGTCAATAACAAAACTATGAGTGTCTGCGAGGAGGGCCGCAAAACTATTTCCTGTTCTGCAGTTTTTCACTATTTTTTCTTCAGATGTCATTTGATTGATCACCATTCTGATTAAGTTGGAAGGACAAGGAGGAACGGCTTTTCTATTTTTTATCGAATAGATACAAAATACAAAAAACGTATGTGTTGGGAGCTGGAGAAATACACCTTTTCTCCAGCAGAGTCCGCCCTGGATCCTCCCTGCTGAGCTGCTCTGCACACCTGCAGCTGATGATCTCATCTGGAGGACCTGGACTACTTAAGCTGCTTTCAGACCTTGCCTCGACGCCGCAGTGTCTTAATCAGTTGGTTAGCACTTAAGCCATAGATCCCTAGTGAACCAAGTCTCCTTTGAGTCCAACCTGGATTCTAACCCTTTTGTCTCTGCTTCCAGGTTTCCTGTTCTTTCTCCTGTGAAGCTCTGGAAGAGCTTAACCTGCCGAGCCAGCCCTCCGAGCCAAACCTGAAGACTCACTCTCTGGATTTCCTAGCAGCTCTGGATACCGAGCTGGAAACACAAGCCAAGGTCAAAACAGCCTTTAGAAGTAAGACGCTGAAACAGCTTAAGGACTCTGCCAACCCAAGCTTTCTCCGGACCCAACAGTTCCGCTCCCAAAGCCTCCTGTACGTTTCATCAAGGTACAAACCTGAACACAATCAGTGAAGTCTCAACCAAGCCTTCGCTAACCAAACTGTCTTTCTCACAGACGCCAGTGAACCGGTCCCAGCCCAGAACCATTGCATCAGTCTTTATTATATGTGTGAATTTGCCAATAAACTCTGTTAAACTTTCCATCCGTGTCGTCAGTGTGCTGCATATTGGGCCTCCCTGATACCCATCCTGACAGAACACTGCGGCCAAACACAAGGCCCAGCAGATGATCTCCTCCGCCGATTGCAAGAACAAGATGTCCAAATACAAGGACAAACTCAGACCCTCCGTGAGTTGTACCGTCTGGTTGATATGCATAATGATATGCTTCAAAACTACGCTAATTACGTGGGTAATGCTAATCC
The DNA here is from genome assembly GCF_016077235.1 of Cyprinodon tularosa. Lineage (NCBI taxonomy): Eukaryota > Metazoa > Chordata > Actinopteri > Cyprinodontiformes > Cyprinodontidae > Cyprinodon > Cyprinodon tularosa. The sequence continues at coordinate 850,022 of NW_024039363.1, forward strand.
CGCTCCAGTAACCCAACCATTTCCGGGTCCAGTTCCTCCGCCGAGGTCACCGGCTGTGACGTCATCCGAGTTCCGCCCAAGTCTCCCAGAGAAGTTTTCTGGTAACGTAACTGATTGTAAGGGATTTTTATTTCAATGTCGTCTCATTTTTCAGAACTCTCATGCCAGTTTTCCCACGGACCACAAGAAAATAACGTTTATCCTTTCCCAGTTAACAGGAAGAGCTCTGGCTTGGGCTCAAGCCAGATTTGCCTCAGATGAAAGCTTAAGCTGTCACTATTCAGATTTCGTTTCTGAATTTTCCCAGGTATTCAACCAAGACACTGACCAAACCCTTGATTCTCGAGCTCTGCTTCATTTAAAACAGGGAAATTCTTCTATGGCCGAATTTTCTATAAATTTCCGGGTTAAAGCAGCTTCTTCCGGATGGAACCAGAGTGCATTAAAGAGTGCTTATTTCGAGGCATTAAACGAAAATATTAAGGATGAATTGGCTACCCGCGATGAACCGGCTACACTCGAAGAACTAATCCAATTATCTATAAAACTGGACAACCGGATTCGGGCCAGAAACAGCCGCAAACATGAGAGTTTGGCGTTATTTTCCTCTGCGCCCGCCTCTAATAACGTGACTGTTGTTTCTGCCCCCACAGAACAGTTATCCAGACCAAAGCCAAAGAGCCAGCCTCTCCCTTTGCCTGTTCAGGCTACTCATCCTGGAGAAACTGAAATGGAGCCGATGCAGGTTGGACACACAAGGTTGTCTCCTGAGGAAAGGCAAAGGAGATTTTTGGGCAGACTTTGCATTTATTGTGGTGAGAGTGGACACTTCATTGCTTCCTGTCCAGAAAGATCAAAAGCCGGGGCCCGTCAGAGGTTTTGAGGAGTCTGACGGGCCATGAAGAAAATGAAAAACCTCCTCGTCTTTTGCTTCCTGCCACGTTGTTTTTCCTCGACCAGAGCCTCTCTCTTTCAGCCTTCATTGATTCTGGATGTGAACGTAATTTAATAGACTCTGATCTCGTCCAACAGCTCCAAATTGCTACGGTTCCTTTAACCCAGCCTCTCAGAGTCTCTGCGATTGATGGGAAAAAACTTCATCAAGTCACCCACCAAACTCAACCCCTTGAACTTCTAATCTCAGGTAACCATCGAGAGTCCATAACCTTCTTTGTTTTTTCATCCGCATGTTCCCCACTGGTACTGGGTTATGAATGGCTGGAGAAGCATAATCCCCATATTAATTGGGTCGATCGTCATGTGGAGTCCTGGTCCACATTGTGTCACGAGACCTGCCTCCGTTCTGCAGCTCCCGCTGTGGGGTCCCCTAGAGGTGGGGGGGAGATGGACGTCCCTGACCTTACTCCGGTACCCCCTGATTACCATGATTTGGCTCCTGTTTTCAGTAAGGTCAGTGCTTCGTCCCTTCCACCACACAGACCATACGACTGTGCCATCGAGTTATTACCCGGTGCTCCGTTACCCAGCAGTAGACTTTATAACATTTCCAAACCAGAACGTGAAACAATGGAAAAATACATTAACGAGTCGCTAGCTGCAGGAATTATTCGCCCTTCTTCATCCCCGTTGGGCGCAGGATTTTTCTTTGTTGGAAAAAAGGATGGTTCTTTGAGGGCGAGGGACCCTGTATAGATTATAGAGGCCTGAACCAAATCACTATCAAAAACAAATATCCTCTTCCTCTTCTCGCCTCAGCCTTTGAGCCTGTACAAGGAGATACCGTTTTCACAAAGCTCGATTTAAGAAATGCCTATCATCTCCTTAGGATACGTGAAGGAGATGAATGGAAAACGGCATTTAAGACTCCTTTGGGCCAGTTCGAGTATTTGGTCATGCCTTTCGGCTTAACAAATGCCCCCGCATGTTTTCAGGCCCTAGTGAACGACGTCCTCAGGGACTTTCTCAATGTATTTGTATTCGTATACATTGATGATATCCTGATCTACTCCAAGAATCTATCTGAACATAAGAGACATGTCCGCCTGGTTCTTCAGAGACTTCTAGAGAATAAACTTTTTGTAAAGGCTGAAAAATGTGAGTTTCACCAATCTTCAGTTACCTTTTTGGGGTTTGAGCTCGAGGGCGGGCAGGTTAAGCCTTCTGAAGAGAAGATAAAAGCTGTTTTAGAATGGCCCGTTCCTGAAAGCCGTAAGCAGCTAAAAAAGATTTTTGGGCTTCGCTAATTTCTACCGGAGGTTCATCAGAAATTATAGCCAAACCGCCCTCCCATTAACTGCATTAACTTCTTCCAAGAGAGTTTTTCGATGGTCCCCCGAGGCACAAGCAGCTTTTGACAAACTCAAAACCTTGTTTTCCAGAGCTCCAGTCCTAATCCAACCAGATCCATCTAAGCAATTTATCCTAGAGGTGGATGCTTCTGACTCCGGTGCAGGGGCAGTTTTGTCTCAGAAACTCGACTCTGATCAACGAATCCATCCCTGTCCCTTCTTTTCCCGTAAACTCTCTCCCGCAAAACACAACTACGACGTTGGGGACCGAGAACTTTTGGCCATTAAGTTGGCTTTGGAAGAGTGGAGACACTGGCTCGAAGGAGCAGAGCATCCAGTCCTGGTGTGGACTGACCACAAGAATCTCGCCTACATCCAGTCCGCTAAACAAGCTACTCCTCGACAGTCAAGGTGGTCTCTCTTCTTTTCACGTTTTAATCTCATTATCTCCTACAGACCTGGATCTAAGAACACCAAGCCCGATTCTCTCTCTCGTCTCTACGCTGTGGATCAACCTGAGTCACCCCAACCTGTCCTCCCTGCCTCATGTACCGTTGGAATGGTCACTTGGGAGATAACAGATTTAATCAACGCTGCCCTGGCCACAGAACCTGACCCAGGTAATGGACCACCTAACCGTACCTATGTCCCCTCGTCTGTTAGGTCTCGTCTCATTCATTGGATGCACTCGGCAAGATTCTCTGCTCATCCGGGAGTGAGCCGAACAGTTTCACTGATCTCAAGACGGTTTTGGTGGCCCACTTTGCATCGAGATGTAAAGAAATATGTGTCTGCCTGCTCCACCTGTGCACGGAACAAAGCCTCTCATCAGCCACCCTCCGGTTTGCTGCAACCGCTCCCTGTGCCCTCACGTCCTTGGTCCCATATTGCCATCGATTTCGTCACTGGTCTCCCAGAGTCTCGAGGTATGTCAACTATTTTAACCATCGTAGATCGTTTCTCCAAATCTTGTCATCTGATCCCTCTCAGAAAGCTTCCTACGGCCTATCAAACCGCCCAGTTGCTGATCAAGCACGTCTTTCGCCTCCATGGTATTCCCCAGGACATCCTCTCAGATCCTGGTCCCCAATTTGTCTCACAGGTTTGGAAGGCTTTCTGTTCTGCTCTAAATTGTAAAGTGTCACTAACTTCTGGCTATCATCCCCAGTCAAATGGTCAAACTGAGAGGATGAACCAACACCTCGAATCCACCCTCCGCTGTCTCACCTCCAATAATCCCACCGATTGGAGTCAATATCTCACCTGGATAGAATACGCCCATAACTCACTCAAGTCTGCATCTACCGGTCAGTCTCCCTTCCAAGTTAGCCTCGGCTACCAACCACCTCTCTTCCCTGCTGACGAGAGAGAGATATCGGTGAAGACTGTCAATCACCACATCCGTCGTTGCCAGCGTGTTTGGAGAGAGACCATCCAAGCACTCAACCGTTCCTCTGAGTCCTCTAAGAGGTTCACTGACCCCAAGAGACGTTCAGCCCCCGAGTACAAGGTCGGCCAGGAGGTCTGGCTGAGACAGGACCAATTGTCAAAATTTTGGTGTTGATCATTCGATTTCATCCTGGACACTACAGAAAATGGGCTAAAAGTGTTAAAAACCGGAATTCTCCTTTAAAGGAATAGTACACCCAAAACATGATTAGCCTTCATTTTCTACTCACCCCCATGCTGAACAACACTCTGGAGTACTTTTTTGATATCTCAAATGCATCTGGAGATCTGGGAGGCTTCTTGCTGTCTCCTGACATTCAAATAATGGAGGTCTACGGTGCCCGAGGCAGAAAGGTCCATAAAAGTCCACAAAAAACGTGTCAATATCCCTCCATACTGCTCGTCCAATGTATTCCAAGTGTCCTGAGTGGGTAGCATCCAGAATTTCCTCGAAACGAAGTCATTTAGAATGTTTTTAGAGCATAAACAGTAGTGTATAGGATTTCCTGAAAGCGCGCGCCAGCGCGTTCACGATGCTACGGAAGCCGGCAGACCAAACCAGATGAAAGTGCGCATTCAGCGTCTGCTCTGCCGATAATGCAAGCGTAGAAGAAGAAATGTGCTGTTTACCTGTGCAAAGAAAGAAACAACGAAAGAAAAATGTCTGAGTTCTTTGCCGAGCTGAATGCGCACTTTCATCCGGTTTGGTCTGCCGGCTTCCGTAGCATCGTGAACGCGCTGGCGCGCGCTTTCAGGAAATCCTATACACTACTGTTTATGCTCTAAAAACATTCTAAATGACTTCGTTTCGAGGAAATTCTGGATGCTACCCACTCAGGACACTTGGAATACATTGGACGAGCAGTATGGAGGGATATTGACACGTTTTTTGTGGACTTTTATGGACCTTTCTGCCTCGGGCACCGTAGACCTCCATTATTTGAATGTCAGCAGACAGCAAGAAGCCTCCCAGATCTCCAGATGCATTTGAGATATCAAAAAGGTACTCCAGAGTGTTGTTCAGCATGGGGGTGAGTAGAAAATGAAGGCTAATCATGTTTTGAGTGTACTATTCCTTTAAGGAGTGTACAGAAGACTTAACAGTTATATTTTTTTGTCTGTTTTTTATTTAAAATGCATCCTTATGTTTCCACAGATCTGCACTAACAAAGTGCAGTATCATCTGTTTTTATAAGTGAGAAACAGAAAAAAATTGTCAGTGTCTCTATATATACTTAACAGGACAACGTACAGTATGTGATCCGCTTCCCTCTGCAGCTTTGTGAATATACTGTTGTAGCCTCCCTCATTCCAATGTATGTATGGGGCAGAAGATGGACACAGCATTGCCACAAGAGAGCTTATAATTTAGCCCAAGCGGACCTCTCATTGCTGCGGTGGCGGCACCATACACGGATCAAGAATGCAAAACTAAGGAGCCGGGCTTTTGAAGAATCTGAGACTTGTATTCAGAGCGGTTGGACGTGTTTATTCAACCATTGTTTATTGCTTCGGTCTGAGGCAGTGAAGTATGTTTTGTCTTGGCCTTCCATTCTGTTATGACTACAGAAGCTGCTATAGATAGAGATAGACGTCTTAAGGACGTTAAAATTAAAGCTTCTACAACCTGTTTTTTTTTTTTTTTTTTTTTTTTGTTTAAAAAGGTTGCCTTTTAAACCGTTCCCGACCTCATTCTCACACAACAGGAGAAAAATAACATATTTTCTTAACTGATGGATTCCTAACCCACTGTAATTGCTCCAACACTTTAAAATGAATAGGTTTGAAAGGAGGCTGGAGAAATTGGCAAAGTTGTGCCAGACTAATCTGCTGCACACTGTGCCGAGACAAAGTGAGCTGCCTCATGTAGGGATCATTTATACCAAGGGTTGCTTTGAAGTGCTTCCCCAATCCCTTTCATTGTGCCCAGGAAGATTAATTAGCCAAAGCCAGAACAATCAGTTAAATCCACAACAGGAAGATTATTTTAGGGGAGCAGATCTATTTTATTTTTTTAAACCCTCCCCCCATCACTTTATTCATGCTCTCCTCACTTGAAAGAGCAGATTGGGCTTCGGCTGGACTCTGGCTTTGCCACACACAGACTCTCTCCCTGGTTGCACCTTAAAATATGTAGATGAAAACTGTCCCCCCCCTTACTTTTAATGCTTTGAGCTGTGTTAAAGCGCTCATCGAGCTCTGAATTAATTGATTCAGCCACTCTTTAGAATGCTATAAACTCCTTTTACAGTACCGTAAAAAGCTCAGTTTGTGCATGCATGTCTGCAGCGTGTATACCAGCGCTTCCATTCATGTGTGTTTGTGGGTAAGAAGTGGGGGTTGCACTAACCAAACCCTTTTCAACTTCTATAATCAGACTCTGGTTTGGCAGAGTGTAATTTAGCCCCAGACAGACTTCCTCCAGTCCTCCCCAGTGGAGATAGCTCTCTGGCTATGAGCTGCCGCTGCTTTTCATGTCATCCGTCCTCTTCCAAACCCTCGTCAATGCTTTGTACGTCAGATTCAGTGGCCAACAACCACTGGGAGGGGGGGGTTCGCGTATAGAGCTGGGTATGCCAACCCTGCTGGACCCCCTGTAGGGATGTGAAGGAGCTGTGAAAAGCAAGAAAACTAAGAATAAAGAGGGGAAACCCTCAGTGCGTGTGCGTGAGCCTCCACCAAGTCAGCTGCTGCTTGGCTTGCAGCACCTTGGAGTCAAAGGCAGGCAGAAACACTTACTCAGCAGGAACACTGTCAGATTAATGATTTACAGGTCCTAAAGACATAGAATATCATCAAAGGTTCATCTGATGCAGGGTCTCAGTTCAAAGACTGGGACTCATATACTCATACATGTAATTGGTTTATTTTTTGTTTAATTTAATTCATAATGGCTTACAGTAAAGAGAGTCTGCATAACTAATTTTCTAAACTTTCTAATAATCTTTAAAAATACAGTCTATTTTAACCCTATAATGCCAAATGTATCGTATTTGATACATACGGTTTCTGAAATGTTTTGCATCTGACACCTTTTGCATAATTCAATGGTAAAAACATTGCTCAAAATCCTATTGTACACAATCAGATATACCTGATCGCATAGTAATAAATTATTAATATCAAAAATGTATTTCTGTTTTTTCTTTTTACATATTTTGTTAAAAAGGCAAATAAGGAATTCAAACAAAAAAAAGTAATATTCTATTTTGTTTTTTGTTTTTTTGATCGGGCTTTAAAGGGTTAAAAACAGCAATGTTAGGCAGACATGTTGGTCTCCAAAGTCACATAAAATATATTCTTCTGCAGACAGTTCATAGAATGGTAAAGGAGCTGTTTGTTCAGAGTGGTTTTACCCGCATATTAAGGGAAAGTTTAGTGGAAGGAAACACTTAAAATAAATGCAGAAGAATTTTGAAGCAACATATGTGCAGCTTTACCCTTAGCTTAAAGAGCTAAATCACACACAGACACAACATTACACGATTTACACCAGTTCAGCTTCTGCTAATTGTTGTCCAGAGAAAGTGTCAGACATCTCTGTTAGGACCTAAGGAGAATATTGTCTGAGATGTTGCTCAAGGGTAAAATATTCATTTTTTGTTTGTTGAAAGTAGATTTTTACAATGTATTTGTGAAATAAGAGTGGAAAGGCACACATTCATAATAATGTGGGCTCCTCAACACATTCCATGCATCTAACGGGTCTGATGCAGTGGTTCATGCAGAAGGAGCTGCGAATAACTTTGGAGTATGTTTATTGAATTGTAATAGGACATACTTTTAAAATAGGCTGACAGGTTAAATAAAATCTCCCCTTCTTATTGATTTTTAAATTCAATTCTGATTTTCAGAGGAAGAAGTTTTAGTGAGCTCTGAGCCCTAATTATTAAAAAGCTGTTGCTGAAGTGGTTGTTTGTTCACAGATTGACTTTAAAATGCTTTAAATATATCACTCTGCTTGTAAGAGTTAAATAAGCTCAAATTTTAAAGTTGATTTAGTGAAATCAATTTCATTTTTTAGGGATCCTCTGATTTTGATCGTTGCACCTTTCTCTAATTTACATTAGCATATTTTTTTGTTTGCTATTCTGGAATGTTTCTGCACATTTTTATTAAAAAGGGTTTTTTTTCCTTCCCAGGTGACGAAGGTGCATCAGGAGTATGAGGAGAAGATCAAAGGTCTGATGCCAGCAGATCTCAGGCAGGAGCTGGAAGACACCATCACCTACCTGAAAGCTCAGGTGAGAAATTATTTGATGAAAATAAATAAAATTCTGCATAATTCTGCTGAATCTTATGTCAGTATTTTCATGCATTGCATCATAGCTTCTGGCAACAATCCTTTGGCGGTGGTCCATTGCTGTACATTTGAAAGGGTTTTTTTTTTCTGTTTATTCTGTTTTTTTATAGAAGCTCAGCCTCTAAATGCCTCAGGGCTGTTTTTTTAGAAGCCTTTTTCCCTAAATATTATCACTGGTTGACAAGTCTGGATTTCTCTTTTTATACGTGACCACAGAATCACTGGCTGTACAGAACATGTTAATATTGATACAGCGCCTTGCAAAAGTATTTGTTCTTCTTGAACTTTTTGACCTTTTGCAACGTTTAGGCTTCAAACATAAAGATATAAAATTCTACTTTTTGTGAAGAATCAACAACAAATGAGACGCAATCATAGGTGAAACATTTATTGGAAATTTTAAATACTTTTTAAAAAATATATAAAAACTGAAGCCCAGGGTGTGCAAAATGAATTGCCCCCTTTACTTTCAGTGCAGCAAACTCTCTCCAAAAGTTCAGTGAGGATGATAAATGGAATCCAACTGTGTGTAATCAAGTAAATGCACACCAGGCAGGTCTCAGCTGCTGTTGTAGAGATGTTTAAACCTGGATTTGGATCCAAAAAGATTTGCCAAGCTTTAAACATCCCAATGAGCACCGTGCAAATGATAGTATTGAAATGGAAGGAGTATCAGACCACAGCGAATCTAGGAAGACCCGACCGTCCCTCTTAAAGTTCAGCTGAAACAAGGAGAAGACTTTTTTTTATTGTGTTGAAACTGTTTCTATTGCACTTATGGAAACCACTTTGGTTCAGCAGATGCTGTTGTAAAGCACTATATAAATAAAGGTTGATTGATTGATTGATTGATTGATTGATTGATTGATTGATTGATTGATTGATTGATTGATTGATTGATTGATTGATTGATTGATTGATTGATTGATTGATTGATTGATTGATTGATTGATTGATCAGATATGCAGCCAAGAGGTCCATGATCACTCTGGGTGAACTGCAGAGATCTACAGCTGGTGTGGGAGACTCTGTACATAGGACAACAATCAGTCGTTTACTGCACAGACCTGACCTTTATGGGAGAAAGCCGTTTCTGAAAGATATCCATTAAAAGTCTTATTTAAAGTTTGCTACAAGCCACCTGGGAAACACAGCAAACATGTGAGAGACGGTTATGTTTTGTGTAAAAGCAACACAGCTCATCACCCTGAACACACATCCCTACTGTCAAACATGGTGGTGGCAGCATCATGGTTCGGGCCTGTTTTTCTTCAGCAGGGACAGGGAAGATGGTTAAAATTAATGGGAAGATGGATGGAGACAAATACGGGAGCATTCTGGAAGAAAAGAGTCTGCAAAAGACCTGAGACTGAGACAGAGATTTATCTTTCAACAAAACAGTGATCCTAAACATGAAGCAAGATCTACAATGGAATGGTTCACAAATAAACATATCCAGGTGTTAGAATGGCCAAGTCAAAGTCCAGACCTGACCAGAATCTGTGGAAAGAACTGAAAACTGCTCTTCACAAACGCTCTCCATCCAACCTTACTGAGCTAAAAACTTTCTGTCTCTTGTTGTGCTCAACTAATAGACATACCCCAAGCGGCCTGCAGCTTTAATTGCAGCAAAAGCTTCTCTACAAAGTAATAACTGAAGGAGGGTGAATCATTTTGCACAATGATTTTTCTTTTTTTTTTTTTTTGTTAAAAAAGTTGGAAATTATCCAATAAATTGAATTCCACTTCATGATTGTGTCCCAGTTGTTGAAGCCTGAAATGTGGCAAAAGGTCAAAGTTCAAAGGGGATGGACACTTTTGCAAGGCATTGTAAAGCAGCGTTTCGGAAAGCAGACAAAATCTAAAAAACATCAAGAATAAAACCGCATTAACTTGTTGAAAATTCCGCCTGCATGAGAAAGTTATCTAATTACATATGACTTAACAGCACATGCAGCTGCACTGCATGCAACCATTTTCTTCTGATTGTCTTCTAAAAATGTGAGCAATCGTGATCAAATCTGAATCATCTGATAAACAAAATTCGATCTTTAATTCCAAAGACTATTTTTCATTCATTTTGTACCTAATGATCAGTTAAAACAACCTAAAGCTTGTTTTTTATATTTAAAAATCAGGCTATTTTAAATATGTTAACAAATAAAGTCTTCTGTAAACTAAGAATGACTGTCAAAGTCTCTAGATTATTACACATCAAAATATGGTTTTCTGAATTTATAACAGTCTATAAAGTAATTGGACCATATGACATCAACCAAAGTGATCTTACTAACCTATTATCAGATTTCCAAGGTGTTCAGTTCTGAAATGTAGTGAAATCAGCCCATCTTACTGCAGGTAGCCGTTCACTGTGCCTCCTCTGTCCGTCGTCCCCTCACCACCATCACTTACTGCTGATTGAAGTTCTGTCCTGTCAAAGGTCTGCTCCTGATGTTTGAAATATATTAAGATAATCTGTTTTTACATTGGAGCCAAAATTGATCATTGTTATTCAAAGAACCCGGGGAGGCCATTAGCAAATGCACTGAACATAATAATCTACCTCGCTCATAGTTGTTAAATCTCTGCTTCAGTAGAGGACAGCTTCGGTCTGAGATCATTTATTCTGCTTCTGTATGTGCAGTTAATCAGAGCGAGGGATCAGATCCTTTCACACATTTATCTTGTAAACAGTTTTGTTTTTGACAGCCATCTTAGATGTAGTCTTAGTCTTCAGGACGAAAACTATCACTAGTTTTAATTGCATTTTCGTCATTACGATATGTGATAGTTTTAGTAGGTTTTGTGTTGCAAAAACAACCAGATTCTTTACCAGACTGACAGCTCTAGCATAGATAGTACCATAGCTGGGTATAGAATGCTGCCGTGCAGTTCATCAATGCTGTTGGGCAGAAAACTTTGATTTATAGAATTCAAATAAACTTTTTATGAATTAATGCTCTACTTTATACATAAGTGTCTCACAAAACTGTGAAAATAGCAGCTCTAGTTCAACACATCATATTGGTTAATATAGCAGACAGACAAGCTAATAAAATGTACAATAAAGGAATGGTTTTAGACATAAAAGGTTTCCATCCCAAAGCAAACACTTCCTGATTTACTATGAATTATTCATTACACATAGGTCAATAAAATCTTCGTTGCTCCAAGAAACAAAGAACAAAAACACTCTTCTTTCTACTTTGGCAATTTTGGCTTTATTTCTTCAATTTACCCCTTGGTTACCAAGAGATTTATATTCGTAGGGTTTTGATATAATAAAAAAAAAGTGCAGAAAGAACCTACATAATTGCCTTGTAATTCTATGGCAATCCAGACCTAAATTGAATGAATATGTTAACTAATATGTTGACATATTTAAAGGAAACAGAGAAAATGTTTTAATGACAATACAAGGAAACATTTACATCATATTTAAATAGATAGAAACGAGAACAATGAGAGAGAAATATTCAAAGATCTATGTACCTTTTTACCTGACTCTTTATCCAAAAATGAACAGAATGCAATTAAATATTATTTTTGGATATAATTTAGGGATTCCTTTTGGTAGAAATTAAGGAATGTTTAGCATCATCTCTTGTGAGCTGGAAGAAATAAAATCTTGGTAGTTGGTCAGAAAGATTTTTTACACTTGGCAGAGGATGATCAGCCACATATAGGTAGTTTATTAAGTAGGAAGAGCAGGAATTTCTGCACAAGCACAGCTGGAAGAACAGTTTGTCAGAGTTCAGCGCGCAGTACAGATCTTCTGTCAGAAACCTGGAACATTCTGGATTATTTCAGATCCATGATCCATCTGTGGTCAGGCAGAATTTGCACGTCGCAGCAGATTACATTACAATGATGCATTTTAATTGTCTCATGACTACCCGCTATTTTTATTTTACTCTCGTCTGGTTGACTAAAACTCACACCCATAACTCTCAAGTTTTTCCTCAACAAAGGTCCATGTTTAGCTCGTCAGTTTTCATTATCGTCATGAAAAAAAGGAGTCTCAACAAAATAATTTTATCATCCTCATCGTTGATGAAAACAGCACTGGTTCCAACTTAATCTAAATGAGTCTGTTTTTAATCATTTTGATGTAAATCTGTTTATTTGAAGCATTATTTTTTCCAGTTTTGACGAGGCTTTAGTAGACTAAAAACATGGAGCTGTGACTCTATAGTTATCTTGTTTGATCAGGGCTCTGACACGTTTTACATGGATAGTTAAACCTAAGGACCTCTTCTCAGTGTTTACACTGTGAATAATTTAGCTAATAAGAGCTTCCAGGCTAAAAAGGTTTCATGTTATACCCGCTCCTTGTTTTAATCTATTTCGAAGATCCCTTTTCAGCACAAAAACGAAAGTGCTGTGATCAGAAATGTTTATTAAGTGTAATCCATGACCAGAGCTGCCTCTCATATCATACACAGCATTTTGAGTTAATACACACTAATGTGTTGTTTTGGAGTAGAGAAGGGGGGAAAAAAGCAGGTATTTAGAGTTTCTGTGTCTCAGGAGGATTGCAACCACATCTTGGGAGAGTTTTGCATATATTTAAAATGAAACACTAGAATTCAAGCTGAGGTCTCCCCCACTAAAGGAATGCACCCTCGCCTCCAGTACGCACGTCCCAGAACAATACGGATTCTTCTGGAGCTGTGATTATTCTGCCAGGCGCTGGATGCCAAGTAAATGTAGATGGGGGTTTATTTTCACTTCAGACTAAAGCTGCACTTCATAAATAAACTTACAATTTGTAGCCAAACAAAAGAGCAGTGCTGCCTCCTCTCACAGTGGCCAAACTCTCAGCTAACCCAGGCCCATAATGTGCCCTGTGGTCCCAGTGTGCTTTAACCCTGCTGCCCTGATCTCCTGACCCCTCGGCCCCTGCTGTCTTGACCCCTGGACTTAACAAGCAGCCTTTTCTTCCACTCTCCCTATTCAGCTACCCAACACCAGTAAAAAGCACATCTAGCTTGACCAATCCAGACTTCTCTGCCTCAAACCAGTCTCCTGCTTCCTTCTCTCTGTATACACCAGCAGCCCATCTTCAGGTGGGCTGCACCATGTTTTACATCTTGCGTCTGTCTTTGCTGTAGGTCGGCTTCCTCCAGAAGACGGCCTCTTTGCTACAAGAAGACCTGGATGCCTGTCGCAACAGGAGGTACAGAATGCAGAATCCTGTTTATTTACTCTGGAGATGCAGCTTTCCATAAAGATTTGTAGCTATTTTAAACTTTTCTGATATTTGCTGCCAATGAATGTGATAAAAAGGTAATAAGACCTAAATATAAAAAGAGATACCAGGATTTCTCTACAGTTATTATTTTTGATCAGCCATTAACTACAGCAGCTGTATTGACCAATCGAATACAGCTGCTGTATCTGACATCAGTTAAACTGATCCCTGATATGGTCTGCCAATTGTTTGGGACCGATTCTTTAAACCAATATCTCACGGTATGTTGCTGTAATATGACTCAATTTACATGTCAAAATGAAACAATTAACATCTTTTGTTATTGTTGTTGCTCAATTAGAAGTATCAGATTAGAAAAGTTTATAGTTCGAATCAAGTTACTAAATTTCGTTTTTTTTTTTACTTTTTCAAAAAAGTTGAAATGCACTAAATGCATTTTTTTTAAGGAGTTATGATGTTGTGAATGTTTTCCCCACTCGACTGATTAGCTGTTTCCGCCGCCTCTGACATCCGAAATGCTGCATTAGAATCACATTTCTTTCTTAGCATCTCCAGGTGGCATAAACCATCGCTAAGACTTGCTACCATGATAAAATAAATACGAATTACCCAATTGCAAAACAATTATTAAAAGCTCTGTGTTCTGCGCTACAATGATGACATTATGCTTTGCTTGGCCTTGTTTATTCGCTCAAATGGGTGGAAACGTTCTTTTTTTTTATAATACATTGTATTTAACAGCGCCTTTCTGGACAATCAAGGTCACTTTACAAAAAATAAAAATACAAAAATACAAATACAGGAACATAAAAACAGTTATTGATGGGGACAAGAGCAGTGTATTCACAAATAAGCAAATTGGAACAGATGGGTTTTGAGTCTGGCTTTTACTACTTTTAAAAAGTTTGCTCAATATTTGGATCATATTTGGATGGAAACATGGCTAACCATAAAGTATCGAACACTATTCTCAATTTAACCAAAAACAGCAGTTATTAATAAATCAAAGAAAACATTAACAATGGATATCAAATGCAGGGGGAAACATTGCATCGACACATGATCGGCTGATTCTGTTACAAAAAAACACAAACGCTTTTATCGGCCTAAAAGTATCGGCTGGCTGATGTATCAGAGTATGTTGTAAAGTGACTCTTTAGATTAGACTCAGAAGAATTACCGCACCCCCACATCACAATCCTACCACCAATGTGCTCAGGTCAATGTAGAAACTATCCTTTTGGTCTAAGTGGTAGCAAACTGCAAATGTGCCTTTTTAGTCAGCAGTATCACTGTAAAAGAAGCTTATAACCAATTCCTACTTTCTGAATTTATTTTCCTGCTCTTTTGTCTGAGCCTGTGCCATAAATAATAAATAAATTCTATTGATGTTTGTGGTTCTAATGAGGTAAATTGAGGATTACTGTGTATTTCTGTTTAGTTGGGTATTTTAAAGCAATGCACTTGTAAAGGTAAACATCTGTCTGCATCTGTTTGCGAATAATTATATATTCTTTTTTGATGTTCTTTTCACAGGTAATGGTATAAATGAAGACATTCTGGGAGAAGAAGGATGATATTTTCCAGCAGAAGTGAGCATTGTAGTTCCCTCTCATTAACACTCCACTGGGCCAGTCATCTTTACGTTTATTGCCCTGCTTTACCCTCATGGCATATAAAATATTTATTCTAGTTGTTTTTATTCTTGTTTCAGTGTAACATTTTTATTGTCCAGCTAAAGTGTTCGTTTATTCGTTTTTTTTTGTGAACTGCTGGATGTTGTTTTATTTTTTTTATAAAATCATTTGTAATAAAAACACTTTGCATCATTTATGGTCATACTTTTTTTTCCCCCTCCTCATTCTTCGCTTGTTTTTTCATCATCTTTAATCGATTTCTTTAATCTGAGGAAGTCGTGCTGTTCCCTCTGACCACAGAGTGTGTGTTAACCAAGATTAGGCTGTAACAAGAGTCAAAGACCTTGAATTCCCATCGCCCCCCATAATTATTTTACATCGGGTCTGTGTCCAGACCCTCGTTTGGAGTGCAGAGAGCAGCCAGGGGTTTGCGGTCGGCTCGGATAACGCGTGCTGCGACTAGATTGCTTAGACCTCAGGTTGAGGGTGAAGCCACAGGCCTTGATGTTTCCGTTTCAGCCAACATTTCGTGTTTTATCCTCTGTCCCACTTAAGGATTCACATATCAAACCAAAGTCCTCCCAATTTTTTTATTATAAGTCAGAAAATACGATAGAGGATTATGATGATCTCCTGTCAGTTTGTGTATTCGATAGATGCTGCAGCTTGAATGCTGATCATTTTCAAAGCCTTCTGGTATTTTTTTTCCCTCCCTTGAATAAAATTTAAAGCTGTTATTACATTCCTGAATCAGTTTTGATTTCAGAGGCCTCCACACTTATTTGCATTGGAATTGCTTTCTTTTTGCGCCCACACTTCACGTGTATCCATTGTCCGTGACCTGCTTTGCCGTCTCCAAAGCAAACATGTTTCCCCTCTCCGTGTTTATTTGATGTGCTGATTTTTGCTGCCAATGCAGAGAGGAGAAGAAGAACAGAGAGAGGTCTGTCGGACCAACATCTGAGAAGCTGGAGTTTAGTCATTCAGGACCAAAGCCTTTGTTGACGCTGTTGTTCCGGCAGAAGGTGCAGAGGAGTCATTACTATTGCAATGTTACATCTAAGCTGCTTGCTCATTTATAAACATCTAAAGAAATGCATGCGATGTTTTTTATAAATATGTACCGGCTCCGTGGCTTTGCTGTGCTGCACATAAAGGCCTCTGTCTCAATAGAACCTGTTTTTGTTTTTTTTAACAAGTTGTAAGATCAGAGCAGGTTCTGCTGTCGACTTTATCTGTAGAAGCTTGGAGGTGCAACATCTCTACTCCTTTCTTTGCAATATTATCCAAACCTTCTTTCTTCTTGTGCTTCAACCATCTTTGTCTTTTGAGGTTTGTTTTTACTATTAACTAGAGACTGAAACTTTAAACATCCACTATATTCTATCTACCCTGGCCAGCTTTCCTGTTCCGGTGGAAGAAAAGCATCCCCTGGCATTATGCTTCCACCACCATGTTTCACCACAGGGATTATGTATTCATGAACATCCAGGCTAAACTCTAAACAGGTTGTCTTCAAGGGTTCTCCTGTGCTTAGCTCATCCATCCTCCCATGGTCTGAGAAGCTTCCCTGTCTCTTACTTAAGGAAAGTGTTCCCACTGCATGATGCTGGGTGTTGTTCTCCAAATCTAAAGGCATGATGCTGAAATATGCCTTTTTCAAGGCGAGTCATCATTTATGAGGTTATTCTGCGCAGTCTTGGTACTGTGCTTCCATTTATTCACTAGATTAGCATTATTTATCCTTTAATAACAGGGGCTTCAAGATCTCCTAGAATAATTTTTAAAAATATTTGAAGCTTTTGTTGAACTGACAGTTAAGATATTTTCTAAAAGGCATCAAGAAATAAATAAATTCAGGTCATCATTTAGGATCATGTGTGCTAGAAGTTCCACATCTCAATTCTAAAATTTCCCCAAATTATGTTTTCCTTGCTCAGTGAATTATTTAATTCAATTAAATGTGAAAAATAAATAATTAAACCAAAAGAGAAACTATATATTTATTTTTTTAAAATTTCAAAATAAAAAGTTTTGCATTTAAAAAAATCTATGCAGGTAATATATTTAGGAAATAACTTTAATCTGGTAAATTCGTTCATACAGCAACATAAACATGGCAATACAGGGTTTGAATTTTGAGAAATGTAAATTAATGATAACCTGTAGATAAATCTGGGATTTATATCATGGGAATGATTATTAGAAATTCATTTTTTTCTGTGTTTTAAAGGTATATTAAATGAAGAATAAACAAGGTTGGTTTATTCATTAATTTCCATTTCTGTGGGACAAGTTTTGTCAAAATCATTAAAAAAGATTACATTATAAGCAGAAATATTAATTGTCTTTATACAGAATTTAGCTTTTTTTTTTTTTTTTTTTTTGAGTGCAGCCCCTGAAAATGAGCTTACTGTCATGAGGTCCAGTTCAACATGATTGGGTACAGAACTTTTAAGGTAATTGGGAGAAAGAAAAGCCATACAGAAATGGGATGACAGGGAAAAGATGCCTAAAATAGACAATGCATTCATAAAATCTTTTACCTTATTAAGATAGCTGCAGTCTGACGATCCATGACTAATGGAAGATTGATCAGAAGCACATTTAGGAAAAAAACACCTTTTCTCCTGGGGAAAAATAAATGTTGTTACAGGCTTCATGGTTGCTGTATTAGTGTTTATGTTTGCATGTTCACCCTCAAAGTTGGTTAGATCGTTCCATGCTTCCATAGTAATCCCACTGTCCAGAGGCGAGCAGGTTGGAGTAACGGATCTCTGCATTGCCCTTGCTGTGTCTCTGGTTTCCCCTTTTATGCTCTGTATACTGTCCAGAGGTCTTTTTGATGAAACCAAGATAAGGGATTAAGTCAGCATTTTTTACATATCGTGGCCTAATTAAAGGAATAGTGGAGGATGTTCTTTTTCTGGGTGGTTCATCAAAATAAGTGGTCCTCTTAACTGTCAATCGTTCTGGTGATATGTTTACGTAAGGCCGTCCTACGTGCTCCTCCCCATTTTCACTTACCGGTGGTGAATCTACCATAGTGGGAAAATTCCAAATCTTTTTTGGAAAGTTAAGCCGGGCGTACACTATAGAATATTTTTAATCATTGCATGCAGCTATTTGAATCAATTGACTGTATGATCTGGGTGAACTGTAAAGTGCCTTGAGATGACTTGTGTTGTGAATTTGGCGCTATATAAAAAAACTGAATTTAATTTAATTGATCGCCCCTCGTTACCCCATGTATACTACAAGACGCACGATGAGGCTGAAACTCTGCCCCGTCAAATTCTCGCACAACTGGAGAATTGTTCCAAAAAGGTGAAAAAAATCATGCAGTGTATGTCCGGCTTAATCTTGTATGAGCGATGCAAACAGAAACTTTTGAACAGCGTGCACAAGGAGAAATGGGCTCATGCACGCTCTCGCACACATTTAATAGGCATCCCCTCTGGGGAGTGGTTACAGGGTTGTGCATTTGCATTTTTTTTATGGAGAGGGCAGGTCTTTTCAAAAATACTCGAAAATCCTCCACTTTACCTTTAAGTCTCAACTTTTCACAAAATCAGTAACACATCGGTTACCATGGTGATTTATTCTGTACAGCTAGCGAACTCCAATTGGTCACTGATTCTGTTTTCTTCTCTGAGTCTTTTAATAGTTTCATATACCTAATTAAAACAAACACAGTCAAGTGCTTCAGTTGTTTTAACATTATTATGGTAGTTTATACCCTTTTTAACTCCATAATATTCTATGTGGACATTGTTACTGTTTGCTTTGGTAGGTTTGACAGAAAGGCCTTTAATAGGCTACTACTAAAGGAATTCAAAGAATTAGAGAAATACTCATATTGGCATTTTTCCCAGCAGTTACCTGCATGAGCGTTACCACTTTTCTGAGGAAGACATCCTCTACCTGTACAGGCTGCTGGATCCAAAAATTCTGCGCCACACGATCAGCAATCGATGATCGGTGCTGGGCTAAGATTTTCTTCTAATGTTTTTTTTGCTGTATGCAGTAGGAGAAATTGACAATCTTAGCAAAGAGACTATTTACCACGCTTTAGGAAGTGTGTATTTGGCACCAAACCTTATACCCACAAGATGCTGATTGCATCATCTTTGATATCAAGTCTGCTTAGTCTCCAAAACTGTCCTTTTCTAGATCCCTTCTCAAACAGGCCTCTCTTAGTTTAAATTAAGGGCTAACTTTTCTGCTGCAGTGAACTCTGGGGAGGGTGGGCCACACCCTGTGCCAGACAAATGAGCACAGAAAATAAGAGGATCAAATATTTGTGCAGACACTTTCATTGGTAAAGTTATGTGTAAATTGTGGTCATTATTTTATCCAGATATTTCCAGTCTGCAAAATCTATTGATTCTGTATTAATATTGACAGGATGTGTAACAAAAGAAAAAACATTGATAAGTTTTATCTGCATCTAGACAAAGTCTTTAGCGCCATATGCCATTCATGGTGCCATTTTGTTCCCAGGACGCCCTGTTCCTGTCAAAGATTTACACCACAGGGACTAATGGGAAGGCAAAAGAGTCACATAAATATATCACCTGTTTTTAATGTTGAATTTTAGGTTTATAGTTCATTTCAAAATATTCCACATCAATTCTAAAATTGTAGCTTGGCCTTTGGATGGATAGGATGGACTGATCATGTTAGGTTGGGTGGCTTCATTTCTATCAGCTTTTTGTCTTTGGTTGTTTCTCACCAAAATGTCTTTATTTAACATGCTGTTATAGTGGCTAATAAAAGTATTCACACCTGCTGGACTATTTAACAGTTTTTTATATTACAATCAAAGAAATATTTTATTTGATTTGTGGAACTACATTTTGCTGAAATAACAGATGCAGTCTTTTACGGTATTTAACGCTCCATACTTCTTTGCAAAACATCTAAAACTCAGATTAGATGGAAAGCATTTGTGAACGACTGTCTTTTTAAAGCTTAAACCTCCTTTAATCTTCTCCATACCTTTATCCCTGACCTGTGTGTTGTTTCCCTTGGACTTCTTGATGCTGTTTGCTTGCTAACAACTAAGTATTGTGACTTGACTTAACTTGCCTCTGATGCCATCACAGAGCAGCTGTATTTGTACTGAGATTAGATAATCCAGGGGGGAACTTAGTCCTTAACAATCATCAGGTAACTTCTGAAGGCACTCAGAGAAAAGGGGGCGGAATACTTTTCCACATCAATGTAATTTCACATATTTCACATATTTATGAAAGATGTGTTTCTTACATGGCAGATGGAGTTTGAAACCCTTTTTTTAATGTAAAACAAAGAAAAACAGTTGAATCCGATTTGCCCCTTGCGGGACCTGCAAGTGAAAGCAGCTCCAGGAGAGAAACATTCCCTGAAAGAAAAAGAAAGGCCCCGATTCACCAGAAAATACTGTAGCTCTGCCTTTGATACCAAAAGCTTTTGGAGTTCTGACATCAGGAACGTACAGTCCGCTATCAAAAATAGAGGTCGCTGCTTTATATATTCACAAGTGATTTTAGAAAAATGTATTCCCTGATTGAAATCACTGCTTTGGGTCAAAAAGTTTAGAGTTAAGACAAAAACACCGGCACTTTGTAAACATGCAGAGTCATTAGGGTTTACAGCTGCTGATACTGGAGATCTAAAACTGTTTTCTTTGGCTTATTAAGCAGACTCCTGTTTTGCACATTGACACCCAAAAAGGGTTTAGTCATAACCTCTCCTTTAATCTGTGACATAGTTTCACTCTAATTGATTGTCTACCGCCAGAATTGCCTCCATAATTGTGCTTGTGTAAATACAAGGCTTGA
This sequence comes from Cyprinodon tularosa, assembly GCF_016077235.1. NCBI lineage: Eukaryota > Metazoa > Chordata > Actinopteri > Cyprinodontiformes > Cyprinodontidae > Cyprinodon > Cyprinodon tularosa. Next base: position 870,700 of record NW_024039363.1, read on the forward strand.
ATGTCATTTCCACAGAGCTAACATGGCCCCATTAGGGATCAAAGCCCTCGCTTCCTCTCACTTATCTCTACATCAGACAGTGGACTGCTGTGTGACAACAGTAAAAAAAAAAAAGGCCTTCAACCAGATTCCAAAGGTTCCACTCATCCACCAATGTCTCACTTTTCATGGTGCTAAGATATTCAGCTCCTTGCAAACCTTTTTTCAGCTTTTGACACTTTGCAGCGATGCCCGTATTGTGTTTTAATTGAATTTTACCTGATAGAAAAACAAAAAAAATTATTCTCCAGGTATGTTTCTACCAGCTTAACACATCTGAAATATCTGTCCAGTCCTTGAGAAGCAGCTCAGGCTGCCTGTATACAGAAGTCTTTAAGTCCTTCTGCACATTCTCAGTTTGGATTTAGGCCTGAACATTCTAACAAAAGCAAATGCTTAAGTATAGAAAACTTTTTTTGCAGCTCTGGTTGTTTGTTTGAGGTATTTTGCAGCCTCTTACATGTTTTCCTTTAGCATTGGCATGCATTTAGCTCCTTCATCTTTACATCAGCTTCCCTGTCATTTCTAAAGAAAAGCATACATGTCCTTAATTCTTATGTTTGCCAAAAAATTAATTTTTTAAGGCATTTCTTAAAACATTCATATAGAGATTACCTCCAGATGTAGAGCAAGGTGATTTCCTTTTCCTTAAAGCAATCTCTGCCCTTCCTCACTGCCTCTATTATGTTTAAACATTTGACATGGGGAAGTGTGCACCTCAGTCTCGTGATGGGCTCCTGGGATTGACTGTACATCAGCATATGATTGACAAAGTCATCGTTTGCTCCAGCGTGCGTCCCGCTGGATCTTTTTATAGAGCTTGTGTTCTGAGTCAGACCCCAGGAAACTGATGCTCGGCTGCAGCAACACTGCTTGCATAAATAAAACCTGTTTATCGCCAACACTTCACACAGAGCAACACATTCCTGCGTTTGTATCGTCTTCCTTCACGCTTTCTCCGTTTCTGTCTTGTCTCTCTTTGTTCACATGGTATTTATGAGGGGGTTTTTTTCTCTCTTTTCCAGTCCTGTCACTCAAACACACCAGGAATATGAAACGGAGATGCCTCTGAGTGATCTGAGAACAAGTGGGTTAGAGGCTATACAGACTCTAAAGGGGGCGCAGCATGTTGTGTTCTTTTTTGTGATTGTGGCAGAGATCTGCCATCTGATAATGTGGGCTGAGCAGAAGGACAGAAGCGTCCAAGACGGTGTGGGAGGTTTGTCTGCATCCCTGGCCCTGCGTTTCTGTCTTTTTTTTAATCATCTTGTTTGGTCTCTGCTTCTAATGTGGCAGACAGCTTGGACACCCATCCTACCTAATGAAAGCATAAAATGTTTGTCCACAGACAGACCTTTAAAGATGATGCTGTTAACCTCGGCCTCTCTGAAAGCTCAGTTTGATTTTTGCTTGCTGAGCCTCAAACATCCCTTAAAATGTTTGCATTGCTGATGCTGTGGATTCCCACGTACTTTTTCTCCACTGTGTTTAGATTTAATAAGGTTAAGAGAAGTTTGTTTTCAGTTGAAGAGAAAAAAAACAACAGAACTTTGGTAAAAGAGTGAAAAACAGATTTTAGTAACATAATGAAGAAAGTTAGGAAAGGTGTCGGCACAGCGCCCTGCAAAAGGCAGTATTAGTGAGCTTTTCCACACTTTGTCACAATTCTAACACAAACTGTAATTAATTTCACTGATGATTTATGTTGTATGCCAAAACATTATAGTGCAGGATTGTGTAGAAGATGGAAAAAGAGACAGCAGTGCTGCCCAAGCTTTTTGCCATAGGAGCCCAAATCACCAGCTCCTCACCATTATTATCACACCTGGCTTAGGATTTTTTGAGCAGAATTCCCCTAAATGGCATCCAGCTTCTTCATATGGTTTGCATAAAATGTAAGGGCTGGGCATTTTGAAATAAATATTCACTGTCTTAAGTATATTTAGACTATGTTTGGAAGAATAGATGATAGGAATTCTATTGGGTAGGGCTGCATCTGAAAGAATATACAAACCTTTGATTTTTTTTTTTTTTAAAGGCTGACATTTGTAGATAATGATTCTTCAAAATATTTCTAGTTCTAGAATCAAAAAGCGAATCTCAGAAAAGCATGAAATGTTTTCCCTTTTAGTGGTCTAAGAATAGCTTTTAGTCTAACAAATCAACAAATGGACACTGTTGACTTTGGAGAAGCACTTTTTTTGTTTAGCAAAGTGTAATTAATAGGTGTGCCTTATTTTATTATTTGGGAAAAGACGCTGGATGTTTGTGCTCCTTTAAAGCCTTAATCTATTCTGCGGACGTGCAAATAGATATATATCTGGGTGTCCATAAATAATGTAATTATGGTAGAAAATATACTTATTTCTATCCTTTACTCACTAAAGAATACTAATACACATCTGTAAAAAATGTTTTATGACTTTTGTGAGACAATGTTTGTACTTTTTACATTTACTTGGTTAAACTGCTTCTCTGACATCATCATCAGACATGCTCAGAGCAGTCCGGCAAAATATGATTAAACAATGTTTACCTGCATTTTAGTGGTTTCTTTCTTTAGAATACGCACTATATAGCATAAGGTTAAAACGAAAACATAAAACTTAAAAAGATTAGATTTATGTTAAAATCCAAAGCCGAAAAAGTTAGCCTCCGGAAGTAGCGTAGGATCCCATTTCCGGTGCAGGTCGGGAAGAGACGAGTGATAAAACAGAACGGATTGTAAGGCATCTTTTTTTTGTCAGGAAAAACATTATTGCCTATAACACGTTATGCCTTAATAAATGTACTATTTTTTTGGGGAGGGAAAACGTAATTTAGGTATTTTTAACAATATAAGACCGAGGAGGACCCGGATGTATAACTGGACGCGCATGCGCAGAACGGATCGTGCTTCTGGGACGGATCGGATAGTGACAAGCAGTAAGAACTTCTATGGAAAGATGAAACTTTGCTCTTTATTTCAGCTCTGCAGAAGTTGAGCCCAGTCTCTTCAATTGTTCGGCAGCTTTAATGCGGCAAATGAATGTCAAAATGTGTGAATTTGGTATATTTCTTTTCAGCTATTCAGATATTCCTGAAAATTAGCCCCTTATTCTTTCATTTCCAATTTGACTTCCCCCTGTGGCGGATGGGAAAAAATCATCAGAAAAGCTGCACCTTCTTATAAGCCACAATGTTCAAAGCGTGGGGAAATAGTGGCTTATAGTTTGGTAAATACGGTACTTTGTGTTATACATAATGTTTCATGTTGTTAGGAAGATCTTATTTTTTCATAAATCTCAGCATCAACCAGCTGTAAAAGTGAGACAGGAATAAATTCATTGTTTGGGGTCAGGAAAATTATTTTGAAGGCGATACTTGGTCCCCCAAGGGCGAATCATTCCCCCTTCTGTGATAATACTTTTAAACAGACTTTCTTTAAGAGTTACCCTGTCTTTGGCTTCCCTTACAGCATGATGCCAACCTAATTTGGGTTTCCCTGAACCAGAGTACCCTCCTCAACGTTTCTTATGTGTCATTTATTGTAGCAAATCTTGTCTCTCTTCCACATGGACTAGATTTTTTGAAGTGCATCAAGCAACAGGAAGCTTCAAAAAGATAAAAATCTGCCCTCTGATGAGTTGGCAAGGGACTTGACAGCCTTTCCAGTTGGGGAGAGGGGGGGTCAGGAAGAAAGCTGATGGGGTTACGGTGATAGATTAAGCATGAGTGAGGGAGTCCAGGTTAAGTCTGATTCCGAGACAAATTGCTGTCCTGTCAAGCATGGCAGACCTGGGGTGTCTGGCCTGTGAAGTGTCTGTATGGTGCTCGACTGCAAGCGGCGGAGGAAATAAAAGTCATTACTGTCGTTGAGGAGTGAGCTTCATGGCCCAAACGGGATTAGACAGTGCATCCAACATTGTTTCTATACATTGGTAGACTTAAAAGTCAAGCGCAAAATGGGATTAAAACGAGGGGAAAAAACCAATAAATAACCTTCAACATCCCTCCCCCCTCTTTTGCTATCTTGTATTTCTTCTCCACCTTATTTCCCTACCAATTCCCTACTTGTTTCATGTCTCATTCAAAACATCTTCTCTTTCACCTGTCTCCCTTCCAATTCCACTCTCTTTGACACGTTTATCTTTGTGTCCCCTTCTATCTTTCACACTCTCATCCCACATTATCAGTATTCACAGGTGAGGCGCCAGATTCCTTTTGCTCTCACCAATTTCTGTTTGCCCGAAAAGAAAAAACAGAGGAAACATCCTTCTAGGGCTAAATTAAACTTTTTCCCCTTAAATTGAACCCTTTCAAAAACAAACCCCCCACCCACCACTAGCTTTTCATCCCCTGCTTCGTCCTATTTCAAAACCGCCCCCATAACATACTTGCGAATTGTTGCCCCTGCTTAACTTTTAAGGCTATTATGCACCATGTCTGACTTCAAAGCCTGTCTTAACTCCACACTTTAATTGTATCTTTCCCAGTCCACTGCATCCTGTTTGATTCTGCTGACAACAGTCCTTCTCCATCCCTTCTCTCTCCATATCCCTCACACCAACTTTTGGTCCATGCTTAAGTTGACCTCATGCACCACCACCATCACGGCTCCTCTCAACAGCTTCTTGCTCCCTTTAGAGCCTTTTGTCCCTCCTGTTGTCGCTCACTTTGAAGAAGTACCCTTCCATTTCCTCTCTCTCAGCAGTCGATTGTCGCCCCAGGTGTGTACACACCAAACAAACTTGAAACAGTAACCCCCTGTCCTGCACTGGCAGACTCCTTCTCTTTCTTTATCTTCTCTATGTGCAAGCTGACTTCCTCCTCATGGCTCTGGTTGATAATTGCCATAAGCTTCCCTCTTGGTTTCATTTTCCATTGTCCTCCCCCAAATTCTTGGCTCTGGCTCGAGATAAAGGGATGAGTACTTCAAAGGAGTCGCTGCGAAGAGTTTAACCCCCAAGCCGAAAAGGAACAGCACACTATACTGTAATTGAGAGCAAGTTACTGATCACAGAGCTGCAGCACAGAGAGTGTTTATGAGGTGGCCGGTAGCAATAACAGCAGGTCAGAGGCTACTTAGTCGTAAAAGCTTCCAGCAGTCGCAAGTTATCTGACTAAAGATTTTCAGTTGGATATGTCTTTCTATGATGCACACCCATTCAAAGAAATGCGAAGGAATTAGGTCTGCTTTTAAATTGACATTGTATATTTTGTATGATAGATTAAAACACAATATTGTATACCTGAAAATTGGAAGGAATTGAATATGTTGTCCTTTTTATTAGTCTGTTTACATTCAGTCCACTTTATTCTGATACCCCTAAAAAACAGAACAAAAAGGTCAAGAGCAGCAAACTTCCCCCTTAAGTCTGACTGAAACAGCTGTTGAGTAAAGGCCTTCTACCATGCCTACCATGAAACACAGTGGTGGCAGCATCATCATCGTGTGGAGGGATGCAGCTGTATGAAGGCTCTTTGACAAAAAGGTTGGACCTCAAAGGTTTGATGGAGAACATTGGAACATGAACAACTGGCATCAGGAACACCAAAGCACACTGCTGACAGGTCAGGAATATTGAGCTACCGAAGTTTAATGCAGAGTTAGGTTATAAAACAACTTGCAAAACATTTTACAAACCTGTGTTTAGAAAAAAAATAACACTAAAACAAAGCAAATATGTGTGCTAGAATAGCCAAGTAGAAATTGCTACATGTAGTTCATTTTGAATTGTGCAGAGTATCCATCTGGCACCTGAGGAAAGTCTTCCCAGTACCATTATTTAAGCTGAATGGGTAAATCACCAACTGGAAGGCCTCTTTTTAGCCAATCGCAGTAGCATTGCTGACATACCACATTCTTTATCATACACATCTCTGCGTTTGTTGGTCCTAAATATTTCTTTGTCGAGGCCAAAGCATCTGTTGGCAGGATGTATTTTCAGGAGTTTGTGAATTCAATATTTCATCTTGCTTGCAAGGTAAGGGATCTGTGACCCTTCATCCAATCTGGTTTGTCTGGATTGCATAAATGGTGTAGATATACCGACAAGACTGACACTGGAAATGACTAGAAGGTCATATATACGGACTGCCTGTTGCTATATCAGTATTATAGTAATCCGTTGAGTCTGTAATGTGACAAAACGTAAAAGAGTTGAGTGAGTATGAATGTTTTGACAAGACACTCTTTGATGCATACCCATAGAAACAAGAACTGGAGCCACTTGTGATTTATATGCCCCTTCTGTCACTGTTTGTAGGCGGTCTGAGTTTGACCTGTCCCTGTAATAATATCTCCCTATAAACAGAGGAACATCCCATAACTTCTCCCCTTGAAGCCCTCTTTTCAAAAGTCTCTTTATAGGGCAAGAAACCAAGGATAACACTGGTCCACGGCTGGGCACAGACCTGAGGTCAACTCCTGAGGGGCGGCAGGGAAGGCCTGACCCGTGGGGACCTCCCATGAACCATGCAGGAGCTGACAAGGCAGGACATGAGGGCCCAACTGGCCCCAGGTACTGGCAGGGGGCCCATACCATCACCATGGAGATGGTTTTCACCCTGGTGTGTTTACTGTCAGAGGTCAACCTAGTCCGTTCAAAGTTAACAAAGGCTGTCTTTGTTTGGGCAAGTCTCAGAATATTAGCTGGATGTGCAGATAGCTTTTATGGGATAATAAATATATTCTATGTAGACTGGTTTCTGTCACCTGCAGTTTTGCTTTCAATAACCGTCCTGGTCATACAGCTCCTTTTTAACTCCAAACTTAACTGATGTTTTGTATTTTCTGATTAGAACAGCTACTTCATAAACTTTAAATGCACTTCCTATAGTTGGCGGAGGTGCCTGATGACACGCTGATCTCTAGCTCAGGACAGGGAGTTTGATGTTTGGCATGTTTTTTTTGTTCAGAGAGATTGGGTGCGAGTTCGAATTAGTAATCCCAGTGTCACCATGCCCTCTTCAAGAGAAATTTCCCTTTTATTAACCTTGACAGGAAGAGAGGCATCAAGGGGAAAAGTTTTACAGCACCTTTAACAAACGGCTGATCAAAGTGTTTGCAGTCTTTGTACTGTACTGTTCGGATCTGTATCCGCTGAGACTAAAAGGACCAGAAGTACCTGCAGACTCACTTTTAAGAATCTTTCCATTCATGGAACAAAGGCTCCCCTGTGGTGGCCCTTTCAAAGCTGCAAAGATCCATCCAAAACACTGTTGGTGCTGGTCAATAAACACCATTAACACTGACTACATGAGTTAAGGAACATTCTAAAATACCTGCTCCTCCATGCATCCACACTATCAAAGGATGTGTATTGGATCTCTGGGACAGTTTAGAGATTCTGCTCTCTCAGTTTTATCAGCAGTTAAGAATATCGAACAATGCAGAGCTGTAAAACTAGCAAATATTGTGCTTCTGAGATAAAAATACCAATTTGTAGTTATAATTCCTGCACATACTGAGGTACAGAAACATCTGAGGACATTAGTAGAGCATTTATTCTGTACCTAGTATGTATAGGAATTTCACTTACAAGATGGTTATAGATTTAGTTGATAAAGTTAGAAGATTCTTTGTGGTCTTGAGCCTTTAAAAAGTCTGGATTATTTAAAGCTTAGAATGAGAAAGTTTTTGATTTTCTCAGACTTTTCACTTATTCCAGCGTCTTGCAGAAAAGAAAACATGCATTTGAAATTAAATTAGCTTGCTTTTTACATTTAACACAAACCCTCTTGTTGCTTCCGTCCCTCTTGCTCCCGTCCATGTTGTTCATCATTGTTTACTTCCCTGATTTATTTTGCACTGGTGACATCATCAACGCTAACCCAGCGTGATGGTGTCAGCAGACACGCAGTCGTAGGGGGGGGGAGGGCAAGCAGCTTTCCTGCTATGGGTTAGACCCAGCTTTTTTTGCTAATGGGAAGGCAGCCAAATGCAGATTGTTTTGAAAAACATGTGTTAACTCTGTATTTTCAGTGGGAAAGAGGCTTTAGGGTCTTAAAGGTTTTGAAATAGGCTGATCTCTGCTTTTTCCTATGCCAGAAAGATTTGAAATGGTATTTTAGGACACCACCCCCATCAGAAGTTCAGATATATTTTATTTCACGACTTGTCGAACTGTACAAATAAAACAGGATATGATAACAGAATTTAAAACATTTGCCACATTTTATTTTTTTTTTTACGAAAATATGAAATTCAAGTTCTTTTGTCTTTCATATGATAGAAATTCCAGATTCACTCACCGGCTCTGCACTTGCTCCCTACAACACACAACTGGTTGACGTTTTGACACACAGGTATGACTGGACGAGTATTTTACATTGGCATGTTTGAGGGCCGCAAGTTCCGCTTTTCTTAATTTGATGTCTAAATCATTTTATTAGAGGGTTTTTTTGTATTTAGTCATAAATTCACTTGTGCTTAAAATATATTTCTGTTAAATTCAGTTTATTTATATGTCCCCGATTCACAAGGCTTTATCTCAAGGCAATTGAAAGAGTCAAAACAATCAAATCACACAAACTGGTCAAAAATACTAAAAGGAAACCCAGCTTATTATTCCAAGTTATGGGGTTTTTACAGTCGCTTGCATAATGTGGTTGACTTTACAGCAATCCTAAGCATATAGCTGTATACCTTGTGAGAAGGATAATTTTACACAAGTCCATTCAGGTGGAGGACTGGTATTGCTTGTAAAGGACTGTTAAAAAAAGTATTTGCCCACTAAGATTTGCTTTAACATAGCGCTTATATATTTCAAATATTTAAATAAATATTTCCCACCATGGAAATAACCTAAGTAAACAAAAGGGCAGTTTGTATGAATTATTTCAATGATCAATAAAATTAAAAAGCTTTCTTACCCATCCTGGTTGTATGAGGAAAATACTAATTGCTGCATGAATCTAATGACTAGTTGTGGGTCTGGATGAATAACTAGATTTTCCTAAAACCTTGGCATTCTACATTAGTCATTCAGAGGTGAATTTGTTGGTGTGCTTTGGATCATTGTCCTACTGCGTGACCTAAATGTATTTAAGCAGGTCACAAACTGATGGCCGGAATTTCTCCATTAGGATTTTCTAGTGAAGAGCAGAATTCAGGGTTCCACTAATTGTTGCAAGTCTTCCAGATGCTAAAGCAGCAAAGCATCACTTTTCACTCCCCCCATGTTTGACTGCTGGCATGATGTTATTTTTATGTGAGTCTGTTTTAAAATAGAATCATAGAAAATGAATTTCACATTTATTTTTCACTGCAACAGAATTTGCACTCTGCATTTAACCCATCCCTTAGGGAGCAGTGAGCAACTACTAATATCCTGCTTTTTTTTTATTTGCCAATAAGAAAGGAGCCAAATGCCCATTGTTAGCATGTTAACCAAACCCGGGTTAACCCACAAATTTCAGTGGAAAATGTTTAGAAGTGTATCTGACAATCTTAGGTTTGATCTGGGGTCTTGCAGCATCTTTTATCTGCAAATTCCCTGTGTTTAAATCTAGGCTACTGCTCGCCTGTTCTCCCAAATGTAACACAATGGCTATGCTTTGAAAGTTTCTCTTTTATCTAATCAGTCCACAGAAAAAGTCCCCAATTATTATGAAGTGTTTTGACAAATGTATAGGAGGAATCTATATGTTCTTTATATTTAGAATATTTTGGGTTTTTTTTTTACCTTGTAACTCTTTTATGGGCGCTTTATTGGCCCAGACTCATTATTGTTGTTGAATTATCAACCTTAACAAAAACACTGCAGGCATTGTGAGGCCTGCAGTGTATTAGATGTTGTTCTGGGTAACTTGTGACCTCCTGGATGAATCAATGATGCATTTTGGGGGGAATTTTGGGGAGAAGGTCAGGGAAGGAGCCGTGATGGTGGTGGTGATGGTGCATGGGGTCAACTTAAGCATGGACCAAAGATAGTTCCCCCAGTGTTTGCTCATGCTAGGAAAAAATGTTTAAGCAGCGTCCAGCTTGCAGAGAATGAAATAAATATTCAAAGAGCTTGCCATAGACTTTGCAATTCCTTTCCTCTGCTGAGCAGATGTTTTATTCTGCTGTTCTTGCATACCGCCACTGGTGGGAGCTGTGGAGTAACAAGAACTCTTGCTGTTATGGTTATCAGCATGTTACTCAATAACCTGGTTAATGAAAGAGATGTAAAGGGAATCTGTCATTTCTTATCATTATAACGTTTCCAGCTTGATAATAGACAAATGATAAGTAAACCCTCTATCCCATTGCAATGATACTACTGTGGTTCTGATTTGTCATTGGAGAGTCAGGAGCTTATCAATGTGTAAGTATTTTACTTTAATTATTTGAGGGATAAAAAAAAAGAAAAATTAAAAGGAAAACAGCAATTATAGATAAATAGACAAAATAATATAAACAATTAAGACATATGACTACCTTCCACGTTACAGCCCTATGAACCAACTCTTCAAGGGTTTATTCATAAAATTCTTTTTGTGCTTCAGAGGAAACAGCCCCAACGTCTTTAAAGTATATGTGGCAATAGACGGATTGTAACGACAATGCTATTGAGGCGGCAGATCAGTTACTTTTGACGCTCCAAACCCTCAGGGAGTTGGCTCAAGATTGCTTGACTTTGATAAGGTCCTGTGCTGTTGCTATAACTTCGCGATCTGCAGTGATACGTGAAAAAAACGCTTACACAGTAGGAAATAACCGAACCATCTTCAAAGTGCACCTCATACCAGATGAGTGAGGTATATCTAAATGTTTGTGGTATGAGATTTTTTATATATATATTCCGGAGAAAGAAGGCAGTGATTGTTTTTTTATGCAGCTGCCAGGACCAGGCAGTCGGTTCCTGACTTTGAAGTGCGCTGCTCCAGCCTCTCGGTTCAGTTGGTGTTGGAGTCGCCTACAGGAGAGACCTGCGGTGCGGCATGGCAGTTTAAGAGCACCAGGGAGGAGGGGAAAAAAAGAGAGAAACATTATTTTTATTACTTTTTTCTTTTCCATTCCATTTTCATCGTGTTTGGACGCCATTAATGTGGATTATACGCGCTTTTTGTGGAGTTTTAATTCGCGGGGAAACGAACTCGTGGATCGATGGTAAGTTGGAGGACTGCCTCCTCAAACTCGCCCCCATTGGAATTCCCTTTGATCTGCCTTTGAAGTAACGTTCGGAAGGAAACTGTCCACTTTTCTCGAGTTTACATCCTAAAAAATAACCACAACGTCGCTGTTTGCCACTAGCTTTCTCGTATTTCTAAAAAGGTTTGGTTTAAGACTTTAATAATCGTGAGAAATCCTTTAGAAGTAGCCAACCCGACTCTTGTTGAGCAATTCCTCCCCCACAAGATCAGAGACTTTGATGTTCTTGGGACTTTGGCTGTAATTTTCTCCATTAGAGAAACCGAATGGATTTTTTTTTTCTCCAGATGTTCGGATTAAAGTAACCCAGATGATTTATAGCTGCATGGTGAGGAATCTCAGGTGAAAGTAATATGTTTGCTCCGCGCCCTGATCACCCCCAAGGAGTTAGACTTCCAGCTCACTATTTTGGTCACGTTTTTCCATCTTTTTGGGTTGATCGATGTCCTACAGGTACTGGAGAGGAGGGGAGGCTTAATTTTAGTGAGGTTGAGAGTCCTGGGAATGAGAAACTAGAAAAGTGACAGGGAGGGCAAGTAGACATGTCTGTGCGTAAAGCTTGTTCTGGCTCTATTTGAAATGGTGCGGGTGCATTCTTTTGAAATCACTTGATTTATTGTTTCTTTGCGCTTTTAAGTGGAAATCCCATTCCTTTTTTAGTTTGATGAGAGAAATGCTTTATGTAATGCTGCTGCAGCGATTTTTGCTTCAGTTTTGCACTGTACTGCTCTTTGATTTTTTTTCTTTCTTCCTGTAAAATCCAGCAAAGGCTTTGACTGCGTTCCTGGGTGTCTTTGAAATCGGGGCCGATCTGGTTGTGATTAGATCAATATTTTGTGTTTCAGAGAGAAGACGGGCAGCCTGAGAGAAGCCCCCCCGCTGACATAAGAGAGTGAGGAGATTACAGTAGGAGCTCAGAGGAGGCGATCAGTGCACAGTCTCTCTCTCTTGCTCCCATCTCCTGCTGCTTTCAGAGACATGAGCCGCCCGCTTATGGACCATATCGCCAATAGTTTCCGCGAAGATGCCCCTCGACCCCCTGTGCCAGGGGAGGAGGGCGATGCGCCCCGTTACCCCAGCAAATCCGCAGTGATGAAACCCCCCAAACCCGCTCCGATCGGCTCTCCGGGCTCCTCGGCGCGGAGGAACGAGGATGGTCTCGGGGAGCCGGAGGGAAGCGCCTCCCCGGACTCCCCTCTCTCCCGCTGGACAAAGTCCCTTCACTCCCTGTTGGGAGATCAGGACGGCGCCCTTCTGTTCAGGACCTTCCTGGAGCGGGAGAAAAGCGCAGACGCCTTGGACTTCTGGTTCGCCTGCAACGGCTTCAGACAAATGGACTTGAAGGATACCAAAACGCATCGGGTCGCCAAAGCGATCTACAAGCGCTACATCGAGAACAACAGCGTGGTGGCCAAGCAGCTGAAGCCGGCCACCAAAACCTTCATCCGGGACAACATCAAGAAGCAGCACATCGACTCTGCCATGTTTGACCAGGCGCAGACGGAGATCCAGACCAACATGGAGGAGAACGCCTACCAGGTGTTCCTGACCTCTGACATTTACCTTGAATATGTTCGGACCGGTGGAGAGAACCCGAGTCTCATCAGCCCGGGGTCTTTGGGCAGCCTGAAAGTTGTTTGTGGATACCTGCCTACTCTGAATGAGGAGGAGGAGTGGAACTGTGACTTTAAAGCCAAAGCTCTGGCTGGACTGAAGGGGCAGAGGGTCCCCATTACGCAGAGGGCCATGGAGATGGTGGAGAAGGGATACAGGTAGGTGTCCAATACCTTTTTTTTTTATTATTATTATTATGCACACTCTAGAACCACATTATCCTTGGCTTTTAGTCTCCCAGTGTACACCCCCCTCCTCCTTCTCCTAAGTTTGCAGAGATCTCCCCACCCCTCTTTCTCCCAAAGTCTCCAGCAGCAGCCCTCTGCTGGCGCTCGCCTGGATTTCCGGAGCTTTGAAATGGTTCCGCAGAGTGACTGATCGTCTTCCAGAGGAAAAGTTCACAGAGCAGAGGCTGGCTCTGGCCCCAGCCAGCAAATAATAGATGATGACATTGCTGTGCTATGTCTCCTCTTGTTCAACCACTGTCAAAAGCCTTTAGGCAGAGATAGAAATCTACCAGTGGCTCTTTAGATGTCACTTTGAAGTGAGGGTTGTTTCATTGAGGTGTTTTCATAGCTCTTCCTCTGTTTGTTTAAGTCAAAGAGAGAGAAAAAAATGAAAGACACTACAGAGTGCTTAAAAGTATTTACAACCTCCTGGTTTATGTGTGTTGGTAGAGGACAGTTTAAGTTGTTTCATGGTGTGAAAACAATGACACAAACTCCATTTAATTAGTTTTATTTTAAATGAAGAGGTGAAAATTGTTTGTTTTTCTGTTTAAGTATTGGAACATATTTGCAAACCAACAAAGTTTTACTATTTTTGAATTATAAATTTCATGTTATTTGATTATGTTGGGTGTCACCAAAGTTAAACCTATAAATCTCATTATTTCAGTCAGTCCTCAGAATATCTCTAGCATTGATTGTTATGATTAACACTATTTTATATAAAGCACATAATGTCCCCATCACTCCCTTTTAGCTTTAGCATCTCAGCTCCAATAGATATACAGCTGATGTGGTTATATAAGGAGGTTGGAATCCATTCATCTGGTGAAATATGTCTCAGATCTACGGAGCAGGAATGCAGCTAGCCTGCAGTCTGCTGCTTTACAGACATTCCACTCATAGCTTTTCATCTACAACAGCATTCATTCATTCAATGAGAAGGACAGTTGACACTTTCTAAGTGTCCACATGGTAAATGTTCTTTTTTTTTGTGACTGGAATAATTCCTAAATGGAAGAGTTTATTTTTTCTAGAGAGAAAGTGAAGGTGTTGAGCTTGGTATATGTTTGATGTGTCCACAAGGTTACATCATTTTGGGCTTCCATACCCCTCAGTATGAACTCTGCATGGAGCACCTGGGAAAATTTCTATGAGGGAAAACCGCACAGACTGTAAAAGCTGCTGACGCTGTGAGAAGAGGCTCATTTTCCAGGCTAAATATCCGTGCATCAAGCGTAATTAGCCTTTAACAGTTTCTGTCAACCACTTATGAACAGCTGGGATAGTTTGGAACTAAGCAGTTTAAGCTGGATATTGTCTTCATAATGAGAACTGCCTGAATCTATGAATTATTTCAGATTATTGCTCAGTTTGATATGCCTGCTACCCCAGATGTCGCAGGCAGAGGCTGCAGTCAGCTGTTTTGCTTTGTGCTTGTAGCTTATTACGTTTCCTTTCAAAGACGGGGTCAATTAGCGATGAAAGGTTTGAGCCAGATGATCAACAGATGATCATTTGTCGTGGCACCATGTTCCACCTTCATCCAGTCACTTGTCTCTGGCTTAAACCCTCAACATGTGCTGTCCCTTTCCTCCTCATCTCTTCTGACTCAAGTTCTCTTAAAAGGCAAAACAAACCCTTAATGGCAGCAGCTACAGTACAGAATCAAAACCTCCTCCTCCCCTCACTCTTTCCTCCCCTTGTTGTTTGTGAGTTCTCCTCAGATTCCCTCCATTGCTGCACCCCCCTCCCCATCCCCGGCCTTCTTTACTTTTATCTTTTCTTCCTTTTGAAAACTGAGGGACGGGGACTACGAGGCGTGCTTTCAGAGTGGCAAGGAAGCGCAGAGAGAGAGAGAGGGAGGGAGGGAGGACGGTTGCAGCTCTTGAAAGGGAGGGAGGAGAAAGGATAAATGAGGGGGTGAAAGAGAGGCAGGGAGCGAAGAATGCTGGGCCAGCTGTGTTAAATACCTGACTCTTTGCAAGCCCCCTCTGAAGGTCAGTCTGGAGCTGGGGGGCCTGCAGCTTTAGTCATGCTGGGTCTCTTTCCCTCCTTACCAAGACCCTCCCCTTCTTCCCTTTTCTCCCCTTTCTTTCCCTCTCTGACAGACTCCCATGCTTCCACCCTAAACTTTTTGTAAGGGGGGGTTACTCCCCACCCCCTCCCCCTCACTGCTTTCCTTCTCCTGTACCATGGCAAGAATGCAAACACAGCGGGGCATGCATGCTGGGGGGGAGAGAGGGAGTGAGGGTGGAAGAGAAGAGTGGAAAGAGAAACTGTGGGACATTTAAGAAGTTTTTCCCACAAAGTTTGCCAGCACCCCCCACCCTCCCCACACCAGCCTGTCACATCTGTTCGTCATGTTTGCCGTTCTTAGCAGCCAAGGTTATAGCCACACATTTCTTTTATCCCCCCCCCCCCCCCCCCCCCCCCCTTCTTAAACATCAGGAAGAAAAAAACAGACAACCTGGCTTGATTTAGGACCCTCAGCTTTTAGGGTTAGTTGTATTAATATGACTCTGTTGTTTCTCAGATCCTATAAGAGAGGAGAGCAGATCAAACCCTACCATGCGGGCTCCTTCGCCCCTGTCAGCAGCACCAACGACAGCGAGGTTTCCAGCGACGCCTTGACAGATGACGCCATGTCTGTGACTGACGGCAGTGTGTAAGTCAATGTTAATCAAACATATGAAGTGTTTGTGGGGAGAAGCAACAATTAGGCCCCTCAGCCGACCCAGTTCTCCTGCAGAAAACCAAACTGCATGGATATTTATTTGTAGGTAGGGTCAATAATAATTATTGGTTTATCTGGATCCCATTCTGTGGCCTTTATACTGAAGGATCTCGGACAGAGCTGGTTTTCAGTCTTAAAAAAAAACAGTAAAAGATGTAATGATTGATTTGCAGTGTTTCTTTTTTTTTTTTTTTTTTTTTTTTTTTTTTAAACCAACCTGTAAGGTTAACCTTAGACAGATTTTGATCACAAGATTATTTCCATTCAAAGATCTGGACCCTGCTCCTGTTGAGTTTCATTTTAGTTGTTTATATGAAATGGAAAAACCTCCTGCTTAATCTTGACTTAATAATCCTGATCTGATATGATCAAAGGGGGGATTTTACTTTCTGTTTGACATAAAAGAAGTTTCCTAACTTGTTAATGATCAGCCTTCTTTGAGTTTGCTGATTGAAGAGCCGACTGGCTCTCATGAATCAGGCCGTCCACGTGGACCACAGGCTTTTCATGTACGTGCCCTGGGCCTCGTTCTCCTACAGCAGAGTCACGTGTCCTTTACCTGACAAGGTGCTGTCTCTGCCTTATATAGAGACTTTCTACTTGGCCAGAAAGTAGAAGAATCTATGTCCAAAGTTCCTCCTTGGTTCATATCTGTTAGATCAACCATGACCAGGTAAAAGATACCAGCGCAAAGCATTGATATCCAGCACAAACCATTGGCTTGCACTTAACAGGGGCTTTTTTTTTTTTTTTTTTTTAAACAGCAGTTAAAGACGTACATACGGTCCGACTCTGCTGTACTTTGCCCAGAACAGTTTGAAAGCCTGAGCCACAGGGACACCAACTTTCCCACCTCATTTCCTGCCCACTTTGGCCTTGATCACAATATCTGCGTCTCAGTAGGTCACAGCTATAAAGACCCATAAACATTTGAATAACATTTGCAGATAAAGTCGGGGGGGGGTAGAAAAATGAGGAAAATGGTTACGGGGGAGGAGGCGCTCAGTTGGGAAGAGAAAGAATGTTGTGATAGAGAGAAGGAGGGGGGGGATTTTTGCTTATATCTTATTTATGGATTTGCTTGGACGCTGGGGAATGCAGCTGCGCAGACTTCAAACGTTACCTTATCTTACAAACCAGCCTTTTGATGTGCCGAGATCAGAGGCTGGCTGCGGCAGAGCTTGCCAAATGAAGATTGGGAGTGTTTTGTGTGTGTGTGTGTGTGTGTGTGTGTGTGTGTGTGTTGTGGGGGGTGGGGGGGCTTTGCTCATGCGCCTTACAGTGGCGTTCCAAAGCAAAACTAGAAATGTGCTCCTCGGATTGGTTTGGAAGCTTCTGCTGAACACGGACGTAGAGATTCAGAGCTGAGGTCATCTTTGCGTGAGGGAGATGGTCGGATTTAACTAGCGTCGCGTCTTTGATAAATTCCCTCCATTAGGTTCTTAAAGGGGTGTGCGGAGCGGCTCAGTCCAGCTGTGGGTAAAGGAATGCTGTCACTACACAGGGTCCCTTTGCAGTATTGATTACTCTGAAAAAAACATTGAATTGAGTGTTATTTCAGACTCTATTCATTAGATGCTCCATTTGTTCATCTGTCCTTTGCTCCAAACGCTTATTTCCGTCCTGTTTCCTCCTCACAGGGGTCATATTTGAAGCTTAATGGCTGTAGAAATAACTGCTGTAAATATGCAGTGAACAGTTGTTTCAATCTAATGAAGCCAAAGATTGACAGAGAACTCAGCTAATTTGAGGTTAGTTATTAAATCCCCCCCTAACTAGAACACTGCTTGGTGTGGATGTTGGGAGGTGGAGATGAGTGTCATTTCTGGGGCAAATAAAACCTCCCTCGATCTGCCTCGTGTTGAAGTGGATAGTCCAGTCTACTCAGACTTGGTTAACCTCCGGTCCTCAGATTAAGGCTGAAAGAGGAATTAATAAATTAGATTTCCTTTTCCTTGAAGTGCCTTTTGATCTGTCCTCTTGGTTAGCGAGCGGGCTTTAATGATGTATCTGATTGGGTAATTGACCTTTTGTGATCTCTCCCTGTAACCCCCCCAATAGAGATGGCATTCCTCCGTATAAAATGGGCTCCAAGAAGCAGCTACAGAGAGAGATGCAGCGAAACATGAGGATGAACAGCCAAGTCTCTTTGCCTGCCTTCCCTGTGAGTACACAGACGCATGCACACACTCTCTCAATCTGGAGTCTTTTGAGCCTGGGTCCCACAGTGTCATTTCCATACCACCCTCCGTTCCGGGTCTCTCTCAGTTCTATGAATAGTGCTGTGCAAACTGTATTTGGCATTCTCGATTCAACAACACCAGCAAAGATCTGAAGAAGTAGCGTCAAAGACCCTGCCTCCCACTCGCACACGAATCCAAACGAAAGCCCCCCACCTACCTTTGGTGTCACCTACACCCCCCTCCCTCCATTAGGGTTCCTTGAAGTCTGTAGGGGGAAGGGGGAGGTCCCTAAGCTGTTTATCGCCCCAGCGCTTCTTTCCTTCTTCCCCGCCGATGCTGTAAATATGGAGAATAAGGAAGAGATGAGGAAGATCTCTGCCGCCTTATCCCAGGGGCCCTGAAATCAGCCCCGCTCCTCAACAGAAACACAAAGATGCTCGCAGTGACGCGCACGAACACGGCGCTTTGATCTACAGATGAATGGAGCAAACGCACGGGGGAAAGTGACAACTTCCAACTGAGATGGCCCCCTTTTTCTTCCCCTATCCCCATCCTCGCACACACAGACCCTAACCCCTCCCCTCCATCTCTCCCACATAAAAGTGAAGGATCTGAGGGAAGAGTCTGAGCATGTCATGTGAGCTCTCAGCAGGTCAGACGGGAGTTGGTAGCTTAAGGTTTTTGGGAAGAGAGAAGAATATGAGAAGGGTACTGAGGCAGGGGGGACAAGTTTAGCAGAGCTATAGGCAAATTCAACACTTTGCAGAAGTTCTCTAACTCACCTTCAACTCTTCCATATTTTCTTACCTTCCAACGCCAAAGTGCAATCTGTCCCACTTTGCATTTTAGTTGCTATATCATCTTTTGTTATTATTCCACTGTGGCTTTGTCTGCATGAGGAGCAAGATTAATGGAGTTCAGAGTCTCCCACCTGAGCTGTGGATCTCTGCTGCTCATCCAGAGTTACCATTAACCTGTTGGCTACCTCTCAATAATGCTCTGTCATAGTTTGGGTAGATGGATATAGATCCTGAAAATGCCTCAAATATGTAATTGTAAAAGTGGAATTGTGGGGAAAAATGCTTCCTGGGTGTGAATACATTTGCAAAGTACTTTAAACTTAACTATAAACTTTTATTCTAGACCAACTCAGGAAGTTTGAGGGATTAAACAAAGCTCCACAGATCAGATCTGGCTGCCATTCCCACAATGCAGCAGCTCTCCTCTCTTTCAGTCAGATGTTTTTTTTTCTGTCTTACTTCTTTATTCTGACTACAAAGATATGGAAATAGCAGGAAAAATGGAGAAACGATAAAGAAAGCCTCTGTACCGAAAAGGCAAATATTTTAAGATGTGTTCAGACGTTCGCTGTCACAACATGGTAGCTTAAAGGTGCCCAGTGTGTGATGGGGTAGGGGAATACATTTCCTCCACCTTTCTGATCCCCCAGCCCAGTTTTAAGTACCTTTATCTCTTCCTCATTTTTATTTTATCCTAAAAGAGCACATCTCTGCACCCCAACTTCTGCCATTACTTCTTTTTTTTCATCCCTCATCCTATCCTCCCTGGAGTCCTTTCACCCCCTGTTGATCTATGGCTTTTATTCCTAGATGTAAAGCCACTGCTTCCCATCAATCTATCCCTCCTTCCACAACCCTATCCTCCCCTACTGAGTGTTTGATATTTGACGAGGAAGTCTTTGAAGTGAGCTGACTTTGGAGGCTAGCTGATGATGACAGAGGGAACCAGCTGAGGCCCAACCCAGCGTGACTGAACGTCAGGCCCGCCGCCCCCTGAAACAAGCCTTAGGTGCCAGTTATTAGGCTGTGGTTATTACTGCCGGCAGTTGGAATGACTTTGGAAGCTGCGCAGGGTGTTGCCTTGATTTTTGGAATCATCCACATGCTAATTCATCCATTTCCTTCCTCCTCGAAGCGCACAAACCGTCCTCCGAAGGAGATGGTCCCTCTGGAGCCGGCTCAGTTTGCCGCCCAGCTGATCTCCCGCCTGGAGAGCTTGAAGAGGAAACAGGACACCTTCAACTGTTTGGAGGAGAGGCTGCAGCAGATTCAGGAGGTTGGTGTGATGCGGCTTGTAACTGGTCTGCCTAATTTCCTGCCATGATACTGGGGTTTCATGGTTATGTTTGTTTTTTTTTGGCAGGAGGAGGAAAGGGAAGATTCAGAGATCTCGGTTGCAGCTCCGCAGCTCTCCCCACATCCTTTAGCCATCGTCTCTGGCTCCTCTGAGGAGGATCCTCAGGCCATCCTGGATGAGCACCTTTCCCGGGTCCTAAAGACCCCCGGCTGCCAGTCGCCCACCGTCATCCAGCACTCTCCTCGCTCCAGCTCCCCAGAGAACCGGTCCTACGCCTGTGCAGGCTTTGGAGGCAAAGCCCATGTGAGAGCTGGACCCACCAGTTCTTCAGCAACTCCAGACCAAGGCACCTTTGCTCTAGCCTTAGGCTCCAACCGGACCCTAGTAAGCAGGCAGAGCACCAAACACATTCACCACCACTACATCCACCACCATGCCAGTCCAAAGTCTAAGGAGCAGATTGAAAGAGAGGCGGCCCTCAGAGTGCAAGGTGTCTGCTCCAGCGGCAGGTGTCAGTCCTGCCAGGCTTACCCACGCAGCCGCAGTCTGGGCAGAGAGATGTGTGGCGCCGTCTCAACAGAGAGCAGCACAGGGTGAGTTCCAACATTTCAAAAGGATTAAACGAAGCAGCTGTTTCTGTACTCCGTTCAGCCTTCCTGTTATCTAGTCTTCCTCTTTTTCACTCCATACACTTTAGCTATGAAAAAAGATGTTATTTTTACCTGAATCCCTTCTGTTCCTCCAGGCGCTCCAGCTCCCTATCGAGACGCATCTGTCTCTCAGGTTCTGAGGACGGGGTCGCTGACGGATGCACAGAGGACTGTGGCATCCTACAGCTGCCCACAGACACGACAGACCCTACCCAGAACGTGCTTCAGTGGATCCTGGAGAGTAAACGCCAAAGCAGGCACAAGTCTCACAGGTTAGTGGATGTTCGATTGTTTAAAATGTCCCCATTTTTATCTCCTACACATTTCTTTCGGCTAATAAAAATTTCCTCTGTCCTGCAGTAACCAGAGTGCCAAAAAGTTCGGAGGCTCTTCGACACAGACGCACACGTGGGGCGGCGGAGGAAGCTGTGGCCACCTACGTAACCACCAACCAGCTCAGCCCTTCATCCAAGACCCCGCTATGCCCCCTCTGCCTCCTCCCAACACTTTATCCCAGCTAGAAGAGGCCTGCCGCAGACTGGAGGAGGTGTCCTTCAAGCCCCCCAAACAAAGGTACAGACGCGTCCGGCCCTTTAAAAAACTTTAGGGCTGTGTCTGAATTTGCACCCCAAGCCCATCAATCACTATATAGAGCGGGGACTGTACAGTTAACTGAGCATTTGGACAGATAATCACTACTTTTCACTCTCTTTTGGTTAAGTGAGTTTGCCTCCCTGCATGGAGCCTCTGCCATCTTTATTTGTCGCTGCTGTGACAAAAAGTCCTATATTGCTTTCTGAGGAGAGCTGTCCTCAGAAAGCAATCCACGATTTATCACTCATCCACTAGACAGTCATCTAAAATGGCATAACACCTAGAAAGTGCCTAATATAGTGGTTAGGGTGGACTTTCAGGCACATCCTTGTTCTCTTAAACTCTGTTTTTCATATAGGGCCGTCTCATCAAGTAGACTAACATCTGTTCTATGTTTCTGCTAATTTTCAGGCATTCGTTGCCCAGCGTTCAGCGAGAGAAGACCCACCAAGTTACAGTCCACGCTGGGGGTTCTGCCCTCACCAGTCCCGGCCCCTCTGGCCTGATAACCACCAGCCCTGGTCTCCAATCAGAAGAGTACGATGCCTCTAGCGTCCTGCCCTCCTTCTCCTCTTCTCCTCTCTGCTCCTCCTCCTCCTCCTGCTCTGAGCTATAACGTCCAACTTCCAGTGTACTTAGACCCTTTTAACTCTTCCTCTTTGACACCTGCACTGCTAAATGTGCGTGCTCAGAGAACGACACACACATATAATCTTACACCAACCCGAAAAGGGAGGCAGGCTATTTTGAGCTTTGCATACAGACCTCCTCTGTGTTTGCACCAGTGTCATGTTGGTGCTGCGACTGTGGAGGATGTTGTCACTGCACCACCTGACTGCCGCTTCCTTTTCATGCTGATATATATTTGTATCATTAATATTGGCTGTCCTTCAGTGAGCTGGCAGCTCGCTGCAGCGAGCAGAGCTTAGTTCAGAGGGAGCTCCTCTGAAGTCGGCCTACAAAGCCTTGGACCCAGCTGAAGGAGAATTGATAACGCTGTGCTTCTTCTCTGACTCCCACATTCACTGACAGCCGTCCTATTTCTAGGCTTGCATAGTCAGCTGCTACATGATTACACGCCTTTTGCTGGATTTCCTGCTCCTCTTTTCATCACTGTATTATGCTCCACCTGTGTCCATGTCTCCTCTCACTAAGTTTCTTTTGGTCTTTGTGTCCTGACAGGTGTAAGAAGGGCTTGGGAGGCCACGCAGGGAGCAGCGGAGAGACGGTGGTGACTTATTTCTTCTGTGGCGAGGAGATCCCTTACCGGAGAACCATGAAGAGTCACAGCCTCACCTTGGGTCACTTTAAGGAGCAGCTCCGTAAAAAAGGCAACTATAGGTGCGTTGAAGGATTATAATTGTTTTGGATCTAAAAGGATGATGCAGGAGAACTATTGGCTGCCATTTACCTCTTGAGAGTTTTAAGATTATCCTCACATTTAAACCACAAACTTTGTTTTATTGCACTTTTTTAAGGCTTAGCTTATTTCTGATTTAAAAGCTTTAGCGAGCTTTTTGACTAGGCCTTTGACTAGGCCAGTCTTAAACATTCCTAACTTTCTAATCAATGCTAGTTTTGGATGATTTTTTTCATTAGATGAACAGTATTCCCACAGCATAATACTGTCACCTCTTTGTCTACATGTGAGGATGTTGTGCTCAGAGCAATAGGCCATCTTAGTTACCACCATATCGAGCTTTTTGGTTTTATTCCATCAAATCCTCAAATACTGTATGGTTTTGGCTCCAGATTGAAATGAGTTTAGGGGCGTTTAGGCTATTCCAGGATACTGCAGTCCATTCAAGACGGCAAAACTCTAAATCTCTGAATGCCTTACGATGTTGAGACCTGTTTGTTTCTGTTCGGTTGGTGTCAGGCTGGCTTTTGTGCATGTGCAACAAAAAAAAAGGAAAAAGACAAGAGGGAGGGCGGCGCAGGGGTTAGTGGGAGAGTTTGAACTGCAGCGATTTGGGTCCCATCTGGTATTGATTTCCATGCTAAGGCACACTTAATACACATGGCTTTGAAGCCTCGGCCTCTTTCATTTCAACCAACAAAGACTCGCACAAATGGCCAGTGTGCAAATTCTTCACTGATGCTATCAGGGCCTCTCTTTCTTTTTCCTTTTCTCCCCCCCCCCCTTCCTCCCGCTGCTCTTCTGTGAGCGTGGGGATGTGTGTTGGCTTGAATGCGCACAGTGTTTACACATGTTGTAATCATTTTATGGATATTTTGGAGAGACGGATAGTTAAATGCCAGATCTGTTCGCTTAAAGAAAGAGAGGGAGAAGTAACTTTGATAGCTTTTATCCAGTGGGCGTTAAAGGAAAAAGATCAAACACTTATTGTTTATACTGTTACGATGTTTAGAATGGGCACGGCTCGAGCGTCATGTTAATAATTACAGGCGTGAAACTGAGAGGGAGGGAAGAACCGTCTTCCTGTCCAGATGTGAACTTTTTTTTTTTTTTTTATGGATTAACAGATGTGACAAACGCTTACCTCTTGGATCATCTTCCTTTCCGCTTCGGCTCATCGTCTCAGTTCCTGTGTCATACCTTCTGCCTTTTTTCTTCTTCGTTTTTGGGAAGCGAGCTGCATGGTGCTTTAATAGCAGCCAGAGAATGTGTGGAGTTGGGTCATTTCAACATGGCAGCGGTTCAACAAAGAACAGTACTGCTTGGCCCTGCCAGACGATATTGGTGCCAGATGTCAGTGCAAACTAGAGAGAAGGTGGAGCGGTGTGTGTGTGTGTGTGTTATGGGGGGGTTGAAGATCTAGCCACATAAAACATGTTCCAGTGGAAATTCGGTCTCTTAGTAAAAAAAAAACCCCAAGAAAACATCATAGCTCTTTGAAGTCCTTTTTTTTCTCATTCAGAGTGGGAGGGATCAACGTTTGCTCTTTTTTGTACCCTCTAAACGGTTGTCACAGTTTTCTCGGCTCTTTCCTCCCATTTTGCATCTCGTTCACTTGGTTTCCTCCAGGCCCCATTTATTTAAAGTCTTCCTGGGCTTCTCTTTATTAGCGGCCACCCTCGTGCTAATTGCACCATCTGGGCTCATGCTCTCCTGTACGCATGGCATGTTCGTAAAAAAAAGAACTTCATACATTCCAGAGACCCCACATATGGGGCAAATTGGGTCCGTTTTTTCCATTACATAGTTAATGAGTGAATTCCCAGACCCCACCAACCAACTCACCCCTGCTGTTTTCTCTTCCTCTTAAATGAGCAGTTAGGAGGTGTGTGTGCGTTGCATCATTACATCCCGGTGAAGTCATGGCCTTATTTTTGTTTTTTCTTTATCTTGCACTCATAAAGTTGTTTGTCAGCTGCCAGTGAGAGGCATCGATACGTCGTCCTCGTTTGATTTTAACGTCCTCGTTTGATTTTAAAATCTCTAAATCACTATAGGAATAAACCAGGCAGCAACCTCTCTAACTTGTTCTCATTTTGAGTTTTCGATGGTTTTCTTTGAGTAGAGCTACAGAGGCAGGTCGTAAATGAAGCTGTCATCTAGGACTGCATGTATTTAACTGTCTCATTAGTATCCACTTTTCTGCTAGATAAAATCAACCCCCCCACAGCATGATTCTGCCATCATCGTGTTTATCCATGGGGGGTTGTTTTCAGGAGGATGTGCCTTATTTTTTTTAACCCAGCAAAATGTCCTTTTTAAGCACCTTTCCAGCCAGTGCATCTTCTTCCTGGTTTGCTTTAAATGCCTGATTTGGTGGATTTTTCTACAGATTTCCCCGTTATAGTGGAGATTAGCCATATTTCTCCCTCCCTGACCTGTCTGCTGGGTTCCTTATTCTTCACAATGCATTTTCTTCACTAATATTCTGAACGTTTAAAGCCTTCTTAGAGCAGCTGGGTTTATAATGACAGACTCCTGTGGGGCATTAGTTAGACTTTATCTTATTTAGGGCTTTTAGAGTAAAGGTATTGAAGTGAAAATGGCCCCTCTGACCTAATGTCTAAACATTTACACTGGGAAAATTGGAATTATTGTTCCTTTCTTAAAGTTTTTTTTTTTTTTTTTGCTGCAGGTACTACTTTAAAAAAGCCAGTGACGAGTTTGAGTGCGGCGCCGTGTTCGAGGAGGTGTCAGACGATGGCTCCCTGCTGCCCACGTATGAGGGCAAAATCCTGGGGAAGGTGGAGCGGATGGAGTGACTCCTTGCTGCCGTCAGCAACATGGAATTATACTCCTACGGGTTCCTCCTGCCTCTGTGGATAATATCCTCTCATTAAGATAAGACTGAAGGACTGAGGAGAAGGAGCACCGAGGGTTCGCCCATATGGATATAACCGGACTATCAGAGGAACTCGGCTGGGATGGATGAGCAACATGGAGCGTGCCATGCTGGACTGAAGTGTTTCTGAAGTTTCTAGAGACTAGGTGAATGACCACTCAGCAATGCAGGGCGGTGGGTTTAATGTGAGACTGAGAACCCAGCTGAATCCCGCCTGTGCAGATCACAAGCACTCGCCAGCACATTACTAATATGTATATGCAGATATACATGTATATTGTATAGATATAGATATCTATTACTATTTATTGGAAATATCCCAGAGACATGTTGCTCGGATTGATGAGACGTCCAGTTTTCCAAGATTTCTCCCTTCAGAGCAAAAGGAAAGCCTTTTTTTGAACGCCTCATGTTTAAAACGCCCTCCTGTGTTCTGGACAGCGAGTTGCTGGAGCTTTGATCATGTATTTACTGCTGCAGATCTATCAGTGGATGAGTTCTCCGTCTGCTCTGAAGGGCTCCTTAATGACAAAGCTAGCGTAAATGCTATTAATGTTTAATTCCCTGCTTTGGGACTCTGTCCGGTTAGCCTTGATCAGTCACGTCTTAGTGCCTTTTGTTGCCGTGGCAAAGGCATCGCACAAAAAGCCTGCTTGTGTAGAGGAAACTACTCCGATCGGCTCCTCAAGCCCCCTCCCAACATGTTTACACCAATGCTTCCCAACAGAAAGCTCTAAAATAGGCTCCTTGGTGTGTGTGTGTGTGTGTGTGTGTGTTCTGCACTGTGAGTTGCAGATGAAGATGACGGCGGCGGTTATTTACACTATGTTCATGCTGTTTTCATCGAGTGTACAGTAACTGTGCGTACATGGGTTGTTGCCATGTTTCACCCGGTTTTCAGGGTTGGTTTACTCCCTTGGTTTTTACAAGGGGCCTTTTATGTTTAGAGAAAAAGAGATTTTTTTTTTTTAAACACCTTTTTAGTATCCGTTTCATCACATCTATGTTTTCCGATATTCTTCATGGCTTCTTCAGCTCCACGTGTAAAATGTAAAAAAAAAAAAAAAGAAAAATACGCGTTTCCATAGAGCTCCATTTAAAAGATGCCTCGGTACTTTAATTATTGTAATTATAAAGAGATGTAGCCTTTATTAAAATGCTCTATTTTTCAAATTAGCAAGCTGCCTCCTGTGATTGTTGTTTTTTTGTGTGTGTTTGTGTGTGCGCGCCCGCTGTGCAGGGTGCAACTCGTCTGGTCCTGTGAGAAATTTCCGATAGATTTGCATCCATTATCAGCTCTTAATTCGCTCCCTGCTGGAAATTAAAACATGCAGCATTAATTTGGCCACTAGAGCCTCTGTGTGTTTTATGATGAGAAGGAGGGAGAGTTAAGTGTGTGTTAATGAGACATTTGGTAATTATACAGTTTGTCATGAGTACATCTCACTCGACTATTTATATGGTTAAACTTTGGGCCTCCTGCGGCTCTTTAAATACCACGAAGGAATGAGATTTAATTCCGTTTTTTTTTTTCCCAGACCCTTGTTGGATAAATGGGTAATAAAACCAGTCTGCTGTTTGATGAGCTTAACACTTAAAAATCATGAACTTTTTTCTTGCCTATTTTGTTCTGGTAAAAATTTGGTTTTAAAAAACTAAATCCAAAAGAAGAGAAAATGCATCGCCTCTTTATTCCATTACGGTACATAAATAGTTCTGTCCCATAAAAAGTGGGACAGATTTGCATTTTGGGGGGGGGGGCAAGATAAAGACATCTGACAGTCAGTGTAGTGAGAGAAAATATCCAACAGAGACAATATTGCTCAATAAAATGCGGCATATTCAGCTGTTTGGGTAAAAAGCTTAAATAGTTAGGAAGGTTATGATTGGATGGTCCATATTTAAAACATTGTGCTGCTCTCATGTTTCCTTTCATGGTCCTTTTGTTGCTCTAAGTCAGATAGGCAATGTGGAGTCAACAAGTCATCTCCATGTCCTGTATTTGATCTACCCACCCACTGAAGCAGGTGAGTCCAATCTTCACCGTGGATCAACCTGTGCAGATTAGACTCACCTGGTTAATTAGCTGGGTAGATTAAATACATGACATGGAGATGATTTGTTGACTCCACATTTCCCGTCTCTGCTCTAAGATGTTCTCTGCAAACTGGATTAAACTAGTTAAATGAATTAATTTGAACAATGAGAAGCACATAAAGGTATGTTAAATTGCCTTAATCTCAACCAAGTCACGGTATGAATGATTAAAAACTTAAAGAAGGAATCTACCTGTTTAATCAGCCAGTCACACCCTCTGGGTGTGATTCCATGATTCCACCCACAGCAGTATTGATAATAGAGAGAGGACAGTGACATGGCAGATTGGTCCTACTCCTTGATTCTTTTACAACTATGCAACTTAAGATTTAAAGTTAAAATCACAACAAAGTAGTCCTTAATTTTGAATTAGATTTTTTTTTTTTTTTTTTTTTTATAAAGATCTGAAAACTTTGGATTGTATTAAACACATATTTTTGTGCTCCTAAATAAAATCCAAACCACCAATTAAATGACTTGAAGAAAACCAAGTCCACCTCAGTCTCTAAAATGTTTTTTGAAAGCCTGAATGGTCAGTGGGAACGTTGGACTGATTCAGACATATTTATGTGCTAGAATGGCTGAACCATGAATCCAATTAAGAATCGATGGCTAAATATTTAAATCGGTGCTCTGCAATGCTCTCCATCCATTCTTACGAAGATGGAACTTTTCTACAAAGCAGGTCAACATCTTCATCTCTTAAATGTGAGACTTTGGTTGGGTGACTTGGAGCTCTTAACTGTCTAAAAACGTGCTTTTATAAATGAAAACGTTTTAGATTTTTTGTTTCAAATCATGATTTTAAATGTGACAAATGTTTATGCTGTATTAGCAGCCTAAAACAAAAATTGTTATCCTTCCTAATGGATAGATTAAAAATTGCCGGATTGTGTTTTTAATTGTGAAATATATATGCTTATATATAGTATATAAATAAGGGCTTTAAAGACTTTGATGGGTCTGAAAAATTCTGATTACTAAAGGAATAGTAAATTAGTTTCACATGAGTTGCCTCTTCTGAACAGGTGGGTTGAATGGTTGCTAATGCTAACTGAAGGTTAATCTTGGAATTTGCTGATTTGGCAACAGTTATGAAGCTAGAGTGGCAGAACTCAAGTGCACCACTAAATGATAAGATGAGTAATTGGCTAAAGTATCAATTGGTGAGGATAAATGGAACAAAAAAAAAAGATTAAAACCTTTTTAATCTATTGCATTAGAAAGAATACAAATCACAGTTTTCCTGTCCCTGGTTATAGAAACATCAGTTTGTCCAATATCAAATTATCCACTCATGACTAAAGCAAAAGTAGAATCCTATGAAAAAACTTTACATGAAGTCATTTATAGGCTTGGCTTTATAGGTTCACTCACCTGCTGACTCTTATCTTCACACACCTCTTGCAAACCTCGTTCCTCTGCCGCCGGGGTGTCCTTTCAACTTCCATTGGTTGAGAGAGTTGCTTATGCTGCCTTTCATATTGAAAGGGCATCATGATATTGTTAAAATAGCATTTTTGGACTCCTTTCATCAGGAAAGGTCAGTGCATACACTTGAAGGCCATCCTTTATCATCTTTAGAAGCTCTCATTCAGTGGCGCTGCGCAGTCAGGGGGGGCCCTCTCAACCCATCTTTGTGCAAAGAGCTATTTCAGATGAGGGTAATCTTTTTGAAGAATGCCCACGGATAGGTAAACTTTACACCTCTATTTACACATGTAGAGGTTTTTATACTTGCAGCGGTATGGAGATTTAAGAGCATTTAAAGGTTTGATCATGAACTTCAACAGATTATTTGTGTAAGCTGAGTGACGAATGAATATCAGAGCTGGAGACACTTCAGTGTTTGCACAGTGGAAAGACTCATGCCCAAATGTTCCCAGATGTCTTAGACTTCCAGGACCTGTAAATCACAACTGATTTGATCCAAAAACTCCTGTGTTCCCAACCCAAATAAATCCAGTTAAAAGTATAATCGAAAAGGCTCCTGTAGCTGCAAATCCACCTGGTTCATATCTACATGCGCTCCCCCCGAAAGCTCTTGAGTTTTTAAACAAATGTTATAAAACCGTCTGCATCTTATAGCAAGAACAAAAAACTGAAAGAAGTGCAGAATAAGTCAAAGAACAGCTGAGTATAGAGACCCTGGGAAAACGCTGCTCACTGTGTGCCACCACAAACCTCAGGTTCATTTAAAGCCACTTCAGCCATCCCACCAGAGATGGATAGAAGAAAACGAGACCCCCAATTTTGGGTCCCGCAGCCCTTCATTTAGAACCTGGACCGACAGTCCAAGTTGTTCCACACGAGGCACCGACCCAGACAGCCGCAGGACTGTGGTCAACCAGGGGGCCTCGACTGGATCCTGGTCAGGCGCCGCTGACGAAGCTGATCCCGACAGCGCCATGTGACCGGGTCACATGATTTTACGCAGCTCGACACCGCACTCTAATCAACGGCAAACTCCAAGGCTGAACATTTTTAGATTAACCAGAACAAATTCTTTCTTTAAATCTGACGTACATTAGAGCTGAATGCTTTCACAGACTGATAGAGAGCATCTACAGTGCCCTGCAAAAATCCAATTTATAACAGCCTCACATTTTCATCACATTAAATCAAAACCAAACATCAGTGTTTTTAAACATGAAAATAAAAATGAAAATCTGAAAAACAGTACCTTTAACTAAAATACAGCATCAGAAGTTATCTCATTAGTAATCCTGGAATGTGTCAATAAAATATAAAGTCAGAACATGTTAGTAAATAGCAAACATGCACCACATCCAGAAGTTGTTTTAAAGGTATAGTGGAGGATGTGCTTTTTCCAGGTGGATCATCAAAATAAGTGGTACTCCTAATTGTCAATCATTCTAGTGATATGTTTACGTGATGCCGTCCCACGTACTCGTCCCCATTTTGGAAAGTAAGCTTGTACGAGCGATGCAAACAGCAGCTTTTAAACAGAGCTTGCACGAGAAGAAATGGGCTCGTGCACGCTCTTGAATGCATTTAATAAGCGTTCCCTCTCGGGCGCGGACATGGGGTTGGTACCATCATGACATGGGCATGCTGTGACAGAGGAGCTGCTTTGAGATGATTGGTGGAGTTAAATGCAGGACAAACACAGAAGAAAAGCTGCAAGGGGCTGCAGCCAGCGATACAATGGCTCAGTCAAAGTCAGAACCTTCATCAAATTGTGGCGGCCTTAAGTTGTTTTGCCAAGATGAATAGGCTACAAGTTAATAGGTGTGCGATGCTGGCAGAGAAACATGGTTCCAAAATTTGTATCTTTTAAAATGCAGGTTATTATCTTTAAAAATTGGATAGATTTTTTTCGTTCCAATTCACATTATTAAATAATCTTGTTTTGGCATATACAGAAAAATTTATTGTAGGTTGTGATTGCAAGCTAACCCAATGGGAAAAATTTTACCTTGTATAAGGGCCATGCAAAATGCCTTGGACATGTATTAATTAAATATGTGCCTAAAACAATAATAAAAAAAAAAACTTCAGATTTTGGTTTTTCCACTGTAAAATACTAATATCTTTAGTTGCCAATCACTGCCTTCGGTGGACATCATAGCTTTATGAAGTGCATCCAATAAAAGCTTGAAGGTCAGAAATCCAATCCTCCCTTTGAGGCTTTAAATAATTTTAAATTAAAGAAATATTTCTGAGTTTTTCTCCTCATGTAAAAATCAGATAACTACTTAGATACAATAGTTTTTGTTCTGTCTTGTTTTCTTCCTGTTTGTTAGAGGAAGTGGAGGCAGGGTATCCAAGATGGCTGCTGTAGCTGCTGGCAGCTGAACTCTTGAGCTCGAATTGGAGGGAGAGCAGGTGAGTTTTGTGGTGACAGTCGGAGAAGAACCTTAATGAGAAAGTTGTGGAGGCAGAAAAGGCAGCTGGGTATTGAGCTTCTGCCTCCGACGCTTCAAGAATTGTCAAGTTTTTGCACACAAGGGACTTTGGATCACTTTTCTCTCAATGAATACAGTTGAAATAAAAGTTTCTGAAATAAAGTTTTTCTTTTTTTTTGTAATGAGACTTGAGCTGAGGATCAGGTTAGCAAGTCAAAACCCAAGAAAACCATCTTGTAAAGAAACGTTTCATCCAGGTCCTTATACAAGGTGAATTGAATAGTTGTAAAACCTTTCTACGGTACTTCAACTGCTTTTTTCCTCACTTAAGGGTCATCCAATCACCTCTTTTCACTGTTTTTTAAAACATCATGTTTCAAAGTTGTTAATTTAAGCACAAAATGATCAAATACAAATAATAAAGAATAAGGGCATCCAGAGGCAATAAACTCAAATGCAAATGCCATGGAGATTACATCACTCAGACATCCCAGTTTTTAATTCCTAGGTTAACAAAACACAGCATGTCAATTAGTTACGTTTTCTCTTTTAGCCCAAGACAGGACAGCATTACAGTTGTAGCATAACTGCAACAGAAAAAATGAAATATTAGTTGAGCAAAGGCTACTTTATAAACTGTGCAAAGATTCTCATGTACCAATGGATGCTTATTTACGCAGAATCTATTGGTTATTTACATTTATTTATGGAGGAATGAGCCGGTGCGCCAGCTATGATCCTTCTGTGTGAAACTCATACTGAGAACAGAGCAGTTTAGACACCACAATATAAATAAATACAAACAAATAAGATATTCTTTTGACTTCAGTTTTCTTTCAGGTAGTTATTCTGAATCGAAACACTACATGTTTTTTACTTCCTCTAACCTAAAAAAGAAAAGTTTTGCTGCACCTAACTCGCTCTCTGCCTTTAAAGGCAGGGGAAAGATTGAAGCTGTAAAAGTTAGTCAGGCCTGCCCGGGGAATTCTGCATGAATCCTGCACACAACTGAAGGAAGAGCATCTTTTGTAAAAAAGAGGGTGTGCTATTGTCCTGCTTTGTTGTTTATTCTTTACTTAGATTTCACCTGGTGCACGGGGCAGCCCCACTAAGCCGCAGGGTAGGCATTGTTCTTGGAGCCTGCAGTCACCTTCTTTCTAACTGAGCCTTTCAGAGACCCCCCATGATCTTTGTTTTTACTTCTGGCCTCAGACGGCTTAGATTGCTGCCTGATGTTCCTTCCTCTTTTCCCATTGTTTCAGTGTGTCCTCTTAAGTAGGACTTCTACTTGTAGGTCGATGTTTGTGTGTTCTCCGTTTGGAGCAGATACGGGATGGGGAGGGGGGTCGGGTTGGTGGGGTACACAGAGTGCATGTGAAGTTTTATTGTTAACCACATGTGTTTTTCAGTCTCTGTGCTTCCATGTTTTTTTTCCCAGGGTGAAGGGGTTGTGTGGGTAATATAGCATGAGGCTATCTAGAGAGAGGGGAAAAAGCCCAAATGGGGGGACATGTGGTTCTTGTTTGGGGGCTCAGCGTGCAGCGACGGTGGGTCTGGTTTCTCTTTGGTCTGACTTGCATTTGCAACCTAAACATCCCAATGATTATTAAACAGTATGGATGCCCTTAATGCTTCCTTGATATGAAACAGGAACAGATAAACAATGTTGGATCGAGACACGTTACGTGCACACTCCTGTGCCACGATCGAAAAGTCAGAAGTGGAGTCTTTTCTTTAAGGGAAAATATGCAAGGAAATATAATATCATGGAATAAACCCCCCTTTCTAGTTTTGCTTTTGTTTAATTGTATATCCTAGATCATGTTTCATGATGGCCTGAGCTGTGTGAGAGCATATAAACATGATGCCTAAAAACAACCAAACAACTTCTACAAAAGCTCTAAAATAAAAACAATGGCAATCTCGAACACCCAATGATTCAAAGCATTAAAGAAAATTGTTAAATGATTGTTATTGTTCTGAGAGTATCCACGCCACGACGCAAGAGGGACAATCACGAACAAACTGAGGCCAAAAAAGAGCGGAGATCCAGGTGGAAAAAGGGTCCCAGCATTCTCGCGCACCTCGCTCTTCTAGCTGGTCCGTCTTCCTGAGTCGTTTTCCACAATGACGGTCATAGAAAAAAAAAAGCCGGTAAGGTACCAAACAGGAAATACGCATAGTGTAGAGCAAATGTAGATTTGACCAGTCAGATGCCTTCTGTCTGCGGACACCTACAATTTTGGAGAGGTGCACGAGAGTGTCTGCGGAAGGGGCGGGGGCGTATCTGCGTTCACTGCTACAAACACACAGACGACCTGGTTTCTGAGTGTAAATCAGCCTTTACTATTTCATGTCCATTGTAGCTTCCATTCTCTGCTATGGAACAAGTTGGATTAAGGCCCCGTCCACACGAAGTCAAACCCTGGCCTAAATTCACAAATTTTTCACCAAACCAGCCTCTCATCCATACGAAGCCGGCGTTTCGGGGGTCTGTAAACAATCTTTTTTTTATTAAGCCTTCAGAGTGGGAAGATTTTGAAACGCCGTTTTCGCATTCCCATCTTTAAGCTCTAACTGCATTTTTTTTTTACACGTATGCGTCATAGCGCCGCCTCTAAACACGCATGCACGACACAGTATCACAACAACAATGGCGCCGTACTGTGTTGAATGGTTGCTGCTAATGCTACTCACCCTGCTGTCGGGCTTACAACAGAATCTTCTTCTTCTGGAATATCTCCAGGAAGAACAGAGCAATATAGTAGACATAGTTCATCACCTCAATTTGACTGAACCACGAAAATGGACCCGCAGGGCCGTTTTCCGGTTTGGTTGTTGTATAAATATTACTGCGCATGCCCAACATTTCGTTGCCTGTTTTCGCCTATTTTTGCTTTGGCACCACAGCGCCACTTACAGGCCTGGCATACATTTTGCAGCGTTTTCATGCATTCATGTGGTCGATCACATTTATTTTACGTCTCCGTTATTTTACGTAGCGTTTCGTGTTCGTTTTGACTTTGTGTGGACCGGGCCTAAGGCCTTCTCGAAATCTTGAATGCCAACTGGGGGGGCATGTGGTTTTCAGAAGCGGAGCCAAGTGGGGGGCGAGGGGCGGCCATGGCCACCCTTACCCAATCATTGGCCACGCCTACCATTTTTTCCCTCTAATACAGATGGTGGAAGCAGTAATACTCTCAGGTGGAATGTTCTAACTTATTTAAAATTTTATTTTTCATATGTATACAGTTACTTGACAACAAAAATACTGTGATTAATTATGTACATCAATATATTAACATTAAAGATGTTAGATACCGAATTCATGCTCTTTTCAGAACTAGATTTTGTCTTATGGGGTAAAGAGAAAATTATGTCTCTCATTTCACTGAAGATTCATAGATGACAGAGATAAATATCTACTTTAATAAAAAATAATTAATTTACTGTAAATATTAGTACATGTAAATATACATTTTATACAAAACGATTATTGATAAAAGTTGGTAAGACAATGAATCAGATGTTTGACCGAGAACTCAAGCCTAGACTTTTAATGTAGACAGGATGAATACTAAAATATATGTGTCTATTTGTTAGCAAATGCTGTAGTAAAGTATAGTTATAGTTAGTCTTCAATCTACACTGTTCCTGAAGTGACTCAGAGGTTCTGGCGCCTATCTGTTTTGGCCACCCCTCAGTGTACATTGGTTATTGTCTGGCCACCCTTATTAAAAATTTCTGGCTATGCCCCTGGTGGTTCTTTAAGCTAATCTGAAGGAGCCATCAGTTTAGCCCCGCCCCCTGATGCAAAAACAGTGCTAGTTTGCAGATACATCGTAGCTGACGGAACTCTGCAGTGACACTGAAATCATCTCTCATTGAAAAGTGCTGCAGCTAAAAAATGGAATAATAATCTTTTTGAGGGAGGGAATTTTTTTTTATTTTTGCGTTTGCATTTCTAATGTTTGAATTTTCAATGCCTAATCTTAAATGTCAATCCAAGCTGTCACTGATTTAGCTCAATAGCTTGATAAATCAGACCACTTCCCTGCTTTGATCTGCGCCAATATGGCCCAGTTAAAAAAAAGTTAAAAAGCCTGTATCCACCCACACCAGTAGAGCCCAAAACCTGACCTGTTTTACCCACAATTATCTCCATTTGAAACTCCACCTGAACCTGAGACCCCATGTTCACAATGTATAAACAACCCCACTCATTTTCTTAAAGTCACAAAGCTTTTATTTTTGTAGCTTCAGCAGAATACTGTCTGAACAACAGATGGGCAAGAACACTGATGCTAACGTGGGCATTGCTTTCACAGATGCAAATAGAAACCTACATCGACATACAAACGATGCATCGATCAAAACACGCCTCGTTTGAAACAACAGTTCGATTTTACAGTGCATTAAACAAAAAGAGGATAAGAATAAAATTCACATAAAATCAAAGTCACTGGTTATGTTATGCTTCATTTCCCTTTCCTTAGTTAACTGTCAGAATCATCATCATAGGAGCCGACCTCGTCTGCATCACTTCATGGGTAAATTTACATTTATTTATTTGATGATTTCAGTTTTCGGAAAGAAAAAAAATAGAAAACAGAAAAAGTAGGAGAAAAGCCACATAAAATAAAAGCTGTTTACACCTCATAAGGCTGCGAACCACAGTTCGGTTGTACTGATGTGCAGATTTTTCTTCAAAGTAATTGGAGAGGTCATAAACATGTTTGGAAAAAGAGGATTTGATGGAATGAGGTGCAACTTATGAGAACTGCGTTGGAAAGAAGTCAGCAGGAGTGCAAAGTGAGCAGATGCAGAAGATAAGACATTAGAGGAATTAATTCAAAGACCACTAAGAAAATATTTGGATAAAAGTTGTCCGAGGAAAAGAGGCCAAGAGAAGTGACCTAAAGTCAGAATGATTAAGTGGGGAGAGAGGAGAAATCTGTGATCCAGATGAAACGTCAAAACAAACCCTCTAAATGTGGAAAAAGTGCTGCAGTGTTTGTGCGAGGGTGTGTGTGTGTGTGTGTGTGTGTGTGTGTGTGTGTGTGTGTGTGTGTGTGTGTGTGTGTGTGTGTGTGTCCGTGGCTGGGTGTGGATCAGAGCTGCAGTAAACAGACCCACAGCTTAGCACCGTGTTTGATCTGCTCAACTATGAAACACTGAGTGGAGTAAACAGAAAAAAAGGCTGGGTCAGCTTCAGAGGGTTTGACAAATTTCAGAAAGTTTCTCGCCTCATATTATTATGTGTTTTTTTTAGCAAGACAGACTCTAACAGAACCTTAAGTCCAACATAGTTTATGAATTTATAGATGTCTGCAGCTGTAATGTCAGCTTTTCTTAAATATGGCCGCTCCATCCATCCATCCATCCATCCATCCATCCATCCATCCGTCCGTCCATTCATCCATCCCTCCGTCCATTCATCCAGCCGTCCATCCGTCCGTCCATTCATCCAGCCGTCCATCCGTCCATTCATCGGTCCGTCCATCCATTCATCCATCCATTCATCCATCCATCCGTCCAGCCATCCATCCGTCCATTCATCCATCCATCCATCCATTCATTCATCCATCCATCCATCCATCCATCCATCCATTCATCCATCCATCCATCCGTCCAGCCATCCATCCGTCCATTCATCCATCCATCCATTCATTCATCCATCCATTCATTCATCCATCCATCCATCCGTCCAGCCATCCATCCGTCCATTCATCCATCCATCCATCCATCCATCCATCCATCCATCCATCCATTCATCCAGCCGTCCATCCGTCAATTCATTCATCCATCCGTCCGTCCATCCATCCATCCATCCATCCATCCATCCATCCATCCATCCATCCATCCGTCCATTCATCCATCCGTCTGTCCGTCCATTCGTCTGTCTGTCCGTCCATCCATCCATCCATCCATCCATCCATCCATCATCCATCCGTCCATTCATCCATCCGTCTGTCCGTCCATTCGTCTGTCTGTCCGTCCATCCATCCATCCATCCATCCATCCATCTTTTTGAACCTTGAAGTGACTCTTAAGTCCAACATAGTTTATGAATTTATAGTTGTCTGCAGCTTTAAACCCAGCTTTTCTTAAATATGGCCACTCCATCCATCCATCCATCCATCCATCCATCCATCCATCCATCCATCCATCCATCCATCCATCCATCCATCCATCCATCCATCCATCTTTTTGAATCTTAAAGTGACTGTAGCACTCTGGAAAATAACTGATATTTGGTCATCACTCATTCAAAGGTAAGTCAGGGTCCTCTGTGCCAGTAATAGGAAGACAAGGAGAAAAGCTGCATGGTCAACAAATAAAATAGATAAATGCAAATTAATGAAATAAACTAAAGAAGAGATAAACTAAGAGATTTAAGATACAGTTTTTTACAGGATCCAAATTTAATTTGCAAGGAAATGATGTTGCCGCAGAATGAAATCTGTTGCATTTAATCCGTTTCAGCGTTGACAGGAATTTTAATGCTTCTATTACTAGCCGAATATACATTTTGATTATTTACTTTCTTTATGTTTCAACTAGTCACGGACTAAATGAGCAAATCAAGGTGGACCTCAGTCATTTTCCTACAATTCAGACTTCAAAATAAGCTGCAGATCAAAGCAGAGGAACACGACACTCCATTTATCAGCCCCCCCTGACACCCAGCATCAGACACATGGCGTTACTTTGGTGAACCTTGACTACCTCTGATTGCTCGTTACTCATCTGAAAAAAAGATGAATCTCAACAGTGCGTCTCTGCCTGTTTTCCAGCCTTGAAGAAGTTAAAATTAGTCTTTTAAAAGACAGAATTC
The DNA here is from genome assembly GCF_016077235.1 of Cyprinodon tularosa. Classification (NCBI taxonomy): domain Eukaryota; kingdom Metazoa; phylum Chordata; class Actinopteri; order Cyprinodontiformes; family Cyprinodontidae; genus Cyprinodon; species Cyprinodon tularosa. Next base: position 909,026 of record NW_024039363.1, read on the forward strand.
AAAGCTGGCAGCATGAAAAGGAGAGCAGAATGAAATGTCGGCACTGCGGTGTTAAAAGGGAGATGGGAGATGAGAGATCCTAGTGTCTGACTTTGGTGTGACTTCAAAAGACTGTGTTTAAAGCGGCAGGCCTTAATGCTGGCCTGATAGCAGAACTGTCACGTCTGTGTGACCTCCCACAGCTGGCCAGCCGGGGACACGGGGCTCAAGCTGCGCCTCTGTGTGTGTTTATGTGTGTGTGTGGTTGTTTCTTGATGTCTGCATATGAGCTTGTTTGCTTTTTGAATGTTTGTTTGTCGGCACTCTTGTGGCTCTTCTCACTATGTGTCTTGATGTGATTGTCTATGTGCCCTTTAATGTCCGTGTTTTTGATGTCAGTGAATGTGAATTTATGTGTGTTTGTGTGTGCAGAGGTTGAAGATCTAAGCCTGGCTCTGCCCTCTCTCCCTATGCACAGGGGTCTTTTTTTCCCCTTCTTGTTAAGATTAAAACACTGATAGGCTTTGAACTGCAGCTGTGGACTCTGCAGTTATTTCACCACTTTAGCTTAAATAGTTAAAGTTCCCATCATGCTCCCTTTTATCACTGCTGCCATTAGAAACCATCAGCTGTATTAGCTGCAAACCAGGGATTGGAGCCATGTGCCTTTAAAGCAGGGATTTGCCTTTCAGGGGCTAATAAGACCAGTGAAATATGATCCCATTTATCTGCATATTATTAATGATATAGAATAAACAGCTGTATGTCCAATCACCATAACTGGGTGTGGTTGAGAAGTAAAAATATGTTTTTAGCAAATGTAGAGCTCTAGAAATAGAACAGTGTAGAACGTGATAAAGTTAAAATTGATAGGCATAGTTATTCATCCATCCATCCATTATCTGACACGCTTGTCCCAATTGGGGTCATGAGGTGTGCTGGTGCCTATGTCCAGCTGTCTACGGGCGAGAGACAGGATACACCCTGGACAGGTCGCCAGTCCATCGCAGGGCAACACAGAGACAAACAGGACAAACAACCATTCACACACACCTAAGGAGATCTAGAGAAGCCAATAAACCTAACAGTCATGTTTTTGGACTGTAGGAGGAAGCCAGAGTACCCAGAGAGAACCCACTCATGCTCAGGGAGAACATGCAAACTCCATGCATGTTCAGGAATCAAACCCAGAACCTTCTTGCTGCAAGGTAGCAGTGCTACCCACTGCGTCACTGAGCAGCCACAGGCATAATTATCTTATTGGGCAAATGTTTATTTGATTAATTATTGAGTTAGTAAAATGTATTTGGTTTTTGAGAAAATATGTGCTCAAACTATTTTTTTTATTTGTATTTCATACATTTCTGTCATGATAATACCCCTTAAGAGGACACGATGCATGATAGGAAAAAAAAAGTTCATCATCTGTGCATATGTTAAAAAAAGAAAAAAAAAACTATATATGCTGTATGCTTGAACCGTGGATTTAGTTTAATAAAGTTGCACAAAAGCGAAAATCTATTTGTTTTTTTTAGTTCTTTTTAAAGGCGCAACACATACATACTGTCATTCTTTCTGTTGATCAAGACTGACGGATAAGCTTGAAGGAATTGCTTCATAGCTCTTTGGTTGTAAAGGCAAATCAGAATCGATCTATCATAGTTTTATGTGTAAAAAATGTTTTACTTTCCTATTTATCATCACACCTTTTTTATTTAAAGCATATTTTTTTATTGGACTGTATAATGGGTAGGACAATTGTGTCTTTATGAGCCTCAACTATATTTTTACATTTAAATAATTTTTTTCTTTGATTGAAGCTTTTTTTTTCATTGAGTGAAGATGTTTTTAATGGAAAATAGATAGTTTCATTGAAGCAACCTTTTGTTTTTAATTGAATAATAAGACACAAATCTACCTAAAAACAGTGCCTGTAACTAAAAACAGTGCCTGTAACTAAAAACAGTGCCTGTCTTTATGAAAAATGGGGGGACCAACTCTCTGTTTACTGTTATACCTCAACTTTATGGGTCTACTGAGCAATGATGAAGCATTTCTGCCTTTACAGGTGAAGGAATCTAACTCTGGGTTTATTTGCTCCTCTTTCTGACCTTAAAGGAGCACATTATTTTATGAAATAAAAGAACTTTAAAATAGTTTTGTAAAGAACTAAAGGTATATTTTCAGATGAACTATGGTTAGACGTCACACACTGTTCTCTCAGTCTTGTTTACAAAGCCGGGGCGATGCGCAAGTTTATATGTTTAGTGCAGAATAGGAGCAAAATGGAAGCCTGCAGCAGACCAAAACGTTCACCTGAAGACAATCAGGACTCATTAGTGCCACAGAAAAATAAGTAGTCAGATAAGGAAAGGAACAAAATGGCCTCGCATTTCCAAGGTGGAAAGCACTCTGAGAGCAGAAGCAGTATCAGTCTGACTCAGTAATAACTCTCCTTCTGGAATAACAACTCAAAGTCTAATGTTCGTTTTTGTTGGTTTAAAAGTCTTCTTAGACTTGTGTTGCTATGCTGATTCAATTCAATGTAACACTACAATTGTGGTATGTGGGTAAATTATTGAAGTTTGACCAGCAATGGAGCCAGTGTCACTGAGCCCTGCTTACATAGTTCCTGTTTAATGCAGCCCAGTGGGCAGCATGATCCTCGCATACATCCAGGCCATAAATTATCTAAAGTTGAAATGGATAATTGGTGCCTTGATTTTCAGACTTTTTATTCCAGCCTGGTAGTTGTCTTTACTTTGTGTATTCTGTGTTGCTATGCTGAGTCTTTACACAGAAGGCAACTTCAGTGTCTTGTCTCTTTTATTGTCAATCAGAATGACAAGATGAGGGAAACAATATATTACACATTGTGCATCAAAATAATGTACAACATACACTACCGTTCAAAAGTTTGGGGTCACATTGAAATGTTCTTATTTTTTTAAGGAATAGCACTGTACTTTTCAATAAAGATAATTTTAAACTAGTCTTAACTTTAAAGAAATACACTCTATTCTTACTAATGTGGTAAATGACTATTCTAGCTGCAAATGTCTGGTTTTTGGTGCAATATCTACATAGGTGTATAGAGGCCCATTTCCAGCTGCTATCACTCCAGTGTTCTAATGGTACAATGTGTTTGCTCATTGGCTCAGAAGGCTAATTGATGATTAGAAAACTCTTGTGCAATCATGTTCACACATCTGAAAACAGTTTAGCTCCTTACAGAAGCTACAAAGCTGACCTTCATTTGAGCAGATTGAGTTTCTGGAGCATCACATTTGTGGGGACAATTAAACGCTCAAAATGGCCAGAAAAAGAGAATTTTCATCTGAAACTCGACAGTCTATTGTTGTTCTTAGAAATGATGCTATTCAATGTGAGAAATTGCTAAGAAACTGAAGATTTCCTACAACGGTGTGAACTACTCCTTTCAGAGGACAGCACAAACAGGCCCTAACCAGAGTAGAAAAAGAAGTGGGAGGCTGCGTTGCACAACTGAGCAAGAAGATAAGTACATTAGAGTCTACAAATCACTATTTCTAACCTTGTCAATGTCTTGACTCTATTTTCTATTCATTTCACAACTTATGGTGATGTATAAGTATGACTTTTCAGGAAAACACAAAATTGTTTGGGTGACCCCAAACTTTTGAACGGTAGTGTATATTGATGCAATAAAGAGAGCATTGGGTTCGTTTACAAGCAACATTATGTCCTCTCAGTCTGAATATCATGGAAGGAAACAATCATATTGTTATTATTATATTGATGATTAGTATAACAGAATAACATCTTGTTTCATGTTACTAAGCTTAATAGAAAGCTGAATTGAAATGTAGTGTTTAACTGGGCAGACAGTGTTCAACACTTTTACCTAATGGTAAAAAATAGCTTTTAATCTTTTGAAGTAGGATGCGTTCACAAATGCTATTATTTCTTCTTTTAATTATCTTTTGCTTTAGCTGCGAAATTCAAGTTCCTCATAATGCAGTCTTAGAGGAAATACCAGCTATGGTTAAACTGTATTTCTAAGTTGTAGAACAATTTGTGACTGGAAATCACATAAATTGCATGAAAAACTTTGCAGGGTATGATGATATCCAGGTAGACACTAGAAGAGCATTTGCTCGTAGATCACAGAGAATCAGAGCAGGCTGCTGTGACCTCATCAGACCACAGCAATGACAGTTCTTCTATAATTTATTAGTTTTAATGGTAATTTTTTTGGAAATACTCAACCAATTTAAATAAACATAAACCTAATGAACTGAATCCCAATAAAATAACATATGCAAAGACATGCCTTGACCAAGAACACTCTGATACATTCCAAGTCCTCTTGTTTTCCTACCCTTCTAAAATCAAATCTAAATATTCAGAACATATTACATTACATTTACTACATACACGGAAAGTCTACAACAATAAATTTCAGACACAGTATTTTTGTGTCTTTTTGATACGATTTTTAATGCCATAAATTGAAGAGGAGTCTAAAATCTTCTTTAAACAGTTTTTTAAATGAATTTATAAATGAATGCTTCCTTATAAAAAGAAGAAAAATAAAATATATATATAAAATGTTGCAAGAAAATTTAAAAAGACATGTCTAAATAATTATTTAAAAATGTGCTTTTTAAAAAAAAAATTTCTCTTGCTTTTTGCTCTGGTTACACTTATTCCTCCGACATGTTTCTGTATATTTGGACTATTTTGGTATATTCCAATGTATATTTTTCAATCCCCCCCTTACACAAAAAATGTCCTGTGCACTGTTAGATTTCATTTGAACTGAACTGCTGTTTATTTGTAAATGAGGTAAACCCAAATAAAAGAAAAGCAGCTAGAGTGCCTGTGCTCAAACATGCGCATTATAATCCTTTATAATGCACATATTTGATTACGTGTACTGTCTCTATTCTCCCATCGTTTGCATGCTTATATCCTGTGCACTCAAAGCCTTGCATGTTCTCTGACCAATTACACATTTCACAGTAGAGGGTAGTGAGAACATAAGGACCTGGCCTAAGTCCACGGTTTCTGCAGAACTTCCGACTGCAGCTTTAATCCTTATTTACAAATGTGCAGATCATGTGTTGATGTTGTGCTAACAACCAAAAGAAATGAAACTCATCTACATGAGGACTTTGTTTAGGCAGAAGTTAAAGTCTGGTTTAAACTTGTACAGTCCATTTTAACTTCGTTTAGACCAAGGAAAACGTCCTGGTCTAAAGATGGCCTAGGTTTACATCTGAAATGAAACATTAAGTATATACACAAAAAGAATGACTTCTAAAAGATGGCTCTCTACGTCACTTAGAAATAACAGGTATCTGTCTTTTGTGTATGGCTCAAGTTCTTATCAAGGGGATTACATGTATTTTCATTGGTTGTTTGCTTGCAGGAGGCTTGGCTTTTCTAGGGCTCACATTATGTCAGAGATGTCCACTGAGTATCGACTTCTCCTGAGTTCACTTCATGTCCTCTTAAAAGAGGATGTACTGATGTGCATGTTATTAAAGAAGGCCATCACATATAAAACCATCTGACACATTTATGTCACATTGCATGAGCAACTTGGCGGATTAGCCCCATCTCTCTGGTTCTTGCTGTTTTGTTTCCTGTATGTCCCCCAACAGGTGGTGGAGTAAAAGGTTTCCAGCTGTCCACTCTTGGCTCTGGACAGCACTTCTGCTCCTTTACAGCAGGGAGCACAGGATACATTGGAGGATGCTCCTTTTGCACTCCGATCTCTGCTTTGATGGGTCAAATCAAAACCAGTTCACATCAACCTGTGTATGGGTGAGACACAGATTTACAGAGAGCAAAGACGAGAAAAGCCAGGTCAGAGAGATCAACATAAACAGCGTCCTTGTTCTTCTGCACTCAGCTGTTGATGAAGTTCGGAGGTGCCGGATGTAATAAGTATTCATACTGTAGAGGTCTGGGTGTTCTGAAAAGATCCAACCTGTCCAGGTTAGGTTTTATAGTCTTACATGTTCAGCCTGCTATAGGGAAACCCAATTGGAGAAGAGTTAGCATGCTTTTTATTGTAGAACTTGCAGAGTTTACAGAAGCTTAGAGGATGTAGCTTTTTAGTCAGAGTAAGCAGGCTAACTACTGAGGCTAACTACTATTGCATCATTTTTATTAAAAGGTCAGTTATTACATGTGGTTAAATGATAAATCCATAAGCTATACATTGCTAGCAGTTCAAATGTTGTCAGCTGCTCTGCTGACTTGAAATCTTTGTTCACAATAATTATGATCATGAGAGAGTTGCAGGCTCTATATCAGGGGTGCTCAAGAGCTACCATCCTGTAACTTTTAGATGAATCTCTTTTCTAACACACCTGAATCGAACGGCTCAATCCCCTCATTTAGCTCAGCAGAGGCGTGGTAACAAGAGATTCATTTGATTCAGGTGTGTTAAAAATGGGGCGCATCCAAAAGTTGCAGGATAGTAGCTCTTAAGGACTGGACTTGAGCGCCCCTGCTCTATATCTATTCACCCGTGCTTCTTATTACTTCCTGCCCTTTGTTGACTTTTTGAGTTTTCATTTACATTTTAATTTATGTCATTCTGTTTACTTGGCTATTGTTTTGTTTTTATTCTGTGTCATTATAGTGGTTTTTAAGCAGTGTTGTGATTTTTGTGTTACTCTCTGTTGCCCCGTTGTGTCAGTTTCCTTCCCCCTTGGCTCCCTTCTAGTTACTTTTATCCACACCTGCTCCATATCAGCTCATTAGGCCATTTTTTGTTCTGTCCCCCATATATATACCTCTTGTGCAGTTCCTTATTGCTGGTTTCTTGTTGCGTTATTGCTTGCTCCCTATGTGTTCTTTCTCCTTGGTGTCTCCTGTTTTTTTTGTTTCTCATATTGTTCCTGGATTTTTGCCTCGGTTACCTCTGGAACTCATCTCTGCATTTGGGTCCTAAAACCCCCACACTACCTGACATCCCTGCATTTTCAACCTCCTTATAAACACAATATTCTAAAGTGTGTTGATTGTTATGACCATAAATGAAAATGATTTTGTGTCACATAGTTGAAGCTGATATATGAATTGATGTGATTCTGTTTTTGCGGCATGAATGCTTGTCTTCCTACCTGATCTGATTTGAAATTAGTGCAGAATAAAAAAAACATTTTGAGAAACTTTTTCAGCTCTTCTGCTGTTTAGGAGGCCACACAGAAGTAGATGTCTAAAGTTGAGGGATGTCATCCTTTGTGGGTTCAGATGAGTTATGCAGTTTATTGTTCATTTTAAACCAAAATGACTAAACTGACCAGTTTTTTGTAACCCAAAAGTGTTTTGATTCTTGGTTTGGTTTAGGTGGTTTTGTGGGGTTTTTCCATGTTTTTTATATTGCTTAAGACCACATGGTTTCTGAGCGGGATAGTTTGATTAATGATCAGAGAAATTACCCCAAATCTAGCAGAGCTGTTGAAGTTTTCCCTTCTGGCTTTCAAAGTTACACCTAAGAGGAATGCATCAGTTTTTCCTCTGTATCTTTGGAAACAATTTGAAGCTTCTGTTGACATATAGATATACCTCGTCATAGAACACCAGTTGGTCACTGAACTTCCATTTTTCCATTTTGAGCATAAACGAAATGTTGTTTTACCTGCATTGTTCAGTGAAGGTCCATGGGTTTGTCTGAAGAAAGTGTTTTTTTTACGTTTTTGTGTGTGAAATGTTTTGCCTTTATTTTCATATTATTTAATTAAATTCAAACCATTGTTGCCTATTACTTTTTGCTGTACCCATCAGTCTGAAAAGGCTGATAACAGTTTGAATTAAATAAGCATGTCTGCTAAAAGATTTTTTTAAGGCACTATTTTTTTTGTTCAATGTGTCTGTGGCTTTTGCACAACTCCGTCAGTGCCTCCCTTCCATTCTCAATTGTTGTCCAAATGAAAGCGATCTGACTTGCTGTGCCAGCACAGGGAGCGGCCTGCTCATTAAAAATGTTAATGTCTCCCGTTGGGGCTTTGATGCACGACCCAAGCGCACAAAAAAAGCCGTCCGAGGTTACAGAAGGTCTATGTAATCCTTTGTCCGTGTCCTGACACGGGGAGACACCCAGCTGAGGGCCCTGACAGTCACAATTAATCATGTCAGGGACGCCTCACTCAGGTCCATCATGTCCTGTTTTAATTAGTCAACACTGCAGACACACACAAAGGTCCACTGCATGCACAAACACACAACAAGGAGGCCAAAACACATATCCCCTTTCTTCTAAAAAGACTCATTTTCGGGGACCTTCTGTCTGCATTGCAGTTCTTGTCTAAGACATTGATGCTAGTAAGAAAAAGAGCTGATTCTGTGTCTTTTTGTCATGTAAAACAAATCATGCTGCAGGGAAAAGTTTAAGTTTGCCTTCAACATTTTAATTTAGGACTATTGGCTCATGAGTCTGTATAAACAAAAGCAGATGGTAATGCTACATTTAATGTTTTTTGGTAACTTGCTAATGCAAAACGTGTTGGAGCAAAGTCTGGGAAACCGAAATTGGTTTTATTATATATCGGTTTAAATGTAAGTACACCTGTTGTAACCCCCCGACTGACAGAGGTGTGGGGATATTGTGGGGTGTGTGGTCAGGATAAGGAACAGAAGTTACACAAATAGTCTGATTGAAGGCCTAATTGGATCAAAAATGATTCACAGAAACATGTCAGACTGAAGTCCGACTTGAAAGACGTTCGGATCTTTGGAGTAAAATTTCTGTTGCACATGTGTGCAACATCAGTGTGATGTTTTTACATGGTGGAGGATTTAGCACTAAATCTGTGCGGATGAACATGCTATGCTGCCCTCTACCCTTATAGCGAAGGAGCGTTAGTATAATGTGCTGCTGAGTCCTTAACCTAACTAAAATGTCCACCAAAAACAGCAGCATGGATACAAAGATGTGATGAAGGTCCATAACAGAAATCAACAAACATGACTGATGAATCGCAGAAAAAGAAATATAAGGGGCTGGAAAAAAGAAGTAGCAAAAGTTGAGGATGAGCCGATAAGAATGAGTTAGTTTACAAAACAGGCAGCTTTGTCCTTTACTGCTAAAGCATTTCTGGAAAACTAGATAGTTCTTCACATGTTCAAATTATTTGATCAGATCCAGTGCTTGGTAAATGTTTACACACATCTTGATTGGATCATTTCATTTGCTTTCCGTTTAAACAGAGATGTTGAATTTCCAATCAATCAAGGTTTATTGGGGTTTGGGGAACCATGTAGACGTACGTAATGACATTAATTTTGATGCAACTAAATGAATAGTGTATCTAAACAAAAATGCTGTGTTGGGAAATGGGTAATAAAATGCTCACCTGAGAAATTTGGTCGATGCTCGCAATTCCAACTCCTGACTGGTCTGAGTGAGCTGATTTGATGGTGTATTGAAGCTGGAATACTGCATAGACATTGTTATTTTTGCGGTTGCAACAGTCACCGTATGGGCTGGGCAGGAGAGGATAGAGTACAGGAGCATCCACAAGTGGGAAACTGGAAAACTGTCACCTTCAGGTCAGAGTTTTGAGGGAAGACAGATTTTCAATTCATCATCTGAAAATGGAAAGCATTGGTATTACTAAAGATCTACCAATATAGGGGTATTCCCCTAAACTGAAAGGTAGAGTATTCATTTCTGAGTTCTTCTACAATAGACCATCCAAGTGTCCCTCCAATGATTACTCTTTCATTATACCTTTTCCTTGCCATGCGGTTTCACTGAGATTTGTCTCGAACCGCCTGAGCCTTAGGTCATTTTCCCCCACATTGTGTGACGGTGTGCATGGGAAACAGCACTGAATATGGAAACATAATAGCAGCTTTCATCTAATAGAGGCTGCCTGCCTGCTGACACGACCTAACGGTATCAGTTTGGAATAAAAAAAGGAAGAACTGCCATCCTCTAAAAACATTTGGAGCACGAGCAAGAAAGTAGGGGAAACATTTGACTTTCAACAGTGTAGCATCTGGTCTCTACAGTTTTCTAACAGTGTGTGTTGGAAAAAAAAACAAAAAGAAAGAAAATGATGCAACTCAGTTGTAAACATCCCTGCGTTCCTGTATTTTTCATTTCAAATGTGCTACTAGTAACTATTAAAAATGACCAAATGCTTTCAAAAGGCCGTAGCATATGTTGTAGTGTTTTTAACATTTTAACGTAGAGTTAAACTGAATCACAAATCACAACACACTTCCCTTTTTATAGACATTCATTTGCACGTCATCTGTGCACCAAATGGTGGCTGGGTTATATTTGCAGTTTTCAAAGATCTACATGCTTTAAGTGACTGAAACTGTTATTCAGTTCATGCTGGCTGACGTAAAGCTTCCCCCAGGAGCTCTGTTTAAACTTTTGAATCTGTTGCACACACCAGAAGGCTTTACTCACAACAATACCTGAGCACTGTGTCACTTTTGGCTTTACTTTGTATATTTTTAGCTTCTCCAACCCTGAACACTTGACTGAAAGGTACTGTGAAGCCTTGTCGCCATACAGTGTACTGAGGAGCTGTTCTCTTCTCTGAAGCGGGTGTTCTTTTCTCTCAGTCCTGACAGCAGAACTGTGTCTGGGTGGGAGACAGATATCTCAGACTAAAATTCAGCTTTACTATGCCTAACAAAAATATTCCCATCTCTAACCTGATTATATATCATCAATATTTTTTTTTGATAAACCAAAACAGATTTATTTGAGGGAGGAAAACTATAAGCAGCTTTAAAAATTTTGAGCAAATTAAAAAACGTAACAAATGGTGCACATTTTGATTTGACCTTCTATACTATATTTCCAAAAGAAATCCAGTGCAACATCTTGGAGCAACTGCAAAACTTCAAAGATGGGAGAGTTCACCTGAACTGAAGAAGAAAGCAATAGGCTCTATGCACAGCTCCACTACTTCCTGAATTTAATGCAGCTCCTTTGTTTCCTGTCTTTCATGATTGGATGCACTGATTAATCCAGGTGTGTATGACCTAAGTAACTGGCCAGACACACCTGGATTAATCAGTTCGTCCAGTAATGAAAGACAGGAAACAAAGGAGCTGCATTAAATTCAGGAAGTAGTGGAGCTGTGCATAGAGCCCATTGGAGAAGCAGCCAAGTAGTCGTCTCTGGAGGAACCCCTAAGATCCTCAGCTCAGGTGGGAGAAGAAGTCCAAAGCAAAATGTCACACCTTCTTTTAGACATTAAACAAACTAATTCAGTTTGGAGAGCTGATCTTTAGTAACTCTGAAACTGGAGTAAAAATGTCTGGAACACAGAAACATCTGCAAGAACCTTAAATGACTAAATGGGATAAAGGGAAAGTTTTGGATTACATGCAAAACGCTTTATATGAAAAGAAAGATTACAATGGATAGCCCTCTCTACCAAGTGGAACATGGTAGCAGCTGTATCATCATGTGGGGTTGGGTTTTTCTTCCTGCAGCAACCAAGAAGCTATAATCGGAGTTGATTGATGAAGCGTAATGTAAGGGATCCATGAGTAAAGTTTCCATCTTGCATCAGGATAATGGTTGTAAACTTACAGTCAGAGCTGTAAGGTGGGGTTGCGTGTGTCAAGGGAAGGATATTTTAATCAAATAATAAGTTAGAACGTCATACACTAAAAACTTTACTGAAATAGATGCATAGATGCAGCACCTCTCTTTGTGTTTCTCAACCATATGAAATTTGCAATAGCAGACAGTGAAGTTTGTGGGTGTGGCATTACAAAATGTTAATAAGTTAAAGGGCTATGGATTCTGTTTATGGCAGCAGGTACCCGGCTGTATGAATGGGATTAGTTACTGGAAAGAAACACCAAGGTATTCTGTCTGGACAGGGCAATCCGTCACTTCTCTTCTTCCTTTCGTCTCCTTCCGCACCTTCTCTGGAGCCACATGTCAAGGGGAGGCAGGAATGCAGGGGAATGGAAACAACAACAGAGAATGTCCTTTTCCCTGGAGGTATTTGGAAGGGAAGGCTTATATTACTAAATGAACAGACACACACACACACACACACAACTCTTTGTAGTGAATCTACCTCTTGTCTCACCTTTGCCAGTTCTTGCTAACTGAAATGTGAGAGCACACCAGCTCCAGGGCTGTCCCTGTCTGGAGCTTTGCACAATTTCCATTTTTCTTTAATCTAACAATCCTTAGAGGAAATGCTACACTTTAAACATTGAAGATGGACGTTGGAGGTCAAATGGATATTTGTAGAAGACAAGCCCGTATCAGAATAACATGTAGACTAAAAACGAGAATTGTTGAGACCATTGTATTCATTTGTCTCTGAGATACCAAGGAAAGCTTTTTAGTCTGTCATTAAACACTCTGAAAAGCTGCACTATCATGTCCCCTTATCTGTGCATCTGCATGGTGCTAGACCTGTTTGACCAGGTAGGATAACTATCTCAAATTAGTCCCCATCTTTTCCTTCCACCATCTCCTATTATGAGCCAGCCCTTACTGAGTTTCAGCAATCCTCATTTCAACACTATTTTTTGTAGTTTATTTGATCCTTGTATTTGTTCTGAAGTTGTAAATATATCCTTTTTAAACATTTCTTTAAATCCTTTTGCTTTCCTGCAGACTATTTTCGAAACCCAGAGGGGCATGCTTAATCTATAAAAAAAGTTTTCTTTTAATCTTATTTTGACACTTAATATTGTTATATTTCCGTATACACCAGCGAAAGCTGGCTTACTACACCTAAATACATCCTAATCATATGTTGTGAGAACCCAACATGAAAATCTTGCAAAAGGTCTAATAATAAATGAAGTTTCTGCGCTTTTGAACTAAAGAAGAAAAATGCATCCATCCATGCATTTTCTGCTGCTAGACATAGGTGGCTTGTGCCTATCTCTAGCAGTCTATGGGAGAAAGGCGGGTAAGTCCTGGGCAAGTCAATGGACCACTGGCCAGACGCTAAGCTGAGAATCAAGCCTAGGAGCTTCTTGCTGCAAGGAAACAGTGGTATACACTGTGAAACCGTGCATCTTAGAAAAATACATATAAGTAATAACAAGTTTTGGAAGATAGTTTATGTCCTATGAGATCTTTTGGTTTTTTGAAAGTCTAAATTATGTTTCAGGATTAAATCAAGACTATGACGGACCAACCAAATTTAGTCAAAAAACCAACGTCTACATGAAGTCTGGTGTTTGGGGGAGAAAGATTTTTGCAAACATATTCTCTGAGTTACAAACACAGAAGTCTGGTTTTGCTTGTGGTTTCTTCTTATTAAGGCGGGCATTCACTGTGCAACAATTTTTTTCAATCGTTGCATTCAGCTACAGCTCACACTGTATGATGAAACCAAAGGGTTTCGTTGTACAGTGTGAGTTCAGAGCTCACGTGTATGTTCTCACACTGTGTGACCCGACGCTCTGATGCGATCTACCTGCACACACTGAACGTCTTAAAACCACGTCAGACTAAGCTCCGCAGTGAGATAGCGCTACTTGGACTGGTCTATCCGGAAGACAAACGAGTAGAAGAGCAATATGAAGCTCACTAGAGTAAAACACGTTGCCTTGGAAATTTATGCAATTTTTTTTGCTGAAAGCCCTAAAAAGAAAAGGCGACAATATATTTGGACAAAGACATGGCTAAGTAATCTTGGCTACTATGGTCTGTCAATTTTACAGAAAGAACTCCATTTTACCTACACCCCCATCATGCTTCTGTGTTTTCATCTGAGAGGAAGAAGAAGAAGAATTCTTGTTTGCCCATGCCCACTGAGCGATTTGCCCATGACAGCCGACTGAATTTCAAACATGTTTGATTTTCTCCCAACCTCACGATTCCTGATTGGGCGGTGTTCATGAGAGGCTAATCGCCCCTTGTACCCCTGTACACTGCACAATGCACGGTCAGGCTGAAAATTGGCCCCATCGAAAAATTCTTGCACAACTTGATAGTTGGCCCAGAAAGGGCAAAAAATCGTATAGTGTAAGCCCGGTTTTAGATGGAAGTTTTTCAACCCTGCTATTGCTGCATGCACGCTTGGTATAAGGAATTGCTGCATAATCAAAACCATAATGCAGGCGAAAGTCTCCTCTGACTTCATGCTCACCCAGAAGCAAATCCTGCAAAGTCGACGACTCAATGCAATCAGCCAAGTTTCCTACTATAGAAAACTTGTATTATTTTCTGGTTGATTTAAATGAGCTGTCTGTAAATTGCCTTGAGATGGCATGATTTGTAAATTGCTGCTATATGGAAAAACTGAATTGATTGGAATAGCAGTGGAACATTTCAGGACTTTAACAAAATTCTGTTCTCTGGAAAAAGATTCTGACGGAGGGTGTTCAGCCATTAATTTGGCACCTTAAACTCAGCCTCATGAAACTAAGTGACAACCTCTATGCCATCATCTGCCATATGATCTATTGTAACTATCTGGATAATTAAAACACAAAATCCCAAGAAATACAATAGATCTTAACAGCAGGGAAAGTATTCTGTCCAGTCTTGCCCAAATAACTTCATATTGCCTACATTCCTCATTCCTTATTAAATCCTATTCATCTTTGCATATCAGTAAACCTATTTCTCTATCTCTCCATTATCTTCACCTGCTTCCTGAATACTTGTTTTCAGTCAGCCTACCTGTGGTTCTGACCCCTGCCCTGCAAATGCTGACTTAAGGTGTTCATTTACCCTCCTCGCTTTGCTCCTTGTCTCCCTGCCAGGCACCCCTGATACGCACAAACACACACCTGCAGGAAACAATGGAGGCTTTATTCAGGGTGGGCACACCACTGATACGGCCGACTCTTTATCGGGGGCTGGGATCTGGACCTGGGCGGCTACCGTGCGTGCTCCACATTGCTCTAGAGATTTACCTAAAAGTGCTCCAGTCAGGGCAGCACATGCTACTTCACTTTTATCTTTTGGATTAGCAATGACCTCATCAAGTCATTTAGGGTATTATCCCCAAAATATTATAGGTTTGTCTTTATGTCTGTACTTTCCTAGAAAGAAATCTGAGGTGGAAAGTTTAGAGTCCTATTTGGTTTTATTTAGTATCTTGAAGCAGATGTTTAATTGATTTTTTTCCAGAGCACTGCTCTGCCTCAGATTAAACACTGCAGGAGCAACATCTCTGCTTGAATAAGCTGTTTGTTGGGAATATCCTCAGCTGCATGGATGAAATGGGCCAAAAGGAGGAGTGGAAAAAAAGCCAGCAAATGTATCTTTGAATTAAACCATTTCCTCTGAAGCCAAACCTGTAGTAATGGGATGAAGGACAACAGCCACCAATGTGAGGTCAAACAATGTTTAACTATACAAGCATCTGTTGTAATGGAAGAAGAAGCTAAAAAAAAAAAAGCAGGAAAACGTTCAGGTTTTAAATAAATAAACATCTAAACAAAGGAACGAGAGCCCTCTGGTTCATTAGGGTCATTCTGCATTAAAAAAATTCAAGGGAAGCTTTTCCATATTTGAGGTAAGAGGGAAATATAAAAAGAACACAAAGACGGCGGAAAGGGAAACATGCAAGTGGAAATGTTAAGATTCCATATATACATGTTTGGATGTTTTGGAGTGTTTTGTAACTATGGAACATGGTTGAAGTTGTGCATTATGAATTTGTTTGCAAAATGACCGCCTCAGACATCTGTTTCTTCCTGAAAGACAGCATATGTTCCATTTTATGCCTTGTATTCAACAGTTTGGAGAAAAATACACAGAAAAAAACAAAGTTCTGGACATTCTGTGGTATTTAGCTGCATACAGAGTTTTGCTAGTTTTTCTATCAAAGGTGTCGCTGAACGAGTTTAAATCTCTCTTTCCCTCTCATGTGCGTTTGTGTGTGTGTGTAAGCTTTGTTAAAAAAAATTATTATTATTTTTAAATTATAATAATCTGGAAGAATTGTTCTTTACTGATTGCATATTCTTTAAAACAGCATGTAGGCTTATAAAATCTAAATATTGTGCCTTCGAGTCAATATTCTAAAAAATTTCAGGTGCAAACTCTGTCTGCATGTGATTTGGAGATTAACTGTAAATACATATATGTTACTTTAACAAAACACCAGTGCTAGTGGAATCTCAACTCCCCATACCTGTTGTCGGTGTGTTACATATGATTTAATGTGTGTATTGCTTGAAAAGCTCTATAACATCAATAACTCGTAAAGCACTCAGAGAACGCCGACCTCCACCATGTAGCTAATCTCTAACATTATCTAAAACTCGAACATGATCTGGATTATTACCAAATTTTAATGAATTGTTCCTTGGCATGGGGTGCACCTTTGGTTACTATTTCCTTAAAATCCTTTTATAGTATAAATTAGGCACAGTGTGTGTCTGCAGCCTCTGGTGTTTGCTCTGCTCTCAACTTCTTCATTTACTCTATGCCCTGCTTTCTTGTGTCATCAGCAGATTGAGGTTTGATGCTGAAGCTGTCACTGCTGCCACTCGCTGGTTTAGGAAGGAACTGCTTGTTCCAGCAAATAATGTTAAAGAATCCTTTAAAATATTCCTGCATCTGGATTATAATGTGTATCATCACCAAAATGTAATGGATTGTTCCTTAGACTGAGATGCACATTTGGTACAGAATTCATAAAAAATCTGCTCATAATTTTCTAAGTAAGCCTGCACACAGACAGACAGAAGGAAAAAACAATGCACAAACTTGACTAAAAACCTATCCTTCTTGGCAGAGGTAATGATGTTTAAAGAAAAAAAAAGACTAGGCTGGCCGAGCACTTTCTCGTCTGTGTCAGTTGAGCTGCTGTGTCTTCCCCTGACATCAGATTATGTCAGGGGAAGCGTCAAACAGAGCAGCCGAAGCACTGGTCAAAGCAAAAAACATCTTCTGAGGCATCTTTTCTTTAATTTTTTTCTGTGCATGATTCATTTAAAACACAATAAACTTGTTTTACACAATTAATTATTAATGAGTCCTATCACATGGCAAAAATGATCCAAAATTGAGCAAAACCATTTTTTTTTACAAGTGTATTGCTGCTTAATCTGAGTAGGTAAATGAAATGATCTGCCAACGGGTCAAGTGTTTTTACCCCTGAAATAAGATAATTAGATATTTTACACTTGAAATAAGACTGCAGCATGTTTTTTTTTTTTTTTTTTACCCCTGCAAAGCGCTTCACCTGCTCATTTCAAGAAAAAATTCACTTATTTTAAGAAAAAATGTCTTGCTTAGATTTCAGTTTCTTTGCAGTGACTATGCTAGCACTAGCTTTTTAATAGAACATTCTCAGCTGGAGATGTAGTGTGTTATTTCATTAATCTAAACAAACTGATGAATCCAATATTTTTATATAGTGTCAGATTAGAATCACTAAATCAAAAGAGACTCGAATGAGAATCTAAGGGAAAGAAATACCGAATTTGAAACTCAGCCTTGTTCTCTTAATAAAACATTTCATTGTTATGTTGGTGTAATTAAAAAAAAAGATCAACAAAGAAGTACTTAAAGGATTTTGTCTATGTGTAGGATTTAGTACGTTTTCTTGAACTGAGAGATAGCAAGCTAAAGAGCACATATTGGCATCACACAATAGCTGTAAAAATCCAAAGTAAGCCAAACAAACTTCATTGCCCCCCTACTGCCCTGTTCTCCCCTCTGATCTAGCTGCTCTTTCATCCTCCTCTTGTAAGACAGCCTCTTCTTCTCTCTCCATCTTCCCAGTTCTCAGTCCTTTTCATCTCTTGGCAACGAGGCATCAGTGGTCCAAGCGCAGAGGGAGACATACGGAGAGACCAGCAGACAGAGAGAGATAGTGAGCTGCTCTTGAAACTTTTGAGTCAACTATGCAAAGAATGCAGGTGCCTGCTGAGAGGACAACAAAGTGTGGACCTCCATAGAAGAGCAGTGTGGGCAAACAGCACGTCGGTGTGAGGAAACTAAATCCTCTGTTTTATCTCTTTTCAACTGCTTCTCATGTGGGCAAGTTCTTCTAGAGTTATGAAAGATTGCTTTCCTTCTGAGGTTGCAAGATGATATGATAAAACGTCTCAAGTTGCAAAAAACAACAACAGCGCATTCATTACAGTCGGAGCTGAAAATAAACACAGTGTTTGAAAGATACAGAGGCAAATGTGCTACAGGTAAACAAATAAATAGTTCGCCAAATAAATATCATTAAATATGCAAAGATTATGTGACCCCAATCCTAATATTTAGATGCTTGGTTCTGTTGAGGGATGTTAAATTAGAAATAGCTTTAAAGTTCAGGTGAAAAGTTGTCTATATCATTGTTACTGATTGCAGCTACACTAAAGTGTTTCTTTTTATTTTAGAAGCAGCTGGAGAGAGCCCAAGCATGCACAGGGAGAACATGCAAACTTGCAAACTTCATGCAGAAAGATCCCAGGTTGAGAATAGAACCCATAACCTTCTTGCTGTAAGCCAGCTGAGCTACCCACTGCTCCACTGAGCAGCCTGGGCAACGGTTGATCATGTAGGGGTTTGTCCTGTAACTGGAGGTTTGCCAGTTCAAGCCTCTGTCCGTCTCAGTCATTGTGTCCTAAGACAAGACATTCCCTCTGCCTTTCTTGCTGTTGGTGGTCAGAGGACCCAATGGCGACTTACTTCTGTCAGTTGTAGTTCTAGTCCATCAGCTTCTGACTGAATGAAAGGCAAAGCACTTTAGAGTCCCTTGGCTTGTAAAAGCCCTATTTAAGTACAGTCCATTTACCATTTACTTCCTCGGCGCTTATCCATTCCAAAGACAGCTACTGAAAAGATTACTGAAAAATGTATTTTTGAATTTACTTAATTTAATAGATGACATTATTTGCACAACAGTTATTTACTTTGGCAGAGACAAATCAGTCAATTTACTTCAACACAACTTAGTTACTTGTCCTCCAACACTGTTCCAACTAAAACAGAAGAGAGAGGTTTTAGCAAATAAGTACATTAGGTGCAGAATGTATTCAGACCCCTTTAAAATTTTCACTCTTTAATTGCAGCCATTTGCTAAGATTAATAAACATAATTTTATTTCTCATTAATTTACACTAAGCACCCCATCTGGACAGAAAAAACAAAAATGTAGAACATTTTGCAAATTTATTAAAAAAGAGAACCTGAAATATCTCAAGTTGTTATAAGTATTCAGTAGCCTGACGTAGTCCGACTCAATTCTAATCAGAATATGAGTCTGATGCTGCTCCATAGAGCTGTGATTATGGGGCGTGTTTCGAACGAACCAGGAAAAAAAATGCCTCTGCACTCAATTGGATAGACCTACAACCAATAAGAGCAACAGAGTGCGTGACGTATGTTAAGCGACGCATAGTTGTTGTCAACAAAAATCAAAGCGTGCAGTTGCACGCCTAGAATAAGAAGATGAGCCTTGATCGCGTTTCTCTGTTCCTCTTTTAAAATTAATTTGCTGTCGATATCTTCTAGAACAGACCTTAAAGCAGAATCTACACACCTCAACTCTCCAGCGGCAGCCATTGTTGTTGTCACCCAAGCGCGCGTGGTTGATTACGTTACTGTTGATCATCTGTCCATCATCGTATAAAGCCCGCCCTGACAATTTGATTGGCCCTCCAGATATTGTGCGACCATACCCGCGCTACTATTGAGCAATGCCAGACCGAACTTCCCGACCTCAAACGTTGTGGGCGGGACTAAGTTCGGAATGGCACCCAGGCTAAGTATTCAGACCCCTTTCTCAGTATTGAGTAGAAGCACCCTTTTGAGCTAGTACAGCCATAAGTTTTCTTCGGAATGATGCAACAAGTTTTTTTACAACTGGAATTGGGGATCCTCTGCCATTCTTCCCTGCAGATCCTCTCCAGTTCTGTCCGGACTGCCATTTTCAGGTCTCTCAAGAGATACTCAATTGGGTTCATCTCATGATAAATAAAATTAAGTTTTTTGATTTTAGCAAATGGCTTTTCCTTCAGTCGCATTCACTGTGTTTTGCAAAATCCAAAAATTACATCAAATAACTAAAAACTTTTTAGCGAGTTTGAGGAATTGTTTTTAGTTTTTTCAAAGCTTTTCAGATGCGAGATTTCAAAATGTGCTCTAGAAAAGGTGATGGAAACGGATCTTGTGAGCAGTATGCCTAGGGGGTTTGTGGCATACTTTTTTAAAGAAAACTTTTTAGATTTTTTAAAAGTGAATGTGTTTGGAATTTTGAAACTAATCTCTAAGTTTTATCATTTATGCAGTATATATTTTCAATGGTCTCATACCTCATTTCCTGCAGGTCGGAGTTTTACATGAACGTTTTCAAATAACCACCAGAGAAAAGCTAACAAAAAACAAGGACTTTAGTTCAATTGTTGAGCTGTACAACAAAGAAAAGGTTAGAAGAATGAAGAGTAAATAATCCCTGCTGTGACCTTCACCATTTTTGAGTTTAGTTTTTGGTTAGCTTAATCATAGGAACACAAATAATGCTTGACCATTTAGAATGTGTTTTACAAGATAACACTGTAATGTTGTGTGGAAATTTCATGACACTAATTTGGATTTTCTGCAGAATATATAGAAAGTTAATTTGTATTTATGATTAAATCTCAAATGTGAGACCTTTAATATTAAGGGATAGAAATTGAAATTTTAACTCCTTGATCATATTTAAATGTTCATCTCATTCAGCGATCGCCTTCTTAGCATTTAAATTTCTTTCATCCCCATTATTCCCTCTATCCTTTTAAGCACCAAGAAAGAAGACACCCGATCAGAGAAGAAAATGCTCAAAGAGAAGAGTTAAAACTGAGCTACGGACTGTGACTGATTTAGGCTGAGTAAAAGAGACAAAAATACCAGAGAACACTTGAACACATAAAAGAATATTGTTCAGTGGTGTTTTAAGTCGCTGTATGGTCAGAGACGGAGTATCAGATAAGTGCATGTGTGTCTGCAGAAGCCCATCTGCCTGCTGGAGTCATGGGACCCTCCGGGCCTCATAGCCAACGGCTGATGTGATTTAGTGATCCAGGTCAGAGGTCAAGAGCCTCCAGTCTCCATCTGTGTCTAAAGAAAAGGCCATCAGGAAGGGATTAGGTCGGAGTCAATTATCCTGAGTACAAATAAATGCACAAGTTTACTGGTTTTTACCAGCCTACAGATGTACAAAAACACCATGAGTATCAACATTTTGTGCTACTTGGTATACGAGCTGATGAAAGTAAGAGGTCTCCCTTTAAATTTGTAGTATATTAAACAAATTATGAACTTTAAAGACAGAATAATGTTTCCGCTTCAAACTAGTTTACCTAGTTTTGCATGCTATTGCTATGTCCAGAGATTAGGCCTTCTATATTTGGTGACACAATGATAAGCTTATAAAAGGTAATGTCTTCTGACTCTTGACTTGCCTGAAGGGTTATTTTTTGCCTTCTTAAAAATGAAGTCCCTCAAATCACGTTGTCTTTGCCGCTTGGCCGTTCAGAATGGCGCAGGTGGCGCCACTGAGGTCAAAAATGAAATTGAATGTGCCCTCTGGGCCACCGTAATTTTGTTAGGCTACTCGTATGCACACAGCCTGCCAAATGTTGAAAGGGCAATATTATTGCCATTATTGTTGTAATAGCAGAAATTTACACATTCAGTAATAAAATGTCACAGGGGATGGTCATTTAAGAAGGGGGATGATTTTTAGGATTTTCAACTCGTGTATTGGCTGCAGCAGGTACCTAGGTTTTATTTATAAGGAGCAGTTTGGCAGAGAATCAGGCTGCAACTGGTAGAGATAAGCGTGTTTGATGAAACATGGCAGGAGCCAATCCCAGACAGCCCTCTGAGAGAACCTCCAGAGGGAGCAGGGTAATAGGGAAAAAGTTCCCTTAAGTGACTCAAAGGAAATACAGACTTTTTCACTGGAGAAGGAGGAGAACAACTAGACGAACGGGTAAAAATGTTTATGTATTAGAGTTGAAAAACTTCTTCGCTGTGAAGAAATCCACATGTAGAGGTTTGTTCGTCTGCCTGAAGGATCTGATGCATGTCTTCTTATTCTTTGGTGTTGTGATGGAGTGACGAAGTCGAGCTCATCTCAACCTACAAAGAGTTTGTAGCTGAATATGCATACAAGTCATATATGTGCATTTTTTTTTATGTTAATTCATCATTTGGGTAAAGTGTGACATCTCAAAGTTTCAGAAGCCTTTAAGTTTGTGAGGAGAGCATAAAAAGTGACTCCGACTGAAGCTTCCTATAGACTAACTCATTTCTGGACCGTCTAAGTGCCTTTCATGGAAATAGGCCGTCCTGAGATTGCAACACAACTTTAATCTTCAAACGCAGCCTTATCCGGCTCTACCAAGCTTTTCTCAGCTCTCTTATCTTCTTACGTGCTTTGTTGTTGAAGTGGATTTCTATATATTCTCGCTTTCTTTGTCAGCATATATAAACAAACCCGAAGCCTGCACAGAAAAAGACCGTCCTCTTCCTCTGAAAGTCCGATAAAGACCCATTTCTTTCCTCTCCCACATTTTAGAAAGAAGTTTGCCGGCTCCTTTCAGTTAAGTATCATAAAATCTAGGAGTAAAACTACGCTGAGCACAGCAACAGAACAGTATAAAAGGGTTACTAATTCAAATGTAGCTTAAACACAGAAGGAAGCTACAAAGACTTCTTAACGAGCAGATCACTGGGGTTTCAAGCTATGTGGGAATACTATTGTTAGGAAAAAAGGTAGAAAAAGGGAGCAGCTGTAGTTTTTCCTATTGGGATCTCTGAAATAGTCAGTGCCCTAGTTTATTTTTACATTGCTGTTCAATTTTTAAATAGAATGACATTTATAATAAAGGCATCATCCTTCATATCAGGTGGTTCCTAGACAATAGATCAATAAGAGTAGAACAGGGGCTATATAGAGTTAAGTATTAAAGTGTAAAGGTTGGTGGAGCCAGGTGAGAATGATTAACTTGATGTAGCTGTCTGGTGTACGCTGTGCGATTTTTTTCAATCGTTGCACGCATCTGCTACTTGCACAGTATGACTAAACGCAGGGTTTAATCATACAGTGTGAGCAGCAGCTCACGATTTATGTTCAGCCCGACACTCTGATGCGATCTACCTGCTCACACTGTGCGACTAAAAACTGCGTTGGACTCAGCTCTGCAGTGAGATGGAGCTGCTCTGTAGCTCCCTATCCTGAAGCCAAACAAATAGAAGAGGGATAATAAGCTCACTATAGTGAACCGTGCTGCCTTGGCAATTTGTGCAATTTTGTGCTGAGGGTCCTAGAGAGAAAGGGCGGCAACATATTTGGAAAAAGAACGTGGCTGAGCAGGCGTGGCTGCTGGGGTCCGTCAATTTTGCAGACGGAGCTGCATTTCACTCATTGCTTCCCCGCCATGCTGCTGTGTTTACATCTGAGAGGAAGAGTAAAACGAAGAATCCGTGTTTGAGCATGCACCCTGAGCGATTTGCCCACTACGGTCGGGAGAAAATCGTTGAATGAGAGCATCAGGCCGAACCTAAGTCGTGAGCTGAAAATCAACAGTGTACGCCGGGCTTTTGATATTCTCCCGACCTCACGGTTCTTGATCAAGAGGTGTTCGTGAGAGGCTGATTGCCGCTCATAAACCCCTATACACTACACGACTCACGACGCACGATCAGGCTGAAAGTCGGGCAGAGCGAAAGATTCTCCCATGACTGGAAATTCGCCCCGAAAATCGCACAGTGTGCGCCTGGCTTTCGGGGGTATGACTGCAGCGGCTAAGGGAAAACTAGAAGACACAGGGAACAGAAAAAAGTAACCATACATGGGTAGAACTGGTTTTCACTTATACTGCATAATAAAGGTTCCTAAAACCCTAAATCATCTTACATTTTACTCTTTTCAGTGTAGGCTCAAAACAGATTGGATTTGATTAGCACCAGCCTTCAAAATGTTGAATTTCAGATGATCAAATTATTTCTGGACTTCTTTTAAGAAAAATTTTAAAAAACAAACCCATATTGTGCTTGTATTATACTCAAATTGTCAGTATCCGCTAATCTTATACAACGCTTGTCATCTGGGTTTTATTGCTGCTGTTTTTTGCTGTCCTTTTGGTCTTTATTTTTGGTGTTGGTTACATTCTCTCAGGTTTATTCAGATTTCACCCTTTTTGGTTGTAGATCCTTTTAACTCCCCCATCTTCCTCTGTTTTAATACCACATTGCCTTTTTAATCTTTTTTATTTGCTGCGATATATAACCTTTCATTTACTCATTGTTTTTTTTGTTTTTTTTACCTGATCCTTTGCCTCATGCCTAACTTTCCTTTGATTTTCTGCCTGCTTTCTGTCTCGTCCCCTCAAGTGTTTTGTTTTCTATGTTTCGCATCTTATCATTTCCTTTGATGCTTCCACTGCTCTATCTGCCCTGCGATTCTTCACACAACCTTGAAACCATGACATATTGCATTTAACACAAAGTAAATCAAAAAGTGCAGAGGCAGTATGATGCTGAGGGGAGGCTTTTCTTCAGCAGGAATAAATAAACCTGCCAGAATAATTGGAAAGGAGTTAAATATAGATCAAGCCACCTGTTACAGAGTGTAAAATGTAGAAGTGTTTGTAAGAAAAGTAGACTCAAAAGGATTCAGGTACGTTGAACAAAGCTCAGGTTACTCTTTTATTTATTTTTTCTCCCTCTCCCGTTCACCTCCACTCTTCTTCTTCTTCCCACCCAAACTCTCTATTGCACTTAAGGCCCCACTCATGGACAACATGTGCTATTGCACTAGATATCTCTACATTAAACCCTTTAAACTGGAGCGGAGAGTCACCTTCAGCAGTATGTAGATTTAAAACATGCAGCATCCAACTTTGATGAGTGAGTAAAGATTACAGTTCATTCATGTTTTAGGATGGTCCAGTCAGTGTAGCTTTGAAAACAGAGAAACATTCATTAAGAATGAGCTTAAGTCATTTAGGAAACAATGGCTGATGTTACATGAAAGACTTGCAGTTGTTGTTGGAAGGTTGTTCTACTAAATATTGACTAAAAGGAATACAAATGCTCTCCTACATTTTAATAGGTATCAGCAACCATCTAATCTTTTCTTTCATTATACAATCAAATGCTCCTTTGTGTTGATCTATCACTTAAAAATTCAATTTAATTTGGGATTAGTCATAACATGACAAAATGTAGACAAGTTGAAGGGGTATTAACACTATTGCAATGCACTGTACTCCGCAACATAAAAAATTGAGATGGAAATGGGTGGAAAATAAAAAATAAAAAGGCGCTGACTGTGAGAGTGTTGCTTCAAAAATAAAACAGGGATGAAAATAAAAGGAGGGAAGCAGTGAAAAGATGAAAAAAAGGCTGAAGCAGAAAAGGAAATGTTGAAAGAGAGCAAAGCAAATGATAAACAAACACGGGGAGGGAGAGGGAGACGAAAGTGTTGTTCCTCCATCTCAGCAGAGCAGCGGGAGTCTAGTGGAGCTTTGAACTTGGCCCCCATTAGAGGCCTGATGACGGTTTGAAGTGAACGGTTGAAACGAGTCGGAGCATTTTAGATGTTAATTTGTTTTTGTTGCGTGAGGGCGTGTGGGTTGTGTGCGGGCGTGCGCCGGCGTGGGTGTGTTCTCTCATCCTTCTCACGGCTTCGTTCACAGTCACACCCAATTTAACACAGCAGGATAAAAATGCTTTTCTTTGGCTTTGTTGTTTTTCTTCCGTTTCTCCTTCATCTTGTTTCCTCTTTCTTTTCTGCATCTCAGGAAGGAAGATGGCAATTTATGGCTGTTACGGCAAAAACCTGTGTTGGATTTATATGTTTTATTCACCACAAAAGGGATTCTGCTGAGATGCTATCATCATGTGTCACAGTCTTGATCTGACATTTCTTTAATCCCATCT
Source organism: Cyprinodon tularosa (assembly GCF_016077235.1). Classification (NCBI taxonomy): domain Eukaryota; kingdom Metazoa; phylum Chordata; class Actinopteri; order Cyprinodontiformes; family Cyprinodontidae; genus Cyprinodon; species Cyprinodon tularosa. Next base: position 934,851 of record NW_024039363.1, read on the forward strand.
TCCTGTTGTCTCATTTATCACTTTAATCTGCTCTGATGTAGACTCATCTGTCATGTAAAAAAGTGTTAGTCAGCACTCAAGACATGACGTTTGGCTTTTCTTTCTGCCCCTTAATCATAACTTAATGATACTCTCTTATGTTCAAAGACTTCAGAAGCATTTGTTTAAACGTTGGTGTGATAATACAATTTATGATAAAATGATTTAACCTTTTTAAAAGTAAAACACTGCTAATTTTAAGAAACAAAGCAAAGACCTTATAAATATTTACATACAGACTTAGTTTCAAATTTCAGAGGAAACATGCAAATGTGTCATGTGGTTAGCGGATTGTTGAATGAAAGAGATTTTTTTTTTCTATCAAAAGTGTCACTCATGTTCAATCCCTTTTCAGATTGAAAGGTGTAGGAGCTATTTCTCCATTTTTAGTTACATCTTAGAATTTGGATTATTTAGTTTGATTTGTTATTTAGAATAAGATTTGTTTAGTGATTCAGTGAATTACTTAATTATTTTTAGCTTAGGATGTGGGTGTTTCACAGTATAAAGAGGGAGGTCTTAGGTAGCTCATTATGCACATGGTTGGTCATATGTTGTTTTTTTTTTTTACCAGTTCTCAGTTTCCAGTTCTCAATTCTTTTCAGTCACAGTGTCAGTCAATTAAAGAACAGGTGCAGGAATTAGAGTGAGAGCAATAGAAGAAACCTGTGAAGCCTGTAATCTGTTTGTCTGAGCGGAGAAACAAAGCAAGCAAAGAACTGGATTTTGACCCTTTTTGATCTTTTTGGACTGCATAAGCATGGTGCAGCAGGGGGCTATTTGAGTTGAATTCACCTTTTGCTTTGATCACATCTTAAGGTTTTTGAATTTTGAATTTTATGGTTTTGTACAAATAGTCACTTCAAATGGTATTGATTGAATAAAAAAAGTTTAATCTGGATCTACCAGGGGTAAGTTTGGGCTTAACTGTTAGCAAATAGACTGAAAACTGGTCCTATATTGGATTATAAGCAATGTGAATAATAGCCCAGAATAATGACCTCTACTGGTATGACAAACGGAAACTCAGACCAATATGAACGACAAGCTGATTTTATTGATTTCTCTTTTTTTTATTTATAGTAAATCCATTTTAAGCTGACTGGGTACCAAGTCTAAAGGCCATATGGTCTAATTTTGGAGTGACAAAAGAACAGGCCTGATCTCTGAGCTTCAGTCTAGTTTTACCTATGATCAACAGAAACTGCTCAGATGACCTAAGAGCCCTTGGAGAAACATTAGATGGAAGTATATCAGAAGACAGGTTCAAGCCCACCAAGACATTTAAAAGAGAGAATGATTAAAATAATTAAAAAAAAGAAGACCTGGCTGATCACAGCATAATGTGAGTAACCAATGTGACGGAATGGACCTTAAACCTGAATGGGTGGGTGCCAAGATCTTTAATCTGTCACCTGGAAATCTGACTTTTATATGGTAAATGGCCTGAACTTATATAGCGCTTTGGTCAAGTCAGGAGACTTTTATCTCCTGATAAAAGTCAGGAGACTTGACCAAAGCGCTTTACACTACATTCAGTCATTCACGCACACACTCACACACTGATGGTGGCAAGCTATATTGTGGCCACAGCCACCCTGGGGCTCACTGACAGAAGCGAGGCTGCCGTACACTGGCGCCACCGGGCCCTCTGACCACTATCAGTAGACAATGCAGGTGTAGTGTCTTGAGGACACAACGACACTGAAAGTCGGAGCCGGGGGTTGAACCGTCAATCCTTTGATTTCAGGGCAAACTCCTACATCCATCGCCACTGTATGTTTAATTGTTTGTTTTAATTTTGGGCCAAAGAAGGTGCACTGTCCACAAAGCGTGGTTTTGGTCCTGGTCGTTGACGAGCGTCATTTATTCATGGTGCTAACATTAGCCAAGACTTGGTATCCCTACACTCTTCTCCGTTCTACCAAATGGGATGATTCCAACGACCAGGACTCGGTTGCAGTCAGTCGGTAATTTGTTGCTGCCAGTGTAACTGGTTACCTATTATGCAAGAGAGAAACAATGGTAAAAAACCATGGAAATACTAATGTTGGAACGCTACATCCATGTTAAGGTGCATATACCCAAGTTGAATTCTCATGTATGAGGTATAAAAAGGGGTCCAAAAAAAGATCCATTATTTTTTTCTTGTAAAACCTACTAAACAGGAATTTTAAGATAATTCAGAAGGATTTTATATGTAATATAACAAGTTATTACCCCTTTAACATATGGATCTAGATCGCTAAGGTTTAAGGTGTAATGAATTACTGTTTCTGATGTCAAACATGCAGAACAAAAGGTCTCAGAGCTTTATTTGCCTCAGCCTGCTAACACATTTTAAACATTTTCAGAATTAAATGTTTCCTGTCAAATCAGGGTATTGGAAAACTGCAGCATGCTTTTATTTTAAATCTATTGGATTATTCCAGCAGTTCTTTTACAGCTCTTTAACAGATAAAAGACAGAAAAAAATCAGACAGTCCAGACCAACAGCACAAGTATTTATCACACGACACCAGCTCTTAAATCTTGTTAATGGTCTAGAAGGTACTGAGTGGTCTACATTTCAGAGCTGTTTGTCAGGTTTGTACCATGTAGACTATATAGGTCACCAGAGACCAGTTTATGTGAGAATAAACAAGCTAGTTTCTGTATATATTTTAGTTTACTGCAGCTTACCAATAAAGTGTTTTTTACTTTACTGTTGGGGTGTTTTTGTTGAACTCACAACAGATTTAATCAAATGTGTTTGGCCAAGACAGACAGCAAATAAGACAAGGTCAGCTGACTTTTCTTTCCACCCTCTTCGACCTTTGCCCCCTGGTCGTATCTCACACCAGCTCAGTGGCAGACGGTCGGTTCAAAGAGCCAGTCTGGCTCCACAACCTCCGGGTCTGACTCCAAGCTTTCTTGTCCCCAAGCCTCCCCCAGCAAGGATGACAGAATCTGAGGGGGATGAAGCTCAAGTGTGAGCTGGGGTTAAAGTCTGGATGGGTCTGGTTGTGTTAACACCAAGCATCTGTGATCCAGAGACACATGAAAGGGGAAATGACTGTGGCGCTGCTGGTCCATTAATGGTATGCTGTTGAATCCCCCCCCCCTCAGTCCACACACACTCAGTGACGCCAGATTTATGTATTTATGCATTGCTGCGGCAGAGCTCAAAGGCTTGGTCTGCAGATGGTGAGTGATGGGTCGCTGAGGGGCAAGGAGACATGCTAAAGGTGTCAGCAGAGACTGAAAGACAGGAGAAAGAATTAGGCTGGAGACATCTGGTAAGCGAAGATGCTGATTCATAAGCTAGTGCTTCAAGGTTGTCACCGCTATAAATGGTTTTAGTTTTTTTTTTTTTCTGAGTTGTTAATGAGCGACTGAAATTTATACACACTGCAAACCGATTACTTTTACGTATTTGTCATTTATTCTACACTTATAATGCTAATTGATTCCTCTTAGGAATCTTTTTTGTTTAGAAATTTAAACAAATTAATGCTACAATATGCTACCGAAACATTTCCAACAATAGTTTTTGTCATGATCTGCTGTGGTAGCTGGTCTTAATTACTCATGCCTTTCACCTGCTTAACTCTTTCCAACTCCTAATTATCATTCATCTCATCCACCTACCAGTTGCCCTTATATTGGGCTCAGTTCTAGCTATCATGGCCAGATCATTAGATGTTGTTTTGTGTTTGTCTGTCTGTTCAGTTTATGCCACGGTTCATGTCCTGGATCCTGGCGGCCAGTGTAAAGTAGGTTTAGTGTCTGTCTCCTCTCCTAACCGTCCACTCAAGGTTTTTGGCTCTATATGTGGGGAGGTTCAGTTTTTATCCCAGTAAGCCTGGCTCCAAGGAGGAGACCAGTTTAAAGGTCCTGCTGAAGTTCTGGTTACACGTCCTGTCTCTGCTACCCGCTTCCACTGAGCCTGCCGTCTGCACCTGATCCTGTCTGCTCCTGTGTGTGTCCGCCTGGTCACGCTTCCAGACTCTGAACCTGCCTGGGAGCTCAAGGATGCCTGGAAGCCTGGATCCTGCCTGTTCTGTCTGTCCCTGCCTGTTCTGAATCGCTGTCCAGGATCGGCTTCCTGCAAGTTCTCTGGGACTGCTGCACTCGGGACCAGTGATGGGACTAACGTTGAAAGTAATGGAGTTACTAACGCCGTTACCTTGTTTTAGTAACGAGTAATCTAACTAATTATTTTGACTGTAACTATAACGCAGTTACCATTGCAGACACCCCGTTACTGCACGTTACTCAGGTCGCACATACAACCTTTTTTCATGATAGGACTCATGTGCGCCTTGTCGTGAGAGAGGGGAGAGTGAGATTGCCTGATGTATAGTGAGATTCCGTCTGTCAGTTGGGAAGGTGGGTGTTTCCGCTGGCGGGTGTTAACGTACAGCACACACAGAGAGATGGAGAGTGAGGATGACTCCAGCAGCAAAACAGCGTTTTCCAGATGGAAATACCGGTGTTACGTCGGACTGCGTTTCCCCATCACATACGGTTTCCCCTGCATCTCCGCACAGCGCAGGCGGCACGAGTCACCGTGCAAGCGACAGGAAACGCGCATGCTTGCTAAAGGTGCGCAACAGTCGCCCTGTGCTCGCACCACAGGACAACTATGGAGAGCGTGAACGATCAAATGATAGCCTATATGGATGGATGGATGGATGGATGGATGGATGGATGGATGGATGGATGGATGGATGGATGGATACTCTGCCTTTTCAACCTACTGTATTTTTTATTTTAAACATTATTTGATGGCCTTTGTGGCAGGGATGGAGATCCATATTTTATGTCACACACAGAGTATACATCTAGATAGATAGATGGATAGATAGATAGATAGATAGATAGATAGATAGATAGATAGATAGATAGATAGATAGATAGATAGATAGATAGATAGATAGATAGATAGATAGATAGATAGATAGATAGATAGATAGATAGATAGATAGATAGATAGATAGATAGATAGATGTTGCAGTATCTATAACAACCCAAAGACACAGGATTTCAGAATTAGACATCCCCAGTTATTAATTTCATATACTCACCAGATCTGAACGCCCTGTTAAAAGACTTCACATGGCGTTCCCCCCTGATGTAATTTACGTTGAGTTGCAATAAATGCAAAACTCTCTGCAGGTTCTTGTCTTTGTCGTCCGCTCTATTCAGCTGGCTTTGGAAACACACGGCGAGAAGGTGGGGGCTGGGTGGTGAGGGTTACGGGGGCGAGAAACGCAAAAGTAACGCAATAGTTACTTTTACTAGTAACTAGTTACTTTTATTGTGGAGTAACTCAGTTAGTAACTCAGTTACTTTTTGGGAGAAGTAACTAGTAACTATAACTAATTACTTTTTCAAAGTAACGTGCCCAACACTGCTCGGGATCCTCAGTGACGCATGCCGCGTCTGTCTTCAGTCCGGTGGCTGGATTGCACCCCTTTCCAGGGAGATGGACTGGACTCTTGAACCAGGTAAGTGACCCACTGAACTTATCATCTTCTGTCAGATGATTGTGGTCACTTACCTGTGTGCCCCCCACCTCCCCCCCGCAGCATCCGCGAGCCACAGATCCTAGCAGCTCCACTTTAGTTTTTTTTCCTTTAATAAACACTGTGAACTTTCCTACTGAGTGTCTTACCTTGAATACTGGGTCCATCTGTCCCTGTTTTATGACAGTTTCAACTCTTTAAAAATCGGGATCATCATCTTAAACTTTTTGATCTCTACAAATGTATCGCAACATACTGTCATGGTTTTGGTTCTCTTTAAGTTTTCTTTTTGAGTTTTAATTGTTGTGGTGTTCTATTTGTTTTTGGTTGTATTTGAGTTCTTATGTATTTCTTGTTTACCCTCTGTTGCCCACTTGTGTCTCCTTCTCCTAGCTCCCTTCTAGATTCCTCTGTCTACACCTGCTCCCAATCTGCTGATTTGCCCAGCCTTTGTTCAGTCTCCCATTTATACCCCTTCTCCTCACTTACTGTTTGCCAGTTTCTCATCATTTCCTTGCCCCTCATGTGTGTTTTTTCTGATGTCTCCTGGATTTTGGTTCTCTATATTTTTTTGTGGACTTTATCTTAATTAAAAACACATTCTCTGGCAATATTTTAAACAAGACTTGGATTTAAAAATTGACAAACGGCTAATTTATTTTCATTAATTGGATAAAAACAACAACAAAAAAAACATTTTTATTGGCTTTTTATTCAAAAGTATTGATTTGTCCATGGTTTTGGTAAGATTATCAGGAGTAACTGTGAAGAGAGTCACACATGTCTTTGGAGCTGCAGTTTTCAGAGCCTTGCTTTAGAAAAAACTGAAACTGTGAAAATAATTCAGGATACCTAGAAAAGAAAAAACTGCATAAAATATTTGCATCTTAATTTATCATTACAAACTTAGAAAAGCCTTTCTCTTAAACAAAAAAAAATGTGGTGTTTGAGTGCTACTAGGGCAGTAAACTATGGACAGATATACCAAAGATTGAACATTTCAGCCAAAAAGGACTGGTGGATTGGTCCACCGTGATCAAAGCTTAGCATGGTGGAGGACCTGTGATGCTGTGGGCATCTTTCTAAAGTCCCTGGGAATCTATGAGAGACCATGGTGTCATGAGCTCTTTGAACCTGGAAATCTGATGGACATTGCCCGTTAACTCTTCATCCTGGGGATTAACTGCAAGGTATCGATTCAAAATATTTGGAATAAACTCAGACACATTTGAAGCAGCAGAACATGGCATCTAATCAACTGTGTCAAAGGGGCCACCAGGTGATCATTTCACATTGCTTTAAAATAAACAAGTGTCAACAGAGCCAGATAGCTTTAAAAAATGATTTTTTTTTTTTTGAATGTTTCTGAATATTTAGCTGTTTTTTTACTGCTAAAGGGTAAAACTTTGGTTTAGACTTTAGGAAAGATCTGCTATAATGCTTCTGTTGAACTCATACATTTCCCATCTAATGAAAATCACCTTGTGTTGATCAATATCAATTTACCTTTTACACTACAATGAATGACATTGTCAGTGCATACCAACTGTCACAAAGAATAGGCTTCTTTATGAATGACACTTTGAAAAGACTTTCAGTCCAAAGCACTAAGTTCACCCCATCTAAACAAACACGCCCACTGACACTAACTTTGACCCAAACTAGATTCACACTTGCTGGTGAAGATTCTCAGTCATCCAGGTCATAGTTATTTTAAAAAGGTAAATTTGTTTCCAAGTTTGAAGAACATTTGCTTCCCATCCAGGAAGCTTTATCAAATGACATTTGAACCTTACTAATAAAGAAAAAAGTGAAAGCCGCAAAATGTTGTGACTTTGGTACAAACGGTCCTCAATTATATAGTGAAAAAGCTTCTCATTTTGATGTTAAGACAAAGGTATGCACACACCTATCTGCATTTTACAGTTTATATATATATATATATATATATATATATATATATATATATATATATATATATATATATATATATATATATATATATATATATATATATATATATAAAATAAGATGAAAGAATATTTCCGATATGCATTTATAAAAATACTCTTTCAATGTTAAGGGGGTAACTAAACCAAATTAGAGTTGCAGAAAAAGGAAACAAAGGGAAAGGTAAATAAAAAAAGACGCCACAAACAAAGAACAAGTGGAAACACAAGAGAGCTGAAGAAGACAAAAAGAAAGTGGAAACAATGTCTGAGAAAAAAGGCAACAAGGAACAAGTAAAACATTCATTCTAAAAGTAAGAAAGGGAAAGTACGAGAAAATGATAAACTATATAACAAATATTTTATTTTGAATCAGACAGGTGTCAAAACGTCAGTTGATGGACTGTGGATTCAGAACCCTACTTATTGGGGATCTTTAAATTATTCTGAAAATAAGTGAGGACCAAAACAACCTTACTTCATGTCAAAGTGTTCACTTTACTGAACTACAAAAGATCTGTTCTCAATCAGCTGCAAGTATAAAACCCAAACACACATACCAGCAAACACACAAAATGATAAATGGAGAAAAAAATAAAACTGATTTTGAGGATGGGGAATTTTAAAAAATAGAAGAAGGGGTCAACTTAGAAACCCAAAGATATAAAAGTATTTGCACAATCGCTTTTCTTATTTCAAAACAGTTGCAAAGAAGTCTGAAAAATCCCTTAAAGGCATGTAGGCAATAAGCTGTGCCTGAGTCTATTAAACCAAGCTTTAAAGGATCTACAACAGCCTGGGACCTGGATAAGTGCTGTCATTGATGATGGCAGAGGACGCCCTGTGATCGTCTTTGCTTTGTGTTTTACTTTCTACAGAGGAGGAACCAAACACAGGTGACACAACACCAGAAGCTGTTTGTTTAGCCCATGTCTCTTTAGTAAGAAGTAGACATTCTATCAAACAATTTTTGGAAGGATTTCAGAGATAAGTAACACCGTTAAAAGGTTTGTATATGTGTTCACCTTTAACAAAGTTTGACGTACTGTCGGTACTGTCCTTTCTAAAATCAATGGCAATGCTTTTTTTTTTTTTTTTGTCTGTGGAGATTGCATGAAAGTTGAAAATTTTCGCTTAACATCACTTTACTGTAACTACTGTTATGTCACCAGCAAACAGTGAGCACACAGGCTGGAGCTGCCTCGTTTTTAACCCTCTAAGTATATCTCTTAACTATAGAGGAAAGGGCTGACTCTTTGTCCAGGGATGTTCCTCAGGGATCCGCTTTGCTCCTTCTGCCAGTTTTTTATTTTTATTCTCTACATTAATTGCAACCATGTCAATGAGCAACATGATCGATCAAAATCTGAAGATGAGAGGTGGAGTTGCTCCGATTCCTGTTTGTATCCCCAGATATGAAGTCTCTCTTTGGAACAAGTTAATATAATATCCCTCTAATAATCTGTACAGATTTTATTTTATTTTTTACAGGAGATACTTTGACTTCATAATATCAACAAAATGGTTTGGAACCAGTTGTAGTGCAGTGGTTCCCCGCTCTGGTCCTCAGGGAATACCGTCCTGTATGCCTTGGATGAGGTAACATCCCTGTTACCGCACATCTGATTTAAAGGAATTGATGTATTTATTTGGATCTGGACAGATCTAAATTTATAAGCTTGATCATTTTATTATTATTCATATAAGTTTTGGACATTGTTATTTTTCTCCCCTTTGATGTGGATTAACAGACAGGTATTTAGATGTAGAAGATTTGGGTACGTTTTTTTTTACTCTCTTTACTATTATCTGGAAAATCTACATGATCTATTTTGATCAAAAAATTATACAAGTGAGTAAACTTAGAACAATCTTTTAACTCTTCTTTCGCCTCACCAACAACTTAGGTTAGAAAGAAAGAGTGAAGGGGCAGAAAAAAAAGGAGTAAAATCAAAGGGGGGTGTCTGGGGAACCTCAATAGCCTCTCTGTGTCCATCTAATATGGAGCGCTAGCATGCTGGGAGTTGGCCCTCTCCTTTCAGACAGACCCCAAACTCATAAAGACGTCCTCTATGGCCCCCAAGCTGAAACCCACCCATCGAACCCCCTCACTGGTCCAGGCCTATTCCATGGGAACTCGCAATCTGCAACGTAATCCTAGTTTGGCCCCTGGAGAAGCCTTTCCAAACAAACCATGTGAGTCCTAATACCCAGGGCTTCACAAGTGGCTCCTGGCTAGGCCTGAGCTCCACCACCACCAACAAGTCAGCCCTCCTTCTTCTTTTTTAACTATTCTTTCGCTTTCTATCTTTCCATGGATAGACAACAAAGGAAAGGATCCCCTTCTAATTGCTTCCAAGATTGAAAAGCCTAGCGGGTAGGTGGGCGGCTGTGGAGGGAAATGAAATAGGGGCTCAGAAGGCAGCGGGAGACCGTCAGTCTGGCTTTGCCTGCCCTGGTTGTGAGGTAACTGGGATAAAGGAGCTGGAGTGGCGGCCTCGTCCACTGCAGAGCTGAGATGAGTGGATCAGAGCGGAGGCAAGCAACTCCCATGGCCTGGCTTTACAACTCTGGCCAAACAGGGCACTACAAGAACGTTGAAGAGTAGCAGCAGCTCTGCTGGAGGTCTTCTGCACACATGGGAAAGGATGTCTGGTCTTTACAACTAGGATTCAGAAACTGAAAGACTACAGTGAGCCAAGCCAAGTATGGATCTGACAGAGAGAAGGCACAAAGTTGACTTTTAATAGCCAGTTAAACATTTGGCCCCTTTTGAACAGTTGAGCTAGTTTTGATCAGGGTGGTACAGATGATGAAAAATCTGAACACAGCTGGGTGGTCCATGAACTTTGGATCTGTTGCCACGACATGCTGAGTCGCTAATAAAATTCACTCTCACACTCAGACAAACACTATGATCTCTACAGAAAGAGTTAGCATGAATTCTAGCCTCTTTGACTAACTTCTCCATCACTCAGGGGCAGCTGCACTGAGCTCTAGCAGAAGAGTTCCTGACACAGAAACAGAAACACAGAAAATGGCTTTTTAAATGCCCAGAACTGACTTACTCCTAGTAGGTTAAGAAAATTAAAATTTAGGGAAAAGGGTTTGATAAGTTATAGGAACAGAGCACAGGGCGTTGCAAAAGTATTCATGTTTATATTGTATTTTACAACCACAAACTTCACAGTAAGGTAAAACTTAGTGAAGCACCTTAGTTACAGTATTTTCAATCACATGAATATGCTTAAATCTGACTCCTTTCTTTGTAGGTCCACGGTACATCTAAGGTATTTGACCTTTGTCTAAGTCTCAAGTGTTTTGCAGGATACCCTGCATCTAACTCAATCAGTATTTCTATAAACCCTGTGCAGTTACCATGCCGCTGTTTAAGAAAAAACTCACCGTAACATTAGTCTAATCCTGCTGTGTTACACAGTAGTAATGGCCTATTGATTTGCAGTGAGGGTTTTTGCCTAAGGTTGCAGTTTGCATGACAGCCAACAGCTTTGTTTATATCTTGTCTGAAAAGCACATGTTTGCTTTACCCCACAAAGGTATTTGAAATCTGAAAACGTCATTTTGTTTAGGCTTTTAATTAAAAATGTTTTCTTTTGACATTCAATCATAATTGGTTCACAATCATGTATTATTTGTCCTAATGTACTATAGTAAATTGGAGTAAGTACAATGAGGACAGTGTTTTTATTATTGCAAAGTATGATAAAGTTGAAGGAGCATTAATACAAGTGAATGCATCTTCCTGATAAAACTGAAGTTCAAAGGTTGAATATAAACGTGCCCTCTCCTCTGCATGTGTAGTGACACAAGATCCAAAGGATTTTGGGCTTTCTAGCTCCCAGAAGTTCCCTCATTCTCCCGTTCCTGACCTTCTTTCATCCCTTCATCCCTCCTCCTTTCTTCCTTTTTTACACAAATCAGCCACTCAATGTTGTGCACATGTTTTACTGCTATTTGAACCCTGGCAGCAAACTTCAAACAGCCTTTAAAGTGAGCTGCTTTTTTTTTTTTTCTTTTTTTTTTTTGCACTCCTGCCCTGCTCCCTATGGCCGCCTCTTTTAGAGAAAACACAGCCGTGCGTCCAAGTACACCTGATCAGAAGGTCGAGAGATGAGGGATTATGATATTCAAATGAGGCTTTGTTATCGTGGCTGACATTCGTTATAAAGCCAAACAGGAGGAGCGCTAACATGAAAAGGTGGCAGCTTGCCCCCTACTCGCTCTCTTTTAGCATAACCTCCTCTCTGAAACTCATTGGCCTACCTAAGCCCCTTTTTTCCATTTAGATCAAAAGGTTACACACAACAAAAGGGGGTCTGTGCGGGGACGAGAAAGCACATCTCAAACACTAATATGTACTTTGACACTGCCAAGAGTACTGACTGATCAGCCAGCCTCAAATATATAAGGAAGAGTTTATGCAAAAAGTGACATCTTGAAGTGCTCTGATGAGGAAAGTTTGAGCAAAATGCAGTTTCCAGTCAACTCAGAAGGTTATAAAGCATCTTCTTTTCTGCCTCTGAATGAAATACAAATGTATTTTATTTCAAATACACACACAACCCTTTTTTCAGCGTGGATACAGTTCTGCTCAAAGATTTGAAGCAAGGTGGAGGTCTGCGTCGCTTTTCCATCTGTTAGCCCAGCCCACTATCATGCTATGAGCTGCTGGAGGAGTGGGTTTTATGAACTTCATAAAAGGATGGTTATTAGAGCAGCTGAGAGGAGATTGGCCATGTGGCCTTTGAGCTAAACAGCAGGGGGTCCCGAGTGCTTTGATGTGTAACAAACTGTTAAATAATCTCTGAGAGTTAGAAACAGCTCCTGGAACTTTACCAAAGGCCAAGCACCTGTTATATAAGTGATACTTCATTTCTTAAACCCTCTACTGCTGGGATGCAGCACTAATTATTATTATATATTTGGACTGTATTTGTTAAAGTGGCTCTAAACATAACTTAATTTAAGGTCCACCTGCAGGAAAGCCCACAAAGGCAGTTCTTATTGTTTATTTTGTGCAAACGTGATCTTTTGGGGTTCTTGTTTATTATATCCTTTATTTATGTGTTACTATTCATGGCTAATATTTCAAAAAAAGCTTACCTGAATTTTTGAGAACTAAATACTTAGGCTGAGTAGTTGCACCTCTTTTTTTTATTCCTGCCAACTCAAATATGGTGAGTTACATATCTTAGTTTTTTAGTACATTTAATTCAAGCACCTTGAATTAATCTGAATTATTTTGAGTATTAATTAAGCATAAACTTTAACAGCTTAAAAAAAGAACACCTTGGCTGTAATAAGGGAGTACATGTTCATATGTCGACAGTAAGACCCCATTGGCTTACTAGTCTGTAATGGCTGTGGCCAACTTTGTGAGAGAAGTTGTGTTTGGACTTAAATGGATAATTCAAAGTTGAAAGGTAGCATTTCCTTAAATTTCAATCTATTCAATCTATCAACTATGTAGGGTTGCATAATTATATAGTATTATAAGTACTATGCTATATTAATTTGATATTATTAAAATTATATAATTGACTATTTTTGCTTGTAAGTAATGGTTTGATGTATCTGGCTAACAGTTCAATGTAATGACTACTGACTGTGTAATAATATTTTTTAAATTGTTGTAATTCAAAATAATAAATAATTAAAAATTTCTTAGCTATGCAATGAACTATTTTAATTAAACTGGGAAGTGCACATTTATATATATATATATATATATATATATATATATATATATATATATATATATATATATATATATATATATATATATATATATATAAATGTAAGAAGTAATTAAAATAAGCAAGACTCTTAACCCCACAGTGCTCTACGGGCACCCAACTGCTCCCCAAGGGGGTGGGTGTTGATGAGTGTTAATTTCATTTCTCTGATGGATGGATGGATGGATGGATGGATGGATGGATGGATGGATGGATGCTTGCTTGCTTGCTTAATAGCAGGTGTGGGCCACCCCAGAATCATCGTAGGCGGTTAAATCAATTTCCATATTTTCCATACTTCATGATTGTAATGGAACCTTGATTTACTTTTTTAACTTCCATCCATCCATCCATTTTCCAACACGCTTATCCCAAGTGGGGTCACGAGGGGTGCTGGTGTCTATCTCCAGCTGTCTACGGGTGAGAGGCGGGATACACCCTGGACAGGTCGCCAGTCCATCGCAGACTTCAACATTGTTGTGTTTTCCAATGCAAGTAGCAGGCCATAAACAGTTTAAAGTGTGCTTATACCATAGGATAGTACTGTGGCTCATGAAGGAATCTGCCTGGCAAATGTCTGCAAATCTTAAGCCAAATCAGGTTAGAAAAATAAATAAATCAGCCGGTTGAAATTTCAGCTTGGACTTATTTAGGTAGTGGACTAATGCACTCCAACAAGAAGTACTTACAGTTTTGCCAAAAGCAGTTGAAAAAGTTTGCCCACCGGTGAGTGGGCTAACTTCATAATTTCTTTGTAATATCGGTAGATATAAAATGTTTAAGATCTGTCTTTTCCTTAAAGGAGGCTATAAAGAAGGTACTAATAAGAGACAGATGTTAAAAAAAAAAAAAAAAAAAACACAAAACCCTGTTAGAAACACTTTGATCGAACAGCAATAACAGTAACTTTGCTGTTTATTAGCCAGGGGCTGAGATAGTTGGGGGGCCAGGGGTGGCCATGGCCACCCTCAGCCAATCATTGGCCACCACTACCATTTTTCCCCTCTCATACAGGTGGTGGCAACAGTAATACTCTCAAGTGGAATATTCAAAACATTTTATTTTTTTGTGGTTAATTATACACATCAATATACTAACATCAATGATGATGAGTACAGAATTCCTACTCTTTTCAGAACTAGATTTTGTGTTTTATGGGGTAAAGAGAAAATGATGTGTCTCTGCAAGTCATCTAGGAATCTTCAGTGAAATAAAAGATAAATAAAAATTTTGATAAAAAACTTCAAAACTTCGACATCAATCAAAAAATGTAATAATCAATTTATGTAGATATTGGTGCTTCTAAATATTCGTTTTATGCAGAATGTTTATTGATTCAAGTAGGTAAGAAATGACAATGATGATTGATTTACGCCCCAGAACTCAAAACTGAGGTTTATCCACTATACCTTTTATCCAGAAATTATGGATTTTAAATATATTTGTTAGCAAAGGCTGTAGGAAAGTATATTTAGTCTTTATTTAGAAAATATTTATGTTATGCTTGTTAATGTTCCTGGCATAAACCAGTTTCCAACTGGGATAAATACGTTTCCAACTGGCATTTACCATTTTTCAAAACTGGCATGCCAGAAACCACTTTGGACTCTCGCTGTAACTCCATACGGGGCATTAAATTACATATCACGTAAATGTTGGAGTAAAAAGTATATGTCTAATAAAATACTAATTTAATGAGTACTTAATGGTATAATGTTATAAAGTATCTAGCTAAATTGTATTTTTTACATTTCAATCTGATCCTGTCAGACCTTGGAGCCATACATTTTTCTGACAGACCAATACTACCACCTGCTGATGGCAGATTGTCACCTTTCAAACCCAACTAGTAGAACAACTTTTGTCTTAGTCTTTTAAAGAAAATAGGATTTTAATCAGTTTTTTTTATGTAAATTAAAGTCCAATTTAAAGGAAAATCTATATATTAATCTAGTTAAACTAAACTTAAGAATCTTATCCTTTTGTTGTTTTTAGAGGTTATTTATCTTTAGACTACATAATATATGGCTAAAATCATTCTCATTGGATTTGTGAGTTTAAGTGTGGTTTATACTGCACTGCATCTACTTACATTGACACGGTATTTGAATAAAATAAGAGTGCTTTTAAAAAGGGATGACTTTAACTGTAAACTGGTTTAAGATCTCCACTGTGAGCTCCAGTTTTTGGAAATCATTTGTGGAGTAAACCAGCGCAGTATCTAAAAAATCTAATTAGATATTTTAAATATCTAATTAAGAAATGTATGTACATCCCAGTCCAGTTCCCCTTCACATTCACCTTTACATTCATTTGTGCTTTAATATCACAAGTCGTGATATTAAAGGGTTGTGTTTTATTAGCATATCTTCTAAAGATTTGTCAGTAATTTAGAAAGACCTATAAGATATATATTATATTTAAGATTTTGATTTAAAAGTCGCATTTAGATTTAGGATTTAAATGTAACTATTCAATAGAAATTTGTATTTACTAATTTATTTGAATTAGGACAATGCACGTTTATCAACATGGCAGCTTAAAGCATCAATATAAATATGCCAGAACTGGCATATTCATAACAGCTAATTTGCTTCTGCTGTCCTAAAGCAGTAACAGTAAACAGACAGATAAGATGCCAATAACATAAAACCACAGTAAAATAAGGTAAACAGGCCCAAAGAAATTCACCTGTGAACACATGTCTGGTTAGATTTCAATCAATGTTTCAAGGAGATTTAAAACTTGTGTAGATTCCACAGCCCCTAACAAGAGCTGGCAGTTCAGGTTTAAGATATATATTTTGTTTTTCTGTAAGATATATTTTAGGTCCTGGTTTAAGATTAGATTTAAAACATATTTAAATCTAGACTTAAGCTTTTAAACAAGTGTTCATTTGTAAGACTTAGATTTAAGATATGTCTTGCTTTAAGATTTATATTTATATTTTGAATTAGAAATTTGACTAAGATTTACATCTATGTAGATTGAAGATTTTAGAATGATATTTAGAATCGAGATGTAGATTTAAGATATATATTTAGACTTTTTTGTTTTCATTTGTCAAGCTCATTTGGAGCAATGGAATACGAAAAATACAACACAAGATAAAGTTATGTGAGGTAGATCTAAATTACATCAATCAAAGGAGCTTATGTTGACAAACACATATGCACATATCTCTTTAATTGTTTATAATGGAGCCTAGTTGGAAGTTCAACTGAATAAAGTGATTATTCACCTTCATTCGCCTACGACAGCCAATCAGCTCTGATCCACGCCTCCATGAAAGCCAATAAGCATTCAAAGTTCATCTTAAAAGGCCTCCGATACGCAGCTGTCCGCTCCTGTGCCCAGGCGATGGATGCGCTGTGACTTAATTCAGATGACCCCCTTTCAACCCACCTCCTTCCCCTCCTCCACCATCGTAGCTAAAGCTTCATCAGAGCGTCATTCCTCCTGAACTCTTACTGTGTTCCACATCTCATTTCAACCAGTCCGACAGAAGGCCGCCATGTTGAGCCTGGTTCTGCCAGAGGTTTCTTCCCAATGAGGAGTTTTTTCTCTCCACTGTCGCTTCATGCTTGCTCATCATGGACAGGTTCTCTCAGCCTGTGTTACCCAAACTGGAATTTCATCTTCCAGGTCCCTGCTCTAGCATCAGCTCACCCAGTCCACTGGATCTCCCCATAAAGCTCAGCATACCGTCTCGCTAACCAGCCATCTACAGACTGACCAACTTCATCTATCTCCACTCCACCACCAGTTTCAGGCCTGGGGGGGAAACAGCCCTGTGTTTTTCTCCTGTTCATGCATGTCTATCAAAATTCAGCGCTATGTTTCCTGCCGAGGTCTGAGCGCCAAAGACAAAGTAATTTTATCAATACATTTCTTCTAACTGTCTTTTCTCTCTGTGTTTTTCAGATTGAAATAGCAAATACAGAACTACACACACATGTCGAGTTGGAGAGGCGCGAGCCTCCAACAACAGGTCCAGCTCTTGCCAAGTGTCTAGTTCTCTGCATTGTTTTTAGATTTTAAGCACATATTATGATTTGAGATTAGATTTTAATTTAAATAATTTGAGAGACCCCAGAACTAAAGGGTTTTGATTTTATTTTAAAAGTTCACCCTTTTATTAGATGGGAAAAATTAGTTGGATTGTTTTTAAAAGGAAAACCCGGAGTACCCTGAGATAACCCAAAATGAGAGATCCTAGATATAAAAGTGTTGGTTTAATTTTAAAAATTCACCTATTTATCACAGGGAAACTTTTACAAAAAGATTTTTGTTTGCTTGATGTTGCTGAAGCGCCAAAGATAACAGAAATTGTGCATCTGTGATCTAGGGGCAGGTAGTAGACCCTCATGAATTTATTTAAACTGGTTCCCAAAGGGTTTGGTAAAAGCTGAAAATTGCTGAAAATCCAATTTTCATAAAAAAACTTCAAAACTTCAACTTCAATTAAAAAAATAAAATGATAAATTTATGTAGATATTAGTGCTTCTAAATATCAATTTTATGCAGAATGTTTATTGATACAAGTAGGTAAGTAATGACAATGATGATTGATTTACGCCCCAGAACTCAAAACTGAGTTTTATCCACTATACCTTTTAATCTAGAAATTACGGATGTTTAAATATATCCGTCTATTTGTTAGCAAAGGCTGTAGGAAAATATAGTTTGTCTTTATTCAGAAAATATGAATGCTTTGCTTTCCTGTTGGAACAGTGAACTGCGAGGTTCTGGTGCTGATCCGCTTTCGGCCACCCCTCAGTGTACATTGTTTATTGCCTGGCCACCCTTTTAAAAAACTTCTGGCTACGCCTCTGTTATAGCTACACTATAACGCTAAAATAATTAGATCAAGTGTCTTTATTTTTAAGAAATTGGAGCAGTTCTGAAACCTGACCACTAGGTGTCATCCTACACCTTATCTGCATAACTGAACTCCTCGCATGTTGATGCTAAAAATAAAACACGCTGTTGAATCGTTTAGGATTAAACCACGTTCAAATAGTCAATAAAGTCGTTTATTTCTGCAATATAATGTATAAAAGATAAAAGTGTGGCAGCATATGGCAGCATAAGAGAAATCAGGGCTAACGTCCTTTCTTTCAGGTCAAATTTAGGCCGTCGTTTCTCCTCGTTCCCAGCAGGTGGCGCCAGTTGCATGCAAATCTAATCAGATTAAATGGCTCCAAACGAGGAAACAGATCAACTCCTGTCTGTCAACCAGTAAATCTATCAGCTGATCAGAGAAAAGACTGTTTTCCGTCTTGTGGTTTTTAACAGAGCAAAGCCACAGTATTTTATTTTTTTTTTTTTAAGTTATGCTCTTTTAAAATTTGACTGCTTTTTGAAAAGAGTTCAGAGCAAGTTTTTTTTTTTTTTTTTTTGCAGAGGGAAATCCGCGTCTGACTGGCACGCTGCAAAGCCGTGACGCAATCCACGCTCCGCTGCTGCAACATAATAAAATATGAATCGCCGGTGCGTCGATGGTCGGAGCGCTCCGTGGGAAGGAAGGGGGTGTGGCGCCAACTAACCTAGTCGTTCACCAAAACAATGCACGCCCGTGATCTGTGCCAGTGGGGCGTTTAGTAAAGCCCGGAACCAGGAGCCAGGTGTGACCAGGCAGCCCTCAGCAGTCTCCTCTCCTCTGCAGGCTGCAGGGGCAGAAGGCGCTCCAAGCGGGGAATCTCAGCGCATTACGCAGATTCTCAACCTTGATGCAGAAGAACCGAGCGGTCTGAGGAGGAAGGGGGTCCGATAAGAGTAAGGTAAGCCAGGAACAGGGCGGATGGAGCAGGACCTTTAAATAATAGAGACAGTCAACAGGGATGTTCCCCACCTTTTTCCTCCAGCCTTTATGTATCTGGATGCTACAGTGCTGTCCAGCATCACATCTCTGTTTTCACAGCGTACTCGAGCGTTCTAATTTGGGATTAAATTATTCACAGCTGACATAAAGCAGGGGTTTACTCTTGGAAGTGGCACCGATCAACCCAGAGAGCTTCTCATTATTCACGCAGCCCACTGTGAGCTGCACAGGTCATAGGGATGCTGATGCTGATGCTCAGCCTCCTCTCCTCCTCTGGGTCCCCCTCAGCAGGCCACAGAATCCAGAAGGGGCCCTAAAAATGACAAAGGGCCGTTGCTAGACATACATGCTTACTGAAGGGCATGATCTGAATATAAATAAAGGTAGTCTACATATTATCTATCTATCTATCTATCTATCTATCTATCTATCTATCTATCTATCTATCTATCTATCTATCTATCTATCTATCTATCTATCTATCTATCTATCTATCTATCTATCTATCTATCTATCTATCTATCTATCTATTATTTTTACATCATTATTTAAGCATCCCATCTTTATGGTGCTGATTCCAACTGTGGGGAAGTGTCTAGGTAACATAGTTTTTTGTTTTTTTTTATGTCACACCAAGTATTTGACATGAGTGTCTCTTGCAGAGTTATTTCCTCTTGCCACTTCCTGTTGGAGTTGAAATTAATTCCTCAAATCCATTGGAACTAGAAAAAAAAGATGGTTTCATATGACAGTTTCAAAATAAGGTGAACTGGTGATATTGTATTTGAGAAAATGGGTCATGGTCTCTCATCCCTACATGTTTCTGGGTGGTGCTTGTCTTGACTGTTGCTCAATGTTCACTTTATTGGAAAATTAGTAACCAATCAGTAGCAAGTATTATTGAAAGGTAAAAAAAAAAAAAAAAAGCCCTAAGAGGTACTGTATCATTTAATTTCCCTTTAGGATAAATAAAGTATTTCTGAATTGAGACTTAAATGTATATTTTGGCTCCCTTAGTAGTTTTTCATAGTTTGTTTTTAAAGCATGTAACTTAAGGTATAATTGCTCACTCTTTCCTCAGTGTTTTTTAGTAAAAGATTTTTTTAAAATCTTTTAAAGTGGATCTTATCGACTTTGAACGGTTTATATCCCAGAGCAAAAGTCCCAGTAAAGTATTTATGTTGACACCTCTCCTGAGACATAACTCATTGTTTTAGATCCAAACATCTTTTTAATTCCCTTCAAATGCAAATGTGGATTGAGAGTAATTACATTAATCTCAGGCAGTTAAATACCAGCGCCATTAATACATTTTATTTTTTTAATTTTCTGCCCTGGAGCAGAATTGAACAGATTGTCTGTTTTTTTTTTTTTTTGTTGTGTATATGCAGGCTCATTCCCACCCAGATCCATGGACAAGCTTTCAGTGCAGATTCCCTCTCATAAGGAGAGTGAATGCCTCTAAGACATAAAGGTAAGAAGAGCTTCCTTGTGTTTTTTTTTCCTACTCGACCTTGTGTGTGCATGTTTTTTGGGTGGTGGTGTTGAAACAGATCCACAGCCTCAAACGGCTGCTTCCAGTTCCCGCCTTACCTTTTCTCACTTTAATCTCCCTTGCCTGAACTTCTCCTTCCTCAGTCCGTGTTTCGATCCTGCCATTGTGTTTTTGCATAAAGAGTAAGTCAACAGGGAAAAGCGTTTCCTTTATTTGAAGAGATAAACCGCTGTAAGGGTAGAAACAAACAGTGGCAGCTGGTCCAGCTGAATAAGCCATTGTTGTTGGTTGAAACAGGCCTCCAATGATGGCAGATTCTGGGAATTATGTCCAGTTAACTGGATCTCCTGGATGACCGAATCTTCACCAGCATGTCCAGTAAACCCATGAAAAAAAGAAAACAGGCTAGGCCGTGCAGTTTTTTTTTTTTTTTTAAGTATGTCCATGTTTACATACTTGTGTGAAGCTGGCGTTGAGCCTTTCATCTTTAACTGCAGCTCATATGCTGTTAAATTCATCCTCAGGGTGTTTGGCAAGCTGTCTCTTAGTCAGCAGTCAACCCTATGCTTCATCCGCCTCATCGTTAAAGCCACGTGTCGGGCCTGGAACATTTCATATTCGCTGCCGTGTTGTTTAATTTAATATTACAAAGGATAAAGAAGGAAAGGAAGGTCGAGGGAGGGACGGTTTAGGTTACAGGAGACATCTCAGATTATGAAATATCTATTCATTCTCTTTGAATAGTTCTACTGCTGTAGTGTTATATCTCCAGTGTAAGTAGAGCACTTTTGTGCACAAAGACAATTGATTAATTGGATGGCACTGTGGTAAACAGCACACTGATAACTGAAACTTTCACTGCATTTTCCTTAATTATCTATTGGTTATTAAAAGATGAAGTTCTTTGAAAGTCTATCCATACTCCTCAGGCATCTGCCTGCAACAAGCTTCAGTTTGTTAGACGCATATGCATTTTTAATTTTGCGGCAGGTTTGTGGATGGATTTAGGTTTGAACTTTGACTAGACCATTTGGACACATTAATGTGACCTGAATTCCATTCCCTTTATGTCCTACAGTGAAGATGGTGTGGTTACGACTAGGGCTGCCACTAATGATTATTTGGCAAATCTATTAATCTGTCGATTATATTTTCAGTTAATCGATTAATTATCAGATAGCCAAAGGTTCATTAAACAAAAATGTTTCCACTTGAGTTCTCAATGTTTTTCAATCCTGGTCCTCAAGGCCCACTGCTCTGCATGTTTTGGATGTTTCTGAGCTTCAGCACACCTGATTCAGATGATTGCAGTTCAGCAAAGCCTGGTAATCTGCTATCTATTGATAACAGGTGTGTGAAAGCTGGGAAACATCTAAAACATGCAGGGCAGTGTGCCTTGAGGACCAGGATTGAAAAACACTAGGATAGATCATATTGACAAATGAAAACTTTTTTTTAACTTTAAATGCTTAATATATGTATATATGTATATATATATATATATATATATATATATATATATATATATATATATATATATATATATTTACAATTTTGATAAAATTATTGCTCTAAGTGGTTTGCTCTGTCAGCTAAAGGCATGTTTACAGTCTCTATATTCTAGTTAATGATGACTGTAATCGATTGCTAAATTAGTTGATGATTATTTAAATAATTGATAAATCGCAATTAATCCAATTAATTGTTCCAGTACCATTTAAGACTATTCTTGTGCACTATTTCTTGAGATCAGATTGATTCTGGCTAAGGTGTAGAAATACAAAATTGCAATTGAAATATGTCTTGTTTCTCCAGCAGCAGCTATCTTTAAAAGAAACAAAAGTGAAATGCGGTTTAATCTTCTAGTGTTTTTTTGAAATTTTAATAGATGTGTAATGTTCTCAATATCTCACTGAGTTCCAGTCCTCTGACTGCATGGCGTTGAGGTCTCTTGACTGCTCCTCTGAATAATAACGTCCTTAGATGGCGGGTCAGATCAGACTGTTGACCTTGTCTTTGTAGGTGTGGAGTCGTTCCATTGATACTCAGGTCTTTCATAAAACAGATGCACTACATTTTATTTGAGGATGTCAGAGTAAATTTGGCAGGAAGGGACTCAACCTAAGCTTAGTTTAACGCCCCCCCCATTGACATAACACTGAGATCAACCCTTTACAGCAGCTTTTAGAAACATCCAGACCTTCATGCAACCTGTCAGAATGCAGCTACATTTGGGCTTGAGTTCTGCAGCTGCTAAATATCCGATATCCCTCCTGTCAGACACATATCTGTGCTCACAGCAGACAGTCTGGTTTCCTTTCCTCATCTGCAGGGGGAAAAATGGTGTCATGCAATAGTGTTTTGCCACGGATGAATGCATGAGCGTGTACATACACAGAGCATGCGGCTTATAGCACTTTCGCTGTCAAAATTAAACGGCTTCTGGGGTATTCGTCAGTGCTGTCACAGAGACAAGCAGCCACAAGTGCCACAGCTCTAATGATGCCACTACAGCTGCTGGTTTAGTTTTAGTACACATAAAAAACAGAGAAGTGCTCTTTATCAGGATATGAACTGAGTAGAACTGAACCATAACCCGTATCTAATCCACCCCTATTTCCAGAGCATCTGTAGCAGCTGGAAAGCAAAGCTTTTATCTTCCAATTACTGTTGATGAGAAATAAAAGGGAAGCATTTGGTCCTGGAGCTTCTCTCCTATTGCAACGATCACAGCAAACAGGAAGTTCCAGCATTACAGAGAAATGCGGAAGTTAGCTTGATTGCACACAGACGTTTGACCTACAATCAATTTGCACATTAGGATGATAATACTAGAGCTGACTGGAGGGTAGCAGTTTTTTTCTTCAGTTATGTTAAAATGTCCTTATTAAAAACTGATCAGATCCGGGAAGTGGGAAAGTCATGACAAAGATAAAGGTATATCTAAGTTGTGTCATCTTCTTTTTATCAATTCTGTTGACATCTGTAACTGGGGCAAGAAACCACAATTTTACTATGAACTGTTTCACCATTCGCATGGAAAGTTGTAGCTCAATGGGTTGTTATGCACTTTTTTTTTTATTATTCTTGATCAATCTTACATGTTTACCTTATGAAGCCTTAATATGAAGCTGTTCTTTTTGTAAGAGTTTCCAAATTTTTTACTCTCTTAAGAATTTCTGACAATCTTTTTAACTTGACCTTTTACATGCAGAGAAGATCTGCTAGGGTCATTTTTAAGTGTTTTGAAAAACTTCTGCATTCTGCACTTCTGCTCATTTCTGGTTTGGGTTGGAATCTGCTGTGAAATACTCTGAGTGTAGAGATCACTCTGCTTATGTTGATGATGGAGTTCTGTTAGTCATGTTAATGGTTGACCTTTAGTCAATAGATTCTGGGATTCCAATTACAAAGCAAAACACATTATATAGATTACTTTAACACATACAGAGGTTGTTAAGACCTTAAATGTTTACAGATGATCTGCTTGCAGCTAATTTAAAAACAAAACTGAACATTTAATTTTTAAAAGAGAAAAGTGGGCATAATTAAATCATATTTTAACAACTACCATACTTTTAATCAGACAAATTGGTCAGAATGTATATTGCGATTGTTTATGACTTTATGGGAGACAAAATACGCTGTATATGAAGTATATGTGAAGGGAGATTGGTTTATGTTGCTAAGAAGTCTGACTAGTTACTTCAAGATGTGAAAAAATATATAATAAAACCTCAAAGGTTAAACATTAAATACTACTATTGGAATTCCAGGCACTGGTATGCTATTTGACTAATATATAACTGAGTTAACCAAAGAAATTTTTATTGATAAACCTTTTTTGTTGCCACACTTAGAGATACTCCTGATTCTAAGAGCTTCAAAGCCTCATTTTAAGTATCAGCAATACTTGTTTGTGAACTAAAGAGAAAAGAGTATTTAACTATTAATATGTTTCAGTAAATCGACTCATATTTGATGTTTGTTTCTGTTTTCTTTCCCCCTCTTCTTCCTCTGTGTGTTTTGTAATTGAATGGATTTTAACTCCCACCAAAACCCCGAAGCTGTTTGAGTTTCATCAGCGGCAGTTACAGATTATTAACTTCAGATTATGAATTACTTAATGCCTTCGAATGTTTGTGTGCATTGATCTCTAAACTGTCAAATTGGGTTACATGGCACAAAGCGTCGATATCTAATGCAAATCTACTTGGCGTGAAATATGCTTGGTGCCTCTTGAGCACATAAGCTCCTCCTAATGATGAAAATCGTTTTATCTCAGTGTTTACGGGAAAGATCTTAGTGAAGAGCGGAAGTCGTCTGGGGAAAGTGTCCCAAATTCTCTGAAATGATGTAACAGCCCTCTCTTTCTACCATCCATCTTATCTGAGATTAATGATTCTCTTTGCTGTCCAAATGTATTTAGAAACATTCACAGCAGGTCTTCTGACCAGAACAGAAGGAGGACAGAGGGATGAGTGCAGACGCGGATGAAAAGCTTCACTGTTATCATGGCAACCACCAAATCATTTCTATTGTGATGTTTGGAATGATGATGATGGTAGATCTAGGTTTGAGAGGAAGGAAAACCAGTTTGATCCAGCAGAGCACTGACAGAGCTCTTCATTTCTGCCAGTTTGATTGTCTTTTTTTCCTGTAACGTCATGACTCAGTGCGTGGATACTCACTGTCCAAAAGCACCTCTGAGCCCTGCAGGAGCTCATCTTGCAAAAATAAACAGATTCAGGACTGTGTCAGCTTTCTGTTTCCCTTCATGTGGGAAGACTTCACAGCATACAGCCTTTTGAAGGTTCAAAAAAATATTCAGGCAACTATTTGCTTTCCTGAGTTAGCTTATCAGTTAACAAACGGATATATGTAGGCCAGGTGGCCTAGTGGTTGGGGCATTGAGCTTGGATCCCAGAGGTTTTGAGTTCAAGCCCCACTCCCACAGACTGCCACTCTGGGTCCATTAGCAAGACCCTTATACTTCTGCATTCGCACACATCAAATGTCACTTGGGTCTGGTCACAAACTAGTTTTGCTGGTATGCTTCTGCACCGTCGGTCTGGAATTTCTAGGGACGCACAGCAGTTACCTGCCAAAGCTCAATAGGGAGCCTATTTGCGAACTTGCGAGAACTTTGGCGGATGACCACACAGACAGCTGGAAAGGGATACCAAGGACCAATCACAGCACTTCTGCTTGAGGTCTGTGTGGGTTTGCAACCATCCGACGTGTAGTCAGGATTTTTTTGAAGTGAGCAGCAATGGTTGCAGAACCTCTGCAGGGGGGCGTGGTCGCACACAGAGACAGATTTGACAGTTGCAAAGGCTATGCATCAGAAGCATAAATTGGCCTTTGACCCACACTGCTTCTGGGGCGCCACACAATGGCAACCCACTGCTCCTCAAGGGGATGCGTTAAATGCCGAATCAATTTCATTGCTTTGTATTTGTGATTTGTGAGTTGAAATCTAATTCTTCTCATTTTTTCCCCCTTTTAATTAACAAAGAGCATCATGCATATGAAGGATTACAGTAGACATGTAAAGCAAATTGAAACAGGGTGTATGGAGAAGTGGCAAGAAGAAAACCAAATTGACAGGAAACCATAATACATCCTATTTGATCTTTCTCACAACTAATGTAGAGGGCACAATGAAATGCAAACATGTGGAAGAAGGTGCTCTTATCAGGTGAAGCAAAAACTCAACTCTTTAGCCCATATGCTATGTCTAAACATGAAGGTAGCAGCCTTATGCTATTCATCATGCACGGTCTTGATGGCTGCATATCTTAAACTCCTCCTGGATATTCCATAAACATGAGTCTATGCTCCCTCTCCCCCCTCCCTTCCCTGTGAACCTCCGCTGAATGTGCAACTTGTTGATTATCATTCATCACATTGTAATATAAGTGTAATATATATAATGTAAAAACCTGTTTAAACATACATACAAAAAGCACTACACAACTAGGTATGGAGTCTCCAGGTCAATATCCCTAGATTTAGAGCTATAATTGAATGGTTTACCTCAAAGGACAATCAGGTGTTACAATGGCTTAGTGAAATTACAGACCCCTTATTTCAACTGTGTGACACTTACCCTAGAAGTGTTATATATGTTACAGCAGCAAAAGGTGGTTCTGTTAAGTGTTGACTAAAGGGGGTTGAATAAAAATGCATATAACACTTAATCTGATTAATTTTTGTAGAAAATATAAAAGATAACTCTCAACTTATTGATTATAACTCTGCTACCTTGTTTTGGTCTTCAGCATCCAATCTAAAATAAGTTATTTGAGAATTTGGTTGTAATGAAACCAAATTTGGGCTTTCAAAGCATTTAATGTGTTGCTGCTACCCAAATAAACCAGCTTAACTGTAATAGTGACGTATCACTCCTTAGTAGGGAGTCTGAGCCCGTTGGTGTTGTTTATTGTAAAAATAATTCTAATTTATTTCAGAGAAACAATTATTGTGTGGGGTTATCTTAACAATGCGAGTTTTTTGTGTTGTGTGAGTGCAGCTGCTTTGTGATATTTGATAAAAGTCATTTCACAAAATATTTACAGGATAAATCATTTTGTCACCTTTTTTGTGGTTTTTATGTTAAGCCATTTGTTGGTATTGATTATAATCTAAGAGTGGATTTGCTTTCTGAATGATGATGTGGGAGCATCACTCAGCAATAAAAAGCCTTTTGTACAGTGCATACCTGCCGTCTCCTCCAGTGAGTCAACAGTGGTGTCAGGAGTTCAGCACCTTCACAGCCCCTCTGAGCTATTTTTAAACCCTGCAGGGTAGTGCAGATGGACAGCATTATGAAAAGTGCTGGCTGGCTTCATCTTTTTCATTTCCTGTGGTGGCCATGTAGGCTTTTTATTCTTTTGATTTTTTTTTTTGGCTTTTGTCTTGTTGCCCTTTTAGTATTCTCTGATATTCTTATTTCCCTTTTTTTCAGCCAGTCAGTTTTCTGCTTTGTTCTATGGTGAGCATTTATAAGGATATTTGGGATGTATTTTTTATGCTTATTTTTGGCGAAACGTCTTCAAATCTTGAAAACCAAGTCCAGTGGATATTTTTTGAATTTTTACGGAATGACTATGACCTGGATGACTGAGAACCTTCATCAGCATGTCTGTATTTTTACTCAGAATTATCATGATACTTGTTCCTGAGTGATAGATGAACAGGGCAAATGAATACTCTTTCATCATTTTAATAAGATGTGTTTTTGTAGAAGGAAGTCTAAACTTTATATTTATAATTGAGGAGCAGAATTTCACTTTCTTGTTGTATACTAATCTAAGTTTTTGTTAAGCAAAGTATAATTGCGCCACACAATCAATATAATTACTGTTGGATATGAAGGTGCATTTTATTTTAAGTCAAACAGGGGAAGTCTGAATTCAAATTCATTCAATGTACCTGAATATATCGGACCACAGAACTGTGGTCTGAAGGATGTCTGTGTCCTTTCAGCTGCTTCCTTTATTTAGGGGTCACCGCAGCAAGTCATTACAGCTTGCACACTGACAATGCAGAGTTTTCCCTCCTTTTTTCCTTTACTGATGCAACTGACACAGTGCTACACAGCAGAGGGGCCCTCTGAGAACTGAAAGACGGTTTTGAAAATTTCAGGTTTTCACTAATTTAAACCCTTAAAATCTAACAGATGCATATCCCATAGTTTGAGGCTCCTACAAAACAACTTTGATTCAAAGTATAAATGGAAAGAAGATTAGGGAACTGCTGTCAACCAGACACAACATAGCTAATCCATTCCACAGACAAATATATCGTTGTTTGATTTTAGGGTGACCTATTTTCTTTTCATGATAAAAACAAATTTTCTAACAACTGAAATAGTCAACATCTCCAAAAACTGCAGTTCTTAAAGAAAGCTTAAACGAAAGGCAAAACATACACACCAATTTAAAAAACCCACACTGATATCCATACATTTTTTCTTGAACGTTTGATGAGATGCTTAATTGGTTTATCCGACAAAGCCTCTGATTGGTCAGCTGATGTGATATATTGAAAAAGTGGGAATAGCAATAAAATTAGATTTAAATTCAAAAATACTATATTAATCTTAAAGGGAATTTAAATGTTGCAATAACTCAAAAGTCCCCCAAAGTCCCTCAAAGTCACCACTATGGAATTCTTGATGAAATTAGTGAAAAGAGGGGAAAAAAAGAGCTCAAATAAAATAAAAATATCTCAGTGTCTTTAGGCCTCTTTAAACATTAAAAGTATGTTGTTATGTTTTATACCTATAGATAAATAAGTGATCAAGCTTGAGTTCATTGCAAGGGTTACCAGAGAAATAACTTCTTTTTTTCTTCTAGAAAGACTGAACGATTTAGGGTTAGAGAAGTGCATTTAAATGAAAAAGTATGCCTTCTAAAGCAATGTTTTGTTGTATTTGGACAACTGAGACCAAGTAGAGATTATTAGAAATATATCACAGCCCCCTGGCCTCAGTTCTGTCAAACATGGTGGACAAGGACATTTCAGATTTTTGGGTTTGCTACCATTGAACCTTGGCACCTCACATTCAGTCTTAGTGTTCACAATAAACTTGTACTATACTCTATATACCACATTACTTTGGAGTCAAATATAAATAGACAGAGATCAGCATTTAAAAGCAGTATTGTTGCTGCTAATCTGAGGTTTGATGTATTGGATTAGTTGGTTTAGCAGTAAAAGATCATCTTGGCTCTGTGGGTTCAATCAGTTGGCAGCCCTTTATAACTGACTAAACTCATCACTTTTTGGTGCACAACATGCTGAAGCCTCAGCAAATTGTTGGGCATAAATTTCAATTTCTGCCTCAGTAAGCTTCTCTTCCCTTAGTGGGGAATTGGTAAAGGTTTGTTAACTGTAATAAGTTGAGTGTATTTTCTGATGTGTTGTGGGAGATAGTTGTGAATATGCAAACCTTTTCTGTATTATTTTTTTCAAGTTGCCATTATTAAACGCTTGATTCTTTTGTTGCATGTGCACGTCTTATAAACCCACCTTCCTTTTACATAGTCTTTAGGTCTCATATATAATTCTCCTACCTTGCTGCTTTTAACCTCCTTCCTTTCTCTCTCGTCTCCCGTCTTCAGGCTTTAGCTGATTAGAGTGGCCCAGCTTGCTTTGATTAATTGGATGAGCCTTGTCTCAATGCCAGTCTCCTCTCCGCTGCTCTCCTCTTGTCTCCACGCCTATTCTTGTCCACAGGCAGCTTAAACAAACACAAAGCTTTTAGATGAAAGTAGCACTTTGAAGACAGGGACCAACTAAAGCTGCGGGTGAGCCCTCCAACATAAAGAGATCTGCTTCTAATGATGAATTCAGCAAGAGCCGTGGAAGGTTTTTTTCAGCCTGTGTGTAGTACTTCATTTAAAGGCGCTGTAGAAATGAGATGTTGGTTAGCTTAAAGAATTAGTTTATTTGGGGAAAAAAATTTGCAAAGAATATTGAAGTACGTGCTAAATTCTATTTATCTACCCTTGTAATTGAGGCATGTTGTTTTTTCTACCAGAACTCCTTATTTGCGTGATTGAGAGTGCAAAGCTGTATCTCATTTGTCTTTTCGCTGCATCCTGCTAAACTGACTCCATGAAATCATCGGGCCATCAGTCTGCCAACCCTGTCAACCTTCTCCATGTTTTTAAATTGTCCTTCAGGCTTTGGGCACAACAACAGCCACCTCCATCACCGTGGCCCCTTCTTCTAGCCCATTTGTCTCCTGTGTCTTATCTCTTCTCCTTTATTTGCACACATCCCTGCCTCTATTACCATTTCTCTCTCTGCAATTTCCATTCCCCTCTTTTTTTTAAAGGACTTCTTGTCAGAGGTTTGTCCATGAAAGGTCTTCTGACGGCTCCTCAAACCTGGCACCCCCCACCCCCGTCGTTTCTTTCCTTGTTTTCATTCTGCCTGATCTGCCCCTAGCAAAGCCAAGAATAAACCCACACACAAACACATGCAGAAAACCCTATTGTGCCACAATCAAGTTGAAAGGTTGACTGGGAAAGTCAAATGCTCTGTTATTTCATCCAGGCTAAATACAATCTTTGGAGATGTGGTGCCAACCAGAGAGCCCCCAGGGGCTCTGAGACTTTCTCTGAAATGTAGGCAATCACACTCACGAATGCTATGTTGTTTCCCTCCATCCCTCCTCCGTCTTCCATTACGGGCCATTTCTATGTGCACTCCAGAAGCCTGAAAGCCACTGGCTGTTTGCAGAGTTTCTGTCTCTGTGCACATTTGTGTAACATTAACCAGGGATGATGTTTCTGTACAACAGAAAAGGGTAAACAAGCACAAACATCTTAATAAGAGAGTATTTCATGCTGCAAATCCATGGCACCATGAATAAGTTTGTTTCTGCTGTTTTTGGAATTTGGTTAAAACTTTATTTCTCTTTTCTTAGAGCTCAGTATCCACTCTGTTTTAACATTTTGTGTTATATTTTACAATGCTTGCTTGGTTTTTGGATCATTGAAAGAGCAATGTCATGAAGCTCTGTATGGTTCAATTATTTTGGCGGTCTCTCCTTTCATGGAGATCAAACCATCAAATGCATTCCAATTATCATTAGCATTTTTCAATGTGTTCGCCCACTTTATAATCCTATCTGATAGTGTTTTGTCTCTTATCTAGACACCTTTGCTTCTGATTTGGTTGATTTGGTTTGCCTCGCAGTGTCTGGCATATTTATTCTACAATCACTGGAGAATGTCTTATTTTCCTATTAAAGGTCGACTTAAATAAATGGTCTGCCTGTTTGATTTAGCTCCACCGCTAATACTACGCTGAGACCGAACGCACTAGAGGCAGCTGAAGCAGCTAGTTTACAGGCAAAGTCAATGGTATTTCAAGTCAATCGCATAAAGGTGCCGCAAAACGTCCTGCAGCATCTGATTAGCTGAAGCAGCGCCTCATGAGGTTCAGAGCATCTAACGCAGCAGATGCTGCAAAAGCAGCAACTGCTGGAGATGAAAAAGTGAACTGTTGCTGCTTAATGTGCCACATCAACCAATCGGAGAAGCTGATCTGAGAGCTGGCAGGGAGACAGACACAGCACTGCTGATGCAGATCGCTATGATCACTCCTCTGAAACAGTTTATTATTGCCTAAATTGACTTCCGGGTAAATGTCGAAACCTGCTGGCAAAATATCTTATATTTTATTATTCTGGTGCCTGCAGTTTGGATTACGTACATGGAAAAACGACTTTCAGTCGCCGGGAACAGTAGCGGAAAACCCAGAAGGGGCGACCTGGTTAGAGGCTGCCATTGGAGGGGATTTACAACTGCGATAATAACATTTGAAGGCAGGGTGGTAATTATGAACTGACTGCACAGACGATATTTTCAGGTGGATTTTCTCACTCAAAAGCATATTAAAACTTCTTTTTACCCACTTATAACAGTAAATATAGCAAAAAGCTCTCTGCCATTGAACACAGGAGCAGCAGAAGCATCAGATGCATCTGGACACACTTTACTGGATGCGCTTCAGGAGCATCAAAGATGCACTTGAGGCGCATCTGACATCAATGTGCACAAGCATCAAAAATGAAGCAGCAGAAGCCTTTCTTGCTGCTTCCAGCGCTTGCAGTCTGAACATAGCACAAGCCTTGGAGTAGCCCCCAACGTAGTGGACATAAACAAGAAACTCCAAATTTTCACAAAGATTCAAGTTTGTTTTGCTTACTTTTGCCTCAAAAGTATCTCAGCTTTACTTGACAGGATGTGTTCAACAAACAGGTGTTCTAATAAATCAAGGCCTCATCTCCTGATGTAACTCAGTCAGGTATGCCAAATGATATTGCCCAATCATCTCTAAGGATAGCCAAACCTGTAATCAAAACATTCTCTATAGACATGGTAGCAGTCTTTTTCCCACTTTCATCATATCTTCATCTTCATAAGACACCTTTTTGGGGTTGGGGTGAACTACAGCTCACCTGTTGATGAACAATCTCCTTAAACTGATGTGTTCTGCAGAAACCCATTAATCTTTTTGCCATACTGTGGTGAGTAATTGAGTTTTTCTACAGACAAGTGTGAGAGAGAGCGTGCTGACCCAGCATGCCAGCTTCATCTATACATAATGAGGGCTAATGGGTCAGAGAACACGGACATACTTCTCCAGTCCCTTTACATTAGTACTGTTCTCTAGAGATTTTATCCCATCCACCATAACTTCCTGATGCTCCTTGCGTTCATTTAAAGTATGTGATGAACTGTGTTTTGATAACTGCTCCATCCTCTTGCCTCCCTCTGTCTCCTCCAGGCTGTGAGCCCTGTGAAGGGGGATGATGAGCAGTCAGGGCAGCAGCAGAAAGGGAAGTGGCCAGCATGCTGACACTCCTCTTCGTCAGGCACCAGGACCCAAACTGCAGGTGCAGCGTTCCCACTCTCGCGACACTATCACCATTCACTTTTCTGCTCTGGGAAAGGAGGAGGAAGATGAGGAAGAGGAGCTCTATAGTTTATCTGTTGGATGTGAAGCAGGAGCTCAAAGCCAACCCACCAGGACTGATGAGCAATGTGCGGCAAAAGGCTTTGAGGCAAAGGTGGAGAAAGGGTTTGAAACTGTGGAGGAGGAGATCTCAGCAGCTCATGTACCTGCTGCCTCTGCTCTCCTGCCTGAGCAGCCTTTGGATTCACATCCACAAACATCTTCTTTTGCAATTACTGCTAATCCAGTTTCAGCCCACTCCCACCTGAGCTCCCCTCCTCCTGCCAGCTCCTCCGGGCCATCAGATCACCCAACCCAACCACCCCTGATTAGTTCCGCTTCTTCTTCTCCTTGTAAGTCTGCAGCCCTCTCCTCCTCCAAGCCTTTTCTCAGCCTTGTTAGATCTTTGTCAAATGATGTCGAATCTCGAGAAACTGCTCCTGTAATCGTACCCCCACATGCCCGACACAGACACTTAATGAAATCGTTTGTTAAGTCTCTCTCGATGGACACTTCAAAGGGTGAACATCAGGAAGGGCCTCTTCAACACCCTCCTCAGCACCAGCAGATACAGCCAACCCACCGCGCTCCGCCTCGTAACATGCAGCTTTTCAAGCAGTTCTCTCAGCCTCGCTTGTCCTCCTGCCCCGTTGCAGTCACTCAAGCAGGTGGAGACTCCAAAACAGCCCCCTCTTCTCCTATTATGTCTCCAGATGGGAGATCTTTCTTCAAGGTCCAGGAGGTGGAGGCCAGGATAGAGGATACCAAGAGGCGGTTATCGGAGGTGATGTCGGACCCTTTGCAGCTTTTTAGTAAAATTATGGGGGATGAGTCTGGTGTGGGAGCTGCTGGGAGTGCAGCCCATCGGGCTAAATCCCTCTCATCCAGTGCATCAGAGCTCAGTGGAGTAACTGCCGTAAACGGGCACACAGAAGCTAACAACAACTATAGCATCAAAGAAGAGGGCGCCGAAGGGGAAGAAGAAGAGGAGACTCCTACGGAAAAGGGCCCCGACTCGTCCTTTTTCTCTTTCCCATCACTTTCACTCGCACCAGCTCTTACCCAGGCTTCTTCATCCACCCTCCACAGGTCTCCTTCTCTCACTCTGGGACGCTGTTCCATGTCAGCCCTCGTGGCTCGACAGGAAGACGAGGACTTCTGTGAACTCTACAGCGAGGACTTTGAGTTGTGTACAGATACCGAGACACCAGAAGGTGAACAATCCATGTTGCAGCAGCCCCATACTGGAAGCACTGGCTTGGGCAGGGAACTGGACGTAGAGGATGGGAGACCTGAGGAAGAAATGGAAAATGTGCCTGTGGTTGGCCTCGTCTTCTTAACACAGTTGTTGTATTGTTACTTCGTCCTTCCAGTGCCTCCATGTGTTTGTTCTGTGCTGCATGGGATAGCTGTTGGGTTTATTCTTGCTCTGCTGGTTCTTTGGCTCTCTGCTCCTCGGTGCTCCTCCTTAGTGACCAGAACAGGGAGATGGAGGAAAGACCAGCGGAATATTTCCCAGCTGGATGTAAAAGAACCAGGAATATTCAAGGTAAGGTTCAAGCAAAGCATTGCACTGATACCCACCAAAGCTATTCAAAGGGCTGCTGGATGAAAACTATGAGACATTATTGCTTAGTGCTGGGAGCATTTAGATACATATTGTTGCTCATTTGAAGATACAGTAGGTTAGTATAGGGATAGAGCTGTACTGGAAGGAAATCTGTTTTTTATTTTTTATTTTTTTATTAATAGCTTAAATATGTCTCAGTGAAAAATCACTTTGAGGCTATTCTATTGTACTTCCTACTAGGAAGTCTATGAAGTAATATTTCCTCTTTACTAGCTTTCACTGTTTTGAAAAAGAAATGGCAGAAAAGAGTTGAAGAACGTTGTCAGAGCAGCAAAACTAGAAAAAATTATGTTTAGATCATTTCCAAGGCTTATTTCAAACATAGCATGTTCAGCTGTTTTCCTGAGAGGCTCACATTTTGGATTTTGCTTCACACTTTCTTCCCTCTCTCATTGTAACATAAGGTTTTTTTTTGGAGGACCCACAGTTTCCCTCTTATGACCTAAATAAATAAGCGTTTTTCTTTGCCTTTTGTTTGGGTACTTGGGTGTAATATGAGAATGAAATTGTATCAGACATCATAAAGGGAGTAATAAACATTTGATCAAAGCATCACCACATATATTTAATCATCTCATACATAAAACATACTTAAATAAAGTCTGCAGAGAACTAGAGGAGAAATGCTTAGTTCTTAGACTGAGTTATGTAAGCTAGTAGGTGCCAAACATGTTGAACAGAGACCCTGATAGCTAAAGGGCATAGCTGTTCCAAAACTGGAGCTCTTTCGGTATGTTGAACGTGATACTTTATAAGAGAATCAGCAAGAGGGATTCACTTTTTTATTTATTTTTCACCTGAACAACTATTATAACAATGATTTTATATCATTCTGTATAAAAATCTGCTCTGGTTTTCATGTACATACAGGAACACATCTATCTGTCTGTCTTTTATTAACTAACCATTTTTTTGATTCTCAATTCCCTCAGGGTTGGATGAATGAGATCCACAGCTATGACCCAGAGATGTACCATGCCACCCTGACCCACTCCATTTATGTCCGCTTAGAGGGCTCCGTCCTGCGTCTGTCCAAGCCCAACAGGAACATCTCCCGCCGTGCCGCACACAACGAGCCAAAACCCGACGTCACTTACATCAGCCAGAAGATCTACGACCTGACGGACAGCAGGGTGAGCTTTTCCTTTTTCTAACCACTGGAACTGTGAGTCTGTGTGTCAAGAAGACGTGAAACACGCATTTACTTCCCATTGGGCTTTTGTGTTTGATGATAATCATAACAGATGATGTCATAGAACAGATGCCATCTCTAATAGGCTTGACTGTATTTACTAACTGGCCACAGTCATTGATAAATCTACAAATCTTTTATGTCTAAGTTTGAAATTACATACAACATATCACTAAACACAATTAGGTTACAGTATATTACCGGTAGCTTACATTAGTTTAGACAACAAATGCAGAACTTAAGATATAAACATTACAAGCTGAGTCAGGGCAGTTTCTTTTAACAAAACTAAAGAATTGGGCAGAATTGTGTGAAAACAAGGGAATACTAAGCAAACAAATAACTAATGCAGCACAGATCTTGCTTAAAAGTTAAGTGCAATTAGGATTTTATCCATAGTCTTAAGCACCGAGGGTTCATCTGGACCCAGGGAGTTGATGAAAAGCCCTGATTCTCATTCCAGATCTGCAAACAAGGAGTTCTGAGATAAAGGGAGAAAAACTACAGTCTCTGTTTTAATAAGAAAAGCTTAGGTCATTTTAGGCTACTAATGCGATTGGTCCTGCCAATGTACATCACATTTCCTCTGCCTCAGCTTTTTCACTCGGTTCCTTGAAAATATTTCAGTAGAACTAGATATCAGTAGTCAGTAAACAAAAAAGAAAGAAAAACTTAATTTAAATTCTAACTCTTTTAATTTGATTTGTGTCTTTTTTTTAAAATGCAAATAGATCTAAGTTATGGGCGCTTAGATTCTTGTTGCCCAAATAAAATATCTATAGAAAAGTGGAATTATACAGGATGTAAGCATAGGTCATGTAAAAAAAAGCAGAAATGCTAATTTATAAGTACTAAGATAGTTTTTTTTTTTTTTTTTCAAGGCATTGCATACGGTAGCATGATGGGTAAAAGCTAAAAGGAAAGAATCACAAGGAAGTATTTCCGTTGGCAGACATACTATTGGCAATGATTACTTCTGCATTTGTAAACCTCTGAATGTTCTGATCAGCACCAGTGGAGACATAATCCAAGAGTGGAAAGAACATTGTTGGACTTAAAACCAGCCCAAGGCGGATGGACCTCCTAAGCTTCCTAAGAGAGAAGGGACATTTATAAAAGATGTCAAAGAAAATCTGCTTTGAATTTAATGTCAAACGAAATATTATAGATATTTTTTTACCAGGGAAAAACCTTTAAATGTGCACTACTTAATTAACTCTGTTAACCTGGGTTTGATTCCCAGCCCAGGAGTCTTTCTGCATGGAGCTTGCATGTTCTCCCTGTGCATGCATTGGTTCTCTCCGGGTACTCTGGCTTCCTCCCGCAGTCCAAAAACATGACTGTTAGGTTAATTAGCTTCTCTAAATTCTCCTTAGGTGTTAGTGTGTGCGTGAATGGTTGGTTGCCCTGCAATAGACTGGTCACCTGTCCAGGATGAACCCCGCCTCTTGCCCATTGACAGCTGGAGATAGGCATCAGCACCCCTCGCGACCCCAGCAGGGATAAACAGGACGGAAAATGGGATGGATGGATGTTCAATTTAGATTTTGCATGTCTGAACGGACCTCATAAATGTGTTTTTTGTAATATTCGAGCTCTACAATAGTATCTAGAGGGTTTAGACTGTGTGAGGCAGAGACAACTCAAAAGAAAGTTCTCTAAAAGCCAGTTGCATAAAAGGAGAAAGTAGCAGCAGGGGAAAAGCTCCTTTTGATGCTTCTAAGTTCTGTACTATCACTTACAAACAGAACACCAGGATAAATAAACATGTAAAACTGAGGCAGAGACCAACTTACTTGGAGTCATTGGATCTCTCTACGACTATGGCTGGAAAGCTTTGAAGCTTTTGTTTTTCGGATAGTGGACTGAATAGCTCTTCAAAGCATTTTTGGCATTCTGTTCCCCCTGTTCCTGGGCCTCATCTGCAATTATGTTGACTTTGGTTCAGTCGGTTGTGGCGTCAAATGTCTCTTGATTTATGTTCCTTGTAATTTATGATCCGCATCTTTAGAGTATGTTTAAAACAAAGATTGTATTTGGACTCAGCCAAAGAGAATGAGAAATAGAGGATTATTTTGAATCAAAAATTTGGAGGTTTCCATGGTATGTCGCAAAAAAGTTAGTACTTGGATGAGACAATTACCCATGTAACCCTGCAGAAGCCTTAAAGGAATAGTACACCGAAAACATGATTAGCCTTCATTTTCTACTCACCCCCATGCTGAACAACACTCTGGAGTACTTTTTTGATATCTC
Source organism: Cyprinodon tularosa (assembly GCF_016077235.1). Classification (NCBI taxonomy): domain Eukaryota; kingdom Metazoa; phylum Chordata; class Actinopteri; order Cyprinodontiformes; family Cyprinodontidae; genus Cyprinodon; species Cyprinodon tularosa. The sequence continues at coordinate 972,982 of NW_024039363.1, forward strand.
AAATGCATCTGGAGATCTGGGAGGCTTCTTGCTGTCTGCTGACATTCAAATAATGGAGGTCTGTGCCGCCCGAGGCAGAAAGGTCCATAAAAGTCCACAAAAAACGTGTCAATATTCCTCCATACTGCTCGTCCAATGTATTCCAAGTGTCCTGAGTGGGTAGCGTCCATAATTTACTCGAAACAAAGTCATTTAGAATGTTTTTAGAGCATAAACAGTAGTGTATAGGATTGCGCATTCAGCGTCTGCTCTGCCGATAATGCAAGAGTAGAAGAAGAAATGTGCTGTTTACCTGTGCAAAGAAAGAAACAACGAAAGAAAAATGTCTGAGGACTTCAGTGTTGAGGAAGAGCATGAGTTCTTTGCCGAGCTGAATGCGCACTTTCGTCTGGTTTGGTCTGCCGCGGTTTCCGTAGACTCGTGAACGCGCTTTTAGGAAATCCTATACACTACTGTTTATGCTCTAAAAACATTCTAAATGACTTCGTTTCAAGTAAATTATGGACGCTACCCACTCAGGACACTTGGAATACATTGGACGAGCAGTATGGAGGAATATTGACACGTTTTTTTGTGGACTTTTATGGACCTTTCTGCCTCGGGCACCATAGACCTCCATTATTTGAATGTCAGCAGACAGCAAGAAGCCTCCCAGATCTCCAGATGCATTTGAGATATCAAAAAAGTACTCCAGGATGTTGTTCAGCATGGGGGTGAGTAGAAAATGAAGGCTAATCATGTTTTGGGTGTACTATTCCTTTAAGCTAGAATAGATGTCAGACTAAAGCATAAAAGAAACACGTCATTTCTTAATTATTTCTCCTCAACCCAACAGATCTACCTGATGCCCCAGAGTTTGGCGAGGAAGAGGGTTTGGAACAAGAAGTACCCTATTTGCATTGAGCTGGCCAAGCAGGAGGACTTCATGTCTAAGGTGGAGGGAGAGCGATCTGAAGCTGGGGAGGAGAGGACTACTGGGGTGGGTGAGATGCTTGAACGAACTGATAAAGCTGAAAGACCTGAAGGTCTCTCATCAGCGGAGGAGCAGAGAAGACCGACCGCCGGAGGAGGGGATCTGACAATCTACTTGTTCGGGAGGACCGGTCGAGAAAAGGAGGAATGGTTTCGGAGGTTTCTCCAGGCATCCCAGATGAAGTCAGAGGGAAGAGGCAGCAGTCTGTCCAGCATTTGCAAGAGTGGTGAGAAGATTTTAACTGTCACACTGCTCCAACACAATCTGTGCGGGATTCTACAAGATGTAGCTTCCTCCAAAACGCAACCAATAATGAGAATCCCCATTATTTGGAGCCTGTAATTGAACTGTAATTAGATATGTGTGTAAGCCTCAGTTTAGGCACTAGCAATCCCCTGAACTGAGCAAACAGCAGAGTGTGAATGGGTCAGCAGGATTACAAGTGCAGCGGAGTAGCATATTATAACAGTGGTTCCCTCAGTGGGATATAAGCCGGTAAGGATAAGAAGAATCTCTAGCAGTGTGGGTGGGGGGAGTTGGGGTCGGGCAATATAGGCAGTACAGGTTGGGCTAAATGACAGTAGAGGATGATAAATATGATCTATTTCTGCTTTAATAGAAATTGATCATGCTAATTTGGTGCTGTAGTGTAATGTGAATAAGGAATACAAAAAAGACGCTAATTATCTCCAATCGTTAAGTTGTTAAATATGAATGAATGAATAAATCTAGCTCATGCAACATTTGTTTCATAATTCCTCGCTCCATGTTTTCTATTCCACTATTCCCACTTCCTCCTGCAGCCTTCCTGTCCACTCAGAGCCGCAGTGGCAGCATCCAGTCGGGTGGAGCCCCGGAGGCTGACAGCAGGGGCAGCAGCAGGGGAAGCCAGGAGGAGTTGTCTCAGCCTCGGCACAGAGAGACCCCTGCCTCTCTCTATGGGGGCTCAGCCGGAGGGATGAAGCAGAAGATGCTGTTGGACTATAATGTGTACATGGCCAAATACGTTAACCCTCAGGCTCCTCCTGGAAGCCCGAGTGCCGCCGACAGCCCCGTGCAGAGTCCTGAGAGCAGCCCTAAAACCACCAAAAAGGTATGAGGCTGATGGAGTCATTTGAAAATAAGAACAGCTTTAATCCCAATAAAGCCTTAATCCCATTAAAGAACTCTTATATAAATAAACATCTATTTCCTTACATTTAGAAGTGTAAATGTGTCTGATCTATTTCGATCAAGCTCAGTCAGCTGAAGGATGGACAGCATGGATAAAATACTCTAAACTGATCACTGACTTTAAAAACATCATTTGGGGGGAAACACTTAGAAATGTGTTTAAAATGCAAGGCCCGTGCTTCAGAGGGATGTACAGTGTTTGCACATCTGATACGTCTAATGCAGCAAAGAGGCAGTGACATTCCTTTCCTGATGAAAGAATCTGATCTTCAGACTGCAGTTTATTACAGGCAACCCACTGATAGGTGCAACTTCTGTAAAGTATGATGAAAACACCCTGCAGTTTTCATCCTTCCTGCCTGAAAAAGAGTCTTCTTCACAGCAGGCAACCAAGTATTTGAAGAATCTGCAGCATTGACAAAGCTTATTACGAAAAAATAAAAAATATATAGAGATAGAGGGAGAGTATGATGACCTGGTATTGAGGAAATCTTATTATAAATTGAAGTATTTAGGAATAAAACATTAGCCCCAAACATGCCTTTCATGGTGACTCAAACAGAGCATCAGATTTTCTCTGCTTTATCTAATCAAAAGATGTGTCATCACACATTGGCGCATCTTGATCAAAGATCTGACCAATGGCCACAGCTTCTTCTTCTTTATATTTTAGAGGAGATCTGTCTGTTAGGGCCGACCGTTGAACCGCACCCTAACAACTCAGTTACCTCAGGGTACTTTCTCTTGCTGTAGTTGTGCTCAGCGAAGTGCTATGATGAAACATCATTTTCACAATTCTGCTCCACCATTGTTTGCCCTTTCATTTAAAATCCCAATAAAATGCATTGAAGTTTGTGGTGTTATGTTTCTAAATGTGGAGAAAAAAACACCTTCATTAAAGCTTTTGGTTTCTTGTTTACTCACTTTGTTTCTTTTGGGTTAACTTTTTCCATAACAGGTCACTTTAGCGCCTTGCTCAAGCATGCTGTAAACAGACGCTGGCAGGGTAATCAGAGGTTGGCCGGGTCACCTCACTGCATGAAGGACTGCCTGTGGCTGCTTAATGCTGCATTTCATTTGTTATGCCATATTTTATATATATATATAATTTATTGAAAATCAGCAGCATTACCTTATTTGGGATGTACCTGTCCTTTCATGTGCAAACACAGAGTGCCTGAGGCAGGAGAATCGGCAGCAAAGAAGCAATGCTAAACAAAGATGCGATCAGTTTGATGAGGTAGAGTTGGGTTTGCAGAGGTAGCCAGAGAGCTGAGATGGGAATTGTCTTCAAAGAGGAGAAATTATGATGTGTGACAGCACAGGCGTAACTTTCTGAAGGACTGGTGTGGACATGTCCCCACCAATAATCAAGTGAGAATGCATTAATGCATTGTTTCTCCTGTGTCGTTTTTCTGTCTCTTAAGCAGTGCTGCATACTTCTGCAGATTTTAACAATTCTGGTACCAAAACCTTCAGCTTCTTCTGGAGGGTTATGTTATGTCTCTTGGTCATTTCAATTATTATAATTTTTTTAATATTAAGCATTTTCTGGCCCTGAGAAATTAATGGAAAACTTCAAAATTTCAGCTATTTTGCCCTTTTTTGTTTCCAAGTTTAGCTTATTTCTGTAAAAACGTAATGTCCATATTTTACATGACTTCAATTTTTCAACACTTTAATCAAGTTTCTTATGTAGCACTAAGCTGCTCATTCAATACCGCATTCCTCAACATTTTAACCAAACCTTTATTTCTTCAACCAGATAAGATTCAAGTTTTTCTTGCAATTTTCTTTTCTGATTCTGCTGATTGAATAAATTTTAGCCTATATTTTCAAAACTGGCTTAATTCTGCAATTTTTCTGGACAAGCATTAAGCTTTTCTGTTTGCTGCTAATTCATAACATGTCCGACGTGTTTCTGCTGTCGGCTTCAGCTTGCTTCTGCTTTTTTTCCAATAAAGAAATCAAGCATTTATCTTTTCTTCTATTTCATGTCATTTCAGTGGTTTCTGCCATTTTGAGCAGCATTTTCACAGCTGTTTGGAGCAGCTATTTTTCTAGTTTCAATAGACTTTGGCTCTCAGCAATATGTGGGACAAATTTCTAAATTTGATTTTGCTGCTTTTGAAGGAGGATAATCACATATGTAGCTGAAAGGAAAAACATCCAATCAATTAATCCACATTTTTTCTGGATGGATTGATGAATTAAACTGAAATTGTGTGCATACTAGGGAGGCATGATATATTGCTGTTGGCATTATTCATCCTTTTCTTTTAATATAAATTAATGTCTAACTACCCATAAATATAAATATCAGTGTATTTTGGTTCTATTGTGTTCTCAACAATATAAAAGCATTCAATAAATGTATGTTTGAGCTGAATTTAGGAAAATACAAACCCTACTGAAAGCGTTTGTGTCGCATAACTGTAGGTCGATCAGCTTCCACCCTTAGATTGTCCCCACCAACCTTCATTGCAAAATTACACCCTTGTGTGACAGATTTAAAAAAACAAGACAAAAGCTGATGTGTGCATGTCCTTCAGCTACCCAAGAGTACGGAGGAGGCTGCAGAGCCCGAAGCCTGGGTCAATGCCTTTCTGGGAAGGATATTCTGGGACTTCTTGCGAGAGAAGTACTGGGCCGACGTCGTCTCCAAAAAGATCCAAATGAAGCTCAGCAAAATCCGGGTGAGCAGTGCTACGCAAATAAGTTGAACAAGCTGAAGCAATTCATATGATAAACACAACAATCTGTTTGTATTCATTAATAAGCCGTCAACTGTGTTAATGTGTGTTTTTCATCTCTTGATCTCCTAAACTGATGCCTGTGCCTCAGCTTCCATATGTGATGAATGAACTGACTCTAACAGAGCTGGATATGGGGTTCTCAGTTCCTAAGATCCTCCGTGCCTCCAAACCCTCAGTGGACCACCAAGGTACGCCAGAGAATAGAACAGATGTGGAGCTTTGTTAAAGTATTCCTGCCCTTGAACATTGCTTTACTTGTAGCCTCCTCACAATCACAAGATCTGTTATATTTGATAAATGTGACAGACACTAAGCAGTGCACAACTATTAAGGGAAATAATGTATCCTTGTAAAACATTCTCACTTAGAAACTTAAATTGTTGTTTTTTTTATTTGCTACCGGTAAGTTAATTTTCCTCATAGGCGTTAAGTATTTTGAAGCCTCTAACAGTTCTTCACTTCCAATAATCCCCAATATTTACTAGTTATCCTGTCAACAGATCTTCTGACCTAATATTTTCAGCTTAACAGACTTACCATGCTGCTATGACTGATGCTCTCTTTGTTCTGTTAGTGTAGGTGGACAGAAATTACTAAATAGCTTTGCACTTCTGTTATAATCCTTTCATTTTCAGTTGATAGATTGAGCAGAGCTCTGAGAGATGTTCAAAGCCTGGGATGTAGTGTTAGAACCTAACTGGGAATCACTGATCTAGAGGATAAAGTTCAAATAAAACATGGAAATTTGCAGTTGAATGGTGACAAAATTAGGGAAAATCTGAGTAATCCCAAAACTTTAACAAATGGAGCTAAATACTGTGTGTTGCGTTTTTCTAAACTTTAGGATTGTCCTTTTTTTTCACTCCTCATCCCAGTAGATTAAGACATCCTGCCTCCTCTGCAGTCCTGTCTGTTTGTTTGCTGAGCAATTTAAAACCACAGTAATTAAACTCCACATCCTGGATCCCCCTGTTCCCTTACTGAAACACTGACTCCTCCTCCCACACTTAACCACAGTTTTAGAGTTTTAACTATCATCACACAAAGATTTGTCCCAAAGTTTAAAAAATTTAAAGCTACAGTGTGTAATAATTACAGGCATATAAATTCAGAAATTTAATATATTATACATAACTATGTTATTTATCATCACCTATGAGCTCAGCCTTTTAACCATAATATTTGCGTTGCCTTAGAATTCGTTATTTATAATTACATAGGAGCGGGTCTCGCAGCCATGGAGGCTGACATCTTTGCGCTACGGCAGCGCAGAGGCAACAAACTAGCGATTGCGAGATCTCCCATGACGCTCGAAAATAACTACGGCAAGTTGAGAGAGATGAACTGAGACGGTACTGAACAGTAGATGGCAGTATTATGCCTGAGAAGCGTTTAGTCTGCCTGAAACCAAAGAAGAAGAAGAAGCAGGTATACTGCGCCTCGGTAACAAGAAAGGTGAACAAGGCGGCAGGCGTGAGTGACTTTGCAAACTGTTTGGCACTGTGTGGCCAAACATCAGACGAATGGAGGATCATGCCTACTCTGTATCACAACGAAAAGCGGCGGACACCGAACCCCCGTCATCTAAGAAGCGGAAACACGACGAGAATAAACGCAAGAGTGACAAGAAACGACAAAAAACACGGATCAACATTGGCACGGCATTTACACGATGGAAGTCACTGATGGAGGAAAAAGGTTTTCAAAGTGACGCTCAAGTTGCCAGTTTTCTCTTGGACAGGTAATTAATCCTACACACACAATTGTCTAATATCACTGCAGTTTTTGGAGTACAGGATGCTCAGACCTGTCTAAAACAATAACATGCTGCGTGATGATGCTGTTACTCTCCAGTATACTTATTCAGCAACGTCCCTGACGTTTCACAGGTAATGATTCAGTAATTTTCTGTAAAATAATTTTCTGGATATATACCTCGGTTACTTCTCTCCGGCTCCTTTGGAGATCTTCAAGCCTTTCCTCCTCTGCTCTCACCCCGCTGGCTCCCCTCTCTCGCCTGGCCCCAGCTGCACGCTCACCCCGGCCTCTCTGCCCTCTTCCTTTCCCTCTTCCTTGCCTTGTAACCCCCGTGCCACAAACAAGACTTGGACTCTGTAAACGGGGAATATATATTCTTCCAGCGAACACAATCTCGCTGTTAAACTAATGACTACAATTCCTTCGTCTGTTTATATCACCATGCAAAGCAGCTCACCAAAACGTCACAACGACGTAGAAAAAATAACGGGTATATTTATTATCTTAAGTCTACATGAAATCTATACCCTACACAGACTAATGAAATACTATCTGTAAAATTATCTATGTAAACAAACCTCATCACTTGAGAAGGTAGGTGATGCGGACGTCGTGGAAGACATTTTGTCCCGTAACGCTCGCCGTACTGTTGGGGGGGAGAAGCGGTGGGGGGGGAGACGTTCATGTTGCTGCAGTCTGCAGTCTGACCGCTAGATGTCGCTGAAAATTACACACTGTAGCTTTAAGTTCTGTTGATCTCAGTTAAAGAGATGCAACATAAGTTGTCGATTTGCTTTCCCTTTGGCTTCATTTTTGTTCTATCAACAAAGCTGATTGCAGGAAGGATCTAAGGAAAATGCTATTTAACCCTGCGTGTAAAACCTTCCCTTTTTTGGGTCATTTTTATTGTCTTTTTTGGATCTATTTTTTCCAAAAGGAGAAAAAGAGAAGGTGAACTAAAGCAAATTAATTGAGCAAGCAGCAGGGGTATTAAAACGAGCATCGTTATCCCTCCACTTAATGATAGGTGTGAGGCCACAATGCCATGGAGCTGGCCTTTTTTTACTGTTTCTAACTTGCTATCATGAAGTTTTCTGCATCTGACAAAGCCTTGATAGTTTTCTGTATCGTCCCTTATTCTCTGTCCAGGTCTCTGGTTTGATCTAGACATTTCCTACGCAGGCTCCTTTCTCATGACCCTAGAAACCAAATTAAACCTGGCTCGCCTTGGAAAAGAAGGCGAAGGGCTCGGGGAGCATGGAAAAGAATGGTGAGGATTTTACTTATGTTTAGTTCATTTAATCCTTATTTTTGACCTTCTGGTTCTCAAACCCATCTGGCTTGGAATTTGAACACATCTTGACAGGTTTCAACCACAAACATCAGTGTGTTTTACTGGTATTCTATGTGATGGAATAAGATCAAAATTGGAAAACCAAACAAAATATGTAACATGCTTTATTATATCTTTTAATATAAAGCAAATCTGAACAATATAGTGTTTACTCTAAATACCCTAAATCATTTTTCACAGCTAAATGTCTTTAGAACTCTGCAAGTTAGTAAGGTAATGCATGAGATCTGCAGCTCATGTTCAGTAACTTGTACAGGACACCCTTTAGTCCACAAATATGCCCTTTATGGAAGATTTAAAGCAAGGAGGCTATAGATTGAACAAAACCATAAGAAGTCCAATTTGATCTTATAAAACAGCCGCATAGAGACGGTAAAAACCTTGGATGGAGATTCAGCTTCCAGCTGGACAACAACCCTACTGATCCAGGCACATTCAGGTGTTGGAATGGACCAATCAAAGTATCGACCCACTTTCAGGCAGGACCCTATGGCAGGGGGTCTGCACCCTTTCAGATCCAAAGAGCCATAAAACTGCAAGCTTAGCTGAATAAAATTCATTTCAAGTCAAAAATATTACATATTACCATTAAACCTTTGTTATAGGAAATCTTATGCCATTTTTATAATTTGCTGATAAAAGTTTCATAAAGAGGAAGCCTTGGTTTTTGGATTTTCTTTAATAGGATACTTTTTTTATATATAAAATGTAAACATGTTGTTTCTAAGATAATGACAAGAAATAAAGATCTAAAAGTATATTACCTATATGATCCCATTCTGTGATGAAAATTGAATTCAAATGTTCTTTAATAAACCTGCTAAAGCTTTTAAGAATGGTATTTGTTAAAGGTACAGTGGAGGATGTTATTTTTCCAGGTGGATCATCAAAATGATTGGTCCTCCTAATTGTTAATCATTCTTGTGATATGTTTACGTAAGGCCGTCATTTTCACGTACCGGTGGTGAGTCTGACAAAGTGGAAAAATTGCAAATCTTCTTTTTTAAATTACGCTTGTATGAGCGATGCAAACAGCAACATTTTTAAATAGAGCATGCACGAGGAGAAATGGGCTCATACATGCTCTAAAATGCATTTAATAGGCATTCCCTCTTTGGAGCAGGTAAAGGTTTGTGCATGTGAATTTTTTTCAAATGAGGGAGAGGGTGGGTCTTTTGAAAAATTTACAAAAATCCTCCATTATACCTATAATAAACTATAATAAAAACCATGAATTATCCCTTTATTGTATATCTACTATTAAGAGCCAGTTGTGGCCTCATAATAAGAACCCTGCTCTATGGTAGCAGTTGAAAACTTCTATTTAGCTGGCTGAGATACTATGCAAACCAGCCTACAAGTCAAATCCCTATTAGTTCAAGGCTGGTAAAGACATACCTCTATAATGGTTGTGCAGAATATTGCCTCAGAGGGCTGAATGGAGACAGACGCCAAACCTTTTAAATCCATATGTTCTTGTTCTTCAACTTTACAATTTTCCATTAATTTGAGCTGAAAAATGTGAGTGTGGAGTGGGAAAACAGGTAAAGCAAAGTAATGATGTTTTCTTTAGAGTTTTCGTGTTTTAGTTTCACTGTCACATAAATCATTTAAACTGTTTGAACTGGGTTCTAGCTCCATAGATCTTCACCTAGGGACATATTAGCTGCTGTGTATTTTATTTTACCAGTCCTACCCTTTTTGTGTTGACTCTTCCTCCTCCTCCTCCTCTCTGTACACTAATCCCCTCTTTGGACGCCTACACTGATGGATTTGTCCAATGAATGGTGAGTTTGGGAATGGATGCCTACAACTGCTTGTTAATGAATGAATAAATTATTTTGCTTTTTTTTTTGTTCTTCTTTGCACTTTGGTTTTTATTTTGGATCAGTGGAGGTTTACCTCCTTGGATTTATTTAGTTGCAGTTCATTGAACAGAATTGGGTCATGTCCATACCCGTGATATCATGGCCTGACCTTCAAACAGTCACTGTATGTTTGTGTTTCTGCAACAGGCCAAGGCCACGGACCTACTGTCTGGCCGACAGTGATGAGGAGTCATCCAGTGCTGGCTCATCAGATGAGGAGGATCCCCCTGAACTGCTCAGTGACAAACCGAATCTGCCTGCATCAGAGGGGTGAGTGACGTGCACACAAACCGAACTGGAACCGCTCAGATGAACGTCGACGTTTTAAAAACCCTCCAGGTTCATCCACCTACTCAGCCTCCCGGGTTTGAAGGCTTACTGCTGATTTAATGTATCACCTCCTCCCCTCCCCATCACCACCGTGGGTGCTGAGTAGCAAGAGATGCTGTTATGAATAAATGATGAACCTGACTCACTCCTTTTCTCCCCCTCCTTCTCTTCTATCTCCATCCTCTGCTCTTGTAGCTATGTAGGAGGCTACAGGCCCAGCAAGATCATGCGCTTTGTTGACAAGATTGCCAAGTCCAAGTACTTCCAGAAGGCGACCGAGACTGAGTTCATCAAGAAGAAGATGGAGGAGGTGTCTAACACACCCATCCTGCTCACTGTGGAGGTGCAGGAGTGCAGGGGGACGCTGGCTGTCAACATCCCTCCTCCCCCTACGGACAGGATATGGTATGTTCAGGAGCACAGGAAAAAACTGGGTTTATTTTGAGCATTAAATAGACAGGAGGGCTGGCATAAGAACGTAACATTGCACCCTCTGCTGGACACCTGTAGGAATGCAGACATATATTTACAAAAAAACTTGGAACATTCAAAAATGTTGCTAAGAAATTGAGCTTAAAAAAAAACATTCTTTATGTGTGCTCCTTATGCTCTTTCTTTCATAAATTGTACTTCTATAAATATGTAGCAAAAACTAAATAAAGAAAAAAACTGCATTTATATGAATTTTTTTGATTACCAAACATAGGCCTTTTATTCCACTTCATTGAGGAATAAATGTATTTTTATTTCACACAATTTTCTGTTGATTTAGCTGATAAATTCTAAATGAGTTCTATAGTTTTAATGTGAAACAGGTCAATGCATTTAAATAATTTTAGCGACCACTGAGACTCATTTGGCTTCTAAAACTCAAACAGGAGAGACCTTGATAGGGAACTCAGATTTGTTTAAAACTACAGCTTTGTTAGCGCCTACCTGTTCAGCCTGCATGTTAAACAGGTTGTTAACGGCCACTGGCAAATAAAAAATATATCCTTTCGATGTTCAGGTACGGTTTTCGAAGTCCTCCACACCTGGAGCTGAAAGCACGACCCAAACTGGGCGAGAGGGAGGTCACTCTGGTTCACGTAACGGAGTGGATCGAGAAGAAGTTAGATCAGGAGTTCCAGGTAATCGAAACTCATGAGCCTGAGAGGCTAGATGTTGAGTTCAAACAGACGTGCGTGTCTGACTCTACCAGTAAGCAGAGGATTACTGATATTGCTCGGACACGAATGCAAACTGCTAAGGGTCCCCCTGATGTCTACATTTATCTCTGCCTGACTGCTTCAGGGCTGTTGTTATAAACCATCCCCCTTCAATCAGGGCTCTAGTAAAGTACAGCACCGTTCTCAGCTGCAGATCAGGGTATTTACCATGTCGGTTTGTTAACAAAAGCATATTTTTAGTGAACGTGTTTTAGAAGCAACAAAAAAGTGTTGGAAGCTGAAAGATTTTCTTGTTCTCTTTGATCATTTTTGTGTGTAAATATATTTTAAAACAAATTATCTTTCTTTTTCTGCAGAAAATATTTGTAATGCCAAACATGGATGACATATGGTTACCTATAATGCATTCTGCCATGGATTTGCGCTCCAATGCCAACTTGACTGTGACAACCGATGCCTTGAAAGATCCAGAGCCGGAGGAGTCTGAGGTCTCCGATACGTGAGAGGTGCTCTTCTAAAAGCATCAGTCAGTGACTAAAGATTCAGCCACAGCCATGCTCTACGGTCATTTTCTCTCTCTTTCAGTGTCATTGTTTTGATAGACTGTTAGCAGTCAAAACAATGCCCCCCAAAATAGCTGGAAAACACAAGCAATTTGGTCAGCTCTCTCTTACTTTTTAAATCAATCAAAGCAAGAGGATGAAAGACAAATGTGACTCATCTGATTTCACTCTTTATTTTAGTTATCTGGCATTTGATATTGGTTCAGTCTGATCAAACACAGTTCATGGGTTGAGATGGACTACAGCATCCTCCGCTGATTCTTGCACCTAAACGAAGCAAAAAGCCTTAGGATAAATGTATTGGTTAGTGCAGTTCTATGATCTTACAGTAAAAACATTCAGAAAATGCAAAAGTTAATTTGAGTTAATTTGTTTAGAGGAGTTAAAACAATCTTGCAGAATCATTGGTGCCTTTTTATTTATGATTTATTTATGATTTATTTAAGCCAATTAATGTTCAGACAGCGATTACATAGAGGCGTATGGTTATTGCTTTATATGAAAATATGACTCAAAACAGGTCTGTGTATTATACGTTTTTTCAAGATGAGAAAAAACAGGAAAACATACCATTCTTAAAATAGATGATTAGTCGATATCTACAATCAGAGCTAAATCTAAGAACAGCAGGAACTGTAACAGGGAAGGATGGATGAGGATCTTTATTTTCTTTTCAGCGCACATATGGAGAAAGATTGTAAGGGAAGTAAAAAAAACTAGAAAACGGATTAAAAGCTGCAAGAAATAGAGGCATCTTAAAGTGGTCAAACATTTGTTCCGGAAAAGTCATACATGGTGACAAAATGATGGCTTGTAGTATTGACAGAGAAACAATAAATAGTTGTTGTCCTCTTTTTTTTGTGATTTAGCATTACTGCAATAAAAGATTAAATAATTTGATGTTTTTCATCAGTCCCAGTAATAGTTGAGGGTGCTGTAACTCAGCAAAAAGCCATTCTGATTCCTGCGTCAGCTAGAGGAACCATAATACCTGTGATGTGTAGCTGTACCTAACATGATAGCTGGACAGTGTTTACTATTTCTGTGAAGTTGATCATGAGTGTCTCATTGTTGCTGTTATGAGGATTAGCTAAAGCTGAGGCCACTGTTGAAAGAAGACTGTAAAAAAAAAAGAAGATAAATCCCAATAGGTAATTAGTTTGCTTAAAGCCTATCACCTATCAAATATACGATGCGTATTAAAAGTGTACAGAAGATTAAAAAGGATTTTGTGATGTGAAATATATCTAATATTTTATGCAACCTTTATCATGTTTAACTCAAATGTGGAGCAATCAAATCTCCTGAAAGGTGAAAGAAAAAAGGGCAACAGCCTGGTTTTAAGAGTGTAACCCTTAAAAGTTTACTTTTAATAATTTCAGTATTTTGTCTTAATCTCAAAAATTGGAAATTTGTCTAAAACAGTAAAGCTTACTTTCTGCATCGTAGCCTACTGGTTTAGTCTTTCATTTGGACTATAGTGTTGGAGCAAATTAAAGCATTTTCTTCTAAGGAAAATAAAATCTGAATAATTGTAAAAATACTCAGTGTTCTGGCAGCATTATGCTATGGGATTGCCTTTACTGTGGATGAAATTGCCTTTGTCGTGAGGATGGATGAAACCATCTTCAGTTTCACACATCAGGAGGTTTTGACCCCAGACTCCAAATCTCTTAAAAGCTTGAGATTAGGCGGGATTAAATTTTTCATCATCACAGTGAGTCAAAATAAAAGGCTACACCCAAAACAAAAGAATAATCACACCATATGAAATTAAAGTTTTGAAGAAGCTTCAGTCTAATTCTAACATGACTTCTGTGGAATTGTTTGAAGATAGTTGTGGACTTGACATGCCCTTTTGCAAGGAGAGTAAATATTACCAACTAAGGATGTTCTGTGTTGAAAGACTCCCATTGCTGCTGAGCGCTATAATTTTATCGAAAGCTTTGTTTATGTAGTATTAGTTTGGGGATGTACAAATTTATGCAACCAGTTTATTGAGCTTTTTATATTCATCCCTTTTTTCCCCCTTGGAGATATTCATTTGCGTTTCAGTAGAGTTGCTCATGAAATAGGTAGATTAAAGGTGGAAAAATTTTGTTAATTTATCATGTTTTTATCTGTTTTATCTTGTTTTTATAGATCTAAAAAAAAAAGAAAGCGTCACCTTTTATCAGCCAATCAAATCGCTGCCTGCCCCATATATGATAAGTAATGAGCAGTTTCTATTGTAGACACCAGGTCCATTAGAAATCCATCATGCTGTCATACAGCATGTTTTTTTGTTGTTTTTTTTTAATGATTACGGTTGAAACGGATTGGTGGTATGAAATGAAGGGATCTGTGAAACAAAGTGGCTCAGTTTCTCTCAGCACCCTGAATGTATAAATAAGACCTCCTCTACTCTCACAAGAGAGCATCATTCACTAAACACATGTTTCTGAGCAACATGTTTAAAAACTACGCCCAGAGTTGGTTAAAAGTAATAATTTTCTATATGTATTGCCAAAGGGTAGATGATAACATGAAGCAAATCTGTTGTCTGCTTTCTGCTCATGCAGCATCAGCAGCTGAATTAAGAGGAATCCCAGAGAGACTCTGACTGTGCAGCAGGACACTGAAAAACCTCAAATGCAGCAACATAGAGATCTGGAATTTAAAGGTGTAATGAATCTAGTTTTTATTTAAATTAAAAAAACATTCTGGATATTAGCCATATTATTTAATGTTGTGCAGTCATTCAGCTAAAGAAGAGAATTATTTATGTGTTGTTCTGTTGTGTTAAAGAGCAGCGCCGTCAATGGAAGCTTTTCCTGTCTGCTTCAGAGGTGAATTAATGTGGTTTTTTTTATGTTCATACAGGTGTACGTTGGCTTGCATATGAGGCAGAAAGTGCCTTTGAGATAATCAAAACATTCCTTCATAATGAGCCACCACGTTTTTTGTTCTCGCATCGGTTATTGAACTGTTCTTGTGCCATCGATGACATCAAGACATGCCTGTAGTTTTCAGCCTTCCTTTGCTGTTTATTTGCATTGTTTTGCTCATTGTGGATCAATAAAAATAAATTTACTTGGAAATAAAACAGTGTTCAGCTTCTTGGAAAAAAATAATATTGAGAAATTGCACCCATGTTTAGGTAGAAAGATGTGTCACATGATTCAAGTGAAAACAAGTAGGGGATTGAAAGGATGTGTAGATTTTTAAATTAATTATCTTATTAAGTTCTGCATAGCATTTGATGTTTGGTTAGGTCAAAGTATTTCAGCCAGAAACGTTTCAGAACAGCTGAGCAACTTTTAGTAAAATATCAGCGGATATATTGTGATTTTTTGAATTTTTAACTAAAATTAGGTATATTATAGTTTTGAGGCCAAAATCTGTTTGTATATTAAATTGTCAATTTGAATAAAAAAATTATTTTCTGTAAAGAATTGCTAACATTTTACTCTCAACGTGTCATTTTAACTTGGGGATTTAAATCATTTGAACCAAATTAAGTCTTGATTGCACGTTTGGATACAATTATAAAATATTGGTAATTTTACCTCGTTAATGGTTTTCAAATACTCTTTTCGTAGCCATCACTAAACCTTTGGCTGGAAGATTCCCTCCAATATTATAAGGCACTGTTTTTGCACACAATTCAAGGTAATTTCAGGTGCTAGATATAAGCCCTTTTAATCCATTTCAATCTATTTTATATGCGTTTTTGGCTTAATTTCTTTCTTAAGGTAATCCCAATCATGTGTGATTATCACCCTTCAGATGAAAGGAAACTGAAGAAGCTATTCAAGAACCTGGGAACCACAAAGGCTGCTAGAACATCAATGGTACTATCCAGTGAGAAAAACTAGACTGACATCAGTGCAGCAGAAAAACTGTTTGCACTAAGAAAGAAGTCTTGATTCATGAAGCATATTGCTGTTAATATGAATGGATAATTTGATCAAAAGCACAACCATTTAGAGGGTAAAAGTGAAACATCCATACCCCAAATCCAAGTATGTTGGTGGCAGCGTCATACTGTGGGCCTGTTTTAGTGTCAGATTAGGTTTGTGAGTTTGAAAAATTTGAATAACAGACTTTTACAAAAATCTAAGTTTAAACACAGTGACCGTTAGATTTCCCAAATATAAATGAGAACTGGCTGTAATATGGACATGACAGGCTAACAGGCTCATGGAATGATCTTCACAAGGCTGTTTAATATCTGGCTCTAGGACAGAAAACCAAGTATGCAACATTTCCAGAGCAGTATTCCAATATCTAAGAATATGGAAGACTGCTAGTACAACTGACTATGTGGAATAGACAAAATCCACAACAAATTAAAACTGAGCAAACTTTTAGAAGCTATTGGGAGTTATTGGCTGCAACACGATACTGTCAAATAATTTATAAAAGCACAAAAGTAAATACTAAGCCTGATATTAAATGTAACCGCCATAGCCTGAAAAACCACCACACAACCATTTGTAGGCTTATAACCTGGTCTTGTTTCAAGACCCACAAAAAAGGCTCAGATCAAGTTATTCAACTTAAAATTTGTAAAGTTTGAATATCTAATTGGAATTTACCATCAAATGGGATTGAAAAGATTTTTAGGCCTTCAAAAAATAAAAATGTATCATGACATTTACTTAAAAATGATAAAACCAATCTAAACTATTTTGTCAGTACACACTGCAGCCATTTGTGTCATGCTTTAAAAGAGCATCTTGGTAGAAAAATGCCAAGAAACTCCAGTTATGACAGGACTTTATTTAATCTAGCACTCATTTTGACCTGCGGAAATGGCAAAGAAACAGACCATTCCAGATCATTTAGTGCAAAGGTTGAAAAGAAAAACAATCAGACCAAGGTATGGATATAAATGTTTATTATATAGATACAATATTTAAATTCATAACCAGTCGCCTTCCTTTTGATAAGCCATCACCTGCAACAAGAAAAATGAAAAATTAAAATACAGATAAAAAAAATAATCAGACTTATAAAATGCACATGCATGCATTACTCACCATGTTATCTCTGAAATTCACGTGGGTCCAGATCCTGCAAGAATAAGGCCAACTTTTAGTGTTGTGTTGAGACGTGAATAAAGGCTTCTATTATTAGCCCAATATCAGAAATTTAAGTTGACTTCATTAATATTTCAGAAGTCTAACACGCGTAAAATCTCATCACGCAAGATCCCAACGAGATATATAGTTAAAGGCAAAAAATCTTACCAAGGCCTACCCACGCTGCTGCCACGTGAGCCGCTTGTCCATCTTCAAAGTGAGCACATTTTATTTATTAAACCTTTCAACAAGGTTATGTCATTTCTTTGCTATCAGATATGATTACAAACTGTCTATATGATACATTTAATCTAGTTTTTTTTATATACTTAGCGCTTTAGTTGAGAGCGCGTGCTCTCCCTGGCTAAAATGTCTCCGGATGAAAATGGTGCTTTTATTTATACCACATCCGGTTTGCGGAGGCGTGTTCTGATTGGCTGAGAGCCCGCCGCGCGTCCCTCCCCCCCTTCCTTCACTCTTGAGGATACGAATCCAAAAGTCCAACCTCCGCAGTGTTAATTTCAGGAAGAAGCATCTTCACGGCTGATGTCGCCGCTGTCTTTATGAACCCATCCGTCTGTAGAAGTCAGAACCGAGTTTTTTTATGTAGCGACTAACCGCTCCGGACCAGCCAGCTAGCCTGAGAGCCGATGCTAACATGGACTGGCCAGGGAGCAGAAAGGCTCTACTGTGCTGCATTACAGCCTTGCTTTTCTACGCTGCTCCCCAGCAGAAGGTAAAACAGCTATCAATATAAACGAGCACAGATGGCTTGTAATTATCGGCTTATAGTTGATAGTTATTATTTTTAGACATTTAGACAATAGTTGTCTGGAAATGAAGCTGGAATTCTGTCCATATGCTGCGTGTTGACATTACAGCCGTTAGCTAAACACGAACGTTAGCTAGCATAGCAAAGTAGATCAAATAGGCTAAAATCAACTTTTCTGACACGTTGAAACGTGTGAGGATAAATTTTACTGTTATCAGTTTTCGGGAAATGATAGGAAACTATATGCTCTTGTATTTCAAACTTTTAGATCTCTAGTACATGAAGCTGTTGAAGTTTAAGACTCTCTTGACGTTTACTTTGATTGAATTGTTTTGTTTATTTTAGCTGTTCCAAAGGCTGTGAGAAGATGTAATTAGTTGTGATTTGATTGTGACCTGCTTGGAGTTTTGTTACCATCTCAGACTTTTTTTTTTTTTCTCATCAGCAGAAATGTCCCTTGTAATGTCAAAAAGTGTTTGAATTTGACAGCTAAAATGTCAAATAATAATAAAACAATACAGTCTGGGTCATTACTTTTGATAGTTTTTTTTGTTTTTGTTAACAAATACAGGGTTTGTATTTGCAGATTTTGTACAGTGTTTTCAATATAATTTAATGCATGGCCCTGAACCAATATAATCAGTGGCTATCGGTTTACTCAAACAAATAAATACAGCTAAGCCATTTGGCTGTTTAGGATTGATAATTTCCTGGGGTAAAGTTTCTTGTAAATCTAATTCATTATACAACATTATTCATGTTTCCTATGTGATGTTTCAAATGCTTAAATAGTTTTCAAAGTAATTCGATTCATGTGTGCACAAATCACATACAGGATCCCTCAGAAATGTTTCACTATTAGTT
Organism: Cyprinodon tularosa; assembly: GCF_016077235.1. Lineage (NCBI taxonomy): Eukaryota > Metazoa > Chordata > Actinopteri > Cyprinodontiformes > Cyprinodontidae > Cyprinodon > Cyprinodon tularosa. The sequence continues at coordinate 991,628 of NW_024039363.1, forward strand.
TAGATGAAGCTATTATAGAGGTGTAATCAAAGTTTGTACAACAGTGGATGTTTTTTTTTTTTTTTTTTTTTTTTTTTTTTTTTTTTTTTTTTTTTTTTTTTACATGGTACACTACTTTGGGGGGAAAAAAAACAAACCACACATCTAAAGGTCATAAATAGAAAGGCCTAATCAGTGCATATCTAGATACAGATATTAAATATTCATTTGCTAATTTTAAAGCTTCTGATTATTTCGGGGTATTAAAGCACAGGATGTTTTTTTTTTGGAAGCACACACTACCGTTTTTAAACACTTTCTTATCAGGTACACAATTTAACACATGCATTTATTTTCGACTGTTTGATTAATAATAACTTTGTGTAATCTTCACTGGTAGATGTGTACACTTACGTTAGGCTTTAATCCTTTAGGACTTGTTACCGGGTATGCCAGTTGTATTTTTCCTTTTTACAAGGTCTGTGTCCATAACTTCAAACAGACTTGTGTCAGTTTTAAAGGCATCTGTAAATCCAGTCATATAAAACTACTATAGTACTGGTTATATACTGTGTGAGGAACATGAATCCCTTAGTGTTGGATGATAGGACTAAAGCAGTAATAATGCTCTATTTTGGATTGAGTCTTTATCAAAAGCAATAAAGGTCTCCACATGGAGACAAAGCCTAGAGACGCAGATCCCTCCATGCCACACTAGCAACTCACCTCAGCTAAAAAGCAGATTAGAGTGGCTTTATAATCCCTAGTCATGTCTCAGGTTCCTCTCTTATCCTATCAAAATAAGTTTGCAGATGTAGGTGGGTTGATGAATATTAGGCCAACAGGTTCTGATAAACATAAGAATGATTTTACTTAAATAAAAAGGCTTTTTAGGTTTATATTTTCTCTCCCCTTCGTCGTTGACACATTTCTAAGGGCGACAGATTTCCTTTGAGAGCATCAGACATCTGTGACTAAAAGGATGCAGTCGTCGGTGTATCATGTTGAAGTTTACGCTTCCTTTTACAGACTTCCTTTGGAGGTTGAGAGTTATTTAAAAACTCCGGACATTTCTGCCCCCAGTTGAAACTATTCAGTGGTCATTTTTTAATAGAATCTTATCGATGTCAAGTTTATAGAATAAGAAAGTGGGTGTTATCACAAGTGGGAACAACTGCTAGTTCTATTTTTGAAGACACAATCCTGCAAAGTTTTATTCATAAAGTTTCAATTATCACTTAAATTTTTTTTCCAATAAGAAATACTGGTTATTTGTTTGTGGAGCCCTAAATAGAAATTACTAAAAATATCTTTAATTTAGTTTCAGACTCTGCTCTTCAGCACTGGTTATAGAGTTCCTTATCTTAAAAAAAGATCTATTTTAGGTATAAAGTAGCTTTATTTTTTGTAGTGCTCTAAACTGATGTTGCAATGCATTTCCTATAACATCTAAACAGATTAGTGATAAAAAAAAATTTTTCTTGGTTCCTGTGTTGGTTTCTGCACCCAGGCAAGCTGCAACATTTGCTGCTGGAAGCAAACAAGATGATTGGTTCTAGAAAGGATATGCATTTTACTCTGGTGTTTTCTGTCAGGTCTACGCCAAACTTTGCACACATGGCTTTTTTTCCTATTTTTTTGTGCCACACGTGTCGTTTTTAAGTGTTTGTTTAAACTTGAAAAGAAAGCCGCCAGATCTAAGAGGCTCTGCGTTCGGCCCAGTTTGCCAAGTGGCAGCCTGCGTGGCGAGGTGACCGTCTACTGACCGCTGCCCATGATAACACCAGCGGCAGAGTCCCTTTTAAGCTGACCTCAATGCAATAAGGGTAAAACAGTAGATTCAGAAGCAAGGGTTAACAGTTATGTTGCACCAATTTCTGCATTCTTTAAGGCCCTTATTGTGCAATACTATTTCTGTGTAATACGCAGAATGAGGAAATGGAAGGGTGTGCATTATTTTATCCACTGCGTTACTAAGCATCGGTAAATCACTTCCATTCTGAGCGGAGAAACTGGGAAACAGATGTCTCTGAAAGGCTTTAACATATGCATCAGCTGTTGATTGTTGGTCTCCATGCAAAACTAGAGGGCCAGCAGATGTTTTGGAAGTCGTTTGTTTGCGAAACCAAGAGAGCTGTTGGGGGTAAAAAGGGACAAAAACAGATTGGTTATGACTTTTTTTCCCCCAACATGCTTGTACAGTGGTTGTGAGTCTAAAGCTCGGTGGGAACAGCCGCAGGTGCATATTATTGACACACGCCTTTGAAAAGATGTGTAAGACCACAAGGAGCGATCTTCACTGTTGTGGAAGGGATATAGTTTCTCTCTTCAGAGGATGGGAAACTCCCAGCTGTTGTTTCGCCATGGTTTCTGTTCATCTTGCATGCAGAAAGTTTTAGAGCAGTGAGATGAATAACTAAACTAAAATAAACTGCAGATTGTGAAAGGGTTATAGGCTGTCTGCCAGTGGTCACAGATACTGTTTACAGAGGACTGCGGCGCCAGTTCCACGTGTTCTTCATCCTACGGACACAAAAGACTGATGTGGCTGAATCCAGATTTTGATTTTATTCTCTTAAGGAAGGTCTTTGAATATCTGAGGGATTAGTTGTTTCCTCAGAAATCATATTTCTCAAACCAAACCCTTGGCTAGAGTAGCCTGGAGCTTATTTCTTATACTGAGGAGTTTAAAAAGTTGTACTTTCAAAACCACTTGCATTTTCAGCATGTTTTTTTTTTTTTATGCATTTAAAAAAAAACAACCCAAAAGTATTGAAGTGACTATAGTTTTTTTTTTCTTTTTTCTCCAACCTAGTGGTAATGCTGTGCTGCCTCTGTCTCAAATATTGCTGCACACCTTTAATCAGCTGGCTGAAAGATCTTTTCCTTTTTCCAGCATATTTCCATAAAAGAAAAACTCAGCTCCATTCAAATGTTCCCAGTCATGAGGAAAATAAACAGTAATGGTGTTAGGGAACCTGTTACTTCAGCCGATCGCTTGACAGGGTAATATCTGCCTGTCTGTTACTATGTCAGTCAGTAAACATTCAGAATATTCTGTTGAATATTAGACAATCTGATATTTTCTACAACTGTCAGTGGCTGGTCTACCTGCTCACATTATGGATACATCCGATCAGTTCCTGCCCCATGGTGCCATTTCAGATCCTCTGTCCCTTTTATCTGAGTAGGCGGTTAGGGGTTTGAATTGAGGAGTGCCCATATGGGCTGCCAGCCCACTATTCAGCTGTCTGTGCTAAATTTGAAGAGCTCCTTTCACTTAGTACTTGGTTGGTTATTAAAGGCAGAACCAACTTTACAAGACCTACAAGATGACAGGAATGTAGCTCCTACCCTGCAAGTAATTATCAGGCACCTGTATCCTACTAGCATGTTTAAACATCAGATTTGCAGACGCAGGGTGCTGTAGATAGAGATTACTGTTAATCTGTCATTATTTCCTTTTTCTGTAAAATGCAGGATTCTGGTGTCCTGCCTGCATCTGCCCAGTTTCTCTGCGTAGTATTTTGTAAGTTTGCATCCTTTATACGTGGAAGCAATTTGCAGTTCTCCAGAGTCTTTTAGAGGTAATGCTCTATGCCTCTGATCAATACTGTGGTTTAACAGGAACATGAGCACAGCTTCCGCTGCTTAGATTTCCATGTGGCAGAAATGTTATTCTGTTCAAAAACATGACTCAGTTTTAGATAGATGGGTGGATTTAAATTCAGAATCTCATTAAACCTGGGGATTTTAAACCCAGCCATGGCTCCACTTCTAGGCTGCACAGCATGCTAATAGAGATGAAACAGCCTGTTATGTTTTCCTCTTCTGTTAAACATTCTGCTGCAGTTCGTGTTCGAGACCATCTTTAATCCATCTTGAGATTAGGTTAACGTTTATTTGTTGGTTTGTTTTTGTAGGGGTGTTGCAGTGCCAGCACGGTTGCCCTTCCTGAAAGCTTGCTCTTTGTGTCCACCTTGGATGGAAACCTGCATGCAGTGAGCAAGAAATCTGGTTCGATCAAATGGACTCTGAAAGAAGGTAAGAGGAGATGACTGCCGTCAAATTAAATTCAGAGGCTCTCCACCTTGTTATTCAAACCACATATAAAATACAAAACAGCAGGTTCCTCTTTTTTTTTTGTCAGCATGAAGGCTTCATTACAATAAAGGCAATCGGCCAAAAAAAAAAAAGAAAAGGTTATTCTCTATGTAAAGATAATTTTTTTTCTGTTGCTGTTTGTAGACCAGAATAGAAAAGGTTTCCTCATTCAAGTTCTCTTTTCCATAACGGAGTAATAATTAACCAAGAGATGGGGGGGGGTTTCTGCCTTAATCAAGGTCTGATTGGGCCTGGATCAGCAGCTTTCCTCTAGTGTCAGCTGCAGCCATGGCCTGCTCCATGGTTACTGCTGTCTGCTCTGGAATGGCTTTAGATAAGCAGGATGGAAAACCAGTTGGTGAACTTTCCTCGATTTTAGGGCTGTTTTCTGAATTATTTAAAAGAATCTTTTCCCCCTTTTTAAACTTGCAATTTAAATTTTACATTCTCTGATATTTGAGGATTTTATTTTCACTTTATTTCCTGGTAAGATGAGACTTTGCGGTGAAAAAACATTAATTATTTTCCTTGTTAACCCTGTTCGGGTCCATTCAATAATCAAATCTGTGATTGTGAAGCAGAGGCTGCTTCCTCCGTATCATCTGTTTTCCTGGAACAGCTACTGAATATACATTTATGCCAGGCTTTGCGTACACCTGTCGCAATTCAGTCGGGCAAAATGAGAGGGAAGCAGAAATCTTCCAGTTTGGCCTGTACTGAACTTTACAGTTTAATATCAAACCTGTCATCACTGTTTGCTTTTTTTCACCCTGTTGGTTTTGCAAACACGTGTTTATAGCCCAGGTTTTCTGACGTTCAACCCCCCATAGATGTAATAAAACCCTTTTTTTGTCACCTCCTATTCAATTACGTTTGCTGAAGACTAATGTTTACTGAATAAAATGGTTGTTTACAGTCTTTGGATTATCCCACACCTAACCCATGCCATTGTCGACACCTTGCAGCTCCACCTGGTTCACACCCAGTTTGTTCACACTGGTGGGAGTTGTATGTTTGTCTTTTTGCAACAGACACTTTAGGCTTTGGGTTTGACCGGTTTTGGTAATCTGATTGAAAGATGTACATTTATTATAAGATTTGTTACGACAACACATTGGATAAAACATGGTTTGATCCTTTCTTTTTTTTTTTTTTTTTGGTTTGTTTTTCTTGTTTTAAGCCACTTTAGCAAAAAATTTCACCCAATGCATCTGTACTGGAATAACACGCCACATCCGCAACATGTCTGTTAGATGGATGTCAGATATTGTGATCACATCAAATGATGGTCATTTCGTTGCCAGTGCTGATGTGTCATGCCTGATTTACTCACAGAAAGCTGCTCGCTGACTTATCTGTTTGTCCTTCATGTTTGCCACTGGGGCAAGCATGTTCATTTGGACTTTGTGTCCTCTGCACTCCAATGTCTCCAGCGCCCATATCGCTCTCTTACTCAACTGCCACTGGCCATGTTCTTCCTCTGCTAGATGATATTCCTGTCAGTCCTGACCATCCTCTTTTTGTCTCCTCACAGATCCAGTTCTTCAGGTCCCCACACATGTGGCAGAGTACGTATCCGAGTTACCTTTTCTCTAGTCGCACATGTACAGTGCTTTGCAAAGTTGTTCACACCCCTTTTTAATGTTCCTCAGATTGCTAGCATTTATTTTGCTAGCTGATTTTGCTCAATAAAATCCAGTATAACCATTTTCTAATTGCGCAGCATAAATCGTGTTGTTCTGTAAGAATCAGCCTCAAAGGTTTGTTAGAGAAAAGTGGTGAAACATGGTGGTAGAATCATGATTGTGCCACCAAACCTTCAAATAAATAGTTTTTTTTGTTGTTGTTTTTTTAAACAGTGTCCTGTCTGGCAATGTGGCAATAAGAATAATTGTCTTGATGCCAATAAAAACCCAACAGATTTTACTTTCACATAGTGCCATAGTGTTCCACTTGCTCATGCATATAAATTGCTTTATTATAATTATGCAGGGAGTTTTACAGATTATATGGAAACTGCAATGTAAATAGAATAGAAGAGGAAAATCAGAAAAAAGGAGAAAAGATGAAAGAAAGGGGGGATAGAAAGGAGATAATGATAAAACATTTTCAGTCTGCTTCATCACCTGCAACGAGATGTAAAAAATACCATACAAGCAACAGACATGGAACGAGACGTACAATAAAGTAAAACATTGAAACTCTCTCTGAAGTAGTATTATTTAATCTGACATGTACTCTATGTTACCTGAAGATAAGAATGTGGGCTTTCTTCAAATAAGTTGTTTTTAATCAACGTCCTTATCAAGTAGAACTAGATCTGGCACAATTATTATTTTTGTTGTTGATATAAGTGATTCAACGGAGAAAATTAGGTGATATCTTTTTATTTACATGTTATTTTTGGTTTTGGTTTGTTAGAAGAAAAAAAAATCCCAATAAAAACCCTTGGACTGTATGGTTGTTAATTGGCAAAATGTGGTAAAGTTTACATTTTTTCACTACTTTTGCAAGTCACTGTATAGTGAGTTTATGCAAATGACGGCTGCAGCATGATGAGTCTGACTTGCACATGGAGAACGACCCCGTCACTTTTTCATTCTTCCCACCAGACCGGCGTTTCTGCCAGACCCCAACGACGGCAGCCTGTACTCTCTGGGTGGGAAGAATAACGAAGGCCTCACGGTAAACAGAAAAATATTACTACATATTTGTTTTATCCTCCATCTTTGGGTTGAAACACCTCTTAGTTCCCTGTTCTGTAGAAAAGTAGTAATGCCTTTTCATGGTGAATTTGCAGCAGTGGTTGTTTTTAGTATGTGTTTCTATTTTTTTTTCATCTCTTGAAACAATGACTTTAATCTGAGGGTTTCTACTTTTAACAGAAATTACCGTTCACCATCCCTGAGTTGGTCCAAGCTTCACCGTGTCGCAGCTCAGATGGAATCCTCTACATGGGTACAGCTCATTCATAAATGCCTCCCCCCCCCTTTTTTTTTGCATACACATTTGTAGATCCTGCCTGTGTTCATTACCTTCATAAAGGTGTGGGTGTTATCTAGGTTTCAGCAGGAACCAACACATTGTCTTCTAGTCCCACTAAAGCTGCTTTGGTAACCTTTTCTTGAATTTAGACACAAATGTCACATTCCCCTGCTTACTAATCATCAGTTTTATTTTACTTTATTCAGGCTTTCTGCTATTCAGATGCAAACTGTAGATGGTACAGCAAATACTTGAACATAAAACGGTTGGCCATGTGTATCAGACTCCACATTGAGCGTAGGATTAGATATCAATGCAAACATGTCAAGGTTCTTGTTTTACTGTGAAGATAGGACTCATTCATTTCAGGGTTAAACGGTTGTCAGTTATTTTGCATAACCAGGCTTGTAAAAAGTGCCTCCTTTAGTCGGTTTAACGGTTTTCTTAACATGCAGGCTGTTAAGTGGATCTTTGGCGAGATAGTTGCACAAGTTGAACCATTTTAGGTTTTGTCACATTAGAACCACAAACCTCATTTTGTTAGGATTTGATGCCACAGTATTTCCAAACTTGAGTCAATAGTTTAAAACACCTTTTGCTGCAATAGCAGGGGAGTCGTCGAGTCACTCATCATGTGGAGATGGACATTTTCGCCCGTTCTTGTTTGCAAATTAGATCAAGCTTGCGCAAAATGGATGGAGGCTTTTGTTAGCTTTTGAACTGTTCCTTGTATCACTGGTTATGCAGGTACAGGTGCTGGTCATAAAATTAGAATATCATGAAAAAGTAGATTGATTTCAGTAATTCCATTTAAAAAGTGAAACTTGTATATTATATTCATACATTACATACAAACTCATATATTTCAGATGTTTATTTTGTTTAATTTTGATGATTACAAATGACAACAAATGAAAATCTCAAATTCATCATATCAGAAAATTAGAATATTGTGAAAAGGTTCAAAATTGATGGCCCCTGGTGCCACACTCTAATCAGCTAATTAACTCAAACCACCTGCAAAAGCCTTTAAATGGTCTTTCAGTCTAGTTCTATAGGCTACACAATCATGGGGAAGACTGCTGACTTGACAGTTGTCCAAAAGACGACCATCGACACCTTGCACAAGGAGGGCAAGACACAAAAGGTCATCGCTAAAGAGGCTGGCTGTTCACAGAGCTCAGTCTCCAAGCACATTAATAGAGAGGTGAAGGGAAGGAAAAGATGTGGTCGAAAAAAGTGTACAAGCAAGAGAGATAACCGCACCCTGGAGAGGATTGTGAAACAAAACCCATTCAAAAATGTGGGGGAGATTCACAAAGAGTGGACTGCAGCTGGAGTGAGTGCTTCAAGAACCACCACACACAGACGTATGAAAGACATGGGTTTCTGCTGTCGCATTCCTTGTGTCAAGCCACTCTTGAACCACAGACAGCGTCAGAAGCGTCTTGCCTGGGCTAAAGAGAAACAGGACTGGACTGCTGGTGAGTGGTCCAAAGTCATGTTCTCTGATGAAAGTAAATTTTGCATTTCCTTTGGAATTCAAGGTCCCAGAGTCTGGAGGAAAAGAAGAGAGGCACTTCATCCACGTTGCTTGAAGTCCAGTGTAAAGTTTCCACAGTCAGTGATGGTTTGGGGTGCCATGTCATCTGCTGGTGTTGGTCCATTGTGTTTTCTGAGGTCCAGGGTCAACGCAGCCACATACCAGGAAGTTTTAGAGCACTTCATGCTTCCTGCAGCTGACCAACTTTTTGGAGATGCAGATTTCATTTTCCAACAGGACTTGGCACCTGCACACAGTGCCAAAGCTACCAGTACCTGGTTGAAGGACCATGGTATCCCTGTTCTTAATTGGCCAGCAAACTCTCCTGACCTTAACCCCATAGAAAATCTATGGGGTATTGTGAAGAAGAAGATGCAATACACCAGACCCAACAATTCAGAAGAGCTAAAAGCCACTATTAGAGCAACCTGGGCTATCATAACACCTGAGCAGTGCCACAGACTGATCGACTCCATGCCACGCCGCATTGCTGCAGTAATACAGGCCAAAGGAGGCCCAACTAAATACTGAGTGCTGTACATGCTCATACTTTTCATGTTCATACTTTTCAGTTGGCCAACATTTCTATAAATCCTTTGATTTTATTGGTCTTCAGTAATATTCTAATTTTCTGATATGATGAATTTGAGATTTTCATTTGTTGTCATTTGTAATCATCAAAATTAAACAAAATAAACATCTGAAATATATGAGTTTGTATGTAATGTATGAATATAATATACAAGTTTCACTTTTTAAATGGAATTACTGAAATCAATCTATTTTTTCATGATATTCTAATTTTATGACCAGCACCTGTATATCTCAGTCATTTGCTGTATGGGTTCTAATGAGGTTGGCTTGGTAGATTTAAATGTATCTCTTGGTAAAGACCTTTAAACAGGTTTTAATAATATTAGGACTGAAACAACTAATCAGATTAATTGATGATTTAATTAATCAACTCATTTAATCATTAACTGGAATAAAGAGAGTCTAAAACATGCCTTTAGCAGACAGAGAAACCCACCAGACCTAAATTTTATTATTAAAGATGTTTTTATTGGTCTGGTGGAATATTCTTATTTTAAATATATCTTGCGTTCCTTAACTGTAAGGGGATAACTACTTATTATTGGATATAAAGGCTTTAAAACATTAGATAAGATTTATCTGATATGTTTTGATAAAATAAATGAGTTTTTTTTATATTATATTCTAATATATATTCAGATGCACCTGTTAGTTAGGGTTATTGTCCTACTAAAAGGGAAACTTCTTTTGCAGAAAAGATTTTTTTTCTCTGTGTACCCCCTTTTTTATTGTCAACTTTTCATGATCAAAATCCTCCCACTTCCCTTCCCCTTGATTTAACATTTTGTATGCAGGCCAAAAGGCACCTTCCTTTTCATCTTTGCTGTTTCTTCTACATGTCTTTTAGCATACCAGGGACAAGACATCTTATAGCTTTCTCTAACCTTTACCCTTTTCCTGCAACTCATTCCATAAGTATTCAATGCTTTGGAAATTATTTTATAATTTAAACTTGTTTCAGGGTTGGGAAAATAATAGTTTTTGCAAAATAATTCAAGTTTTGCAAAATGCAATTTTCAAATTGCAGAGGCTATCAGTTTTAATCACATTCCATTACTTTCTCACTTCAGCTCTTTAGCTGGCACTAATACATTTAAAGTGGGTTTTCCCAGATAGTTGCTGCTAGCATGCAGATCCAAGTGAGCTAGAAGTGGGCTCTTTTCCTCACATCAGTAACAGTCCCGCAACAGTGGACTAGCGCACTAAAAATCTCTTGGAAAAAAAAGTAAGCATGCTTAGTGTGAGGGATTGCCTTCCAGTCAATAAATCCAGTGTTTTTCAACCCTGGTCCCCTAGGCACACTGCCCTGCATGTTTTGGATGTTTCTGAAGTTCAGCACACCTGATTCAGATGATTGCAGTTCAGCAAAGCCTGATAATCTGTTATCAATTGATAACAGGTGTGTGAAAGCTGGGAAACATCTAAAACATGCAGGGCAGTGTGCCTTGAGGACCAGGATTGAAAAACACTGAATTAATAGATGCAATCAACCGGTTTTCCTTAGATAGAAAAATTTTGAATCAATCTGACTTAATGATCTGGTTGAGTTGTAAAGTTCCTTGAGATGCCATGTGTTGTGAATTGGCGCTATAAAAATAAACTGAATTGAACTGATTGCTTTAATCTGAACAGCTAATTAAGATGATTTGCCAATTGAATTACGGTAGTATAGTTGCAATTTAGATTTTTGGTAAAAATAGTTCAGGCCTAATTAGTACTTTCTCCATGGCCTGTCCACTGTTGTCTTCACACTCCATGCTACTGTTTTTCCTCTAACAAACCTTCCCTTTTACCTTGAGATGAAACCGGTGGTTTTTATCTACTACTTAGGTTATATCTGAAGGCAATCCGCCGCCCTTGGTTTTATTTTGATGTATCAAAATGAATAGAGCTGAATCCAACTTCTGAAAACTGTGGTCTAACACATGAAGTCTCAATGCATCTGTTTGTAGCACAATGACATGTTTTGCAAGACGCTGGATGATCTATAGTAATCTGTTTCCTGTGTGTGTTTGACGATGTGCTCTGCTGCAGGTAAAAAGCAGGACTTGTGGTATGTGGTGGATTTGCTTACAGGAGAAAAACAGCAGACTCTGACATCATCCTTCGCTGAGATGCTCTGTCCGTCTTCATCCCTTCTCTATCTGGGACGCACCGGTAAAAAAACAAGCTCATCTGGTTTTCTAACCAACATAGTTGACTAAACATTTTAATCTACTTCACCAAAATGTTTGTTTATTCAATGCTCGTTGCTACGGACTATTCATTTAATTTTCAAACAGGACCTGCTTCTTTAGAGTTTAAAGAGCTTTTGCAACCTGAGTGTTTTTGTCCTGAATGCTCACAACGAAGTGTTTTTAAAGGAAATGTAACACTATTTAACTTTGTGCTTATATAATAAAGCTGACACTGTGTGTGCAGCTTATGTAACCATGCACATTTCTATCCCTGCTAGAGTACACTATCACCATGTACGACACAAAGAATAGAGAGCTGCGCTGGAATGCCACCTATTCCGACTATGCCTCAACCCTTCCTGACGATGACATCAAATACAGTACGATTGCTACTAAAGCATGCTGTTTATTGTTACTTTCTAATACACCAGCATGTTAATTACTTCCCTTTGTTCAATCCAAAGAAATGGCTCATTTTGTGTCCAACGGCGATGGCCTGGTGGTGACTGTGGACAGCGAGACAGGAGACATTCAGTGGGTGCAGAACTACAATTCACCGGTGGTGGCCATGTACATTTGGCAGCGGGAGGGTCTTCGTAAAGTTCCCCACACTAACGTGGCCGTGGAAACGCTGCGCTACCTCACCTTCATGTCCGGAGAGGTTGGACGGATAACTCAGTGGAAGTATCCGTTTCCAAAAGAGAAGAAGCCCAAAAATAAATTCATGTAAGTCATCCTGCATATTTTTCATCCAGTCTCAGATTTCTTCAACTTTATTTTTTCAAGTAGCGTGGAGCATCAAACATAGATGTTTTTCTTCTTTTCCTATAACTATTTTGAAGCTCCCGGGCAGCAGGGTGGGGTTAAGGGTTTTGCTTAGGGACCCAGACTGCAGGCTGTAGGGATTGAACCGGGTACTTGAAACCTTCTCAGAGCAAAAGCGCACTGCTCTAACCACTAGGAAAACACTCCCACTCTCAAACAGCCCTAAACCAAACTTAACACTCGCCCCAGTACAGCCAGACCGTTACTGTTCTCTTGGCAGCCACCAAACCTAATCTAGAGCATCTGATTGCCAGTGGGAGAGGTGGAATAATGCCCTCCAGAGAACACAGCTCCAATGCACTAGAGTCCAGCCTGCTTTTCTCCGCTGCATCTGGTGGTTTGCATTGCTCTTTGTAATGCATGGCTCGGATGCAGCTGCTCAGCCATGGAGACACATCCATTGAATCTCTCTGCACACGGTTCTTAATCTAATCTGAAGGCCACGTTAGATTTGGCATGTCTGCATCAACTGATTACAAATACCTCAGATTGTAGCCCTTAGCTATTATTCCTTCACCTTTTAGCAGGAATAACACTATCCAGGATAGTAAAGGACTCTTTTTAGCGTTTAGCGTTCTGGGTGTTATTTAATCGACCAAAAGGCACGTTGACGATGCTCATCAGATTTGGGACTACAGCCGTCTAAAAAAGAATTACAAAAAAACTAAAGTTACACAAATTTAGCACATAGCTGAAGCTCATCATTAAAAAAACACAATAAATGAATGTGTGTAGATCAGCGTGTGTTACAGTTCGTGTGAGGAAATACATCTATAATTATTAAGAAATATTAAGCAATACATAAAGTTTGACACAGGTCACTGCTTTCATGAGCTACTTTTCAGACTAAAATCAATGTTTATTATTTTGGAATCGAAGGAAAGATGCAGGGCCACAGAGTCTAGGTTAGTGGGGATGATCAGGGTTCATTTTCATACCATACAGTAGACGGACCTGCTTACTTTTTTACAATAACAACATTTATCTCCGTTTAGCTGTGAGCCATAATTATCAAACTGAACTAAATAAAAGCTTCCATTATATCAGTCTGTGTAGTTCATCTGTATAGAAATGTATCCATTTAGTGAGTTACTAATTTAAATACACCTAACATTTGTCTTTGAATCCCATCCAGAATAGTAAAGCACTTTAGTTCAGATTGGATAATGATGGATATAAAGTAAATGGAGGTAACTAAGACCACCATGTTTAGCTCCACACCTGCTTCTTCTGCAGCGGAAAACAAAATGACTACTCAGTCTTCTTAGCCTGAAGAGATCTTTGTCACATCTTAGCTTAGCCCAAAGCCCGTCGAAGTGGTTTTATCCAAGAAGTAAGGAGGTTAATTGACTGCTACTGTATTTCTGTTCTTTTCAGGGCCACTTTATACGTGGGTAAATACTCTACAAGTCTGTACGCATCACCCTCTTTGGTACACGATGGAGTGACAGTGGTGGTGAGTACAATCTGTAACATTATTCATGCATTCATCACAGCCATGACGCAGATTTATTTGGTAGCTAAAAATTTATTTTCTCTCTTTCAAGGTTTTTTTTTTTTTTTTTTTTAATCAGGGTTAATGTGTTTTGGTCGAGTTTTTTCAGGGTTTCTCTATTGTGTCTCAGTTAATAAACCTTGATAAGTGGAATGTTTTGAACAGGAGGCTGTTTTCCCTTTATATAAGCTGCTGAGGGGTCTGATAACAGAAGTGTTTGTTTGCCTTTAGCCTCGTGGAAGCACCTTCCCCCTGCTGGAAGGCCCTGATAGCCAGGAGACAGAGGAGGATAGGGAGTGTTTCATCACACCCAGCACAAGCGTGAAATTCAACGCTGGCCTTCGAGAGCGAAACCGGATCAACTTTATGAGGAACTATCTGCTTCTCATTGGTAGTACACAAGAAATCAGTCATATACTCTATTTTACTCTACTCTGAAAAAAAGAACAATGGTTTGATGTCATTTTATTGTTTTTAAAATTCTGTTTCCTGAAAAAGTCTAAATATGCCTAACTGGAGACAGCACACTTAATAGCTTAGCCTCCAGGTGAATGTGGCCTGCCATCTACTGGGTGACTGGTGGAATTACAGTTATCTACCTGAAAACAAGCTGAAGGTTTCCGTGCTTTCTGGTGCTCTATTCATTTTTAGAATATTAAGTACGAAGCCTATTCTCCAGCTTCTTGTTTCTAATATCTACATAGCTTAGCCTCTGCAATAAGTAAACCCTTTTTTATTATTTAGTTCTTTATTAAATTAAAAAAGCAAAGTAATCCGTAGGGTTGAAGCTTAAAAGTGGAGGAATCAACATGAAATTAATACTTTGCTTTGAGCTAAAACTCTCGCCTTCTAACACTACAATGGTACAAAATGTTACTTAACTGAAACTTATACCAAAATCACCTTTTTTATGTTTAACAGAAAGGCAGCTTTTTATTTCAATTGTTTTTATGCTAAATAAGTAAAAAACATCTATATTAATGTTATATTATTAATATTTATGTCCTATGTTTTGATATGTAGAGTTGATCTAAGTGTTTCTCTAGAGCTAATGTTCAGGTTATCATAAATCACTTTATTAAGAGCAAAAGGCCAATAGGAGCATAACGAGCTAATTGAGCATAAGCTGCTCAATTAGCTAGCCTGTTTGCTCTCTTGGATTCTGCATTCTGTTGATTCACAGACATGAAGGTAACTGCAGCTTTTAAATGGTGATGGATTTTTTTTTCCTGATGAAAAGCATCCTGAATAGATTAATTAAGCTACCTTGTGAGAGGTGTCCATGCCGCTGCCTTTTATCAAACCTTAACTTTATTCAAGGTCATGTCTGACATCTGGATTACTTTTGCTGTTTATGATTTTACTGCAGCGTAGAAAACAAGCCGCCACTTCTATGTATGCATTCCTATATAACTATGTTGTTCTAATATTGCATGCCTGACTGAGGCGTAGTCCTAAATCTGCTGAAGTTGAAAAGCGTCATTATGTTTGAAAAGGAGCAGTTTCATTGTCTCCCTGCAGTATTTTTACGGCGCCACTAAAAAAAAAAAAAAAAAAAAGTTGAAATTCCCCCTTACTATATTACTGTTGGTGTTTTGGATACTTTTGTCTGAATGTTTTTTTTTTTGTCTGTTGTGTTTAAGGTCATCATGAAACACCTCCTGAGGCTCACACCAAGATCCTGGAAACATTCCCTGAAAACTTCCCTCGTAACCAAGGCAACGTCATCCCACCTACTACGGACAAGAAAGGAGAAGAGGTCTGTCTAGTCCTGTGTGTGGCAGAAATAAACATTTTCTTTGTTCCTCTGATTTATTTTTATTTTTTATTATTATTGTAGAAGGTCAATGATAGTGGCATGGATGAAGGCCAACCGTCTACCTCCATCCAGGAACCAGGGGCCAGCAGCCGCACAGTGCGCTCAGAGGCCCCAGTAGACTCCATGCTCAAAGACATCGCCACCATCATCTTCTCCACTTTCCTTTTGGCTGGCTGGTTGGCTTTTGTCATCATCTACCCTAAGGTAGAAAACATTCTGACCTATTTCAGTGTATCGAATTTACTCACAGAATATCATTAGCTAATAACTGCAAAACCTGCCCTAAACACTGAATAAATGTACTCAAATTGGTTGTTAGATGTACCATTTCAGAGTGAGATTGTACTTCTTCATAAAAGTAAAAAAAATTGAAATTTTTTTTTTTTATACAGCTTCCCAAAAAAAGATTTGTTAAGCTCTCAACTCAGAGACAGTAATTGCTTTTGATCAATTCGCTCAATCAAATTGAACCCCTTAAAATGAACCTTAAGTTAGTCAATTTTAAGGAAAGGGGAAGAACAAAGTGTTGAAGCAATGTAATATCTCAGCATTAACTGTGTTTAAACCCAGGGGGTTAAAGTTACAGGGAACTCTGAATTAGCAGCTACATTTTTATTAGCTGTATTAAATAACGGACCTTAACCCCTTAGCTCCCACCACAAACGAATGGCAAATGCCATTGGCCAGAAAAATAATATTAAAAACGCCAGATGCTTGTAATGCCTCTCATTTGAAAGCTACGATCTTATAGTTTCTAGAGATATGCGTACAAACTCTGTAGGTTTTAGACAACTTGAGTTATTTAACTTCAAACGTATCCAAAATAAATTTGCTCTCACATAAAAAAAATAATAATATTCTGTATCTTGAATTTAATTCATAGTTGACCTCTTCAACTCACTGCACTTGCTGGACATGTTGTGGGCAACAGCTGTGTAAAATGTCAGACCTCTAGTCATAGGCATTGTGAAACTGTGACCTTTCTTTAATGCAAAAAACCCATTCAGCACCATTGATCCAAATAAGAACCAAAAGGCCAAAGTTGATTATTTGAATTTTATGATTAATTTATACATGTAGCTTTTACACAAATTTCCAGTCAAAGGCTTTCTTGTATATTATTTACAATTTTCAGCATTCAGAGATTTGACTACCACTTTCTGTGCGTATCCAGTTCTTCTCTCGCTCCTTACGCACATAGATAATCACTGGCTGTGTCCGAATGTCCTCCCTAATGACTATAGAGGGGCACTATATAGTGGTTATGCCATTTTAAATGAGTGTCTGAACGTCGGGTGGATAAAAAGGTTGTGGACTCGAAATTTCCCACAATGCACCTTGAATAGAAGTGATCATCCATGGTAACTAGACAAGCAGATATATCCCAGAATGCTTTGTGAGGCTAGCTATCCTCGCAAAGCATTATGGGATTTGTTGTTACAGCTGCCTGCTGTCAGCGATTAATAACAAATATCGATCATCAGCGATTATTTGTCCAAACAATCAGTTAACTGAGTTCATTATAAAGTGCACTATACAGTCCCCGCTTTAAGTAGTTCTTGACAGATTTAGGGGTTAGGGCGGACAATTGGACACAGCCACTATCTTTTCAGCCCGCTCCTACACCCATACTTCTTTGCAAAACTTTGCTTATTAGCTAACAAAATATGTCAATCAAAGTGTTGTGGATGACGCATGCGCCTGGGGACGGCGATTCTTGCGTTCGAGACATTTCTGATGTATTAGAAATACTCAGAAAGGAAGTTATGCTTGATTTTGGGAGCAAACACATGAATAAGCCCACGTAACGTAGATCATCTAAAATGGCAGACAAAGTTCACTAGATTAAAATCAGCTTTTTTCTGATGGACATTTTATTTAGGATCTCCCGATTCTAAAGGCGTATAGGATGTTAGGTTTTGTTTACAAACAAGCTTGCTGTTCCCAACAAAATTTCTGAACAAAATGTTTGACAGGGAGGTGCGGTGAGAACTAAGGGGTTTAACGACATGCTAAACCAGACATTTTGTCATCCTTGCATCCTTCATGTGTTTTTGTTTCTTTCTCATTGCAGAACGTCCACAGGCAGCAGCAGCTACAGCACCAGGAGTTCCAGAGGCAGATGGAGGAGCGGTTGGAGCTCCTCCAGAGGCAGCAACCCTTCCCACCTGTAGACGTGGGATTAGGTTTGGCTTCAGACGGCGACTTCTTAGATGTTGCTCGCACTCGCTCTGACTGCTCAGACCACAGCAGCCCCAATATCACCCCCCGTGCCTCCAACCACTCCAACCTGTCTGTGTCTGAGGTGGGGAGCTCCACTAATGAGCAAGAAGATGGAGGTAAGGCAGCAGATTCTTCCCTTGGTTGATCAGTATATTCGTTGGAGCTTAAAGGAATAGTACACCCAAAACATGATTAGCCTTCATTTTCTACTCACCCCCATGCTGAACAACACTCTGGAGTACTTTTTTGATATCTCAAATGCATCTGGAGATCTGGGAGGCTTCTTGCTGTCTGCTGACATTCAAATAATGGAGGTCTATGGTGACCGAGACAGAAAGGTCCATAAAAGTCCACAAAAAACGTGTCAATATTCCTCCATACTGCTCGTCCAATGTATTCCAAGTGTCCTGAGTGGGTAGCATCCAGAATTTACTCGAAACGAAGTCATTTAGAATGTTTTAAGAGCATAAACAGTGGTGTATAGGATTTCCTGAAAGCGCGCACACGCGCGCTCACGACGCTACGGAAGCCGGCAGACCAAACCAGCGCATTCAGCTCGGCAAAGAACTCATGCTCTTCCTCAACACTGAAGTCCTGAGATATTTTTCTTTCGTTGTTTCTTTCTTTGCACAGGTAAACAGCACATTTCTTCTTCTACGCTTGCATTATTGGAAGAGCAGACGCTGAATGCGCACTTTCATCTGGTTTGGTCTGCCGGCTTCCGTAGCGTCGTGAGCGCGCGTGTGCGCGCTTTCAGGAAATCCTATACACCACTGTTTATGCTCTAAAAACATTCTAAATGACTTCGTTTCGAGTAAATTCTGGATGCTACCCACTCAGGACAATTGGAATACATTGGACGAGCAGTATGGAGGAATATTGACACGTTTTTTGTGGACTTTTATGGACCTTTCTGTCTCGGTCACCATAGACCTCCATTATTTGAATGTCAGCAGACAGCAAGAAGCCTCCCAGATCTCCAGATGCATTTGAGATATCAAAAAAGTACTCCAGAGTGTTGTTCAGCATGGGGGTGAGTAGAAAATGAAGGCTAATCATGTTTTGGGTGTACTATTCCTTTAACATTCACTGCTTGAAACTTGTTTTTATCAGAAGACGACTTTACTACCGTCAGAGTCGGCAACATCACCTTCCATCCTAAACAGATGCTGGGCCATGGTGCCGAGGGGACTATTGTATACAAGTAAGTAAATCAGTGCTGGTAGCCTCTGCTTTGAATGAAAAAAAAAAGGTTCTGACATTACAGCTTTATGTTTGTACGTTTTCCCCTAAAGGGGGAAGTTTGACAACCGTCCAGTGGCGGTAAAGAGAATCCTGCCAGAATGCTTCAGCTTTGCAGACAGAGAGGTTCAGCTGCTCAGAGAGTCTGATGAGCATCCTAATGTGATCCGGTACTTCTGCACCGAGAGGGACCGTCAGTTCCAGTACATCGCAATAGAGCTGTGTGTTGCCACTCTTCAGGAGGTAATTCATAAATTGTTAATACGCTTAGTATTTCAAATGCCGTTATTCTTCAGAAAATGACTTTAGAGTTACTAGTATGAGAGAGGAAAAAGAAAAAAAAGAACCTCCAAAGAAGGTCATAGGTAGTCGGAGAACCTCAATAGTCTCTACAAATACTCGTGGGGGGGAGTGGTTCTGCTGCTGCTGCTCTGAACAAGAACCGAATATTGAAGTGGAATCATAATCTTGATTACGGAACAGATTACATATTGAGAAGGACTTTCTTGCTTCAAAAAAGTGTTGAAAGTACCTTTTTTCCAACACTCATAATACATTCGGTCTGAACGCAGCATCATCACTTTCCAATCTGAACCTCACTATATTAATCTAATCCTTTTGTAACTCTAATCAATAAGAACCTATTAATGTCAGAAAAAAGGCTAATATAAGCTATCAAATTAAAGCATATCCAGATGATGTATTGTTTCTCAAACTTAAAACCCCAACTATCCTACATAGTCAGAAGAACATTGCGTACCTGAGCAGCAATATTTCTGACAGCCTGAATGAGCTAACTCAGTTATACACGAAAAGATTTTCTTTAACATTTTCCAACAAAAATATGATTCCTACAGAAAAATTTGATCCTGATTTGACAAATGTTAGACCTAAAACTTATCGCAGCATCACCTACACATCTAAATGCATAAAATAATCATATCAGCATCCGTACCATCCTCATTTTCCATGATCCTGTTACTAGCATCTGCTCAATAAATCTTCAAAGCTGCAACATTGGCGTTAACCTATTCCTTCTGACAGAGGAAGATTCAAATGATGAGCGATTCTGCCATCAGCGCACCTTAAACGCACACATCTCTTACAAGTGGCCCATCGAGCCGGATGGTAACTCCAGCTCTGTTGTTGCTGGTCTCACAGCACTGAGCCACACCGAAGCACAAATAACTGGCTAACTTACGTGTGATTAGAACTACAAAATAAACTGGTGCATCATGGGTACCGTAGTGCTAAATGAGGGCAAAGACTTTTGACAAATAATTTTCCTATTGGACAATTTGAACTTGATTTGACAAACGGTTAGATTTAAAACTCATCGCAGCATCATTTGTAGAATATACTGACAAACTAGGTCATTTTTATGCTTAATTGTTGATAAATAATTTTCAATTTTAGCTCAGAACATTCTGCAACATTAGAATGGAAAATGTCTCCAGACTCTAAATAAAATACTCTATTTTCCAGACTATAGAGAGCAACTCACTATAAGCAGCAACAACAAATTTTTTTTTGTTGAAAAAAACTGGAAACACACATGCATAAGCCGCTGATGTCTACTGAACTGTCTCCCACCAAACCTGTAGAGGGAGCTCTCCATATAGCCACTGGTGTAGGGATGAAGAAGAATGCTAGCTACCATTAGCTTGTTGGCTTGCAGCAGGAAGGGCTTTTCCTGGAAGATGGGGCTCAGCTCTGCAGTAGTTGAGCCCCATCTCTGAATGCTAGCATGTTCTTGTGCTAAATGAAAAGAAGCCCCTTATTCTTTCATTTCCAACTTTGACTTCCCCCTGTGACGGTTAGAAAAAAAATCCACAGAAAAGCTGCACCTTGTAATGAGCCTCATGGTCCAAAAAGTAGCGGCTTATAGTCCGTAAAATATGGTAGTCGCACCAAATATTGCCGCCCTTAAGTTGATCCGAACCTCTGAGCCGGACTTTGAACACATACTGACCGTTGTTCTTTCTTGGTTGGTTGCTGTTCTCCATCTTTTGGGGATGTTGCGCGTGCTTCACTGTGGGCAGTTCTAAAATGTCCCAATAGGCTCACACCTCGGTTGATCCTGGGGGCTTCTGAACGTTCTAACAAATTTGTCTTTAAACAAGGTTCATGGTTTGGGTCAGAGTGTTGAAGCCGTTTAGAACTAAGCAATTATCCTGAAAAATATAAACATTTATTCAGTTATAGATAAAGTTGGCTACTGTTAAGTTTCTGTAATGGCCCTGACGTCAGCCCAGTCCACACCAGCAAATCAAAACAACCAAAAGAATTTTGTCCGCAAATATCTTTCAACTTTCCTTCATGTGTGCTGTATTAAATGTTTTCAACACCATCACCTTTCCTCTTGCTAGTATGTGGAGAAAAAAGATTTCAACCGTCATGGGCTTGAGCCAGTCATGCTTCTGCAGCAGACCATGTCAGGATTGGCCCATCTGCATTCTCTCAAAATAGGTACATGTCAGTGAAATATGAAAAGATTTTACAGCCTTCTTTTCTTTGGTTCTTGTTTATTATTGGAATCTAATTTTCTGCTTCCCTTTAGTTCACAGAGACCTGAAGCCTCACAACATTCTGGTGTCGATGCCGAACGCACACGGCCGAGTCCGAGCGATGATCTCAGACTTCGGTTTGTGCAAGAAGCTGGCGGTGGGTCGTCACAGTTTCAGCAGGAGGTCCGGGGTTCCAGGGACCGAGGGCTGGATCGCTCCTGAGGTTCTCAGTGAGGACTTCAAAGACAACCCTGTGAGTCCGGTTGGACTAGCTTTTTATTTCACCGTTGACATGAGCGCTACTTAAATGTATAAGAACAGCACGCCTGCTTGAATGTTTCTTTTGAAAGTGGTCTCAAAGTATGCTTTGTTGCTCTTGTTTTCCTTCCAGACCTATGCTGTGGATATCTTCTCTGCTGGCTGTGTCTTCTACTACGTGGTCTCTCAGGGAAGCCACCCCTTTGGCAAGTCTCTGCAGAGGCAAGCGAACATCCTGATGGGTACATACAGCCTCGACTATCTGCAAAGTGACAAACATGGTGAGAAATAAACCTACAGGGAGTAAAGGAACATGTTTTTATTTGGGTTTTTGTTGGTTCTTCTCAAATCAGTAGTAAGAAATTAGCAGGCATTTTTTTCCTCTGCTCTACTCAAGGAGTATTTAAATTATGTCTGGGTTTGCTCTCTTCTCAGGGGACATTGTTGCAAGAGATCTCATAGAGCAGATGTTGAGCATAGATCCACAGAGAAGACCTTCAGCTGAAAGTGTCCTCAAACATCCTTTCTTTTGGAGTTTGGAGAAGGAGTTGCAGTTCTTCCAGGTTTGGGCTGTTTCCACATACTGGACAACTTTACTTCTTTATGCCTACAAAATCTTTACAGTGGCAGTACAATGTTCTTTTTTTAATCAAATATTAACTTATTGAACTGTTTAAGATTTACTTTAAATGCAAGTTTATTTAAATTTATTTAAACAAATTAAGAAGTTGGTTTCTTAAATGATTAGCCATGTTTCTTACTAAATACTGATCAAATTTGTGTATCCTTTCTGTATAATCTACTGCTTTTGATGCCTGGGTGTGTAAATACTGTATGTGACTGAGACAATTTCAAAGCCTTTTTTTCAGTAGATTAAAATCAAGTAACATTTATTTATTTATGGTAGGATGTGAGTGACAGAATAGAAAAGGAACCGCTGGACGGACCAATTGTGAGGCAGCTGGAGAGAGGAGGGAGAGCCGTCGTCAAGAGCGACTGGAGAGAGCACATAACGGTGCCGCTGCAGACAGGTATGATGAGGCTGGGATCAAAGGTGTGAGCTATGCCACAATTTAGCATCTTCTGAACAATTTGGCTTCCTTGTTGTGGTATTTTGCGGCATCTCCCTTTCTTAACGGCGTCACTGTTTTAGCTTAGAGGTTGCACACCATAGAAGCTGGGTGATACCATCACCGAGTCGTAGAATGTCTTTGTAGTCCTTTGATTTGCTTTTGTAGACGATCTGAATGTTTCCTGTCACATGAAAGTAAAAGAAAACAAAGCGTGGGTGGGTATGCTTCCTGTCTGCATGGCACACAGTGAGGATCGCAGCCTAGAGCATTGGTTATCATGTTTCACGTTAAACTGGGGGTGTGCAATATGGCTGAAAAAGGTTTCACACTCTAAGCCTGTCCTATCAGTCGATAGAGATACGGCTGAAACAATTAATCAGAGTAATCGTGATTATCAAAATAATCATCAACTTATTTATTAATTATTGTAAAACTTACCTTTATCTGACACACTGAGCAGCAAATATACCAAAATTCAAAAGAAAAAAAATGTAAAAGTGTGTCAACATGCTCTATCCAGAAATCATTAGGTGGAAAGCTATTAGTTTCACAGGTTTAATTTTGTAAAATGTCTTCTTTAAGGAACCTTTTGCTATCCGATTATTAATTGACGAATAAAAAAAAAAAAAAAAACACTAACAAAAAAAAAACACTAACTGATGCACTATATTTAAAATCAGGACCAGGAAGAAAAAAAGGATAAAGCTAAATTGCAAACCTAAACCTAAAATAGGACAGCTCTACTGCCAATAATGGTTAGTTTGGCTAATTCCTTTCCTCTGCTTACATCTTGGATGTGGTTGGTTTCTGGATCAGAGCTCAGTGGAATTATACGGTAGAATGTTTTATTGGACATATTTTCCATAAATATTGATCAGGTGTTTATCTGATGTATATTTTATATTAGTGAACCCTGACATGGAAAATAAAAATCCAAACTGGGATGTTTTTTTTTTGTTTTTTTAATCATCTACTCCTTTTTTGTTTTGGTTTTCCCGAAGGAAATAATCTACTTTATTGCAACACTTTTGTGATTTTTAAAATAAGTCTTTTTTTTTAATCATTACAAGCTTTTCTCCACCTCTAATGTACTGTAGATCCTGCCCACTCCATATACCAAACACATTTTTTGTTGTTTCTGAAGTATTTTAGTTGGCAACCTCTTTTTCCCAGTAAGGACTTGGGTTGTGTCTCTGCTGGTGACTCCGTATTATTTGATTCAGATCTAGACTCCTGCTAGTATATCACACAGCATCATTTACTTGAATTGAAGTCATACCTCTCTGGGTGACTGGGGTCATTTTTTTGTGCAGAAACTGACACTGCTGCCATCATCTTCATCTATCATGGTCTTGCTTTGATGATGCGCTGTGGTGGTGTTGTGCCGAATATTACATTTAATTTTATTGGAGAAAAAAAACTCTTATTGTAGTTTCTTTGAACCAAACACATTTCCACCTGGTTCTGGGTAATTTTAGCCTAACCTGTGTGTTTTATTTAAAGAAAAGGTTTCAGTTTTATACAGATTCTGCACACTTCATATCGTTAGGAAGAAATGCATGCAGACATATTATTGCTGAATCTTGCAAAAGCTTGGATTCTTTTTATAATCTCTGTGTTATGCAGTTCTAATGAGTCCAAAACAAAAACTCAAAAACCTAAAGATGAACAGTTTATTTTTCATAAATGTTTGGGAAGCATCTAACTTTTTCCATTTGATGACAGTTTACAGTGCATCAGATTATATGATCCTCATGTTATAGAACCCTGATTGATGCCCTTTCTCCAAACTTTGGCTTTAGTTAGTGTAACTGATGAGAAAAATCCAGAACAGTCGTAGGGTAGCAGAACTTCATCTAAATAAAAAGAAAACTGTAGTACTATAATTGATGGCGGGTGTGAACTCAATAAATTCCTTGTTGAAAGTAAATCAAAAGGAGTTTTAATTATCTTGTGTGCACACTTTTATTTTTTATGTCCTAATAGGTTTGTTTAAGGTTACATATTCAGTGTCATATGAAAGTGGAGGTAAAGAAAAGATTAGGTTTTATTTATTTTTATTTTACTCTCTTTAAAAGGTTTTATTTTCCCCCTTTATTAGATCTGCGGAGGTTTCGCTCCTATAAGGGTGGGTCGGTCCGCGACCTTCTGCGTGCAATGAGAAACAAGGTGAGAGTTTGATTCAAAATAAAGGTTATGACTAAAACCAAACATCTCCCAGATGTAGATTCATAATTGATCTTGTCTTAACAGAAACATCATTACCGGGAACTGCCAGCTGAGGTGCAGGAGACTCTGGGCTCCATCCCCGATGACTTTGTCTCATACTTCACATCCCGCTTTCCTCACCTCCTTATGCACACCTACCTCGCCATGAGGATCTGTGCGCCCGAGAGGCCTTTCCTGCCTTACTACCCCGCTGCACAGCAGCAGCAAAAAACACAGACGCAGGGTTTGCAAAGACTCGCTGATCAATGCACTCAATCCCTGAAAAGTTCCACATCACTACCTACGTTACAAACGCGAGAAGAGTTTCATTTATCACAGTCTGTGCAGTCATCCAGAGAACATTCAGTATCTTCAGACTCTTCTGTTCAAACATGTCACCCTGAAATTCTCGAACACACCACAGCGTCTGACCTGTGTGAAAATGTCTCAAAATGGCCTACAGATCCTCTTAGGCCTGATATATTCACTACCCTGGACAACACAAGAAGTGCAGACTGAGCCAATGCTAAAGTGGACCCAGGTGGGGCGTGGGAGCTTTGCCTTAAACAGTGGAGAACATTCAGGGGTTGGCTGCTGTGCCACGGTGAGAAGCAGGCCTGCAGTGCCTGCAATCACCTGCAGGCACAGAAGCCGGACCGCAAACAAAAGTGCCTTCTGCTGGTCTGGATTCAGGTGTGTCCGTCTATCTTCTCCGCGCAGACGCCCAACTGCCGACAAGGTGTCGTTGGTTCAATTCTTGTAGCTTGACTGAGAAAAGAAATGGCTTTTAAATGTTATTTTTATGACACTGTGCAAAAAAGAAATGCTCAATGTTGTGGAAAATGTCTGCAAATGTTAAACAATTGGGTAGTTTTATTGTGCAATGTGTGCTTGTCAGTAAGAGCATTTGCTACAGATGCTGTTTGTGTGATTTTTGTACTGAAAGATTGAAATTCTGGGTCATAAATCGCTTAACATGGCCCATGTGCCTTTTTTTTTATATATCTATATATGAAAACCCATCACTGTACTGCATGGGTACTGATCTTTAAAAAGCCTGTGCTTTATATGCTTGATTCCACTTGATGCTGCTAGAATCTGTGTCTATCTGTGTTGCTGACTCAGATGTTCCAAAGTATCAGGATCAAGGAAATGATTGAATCCTCATCTTGATGTTGAGAATGAGTTGAAAAGTGGAGCCGGAAAATGTTAATTTTTTTTTTTTAAGTGTCATAGTGATGATAATGACTTGCACATATTAAATTCTATGGTTTGCTATTTTCCTTGTTTGGTTATCTTGTATCTCAAAGAGTTTTCTGCAGGATTTAAACATTTTAATTAAATTTTTAAAATTTTGTCTGAAAGGTTGTAGTTGGGACTACATCTAACATTTATTTTGCAAATAGATTAATCTGTTATTTTTTGAACGAATTGATTAATAATTGGATAGCAAAAGGTTTCTTAAAGAAGATTTTTTTACTAAATTAAACCAGGTGAAACTAAAACATTTCCACTTGAGAAGTTCTGGATTGAACATATTGACAGATGAAAAAGTTCTGTATTTTAAATTATATATATATATATATATATATATATATATATATATTATAATATAATATTATTTTATTTTTTTACAATTTTTGTATAATTACTGCTCTAAGTGGGTTGCTCTGTCAGCTAAAGGCATGTTTTAGAGTCTATACTCCAGTTAATGATTAAATTAGTTTACGATTATTTCAATCAACTCATCAAGATTAATCTGACTAACTTTCTCAGCCCTAGATATATTTTAATATGAGAAATTACAAGGCTTGGACATTTACCCTTTCCTGCCAACTCTTAAGAGTGCTGCTCCTCGCTAACACTTTTAGAGTTCTTTTTGGGAATTAAACTCATATTCACTCTCTTATCTATGGTTACATACTGAGTCTTAAATATAAATAACAGAGATTTTAGATTGAAGGCATCTGGGGAAAGGGAAGTCTGCATCCCTGCGGACAAGTATTGGGTTTCAGGCAGGTTTAAAAGGGTTTTGGAATTTGCTGACTGAAACCATTAGAGACCCTGATCTCATGACATATATTCAATTACTTATTTTTCATAAATCGCATTTCATACAGTTTATTATTTTTTTTCTGCTGCCACTTTAAAAAAAAATATAACAGCCTGTCTCCAGACAAAACTACAGTAATACATGAAACCCTTGAAAGGATTAGAGACTGTGGCCCAGGTTCCCCTTCCAGTAGGATAATGACCACAGAACTATAACAGAATGATCAAAGAACACCAATGAGCTAAACTTGAATTAAGTTTGGATTCTGTGGTGAAATTAAATATGCTATTTCACAGATAATATCCAAAGATTTTGACTTATTTTGCTAAGGGTGGACTCTAGGGTTCCTGTGTAGGCCCTGTTTGTGCTTTTTAGTTGGTTAAACTGCTCATTTTGATCGCAAACCTTAAGCTGCATGAACCCTATACAGTAGTTATTATGGGGCTACCATCTGAACTATGGACAAACCCCTATGACACATAATGGGAATGGCTTGGAGAGTGTAAAATGTACACCACACTTTTCAGATTTCTGTTGGTATAAAAACATTTCAAATGTGAAACAGAGTTATTAATCTATTTACCATGCTTTGCATATTTTCAACATTGAAAATGTGCACCTCTTGAATTAAAATCACCAGTTTGTTTTCAGATGATGCATTTTAATCCAATTGTCCCTCAGAGTGAATCCACTATAAAAGGACCACTGCTTTACTGATGGAGCTACTTTAGGAAGTTCACAGATTTGACTTCTGTTCAACAGATGTTATATTTACCAACCATCTATGGGGGTGTTAGAAAGGGGAAAGTGGGAGGAATGTGGCAGCACTCCAAAGGGGAAACTGACTCATGGTTCGTTCCTCCCTAAAGCTTTCTTCTGGTGTTTATTCGCACCAGAACCGTACTGGCCCCGTTATTTTGTGTCCCCTTGTGGGATAGCTGTATCACCGCCCTGCCTTATTTAATAGTTTCAGGAGAAGCGAAAGTTAACAGAGCGGTTTTCTGAGCGTGCGCAGCGCGCGCTGCTGACGCACAATCTGAAGGAATGAATCTGTAGTCTGCTGCTGCTGCCTCAGTCAGGAGAGGAAACTAAACACGTTTCCAATGTATGAAACGCGTTAGTTTATTCCTTTATAATTAACTCTCAGTCCCTTAATAAAACCAGTGTCGCCCATGCAGCCTTAAACCATCCTCCTCAAACGAAGCACGATTCTTCAGATCCACTGGTGAGTTTTTATTTTATATAAATGTCTGCAGTTTAACCTTTTTTTGCAATGATGTTCTTGGATTGGGAACATTTCGGCGCTTTTGACTTGTTTTGTTTTCATTGTTCATTTTCCTACGGTGGCCACCGAGGTTTCCTCCAAACCATCGATTGTTTTCAGAATCAGAAACTTAACTCTGTCTGCACAAACAATGAATGGGGCTTCTGTTCCCCATCGCCCACATCGTTAACTGAACCCAGGGAATATTCTGTGTGTAGAAAAACGAGTTAAAACAAGGATAAAATACATTATTCAGAGATGGGTCGGATTAGTCTGCTATCATTTTGATTGAATTCCAGTTAAGTTTAACAAAATAATGGATATAAGCATAAACTGCAGAGGATCATCTACCTCTAAGGCCAGCCTGAGCACTGATCTTAGTTCTTCTCATCTATATTTCTCACATCTAAGCCTTTAAGGACTGCTATCTAGTCAGTTGCACAGAATCAGTACTACAGTTTCACTGAAGCAGCCCTGTAAGCTTTTACATTAAAAAACACAAGACATGAGCAGCCCTATATAGTGAGCGGTAACAATATGTATTTAACCTTCCAATAAGTCCATCCATTGTGTCAAATTATTAAATAAATGAGTGATGAAAGGTTATAAGCATGTTTGTTTCTTGCAGAGTAGCTGGTTACCTTGGCTGTGAAGTGTGATTCATCAGAGACACACCCTGGGGGAAAAGATTTTCTCTGTGTCGGTATTTGCTATCAGTACTTAAAACACTGTTTGCCAACTTAAATTAATATACAGGTAGCTAATAATGTAACTGTTTTAAAATGGTGTTTCTCTCTTGCAGAATGAAGGCAATGAGAATGGAATCACAAAACTGAGGAAGTCAAATAAAAGGAACCATGGGTGAGTTTTATCTATATATCTGATATACAGTCAAAGCAGATATTAACAAAGGCTGACAAAGACAGATAACCATTTGATTTTATGTTAAACAAAATATGATCTGTTTTAGATCAGAGACTATTAACCAAACTTATCTCTTTGTGCAAACTCACCCCCCCCCCCTTTCTCATGACAGAACTAGTGTTTATCAGCTGTTTACTTTACCTTTTTAGTTTTGCTCATAAAGATTTTTTTGGACTGTGATTAGGGCTTTTTAATGGCCACACCCAAACTTGGACTTTGTTCTTTGAAACACACTTTGAAACTCGTTCTGAAGGATGCTTACCTTCATTTGCAAAACCTATCTGTGCCAAAGCTGTTACTCCCTGACCTACCATGAGATTAAGAACACTAAATCCTGTTCCCTTTATGCTGGTGAAGATTCTCAGTCATATAGGTCATAGTTACTCTAAAAAAGTTTAAAAAAAACAAACCACTGGACTTTGTTTAAAATGTCTGGATTAGCGTTGAGTTCCAAGCTTTATAGAGTAGCCCAACAAAATGTTTGGTTATCTAACATAACCCCAGTTCTTAGAATAATATGAGCGAGGTGTCTCGCTATGGGATGCAGCCTCCTGCAGCCCTGATAGAAGCATCTATCTCAATCTGCCAATCCTGATTGGCCGGTGGAAGTGCCCGTCATACGCCACGCCCCGTAGCTCCGACTACTAAAGCGTGTGCGGATCACGGCACTCCAATTCAACAAGCAAACCTCTTCCCGCCGCAGACGGGGAGGAGCCTGCGGGCGCCCTTCATAAACCAACAAACCAAAGGGTGTTGGCTCGCCGTTTTGTCTCCAAATCCTATATGGCATGCTGCTATAGCTGCCAGATAAACCTTAACCGTGGAAAAAGCTTTTCCTTTATCAATCAGTTCCTGTAAAAACAACAGAATCGCTGGTACAGAACACTGAAAGGGAACGTAGTCCCGTTCAAGACACCACCGCTCAAACAGTCTCCACTTGGAGCCATATAGGCTCCTAGTGGAGGGAGCCCTGGCGTTTTGGATAGTAGTAATTACACTCTGAGGGAGTCCCGTAGTGGTTAAATTAAGCCACTCACGGGCCAGGCCCACAGCTGCAGTCGCTCCGGGTGTGGGTGGAACACTGTCCCCGCACCCTGCGAGAGCAGGTCCCTGCGCAGTGGCAGCTCCCAAGGCTGGGCGCACAGCATCTGGAATATCTCCGCCAGCCAGTGTTGTGCTGGCCAGTGCGGAGCTATCAGGATCAGTTTGTGATTGAATGCCCTCACTCTGGCGAGAGAGGGGGGTATCAGGGCCAGCGGTGGAAACGCGTATAGCAGCTCGTGCGCCCAGGCGTGCGCTAGTGCGTCTACGCCCAGAGGGGCATTCAGAGTGCTCAGAGAGAAAAACAGCTCGCATCGAGCGTTTTCCCTGGACGCGAACAGATCTATCTGAGCGCGCCCGTAGTGCGCCCATATCTGCTCCACGACCTGTGGGTGCAGCGTCCATTCCCCGTACACTGGCGCTCCTCTGGACAGCAGGTCCGCACCCGTGTTCAAGTCTCCCGGGACGTGCGTCGCCCTCAGGGAGAGAAAGTGGGCACTGCTCCAGAGAATCAGGTCGCGCGCCAGATTGTGCAACATACGGGAGCGCAGGCCCCCTTGGCGGTTGATATACGCCACTGTTGTCGTGTTGTCCGTCCTCACCAGGACATGGTGACCCGAGAGGAATGGGAGGAAGTGTCTCAGAGAAAGAAACACCGCCGAAAGTTCGAGAAAGTTTATGTGAAGGCGCTGGAGGGCCTGGCTCCTGCGACCCCTCACAGACCTGCCCTCGTGAATGCCGCCCCAGCCTGATAGGCTGGCATCCGTGGTTACCACTTTCCTGGACGAGACGGTGCCCATAGGCACCCCTTGGGTCAGGAAGGACGGGGCTCGCCAACAGCGCAGAGCTGTTATACAGTCCGCTGTGACCGTTATCCGCCGTGCGCCATGATGCACGGGGTCCATTCGGAGCGAAGCGACCCAGCGCTGAAAGTCCCGCATGTGAAGGCGGCCGAGGCGAATCACGAGGATGGCTGAGGCCATCAGACCCAGCAACCGAAGGCACAGTCTGAACTGGACAGACCTGTGCAGACGGAATTGTGCAAGGCACGCTCTGAAAGTCGTCACTCTTTCCTCTGACAGGCGGGCTGTGAACGGAACAGAGCGCAGGGATAATCCCAGAAAGCATATCTCCTGCGTTGGAGATAGGTGGCTTTTCTCCATATTTATCACAAAACCCAAATCCATCAGGTGTGTTGTGACAATGTGTGTGTGAACCCTGGCTTCCTGTTCTGACTGCGCTAACAGGAGCCAGTCGTCTAAATACGTGGCCAGACGTATCCCCCGGCGTCTGAGCGGAGCTACCGCGGCCTCTGTGCACCGTATGAAAACCCTCGGGCTGAGAGACAGACCGAATGGTAGAACACGGTATTCGTAACACACCCCTTGAAAGGCAAATCGGAGATATTGTCTGTGAGGGGGATAAATGGGAATGTGGAAATACGCGTCTTTCAGATCCACGGACGAAAACCAGTCGTTCGGTCTTACTAGACGCAACAGTGCTGCATGTGTCAGCATCCTGAACTTGTATTTCCGCAGGAATTTGTTCAGGGCTCTTAAGTCCAGAATAGGGCGGATTAATCTCCCCCCCCGTTTGGGGACGAGGAAGTATCTGGAATAAAACCCTGACAGACTCTGTTCGGGAGATACGACAGAAACCGCTCGTTTGTCTATCAGAGAGAGAATTTCCTCCCGTAAAACTCGAGCTGATTCTCCCTGTGCATGTGAGTGTATTACACCGGAGAAGCGGGGAGGGACAGTGGCGAATTGAAGCCTGTATCCCCGGGAAATTGTGCGCAACACCCACGGTGGAGCTGCTGCTGCTCTCCAGCTTTCCCATCTGAGAGAAAGCGGGGGAACATATTGCGGCTCCTGCCCTGCGCCCCATCTGTGGTGGAACCGAGAAATGATTCTCGGGCACCACCGGAGGCACGGTGGGGCGCTCTGCTCTGCTCCGCGGGGACGGCGGTGCCCGTCCTGGGAGCAGAGCTGCAGGGGGCTGAGCGGCCACCCTGCTTATGGAAAGAGCATTGAGCATTGTCACCCTCGGCTCGTGGCCTGGCTGTGACAGATTTATTATTTTTATTTTGACACCATTTTTTCTTTGAACAAGGGTGTGTGACTGTGCTTGTGGACATTCCGCTCGGGGCGCAACCGCGCAGACCTCCGGGGCGATGTCCTTCTCCTTGCGGACCGGCTCTGGGATGGGCAACGGTGGCGTGGGGTGCGCACAAACAAGCCAAAACTGGGAACGGCAGGCTGCACCAACTGAGGAACTGGCGGCTGTCAGGCCGCCCTCTTTTTCTTCCTCGCCTGTAGGACCAAGGTCGCGGCGGCGGCTGTGGGCGGCGGCGGCGCAGCGGTCGTGGAGGCAGGTTTCCCCTGCCAGCCGGCTCCGCGCTCCTTCCTCATCGGAGGGGGCGGACCTGGCGGTGGTGGCCGTCTTGGTATCTTAAAACGCGGCGGCTGGGAGGCTGCTTGCGCAAAGGTTTTGCGCTGCACTGGAGGTGAAGGCGCAGGGGCTTTCCGAGGGAGAAAAAGTTTGAGGGCCTCGTTGTCCTTTTTCTTTGCCTCACATCTTTGCTGCATTGTGGCCAATGCAGAGCCGAAGATGCCTTCAGGGACGATCGGCATATCCAGGATGTCATCCCGCTCCCTGTCGGTCAGGTTAGCGAGACTGAGCCATCGCGCTCGCTCCTGGACGACGAGGGTTGCCATCACCTTCCCTGTGGCCTGGACCGAGACACGTTGGATACGGAGAGACAGATCCGCGATGACCGCCATCTCCTCCCACGCGTCCGGGTCTTGCTCCTCAGCAGACGCGCCAAACAACTCCGCTTGGTAGGCAGTGAGGATGGAGAGGGCGCTGAGGGCTCTGGCCGAGAGGGCTGCTGCTTTGTATGCCCTTTCGGTCAGCGCAGACTGAAACCGTTCGGGTTTAGCTGGCAGCGTCGGGCGCCTGGGGGAAGCTGCAGACAGCTGGCTCACGCTGCCTGGGCAGAGGTGCGCAGCTACCGGGACTTCCACCGGAGGCATGGAGAGGAGGCCGTGGGCGTCCATCGCCTCGCAGTCGAGGGATGCTGCGCCCGAAATAGGGCTCCTGTTGCTGTATGGGCAGCTAGTCCATGTTTTGGAGAGCTCAGTCAGCAACTCGGGGAAGACAGGGAGAAGCTGCTTCACCGCATTTCGTGCCAGGGGAAGCCGTTTGCCTTCGTAGCGGGACCGGGTGGGCTCCGCTATTGCGACCGGCCAGGGGATCTCCAGCTTCTCTGCCGCGCGTTTGCACACGTCGAGCAGGTCCACATGGAGGGAGGGAGCTGGTGAGCTCGCTCCCCTGTCTTCCTTGGCGGAAGGGCACGGCGGTTTAGGCTTCTCAGGCTGTGTTGGGGCCGTGAAGGTGTCATCCTCTTCCTCGTCCTCTGATATGAGGAACGAGGTGTCGTCATCCTCCTCCATGGGGCTGACTTCCAGCACGTCTTCCTCGGGAAACGGGGGGGCATGGAGCTGCTCGCACTGGGCACCCCAGTCGTAGTCAGTCTCCGGAGCTTCCCCAGCTGTGTCCACGTCCTCCTCCGCTGCTGCACCTTGTGCGGCGGTGGGGAGGAATGGATCACAGTCCGAGATGCTAACCTGGCGGGCTAGCCTGCGTCTGAGGCTCTTAACTGTGAACACTTTGCAGTGTCCACAGGAGCCGGGAATCTTGAGGGCCAACCTGGCGTGGTCGACTCCCAGACAGGTACTGCACACCGGGTGGGTGTCCATCCCTGAAATTTTATTCCCGCAGCCACAAAGACGGTAGTCTCCCCTGGCGTGGGGGTTTTTGACGGTCGCCATTTTCCGACGAGCTGGAGTGCTGGTAGGGAAAGGAACCGTAGCTAGCTGGCGTGCTAGCGTGGCGGGGTCGAGGAAGTAGCTGGTGTGCTTAATGCTCGTCCGACTCGAGCGTCCGTGGAGGGGAGCCGAGAGGGATTCCGCCGTGAAGAGAAACAAAAAGGATACCGGTCCGGTCTGGAGTGAGCGGACAGGGCAGAAGCCAGAGCACAGTGCTAGCGTCCGGCGACGGAAACTAGCAAGGTCCGTCTGTGGGCAGTTAAGCTAGCAGAAGGCTCCGACGTGAGATAAGCTCTCAGGTGAGAAGAGGTTTTGAATTGGAGTGCCGTGATCCGCACACGCTTTAGTAGTCAGAGCTACGGGGCGTGGCGTATGACGGGCACTTCCACCGGCCAATCAGGATTGGCAGATTGAGATAGATGCTTCTATCAGGGCTGCAGGAGGCTGCATCCCATAGCGAGACACCGAGTGAATATTATGAAAAAGAACCTTGTTTTGGCTTAGAAAACATGCAACATGAACCGAAAGAACAGGTCCACCCCCTTGTAATGGAAAGTAGTTGAGGTCGTTGTTGGCTTGCAAGACCCGATACTGGCCTATGCCTCTGAAAAGGGAATCATTCTGGTCCTCAAACGAATGTCCCTGTCCATCTACACATAAGGACAAAGGACATTCGTTTGAGGACCAGAATGTTCACATTTTGGACAGAGAAGACAGGTGGTTTTAAAGGGGTGTGAAGGAAGCCATTTATGTTAAGGAAGAAAAAAAACCGACAACCTTTAACAGAGGGGGTGGTCTCAGGTTCCAGCTCTCAAAAACCTAAAAAGCAGCGATAATGTTGATTTCTTACCACTATCATATCAATCTCCATTGCTATGCAGGGGACTAAAACATCTCGCCTGTTCAGCCAGGCCAACAATGACCCTAACGACCAGTCTTGGGCACGTTCCCCCTGCTTAAAATGGGGGGAACGCTATCTGATGGGCTTCCATACCCCGTCACATAGCGTCCCACCTCCTGTGTGTTTGGGTTGTTATAAATACTGCAACATCTATCTATCCATCCATCCCTTTCTCCATATAGGCTAACATTTTATCCTTCACGCTCTCCGTAGTTCCCCTGTGGCATGAGCACAGAGCAGCTGTTACGTGCCTTTAGCGAGCATGCGCGTTTCCTGTCGCTTGCGCGGTGAATTGTGCCGCCTGCGCTGTGCGGACGGAGATGCTAGGGAAACGCAGCTCGACATAACACCTGTATTTCCATCTGGAAAACACTGTTTTGCTGCTAGACTCCTCTTCACTCTCCATCTCTCTGTGTGTGTGTACGTTAACACCCGCATGTGAAAACACCCACCTACCCAACTGACAGACGGAATCTCACTATACAACAGCCAATCTCATCCTCCCCTCTCTCATGACAAGGCACGCACAAGTCCTATAATGAAAAAAGGTTAATTGTGCAACCTGAGTAACGTGCAGTAACGGGGTGTCAGCAATGTGTTATAGTTACAGTCAAAGTAATTAGTTAGATTACTCGTTACTAACACTGTTACTTTCAATGCTGTTACTCCCATCACTGCTAACGACTCCCTTTTCAGAGGCATAGGCAAGTATCAAGGCTTGCAGGCCAACAACGACCTCAACGACTCCCTATTACTAATGGTTGGACCTGTTCCTTCGGTTAAATGTGCATGTTTTCTTAGCCATTACAAAGCTTTGTTAGGCCACTCTATAAATCTTGTAACTCAATGCTAATTCAGACATTTTGAATTGAAAAAGCTTCCTAGTTGGAAAGCGAAACATCTTCAAACTTGGAAAACAAAATCCAGTGGATTGTTTTTTTTTTTTTTACTTTTTGGAATGCGTCCCTCATGTTCCTATGTATTTCATGAGGTGCCCCAGTCTCTCTTATAACAACAGATCCATACAACATGGAGCTACCTGCAATTTCACTAATGATATGTTGTTCTCATTCCTAGACCTTTTCATCAAAATGCAACAATGATCATTGTGCCGAAAAACATAAAAACAATCTTAAAACAGTTCATTAGTTTCACCTGACCACAGGACATGTCTCAGCAAATTGAAATCCATGGAACTGATTGCATTGGCAAATTAATCAGGCTTTTTACTTGTTTTGGGGGTAACATATTTTCCCCCATAAATAGTCCTTCTGCCTCTACCAGTCAAGGACTCTTTCCCCCTGAACATTTTAATAATCTTTTTAACTTTACCCAGCATGTTATGCTAAGCATTTTGATATTGTTCTTGAGTTGATGGTCACACTTTTGCAGCAAAAAAATTTCATCATTTAGGCCTGTATTGCTTTGACAAAGTGGCATTGTACCTTGTCTTCCCCATATCTTGTCTGATTTATTCCAAGATTTCTCCCTTAGTGAGGTCACATCCCCAGGTAAGCCTAGAGCAGAAATCCGATGCAGTAACCCATTTCAACCTGACGAGGGCACCAAGCAGACTGTTTTAGGCCCCGTCCACACGAAGTCAAAACGAACACGAAACGCTAATATTTTCCAGAACGTTTGTCGTAAAGACGGAGACGTAAAATAAATGTGATCG
This sequence comes from Cyprinodon tularosa, assembly GCF_016077235.1. Classification (NCBI taxonomy): domain Eukaryota; kingdom Metazoa; phylum Chordata; class Actinopteri; order Cyprinodontiformes; family Cyprinodontidae; genus Cyprinodon; species Cyprinodon tularosa. The sequence goes on from NW_024039363.1 coordinate 1,028,348, forward strand.
TCCACACGAATGCATGAAAACGCTGCAAAATGTATGCCAGGCCTGTAAGTGGCGCTGTGGTGCCAAAGCAAAAATAGGCGACGAAATGTTGGGCATAGGCACTAATATTTATACATGGTTGCCCTGTGGGTCCATTTTCGTTGTTCAGTCAAATTCAGGTGCTGAACTATGTCGTCGATATTGCTCTGTTCTTCCTGGAGATATTCCAGAAGAAGAAGATTCTGTTGTAAGCCCGAGTAGCATGAGCAGCAACCATTCAACACAGTACGGCGCCATTGTTGTTGTGATACTGTGTCGCGCATGCGTGTTTACAGGCGACGCTATGACGCATGCGTGTAAAAAAAAAAATGTGGTTAGAGCTTAAAGATGGAAACGCGAAAACGGCGTTTCAAAATCTTCCCACTCTGAAGGCTGAATAAAAAAAAGATCGTTTACAGACCCCCGAAACGCCGGCTTCATATGGATGAGAGGCTGGTTTGGTGAAAAATTTGTGCGTTTAGGCCAGGGTTCGGCTTCTTGTGGACGGGGCCTTAGACATAAAAGCAGAACTCAACAAATTTGCATAGAATATTTTCCTAAAGTAATACACTTTTTTCTGATTTCATCAACAAAATACAACTATATTTATTTCTGACCTTTTGTTTTCAGCAGAACACCTTGAGAAGCCACCTATAAACTGGACTGAATTTGATGTGAGTGTCTGGCTAAGCTCGATCGGAGTGAAGGAGCAGTATATTAAAAAGCTCCATGAAGAAGAAGTAGATGGGAAAACCCTCCTGGCTCTGACTGAAGACTTTTTAAAAACTGAGATTTCCATGAAATCTGGGCCTGCTCATTTAATTATTCAAAAAAGAGACTTACTTCTTCACTCCCAGAGCAACAAACAGCTGGCTACTAGCAGAAGCTCTGAATTGGAGCAAAGGAAACCAGTTCAAACTTCACGTGCAGTGGAAGGTTCTGAAGTTCCTCTGAGAGACAAAGACGTTTCCAAAGAGAGTCAAACTGTTATAAAAGACTGTGTCTTATCTGCAAAAAAAGACTGCAAACCAAGACCGTTTGATGAAGAAGGGATTGATTTTAGCTATGTAAAGCACACAGTTCTCCAGCCTGAATCAGGGGCTTTCAATTTGACATCTCCTTGTCATGAATACAAGTCTTTTGCCTTAGCTGCTACACTGGACCGCACAAGACTTCAAGCAAAGTTTGCCAGAGAGGTTTTTAAATTCGCAACTGGTTGCATGAATATCAGATCGAATGGCACTATACACTTTGGTGTGATGGACAGCAAGGAAAATGAAGGATATGTGCACGGTGAGATAATTGGAATCCCTGTTAAAGAAAAGGACATTTATATAGATGCTTTGGACCTTAGTGAGAGAAGTTTCCGCAAGGAGGACAAGGAGCAGGTACTCCAGTGTGTGCGGCCGCCAAGGTTCATTGAGGTTATGGATAGAGAAAGTACAGAAAAGAGGTATGTGGTGGAAGTAGACATTGTGCCTTTATTGAGCATTGTGAAGAAAAAGGTGTATAATGTGCGTCTTCCAAATTTCAAGGAGGCAACGAACAAATTGGAGTTTGAGAAAGATGTGATTTATCGAAGAGTTGGCTCAAAGACTGAACCAGTGAGTGACTTGAGTCATTTCTACCAAGGAGTTGAGGCCCGTGATGCCTTAAGAGATGAAGCTGAGAAAAAGCAGTTCCTTGTTGCTCCAGAGATCTGCCAAGATCTTGGACGAAAACTCACAATGCTCCTGACCAGTGGAAAAAAATTCATTGCAAAAGATAAATGGTTCATACTAGTCACAAACAAATTCAAATCCGATGATCTCAGTAATATTGACTGGCTGCTAAACATGAATGTTTTCTGTGTCTTCGACTTTGACCCAGATTCAAAGGTATCAGGCCTGTGCTGTAGGTACCTTGAACACCATGCTGCAAACATGCATTTTCTGCAGAGCTACAGGATACCTGCTGGTATGAGCATCAAGGAATTCACAAACCACTTGCATCTGTTTGAGCAGACCAGCTGGATCTTTTGCAATGGTCGCTCTGATTTCAAAGGTAATGAAATGCCGTGCGATGAAATGACCTGGATCAAGACAAAGATGACTTTCCTTCGGGAATCTGTATCTTTGATCTGCAAACAAATCCTCCCAAAAGGGACGTTTCAAGTCATTTTTCTGCTAACATCCCCTGTAGAGAAGCCACTCCTCCACACATTTTATGAGTTTTTTACAGACATGGAGGGTCATGAGGACATAATCTGCATCTGTGAATCTGAGAAAAACTATCACAAGTGGCAAAGCTTTGCAGAGGGTTCCTGTGGAAAAGAAGCTGTAAACAATGCAAGCATTGTTGGGATGAAGATGAGTCACATTAATGCAACTCTGCAGCATGTACAACCCGTCAAAGCACATGTCAGGAAACACCTTCCTGTCTTTGTAAAAGGGACTTGTATTCTTGAAACACAGATAGAAGAACAAATGTACTCTCTGGAAATTCTTGCTGTCAACCACTGTGACGACAGCACCAAAGAATTCATCAAGGAGGAGAAGGAGAACATTGAAGGCCAGTTTTACCGAGGTGGGAGAGTCACCTGGCTCAATTTCTGGCTTGCTGAACACAACTATGTTGATGAGTTAATAGAAAGAGATGCATACTATGAGACGTCCAAACTTCTTAACGATGCATTGAGATTTAACATTGATCAGACTCCGGTGAACTGCATAAACATTTACCATCACCCAGGAAGTGGTGGAAGCACTGTGGCAAAACAGGTGTTGTGGCATAACAGGAAGGATCTGAGATGTGCAGTTGTAAAGCCTCACCCTACCTCTGTTGTTGCTCAGCATGCTGTAGAGCTCAGAGAATATGAAGAAAAAGATCCTCAGAAGTGCCTCCCTGTGCTGCTCCTTCTTGAAGACACAGACAAGGAATATCTTGATGATCTGAGGAATGAACTGGAGGTTGCAGTAAACATCAAACAAATCCAGTATGGGACCCTTTGTTTCATTCTGTTAAGCTGCAGACGTTCCCACGATCCAGAGAAGAGATGCAAAGAGTCTCCTCTACAGAACGTGTCTGTAACCCACAAACTGTCCATTCAAGAGAAGAAAAAGTTTGCAGGAAAGCGGAAAGCTCTCGAGGAACGCTTTGCTCCTCAGTTTATTTTAACATTTGTTTTGATGAGTGAAGGATTCTCCCAAGATTACATTCAAGACTTTGTTAAACATTTACTCCAGGGTATTGACCAAAAATCAGTCGTGACTCGCCTCATTCATTACGTTGCTTTGCTGAACACATATGTTCAAAACTCATTCATCTCTCAGTCTCATTGTGAAGCGTTGCTCTCACTGACTGTCCACTTGGAGAGGTTCCGCCAGCATGTGTTTGAGACTTTACTCAGTGATCAGGCTAAGTTGGTCTTCTTACACCTGAGAGACGAAAAGACACACATTGAATCAATCAGAATCATACACCCTCTTGTTGCAAAAGAGATTCTGCAACAACTTCTGCAAGGCAAACAGACCCAGAGCAAATTGGCAATGAATTTACTCTCTGAGAATGTGCTTTTTGAGCACCGATTTGGAAGAGAGGAGTATTTGACATTTTTGAGACAACTCTTCCTGAGGCGGTCCAGAATAAGCAAAGGTGATGAATATGATAGTTTCTTCTCGCCTCTTATTGAACATGTGTGTGACAATGAGAAAAACCCTAATGAAGCAATTGAGTTGCTAACGGAAGCATTTGAGCGTTTCCATCAAGATCCATTCTTTGCACAACAACTTGCTCGTCTACACTACACCTACGAGAAGTTTGAAGAGGCAAAACACTGGGCAGAGACAGCAGCTAAGCAGCATCCCAATAACTCATACATACTAGACACAAAAGGGCAGGTGTACAGAAAATGGTTCCAGGCAAAGTGCAAAGCTATAGAAAATGAGAGCAAACCAAAGACAGCCCAAAATACAATGGATGCCGTGGAGACCGCTTTAAAAGCCCTTGAGTGCTTTCAAGAATGTGAGAGGGCAGCTGATGCAGAAATGGAAGATGTTAACAGTTCTGGCTTTTTTTCTGAGGTGGAGGTCGGATGCAGCCTTCTGAGACTGATCTCCTCACTTCAAGTGTTTGCAAACCAAACCAATGGCCATGCTGAATGCATGAAGTATCTGCTAACAGATTACATCCCAGAGGAACTTGATCGTGCCTGGGAACCTTTTCATGGCCGTTTGAAGAAACTTCACAAGACGATGCAGGATGCTCTGGAATGGATTTCAGAGGACCTCAGCTACTTCCAGACAGATATTGGATATGAAGAGGAGACCCCTGAGAGTCCTGAGGAAAAAATCAGCCATCCACTCATATGGCTGGCAAAGAAATCGGCTGAGTATGGCAAGTACTTCAGTGAAGCGGATTCGGCTTTGCTTCTGCAAGGCCAGAAGATCGAAAGCAAACTAACTCCTTTTCAAAAACGCATGATTATCTATCACCTTGGTGGAGGCAACATAATATCTGTCCTATCAAAACTAGCAGACCAAAAGGATGCAGTACGTCGCTTGGAGCACATCCTTACTCTCTACCCAAGCAACCCATTAAAGGCAAAATTTACTCAAACAGATATTGTAAATTACATAGCAGCGCACATTTCCCTAAACTGCTTGTCTCCTCAACCACAGAAGGCAGACTCTCTGAAAGAGCTCCAGGCTCTTTGTCGGCAGTTTCCATCAGATAAAAGAAAATGTCTGCCAAGTGCATTGTTCTTGCTCACCATATTGTTCTGGCCTGAGGATCATGATACAAACCAAGAAAGAGAAAGCAAATATGAAATTGTGCAGTCGGCAGTTGAGCACCTTGAAAAGGGCTACTGGGCTAAGATGAAAGACATTCCCCAGCGAAAGAGGAGGATCTACACCCATTTTTTCCTGGGGAATGGGAATGGGCTTGATAAATTTGTTCACAAGAGAAAGTTTGACAAAATCACAAAGGGGTTCTCAGTCTCTGAGAAACGCCTGAAGTGGTTCAGTGGTGAGGCATGGAAAAGTCCTGAGATTGCCACCATGCTGAAACGGGTTTCTGGATGGACAGAGGATAGGGTGGTGTACCTTGAGGGACCCCAGAAAAGGAAGTTTAATATCCTGCCCCTTTTTGTTCCTTCAGTGCCTCATGGTAATGAAAACATCACCTTCTACCTGGGATTTACCTTTAGAGGTCCAGTTGCATGCAACATTCTTGTCAAAAAATAGCTGCTTAGAAAAAAATATTCTAATCTCACAGAATTAGCTGATGCACATGTTACCATGTTATTAATCAATGACTGCATTGCAAATATTTACTAAAGATGTTGATCAGTAATATCTACTATTTTGTCACTTTGATATACCAATTGTGTATTCGTAAGCCGAAGAACAATGCTCTATGGCTGATCAGAAGAGTCAGTTAAGTTTCCAATGTACCGTGCTTCACACAAGCTTAGAAAGACCTCATTTTTGCTCAAGCTAATCTGGAAGCTAGTTTGTGAGTGTTGGTCTCATTTCAACCTAAATTGTGTTGTTTTCATTGTTTTAATTTCATTGAAAAATGTGTATCTGTAATTTATATTTGTAATAAAAGCAAGATTTTTACATTGATGTTTGTCATTTTGAATCCATCAAATTATCAAATTCACAAAAGGGAAGAAACATGTGGCCAGAAGACACCAGACTTACAGACTAGATTAAATAGTATGCTAAGTAAAACAATTATATGCAATTATTTACAGGTAAGGTGTATTTCAGTATAAATGCTATGTTAAATAGAATGGCTTTGCTGAAAAAGAAATATGTGATGTTGCATATACTGCAGATTGATTGATTGATTGACTGAAGAACTGTGTTCTTTTAAAGTTTTTTAAAAAGTTCCTCCTGAACTTTTTTTTTTGTCTAGCCAACATTTCTGTCCTGCATTGCCTTTTGGCATGTTGTGAAAAAAAAAAGTCTTGCCCAGATGCTTGTCAATATGCCCTTATATTCCCCTAAATTCCCAGAAGTTAATGGCATCTCATCTCAATCTAGACTAAAAAGTAACTTTATTCTGTTATTATCTTACAGAAAGTTTGGAGGTGTGTTCATAATAATGTGATAAAACTAGAAATGCATCCCCAAGCTCTAATATATGACAATTATGCTCTATTGGGCTGAGGTAACTCCAAACTTATTAAACACATAACCAAGATGTTACTGAAAAATGTATTGATCTGACAAATTTTTGTTTGATTTTGATTATGGTTGTTACACAAGTTGATTTGCTTTAGAAACAAATGCACCTTATTAAGGGTAAATTATATATATATATATATATATATATATATATATATATATATATTTATTTATTTATTTATTTACTTAGGTTTGTTTTACCCAAGTATAAGGGAGTAGACATCCAAGAAATTATTAAAGAGTAAAAAGCATTTGGTAAAAAGGCTATTCAATCAATGAGCAACTCATAACATCTCATTTACCATCTAAAAATATGCAAAACGGACCCAAAGTTATTTATATATTCCACATTAAATGATTCAAAAATATGTATATGTAATTGAAAAATTACAATTCCATGCCGGAGAAGCACTTTTCCAAACCTATTTTAGTAATTTTAACATAAAACTAATTAATTTAGGTTACTCATTCTGGATGGAGTAGCCAAGCATTTTACTCAAATAAGAGTGACAATATTTAATTAAATCAACTAAAAGTAAAAAGTATAGTACAGAAACCCTAACTCTACTTCTAAAACTACATTTTCATCAAAAAATACCCAAGAAAATGTAACTGAATTAATGTAACAAGTTAGTACCCACCTCTATATAAATTTGTGGGTATGTTTATTTATGTGTATGTTTAGGAAGGGTTCTTATTTTATAACGATAGCATTAACGTTTGCTTTTTAGCTTGTTTGTCCCTTTGCGCTTGCCTTACTCTTTTTACCCACAGTTGCTAACTTATTAGCAACAAACTCCGTTCATGTGTATTAGTTTGAGTGAATTATATGGTTATTATTCACTTTTACGCATTCCACCGTGCTATAGGTCTTTAAAAAAAAACTCCTCTTAATCTTTTTTTGTTGTTGTTCGAAAATAACATATTTGACGTAGAAGAGTTTGCTAAAGAGTTTTATTTTGTTTTTATGGGATGGGTATTTTGTCTGGTATAACTGTCGCCGTGCTCCTCCTTTCTCTATCATTGCTAGCTTGTTTAAACAGGGGCTTTTTGTTCAGTATTGAAAGCAGCCTCATTAGGTCGGTTTATTACGGTTATAATGAGGATACAGCACATAAAAAATCTGGTTATTATCACCTGGAGGTACCAAATAGTGATTTCCACCCACAAAGCATCCAACGGTCCAGCAGTTCCAGGGATAAACGATGCGCCATGGCTCTAGAGAGTCGGTTTGACTGTGGCAGAGACAGGCTGCTGAGTCAGGAGGAGTGTGAGGCGAGGGGCTGCTGGTATGCTCCTCTGCCTGGACTCCCAGGACCACCTTGGTGCTTCTACCCGGCTCTGTACCCGGGCTATAACATGGGACCCCTTAGCCCAAGTGAGAGAGGTCAGACTGCCTTCCTGAACCGGAACAGCCCCTCCTATCTCACCAAAGATGTGTCAAGTCTGAGCCTGGAGGTCATAGAGGAGACCCCAAGCTGCTTTCACATTGTTGTGAGTGTCTCCAATCAAAACACTAAATGCATCTTATAAATGAAAGGTGTATTGAAATGTTGCACCAAACCTGATTTCTCTGTTATTTGCTTTTTTTCCCCCCCAGATGTTTGTTTATTTCACCAGTAAAGAAATACAATTCACATGACATCTTTTTCATTTTATAGTCCATAACATAGGGCTTAAAATATTTAGTTTTTGCTAAGTATCCAACATTTCAATCCTTAACAAAAATGTTTGAGTGAAGCGTTTTCTCTGCAGTTAAAGGACCCATCCTCTCCTCGGTATGAAGTCCCCCTCCCAGCGGTCAGTCCTCAGACAGAAGCGTACCCCCAGGATGTCCTCTACACCACTGAATACCAACACGAACCCTTCGGTTTTGTAGTGAGACGCAAGTCCAATGGAAGGGTCCTGTATGTATCGCTGTTTGTCAAGCTCTTCTCGTCTGCTGTTAATTTTGGTACAAACTCATTAAAAAAGTTGGGTGTTTTTTGTTTTCCGTCTGAGATTAGCATGAACACTACAGTGGCTCCATTGCTGTTTGCTGACCAGTACCTGCAGCTCTCCACCACACTGGCCTCCTCCCTGGTCTCTGGCCTTGGAGAGCATTACACTTCTCTCATCCTGGACCTCAACTGGACCTCACTGACTCTCTGGAACAGAGACATGGCCCCACATGTGAGTCTGTTGCTGTGTCCGCAGCAACCTGACAAGTAGGTTGCTAAATATCAACAGTATCAGAAACATTGAGATCCTTTATGGATTCTCTGTATGCATTTGCTGATGTGTATTTAAGTGTCTGTTTTTCATTGCAGGCTGGAGCTAACCTCTATGGCTCCCATCCATTTTACATTGTGCAGGAAGAGGATGGCTTAGCACATGGAGTTTTCCTTCTCAACAGCAATGCTATGAGTACTACTGTTTTCCTCTTATCTCTACCTCCATCACTAATTTGTCCCATGAACTATTTTCCAGAAATATGTTCTGCAACTCATTAAAAAATATATACTTTTTTGTTTGAATCACTAATGCAAATCTTAAAAGTGAGGCAGGATTTGTATTCCTCTGCATTCCTCAGTCAATACCGGGGCTGTTGTGGCACACACGAAGAATACCAGTAATTATTTTGCTGTTGGAAAATAGTTTTGTTGAACTCCAACTTCCCCCCTTGATACAAGTCGATGCGATCTTGGTTTAGCGCTATTCAGAGTCCCCCAACCGTTTGCATATCGGCCCTGTGTGCGTTGAGGAGAACTATAAAAATTCAGGTCTTTTACCACGTAGAACAGCTGCAAATTTTGGGGGTTACCATCTCTCCCACCTTTATATATGTAGCATTAGAGAGTGTTTTGTCATTTCTCTTTTTTCAAAATAACCAAAGCTCATTTTTATTTAAATCATTTCAACACATGTATATGCTTTAAGACTCAAACAATCGATTATTAAAATATTCTTCAACTAATTGAGTAATCAATTAATCGTTAATTGGAGTGTAGAGACTGTAAAACATGCTTTTAGCTGACAGATTACTTAGAGCAGTAAAAATTGTAAAAATTATATAAACATTTTGCATTTAAGATCAAAATTTTACTTCCACCTTTTTTTCTTTTGTAAAAAAATTTTCTTTAAAAAACCTTTGGCTATCCGATTATTAATTATTTAATAATCATTTAAATTATCTGCAGTTCAATTTTTAATATAGTCATTAGTTGCAGTCCTTATATGCTTATGTAAGCATCTTTCTTTGGGTTCTTGTCCTGTTAAAATTTGAACATTTGTCTTTTTCCTAAAAATCTTTCACAATATTTAACCAGTTTTCTTCTGTGATTATGACCATCTTCCCCTTAGCATGATGCTGCCATCTCCTTATGTCACTATAAAAAATGTGTTTGCAGTTATTTTATTTTCATTTTTTTTGTTTTGCTTTTTGTTGACTGTGAATTCATTGGACCAAAGGAATGAATTCAAACAGCAACCAAACTTTTCAGATTTTCTTTTTACTTCAGTTCAACTAAAATACCTTCTTAATCCTAAAGACAAAAATAAATAACATCAAATAATATAATCATAAAAAAAATTCAAACCAGGAATCTATTTTCTTCCACATCTTTTCTATGCACTACTGAATTTCTCTATCAGATTCAATATATGCCAAACTGTCTGGCTGTAATAGAAGAAAAAGTTGAAGGGGTATGAATATTTCTGCTATTTTTTTCTGGAGCATGTGTGCGAAGACAAAATTAACATCAAAATCGACAGTCAGATAATGTTATTTCAAATGCAAATTGAGAAACTCAACAAAACTAATTCAAAGTTCATAAAAAGCCATCATCATTGTTTAAAGGAGACAGATCAGACAAAAGATTTTATGTGAGATTGGTTCAGCTGTTTTCAAAATGTCCGTTTCATATTGCAGATGATGACGATCCATTTCATTCATAACTCTTGTGAAATGTATCTGTAGAAGTGGTGCTGCAGCCAACACCAGCTCTCACCTGGGTATCCACTGGGGGAGTCCTGGATCTGTACATTTTTTTGGGCCCTGACCCTCAGAATGTGATACGACAGTACCTGCAGATCATTGGTAAGTCTTAAGCTGTGTTATTGAGCTTTCAGTAACACAGATCCAAATAGAAGGAGGCATAGAAATGTCAATGAGATCTTCTGAGTGGATAATTTTTATTTTTTCCCAGGGTATCCCATGATGCCTCCTTATTGGTCACTTGGTTTTCATCTCTGTCGCTGGGGTTATGTGACTACTAATGCAACCCGCATGGTTGCAGAACGCATGCACAGTGCAAACCTACCTATGGTGAATTAAACTAACAACAAGTTCACTGCTTAAAGGAAATATGCTTTGCCTTTTGCACATTTAGATTCTTGTTTGATTCTAAACTGATAAATGTCATCATGTCTGAGTTTAGTGATCATTTTTTCCTTTATTACATCACCTACGTTATTAGCTGTAGTTGGAATAAAGAGTATCTCATGTTATTCACCACCAGGATGTGCAGTGGAATGACCTGGACTATGCAGACAAGCGAAGGGTGTTTACCTTTGACCCTGTGCGATTTGGAGATCTTCCAGAGATGGTGCAGGAGATTCATGAGAAAGGCATGAAGTACATCCTCATTCTGGTAGGAAATCTTTCAAATATGACATTTACAGTTATCAGAGTTTTTTTTGTCTTTTTATTAGAAGTATCTCTAATTAGAAATTAAAAAATTAAACCTAGAAAAGCAAGATTTTATTTTTTCTACTCACCTTCAGTTAAATATGAGTAAAAGTGATCATTAACCGACTATTCCAGTAGATGGCAGCAGAAACCTCTTCCAGGGTGACTTCATTGGTTCTTGTGATTTGTTCCTCAGGACCCAGGCATCAGCAGCTCCAGCCCTCCTGGAACATACCCTCCTTTTGAAGATGGTGTGAAACGAGACGTGTTTATCAAAAATGCAACTGAACAGATTTTGATCGGGAAGGTTAGATGCTGTTCTTAGGCCTTCATATATCAAATTCTCATTTATCTTCATAAAAGCTGCGTTTGTCCCATGTACACAGGTTTGGCCTGGCTCTACAGCATTTCCTGACTTCACAAACCCGGAGACAAATCAGTGGTGGGAGGACTGCATCCGAGGGTTTTATTCTGAAGTTTCTGTAGATGGTCTGTGGATTGTGAGTAAACAAAAAATAGAAGTGTACAAAACAAATTACCTTTTTTTCACATCTTAAGGATAATCAGATTCTGTACCTGTAGGCTAAAAGCTCTAAAGGGATTATTTGTGCTGTTGCTTCCTAAGGATATGAACGAACCATCTAATTTTGTCCAGGGGTCAGTACAGGGCTGCCCTGACACAGAGCTTGAGAAACCACCATACACACCCAGTAAGTGCATTATAAATACAGCGGTGTGCAACTTTCCAACCAGTGTCCTAATAATGTATTTACACTCTTAAACTTAAACATATTCAGTTTTGTTTTCCTTTGAAATGTTTTATTGGGATTTTGAAAAAGATAACTCGCAATGCTTCGTAGAGCCACCTTCTACTGCAACCTTTACAGCTGCAGGTCTTCTGGGCTCGTTTCCGACGGACCTTTATCTTTTGCAAAATGTTGAAAGAACACAATATAACTGCTCTTCCCTTGTCCAGCTCATTACTGAGGGGTGCCACCGAATTACAAGCAAGCCTAGATAAAAAAACAACAACAAAATACTGAATGTCCTTGCATGAAACAGGAGAAAAAAACTAAACAGGGCTAAGAGTTAAAGGAATAGTACACCCAAAACATGATTAGCCTTCATTTTCTACTCACCCCCATGCTGAACAACACTCTGGAGTACTTTTTTGATATCTCAAATGCATCTGGAGATCTGGGAGGCTTCTTGCTGTCTGCTGACATTCAAATAATGGAGGTCTATGGTGCCCGAGACAGAAAGGTCCATAAAAGTCCACAAAAAACGTGTCAATATTCCTCCATACTGCTCGTCCAATGTATTCCAAGTGTCCTGAGTGGGTAGCATCCAGAATTTACTCAAAATGAAGTCATTTAGAATGTTTTTAGAGCATAAACAGTAGTGTATAGGATTTCCTGAAAGCGCGCGCCTGCGAGTTCACGACGCTACGGAAACCGCGGCAGACCAAACCAGATGAAAGTGCGCATAAGCGCAATCATGTTTTGGGTGTACTATTCCTTTAAAGGTAAACACAAAGGCCTAACTTTGAAATGATTGCCATGTGGCGTAATCCTCATCAAAACAGTGTGGGTCATACCATCACATCCAAGCGTCACCGTTACGTATGGACTTAGGTAGTACTCAGTAACTTTCAATATATGTGCGCTATCAAACGATATGGATTGCAGGCAAATGTTGCGAGAGATAATGTTTTAGACTCAATGGAATTTGTTTCCTGCAGCAAAGCCACAGTCTTGTCTGTTTGCTCTCATTTACTTCAGCTGTTTCTCCTCCCTCCACTCTTGTATGCTGTCTTTTCTCAGAATATGGTGAAATACTCCATTCATACATGTAACAAATTAAAACACACAAAACCATGCTAGTATTAGCTTGTCTGTCCTTTAAATCAGAGGCCATAGTGACTGGCATGCTTCCTAAAAAAAAAAACCCTGCTGATATGCATTCCCACAGCTATGGTCCTTCTGGAGGCTGAAAATTAGCCTTAAGCAGGGTTTTTGTCTTTTATTAATTTTTTTTCCATATGGTGTCATTACCAACACCATGTGGATTGTGTGTTCTAAGTTTTCAGTCTATCAGAAATAATCATTCATATAAAAATAAATTTCATCCTTATGGTTGGTCTTCCCGCTGAATAGTTTGTGGCAAACAGATGGACCTTTTTTTTAAACAAAGGATAAAAAAAACACCCCACATCATGATTCCACCACTACCATGTTTCACAGCTGTATTGGTAAAGATAAAACTACACACAAGACGACTCTGTTTCCTATTTATCTGGACAATTATATTGCATTTGACCTTCTAATTTTTACTGTAGTATTGTTAAAAACCACTGCATCTTTTTCTATCTACGTATGATGCGCTACTTTGTCTCATAGAATCCATATAAAGAATGTTGAAGTTTGGGATAAACGACATATGGAAAAGCTCAAGGGTTAGCGAAGCCATTGCAAAGCACTTTATAGTTAGACATGAAACACTAACATATATAAATACATTAGGATGCAGTTGGTTATATTTAAGTCTGTTTTCTCTAAATATCACACAAACAGGGATGGTTGGAGGCCAGTTAAACTCAGGAACCATATGCATGTCTGCGCAGCAGAAGGTGTCCAGTCATTACAACCTGCATAATCTGTACGGATTGACAGAAGCTCATGCAACACACAGGTTAGACCACATTAATAACCTAATAAAACCCCAAATGCAGGAATAAAGTGAAACAACCTGCCTTAAAACTTCCTCTTCATATGCAGATGTAGTTATTCTTTTAGCTGTATATTTATAGCATTTACAATGTTTTCATCCTCAGTGCTTTGATGAAGATTCGAGGGAAAAAGCCTTTTGTTTTGTCTCGCTCCTCTTTTCCTGGCATCGGGCATTTTTCTGGTGTGTGGACAGGAGATGTAAGGAGTGACTGGGAGCAGCTTCGGTTCTCCATCCCTGGTGAATAAATACCTAATATCAAAGGCCTGAGTGACCCATTTCTGCGGAAATTTTGAATACAAAAAAAATGTCTTAATTAGTTTAGGCATCCAAACTTTGGTTTGAAGCTGAAAAAGCAAATGTTTAAATATTTACAGTGAACTTTGGTACTATTTTCACACAGCTGTGCTGCACTTCAGCCTGTTCGGCGTGCCCCTGGTCGGAGCAGACATCTGCGGCTTTGAAGGCAACACCACTGAGGAGTTGTGTGTGCGATGGATGCAGCTTGGTGCCTTTTATCCATTCATGAGGAACCACAATGACAAGCCCAATGCTGTAAGACTCAGATACTATTTACGCCATTCCTTTCGTAGCGTCTGTCATGGGGATTTGAGATCTATGTTTCAAAATTGTTTGCATTTATGTCACTTAATATTCAATCAAATTGTTTCTTCCTGTGAAAGATTGATTTGAGCAACCATGGTCAAACGTTTAAATCTGCTCACATATGGAAAAAAAAACTTGCAACATCCAATCAAAATCTAAGAACTTATAAAAAAAAAATAATTTAAATCTAAATTAAACATATTTAATTCAAAAAGTCAACTAAGCTAGTGAAACTCAGCTAAATCCAATTGCTACTATGTGCATATAGAAGGAAAAAAGACTAAAATTAAAATGTACTAAAAAATGCTTCCTATTGAAGCAAGTCAGCAACTGGTTAAAAAATGCTAGCATGCTATAGCTGCTAGCTAAGCTGTTAGACTTTCAGTTTGGCTTTAAAACACAGTAAAAATACCTCAAGCATACAGGAAAAAAGACCAACCCCAACTTGTTAAGCTTTCACTGTCAGACCTAGTACCTCTTTTATGTCTGTTCTTAGGAAGATGAGGGGTTTCTAGACTTCAGGAAGGTTTAGGGACGTCTGTGGTTGGGATTATGGCTGAGCAGCTTCTATGCAGTATTCTTCCAGGGAAACCCCACTAACTATAGTGGGTTCTAGTTGTTTTTTGTGACCATGGCAGAAGGTGAAACCTGGTCTTATTCAGTTCCTGTTGGGTCTCTGGTTTCAGCCTGTCCTGCAAAACTCAGAAGTGTGCAGATAGCCTGAGCTGTACTATCTCTGTGGTCGTTGACTGCAGGCCGTACTTAACATTTGATCAAAGTTTGAAGAATGTTGACCCTTTCCAGCAGGGACATGTGTCTCCCCAATCTGCTTTGATATACAGATCAAAAAGAGGCCTTTGCATAAGGGAAAAGGGCTTTTATACGGAGAATGTCATAAGAGCTTTGCCCTGTGGGATGTCCTGGAAGAATATCAACCTCCGAGTCTGAGTCACGGGGTTTTTTCAGACCAACTTCTTTGCACAGTCAATGTTTATGTTTCAGTACATGTTGATATTTATCTCATGTCTGTGAGGCATTACAGGTATCTGTAGTATCTGTCGCGTACTATGAGAAGATGTCACACTGTTTTCACTTGTCTCATCCCTCAGCCTCAAGAGCCATATGTATTTGGGCAGAAAGCCCAGGGAGCCATGCGGAGTGCATTGAACCTTCGCTACTCGCTTCTCCCGTTCCTCTACACCCTCTTCCATCATGCACACACATCTGCTGACACTGTGGCTAGGCCCCTCTTCATGGAGTACGTACTTTCTTCTTCTTCTAAACTTTTTAATCTAACATGAAGCTGAAGTATCTAGACTTTCTTTGTTCTTCTCTCTTTTGGTTTTATAATTCTCAGGTTTCCCACTGATCCTAATTGTTGGACCAAAGACCAACAGTTCCTGTGGGGGAGTTCACTTCTCATAAGTCCAGTTTTAGAGCAAGGGGCTGTAGAACTGAGTGCATACCTACCAGCTGGCACTTGGTACCACCTGCAAAATGTAAGGGCTACCACACAGGTTCATTCAGTCTTTAACTTTTTCTTCTACAAAACACAAAACTTTAAGTTTTCACTCCCTCTGAATGTCTGCATAATTCAGACTAAACCAACTTTAATTTATATTTGAGTTGTTTTTATTTGTTCAGTAAATGCCTTAGAGGCTTGTTAAAGATCATGAGCAGATGAACTGCATCATGAAGACAAATGAACAGAGCAAACCATTCAGGGATAAATTGGTAGACATTTAAATCAGCTTATAAAGTAGAAGTACAGCTATCAGAACATGGCTGTCCACTTAAAGTAGAAATGGTTAACCAAATTAACTTAATTCACCAGATTGAGTCTTACTATTATCAATAATTATTTTACAAATGTGAAAAATAATATAATAAAAATATACAAAGGAAGAAGAAAACCTGCAAAAATATTATAACATGCACATAAATAAATACTTAAACTAAGTAATCAATAAATAAAGTTGAAGATTATAAACAGACAATAAATAAATACGGTAATTATTACAAAGGCGAATAAATAAGCTAATTAAAAGGGATATATACATTTATGTCTCACTGAATAATTTAATTTCTACCTACATTTATTTATTTGTTGTATTTTGGGGGCATTTAATTTTATGCTTATTTATTTATTGAGCATTTATTTATTTTTAAATATGGTAGAGCTGGTCCTCCATAACAATGAATTTATGTTTGTGACATAATATGCAAAGTTTAAGGAGTATAGGAAGCAAATAGTTTCACTAAAATCTGGTTTGTTAATTCCAGGGTCAGCCTTTCCACAGTAATGGTCAGTTATTTCAGCTACCAGCCCCTCTGGAAACAATAAACATCCATGTGAGGGAGGGGCACATCATTCCCCAGCAGGTGGGTCTCGACTCCACATAATCTACAAGAATGAGCTTTTTATTTTAGTTTTTGTCTAAGTGTGACAATTCTGTCCGGATTTGTTATCTAAGATGCATTTATTTTGCTGTAGTCTAACTGCTGCTTTACAGCATTTGCCCAACACGTCTCCTGGTGGGCGACTGTTTATGCTTTGTTTAATAGTTTCGTCAAATTATGGTGGATTAATGTCCTGTATAATCCTTGTGACATTCTAGTGAAAAAAACTTCTGTTTTGAAATGTCTTATAACTTTTTTTTTCTGTGAAGGAACCTGCTTTGACCACCACAGCTTCACGCAGAAACCCTTTCTTCCTGACGGTGGCGCTGTCCGCGGATGGCCGGGCATGGGGGGATTTGTTCTGGGATGATGGAGACAGTCTTAGTACTTATGAAACAAACCAGTATTGTTATGTGAACTTCACTGCTGGACAGGTACGTTAATCTTTTAGAAACATTATCATAACATTTTAATTTCTCCACATTTTGTCACATCCAAACCACTGCCCTCAGTGTAAAACCGGGGGATTTAATGCAGTAAACCTACACTGAGTGGTGATTTCTTTGAATCTTCCAATTAATTCTGACCAACTTCCCTGTTGGTGTTGAAGTAAAAAATGCCCTCAGCATGAGGCTGCCGCAACCGTGTCTTAACACAGGGGTCTGCCTCTCATGGTTTTGCAAACAGGGCCAAAGTTCAGTCTCATCTTTTCAGATGGTTGTTGTGTACCCCTCATGTCTTATAGAAAACTAGAACAAGTTATGGATTTCTTTTCAGATGTAAAGAGAACTCAAAAACAATCATGTATTGTTTTCCTTTCAGTTTACTGTCATGTCCTAATTTGTGCTTGCCATCACTTCAATCCCCAGTAAAACACATTGAGGTCTGTGGCCTAACGCGATCAAATGTTAATCATCTCAAGCCTTTGATCTGTTTTTAAGGCACTGTAAGAGAAGGGTAGCCATATCCTTGATGTTGATGTAAAGTTGATCAGGTTTATGTTTGTATTCTGACTAACAGGGGTGTTAATTATCCCTTTGTTTTAGGCCCAGATTACGAGTAACCTTCTGAACCTCAATGAGGCTTTGGCTAACCTTCTGCTGGGAGGCCTCCGGGTCTTTGGAGTGCCTTCATCACCTTTTTCTGTCCTGGCAAATGGAGAGAAAGTCAGTGACTTTACATATCAGGCCGACATGAAGGTCAGTTCTGGGCTAGTCACCAATTATTGCTTTGACATTTTTCAATTACAGAAACAAAACCTTTCTTTACATCATGTTGCAACCATCCAGAATAATGTTTTTTCTCCTGTCTTTATAGGTTCTGACAGTAACTGGTCTGGCCTTACCCATGTCAAAGACATTTACGGTCCGATGGGTTCTATGATGCTCTGAATTGATGTTATATTCCTTGCCTTTCGCAGCGCTGTCAAAATGATCTGCTGCATTATTTTTCCAGTGACAACAGATTTTCTTTAAGCATTTGAATGTAAACTTAAGGTCATCATGCAATTAAAATGTCATTTTACAAGCTCACCTTGAAAAAAACAACTTTATGACATTTGAACCTTGTAGATTTGTATATAGTTTGTTTTTAAAATGCTAAATCAGCATTTGGCAGTATATATAAATAGTCTTGTAAATATTGTACACATTGTTTCTTTAAAAAAGTAAAAAAAAGGAAACATTTTTGTCATCTTTTATTATATTTTTAGTCTTTGATAAGATTTTATATTGCCTATATTATGGATTTGAAATAGCTGATAATACATTATTATTCTAAAAATGTAATCGTTTTGAAAAACCCCCCTTTTTGCCAGCAGGACAACACTAACCCTTATCCTGTGATGATTTATAAGGTTGATTTCAGCATACAGTGAGGGGGATAATTTTTCAACTTACAGCCTTCTCTAGATCCTCTACAGTTCACAGCTTTCCTGTTGGATTTATGAGTGACGACTAAGATTTATGACCACTGAAGAACACTGAACACAAAAAATTGTCAATTTAAATAATTTAGAGGAGTTCATTAACCTATGAACAGACTGAGTGCAACACAGGTCCTTGTTATATTTATTCTATGGCGGTTCATGCAGAGCAATATAAATCAAAAATTATTAACATGAAAAAGTCCTGCATTTTTTTGTCTGCTATGAATAACTGTTCAGACGATTTAAAGACAAAAGTCCATGTGATTAACTAATGATGCATACTTTCTTCGTACATCCTCTCCACATAGGATGAAGCTACCGCAACTTAAAATGCAGAATTTCCCCATTGTGGGACAATAAAGAGATTTCAATTCTATTGTATTAAAAGGAATTAGGTGTGAATATGAAATAGAAGGTCAAAGTAGATAATAATAAAAAAAAAAAAATTTTGTGGTAGCTCTGGACCAAATTTACCCGGGGGTCAGGGTGGGGTCAGCGAGTTTTAATTGATGCACAGAAAAGCATGCAACAAAAAACAGGGCAATAGTTCATCATTTGAAATATATTAATGGGTCCGTTAATAGCCCCTTGTTGTCCAATTGAAAACATGTGTTTTTGGTATGAAATTTTTTTATTTATATATAGTGGTTTTTATATGAAAAAAATATGTATATATATATATATATATATATCCCTAACTATGGAAAACAAAACAACTAAAGTAATTATTTGCCAAATGTA
Source organism: Cyprinodon tularosa (assembly GCF_016077235.1). NCBI lineage: Eukaryota > Metazoa > Chordata > Actinopteri > Cyprinodontiformes > Cyprinodontidae > Cyprinodon > Cyprinodon tularosa. The sequence continues at coordinate 1,047,612 of NW_024039363.1, forward strand.
TATCTACTAAGCTATTCCTTGGTATTCTAGGTCAATGTACATTGATATTGCAGGAATATTGCATATATTTGAAAATGAAAATAGACAGTTTTAATCAAATCAGAATCAGTACTTAAGGGAAACTAAAACAGATTTTATTGGTAACAAATAAGAGTATTCTATTTTATTAAGTTCAAAATTACATTTAGCAGATGAAAATCATAATTAAAACTGAATTTTATGGAGAAAAAGATTAAATCAGTCAATATACTATGTATGTTTGAGCACATAATTGGCCCCTGTTGAGAACCTCCCGTGGATTTGTAATCTGAAAGCAGTGTATCCCTGCCTTCCCACTTTATACCTTCATGCCACTTTGTGTTGACCTATAGATTCAAGCCTATAAAATTAAACTATTTTAAAATAATAAAAAACATGAAAAGGTTTTTAAAGGTATAAATATATTTTGCAAAGTGCCATCAGTACAGCAGATAATGCTTCATCTCTGTGCTGATGTTGGACCAGTTGCAGTCCATCTTTTTTTTCTAAGACCTTTTAAGACATTAATATCACATTTCCAATTTGTGTGACAGAAATACTATGTGCCGGAAGTGGCTATATAAGGGGGTGATCGGGCGGGGGCTGTGTCGTAAAATCAAGACTTTAAAGAGGCAAAGATATACCAGGAAGTAAAGTGCAATGAATCCAACATTAAAGCGTGAAACATGTTTTAAGGTTAAAGACACTTTACTTTTTAAAGGGTGGTTTTATTTTGAAAGTCTGCAGCGGAAGTGCTTGTATCTGCAACTGAAACAGCAGCAGCGGTCCTACTGGTGGCCGTGCCTGAAACAGTGATAAACCACTGCGATAAAGACACAGCTGGTATTAAACCGAGCAGAAAGAGTGGGAGAAAATCCCAAACCAAGGCCCGGTTCATGGAGCTCGGCTTCTGTGGTGTCGCTGACATGTTTGTCCGGACTGGGCTGTAGATCCCTGCGGCGGGGCTGAAGGTGAGAGCGCTCCATGCTGCTGTTTATCCCTGCTGCTGGGGGCAGGTGTGTGCCGACGCTCATTTTATGTGCGCCTCTGAATTGTGTTTTTTTTTTTAAGCGACCTAAAGCGTCTGAGAGCTGAGTTAAATAATGCACGTCAGGGTGAGCTGACAGAGGGTCGGACATGTAGAGCAGAGGGGCCACTGTGGAAGGCCTGGGGTAAATATGCATCATCTGCTGCTGTCAGGCGGCTTATCCCCGGACCCCCATCACGGATAGGACAGGGAGAGACCCACCCCCCCTAACCCAGCAGAACCACTGCACTACAGCAGTAACTAAAAAGGATGGCATCTGTTCAGATACATCAACATTAGAGTCCTATTTGATCTATTTGAGTCAAATTTCATTTCATTTTATTCAATGCATTATTTTGCTGACTGGAGTTTCTAATCATAAAATCAGTAATAAAGGGCTAATTGAATAGGTTGTATTCTGTTTTACTTAAGAGGAAGGACATATTCCAATAAACAATTTCTATTAAAAACAAACAGAAATTTAATTTCAATTAATTTTTTAGTATGTGCCTTCCAGCAAGAAGGTCGCAGGTTGGATTCCCGGCTCGGGGTCTTTCTGCATGGAGTTTGCATGTTCTCCCTGAGCATGCGTGGGTTCTCTCCGGGTACTCCGGCTTCCTTCCACAGTCCAAAAACATGACTGTTAGGTTAATTGGCTTCACTAAATTCTCCCTAGGTGTGCGCCTGAATGGTTGTTTGTCCTGTGTGTCTCTGTGTTGCTCTGCAATGAACTGGTGACCTGTCCTGGAGATAGGCCAGCACCCCTCGCGACCCCACTTGGGATTAAATGTGTCAGGAGATGGATTGATGGATAAATAATTTCTACTAAAAACAAACAGAAATTAAATTTCAATTTATTTGTTAGTATGTGCCTTCCAGCAAGAAGGTCCTGGGTTTGATTCCCAGCCTGGGGTCTTTTTAGTACACTTTTTAGGTATCTATACTTTACTCCATTACTTACTTTTCTTCCTACTTCTGACTTCTACTCATTACATTTTCACACAAGTATGTGTACTTTCTATTCCTTACATTTTTAAAACTAACGTTACGCGTTACTCTTGGCTTCGGTTTAATGTTTACAAATATTTATTTCACGTCATGTGCGCCATCCAGTGCAGATCATTGGCTCCATCCACATCTAGCGAAAACTAGTGTAGTTGGATGAGTCATATAACGCAAACACTTATTGGTTAGCTAAAGGAAATCATTACAAGCAATCAGGTGTTCTTCAAATTGCAAATTAATTGTCTATGCCATGCTACAATGTAGGATTCATAAAAAGATGTTGAAATGTCTGAAAGGTCGGACACAGGCGAGAGCGTATCGGGAGATGGAGACCAACAAGACCTCCCTCATCCATGGCCCTATCTCAAAGAATTTTTCAAAATAGTCGAAAAATTGAGCTTTTAGTTCATAGTGGCATCTGGCTGTTTATTTTTCAAGGTTACTTTATACTTTTATACTTTCCACTTATAATTTCCACTCAAGGAAAAACAACAGAAAAATTTTTAATTGTTGCTTATTTTATGTTTTCTAAAAAAAAAAAAACCCCAGCATATTCTGGTTATTGAATTTTCTGATCACAAAAGAAACATTGATGCAAGCTTTAAAATTGCTATAAAGATGCATCAAAGAGTATCCTTTGCATTATCAATTTCATATATATCGTAAAGTTAAAAAGTTAGACACCACAATTTCACCATTTTGGGACAATAAAGGGATTTTCTATTCTAAATATAACTTTAAAATTTACATAAAAAATTATCCTCTTAAAATAATAACAGCTTATTTAGAACAAAAAACCTAGAGGTATATATGTGCATATGAAAAGAAAATAAGTTTTGGATTTTGAAAATATATTCCCATTAGGTTTAAATCTTTAAACAAAGGACAGATTAGTTTTAAGCTGGCCGTGAGAAATTGATTTCCATTCATGTATACATGTAATTACAATATTTTTGGTGTAGCTGTTTCAGTCTGCTCATGAGATTGATCAAGATTTAAAGATGCCTTTTAATGGCTATAGTTCAATCTGAATTATTAGAGGGGGGGTAGTTGGTCAATATATATTCATGCTTTGTTTTGCTGTTTAATGATGAAAGATCAGGGAGAACACAAATAATTTATTTTGCTGTGGGATTTTTCTTTTGATATTTGAAATATCCAGTCGGTCATATCTTTTGTTCTTCTTTTAGGGCCCCCTCAGTCTAGGGCCCTTAGAATCTTCCTAACTTTCCCCCCGTATGGCGCCCCTGGTGAAATATATTATAAAAATACAGTTTTTTTTCCTAGTTATATATAAATAGACCTTTTTTGTCTTACACCTCTATTCTAATGTAAATCATTTTTCTTTCCTAAAAACTCTGCAGTTTTACAATCAGGAAAAGGTGTCATTGTCCAGAAATAAAAGAAAATATTTTAAGGTAGATGAATAATATAATTAGAATCAGTGTTTCTAAACAGGAGATAAGCCCCAGGCGTCTTTTTTTGCAGCATAGTATATAGTTGTTGTTATTCTCTGTAGTTTCAACTTTTACTTTTCTATAACCCAACATAAGCTTTTCTTTAGCCTTTCTACTTGCATTTGAGTCCCCTGGGTTTATTTGGATTAAATTGCTTGCACTCCACCCATTCAACGAACTAAACCTTTAGGGCTTGCTTTATGGTGGTTTGACGTCAGTGTCGAGATACTATTCCTCCTGAATCAGGAAGCAGGTTCTTGAAGCACCCGAAGGAGCTTCCTCATAGCATAGTCTGTAAGGATGTTGTTTTTCAGGTTTTTTTTTTTTAAGCTGGTAACCTTTCAACCTCCACACCCCAGTATTACAGTTGAATTATTCCTCGCCCACAGGTGAGAAGCTGTTTGCGGTTGCTGCTCTTGCTGTTTAAATGTAGTAGTGTAGTTTTTATTCTCTTATTTAAAGTTCAAATATGTGAAAGGGTATGTTTAAGAAAAAGAGTAGTGGAAAATGTTCCATGAAAAGATGAAGGGAAGTGAATCTAGAAAGGTTTTCCCCTCCTTTGCTGCCTGATGGAACTCTGGGAGGTCGGAGAGGAGAAGCAGCCTGTGAGCTCACTGGGTTAGGGATGAAGTGAGAGCAGGAGGCTACTTCTGCTTATCAGCCTGTGTGAACCTGACACTGACCCTCGGCTCCCTGCATCATGCACATAAAAAATAACCTCTGCATAGAAGCCAAGCAGGGAATGCCTCTTTTATCGAAATGAAACAGCAGTAAGCTGTAATGTTCAAAGATCTGAGTCCCTCATTATAAGCAGTTCATGAGAGGTCAAAAAAGTTTTTCTGCCTGGACATGCAGGGCCGCTGCTGCTCTTTCTCTTTGAAACAGTTTTGTTTGGTGAAATCTGAGGATGGAAATTACTAATGCTTAGTTGTAGTTTAATAAAGTGGCTTGCTGGTAATACTTTGCAGGTCCCATACATATCTACTTATATAGATTAAATGAAGTCCCAATTGACTTCATTATAAAAAGCATTTCTAGCTTAGCACCTCTGTGTGTATTAGTGTACCTTTTCTGGACAAAACCAGTTGATCAATTTGTTGCTGCCCTTTGCTATCTGTCCTATGTTTTGTTTTCCTAAAGAAAGTACCCCTGGCTCAGTGCTCCTTTGTGTTTTTTTTGAAGGTTGTTTTTTTGTTGTTGTAGGTTGAAGCCATTGAACGAGCTATTATTTATTCTTCTTGCTTTTAAACCATAGAAAGTACCACTGTCTCAGTACTTATTTTATGAGCTGGTATTTCTTTCATAGGGGAACATATTGAGATAACAATTCTCTCTGGGTGTAATTTGTTTATTTTGTTTTACTGAAAGAACTTCAGAATCAGTTCTTCTGTTAAGGTGTGTCTTTTTTATTTTTATTTTTTCAAAATAAAGCCATCTGCCACTGCATACTAAACCCTTGTTTTGTTTTGTTTTTTTCTCATAGAAAGTTCTCCTCTTTATTTGTATTGTTCCTTCCTGTTCTTGGACATAGTCAATTAACTATCGCTGACAGTTAACGATGTATACTGTTGATTTGTGTCCCTCAGAAGGGACCCCTAGTTTAGTGTTTCCCTTTGTAGCTTTGTCCCTTTTCTATGGAGAGTCATTGACAAAACTGTTCATGCCTTGTTTTGCTTTTCATAAGAAAGTATCTCTGGCTATGTTCTTCTTTTAATTCCTTCCTTTTTCTGGATACAGCCTCTTATTGAACTGTTCCTGACATGAACGGTCTGTACTCTCTTTTTCTTCCTAAAAGAAAAGACTTGAACCTCAGTGCCCCTGTGTTAAAGTGTTTTTGCCATGGATACATATATTGTCTAAGTATAGCATTCAGCAAAGCTGTTGCTGCCAGTCATATCATTTTTTTTGTGCTATTTTTGCTTATTTATTTAGTGAGCTTTTTCCTTAATGCCATTTATTTCTATGTACTCTGTTATTTCATCTTAGTGCAGAAGGGAATCCTTGTATAGTTTTTCTGATCTACTTCCTGTTCTTAGTGTTTAGCCAGTCTCTGCTGGGGGCCTCTTCATGATGAAAAGGTCTTGAAAGTTCTCAGCTGGGATTTTAACAGTTTAAATTGGCGTAATCTGTATTTAATTTAAGCTGAGAAACAGCAAAAAACTCTTCAATAATTAGTTTTAAATGTTATTTGCAGTCCAGGCTCTCCCGCAGACAGAAGACACTTTTTGAAAAGAGAAGTTTTGTGCCAATAGCAAATCTCTGACCTAGAAAAACCGTCATGCTTCTACTTTTTCAGATGGAAGTGAAATGTTCGACTACCACATGGCTTCCCTTTGAGGTAGTGCCCAGATTTTGTGATGACAAACTTCCTGTGTGAGGTTTGGCACCAGGAAGTAGGGTGCCTGCTTAATCAAGTGGTGGTAAACATCCCCCCCCCCCCCCCCCTGTTGGCTCCTGATAACAGCTTGGGATTTCAACCAGATGCACGCCGAGCGTGTTTGCTTACTGTCCATCGGCGCGTAGCTTCTGGTGTTTGCAGAAGGTGGGAAACATTTCGGCACACACAGCTATGAGACGCACACGGAAGCCCAAGCTGTCCAGTAGATGCAGGTGTGCGGCTCGGAGAAATGCTGAACAAGTCAGGGGAGGTGAGGGGATTGGAGGGAGGAGCCCTGCAGTAAGGACACTGCAGTAAATATTGGCACACGTGTAAACGAGGAGGCGAAGTTTGGATGAGAATGTCTGCAGCCTTAGAACAAGGCTGGGGTACGTTTGTCCTTAAACTTTTTGCCTCCATATTAAATTGGTCCTCATAAATTATAGCTCGTACAGAGCCGGCTGTATCCACTGGACAGCATTTTTAAGGACTTAAAATGACTTAAATAAGCACCACCACAGATTTAATACAAGTACGTTTAAAAAAATGATTGTTTTTAAAACACCAGAGTTAATTAGAATATCAAAGAAAACCGTAATCCATCTCCCCCTGTAGAGTTACTGTACATAGAGCTGAATATATTTGGATTCAATGTTAGACAAACGTCTAATTTCATTTTCAGGGACCTGGGTTTTTTATGGTTTTTGTTTGTTATTTAGCGTTTATTTTTATAGGTCAAAGGTCACATTGGCTGACTACGATCCAGATCACCAGGATCCTGGAGGGATTCTACGTCCACCTGTGTTTATTCTTTATCACACTCACAGTAGGCCATTTTAAGGGGCCTCGGCTATTTCTGCCTTTATGAAGGCTTTATGAAGGCTGCTTCACTGCAGCTTTTCTTAGGGTGATACAGCTCGCTTTAAAATGGTACTTACTAAGACAGAAAAGGGACATTTTAACCCAAAACCTAAGGATTTTTCTTATTTTTTTATTTATGACGTAACCCAAAGATATTTTTGTATCAGTGCTCTTTAGTGGCATCTGGTGGTTAAAAGTTGGAATAGCAGCTTTAAGTATAATATTTGAAATGAACTGCTTTATTACTTCTTGGCCTTTCAGACTTGAGTTGACAGCTGGTGTGTATTTGTTGGGATTGAAATGCAACTAGAAAGCGTATAAACACTGTTGTTCTATGGAAGACAAACAACAACCTCTGGGCTAGACGGTGATGTAAAATAACTGATCTGATTCACACATAACTTGTTTTCTAGATATTAAATCAACTCATCTTGAACTAGATCTCATTGAAAGATGCGGCAGGGATATAAGAAAAAACAAAAACAGGATTCTTGACAATTTAGTGAGATGGTAAAAAGTAAAATGGAGAAAAGATCTTTCTCAATTCACCACCCTTGAGAAATGTCATTCCAATCTCTAACGTTGTTTTCATCTTCTCTCTCATTCCCTGTCAGAGGATGGGCTTAGTGTCCCTGAGCCTAAGGAGATGTCTCTGGGTCGGCTCCTTCGGCGTGCCTCCTCCAAGGCGTCCGACCTCCTGACCTTGAACCCTGGGGCGGGAGGCTCATCGTTGCGCTCTGGGCTGGATGGCGAGATCATCTTCTCCAAGAATAATGTTTGCGTGCATCCTATGGAGCCCCTCCCTGGCCTGGCCGAGCACCACCCAGGTTTGGCTGCTCAGATACATTTTCTAAGACTCTGTGCAAATTCTTAGTCATTTAGATCTTGGCAAATGCAAAGGCCGTTCAGTGCCAGAACTACCAGCTTGTTTATCATTGAGACTGCTGCTGAGGTTGGAGATTATTTGGCCTGTTTGCACTGTCTGTCTAGTACAATGACATTGGAAGTATATAGCTTATTACTTCCGCAGGTGTGAGTGTGTGGATAGAATTACACATCATCTAAATTGTCATACTAATTTTGGACTTCCTGGGTGTAGGGATGCACAATTGTTCAATATTAAGAATATTAATATAATATATATATATATAATAATGATTGATATCAATATAGCACAATGAGTTTTTTTAATTTTTTTATCTCAGTCTATGATTACAGCATTTATCACTGACATACATTCTGGGTGCAGCTGATTTAAACTGATCCATATGAAAAGAGTCCAATTTATTAGTTAAATTGTGTTATTGTGGTGTATTAGTGTCATACACCACAGACACAGAGGCAATACCCAAATTTTAGCCACAGTGCCTTGCGAAACTATTTGGCCTCCTTGAACTTTTTGACCTTATGCCAAATTTCAGGCTTCAATCATAAAGATAAAATGATTTAATTTTTTTTGTTGAAGAATCAACAACAGGTAGGGCACAATCATGAAGTGAAACAAGATTTATTGTAAATGTTAAACTTATTTAACAAAAAAAAAAAAAAAAAAAATCCCTTTAATTTAGTTCAGCAAACTCTCTCCAGAAGTTCAGTGAGAATCTGAATGATCCAATGTTGGATCTAAATGGCTGATTGTGATAAGTGGAAACCACCTGTGTCTAATCAAGTCTCCCTATAAATGCACCTCCTCTATGAACGTCTGGATTTGATTTGGATACAAAAAGAATTTTCCAAGCTTTAAACATACCAAGGAGCACTTTGAAAGCGATAATATTGAAATAGGAGTTTCAGACCACAGCAAATCTATGAAGACCGGGACGTCCCTCTAAACTTTCAGATCAAATAAGGAGAAGATTGATCAGAGAAGTAGCCAAGAGGCCCTTGATCACTCTGGATGAACTGCATAGATCTACAGCTGAGAAATATAAGAAGGGAGAAATAATCAGCTGGTTATATGTGCCTTCAATCAGTTGAGCTTGTAGCTCTTAGTAAAATTAGAATTTTTCAAAAATAATTTCTTTAATTTTATAATGAAAGTGTTCCACTTAAATGGCAAAATAATTTTCGGAAGTTTGCATAGGTGTCTGTAGGGGAGCTTTCTCTGCAACTTTTTTTTTTTTTAAGGGTTTCATATTGTTTGTCAAAAGCCCATACCTTAATGCCTAACACAAGTGGAAAAGGCAGAAGTTAAATTGTTACCCTAACACTATTTAAACTTAACTTCCATCTTTTAAAAAGAGGTCAGCCCTACCAACCATGCTTGGTAAGGCTAAATCATTTCCTCTGTCTACTTCCCCCAGAATGTGGTGTGGTTCTAGACCAGAGTTCAGTGATATAAAACAGTAGAAAATGTAGCTGGATATATATTCTCTCGATATTGATCATGTCTAAAGATGACTTATGATGAATTATTTATTAAAGGTTTATTAGATTAAAATTTCTTGCATCCGATTAATTGATAATGTCCCCCGCTTTTAAGGGATTCCAGTGTTGTAGTGTTACCACAGTTCACTAGAGGGCGCTCGGGGTCATTTTTGAACACAGGCTCTCTGGTATTTGCAAGAGAAATGATGCCATAGCAGAAGCATTATAAAGAATTGACTGAGAGTCTATTCTGGATTCTGTTGATGATCTTTTTAAGTTATCACCCAAATCGCGCCCATTTATCCATGTGGCCTGGAGGAGCCATGAAACTTCTCTGCTTTGCTTAAAAGCATGTGATGATAAAAATAAAGTTTAGAGGAGGTTATCCCCAAGGATGTAACGGATGCAATACTCAGTATTTTTCCAGTTGGGCTGCAAGGACGAGCCAAATCATATCTCTTAAATGTTCTTGCAGCGGCCCTGAAATGCATCACAATTAAGTGGAAGCAACCAGAGCAGCCTTCCTACAACTTATGGGTCCTAATTGTAATGGAATTATACCAAATGGAAAAGATAAAGTACGCGTTAAGACTTCAAAAAGATATCTTCAGCCAACGCTGGGGTTCTGTGGAAGATTTACTCAAGTAAACGAGTCTTAACAACTCAATTTTTATTTTTTTTCTAGATTATGTTACATAGACCTGCCATTTGAGGTGAATTCTTGTGCTAGGTTTGTATGGTGAAGCTGAGACCACAATTATGATGCTGAAACTGTAAAATGTCATGCTGGGACGGTTAATCTATGGTAAAATTTCACACTGTAAAAAACTGTTAATTGTCATTGTATGTTGTGTATTTGCTCTCTTTTAAAATCAATAAAATGTAAGTTTAAAAAAAAGGGGAAAAAAGAAAGTTAAGGGCATTATGCAAAACCTTTTTTTTTTAACATGATAGAAAAAGACATGATGGTAATGAGGAAGGCAGGCTTTTGTGGGTTAATGCATGTCCAAGAGTTACCCTATAAAATTCTTCTGAAAGCAACTAGAACCCCAGTGTTCTGACCCAGCTAATAGCACAGCCTCTCACAGCACTGATTGGTGGATTACATGTTAGTCGATAGTTTTTCCACATATTTTATTAATGTTTTCCTTATACAGTGACCTAATAGGTTCCTGTTTTTTCATATTTTGTTGAGTTTAATAATGTGTAATAAAAAAGAAAACAACCCGAAACATTTTGATTATTTAGTCTGTGTTTAATACAAAAACTAAAAAAAAATGTATAATGATGTGCTATTTTACTTTAATTCTTTATATTGTAAAAGTATATTTTACCCTTCACATTATAGGAAGATCCATGGGAAGAAAATTGCAGCTTATTGAATAATCATTGATAATGCAAAGTAATGACAGTAATCCTTTATTTAGTGAAGTGTTTTACTTTTATTTCCTTAGTTTTCTTAATTTCCTTTTGTTTTCATTGGTTGCTTCTGCCTGTTTGGGGATCAAGTTAATTTTTCATCTTAGATTGTTTTATTTTTCTAAAACCTTTGCTCCAGACGTCTCGGTGATTTCTCTTAACGCCAACATGTTTTTGTCGGCTCTGCAGGCTACCTGTGCGTTCATGTGGAGAAAGATGAGTGCCTGGGCTCCACACTGATCCTGACCTGGGTGCCAAATTCCCGCATCCAGAGGCACGATGAGGAGGCGCTGAGATACATCACTCCAGAGAGCTCCCCTGTGCGTAGGAACGCCCGCCGCAGAGGGAGACGGTAAGAGCCTGGGCAGCCCATATTTATACTGTACATATTTCGTATAGAAAAAGAAAATAACATACCCAGACAGGGTCATTAAAAATCTTTAAAAGTCATTAAATTATTATTTTTTAAATTTAGGTCATGATTAGCATTAAAATTAATTAAATATGATAAAAAAAATAAAAAAAAGTTTATACAAACAATTTCGTCAGATATATCAGCGTGTTTGGATGTTACTGCTTCCGGTTGATCGTTAAGCCGTATGTTTGGAAAAAAAAGCTTGAGGCGGAGAAAAAGCTGGACTTTCAACAAAAGTGGCTGAAAAAACAAGGAATTCAGGACATCTGTTGACGGTAAAGATGACCAAGGATTCTGAGAGCCATGGTTACTTTTTGATGGCATTAAAATTATTTCTAAGAGCATTAAGTTAGAGTTACTCATTCCTGTATAAACCCTGCAAGAGTGTTACTGTATGTTTGTGATGTATTGAACCAACTATCCTCCATAGGCCACGCTCACGTCCTCCAGCAGCAGCCCCAGAGGAAGAGGAGGACGAGGAGAGGAACTTTACCAGCAGCACCTCCACCCAGAGCCTGGTGGGTGAGAGTGGCTCAGACCCGTCCTCTAACCATCAGCAGCAGCTGCTTTTAGCTGGGGAGGAGGGCAACGAGGGCTCCTATGAGCTGTCGGACGAAGTGAGCAGGGACAGCACCATGGGCTCAGACTCGGACACCTTCTCCTCTCCATTCTGCCTTTCTCCTGTTAGTGAGGCTCTGTACGAGAGCAGCAGCTCCGTCTTCCTGGACACTGAAAGCAGGTCAGTGGGACAGATGGATGCGTGGTGTTTTTCTGTCTTGTTTTTGACACTTCTTGTGATGCCTTTGTGTTTCTCATCAAAATTAAAGGGAAAAATCTAGATTTCCTAAAACACCAGAAAACTAGAAAAACAATGCCAAATGAGTTAGAATTTTATGTAAAAAAAAAAGAAACAGAATAAAAAAAATAATAATAAAAAAAGAAAGTCCTGACATTCTGTATGGAACATGGTAAATGGTGCTGAGGTCAAGCGGAAAAAAAAAACTTTTTTCATTTACCCAAAATTGGGCTCCTGGACCAGCTGTTGTCTCATAATTTTATTCATTTAGACTTTGGTTATCAGCACATCTATTAATCTCTGTTTCTAGGAATGGAGGGTGTGGTTCTGGCTCTAAATGATAAACCATCCACTGCATAAATAGCTAAACACCACGGGTTGAAACACTGGTACCTTTATTAGCTAATAATCACAAATTATTATTGTATCTAATACCAACACTATTGAAAATAAGCTCAAATAAAACAAAAAGCTAATAAAAAGGGGAAAAAGAGGGCTAAAGAGTCTCTGAGGTATGATCAAGTTTTAAGGCTTGATGCATTTAAAGTTCCTTTAAAATAACGGATGTAGAGACATTAAATGCAAGCAAAACAGGAAAGCCTCACTTGGTTTAACAGTGAAAAATGAACAATGAATAAGAAATGTGTAAAATAATTAATATGTAGCGGCACTGGTCAAAATGCGTTCGCTCTGATGACCCCAGAAGACCTGTTCCTGATCTCAGCTAGAACAGTAGCTCATAAATTCACAAATGGCTGCTAGCGTGTGGCCGAAGATGACGTAGTTTGGAGCTAACGATGCTAGCCAGTCCAATTGTAATAGCCTAACTCTTCCAAGAAAATAGACAAATGCGAATTAAGCAGACAGTAACAGACGGCATATATCGTCAGGCTCAGTGAGCATTGGCGTTCAGTTCATAACCCTAACTTAAAAACCATCAGCAGTTGAATCAGAAAGCTTATTTATTAAACATCATATGAAAAGAAGGGAAAACGGGTCTACTGTGTTGTCGCAGTAGAATGGAGGGGGGCTTTTCAGTTTGGTTATGTTCAGTCCAATTCGGAAATGAGGGGACAAAAATTGTCTCGATTTGGCTCAGAAACACAGTCAACACGCAGCTCTAGGAGGGACTGAGGCAGATCTGCAGGGCTTCATTTGATCGCTTACAGCAGCTTGAGAAAGGTGCGTCCTTAAAGCGGTGGTGGGTAGCTCCATGGCTGCGGCTCAGGCAGGCAGAAGCACAGCTCTCAACAACGGCGGGAATAAGGGGACCATGTTTTAGTGGCTTTGTAGCGGATCCTTGGAAAAACGTCCATTTGTGCCCGGGCTGTTCCGTGGGCAGCAAACATGGGTCGACCAGACAAACTGGGTGCTTCTCTCATGCTTTAGCAAGAGGATTGGCAGTGAAAACACTGAGTTCAACTTGGTTTGAAGAACAGGAAGCAAAGACGCTAAGTTTAGTCTACGTTCAGTCATTTAGTGCTAGAGCATGCTTCTATACTTATCCCTGCATGTAAAACACTGTATAGATGATGCTATATATATATATAGCCAGGAGAGGCGAGTGCGTCAGGAGGCAGTAGTAGCAGCTCAACAACAACTGATGGGGTGAAGCCCAGGCAACGGACTCCTAATGCTCCAGCATCAGATCCTCTTCCACCAGGATAAAAATCCCATTTGGATGCTAAGATCCAGATCCGTCTGACATCACTGCTGCCAAGCAAACATGAACGATGCAGATTCAATAACTAGTTATAGTGACTTAATATCACAACGTTGTTGTTTTTTTTTATCACTGCTGCTTACCTTATCAAGGCTGCGCTTTAAAAATGAAATGGTCTGGAAAGCTGTTCTAAATTAAATTTCTTTTTGTTTACACTTGTGTATACGAAATGACAAAATAAATCTTAGTTTAAGTATACTAAATGAACATTTTAGAAACATTTATCCTAATAGCTTTATCCTTTAAAGATGCTCTATTAAAAGGATTCACTTATTTCCAATAACTGGATGTAGAAGATGATATTCATCTTCCACTGTTTTTTGTTACACTTTCAACATTTCAGACAATTTAAAAAAATCTTGTGTCAAACTAGAGGCAGAAATCACATCCAATCCAAATATTTTTGGGAAGTTGCCTGGAAAATAGTATAATTCCTGAAGTGGCAGCTTCTTGCCCCTTTTTCCTCTTTACAAGTTTCCTAGTCTGGTTGAGCCCTCAGCATGATAAATACTGTGATTTAAAGTGATAACTCTGCATACATCTTTGCTTCCTACTTCCATATTTTACTTGCATGCATTTTTTCCTTTGTTCAACCAACAATGGCAATGGGTGGAGGGTGCAGAGCTATACTTTTGCTATAACGTCAGTCAGAACTAATGTTCATTATACTTTAATTTCCACTGCAGTCCATCAAAGCTGCACAAAAAAATGATGCTCAAAGTGAATTCTTAAAGCCATAAAAGCTTAAAAAAATAATGAAACATCAAAGTGCTCTTGAGAAATACACAATCATCAGCATGCATTCAATAACGTATGACAGCTATGCCACAAAATGTGGTAACCAACAAATGTAAAACCTATACTTTAAAATTCTAGATTATAACTGTTGGCTTATAAATTAGATTTGTTTTAATCATCCCTCTGTTTTCTTACTGTATGTTATCATATCTGAGTCTGTAAAAACCAAAGTAGTGTCAACCTCTAAAATATTCCCACCTCACAGAAGGAAAGGTAGAAAGGTTTCTAAATGTCAATAAAACATGCATTAGGCTTATATTTCACATTAACATCTTAATAGATAAAAAAAAAATCTGTCCACCTTATTTCCTATCCTCTTTTCCAGCACGTCTTTCAATGTGATTTCTCTCTTTCTAACAAAAAATGTATTTTAAACGAAAAACATGTTTTGTTTGTAAGTTGCTGCACATTATGGAGGCTCCTTCCTTCCAATGTTTAAAACATGGCTCCTACTTTTTAACATTGGCAGGTGACCATGTTTATTTAACTTAAACAAATTCTTAGTATTGCCTTATTTTATACCTTTATGCTGTATTTTTTTCTTTTGTTGTATTTTATTATTTTTAGCTATGATCAGCTTTTTGTTTTCAGCTGTTAGCTGTTTTTAAAGTTAGTGCTTTTTCACATTTGCTTGCATCAATCTTAAAACCTACTTCCTCTGGATATTTCTACTCTTAGCAAGCAGAAATGAAAGACTTATAAAGCGAATAAAGCTTTTATTTCCAGGCTATCCTGTCTGTCCTTCAGTTGCTCTGAGCGTCCAGCAGGTGGAGCCAGAAAGAAAAGAATTGGAGCATGTAGAGCTGTTGTTTTCTGAAGCCACATGGTGGCTCTGCAGCCCAGGGCCCCAGAGGGAGTGAGGGCAGGTACATAGGATCTGCAGGGTGCATGAGAAATAGGTTCACAGAAGGATCACTGATTATTTCCCCACAACTTTGGATGTAAATACAGGCAGTTAAAAAAAAAAAGCCTCATTCTCTACACTTTGCTCTCTAATCAGGACGATGATTGTGTTGCTTTTCAGGCCTCAGAGCCATTTAATTTTATGATTCCCTTCGTGGTTGTTTCCTCACGCAGCTATTTGGCCTGACATGCAGCCCAGAATGTGTGTTTTGAAGCATTTTTAACCCCAGTTGCCAATAAGTGCAGTCAGTGTGTGACTTGGCAGTGTTCTCCACCTCACAGCTTCTAACCTCTCCCCTGTCCCTCTCCTCTTTGCTATTAGTGTCTCTCTTCAGCTCTCTGGCACTCGAATTGCCATATTTTTCCTCCTTTGTCACTTTCTGCCACTTTCTATTTTGCATCTTTTCCTCTTGTTTAGCATGAACATTTACCCACATCTAAGACAACCCCCACGCACACACAAACTCCTTCACCTTTTTCCCCTTCTCTTCCTAAAGTCTGTGTGAAGCGCTTTGATTCCCAGTGCTCCCAGGGTTGTTGTGCTGGGCTGAATGTCAGCTCTCCGGATTAGAGCGCTGAAGAGAGCAGAGTGGCAGCCAAAACCCTGGAACCCACTCAATCTCTCTTTCTCTCTCCCTCGCTTGCTTTAATTGACACTGTTAAGGGGCCAGGAACTGGAAACATGTCACTTGGAATCATTCAAAAAGAAAGAACCACGTATGGGAGAGTGAGAGCGGATGAAGGGGGGGGAGGAAAAGAGGAGACGGGAGGGAGAGGGCAGGAAAAGAAATCCTCAGTAATGTCTGTCAAGATTCTTAACAAGTTTCTTTAAAGTTGGACTATAGCTTATGGAGCTGTCAGTGTGTTCTGCCTTCCCAAGGCTTTACTTAAGGAATGGGAACATGTGATTAAAGCTCAGCACATTGGTTTGCAATGGTGTTGACTTCTGTCTTTATAAAAAAGAGGCGGGTTGTGCTCGCAAACTTTTATCAGTGCAGTTCGCTTTTAGAACAATGAAGAAAAGTCTAAAGCCATCTGATGTTTTTATCTTAACCTGCTTCCAGGAAGCCAGACAGTCAATCTTCATCAATATTTGTTCAGAATTGTGCAGCCTATTTTCCTTTGGACACTTTTAGCTGTGACCTTTTTTCTTTAACCACTCTTGCCTCAGTGGAGTCACAGCTTAAATATGGTGAGATTTAAAATGTTTTAGCACCAGGAAAAGTATTATTATACTTTGCTGTGCAGCTGGATTGAGCCCTTTTTTCTGACAGCTCAACAAGTTGAGCAACCCTCAACTGTGTTTTTATAGAAAGGTGGCAATAAAACAAAAGCTTGTTAAAAGTAAGCGATAAGAAATCCTGCTAAGTCAGGGTCATGGAAAACATGCAGTAGAAGCTGCCCTGGTTAGATGATAACTTTAACTTCAAAGTATATGTGAGGTCACCTGGAATCTATCATCTCCATGGGAATGGACGGTGGTGGCTGTA
The DNA here is from genome assembly GCF_016077235.1 of Cyprinodon tularosa. Classification (NCBI taxonomy): domain Eukaryota; kingdom Metazoa; phylum Chordata; class Actinopteri; order Cyprinodontiformes; family Cyprinodontidae; genus Cyprinodon; species Cyprinodon tularosa. Next base: position 1,064,268 of record NW_024039363.1, read on the forward strand.
TCATGCTGGGGGGATAGATTTTTGCATCAGCCGGGACAGGGAAGCTGGTTAGTGTAGATGGGAAGATGGACAGAGCTAAGGGCACCCATGTAGAGCGCCACAGGAAATCATTCCTACCTGTGGTCATTAATCTCTAAGTGATTCAGATACCCCCCCTCTGTAATTGACATTTATGCACTATTTTTGCACGTCGCATATCACTTTACTTGGATTTATCACTTTACTTGGATCTATCACTTTACTTGGATCTATCACTTTACCTGGATTTAGTTTTACATATGCATATATATACAGAAGAGCTATATGTGTATATATTTTTATCTTTATTATCTTTTGTGGTTGGTTGTGTGTATATATGTATGTATACACTCACCGGTCACTTTATTAGGTACACCTGTCCAACTGCTAGTTAACACTTAATTTCTAAGCAGCCAATCGCATGGTGGCAACTCAGTGCATTTAGGCATGTAGACATGGTCAAGACAATCTCCTGCAGTTCAAACCGAGCATCAGTATGGGGAAGAAAGGTGATTTGAGTGACTTTGAACGTGGCATGATTGTTGGTGCCAGAAGGGCTGGTCTGAGTATTTCAGAAACTGCTGATCTACTGGGATTTTCACGCACAACCATCTCTAGGGTTTACAGAGAATGGTCCGAAAAAGAAAAAACATCCAGTGAGCGGCAGTTCTGTGGGCGGAAATGCCTTGTTGATGCCAGAGGTCAGAGGAGAATGGCCAGACTGGTTCGAGCTGACAGAAGGGCAACAGTGACTCAAATAACCACCCGTTACAACCAAGGTGGGCAGAAGAGCATCTCTGAACGCACAGTACGTCGAACTTTGAGGCAGATGGGCTACAGCAGCAGAAGACCACACCAGGTGCCACTCCTTTCAGCTAAGAACAGGAAACTGAGGCTACAATTTGCACAAGCTCATCGAAATTGGACAATAGAAGATTGGAAAAACGTTGCCTGGTCTGATGAGTCTCGATTTCTGCTGCAACATTTGAATGGTAGGGTCAGAATTTGGCGTCTACAACATGAAAGCATGGATCCATCCTGCCTTGTATCAACGGTTCAGGCTGGTGGTGGTGGTGTCATGGTGTGGGGAATATTTTCTTGGCACTCTTTGGGCCCCTTGGTACCAATTGAGCATCGTTGCAACGCCACAGCCTACCTGAGTATTGTTGCTGACCATGTCCATCCCTTTATGACCACAATGTACCCAACTTCTGATGGCTACTTTCAGCAGGATAATGCGCCATGTCATAAAGCTGCAATCATCTCAGACTGGTTTCTTGAACATGACAATGAGTTCACTGTACTCAAATGGCCTCCACAGTCACCAGATCTCAATCCAATAGAGCATCTTTGGGATGTGGTGGAACGGGAGATTCGCATCATGGATGTGCAGCCGACAATTCTGCGGCAACTGTGTGATGCCATCATGTCAATATGGACCAAACTCCCTGAGGAATGCTTCCAGCACCTTGTTGAATCTATGCCAGGTAGAATTGAGGCAGTTCTGCAGGCAAAAGGGGGTCCAACTCGTTACTTGCATGGGGTACCTAATAAAGTGACCGGTGAGTGTATATATATATATATATATATATATATATATATATATATATATATATATATATATAACTGGAGCGTGTAACAAAAGTAATTTCCCTCTGGGATTATTAAAGTATTTCTGATTCTGAAATTTATTGGGGATGGGATGGAACACAGCTTAGAGCAACATAGATGCTTCCCATCCTGTCTGAGTACGCTGGAGCTAATTTTTAGAAAGATTTTCTGTTTATAGAATGAGAAAGCTGATAAATAATTCATCGGGACAGAGTTTGAATGCATGCAGGATTTTAATTTGAGAAAAAGATAAAAAATGTTTGTCTGCTTTTGACATCCCCATGAAACACTGTGTTTGTTTGTCAGATAAAAATACCCCTAAAAATGGGTTTCTTGCTGTTAAGTGGAAGTATGTCAAAAGTTCCTGCAGTCTAAATACTTCTGCAAAGTGTTGCAGTGATCTCTGCATGTTAAGGTATCCTGCAGCACGATTTGATTCACCACGACGGTGAAGTTTGCAGCTTTTACTTGCACTGGTTCGGATCTCTTTGAAGATCACGAGTCATCGCAAGCCGCGCTGACCGTTTCCCAGCATGTGGCTGCACCATGCTCCACCATCTCTCCTCTGACACGACGTTCCTTTTAGGGATAAGATGAGGAGTGATACCCTTGGGGCGGGTTGTGGTTCTCAGGGTGACCTGGCAGCCGTTTTCTCTAGAGAGGAAAAGTGTTGTGATGAAAGGCCCGGGGGCTGTTTCGTCTTCCTCTGGCCTGATGGGACGTGCCAGCTAGAGCGTCTCCACTACATCAAAACAGCTTGTTTACAGTTAACACAGCCTGCTCCAACAAATGCCCAGAGTGGGCTCGTTAATTCTGACATTAGCTTGTAGTTTTCAGCTTGATCTGCGTATTTCTACCCATTCCCTTGCTTTTGCACTTCTGTTTGCTCAAACAATGAAGGACAGATGGAGTTAACAGGACTTGAAGGCCCTTGTAAACACTCCTAACTTGACAGTCACTGGGGTTATGGAGACAGGACTCCTGCCATATTTTATGTTGCTTAACTCCCTTAACAGACCTCACCGCATCTCCATTCCCCCCCTCCACCCTGAAAGTCTTCTCCACAGCCTGCTTTGCACCGTGATACACGAGACGGAGCGCCACTAAATCAGCAGATGACATAAGGAAGCTGTGCAGCCTGCATTGATCAGGCTTGTTATTTTCCCATCTGCTAACAAGGAAATGATTAGCCACACATGACAGAAAAAAAAAAATGCAACCTCTTGTCTGAGCACCACAGTGCCACGTGTGTTTGCACCTTTTTGGTAAATGAATAAAGAGGAAATATTTTTATTTTCCAAGCCTCTGATATTTGAAATCACATGTTTAGATTGAGGGAATATACATTTTCTGTTAGTGTATTTCAGTGCAGTAGTGCTAAAAAATCTTTATTCAGATGTCTGATTCTCAAATGTCAGCTGGTTTACCATAGCTCTCCCTCTCTCTCTGCTGTACCGTGTGTAGAAACGTGTTTGAGAGTGCATTATGGTCATTAGCTATGGTTCATTCACTTATGTGTGGGTGTGAGTGAAAAGGAGCCTCAACAGAAGTGGTTTAATGCTTCTCATGGTGTAGTTTGCTTTTGTGCACTGGGCATGTCTTAGCTAACAGGTTTTAAAGTATTTCCCCTATTTTTTTGCTGCATGCTGTCTTATGTTTTCATTTCTTTTTTTGGTTTTTGTTGTTTTTTTTTTTTTTAAAGCCTGTGTATTTTTGATTGCATTTCTCCCCCTGCAAGCTGGGACTCTCAGCTCAGGTTTCAGTGACGGGAACAACACGCTTGCTATGAGGGGAATGACAAGGGAAATTGGACGGTGGACAGTGTGATTTGTGTCTGTGCAGATTTTATTATGTGTGTGTGTGTGTGTGTGTGTTTGGTAGCCTTCATGCATTCCTCCTATTCGCAGGCTCTTATAGGAATGTAATAGAGACACTAACACAGATGGAGCCCTAAGCTGCAGATTTCCCTGCACTGTTTTCTCCGTCATTAGTCTGACTCTACGTGTTATTTATGCAAAAGGATTAGGGCTGTTGATTATTTTAGTTAGCCCCTTATCAAGCGATTATTTTCTTGATTAATCGGTTATTTTAAAAAGAGAAACTCAGTAAATTTACACATTTCAATAAAAAAGCATTTGAGCTTTTAAAAAATGGCTGATAAATTAAAAAACAAACTAAAAGACTTATTCAATGCTCAGAAATAACACTTGGGATATTCTTAAAGCATATTTACAGACGGGTACTTCATCCTAGATGCAAAATGTATTGTATAGTTTTGTTGTAATTACTGCTCCAAGTGGATTGTTTTTCTAGCAAATTGCTTGTTTTAGATTCTTTTTGCTCCAGTAAAGATTATTCGATTACTAATTAGCTGACAGTTATTTTTCTTTATTGCAAAACTATGAACGGAATTTGCTGGTTTTATTTTAATGTGTCGATTTTATTGTATTGTTTTCCTCATTTTTATCGCAGTTACTTAGGTTAACCTTTATTTTATTAGATCTCTCACTGATTCTGGTAAAGAATTAACATTTCTGTTTGCTGAAGAGCATCCAGGCTTGTATAAAAAACACACAAAAAAAATGATGTGTAACAGAAAAGGACAATAAACCAAATTAGATTATGAGATATTTTTTATGCATGCGTTTCATTTACCTTGTACAAACTGCCTTTGCTCCAGGTACAGTGGATGTTCTATTACTATTATCATCTACAGATCTTTGCAATATAGCTGAACATTTTTTTAAGTATGTCATAGATTGATTAGGCTGCCCTCATAAATGCAGCTGTGGCTGTAGGTTCGAGGTTGCTGTCTCAAGGCTTTCAGTCTTTTGCTTCTTCAGGATTTCTTCTTTTCTTTTTATAGCGCCCCTGACTTTGGCTGCCGAAAATCTTTGTCACAGCATGATGCCGCCACCACGAAGTCTCACGGTGGAGACACCATGTTAATGTTGACGCCTCCGCTATGTGTTCTGTGCATAGACCAGAAAGATCATCTCCTTCCACATGCTGGATTTTTTCCCCTGCATGACTCGTGACTTTCTAAAGTCAGGCAGTGTTCACTTTGAGCTTAGATAATATGCCTCCTTTTTTTTTTTTTTTTTTTTTTTACTAATTAGGTGACTTCTGAAGAACATTTAATGAATTAGATTAAATAAGTTAATGTATTAGAGCCAAGTTTAAAGGTCTAACACCTTGTATTTTTCATAGAGTGATGTGTTTAATAGGTTCTTTTAACAAAACAAGGTGTTATTTTATTGAAGCAGTTTTGTTTTTCTTTTTGTTGCTATTTTTTAGGATAAATCTTGATACGATGGACTTTTTTGTGATCAAATATGCTATTGATGTCACATTTGTCGCATTGCACACAAATATCTTTAATTTTGAAAGTTTATGGCTATATTGCACATCTTTTTCTGTGGATTTAGACCTTTTTAGAACGTGTTAAAGTTGTTTAGCAACAGAGCGATCATTTGGCCAGCTGTTATTTTTGGCTGATATTGTTTTTTTTATGTATCTGTATCGGCCGACACTTCCATGTTCAGCAGCCATGCATCAAGATCATGTATAGAGCATAATAATAAATATTTCCTTTTTTTGTTTAAACTGATACTTGTGTAATATTTTTTTAACATTGTATCCTTTTTATTATATATTGGAGGGGGAGAAAAAGCTATATCTGCTCTAAGAATCAACTCAAAAATCTCAGGAGCACAACTGGTATCAGTTAGACTCATGACACAAGTATTTGCATTGGCTTTAAAAAAAAAACCCTGAATTGGTCAATCTCTGTTTAAGAAAATATTTACTCTTACTGCAGGTAGTGCACCTTTTTTTTTCTTTTCACAGAAGATTGAATCAAAATAATATATTTAGTTTACTTTTGGGTGTTAGAATGAAGAGAGCTGAGGAAAAACGCACACCAAACCTCTGTGATTAGAACTGTTACTTATAAAAAAAAAAAAAACTTAAGAGATATGCTTATCTTAATGTTGGTGTATCATAGAAAAGTCTCTGTTTTAACATTTAGTTTTATAACAAATTCTGTCATGTTTTTGCAGAGAGCTGTGTGAGGAGTCCATGAACCACTCTGTGAGCTCCACATCCAGTCTGGATAGCCACGCCCCCTCTGAGGGCGGCTGTCAGTCGCAGGCCATGCGCTGGGAGGAGCAACAGAAGCTGCTGGCGCTGGAGCAGCTGTGTGGAGTCTTCAGGGTGGACCTGGGTCACATGAGGTCACTGAGGCTCTTCTTCAGGTCAGCAGAGAGTAAATTGAGGTCCTCTGGGATTCCTTCTGGGTGATGTTGAACCTTTTTATACCTCGTCTTTGCATCATTTATTGTTGTGTTGCAGTGATGATGCATGCACCAGTGGCCAGCTTGTGATAGCTAGCAGAGAGAGCCAGTATAAGATCCTTCACTTCCATCATGCTGGTCTAGACAAGCTAGCAGAGGTCTTCCAGCAGTGGAAGTGCTGCAGGGAAACCCAACCTAAGGACCAGGTTAGATTTAGATAAAGTTCAGTCTTTCTTCAGGTTTTTTATCCATAAGTTTCCACTCAGCTTTTTATTCCTCCTCCTCACTCACCCTGAAGGTGTCAAACGAAAAGTCATGCATGCAGTTTTCCATCCAGAGGCCCACCCTGCCATCAGCTGAGACCCACCCAGAGGAGAGGCTTTACCGGCGGGTAGACGTCAGCACCTGGCTACGTCACCTCAACCAAAGCGGGCAGGTGGAGGAGGAGTACAAGCTCCGGAAGGTACATCCAGGGTTTCTACAGTCTTATACACTCTAGAGTTACATTTCAATGGCTTCCAGGTCTGAGAAATGTTGGATAAAATAAAATAAGAGTCCTGACTCATACTTGTATGTTTAGACTAATAATTAAGCAATTATTCAAATGATAAATCAACTTATTTGGTTATCTAACAGAATCATGACCTTGAAGATAGAGATGGGGGTTTCTGTTAGAAGCATAAGACAATAAGCATTCTGATGAGATTTTAACAAAACGATTTTAATGAAAAAATATATATTATGGGTGCATTCATTTCTGGCCGATCACCGATTTCCTTTAAAAAGCCTGAAATGCCGATTCCATTTTTGACCAACAGATTTCTTTTTACATTTCTGAAACAATCAGCTGTTTTAAGATCACATGTAACAATATATTTTAATCTTACTGAAAAAAACATTGATTGCCCGTGAAACAATGAAAACTTCTGAAGTAACTGCTCTCAAATATAAATTCAAATTTAGGGCATTGACAGTGGTTGGTTTTTAGACCTTTATAGAGGTCGATCAGATTGGTGGAAAAGATCGGGTTTTCGCTTATAAGTATTGCCCGATCACCAATTGCCTAAAATTACAAAAATTAAGTCTCATCTTTCGACCGGCTGATAAATCGGTGCACTCCTAAAAATGTAATTAGTATGTGTTAATAAGTATGTATTAAACACACGGGTATGGGAAGCTGAGTTGCCAAATGGTAACTTCTATTCATGGGGATGTGTTGTTGGTCTACTCAAGCACCTGTAAGATCCGTGTGACCATGTGTAGCCTCCAATTTACTTCAGTGTTTTTCTTTTTGTTTTCTTTATTTTTGTCCATAATCAATCCTTACTATGGGTTAAATGTAGAGAGGATAATCTTTTATTTCCAGGCAGATCATCTAAATAAGTGGTCCTCCTAATTGTCTATCATTCTGGTGATATGTTTACGTAAGGCCGTCCTACATCGTCCCATTAGCCTTTTTTTTTTCTGTGCATGCGCACTTTTAGCCGTATGTGTGGTGAGCAACGGTTTCAGACAGTCAGTGAAACTAACCTTTTTCACCACGGTTCTTGAGGGTCTTAAGAGAAAAAGTGTCTACAAGTGAATGAGAAGAAAAGAAAGGCCTCAGAAGAGGCAGATATATCCCAGAATGCTTTGCGCGGAGAGCTCTTCTCTTTAACCCTGATTTAAAAACCCTGCACCTAACCATTACCAGTGCATACCTCCACCTAATATTCCAAAAAAGTTAAAAAAAAAAATAACTATCTACTAGACTTTGTTACCAAGTCTGAATACATTTTGCTTCAACAAGTCCAGGGGATTTTTTTTTTTTTTTTTTTTACGTTTTTTTTTTTTTTTTTTTTTTTACGTTTTTGGAATGACTATGACCTGGATGACTGAGAATCTTCACCAGCATACCTCCACCTAACCTTGACCTAAACTTAATTCAGACCTTAGTCCTAAACTGTTGGCAAAAAATGAAGCTAGGAAAAGCAAATTTTCCTCATTTGGGTACAAACTGTCCTCAGTTTGATGGTTAAACCAGAAAAAAGCTCCTTGTACTGATGCCAAAACAGGATCACACACAAACTTGTCTCACTATCTTTGTGGGGCCTTTCCATTAACTTCCATTAATTTCTACAGCCTAATCGTGACCCTAACCCTAACCATTACGAGTTGATATCTAATCCTAGCACCAACCTAAACTGGGTTCACACCTTAGTCCTAAACAGGACCCCTGACCAAAAAACAGCAATTCCCTGTGTGGGGTCCAGGCATCAGGCCCCACAAGGAGCAGTTGGCCCCCATTATGTATTAACAAGAGCACACACACTCATTTTTATGTCTTTGCCATTTGAAATGGGAATGGTGAGTCATATGTGGCGACCCCAGAAAGGGAAAAGCTGGAAGAAGATGTAATTTGACACGGGCAATAAAAGTTTAAGTTCAAAATGTTTTTAAATTGAGGAAAGTTAATTTATTTAAGTAAATTAAAATGTAAATTAAAATGTACTGCACATTTCAGCTGCAAGGCAATTCAAAGTGGTTTACATCATAATAGCAAGTAAATGTGCAGTAAAAACAATAAAACCATAAATCAGAAATGCATGAAGAAGGTCAATATGTAAAAAGACATGTTGTGTAGAGCAGCTTTCCACATGGATTTGTTTGCATGCTCCTAATCAAAGGCAGCTCTACACAGGTGGGTCTTCATCCTTGATTTAAAGAAATTTAGTGTTTCAGCTGTTTTCCAGTTTCTGCGTGTTTATTCCAGATGTTTGGTGCAACCACAGGACCTGATTGAACTGTACTGCAACTACTTGTTGCTTAACCGTTCAGCAATTTCTAAACTAATAGAAGTATTTAAAATTGTATTCTGAGCTCAATTCCCGTTTACAGAATTCCTGTTTACAGATCGGGAATTATGGCTCTATTTTTTGTTGTCTAAGCAAGAGCAGCATTTTGGATCAACTGCAGCTGCCTTATTTTAATTATTTCTTTTTTTTTTTGCAGAACTCTTGCAGTAATCGACTAGTTTCACTAAATATTATTGTGACCTTAGTTCTCTTGAAATTATCTTCAGGTGGTACGAAGCCAACTTTGTAAAATAAAAGCTTTTTTTTACATGAATTGGATTGGTTGAAAAAGAATACTGTTAATTTTAAAATAATCCATTGCAGCTGCTGGATTTCTTATGTTGCTGATGAAGGTTCTTCGTCATCCAGGTCATAGTCATAGATTTGAAGACATTTCGCCACCTCTCCAGGAAGCTTTCTCAATTCAAACGAATTGAGAAAGCTTCCTGGAGAGGTGGCGAAATGTTTTCAAATCTTGGAAACCAAGTCCAGTGGATATTTTTTTAATTTTTACGGATTTCTTATGTTCATACTTTCCCTCACCTGTCTTTACTTCCTTCCTTGTGTCCCTTGTGTCACTGCCTTACTTAGGTAGAGTTCCTTCCTTCCTTCCTTCCTTCCTTCCTTCCTTCCTTCCTTCCTTCCTTCCTTCCTTCCTTCCTTCCTTCCTTCCTTCCTTCCTTCCTTCCTTCCTTCCTTCCTTCCTTCCTTCCTTCCTTCCTTCCTTCCTTCCTTCCTTCCTTCCTTCCTTCCTTCCTTCCACACCATCTATCCTTCCACACTGTGAACTTTTCCACTATAGGTTAGTTGCCATGATAGTAACTGACTGTTGGGATCAAACTGTTTTTACACTGAAGCTTAAGAATTGTGAACTCAAATAAGATTATAAAATCTGTATTTTTCACATGAAAGATTTTTTTGGGATTTCTTTTTTTTTCTTTTACAGCATGTGGATGATTTTTTATCATCCTTGGTAATCAAATCTAAAGATGCTTTCATCTGTCGGCCATTTTCACACCTTTAGCTTCTATATTTTGTACTCGAGTCACATTGAAAGTCAGCCTGCAAGCTTCTCTGTTTCAGTTTCAGTCAGCATCTCGGTCTGTAAATAATCAGCCGGTATGTCCAGACCAGTGTGCCCCATCTGAGTCATTCGGGTTCTCTGGAGTTGACTCTGTGTTTGGTTTACTAGTCTACTGTAATGACTCAGTGGCAGTTAGACCGTGACCAAGACTTTTCTCAGCATAAGCTTAATTAAAGAAACAGAAGGCCCCTGTTTTCGCTAGGCATACTAAATAAACACTCATTGTTTTCTCTTTTTTTGCAGCATTATGCAGAAAGTTACATTTCAGTAGGTCGTGTGTGCATGCCCCGGCAGAACAACATGTTCCTTTCTTCCTATTGGTTGTATAAACTCACCTACCCCTTCTTTGACAGGCCATCTTCTTTGGCGGCATCGACCCGTCCATCCGAGGCGAGGTGTGGCCCTTTCTGCTGCAGTACTACAGCTACGACTCCAGCTCTCAGGAAAGAGAGGCCTGGAGGCTGCAGAAACGAGCTCACTATCATGACATCCAGCAGAAAAGGTGGGCCTCAAAAACAAAATCATTGCAAAGCTACTTTACCAATTCGGTTCATAAAGTGCAACCCAAATATTATACTGAGTGAGGTATCTCAAACATTTATCTATGTTTAATTTTCATTCAGTCAAACCCATAATTCAGTTTGCCCAAAAACTGGAATTTTACATAAAACTCTTTTATACAGAAAGGTCGTCCTAATGGAAAGTCTGATCATGTACAGCTGAACACCTTAATACTCGGCCTGTGCTTTTTTGCACGCTATACAGCAGGATGGAGGTAAAATCAGTTTTTGACTCTGCTGAGTTGATCAACAAGCTGGCCGAACCAAAACTGAAAACCAACCATTTATTTGATAAATCTCTACAAACCAACTTTCCATGATTTGGATACATCAGTAGTATGCAATGGAGTTCTGCAGTATTGCATGTAACCTGGATCAGGCTACAGATCACAAAAGAAACTTTTGGGCAGATAGACTAGTTTATATTTTTTTGATCCAGGATTCCCTAATAATAATATCAGCTGGACTGCCTCTCGGGAGTATGAAGGTCATTTTGTGAACAGAAAATGTGGACGTTCAGATAAAAGTAGGTTAGGCCTACTGTCAAATACATACATTTACTACCTGAATTACATAATCTAAACATCTAACTGCCTTCTAACCTGTTTCTTTCTTCTAAAATAGCTCTTCCTTTATTAAAGTTATTAAGGGCAAGTTTTTCTACTGGTGTGAATAAGAGAATGTTTTAATAAAAGAGGGGACATAATGTCTCCATCCATCTAGCAGTGGTGTCAAAAGTACACTCGTATGTTACTTAAGTAGAAGTATAGATACGGCAGTTTAAAAGCACTCTGGTAAAAGTTGAAGTATCAACTTGGCCTCTTAACTCAAGTAAAAGTGAAAAACTATGTGCTCCAAAAACTACTGAAAAGTATAAAGTAACCCTTTAAAATATACAGCCAGCTACCACTATATGAATTGAAAGCTCAATTTTTCGACTATTTCGAAAAATTCTTGAGATAGGGTCAAGGATGAGGGAGTTCTGGTTGGTCTCCGTCTCCATCTCTGGATACTCTCTCGCCTGTGTCCGACCTCTCAGACATTTTAACATCTTTTTCTGATTCCGACCTTGTAGCATGGCATAGACAATTCACGTTTGCAGTTTGAAGAACACCTGCTTGCTTCTGATGATTTCCTTTAACTAACCAATGAGTGTTTGCGTTATATGACTCATCCAATCACACTACGTAGTTTTCACTAGATGTGGATGGAGCCAAAGATCTGCATTGGATGGCACACATGACGTTAAATTAATATTTATAAACATTAAACCGAAGCCAAGAGTAACGAGTAACGTTAGTTTTTAAAACATAAGGAATAGAAAGTACAGATACTTGTGTGAAAATGTAATGAGTAGAAGTCAGAAGTAGGGAGAAACATAAGTAGTGGAGTAAAGTATAGATACCTAAAAAGTTTACATAAGTACAGTAACAAAGTATTTGTACTTCGTTACTTGACACCTCTGCCATCTACCAACATCACATTGCACCATAGACTGGCCAGGTTGGTGGATGCTTTAGTCTAGGTCTGGGAGCATATCCCTCATTAGAACCTCCATCATCTCATCAGGAGCATGCCTAGGCATTGTAGGGAGGTCATACAGGCACATCGAGCCACACACAATACTGAGCCTCATTTTGACTTGTTTTAAGGACATTGCATCAAAGTTGGATCAGGTTGTAGTGTGCTTTAACTTTAATTTTGTGTGTGGCTCAAAATCCAGGCCTCCATCGGTTAATAAATTTGATTTCCATTCAGTATTAGTATTAAGTATTCAGTATTAGCAGTGTACAGGTGCTGGTCATAAAATTAGAATATCATGAAAAAGTAGATTGATTTCAGTAATTCCATTTAAAAAGTGAAACTTGTATATTATATTCATACATTACATACAAACTCATATATTTCAGATGTTTATTTTGTTTAATTTTGATGATTACAAATGACAACAAATGAAAATCTCAAATTCATCATATCAGAAAATTAGAATATTACTGAAGACCAATAAAAACAAAGGATTTATAGAAATGTTGGCCAACTGAAAAGTATGAACATGAAAAGTATGAGCATGTACAGCACTCAGTATTTAGTTGGGCCTCCTTTGGCCTGTATTACTGCAGCAATGCGGCGTGGCATGGAGTCGATCAGTCTGTGGCACTGCTCAGGTGTTATGATAGCCCAGGTTGCTCTAATAGTGGCTTTTAGCTCTTCTGAATTGTTGGGTCTGGTGTATTGCATCTTCTTCTTCACAATACCCCATAGATTTTCTATGGGGTTAAGGTCAGGAGAGTTTGCTGGCCAATTAAGAACAGGGATACCATGGTCCTTCAACCAGGTACTGGTAGCTTTGGCACTGTGTGCAGGTGCCAAGTCCTGTTGGAAAATGAAATCTGCATCTCCAAAAAGTTGGTCAGCTGCAGGAAGCATGAAGTGCTCTAAAACTTCCTGGTATGTGGCTGCGTTGACCCTGGACCAACACCAGCAGATGACATGGCACCCCAAACCATCACTGACTGTGGAAACTTTACACTGGACTTCAAGCAACGTGGATGAAGTGCCTCTCTTCTTTTCCTCCAGACTCTGGGACCTTGATTTCCAAAGGAAATGCAAAATTTACTTTCATCAGAGAACATGACTTTGGACCACTCACCAGCAGTCCAGTCCTGTTTCTCTTTAGCCCAGGCAAGACGCTTCTGACGCTGTCTGTGGTTCAAGAGTGGCTTGACACAAGGAATGCGACAGCAGAAACCCATGTCTTTCATACGTCTGTGTGTGGTGGTTCTTGAAGCACTCACTCCAGCTGCAGTCCACTCTTTGTGAATCTCCCCCACATTTTTGAAGGGGTTTTGTTTCACAATCCTCTCCAGGGTGCGGTTATCTCTCTTGCTTGTACACTTTTTTCGACCACATCTTTTCCTTCCCTTCGCCTCTCTATTAATGTGCTTGGACACTGAGCTCTGTGAACAGCCAGCCTCTTTAGCGATGACCTTTTGTGTCTTGCCCTCCTTGTGCAAGGTGTCGATGGTCGTCTTTTGGACAACTGTCAAGTCAGCAGTCTTCCCCATGATTGTGTAGCCTATAGAACTAGACTGAAAGACCATTTAAAGGCTTTTGCAGGTGGTTTGAGTTAATTAGCTGATTAGAGTGTGGCACCAGGGGCCATCAATTTTGAACCTTTTCACAATATTCTAATTTTCTGATATGATGAATTTGAGATTTTCATTTGTTATTTGTAATCATCAAAATTAAAAAAAATAAACATCTGAAATATATGAGTCTGTATGTAATGTATGAATATAATATAATATAAAAGTTTCACTTTTTAAATGGAATTACTGAAATCAATCTACTTTTTCATGATATTCTAATTTTATGACCAGCACCTGTATATCCTTGCCTGTGTAGATTCTCAGTTATCCTGCCATGGCCATCACAAAAGCAGGTTAAATCTGAGGCAAAGGGGACTTCTACTGATATCTTCTGTGTGATAAAGGTTTTAATAGGTGAATTTCATGATGTACCCAAGATTTGATCCCTAGTCTCCCTCAGACATCTACAAACTGCAAGATCTGTTTCTTCCATATTAGCTTCCTCTGCTTATTTTTAGTAATATTTGTCCATTTGAGAAAAAATTACCAATATTTTCTTAAATTTTGAAGGCATAAGTTAAGTGAAGTGGTTAGGGGGATGCATATTTTATGCTGTTAAGGAATTTAGTTGATCTGTTGTTGTTTGCTAAGTCAATCAATCTATGATTGACCTCATTGTCTCTTTAAAAAAAACTGCAGACGTGCAATTAGCTGGATTACTTACACCTGGCTAGACGTAGCCACACCTGTGGAGCCTGGTTTGGCCTTTGTGAAACAGATAAACCCAGGGTGCTTTCCTCAAGCTAGACCAGATCTGGCTTTATCTCTTATTCTGGAATTTCTGAATTCTGCTTTTGTTAAATAGGTCTCTGGATTTATACTCTGACAACTGCAGGAATCTACTGAACAATATGATGAGAGCACTGATACCTTTCTGCATGAGTTCACATAAAAGTACAGAAGAGAGTCATAAAGAAAAACAGGCGACTGAAATGCAGAGATTTTACTTTCAGTGTCCAACTTGGTATTTAAGATTATCCCCAGCTACCAATTTTGTTAATCAGGCACCCCTAAAAGGATGATCTAAAGCACCTTATTCATGCTGTTTCTGGTTCAGAACCGTTTTAACACCATAAATCCAAGAGGTTTAGCCTATTTCCTGCACTTGTTTCTGTTTTGTGCCTCTTAGAAAAAGATAACCGGACCAGCATTTGAGGCTTTGCCAATCTACGCTTACATTCTTGAAGGGGCATTTCTACATAATGCTTTTAATAGTGTTGCCTTTACATATTCAGCTACCACAGCTTTTCATTGCAATTGACTTTCAAATAAGATGCATGAATTCAGTACACAGTGAACTCCCCGCTTCCTCTGTGGCTTACTCTCTAGTGTGGAGGTTAATGACCGTCTGTCTGCTGGACAGTTATCAGCTCTTCCTCATCATCACGTTTCTGTTTTTTAAAATCTATTTTTTTTATCTTGTGTCTTATTCTAGGATTTCAGGAAGCAGATTTTTTTTTTTAAGTAATCCATAATCATTAAGATGAATAAAAATGAGCACTCAGACCATAGATCTAATGTTTTCATTTATTAAGACGCAGCCAAAAGTCTTTGATTTACTTGAAGACGTCCTGCTGGTAACATCTGTACCTCCGTTCCATAACAGGAAAATCGCTTTGGAGACACTGGGCTGCGGCGCTGGCTGCCAAATGCTCACTCAGTCAAACATTAAACCATATGAGAGTCTGTTGTGGCTTCCCATCGCAGGCGCTGAGCAATCAATAGGCACAATCAGAGAAGTGTTAAAGGGAGGTGCCGGGTGTGATATAAAAGGTCTCTGGAGAGAAAACATGTCAGCGCTTATCAGATCAGATCATGCTCACATGTCGGAGGGTGGAGGGGGACAACTTTGGAATGCGCGGACACAGCTAGGCACACATGAGCAGATCCCAGAGCCGTAATTTATCTGCACAACTCCATCTCAAGGTTAAGCGTTCATACATCTTCGCAGGTTCTGCAGCACAGCGATGGTAATTGGACATATTTCATTTGTACAGGCTATTATCTCTCTGAGTGCACCAAAAGTCAGCTAATTAGCCTCCTTATTCTGACGCCGATGTTGATTCCTTTAAAGAGCCTTCAGCAGCCCTCCAGGTCCACTGGTTGATCATTAGGAGCCAGGATACTAGCCTGTACTTTTGCTTCCCCCCCCCTAACCTTGTGTCCTAACAATAATAACTAAGCTGCTGCAAATCAGAGTGCAGCCTCCATCGAACAAAAGCTGAATATTTAAACACTACAATCTGTGTTTGGAGCTTTGCAGATATTTTGGCAAAATTAACAATATCCCCATTTGTTTTTTATTGTTTTTTTTTTTGTTTGTTTTTTTTGCTTTTTACCTCCTAAAGTAAAATAAGATGAATACAGCGATAGCATTTGGGACTGAAAGAGTCTGTAATTCAACAGAAATCTATTTTTAGTCCATTTCGTTACAGAGAAGAGGAAGTTTGTTTCTGTCAGTGATATTTAGCTCTTAAAAAAACACTTCAGAAACATCCAGCTCAATTTTGCCCTTCCAACATCTTCATTTTATTGTTTTGTTTAAATAACTAAGGCTTTATAGTGTTCCTCATTAATTGTATGAATATAAAACTGCATTGATTGATGCTGCAGATTCATATAAATATAATTCAGTATAATCTTTAACAATAGATAATCTGTAGATATTTTAGGTTACGTCCTGTTGGTTTTAAAAAAGCAAGCAAAGTTTTATTGAAACACTTTTTTAGCTGAAAACTAATTTCAGAGTTTATGAGCTTTAAGTGAAACCCTGCAGAGAACAGAGAAACTGTTTAGCCTCAGTTACTGCCTTAAACATATCTAATGTTGCTAATGGTGGTTTTATTTGTGTCCATATTCTTGATGAACTCATTTATCTGGTGTACAGGTGCTGGTCATAAAATTAGAATATCATGAAAAAGTAGATTGATTTCAGTAATTCCATTTAAAAAGTGAAACTTGTATATTATATTCATACATTACATACAAACTCATATATTTCAGATGTTTATTTTGTTTAATTTTGATGATTACAAATGACAACAAATGAAAATCTCAAATTCATCATATCAGAAAATTAGAATATTACTGAAGACCAATAAAAACAAAGGATTTATAGAAATGTTGGCCAACTGAAAAGTATGAACATGAAAAGTATGAGCATGTACAGCACTCAGTATTTAGTTGGGCCTCCTTTGGCCTGTATTACTGCAGCAATGCGGCGTGGCATGGAGTCGATCAGTCTGTGGCACTGCTCAGGTGTTATGATAGCCCAGGTTGCTCTAATAGTGGCTTTTAGCTCTTCTGAATTGTTGGGTCTGGTGTATTGCATCTTCTTCTTCACAATACCCCATAGATTTTCTATGGGGTTAAGGTCAGGAGAGTTTGCTGGCCAATTAAGAACAGGGATACCATGGTCCTTCAACCAGGTACTGGTAGCTTTGGCACTGTGTGCAGGTGCCAAGTCCTGTTGGAAAATGAAATCTGCATCTCCAAAAAGTTGGTCAGCTGCAGGAAGCATGAAGTGCTCTAAAACTTCCTGGTATGTGGCTGCGTTGACCCTGGACCTCAGAAAACACAATGGACCAACACCAGCAGATGACATGGCACCCCAAACCATCACTGACTGTGGAAACTTTACACTGGACTTCAAGCAACGTGGATGAAGTGCCTCTCTTCTTTTCCTCCAGACTCTGGGACCTTGATTTCCAAAGGAAATGCAAAATTTACTTTCATCAGAGAACATGACTTTGGACCACTCACCAGCAGTCCAGTCCTGTTTCTCTTTAGCCCAGGCAAGACGCTTCTGACGCTGTCTGTGGTTCAAGAGTGGCTTGACACAAGGAATGCGACAGCAGAAACCCATGTCTTTCATACGTCTGTGTGTGGTGGTTCTTGAAGCACTCACTCCAGCTGCAGTCCACTCTTTGTGAATCTCCCCCACATTTTTGAATGGGTTTTGTTTCACAATCCTCTCCAGGGTGCGGTTATCTCTCTTGCTTGTACACTTTTTTCGACCACATCTTTTCCTTCCCTTCGCCTCTCTATTAATGTGCTTGGACACTGAGCTCTGTGAACAGCCAGCCTCTTTAGCGATGACCTTTTGTGTCTTGCCCTCCTTGTGCAAGGTGTCGATGGTCGTCTTTTGGACAACTGTCAAGTCAGCAGTCTTCCCCATGATTGTGTAGCCTATAGAACTAGACTGAAAGACCATTTAAAGGCTTTTGCAGGTGGTTTGAGTTAATTAGCTGATTAGAGTGTGGCACCAGGGGCCATCAATTTTGAACCTTTTCACAATATTCTAATTTTCTGATATGATGAATTTGAGATTTTCATTTGTTGTCATTTGTAATCATCAAAATTAAACAAAATAAACATCTGAAATATATGAGTTTGTATGTAATGTATGAATATAATATACAAGTTTCACTTTTTAAATGGAATTACTGAAATCAATCTACTTTTTCATGATATTCTAATTTTATGACCAGCACCTGTATGTTAAAGGATTTTCCTTCAGGAAACCATTGTCCGTTTCCAATGGATTTAAAAAATGTTTTTTAGTAATAGTCTATTCAGGACTTTCTTTAGATTTCTTCAAAGTTCTTACTTATTGTCACATTACAGTAACTTTAATCTCTGTAAATGTACTGGCTCTTATAAGAAACATCAACATACAGTTCTATAGTAAAGACTATCTTTGAACTTTGAACTCAAAGAGCGCTTTTCCATCTTCTGAAAGTGGGGAGCTTACGTCACAGCTGCTAATGAGAGATTGAGATCTGGACTTTTTCTTTTTAACTGCACATCTAACTTCTCACTGCTCCTAACCACTCGGCCGGTAGTGGCGGCCTAATGGTTGGGTCATTGCACTTGGAATCCTGAGGTTCTGAGTTCAAGCCCCACTCCCACAGACTGCATCTCTGGGTGTCTGTGTAAGACCCTTAACCTCACACTACTCCCTGGGCGCTGCACAATGGCAGCCCACTGCTCCCCGAGGGAAAGGGTTAAATGCAGAAAGTTAATTTCGTTGCTATGCACTTGTGACAGTTTAATGACAATAAAGGAAATAAAACTAAGCTAGTTAACTTTAGATATTTTGCCAAAGATTTTGATCTCACACATGTGCAAAACTGTTAAAAAAAAAAGCTGTTTGGCTAACTGTTTAAGAAGCATGTCCTTTACTGAACAGCTGACCCATAAAACCACTGAAGTGACCCAAACACGCAGTACGACAGTGGCTGGGGAGGGTCCAGCGGCACAAACGCACAGAACTCAAACTAAACAGTTGCACGGCGTTGCATCAGGTGCGCATCAGGGCTTTATTCCTGGTGGAGCAGCATGGAAAACAAACAGTGTTAATTAAATCCCCTCTGCTTGTTGGGGCCTGAGTACATTAGTGCAGACAGAACACTGTTAATGTGCTGCCCAGCATCTAAGAAGGGATAGATGGCTGTGGTGGTATCCTCAGAGGAGCACTTGGCTCTGCTGCTTACATTCTAGGGGAGCTTTTCCAGCTTATTAGGGCTAGAGTTACAGCTTACTAAATATTATATATTTAAGATGATAAACGTGCATAAAAAACACAATAAGCATCCCTTGTTTCTGCCTGTATTTGTTTGATTTCTCAGATTATCCATGAGCCCCGAGGAGCACAGCGAATTCTGGAGAAAGGTCCAGTTCACGGTGGATAAAGACGTGGTCCGAACGGATCGCAGCAACCACTTCTTCAGAGGAGAGAATAACCCAAACGTGGAGATCATGAGGTCTCACATCACTGATTTCTCCTCCCTCCATCCCTCTCTCCTCATCATTGCCACTCACCCACTCCAAGCACAGCCATACCTACACTGTTAATTTCATATTCTGAACCTTGGAGGAGAAGCAAATGAGTTTCATGCTTTATTGACTCCAACTAAGCCGTCTGAGCACTTTCCATTCATACTTGGGGCTAATGGCTTTCTAAATGAGGAGCAGGAGGGTTTGAGTAGCATATTAGGTATTTTGTGACTCTCCTGGAGGCTCCTGGTGTTTGTCTTGGAGTTATTCTGCATCTAAAGCCAGCCTGTGGTTATCTGTTACTGATAAGTCACACCCATGTTTTTCTGGTTCATTCGGTTTCAAACCGCTGCTGAGGTGCATGTCCTGTGTCCTCGTTTAGATTTCTCCTAAAAAAACAAAAGAAGGAAAAACTCATCAAATTTTCACTCTAATGTTGCAGCAGAACAAAGTAATGCCCTCTGGGTTTTTTGGCTTTGTTTGTGCTTTTGTTACTAATGCATGAAGACGACCAGGGAAGTTTTCTTTAAAATAGAACAGGTCCAAAAAAAGGAGAGGAAGAAAGAGATGTCGGTAATTAGCTCCCTGGTTGCTAGAAGAGAGGAAAACGTGTGTGCATGTGTGAAGGGGTGGTGGGGGATTGTTGTTTCTTTTTCTAATAAAAGACATTCAGGGTGTTCAGAGGGAAGAGAAGTTTTCATGGGTTTCCTCTGCTGCCCCCCCCCCCTACATTATAAGCTCTGTCAGCAGATGTTACGTCAGAACTCAGATGTGTGTCTCTGCTCTCCCCCCAGGCGGATTCTGCTCAACTATGCAGTGTTTAATCCCGACATGGGTTACTGTCAGGGCATGTCCGACCTGGTGGCCCCCCTGCTCACTGAGATCCAGGACGAAAGCGACACGTTCTGGTGCTTCGTGGGCCTCATGGAGAAAACCATCTTCATCAGCTCCCCGCGAGACGAAGATATGGAGCGGCAGCTGGTAGAAAGATCCCTCATTTCCTACCCTATGAAGCCTTTCTGTTGGCTGCCAATAGCAATTTCTGCACATCAAAGACATCCAAACAGCACCATTTAAACCATTGAAGCTTTTCAATGCTTTTTTAAGGCATTAGGCCAATGAGTGCATGATTGTAAAATTAAATGATGTGAGGTTTTCTACATTTTAATAGCAGAAAATGTGCATTAAAGCGCCTAGTCTTAGAATAAAAGTTCAAAATCAGTTATTTGATTCACGTTCTTTTACTGATGCTAAAAGGTGAAGCTCTGCAGCCACTAACACAAATGTCCTGCAACCTGTATGTGTCTCTGTTCCTACACACTTAAAATAAACGACTCAACAATCCCTTCAGCATGAAACAAATGTACTTCTAAAGGAGGAAGGACATGACTGGGTTTCTTTCTTGGTAACTCTGTATTTCATCCTATCTGTCCTGCCATCAACTCAGTCCCTGCTAAAGAAAAGCAGCCACACAATATGATTAAACCTTCACCACATCTCTCCACATTTGCAAAAATATAAAACTTCTTCCCTATGTGTTTAGAGAAACTTTTAGTTTTATTTATGTTCTAAATAAAACGTGGCAACAAGGATCTCCTGTTAACAGAAAATTCCACCTGAGCCGTGATTCTTTGCAGCTCCTCTAAAGTTACCAAGGCCTTTCTTACAGCTTTTTAAATTCAACTTGATTTTAGGGAGAACAAAGTGAAAGAGGGCTGAATGGATCTGCCTTTCACACTATTCAGTATTTCCATCAAAAAAAAAAAGGAGAACTTCACAATTATGCTCTTATTTTAAGTCAGTCTATCACATTAAACATGATGAAGTGTTTTTGAATGAAAAAGCCAAACAGACCCCCCAGCATGTCTCCTTTCCATGACGAACTTTGCACTTTAACCTTTAAATGTGTGTTTTGTTAAATACCCCCCATTATGGTAAATGGTAAATGATTCACATATTTATAGTAGCCCTTTATCCTTATCTAAAGTCTACAATCTGCTTTTTAAATGTTTTTCTTTCAGCCAATGATATAAGGCTCCTCACTAACTTTAGCAGCCTGGCTACAAATGTTGGGCTTGTGAAACACTCTGGGGAGCTGAGATGATGTTAAAAAATAAAGATGAATGGTTTAGAAAAAGAACTGATTTATTTGCTGTAATAGAAATATAATAAAAACGTAAAGTTCTCTTTATTTAGTTTTGTAGACATATTTTTGATATTGGTCGATTTCAGCTTATTTATTTTCAAATAAAACTGGAAGCAGATACTAATCAAGGTGGTACTTTAAGCGTCAGTGTGACGCTTTTATTTTTAGGTCAACAGAAAAAATTCGTTTGAACATGTCTTTTTGGGATTGCACTGGTATTCAAATCTA
Organism: Cyprinodon tularosa; assembly: GCF_016077235.1. Classification (NCBI taxonomy): domain Eukaryota; kingdom Metazoa; phylum Chordata; class Actinopteri; order Cyprinodontiformes; family Cyprinodontidae; genus Cyprinodon; species Cyprinodon tularosa. The sequence continues at coordinate 1,085,971 of NW_024039363.1, forward strand.
TTTATATCTCATTTATTCATTAAAACATTGCATGAGGGGACCTTAAAAGCCTGTTTAAACCCGCACATAAATAATAGATTTTTGCACATTGAGGTCAGGAAATAAAACACAGCGACACATATGGCGACATGAGTGTCCAACAGGCTGGTGTTCCAGCTGTTCCCCCGCAGCACTGATGTGAAATAAATAACATGTCAATTTGCAGATGTACCTGCGGGAGCTGCTGCGCGTCATGCTGCCCCGCTTCCACCAGCACCTGACCCGCCTGGGAGAGGACGGCCTGCAGCTGCTTTTCTGCCACCGCTGGATCCTGCTCTGCTTCAAGAGAGAGTTCCCCGACACAGAGGCGCTTCGCATGTGGGAGGCCTGCTGGGCACACTACCAGGTCAGGACCAAGTCCAACTGCTCCTTTACTTATACGGGTTAGAAAGAAGTTTGCATACGCTGGAAAGCAATACAGAGGAATATAGTGCTATTATTTTTTTCTTATTTTTCCCAGGAAGTCTACACCACCAAATAGCAATCCTTATTGTTTTAAAGCCTGACACCCCAGGCTCTTGTAATCCTTTTATAAGAGATGAAAAATTTTTTGTTTAGACTTGATGGCATTTAATCACTTCATTAAATACTGCATGGATTTGAAGATTAGCATATTTCACATCTCTGCAGCTTTCTGCACAACCATGTTTATTGTTTAAACATAGATTGAAAAAGAAGCTTGCAGACTTAAACTGCATCTTTTGGATTGCAGGAACCTCGTAGCAACGATGCATTCCTTGTGTTAAACCCACCCTCTCTTGAAGGCTGATCTCAGGCACCTCTTGCTGTCTGTTCATACCCTCTGCGAGATGTTCAGATCTGCAGCTACAGGTGGAGATAGAGGAGATAAAGCGTCTTTGTGTGAAACCTCGGGTTAGGCAGTTAAAAGTCATCCACCTGATAAGCTTTAAGCTAGAATTTCTGATTGATATCAGATTTTTCTGTGAAGAGGATGTTTCATGCCATAGTGGGTGGCAAATGATTGTTCTCTGCTGGGTTTTGTGTGAAATGGAGTATGTAGAGTAACTGCTCATTGGTTTTAAATGACACTATTGGAACTGAAATGTTTTCATCTATTGAAATTAGTGAAGTATCATAGTCGCACAATAAAAACAGATAAATCCAATATTTTATTTGCATTAGTCCTTAATTAAACAGTTGTCATTTTGAGGTAAATGAACATGACAGATTTTCTAGTCTAGGTCTAAGATAAGATTTTGTTCAGTCTTTATGCTTATATAGTACTTCTCCCATTGGTTTTGTTTCTATTTATTTGGCTAACTGCTGTTGTATGTTCTTTTTGCTAAAGATAGACTGATCATCAATTTTTTTTGCTGTATTTTTTCTTGCATCAGTAACCGATATGTGCATGTCTTAGCCGATTCTTTAGTGCTTTCAGCAGCCATGTCTTTAGATCACATACTGCCACTTTTTTTCTTCAATAAATTTTCTTGAATTTGTTAAAAGGTATTGTGTAACATCTGTTATCATTGTGTCATTGTTATTGTGGAAATAGAGGAAGAGAAAGCAGTACCGGCCCAGAGATGGCAGAACATATCGGGAATCAGTTAGACTTAGGTTAGGTATCAGCCTGAAAAAACTATTGGTTGATGCAATCAGTGTTTTCAACAAATATTGTGATTTTTATTGTGATTTTTCCTTTGCACTAAGGACAAGCATTTATACGTTTCACTCCAGGGTTTCAGTTTTTTCATGACCTTGAAAGCTTGCTTGTCCAGAGTCCATTTTTGCAGGACTTTACTGCAACCTTTGCATAAATTCCTACCTCTACTATTATGCATGGATCTGAATGCTAGCTGCAACTCTCTTTCCCCTTCTGTGTGGCTGCAAACCCACACTAAGTACATTATCACCACCTAAAGGGCTGGAGTTGGACATGTAATGTTTTACTCTTGTTAAATATGTTTTAAGTTTGTCAGCAATTAGAAAATAGTGTTTTTCTAAATTGCGATTATATTGAATATGCAGTTAATTTCCCAAACCTCAGGCAGGATTCTGTTCCTAAAAACTGATGCTGAATTCGGGTTTTTATTTTCTGTGAGACATAAACATCATTGATGGAAGACATATTTGACTCTGTGTAATGAATCTATTCTAGTTTCCCCTGATTAAATAAGCACCTTTTAATTGTAGCTTGTTTTGTTATAAAATTTGTTTCATTAGTTTTTTCTTTTCCAATTTCTAACCTGAGGTGCGAATCAGTTACAATCGGCACAAAAAATGTAATTAAATCATTAGTTGTAAATGTTGTAATAATTTTTCTTTAAAAGAAATATTGTCTAGATTAAACTAACGATCAATGACATATTATGGTGATAAAGTCTATTCGTTTTGTTAGCGTCTAGATTTCTTTTTTTAAAAGCACCTTTTCCTTTTGGATTCTGTCACACAGATTGGATCCAGTTCATTTAGTTACTAAGTGAGCACATCCTGCCACATTCATCTTCTGTCTTTGACCCGACTCTGTGTCCTTGTAGACGGACTACTTCCACCTCTTCCTGTGCGTGGCCATCATTGTGCTGTACGGGGAGGACGTGACGGAGCAGCAGCTCGCCACCGACCAAATGCTGCTGCACTTCAGTAATCTCTCCATGCATATGAATGGAGAGCTGGTGCTGCGCAAGGTAACCCTGCAGCTTTCATGCCAGGATGTCACATCTCTTCCATGTTGTCAGGAAAATTAGAAAATTTTATTTTAAATGCAGACTTCTTGATCCATTTTCTAAAAGTTGCATGTTTCCATTTGTGGTCTTTGTTCATCTATCTGTCTGTCTTTGGTAAAACAGCTGCCTTTTTTTGTTTTTTTAAGTGGTGGAAACAATCTTGTTTGTATATCCTGCCCACAGTTTTGGATCCTAATTTATTTATAAAGTCTTAATTTTGAACATTTCCAAACAAATATTTCAAATAACTTCAAAATGTTATTTCGACCTTTCTTCACTACAAGGTTGGTTTGATCCAAATCCCTTTTTTAAAAAGTGATTTATCAGTCTGGAGACATGCTCCAGTATTTCTTGATGTGATTTGAAACTCACTGTTGTCTGCTATGAGGGCTCCTGCGCTGCAGCAGAGTGAGAATAGGCCGCTGTCATGGCTAGCAGAGAATTAATGGTGTGTGTACGCCTGCTACAATAGCTGCGCCTGCTGCCTCATCTTTATGGATGCTGCTTGTTTCTGTTTGGATGCATCTGGTGTTACACATTTTGTTGATGCCTGGGAGTTTTGCATGTGATAACCTAACACCAGGCATGCAGACATTGAAGATATAGCCAAAAAAAAACAGACTCCACATGAGACTGACCTTGACATTCTTTTCTTATCTTGTAGCGAAGAGATAACACAGGAATTGATTTATTTCATGCATCTGCAATGTTTGCCCTCTTCGTCAGACCAATTTTTGCATCATCTTATTTTTTTCACGGTCGCTCCTCTCTTCCAGGCCCGCAGCCTCCTCTACCAGTTCCGCCTTCTTCCCAGGGTGCCCTGCAGCCTGCACGACCTTTGCAAGCTGTGCGGCCCAGGGATGTGGGACAGCCGCTACATCCCCACCGTAGAGTGTTCAGGAGAACACCCGGACTCACAGAGCTGCCCCTATGGAGGCACCTCCACCCCTCAGCCCTCCTCACCCTCCCCGTCGTCCTCTCCAAACAACACCCCCACCCCCCCGCTGAACGGCAAGAGAGGCTCCAAGAAACGGGACATTTTCACCTTCCGGAAGCAATCCTGAGGGGGTTATTACTTTAATTTCACCCTTTAAAACGGGATTTTTTTTTTAATGTTTTGTACTCAAACATTCATTTGGTGCAATGTTGAACACTGCCTTACCGGGGTGTTGCTGGTAAATTTCAGCATCGCATAAATCTGCAATGAGGGCAGCTTGAGGCCAGATAGATCGAAGGTCAAGAAGATGCTTTCTCCAAGGAGCAGAGCAGACAATCATCAGGCGCTGTGGCGGTCTGGAGCTACTTCAGGTTTAAGTCTGCTGCTGGTTTGGCATTCTTCCACAGGATTTGTGGGCAGCAGGAGGGTCACAGCAGGGTCTCAGACAGCTGGGCTCTCAGACCATCAAGGGTCAAGAAGCCAACCGGGGAGTCTTTTCGCTGAACTTGAGCTTGGACGCTTAAAAATGTTCTTAGGTTCCCACAATGGCACAATTGTGTGAATTTAAAAAACATATGTGAATATTTAAAGTCTGAGACTCTTTTTGACATGAAATCCAAACTCTGGTAAAGAGGCAGTATGAAGAAAATGTCTTGGTTTTATTTTCCAAAAACAAGAAACGTTTTTGTTCTGAATATTTAGCAATATTATCTTTGCATGAGCAGTTCTCAACATATAGAGGTCACAGCATAGATGTTGTGGGGACGGGGATATATCAGAGGCCAGAGTGTTTATGTAACAAACACTAGCATCATGACAGGGCTCCTCTTCCCATCCAGTAAATTCTCTTTTTTTGGGGCTGAAGGAGGCATTTGCACATAAGTACCATTAATTGTGTCTGTAAGTAAAATTATGAGATTATTTCGTAGCAGTTCCACCAAAGAAATAGCGTTTTACAGAAATGCAAACAAGAAATTTAAATTTGTTTATTATGTTTTCTATGTCATATTAAAACAAAGAGGTGCATAATTTTTTTTTTAGAATAAAAGATGGTTTTAGTTTTATTAGAGCCACCTTAGCTGCAGTTAAAGCTACAAGCCTTTTTTGGAATGTTGTTACTTGGTTTCCACATCAGAGACAGACATTTCCTTTTTTTCAAATCTTGCCCCTGGTTCTCTGTTGGATTTGGGTCTGGGCCATTCCAGCCCATGACTGCTTTAATGGAAACCATTCAGTTGTTGTTCGGGTTGTACATCAAGAGATCTTTGCTATTTTGCAGCTTCCAACAGATTTTATTTCATGCTTCCTTCCATCCAGACCATCGTCCCTGTTCCTGCACCATAATGTTCCCATAATGCTGTTTTACCATAAGAACACTGTGTTCAAGGTGGTGGGCCACTGAGCCTAATTAGATCTTTTTCCTGTTCATTGTGTCCCCTATAGACTCTACCTGCATTCTACTTATTGTCCCAACAAACTGCAAACAGAACTCAGGTTGAGGATAAACTGAGCTCAGTGAGATTTTCAATAATCGGGATCTAGTTTTATTACCTCACCCTCCTCTAAACGTCTCTCTGACTTTCTCCCTGACCTTTATGCTGACTGCAACCGGTTGAACTGGGTAAAGGGACTAAATGTATATGCACACTTCTCGAGATTTCTTTCATTTATCATTTTCTTGCCACTCTACAAAGGCTAAGTAAATCCATTAAGATTTGTGAATGAATTGCGACCTGATGTCTAAAAGCTGAATATTTTTTGTTGATCGTATTATTTTCAGATCACATTTTCTATTCTGCTTGAAATGTCGTTGGGGTTAAACCCGTTTTCAGCCATTTTCTGTAGCTTTCTCTACGCTTCCAGGCTAAATGAATGAAAATGCAATCAGCTCTAACAAGTCCACATGAATGTAGCTTTTCACATCAACACATTGGAACTCTGGTGTGCGATTGTAAGCTGGGTCGCTCGCTTCCAGGCTGCTCTCCGTAAGTATTGTAATTTTCTGAAGATGCATCAAGCAAAGTGGAGCAGGGAGCCTATCGTTTAGACTTCATCCAGGGAGAAAGTATAAATTAATGTTGCCTCAGGTGTGAAGATGATTTCCCCTCGAGGAGTTTTTGACTGACACCCCCAGGATCATAACATCTGCTAAACGCTGCTACAGTGTACCACAGATTCCTTTAATGAGCCTTTCCAGCAGCATAGCAGATGAATAATACCGGCTTCTTCCTGTTGGTTATCATAAAGAGCTTTAAACAATGTGAAGATAAAAAAAAAAAAAAAGATGATTGAAAGCGTTAAGGCTGTGTGATCTCACGGATTATTTACATTTAAATCACATTGTTTACACAAAACCCACCAACCACAGTCGTTATTGCTGAATCGCTCCTTTGGAAAGGGGTTATTATGAGTTGTACTGTAATGAATGTAAAATATTGCTGTTTTCTATAATATGTGGATGTATTGCTGCACACTTCACAGGAGAGTAAAAGCCTATTCTTATTACTGGTGTTAATAAAAATAACATCAATAAACTCCCGTTGTGCTTTTATCACATACCGTGGGATTATTTCTCAGGCTTTACAATAAGATTATGTATGAATAGCATCCTGTACATACATTTCCTCCTTTATTGCTGTGCTTCATTAAATTTATTTTCTCGCTTTTTTTAAAAGTATCGCTTTAGCAATGAATAATTTTAAAGTTGACAACTTGCTATAAGTTCAGGTGCCATTAAAAATCCTTATATACACATTTTGAGTATTTACTTTTATATTTGCACTTAATCAGAGTGCTGATCATATCTATATGAATTTCTGAATTCATTTTCCTTTGGGGATTATTATGGTAAAACATTTCTATTTATAACCCTGCAAAATTAAAATGAGAACAATCCACTCAGCTAAGTTCTTTTTTTTTTTTTTGCATAAATTGTGATGTGGCTTCATCAAAAAGGCTACCTAAAACGGCTACAAAGTTGCGCATATTCAGAGTCAAATTAATATTTAAAAGGGGGGGGGGGGGGGGTGCAGTATTAACAGCATAAATTATACTACTGCTAACTTTAAACATTACATCACAACATTGAAGGATTTTCCACATTTATCATAATTTAATCAAAGCATGAGATGAAACAGCGAGCAGATTTCTAGTGTAAGTTTTTGCTGTTTATGAATAATAGCATATTATGCTTTGATTATCTTATCAATATTCCTTTCACAGTTCCACCAGTGGGTAAAGTTCTTTAGAAATATGGTTTTGCAAACTCTCAGCCATGAATATTCAAAGGAAAAGTCCAACAATGAATTAAAATATGCCCTATCCATGTTTTTGTGCTTCTTTCTTTTCATTGAATAAAAATCATTTTATTTCACTTAAATAAAAGGTTATATTTCACAAGGACAAGAGCTGTTTGAGTGCATCAGAAACACAATCAGAAATAAAGAATTAAGGAACTCGCAGACAGAATGAAATCCTGGAATGCTTTAGTAATGGTACAAAAGCCCACTACGGGAGTAAAAGATGGTTTGTTGAAAACTGACTAGTGAGGAATTTAGTCTGCAGTGAAAGCGTTTTAAGTTGGGGAAATATGTCCCCGCCTAGAGGGCTTTTTTGCTAGACCTTGACCACAAATGAATCAGAGTGGCAGCTATTTGAAGCAGCAGAAAGCTTCTTGATTTAAAAAAGAAAAAAAATTGTCCTATTTATGATGTGAAGGATTCGTTTGCTGTATTTGAGTATTCGAATATGCAGTTCCTCCTTTACACATCTGTTTATTATTTGACAAATATAAATGTCTATTCTGCAAAGAAAAAACTGAAACTATTTTTTGTTGCAATCATTTATTGATGTTCTAAAGCATTTTCTTGATCCAAAGTATTATTTCATGAAAAGTCACATTCTTATTTGTTTTCAGGTCGTAATTACTAGTTTACTATTTTGCAAACAATCCAGATTTTAAAGCATTGCTATAAACTCATATACATTACATTGGAATATTATTTAAAAAATTAATTAGATTCAGAAACTCAGCTCACCAGTTTGAAGATCTAATTACAATGGCTGAAGTTTTCAGGCCTTTACTCTGACAAATTATGATTATTATTGTTTTCTGCTAATGGCTAAATAAAATCAGACATTTGGAATAACAATATTAAATCACAACCATAAGAAAATTCAGGTTTAATGGAAGGTGTATTAACTATCTGCTTTGTAAATAGTAACTCTAATTTCGCACAATTGACTGTATGCAGAGATTTACAATACTTACCAAAAGAAATCCCTCTAAAAGAACCCGAATAATTTAAGCATTTAAATCTTTTCCCAAACCTGCTGCATCACTAAAAGAACTTTACAATAAAACAGAAAACAAACAAAAAAACAAACATAAACCGACAACACCAGCTGTTGAGTTTATGCTTTAAGGTTTAAGGATCGGTTGGTTTGAGTAAAAAAAAGGATATCCTCGATTGAGAGAAGAGACAAGAGGAAGTCGTGTCATTCTTCACAGGCGGCCATTTTTGCCTTTGCTGAAACTCTACCTTTGATGAAGCAAGAAAAAGTTGGATGGATTAATTATACTGAATAATCATTTTAGCATCAGTGGGTTTATTTTAATGACTATTTCAAATTAAACTCACAAGGTTCTTCACTTAAAACAACATTTGTTTTTACTTGCTCAGTAGTGAGCAAAAGCTGGTTGTAGCCTAGACATTTAACTTTGACCAAATGAATTCATTTTAAAGTTAACATAGCTTTCAATTCTAACTGAAATTATTTTCATGTTTTATTGTTTATAAATAAGATTCCTATTAGATAGCATGAGAATGTTCTGATATTCTAATATTATTAAGGAATAAATACTCTTATTATTGCTATTAGAACCACCATATTACAGATCCGGAAAGTGTTCACACAGTGTTGCTGTTTGCTTTTTTTAATCTTTGTTTATGTATGAGCCCAATGCAAAATGGTGTTAAATTCTACACACAGGAAGCCCCATTATGATGAAGTACAACATGTTTCTTGTTCAGATTGTTGAAAATGTGCTAAACAAATAGAAAACTAGTAAACCAAATCTAATTCAGCAATCTTACCCTTTGCTTAATACTTACAGTAGTTTATCAATCCTTGGGAACAATCGTATCTTAAGTCTTTCAGGCATTTTCACCCATTCTTCCTCTGACTACATCTCAAGCTCCATCAGGCTGAATTGGAGACATCTGTTCACAGGCATCTCAAGATCTCTCTATAGATGTTCCATCTAATTCATGTCTGAACTCCAATATGGCAACTCCAGGACATTCAGAGTGAGTTACAATCGTTTACTTTAAGATCTTGGTCTTTTGCTTTGGTTTGTCTCCCTAGTCTGAGGTCAAGAGCAAACTGGAGCAAGATGCAATCCAGCATACCTCTCTACATGCCAGATCCAGCAGCTGAATAAACATCCCCATAGCATGATGTTGCCACCACCTTACTTCACTGTAGGTCTAGTATTAGCTTAGTGATGAGCTGTGCCTGGTGTCTTTTAAACATAACGCCTGTCATTTACACCAAAGGATTTAATCTTTGTCTCATTAGACCAAAAAACCTCATTAGACCAAAAGACCAAAAAGCTCCTATGTGCTTTTCTTAACAAGCTGGTTCCACTGGTTGGCTCACCCTTAAAATATTGGCTAAGCCTCTCACTATTAGATTTCAGCATTCAATCTTGTTTGGTTTAGAGTTTGTCAGCTTATGACATCTTGATTTAGCTATATTTACCTGCTCTGTCTTGCACGAATTTTCAAAACCAATCCGATTGTGAAGACATCTTTACTTCACAGCCCTTTCAGACGTCTGCACAGAAGTTTAGTAAATTTTGGAAACGGTTTTTGCCAAAGACATTCCAAAACATGCATCTTCCTGTCATGAATTCATTCTTGATTCTGTAGATATGGCTGCTATTACGGACGCACAGTAATGCAGGAAAAAATAAAACCCTCTTCTTCAGCTCTTTAGGATGCAGTAATTCATCTTGTCTCTGTCGTTGTGTCCTTAGGCAAGACACTTCCCCTCTGATGGTGCTCAGAGAGCCCGTTTGCCAATGCAGCCGTGGCTACAATATAACTGAATGTAGTGTGAAGCATTTATCATTACTTTAGCCTTCTACCATATACCAGACTGTTTTCTAACTAGCATTTAAAAATTCACAAATCTGTCTCTCTTGACAAAAATAATTTCCTGAATATCTTTTTTAAAAGGTTAGTAATCCCTAAATGAAAAAAACCCCTCTAAAAACATATAAGTGAACAAAGTGACCAAACAAGCATATGTCTGCAGTTTATGTAGTTATGTCTGAAGTTTCGAACATATTAAATTTTTTCAGTTATGTATGCATTGTTTCGTTAATAAATGTAAATATATTTATACAGCATTTCTTTCTGTTAGATTTCCAAAAGGGCTTTCTATAAAATTAAAATGTTTAATTAGTCTAAGCCCTTGCCATACCTGCTCACCAAAATAATCCAATTTATGTTATTTTTGGCCCAAATATAAGTAGTTTTGAAAGTTAAAGAAAGAATGTTTTTTTTTTTTTTTTCTCTGAAGATGTTACCTACTTTTGATTTAACTTACACCCATTACTACTTTGACTAAACATTGTGTCCTTATGAATCCTTACTGTTTTCTTTCCCCTTATTTTGTTAGTTAACCGGTTTTACCTGATTGAAAAACAAAAGCCACAAGTAGTGGTTTTAGAACCAGATGTTACTTTGCCTCAAAGTGCCTAAAGCAAAGGAGGAACATAACAGATTTACCTAACATGTACAAATGCACAAATGTAATTGGTTAGAGGGCTGCTGCCATCAAACAACAGACATGTTTTTTAGTAAACATATAATGGTTTGAATTAATCTTAAAAATTTAATTCTGCACCTCTCCAAAATGGCTCTTACAGTCGCTTTCAAACAAAATGTTAAGCTTTCTGTCCTTAATCTTTGGAAGACAGAAAAGCCGTGAACTCTGCCTCACATGGGATTTGCATTCCAGTTACATGACAGGCGATTAGGAGTGAGGAAACAAAAGGCAGTAGCAGGAGTCAGCCGGTATATTTCTCAGAGTTTAACCCCTCCGTCTTATCAGCCGTGCCGTTTGTTGTGGCTCTGTGACAGTATGTGTATAATGGCTCAGGTACACGACCACAACCAACCGCCTGTCACTGACAGCTGTGGAGATGCTATCAGGCATTATTATCAACTGACTGGAGTCTCAGAAATGTGAGGAAGTATTTAGGCTGGCATGTGTGGGAAGAGCCTCTGCTGGTGCTTGTTTAGTCACTTTGTTTGTTTGTTTTTTTTTCATTTAAGGAATAACAACCTTTTAAAAAAGAGATTCCGGAAACTTATTTTTCCAATTACAAAACAGAATGAATTCTCATAATTTCCCTCGTCATGTTTTTATTTTTATTTTTATTTTTTTATTATTATAAATTAGAGGGGTGTTTTTTTTTGTTGTTGTTTTTTTTTTTTTTTCAACAAATGAGCTGTAATAACCTGTTTCTTTAGGGTAACACCTGTTATGATTATGCTGCCTTTATATGTTGGTACACTGGGATGTCTGCAATTATTACCAATTAGCACCATAACTATTGCTACTCAATGGGCTAACGTTTTTAGAATCTGCAACTGATTATACATATTTAGAAGAACAGTTTCATTTTGTTTTATTTTTAAATTAATTAAAAAATAATTCATGGTATTTGAGACTGATATAGGGTGTATTAAACATAAAATGCAAGTGATTTCAAGGGGCAATTATTTGGTGGAATACAGTTTTTGAGTTTACTGTAAACAGACAGGAAATGGACTGGAAAAGAAGAGAGGGGGAGAGGCAGCAAAGATACAAAGATTATTAATCTTTGTATCTTTAATCCAATAATTATTAATCCAACCAATCTGTTGTGGACTAATAGGCTCTGGATATGTTGCAACCGCTTCATCACCAGGTCATAAAGTAGCCTGGAGCATCCATTGAACTAATGTGTAGACTTTAACTAAGCCAACCAATGTAACATGTGCTTTGATCTAAACCACTGGTGCCAACAGCTGATAAATTGCAACTTTTGGATATAAACTCTCCAGGACAGGACAAGCCTAAATCCTAGGATCCTAATTAAAGGTGATAAAGTTTTGTGTGAGTGGTTCGTTTTTAGGTTGTCTTAAGAGTGTTGGAGAGTCTGTTTGTCGGCCCGGTTGAAGCGGCTTCAAATATTTCCATGCAGCGTTAGATTAGAGAATTTTTTTATTGCAACATTTTAATTGATAACATCTGTGGTTTAACGACAAAATTTCTAGTAACATGCCCAACCAGTTGTACTCAGTGTGTCGCAGCCTTTCACTATCACACTTACATACTATCAGGGACTTAGGCAAAGCACATGCAGAAACTCTTTCTCCTGGACTGCTACTCAAACAGTCCGTCTCTTTTTGCGTACACATCATGCTAAAACCCTCTGCTTTGCAGCAACCACTTCTTTATTTCAGCCATTAGATACTCTCATTGTGAAATGACTGACCCCTCCTCCTCAATTTTCCAGTTTACAGACCCTCCTCTGACTGGGTGATGGTGGTGTGGCCTGGCCGGTCCCCTGTCACAGGGACACCACTGAATGTTGGGTTATTGCCCCCTAATTATCAATTACTGCACTGTGCTCCCACACCTGGAGCAGGCTTGGCTGGGAATGAGCTTAGCTCCATTAGGATGGACCTCCGGCTGGGCTGTTAATGGAGGGGGGCTGGGCTCTAACCCTCTGGAGGTGTTAATGGGTCTTTCAGGGGTCCTGTCAGCAGGCGGGTCCACCAGGGTGTCTAACAGCAGAGGAAGTGGATGCAGCTTGAAATGCTTCCACAGAAAAAATAAAAATCTGACTCTAAGCAGTTTTAAACGGTCCTTTATTCAAAGACCTTACATGAATAATGTAATAACATATAATGTCATCCTTTTTTTATTCTTATTTTACACTGTTTATATGGAAAGGATGTAATTTTACTGTGTGGGTTGTAATTTTACTTATTGTATTCTGTCTTATTATTCTATATTTTATTTTCCTCTATTGTACCGCTGTAAGCGGTTGCTATGCAAGAAAATAAAACTAATATAAAGTAATTCTGATTGTAAATGTTCTTGGAAAGAAAGAAAAAAGAAAATAAAAAAAACATAGCTGCATGATATGAATGAAAATCTCCTAATTATACTACAGATAACATTGAAAGAACCTATAGATAGATGGATAGATGGATAGATAGATAGATGGATGGATGGATAGATAGATAGATAGATAGATAGATAGATAGATAGATAGATGGATGGATGGATGGATGGATGGATGGATGGATGGATGGATGGATGGATGGATGGATGGATGGATAGATAGATAGATAGATAGATGATTATTTTGCATTTGTTTGAACAAGTTCCTGTCACTGATAATCGTGAGAATGAAGGTTTCTCATTTCACCGCAACATTTGAATACTTAGTAGAAAGCAACAGCATACTAAGAGATGAGTATTGGGCGATGTAAAATTCAACAAGACAATAAAATGACTTTCAAAATGTATAATGCTTTCTGATTGAGGTTTGAAACAGGATTCCAGCTCTTATCCTTAATTTTAAGAACTCACCACTTCATGTTTCCTGGGAAGCACTTTGTTTTTAAACCCCACGCTTCTGGAATCAGCTCTTGGTTTCCACTAAAACAGCAGATTCTTCATCTGTATGAACAGATAGTTGTTGTTAATATTTGTGGTCGTTAGGAAGCTTGGTTTTGGGGATGACTCTTTCTCACAATATGTCTTTTTATTCCTGATGTTAATGTCTTTGGTATTTTGGTATTTATAGTGAGTTACATCTCTGTTAACCTGTTTCTCCTTTCTGCTGTATAATGCTGACATGAAGGAAGATATGTGGGTGCAAAGCTTTTAATATTTATTTTTATTGCTTAATTTATATAATTCCACCTTAACTCTTCCAGGAGTCATAAGTTACCTCCAGTCTTCACCGTGCATTTTATCAGGTCTGTTTTTGTTTCCATTGCCAAAAAAGGAAATAGTGTGGTAGAAAAAAAGTGTGCTAGAAACATGGATAACCTCAGCCTCAAGGTGATTGTGAAACAAAGTCCATTAAAGAGGGTGTTAAAAAGTCATAAACATAACCCAAACAAAGCTAAAACAGAACAGCAACTAAAAAAAATCCTGTTGACGGTTAACATAGAAGGTTAACAACTTCTAATAAATGATTTACTACTAATAAAAAAGTTATTGGTTTAACCTGTTTAGGTTTGATACAATTCTTTTGCTAGAAACAATCCATGCATGTAAATTCCTGCACAGACACTTAGGCTAAAGCAGAGCTGTCTTTTAAACCGACCTTCACTAGGATAAGTCATGGATATTTAGAGCCGGGCAAAGAGGAAAGAAGACGGCAGCCATGTTACACAGGTTACAGTCTGAAAACTGATAAAGCAGCTCAAAACAACTCTACTTTCTTATTCTTTTAAAGGCCTGCACATTTTTATTACACAGTTATTGACAGCCTGTCTCAATATTTTCATATATGAAACACCTACTGCTTTAAGGATACCGGTCATAAGAGGCTCTGGACTAAGGCCAACAGGGGCCAGTGTGCCTGTAGTGCCCCTGTGGTGATGAGATAATACTAAAATATTTTTAGATTATGACTTGTACTGGCACAGAAGCTATAACTGATTGGTCTTTTGAACCGATTTCCCTTTTCACCTTTAGAGTTTTACTTAATAATTTTTAAGTTAAGGTTTTAAACTTTTAGTTTTAGCATAATTTAGATGGGTTCTCATCTGCTTGATCATGGGGCTGCCTTACGCAGCTCCAGAGCAGCAAGTCGCTCTTTGAGTACATTTTTTTTTATTTTTTTCCACTGACTGAAGACAAATTCTGATACCATCTGAGCCCCCGCAGTAAATATGATCTAGAGCAACTACTGATACCTGTCAAAGTATTATTATCAATCAACTGAAATGGGTATCAGCTCCAGTTTTAAGTAATAGCTGCTGATAAAGTCTTAACTGAACACCACGTAAAATAGTTAGAAAACAAAGTCGTTTTCTGAAGGCACACATTATTTAAATCAAGTAATAGAGGTCTTATCTTCCACCTGTCCAATACCAATACAGCAGTGAGGAGCCTCCTGTCATACTGATAAAGAGTTGATTCTTTCCTTACTGACAAGATTATAATGTGTTTTTGTTGCTTTGGTAGATAAACATGCACTGAACATGTCTTAGGCTTTGAGTCTTACCCCATCATTTCTTTCTTTCTTTATTATTATTTCCTTTCACAAAGAGGATATTACTAGCCTTTATCCGTTGAGCCTGTTTTACATTCCTTTCCTCTCTTGCAGCCTCCCAACCCAGCCTGTTAATGCAGGTGGATGCCTTAAAACACACAAATGAGCCAGGCTGTGTGACTAGAACTGATACGAATGCAGACAATGTAAAAAATGGTGGTAGTTATGCAGAATAAGAATGCTACAGTTTCATATTCAAGCCTTTTAAAAGAATGTCAGATAACAACCATGTCCTGCTGTTAGGGGACTGTATGCAGTAAACCACCTCAGCCAACTGCATAATAGTGACCTTGGATGAGCATTCACAATTGTTTTAAAAACTTTTAAAATCTTGCATGGATTTTTTTATTTAGAACATTTACAAATAATGCTACAGGATTAATAGCTACCGTCTGTCTGAGGGGTCCTCCACTGTGGAAACATGGCGGTAGCGTCATCATGCTGAGGGATGCTTGTCGTTGGCAGGATGTGAGTCACTGGGAGGATGGCGCTAAATGCAGGGTAACCCTAGAGGAAAGACTGCCAGAGGCTGTAAAAGATTAGGCATCTTTTTCCTGTTTCTGTTCTTCAGCATAACTGTTGTCAAATGCAAATTCAAGATGAGAGATGAACAACTGATATCATGTAGACTTTGTGTAGTTGGAATCAGGTGGGTTGAGGTTTACAGGTGGATGATCTTAAACTGATTTAGACTATATCTATTAAATTTATAGTTGATTTCATTACAGTTAGACAGATTGAGAGAAATTCTTTTTTTTATAAACCTACTGTGCTGTGTTGCTATTATGCTCACTCTGATTTAATGCCTTCTTGATAGTTCTGCATAATTACAGACAAAAGCAGTCAACAGAAAGAAGACGGCTGCTTCTGTGTTTCCCTCTGTCAGAATTCTACTCCTCATGTAGCATGTCATGTGCTTAAAGCTCCTTATTTCTCTTTTGGGGTAATACTCATCAAGCGTGACAGAAGACATGGACCGATCAATGCTATGGTTATCCCCCATTCTCTTCTCTCTGTTCAAAGCACGAGGATGCAAAAAAATAGATTCACCTTCCCCCCTCGCCTCCTGTTGAATTCAAATAGATTGACTTGGCCTCTTATGACTACAATAGGCGCTTTTTCCAGGCTGTCGTGTCTGCACCGCATTCGACTGTTACTGTCATTTAGGTGAAGGAGTCAGATTATGGCAGCTGTGCAGCACATCATACAGATGATTGAAATGAAAATGAGCCATTTCTCAAAATAGCTATGTTGTGGAGGGGGTGCCAGTCGTCAGAGGATTGAGGGTGACGGGGGCGAAGATGTGTGCGACGACTTGCTTATTTCAGAGCTCATTCATTGTTAGGCTTCTTGAACGCCTCGCGAATGTGTCACGGGGGTTATGATGGATCGTGAGGTGTCGTGTGACGCATTAACTTCGTGACCAGTTTACACACGGTGCGAGCGTGACATAGAGAGGGGAGAGAGGTGTGTCTGGTTGTGAGCACACACACAGATTATTTTGTTCATATCTCACATCCCCTCCCTCACCAAGTGTCTCTTGTGTGTTTTCATATTTGAATAGGGACACAACAAGAGAGAAAATGAATGACTAATATGGAGCTTATTTAAAATAGATCAGGAAATAATGGGGATATAAAGAAGGATATTTTCTGGTCTTTTTAATTAAGTTAAATGAAGGTGAGTTTAAATGTATTTTGATTTCATGTTATAAATCAATACAAAGGGGGAGGAAAAAGGAATACGGTAATAAAAAAAATCTTATGAACAAAAAAAAAAAAAAAACCTCCAAGGTTTTGTGTACACTGCAAACAAATGTTTTTAGACGTTACCTTGGCAATAAAGTTTCTAATTCTAAGCAAGTTTGTGTAACAGAATTTAGTTACAAATTGCTTTACAGGAAATTAGGTGGAAGAGAGTGGAAGGAAAAAAAATATTTTAATTTCAGCTTCACATAAAAAAAGAAAAATTTGGGAGTTATTACTCATTTAATTTTGTGACCGGAAAATGGAAAGATTAGTTTTATTGTAAATAATATTCATATTTAATATTATATATTAGTCAAGCTGTTCTCAGAATGGCTAAAACTGTTAAAACAGGGTGGTTGATGTATAATGCTTTGGGATTTTTTGATTTTCAGAACAGACACAGAAGTTGATGGGAAAGAGATAGGCGCAGAGCAAATTGTGCATATGAGAAAATTGAACCAGTGCGACCATCATCAAAGCTTTATTCTGATATTTATGGTATGGATTGTCAAGGAGGGGCCTGTTGTTGGAATGTTCTACTTAAATCTTTCTGCTAGGACACAGCAAAAATGTGAATGATGGCGACAAATGTGAACTTTTTGACAAACATAAAAACACACTTTGCGTGTCCAAAAACTAGAACTCCAAATTCCTCTGTGTCCAGCCATGCATGATAGAACCAAGTAGCATGGGCATCATGTTATAGGGACACTGTCTTTTAAAAGGGAATTGGAAAACTCATTAGTTATTGTAACCTGGGAGGAGATTTACCCTTCGGCAGGATAACAGCCCTGATTCCACTGTAGCTCTAAACATGATCTACAGAGTAGTGGGTTAGATTATCTTTTAAACTTTAGTTCTAAGGCACATTTGATTGAATCACCTCCTCAGCATGCAATCAAGTACTCCAAAATTCACTTCATGCCTTTATCTACGTCAGGTTTGTGACAGCAGGGAAGAATCTAAAGCATCCAAATTAATGGGCTCTAAGGACAAGGATTAAGACCTGACTCTCATAAACGCTCATGGTGTGATAAATACTTCAATTTAGTAGTTTTAGAATGACTAAACATGGAATCATAACATAAATCCAAAAATAAATTGGTGATGCAAAATATTTATATATATTTTCTAACAGTATGTTGGATCATTTTCCTGTTAACTGATTTCTGCTTTTAGATATATCTGTCATCAGGGTCATTTCACACTAATGTTTCAGTTTGGGTTAAATATTCAGAGGGGATATCAGGGTTTTTCTTATCTTTAGCAACAGCAGAGAGAGAAAATCATTCTTCTTTTAGCAGGATGAATCATTACATTTAAACGGTGATCAAATTCAGAGTTTGCAGCCGTGACTCATCCTGACAACCATTAGCACGTTGCCATGATGTGTCCACATGCAGATGCATTAGGGCTCCCAGCAGAGCCAGAGTTGTGGCTCACCAGGGAAGTGGGATTTGAGCGCTGACGCAAGTGGCCCTTTCCCATGGGCAGCCGTGCAGGTAAATAAACTGGTTATTGTGTGCAGAGAACAGACGTCACAGAGGAGATGAAAGAGCCTGCTGATTACTGTTTGGGTCACGAAATCTCTGTGACTCACCTCTTAACTTTGCATTTTAGTTTGGTTGAAATTTTAAGTTTACTTTTGTCCACCAAAATGAACATATCCTTTCTGGGGTTGACTTTTTACGACTTTGTGATGCTTTCCCCGTTAATTTCAATCTGGAATTTTTGACTCGTCGTTCCTTAATGAGTAATACCTAATGTGCATTTGACATAACAGGTTTTTAATTACCTCTCTGTCCAGTTTTCTACATTTTTGTGGCTTTCTGACAGACAGGGTGGTGCCTTCTCTCAAATGTGACACGTCTGCATAAACAGATCTGTTCTTTTCTGTCATTAGCGTTGTCTTAGCCACACATGTGTAGCTGTGATAACACTTCTTTTCTGTTTAGATTATATATACAATAGAACAAACACACACAGACACATGTGTGATGATTCTCACTAAGACAATAGCTGCCAAATTCAACAATGTATGAATTAGAGTGTATCTTGTGTGAAAGCCTAGCTTTGTTTAGAGCGATATCCCCTCCCCAGTCTTGAATCCACACCTTTGTCACCTCAAAAGAAAAGCACTTGTAACATCACAAGGCCTTTCCATGGTTATCCCTCTTAACCATTATTCTTATCCAATAAGCAGTGCAGCTCCCCTCAGGGTGACAAGGAGACGTTTGCAGCAATTCAGGCCTAATCAGTCAATGTTTGCCTGCTCTTTTTGGATTGGCTGTTTTGTCCTCTCATGGGCGCCTCAGGCACAGCTGATTGTGACACGGGTGGTGGGGGCTCATGAGGGACCCCATAGCCTGCTCCGCAGGGGTTGAGTTCCTAATCCGGGATTACTCTTCCAGACCCGCAGCCAGCTGGATTAGGGGTTAGTCGGTGGAAAAGGGCACAGTCAGCACTCTTTCCTCCTGCAGCTCAGTGGATTAGACTCATTGCAGACGCTGAGCTGCCCTGAGAGGTGCAGCCAAGCTCGCCGGTCCCCTCGCAGCTACTCTGCACCACCATACATGGAAGAAGGGGGATGGTTGAGTGCACGCTTAAACAAAATATAGAGTTGATTTTTCCATTCTTGATTTGGTCTGATCAAATATAGTGCAGGGAGACCAGGATGGGTTACATGAAACAAAAGTAGAGTAGATACAAACAGGTTTTACAAAGAAAGAATGTTTCTGGGTGCAAAAAAAAAAAAATGAAATGGACACAATTTTTTAAAATGATTTTGAAAGGGCATACAGTGCTTTGCAAAACGTTTGGAGATTTAATGTCCTTGTACTTTCATAAAAAGCAAAAGGAAGATTTCTTCCTCATCAGTAGTTCTGAGGCTAAACCTTAGCTGTTTTTCAAATGTTTCTTTTGTCCTGTGCCTGACCGTTTTTTTGGTATATTTAAATTTATTGACCTGCTTTATGTGAGCAGTTAAGAATTTGGTGTGTATTTAGGGAGCCACAATCCATACAGGGGGATAAATAAGACTTAACAGGAGGAGCCCTGGTAACAAAATCATAAAACTGATTTTTAGCCAGGAGAAAAAATGCCGTCTTGTGTAAAAATGATTTAGCATATCTAGCTAAAATATGGCAGAGGTAATATCATGGTGTGGGACTCCCTTAGAATCTACTCAGAGTTGCTGCTAAAATACTAAACCACTGTTAACTCTTTGGTGATTCAGAAAATAACTTATCAAGTGCAGTGTTTCCCTTTGCAATACTCGTCATTTGGATCCTTTTGGTCTGCAACTACTTTTACAGTTATTTAGCTACTGCAGATGTTAAGATATCAGAGCGTTTGATTCTTTTTTGACATAATTTCTTCCATGTGTAATCTATGAAGACTTGAAAATACTTTTAAAAAGTTTCCTTTTTACATACAAACTATTTCCACTTTCAGCAAGATACACAAACCTGATCTGCTGCTCTTGATTCTGGTTTAATGCCATATCATTCTTCAGTTTATTAACATTTCCATATTTTGGAGAAAAGAAGTTGGCTATGGCTGCAAAAGAAAGCCCTTGGATACATTTACTTCTCACACACAAACCTTTAAAACTTTTGACTTATTCTAACAATTAATACACCAAACTTTATACATTTTGTAAATTTTTGACAGATAAGTCTGCCTGGAATGGTAATTTCCTATTGAAAGGTTACCGTTATTCTCCCACCATTTCCTTTGGTTTTGTACCATTTTCTTGGAAAGAACTTAGCTTATTATTTGTGTCATACATAAATCATAACAAATATGCCTTTGAGTTTAAAGTCCCAAACTGAACATTATCTCTGTCAGGATTTTTGGTAGAGGACAGTAGTCATGGCTCCATCTTGTATGGCAATTAAAACAGGTCCTGAAGTTTCTAATCAACTGTTCGAAGTTTTTTTTTCCGAAAAGGCCATGCTGTCATGACTTTGTTCTCTGCTATTTTTACATTTATTTAGATAAGAGCAATATATGATGCATTCTGTGATCTTTAAGCCTTCTTCTTGCAGTCAAGCAGTATCCATTTATGTCAAAAAAGATTTAGTTCCCCAGAAATGGGGTTAATCACAGTCAATTCATGATTTAAAAGAGGTAATGATTACTTAACTACACAACACCAGCTGGTTTACATATTTCTTCCCTTAAATAATTAAAAAATATTTGTTTTATCTACTCAGGTTATGGTGGTGATTCCCCAAAACCTGACAACAGCAATAAGAATCTGGTGTTTATTGGATCTTACATTTGTTGAAATCTGAGTGCTGATTGCAGCAGCAGAGCAGACACCACCGCCAGTTCCTGCAGCCAGTAATCAGTGAGTATTGATTGTGGAGGAGTCAATGAGAGTAAAGTCTCAATGTGCCCTCAAAGCTGCTGCTGCTGCTGCTGACAGATCGATTAGGGCCTGCTGCTGCTGAGACTTTGTGTGACTGGGAATACGAGAAAGTGCAACGTTTGCTATTCTCGATAAGATAAAAAGAGCATTTATTTTCCATTTTCATCCAAATTTAGCAAGACAAGTATATTTTTTATCTCCACTGCAACCAAAGAAAAAAATGCATCCCTGAGTCCTAGATATGTGCAGCCATGGGCGTAGGTTTGCATAGGGACCATAGGGACATGTCCCTACCAAAGTTTTGAACCGTCCTAATTGTCCCGACCAATAATTGGATGTGAGCAACATGTTTATAATTTACAGCAGTGGCTCTTTTCCTCTCGCCGCTCCTCTGCCTGCTCTCTCCTGTCCCTTTCACCTAGCAGCGCATTGAACTGTGCTGCGCTGTTTAACTCCACTCTCATTGGCTGTTCTGCCTTAGGTCCCGCCTTCTCTCTTTCTGATTGGCTGTTTTCTAGTCCGCTGTGCTTGGAGCACAACATTGAAAATTTATTCACACTAGAATGCAGCGGTTACTACAATTAATATTAGACTATGAAACTAGTCCCAATAAAAAAAATGAATATCATGTACACTAAAAAACAAAAACCTTTTTTTTTCTTTTATAAAACGAAATATTCTGAGTCAGCCAGGAGTTCTGAAGACACAAAATGGGCAAATAAAGGCTGTAAGCCATCAACATTTCTGATTCTTAGCCACAGCCACCTAAAAAAGAAAATGTGACGGTTTCCTTTTTACCAATATTTAGTTGCTGTTACTGGTTTCATTTTTTGATGACTCTGAGGAAGTTCAGGTATAATTATTAGCAGGTGTTGTTTCTCTTATAGAGGAAAACAACAAGAAATGGCGGCTAAACATCTGCTGTATATCGTTTAAAAAGCATAATTAGGGTTCCAAATAATAATAATAATTTAATTGACTATTTATACTTCTAGAAATAGGATAAAGAGAAGAACAAACAGATGAAGAATATTAACATTGATTTTATCTTACATAGATTTCCACACAGTCTATAAGTAAATTAGTACAAACATTAATGTCTGGTAAAAATGCTGGAATCTGACTGTTTATTTTGGATATTATTAAATTACAGATAAGATAGTGTTATATTGTCTTTTATAATTGTTAAAAGTGATTTTATATTTTAATAAACTTAGGCTCATTCTCAGTGTTGTGTTTGTAGATGATGCCACTAAAAAGAAAATATACATAAGGAGCTATTTATACAGTCAGACAGTAGCAATATAGGACAATGATAAAAGGTTGTGTTACATTTAATCCTTTACTATTAAAAATGCACTTATACATTATATGATTATAGGAAACACAGATATCCAGTAATAATGATGCAGGGCAGCTTGTAGGTGAAGCAGCTGCCATTCAGTGCTTCAGGTGATGTCTAAATAAACCAGGTGAAACTAAAATATTTCCACATGAGGAGTTCTGGATGGAGAATTTTGATTATATATATGTATTGTAGTTTTACAAGTTTGGTATAATTACTGATCTAAGTGGGTTGCTCTGTTGGAAAAAGACACATTTTACATTTATATTATGTTTTAGAGTCTTTATACTCCAGTTAATGATGAATCAATTATTAAATTAGTTGACGATTATTGAAATAATCAATTAATGCTTCAAACATTGATAAACAGCATCTAATGAGTGTAGTGTTTCTTTTATTTAATTTTTATTAATGTAGCAAAATTATGCTTTTCTCTTTTAACATTGAATTCCTCTTATCAGTACGGATGCTCACATCGAGCATAAAAAAGGGCGTGCATATTGCATAGCACCAATGACACCCGACCAATCGTGTCCCTACCAAAGTTAAAATCAAACCTACGCCCTTGTGTGCAGCTACATTAACTCCCCATCAAAACCACATCCCATCTACTTAATGCAGATAAAGAGGCCATATTGAAATTACCAGGTACCTAATTTGGTCTTTGTCACACATAATTGAAATCACTCATCCCTGCCCCCCCACCCCCACCCCCTACCATGAAGAAGAGGGAAAACGACAGGGGAGGGAAGAGACAGACAGAGAAAAATAGTGAGAGAGATAATTGCCTTATAAGGCAGTCGGCTGTTATGATTGTGACGTCTCATTCCCAGCAGCGCCCTGGCAGATGATACGGTAAAGCCCGAGTCTCAGATCCATCTGAAGAAAGCTGGCTCCCTCTCTGGCTCTGCTGTGACGGCTCCAGCTGTCTCAGTTTTGGACTGCATGTGTGCACACATATGCATGTGTAAATGTATGCACTGCCGAGGGCGGGGGATGGTGTGTGTGTGTGTGTGTGTGTTGGAGGTGAGCAGAGTGCAATGCTCACCACATTATTGACCACTGAGTTAGCTCTCTGAGGGGGGTTTCTGTTGAAATGTTTGTGGTGTGTATTTATGCGTGTGGTGGGGAGATAACAAGAATGAGGAACAGGAAATTTGTGGTGAGTGTTTGCATTAGAGCAGAGTGCTGTGCTGAGTCAGGTAGGCAGGTGGGATCTAACAGCAGATATGTTTTTTTTTACTTATTTAATCATCTTTAACTATTTGTTGGTCTTTTTCTGAAAGCCTCCTTATTCCCTTGCTTGTTGTTGCGTCCATTCTCATCTGCTGTTCTCTTCTCCATCACTATCTGTCTCCATCTTCCAGCATCACAGTGTTCCCTTCCCCCAACTTGAGAGTCAGGCTCGTGTGTGTGTGTGTGACTGTGTGTGTGTGTGTTCTCCCAGCTGGGGGCAGTAGGGAGGGACGCTCTTCTATGAAATGGAGGACGATATGCAGCCTGCTCTGCTTTGGAAAGCATCAGTTCTTCTCTTGCACTCTTGCACTTGCATCCTTTGTCAGTTTAAATTTCATTTTCTCAAACCCACCGTCAGTTTGTCCACTAAATAGGCTTTTAAAAAAATCCTGTCCTCTATCCTCTTTTATGTTTCTATTTTCCTCAGTTGACCTGTTTTGCCATTCACCTGTTCAGTGATTTCTCCTATATTGGTGACAGTGCTCTCTGCTCAGGGGGGCATGTCCTAATAGGCAGCACAAAACAATTCATATAAAACTTAGTAAAAAAAAAAAAATGTCCCTCATTTATATCCTAAATGAGCAAGTGATGTAAAATATTTTGTTCTTTTTTTTTACGTAAAACTCTGTGAAATTATCATCTCTGATAATTCAGCAAAGCAGTGGATTTTTTTTTCTGATGAGTTTGATTTAACTAAGAAGAATAAAGAATCACTGTCATAATGAGAGTAGAGATAATCCAGGCTTTTAGAATCCAGTCCGATACGGATACCTGTGCTAAGCATATTGGCCGATATTTGATACTAGTCCGATTCAACTGATGATTGAATGAACCATACACCATGTGAGAGAAGGATTTAGCTTTGGCGTAAACATTGTTGAAAAAAATGAAACAAAAATAACATAGATATGAATTTACTTAATATTATTTATTGATAAATAAGCAGCAAAGAGAAATAACAGATGTTACTGGACTGGATCTCAGATATTCGGTAGCTATTGAACGATATCTGATCCAGCTAATTAGTCAATATTCAAACCGGTATCTGATTCCCATATCGAATCAGTGCATCTATAAATTAGACTAGAATGACATTTTAAGGTATCCAGCTTAAATTAAAGCAAATAGAATTAAAATCTAAAACTAATGACCTAAACTAGATAAACCTTTCCTAAGAGAAGAAATAAATAAAGAAGCCCTAGAAACATTTGTATAAGATGCAGATGTTAACAGTAATCCACTAAAAATAAGCACATCAGCTCTGACTCTCTAGTTCACACTAGATCCACCAAAATTGGAGGATTTTTAGACAGAGGTGCAGCAGCATCAAATATGTCATATTTCTTTTTTTTCCCCCTTTTTTTTGCTTAGGCTAATGGTGGTTTGTTAATTATCCAGATGGACTCACAATCTGCAGAATCCTCCAATCAACAGTGAAGTCTAATAATGCAGCTTGAGTCTTCTTTCCTAGTTAGCTTCTACAACTTTTAGGCGTGCTAAATTTTCCAACAGTGACGTTTTTACTGCAGATAAGGTAACTATTATTCATAACCCTAAATTTCTGTACATATATGTTTTTTTTAGGGTTTTCTAACGTGTGGTGTATCGGGGAGGTGGTGTGTGTTTACTGGGTGTGAAGCAGAAGGAGGAGGGGCTCACTACTGTTCCTGCTGTTCTCTCAGCATCTCCCTCTCCTTCCCGCAGAGTAAGGTTTCTCCCATCTCCTCCCTTTAAGATCTTGCCTCGCTACCACCAGCCTCTTCTTCATTTATCTCACCTCCTCTTCTTTTTTAAAGAAGAGCCACAAGCTCCCTTTCAATTATCCTCCTCGTCCTCTCAGCGGTCGCCTGGAGACAGCTTCTCCGTGCAAATATTTGCTTTTCATGAAAACGCAGTCATTAAGCGCCTCGCATAGGTGTGGGCATGGCACTGACAAAATGTTAATTGTGCCTTGGTGAGGCCCTCTCATGCATTCTTCCCCTTGTAGGAATCTGGCAGGAGCTCAGACGAGTAACAGACGTCTGGGTCAGGGCAGGCTCAAGCAGGGAGAAATAGGAAGCGAGAAGAAAAAAGGGGAAGGAAGGGAAAAAGAGAGAGATGTAAGCCCTTTTAGAGTGGGCTTCCATTCTTATCTTTCAAGTCTTAGGTAAGTCATTAACTTCTGGACATTTTATGCCTACATCACATTTCTGAAACCACCTAAAGGGACCACGGTTCTCACAGTATTCAAAGCGTATTACAGTCTAACTCCTACTCATCAGCAATTTCTTTGTTCCCCATGTTTTCAATCAGAACACATCATAGTCCTCTTCTCCTCTCCATGAGATTTGCATCTAATGAAACATGTGTTTTCTATAAAAGGCATTATTGCTCGTTTTATTAAAGGCAGGAAAAACATTTCAAGTGCACATGCCCCCGGGGGTGTTCAGTTGTCAATTCTTCTACAACTGGATGAGGACCAAGAGGCCAGCTTGAAAGGAGGGATTAGGAGTCCGTTTCACCACGGAGATGGTATCTGTTGCAAGATTGCCTTAATATTGTGAACAGCAACCGCTTTGTTTTAGGTGAGGAATGTAGCCGGTCCAGCTAAATGAAAGGGTGGCCATTTCCGTTGGCATGGGTTCTTAACCAGATTGGCAGAAGTTCTCTTGGAGGGGGAGGGGGAGCGGGTGCAGTTTGACCACCATGAGATATGGAGTAAAGCAGCTCAAATCCCCGCAGAGAGAGAACAAAACTCCTCTACAGAATCAACACATTTCTACTAACACTTAAAGAAGGCAAGCAATCGATAGGATGCCCTTTTAATGTACTTAAACCGGCCAATTTTCTTTTACATTAGTCATATGAAGTCAAGATTCCAAGTCATAGAACAGAACCTCTGAAGGTTTTATTGTGTCATCCCATTAAAGCCAGTTTTGTCAATTGTACTGTAAATGGTTCTCCTATTAATTCTTAGTTATTCTTTCCCCTGTGTTGCATGTTTTGGATTCCTCTAGATCTACAGCTGACCTCTTCTCTGATTAATGCTCTCCTTGCCTCATCCATAGATTGCCATGTATTTGAAGGTTTTCATTTTCTATGAGAACGCACAAGACGTTTAAAGCTTAGTAGAGTATTTCATAACTAAATGCTACAACTCAACCTCAGCCTTTTTTTTCTTTTATTTTGTTTTTATTCATTAATGTTGTTTAACCAACATTTCTAGCTATTTAAAACCAGATTACTGGGACATTTTGTTATATTTTAGTGAGATGTGCAGTTTGTTTCCATTTTGTTTCTTCAGAGTCACGATGTTTGGCTGTACATTTATTGTAAGGATAAAGCAGGGATGGTTATACGTACATCACTTTAAGTAAAATTTGTCTGTTAACCAAACTCTTTCGCTTTGGAGCAAAAAGTCTTACTCCAAAAAATCGCTTCCCATGTTTTGCCTAATCATTGGGTTTAAATCTGCAGGATCAGCAGAGGACTTGACCTACTGTGCCTCTCCTGTACTTAATTGAACTTGAACTTTATTGATCTCACATTGGAGATATTTACCTCTGCATTTAACCCATCCCCTTGGGGAGCAGTGGGCTGCCATTGTGGGGCACCCAGGGAGCAGTGTGGGGTTAAGGGTCTTGCTCAGAAACCCAAAGTGGCAGTCTGTGGGAGTGGGGCTCGAACACAGAACCTCAGAATTCCAAGCTCTATGTCCTAACCTCTAGGCTGCCAACCCCCCTATACCATTTCTCCTCTTTAAAAGTTACTGTTCGATTATCTCAAACAAATGAATACTTTCTAAAGCCAGGCTTACACTGTGGGATTTTTTGCCCTTTTCGGGGGGCGACTTTGCAGTCGTGCGAGAATTTTCCAATCGGCCTAAATTTCAGCGTGATCGTGAGTCGTGTAGTGTACAGGGGGTAACGAGGGGAAATCAGCCTCTCACGACCACCTCCTGATCAGGAATCGTGAGGTCGGGAGAAAATCAAACATGTTTGATTTTCAGTCAACTGTCATGGGCAAATCGCTCAGTGAGCAAACAAGGATTCTTCTTCCTCGGGGTACGAGTGAAACGGAGTTCTTTCTGTGGAATTGACAGACCGTAGTAGCCACGTTTGCTCAGCCATGTCCTTGTCCAAATACATTGTTCTCTTTTCTTTTTAGGGCTTTTAGCACATAAAATCACCAAGGCAGCGTGTTTCACTCTAGTGAGCTTCATATTCCTCTTTTACTGGTTTGACTTCCAGATAGACAAGTCCAAGTAGCGCCATCTTACTGCAGAGCTCAGTCTGACGTGGCTTTTAGATGTAAAGTGTGAGCAGGTAAATCGCATCAGAGCGTTGGGCTGCACAGTTTGAGAACATACACTGTGAGCTGTGGGTTTCGTCGTACAGTGTGAGCTGCAGTTGTGTGCAACGATTGAAAAATCGTACAGTCTATGCCCGGCTTTAAAGAAGATTTTCAATATTTCCACCACTCAGACGTACCACGGTAAGTGAAAATGGGGACGGGCACATAGGACGGCCTTATGTAAGCATATCACCAGAATGATTGACAACTAGGAGGACCACTCATTTTGATGTTCCGCCTGGAAAAAGATCAACCACTATTCCTTTAAATCCTTTTTATTAGCCTCTGTACATATGATGAGAACAAAATAATGGCCTGGAGGAGCAACGACAGCTTGGGCTGAAGATGCAACACAAACTAATAAATAATGTAGATATATTCACAAACTGCAGCCTATTTTTTAGCAAGTTCAAATACTAATGTCTAAAAAATGCTCTTTAAGGATTGTTTAATTGCTTGTTTTTTTGCCTGATCTGTTCTTATATTCCTTTTATTCATTCAATCCTAGATTTTTTAACATTGTGTTACTAGGATCCATTTGTTTCTTTGGGGATTCTCTTTGCCTCCTTTTCATTGCTTTGTTCACACCTCGCTTCAAATCACTCCAACCTTTTGATGGAAATCCCTTCTTTCCTCATCACTGTCAGGTGTGTGGGCGAAAAAATGTCTGCTCTTTTCCCATATCCCCAATCCTCCCTCAGCTTCTTCCTCTTCTTTTTTTGTTTTGCTGTAACCTAAAAAAATTACTTCTTTCATCTCCTTCTTTTTTACCTTGGTTCCTTTTCTTTTTTCTACAGGTGATTTTTTATTTTTTCCTGCAGCCTCCCTCTTTGTCTCTGCTCTGTCACCTCCCCCCCTCTTTCTGCCTGCTGCTTTCCCAGAGAAGTCGAACTGCTATTGGCATGGTCTATGAATAGAACAGGGCTGGAGCTGCGACCTGCTCACCTCCTCGGTGTTGCTCATGTCTTATGTATTGCTCCTGCCTGCCAGAATCACTTCACTGCTGTCCTCACTGCTCTGCCTTGACTCATTTTTTTTCCTAAAATAAAAATGCAGCAACAAAATTCGTGTAAGATTGGCAAACCTTGTAAACTGGTTATCATTATACTGTTTTAATAATAAAATACCTCTTGAGATAGGAATATGAATTACAGGTATTTACTGTTTTCTTCTGCTGCTCATAATGAGCAAAAAATAAAAAAAAACATGTTGAATAATTCCGCCTGTAATCCTCCTTTCTTTCCAGAAAAACCCAGCCAGGTATTCATCTCCAGTTTCACACTCAGAAGGCGAGGCGGCACACATACCCCAGATGCAAACAGATCCTCTGCCATTGATGCCGTCGTTTCTCCTGCGTTGCTCTTAGAAACACACACGTCGCAGGATGCGTGTTTTTCCAAACACTAAAACCTGTTTACAATGCAGTGAGCGTTGGCATCCCTCCTGCCAGTGTTTCTGCAGCTCCAGTAATACACCTGAGAACATGGGGCTTAGCTGTGACAGCCCCCAAAATCCTTCTTTCACTGCACCTTTTTTGAATTAAGCAACAGAGATTTACACGCCTTACCAAACTTCAGTTTGTTACAGTAAATACCACATATTTAGCCTTTGGAGAGGTTCTATATTGACTCTAAAGCACCATTTTATCACATTAAAAGCACAAACTAAATTAAAATATGTTTTATTTGGATTTTAGAGGACACATAAAAAACAAGTGCTGTGAACAGATGGGATGAAAACTGGACTTTTTAGCTTAGATGAAAAATTCAATGAGGTAATAACTGGGGAGGAGGTTTACCTTCCGTCAGATCAGGGGCGCTAAAAGTCCAGCCACAGCTGCAATGGCACAGTTCAGAAGTAACCATGCGCATATGGTGGTATGACCATACTTAAACTTTAAATTTCAAAATCCATCCAATCTGACTGAGTTTGAGCTATTATGCAATTAATAGGCTTGAATTTCAGTCTGCTGAGGTTCAAAGCTGGTAGATTCACAGCTGCGGGTTACTGTTAAACCTGTTTTTAAGGATAACTGACACTGTGGTGCTTGCTACAAATGTACCACACTTTAGATTATTGTTAGCTGTTAAAATTATATAGTTTTCCATTTAACTCTCAAGCATGCACTAGATTTTGTCTGTCAAATAGAATTCCAAGAAATCTGATGAAATTTTTGGGTGCAACATGACTAAAAGCAAAAAAATCTGGGCTACCAACATTTTTGTAAGCCACTTTGATAAAGGGAACATCTAAGGAGGCTGTTTTCATTTATTTAAGTCACAGAAAATGTTTCCTGAGGGCAGGGTGGACTCTTTGTTTGGCTCTAAATGCCAGCGAGGCCTAACGTATGAACTCTTGTTCTCTCATTACTCTGACAGATCTGAACTCCGCTGAAAGCTTGGGAATATTTTCATTCCATCGCGATAAAACTGACTCCCTGTTTTATTTATTTCTCCTCCTCCACCTCTGGACACTGCTTGTTCCCTCACCCCTTACAAGTGTCCTGCCCTTCAGAACTTAGCCTAAGTCCTTTGTAAGGTTTTCCTGTCATTCCATTCGCTGTAACATTGTTTTGGCTTTCCAGGTTCCGCATTCTTCTGAAGCAGCATACCAACCTGCCTGTCGGACCGCCGGAAGAATTTCTGGCCTGTGATTATCTGCTCATATTTCATGAACACACACATACACACTTGAACACAGAGGGAGAAGCAATAAATTCACAGAACCAGGTTTACTCTTTCATTACCTCTGCAGAAAGGTTTATTGTTTCTTGTTGCAGGCGGTTCAATAATTCACTGATATGTTTCAAGCTGCCTAAATTACACTGCTTTGTTTTTCTAGTGATCACTGGGGAGAAATTTAGGTTTGTTCTATCAAATGTTGGTTCATTTTAAGTGTTTTTGTTCTTATTTTGTTTAAAATCGTAAACGGATTTAGTCGGTTTACCTTAACTGTAAGTGGGAAATCAACCCCTTAAGTCCAACTAATTAGTTGGAATGAAAAACAAGGAGTTATTCAAATGTGAAATGTAAAATGAACTTAAAAAGAAATCCCTACAATAATCCTCCACACATTTGTACGTTTGTGATTATTGCACAATTAAGAGTTCTCTCTTTCTTCGGCTCCCTGGTATGAATAAAGTAGTTACAGTCCTCTATGTAGAGCCGACAGATTAATGCATACTCTCTCTGATGCATGCACACGTTCACTAGCGGCTGGCAGTGGGTGTTAATTGTGCTGGGCCTCGGGGCAAAAATAACATTGCACCAAAGACAGAAAGACAGTGAGGGCTCTGTTTTTTTTCCTTTTTCAAGCAATAAGCCCCTTCTCTGTTGATACAAAACAACACGATCGTCCTAAAACACGTGGGATAAAATGCAGCTTCAATATAGCCACACAAATAAGTATTACAATTTAGCTATTTACCTTCTGTCCACACGTTCATATTTACATGCTCAAATCCCTTGGTGTTTCCCAGTAGAGTGTTTTTAGGACTATATGACTGTTAATTGCTAATTAGGCTGGTGTAGCAACAGACCCCTGTGTGAGGTGATGGCACTGTGTCGCTGTACAAAGAATAATTACAATAAAAGGTGTTGCAGGAGCGTGTCAACATCTGTTCTCTGCATGCCAGACACAGAAAAAGGTTTCTACGTGGGGCTCGAAAAAACATGGCGAGGTTGTGTTCATGCTGGTGGGGTGAGAAGAACTGTGCAGAATACTTGATGGTTTAAACCTGATAAAATAACTATTGAGGCCCATTACATGTGCAATGAATATTTTTTACTATTCAACGAGGGAAAAATGTTAGAGTGGAAATTCAATCGTTTAGTTGAGAACGTGGTCTGTCGTTGTAGGACATACTTAAATAACCAATACATTTTTCCACAGTGCAAAGATTGGTGAAAAACAGCAAAGGAGTCAGACATCATTTAATGAAACTGTTGTAAAAATTTATATATATTTTATTTGGTTAGATAATTATGGATGGATGGATGGATGGATGGATGGATGGATGGATGGATGGATGGATGGATGGATGGATGGATGGATGGATGGATGGATGGATGGATCTGAGGATTTCTGCATGTGACATTTCAAGATCTTTGCAAAAGTGTTATGATTTAAAATGCAGACTTATCAAGTTACAATAATTAATAATTTATTTTATTGCTTATATTTTAATTTCTCTATAGCTCAATCAATATAAAATGCATTGACTTAAGTCATTTTAAGCTCTTGTATGTAACTGTGAACTCTCATCTACAAACTTTGTCCACAAACCTTGTTAAATATTAATGGTTGGTGAAAGATTAAGGTGTTTTTTAATAATTAAAGAAACTAAACTTAACGAGGCTTAGGGGGGTTATCTTTTAATGCAAAGACTAAAAGTAAAACTTTGAATTTATGCAGATAGATATTTTGCTGCCATGAATTAGGAGGTTTCATTAAAAGCTATTTTTTCCATTTAATGTAACCTCAAATCTTCAGCCAGAGTTGAAATGTATCAAAAATATAATTAGGAGAATAGAAAAAGGAGTAAACAAACACATTTGTTAATATGCAACCAAACTAAAGTTAATTTTACATGGTGACTGGGACGATGTGATTGTATTGCTGCCCCCCCTCCAAATAATGGAGGGGTCTCTCACTGGAAAAGGTTGAAGACACCTGATTAGTTCTATACATATAGGACGATGCTGTCTGCTTTTTACTGACAGACAATGTGACTCTGTGATGATCACTGCAGCCCATCTTTTAAAGCACCTCTTAAATAACTTGTTAAATATTCAGATTTAGCTTCTGTCAAATGTGGGATAATATTTCAGTTTGCGTGTCACCAGGACAGTGTGTAGCAGAGCTACAGTCCAGCATAAATAAGGTCACCCTATTCGGGAGCCTGAAGCTTCTGGGTAGGTAGTCATTATGAGAGAAGGATTATCAAATCAGAGGTTGACTTTGGAAAAACATGCATTGACGTCTTATTAAATAACAGTTCAGTTTCTTTTTTTAAACCACTTCCTTCAATAGAATATGGAGAGAAAGGCAAAGTCAACACATTAGCTCTGCAGGCTAAAGCTGATTTCACATTCAACCTTTAATATATTCACCAATACTTTTGGTTACACTCTTTTTGTGTTTAACAGTATTCTGAAGAGGATGCTCACTGTTGTTGATATTGTTCTTCACTTTATAAAGAATTATTCTCTGTTAAATCAGCTTTTCAAGAGGTATCAGCTTATCAGCGTGTTCAGCTTCTTTTTGTCATTTGCTCTGATGCTGTTACTCCAGCAGAGGATGGCAGAAGAGATCACACCCTTCACAACAGACTAACAGAAGATATGCAAGATCTTGCTGTAAATACCTAATGGACCTAATGGACCAAAGCTTCTTTAAAAAGTACTGTCCGCTCTGTCCCTTCTTGTAGAATGTTTCACAGTTACATCAGTTAAGCTGTTGTGGATCTTTATGATATTAGATGTCAAAACGAGAAGAAACACATTGCAGTCAATTGTATTGTTAATAAACATCAAAAAAAAGGGAAAAGAACAAACTTTTTATGAACCTTAAATGTTATTTCATTGGTTTTGTGTTAACCCGGTGTGGACATTACTTGTGTGAAATGAAGCCATTCAAAATAACAAAGCATATGTGTGTTCATCTGTGTTTGACAGGAAGCTAATGTGTAAAGGTCATGATGAAATACACTTTGCATCACCACAAAAATAGCAGTTAGAAAATACTATTTATGCAGCCTGCATCATTAAATAATCACAGGGCCCTTTTAGTGTTACTCCCATGCCCAGAATTCAAAAATATCTCTCGAGTGTAGCCCTGAGTCTGCTTTTGTTTGAGGTCTGGGACTGCAGCACGCTTTAGAGGCTTGTCTGCGGGCTGAACTACTCTTCAAAACATATGTTTTTCTAATAGATTTAATATGGTTGTGAATTACAGCCGTGCTGCAGCATCAGCACCACTTGCATGGAAACTAGGACCGATTGGATTCCTTTTTCTTCTTTTTTGGCAAAGTTTACTTACTCCATCTTTATTTCCCCAGATGTGTTTGTTATTTTTTTCAACTTCTATTTTAAAAGGATACAATTATTTCAGGCCAGCTTCCAACAACTAAAGCAATAGCATCTACTTGTTGTTATTCTATGATTAATTTATTGCTTCATTTGAATGAATTAATTATTCAGGCAACTGATCAACCAAAACAGATGTAAATTTCAACGAAGGTGGGCCTACTTTTGTCTTGGTCTCTTATTTCAGCCTAGATCATTAACTATTCATCCTTATTCTTGGATTTCTGCTTCACGTGTTTTTAAAATGCAAATACATTGACCGGTAGTGTAAAAATACTAGACAATATGCGACTATTGCGAAGGTGAGCGTAGGTGAAAGAAAGATAGTGTATGTTGGGGTTTATTTAAACTGTTGATTGTGTGTTGATGTGGGTGTGTGTGTGGGGGGCACATGCAGGCTCATTTTAACCTGTGCCTCTGCCTCATTAGGCCTGCCTTCGTTGCCATGGTTGTCTATTAGAGTAGTGGAGATTAAAGACTCATTTACATGTGAAAGAGAAGAGCGGTAAGGGTGAGTGAGAGGGAGTACAAACTAGTGCTCTCGACTCACTTGAGTGTGCTGCAGAGAAGAGGGTCACGTAGCCCCCTCAGGCGAATGTTTGCAGAGGCTTTAGCCAACATTTCGGCCTTTTGCGTTTATCTGTGTGTGTGGTTTGGCTTCCAAAATATTGCGCTGACCCTTGTGTCAGTTTACGCAATCACCATGGCTTTCTGCATTAGCTTTATCGCAGTTGAATACATTGAACCAACTTCTAACTATTTCAAGTGAGCGCCTGTGTGGCTTGTGGTTTGAGACGCTCATCCTGTAATTTGCTGCATGTGAACTACTCTGCTGCTCCTCATGTTTCCTGTCTGTCTGTAGTGTTAAATGGGAGCAAAATGCCTCATAAACACAAGGCTTTTGCTTACACATGTTGAACAAAACACTGCAAAAAAGTATTTATATGCTTACAAATCATTTCCTTTTGCTATTAGTTTGTTACACTTAAATGTTTAAGACAGCAAACAAACAAGACCAAACATCCCAAAGATGGTTAAAGTAAAAACATACAGTTTTACTCTGTGATAAAGTAATTGGCCCAATTTCTTATAACCAGATGCCATCATTGGAAAAAATACTAGCCAGCTGTGTTTTTGAAAGCTCTACTTTATCTATCCAGTTGTCTTTGTTCATTTGTTATGTTTTTGCCCAACTGGAGGGTTTTTCAAGCTGAGGACAAATCAAAGCAGCTAAATTGGATTTAACATGAGAATTCGTCTGAGTTTCTCCAAACCCTCCCTTTTTTTTGTGTGGAACTTTCAGAGATGAGTTTGCTGGTGTGATTTGCATCATTATCCTCACCTAAAACCAAGCCCTCTTGTGCTTTTAGTCACAAACTGATGACCAGATATCTGCTTCAGGATGTTGTGGTAATAAGCGAAGTTCATGGTTTCACTGGTCAAGGTAAATTTCCGGTATCTGATGCAACATTTTAGCAGCCACCATGACATGCCCTCCACCTTGTTGGAAGGTTTTTTTCCTTTTCTGAAACGCTCTGTTAGTTTTAGACTAGATGTAATGGGGTGTGAACTTAAAAAAAAATATCCAAACCTTTTCTCTGTCCATCCACGAAATATCTTCCCCTTATTCCCATATTAAAGATGATCAAGTTCAAGAAGCTGATTCAACCCATCATGAATTTGATCACTTTTATTTAACATATTTGTAGTTCATATGCATGTAAATAAAACAAAAACGTAAAAAGAGACTTATATACCAGTGTTTCCTAAAAGACGACCGGTAATGTAGAAGAATGTGACAACAGTACAATAAAACTATTCTGGGACCTCCACAGATCACAAATAAACTTAAATATCAAATTTCTCACAAATGCCTGAGAAGTCCTGACATGCTCATCACATCACAAAATATCGTAATTTTTCTACTGAATCTGGGATTTTTAAGCAGGATTGTAAAAAAGACAATGGAGATGATTGTAGATTTCAAGAGAAACAGAAAGTGTATAACTACAAACATCATGGGAGATAAAGAGGTGGTGGAGGAGGAAAATAAACTTTTACCTTTACAACAGACTCAACTGCAGACTTCTTTTAAAGGGATGGCGGCATCGCAGCAAATGATCTAAACATGCTGATGAAAAAGACAGACTTTAGAAGTTATTTTACAGATCAGAATTGTTTATAAAATGAAGAACATTATGGAAAAGGCTGAGCATCCTATTCATCAGACGGTCAACAACAGATCGGCACTGGAGATCCTTTCTAACAACAGGGATCAGCATCTACACAGAAACGTTGAAGTAAGCTACTATGAGAATTAAAAGTACATTTAATGTCCCTTTGGGATTAATACATTATTTTCAAATTAAATTTAAGTTTTACTTTAGAACGTGTGAGAAAACACTTTCTGTTCTTTTTTTGTCAGTCGTGGTTTATTAGCTTGCAACTACATTAATATTATTTCTGTCCTGTCTCTTTCTCTATGTTTAATCTTGAACACTGACCTTAGCTGTGGCGAATTAGCCTTGCAGCGTTTTAGATGTGTTCCTGTGTTTTTGTTTGACCTCCTGGGTGAGTCAATTTGCTGTGGTAGTTTTTTTTTTCCCGAAGGCCAGACACTTTAGGGAAGGTTCAGCAATGTTCCACATTGTCTCCATTTGCGAACAATGGCGCTCACTGTAGTTCTCTGGAGACCTAGACTGTATAAAGGGTTTTGTAAAACTGTCTGCGCTGAGAATGTCACAGGGTTTGTTTTCCGCCTGGTCCTTCCTAACTTTAGATTGGTGTCTTCTTTTTACTTTTTAAAAACGTCTGTAAGGGTACATTATTTTCTCTGTGTCAGAGGTTCTGTTTTAACGATTATTTTACTCTACAGGTAGTAATGACACCTCGGTTCTGATGGAAAAACTGAACCATGGAAACACAGATTGGTTTGTATTTTGTCTTTGATAAATCTTTGATAAAAATAGAATTTTGTATTTATTTAGGATATTCTAATATTATAATTTGTAAGATAATGTTGAACATTAACATATGACAAATGTGTATGCGAAGATGCAAAGCAATTATTATTATTAAGTTTGCCCAAAGCGTGTGCAAATGATATAGAGAGTGAGGAGCACTTGCTACATTTAGACATTTTGAACAGTTTCCTTGCAGAATATTTACCTCTTGTCATTCTGTTCGTTGTACAGTAACACAACTTAAACAGTCTGTTTATAACCTCTATTTAGTCAGGATGTCTGCTTGGGTGGCCAGCAGAAACTATTTTAAACCTTGATACCTTTTGAGATTAAATCTTAACATGACCATATCACTATTCTTGTGAAATGCCACAGGGTTTGTTAACCTAGCCTAATATTAACCTAATTTTAACCTTTGATATCTTTTGAGATGAAGTCTTAACACGACCATCTCACTATTAGTTCTTATCAAATCATGATATTCCATAAAATAGAAAATATTTGCATTTTTGCAGACATAATCTTTTTTTTAAAAAAGTCCTCTTAATATGATACTTGTAATCAGCTTACTGCCTTGGTAAAAGATAAACTGAATGCAAGTAACGTAAGCTTATTTTCAGCACATTAAAAAGGATGTAAACACAAAGATAAGCATTGAATGGTTCAGAGTTTATTCTAGACCCATTTAGAAAATGTAGGAGTTATAATCAAATCAACACTGGACATCTTACTGTAGAATTTGTAAAATGATCCACCTCAAATGCTAAGACATGACATAACTTTTAAAAAACTAAACAATAAAACGAAACGTAAACACTTTTTCATTTAAAACATGTTCTGCACATTTCATGCTTTTAGGGAGATTGGTGCAGAGTTGAGGAACTCAGAAATCAAATGCTGTCTCATCTCATAAAGTTAAGGGTTCTAGTAACACTCAATGAGCTGGTCTTCATATCTAACAAAGAACCTCTAAAAGGATTCAGAAAAAACTATTAACCAAATGTAAAACTTGAAGACTATCTGGTGCAATCAATAAAGGGCCGGTTTAAGATATTTTTCTTGTTTTAGCCTGCTGCAATTATAAGGACACCCATGCTAATCTAACCCCCTGATAACACAGTTTACCCAGTTTTTTGTGTTATTTGGTGCATGAATACTTTCTCATTCTGAAATATTTACAGGAAGGCTGCCTTGCTCATTTCAATGGCTTTAACTTCAGTAAGGTGATCTCCAACCTTGTGATTTTAGGAGAAAATGCTATGATTTCTGAAATTTTCTACTTAAAATAATTCCTAACTTGGATGCTATTTAGAAAAAGAAATCAAACATTCATCAGCAAATAGCTTGGGATACTGCAATATGTGCGGTGGAAACTGGGAGTTTGAAAACGAAAATATGTACAGAATGTTTAATTTATGCATCATCTCCCATCCAACCTCTATTTAAGGTCATCAGTAAGGTCAACAAAATTTGATTTTGATTAAATAGAGACACTACATTACAACGAAGAATAAAAATGCTTTACTGTCTTTGTATTCACTGTGTAAACTGAGAACTATTAAGTGTCATTGGAGTTTACATGGGAACCTGGGTGCAGCACGGTGTGGGCCGACAGCTGGAAGCTTTGCATATTGCATGTGGAGGAACATCTGGCATCTGTCACAGCTGATCCGCCAAGACAGAATCTGAAAGAGGACATGAAGGGAAGAAGAATAGAGGTAAAACCTGAGACTGTAGCAATATTAAGATTTGAGGTTTTATGTTTCCATCTGCAGCATCTTCTGCAAGGTGCACTGGAGAACTTACGCATGCAATCAGGGAGGCTGTTCATGGGCGACATGAGTCACGTCCTGCTCTGCGTTGCTTTAATGTTCATCTAGAACCAAAGCAGGAAAGACAAACTGGAGCATTCTGTTTCACAATGACTCCCTCCACCATGGTGGTTTTGACCAAAACAAGCCACAAGATCGAACCATTGGCCTGTAAACCCGCACTGCAGCAGTGAACCGTGAAGGTGCTCATCTGAGATCAAAACCGACAGCAGCAAAAAAAGAAAAAAAAAGAAAGAAAGAAAAACAAGACTCTTGACATTTTTTCTGAAAACAACAAGACACACACCATGGCAGTTTCAGCCACTACCCCAACAGAACGGTGGATTATTACCACCCCCTCACATGAATAGTTCACACAGCTTTTCCCAGCAGAGATTCAGCCATATTTTAGATTCCAAATAAGTCTGTGGGCCACAGGCAGCAGCAGACAGCGAGGAGAGAATCTTCTCTATGAATATTAATATGTGGTGTGGGGGGAGGTTGACGGAGGGGGAACCAAAACCTCCTCCAAATCCTTGGCAGATAAACTGGTAGAGGAAGAGAGACGATTACATGCATGGTTTTTCACAGGGCTCCCTC
The DNA here is from genome assembly GCF_016077235.1 of Cyprinodon tularosa. Classification (NCBI taxonomy): domain Eukaryota; kingdom Metazoa; phylum Chordata; class Actinopteri; order Cyprinodontiformes; family Cyprinodontidae; genus Cyprinodon; species Cyprinodon tularosa. The sequence goes on from NW_024039363.1 coordinate 1,125,486, forward strand.
AAATCTCATTTTCTGTAGTGCATTTTAATGGGATCCCCGTGCACACCTCGGCCACCTAAGTCTCTGCAGGCTGTCATTAAAGCCTGCTTATATATAGATTCCAAAAAACATCCATCCCCTGGTGAATTGTTTATGCCGGCCTAGCCGCAGCGTGGTCCTGTCACGGGTTTTATGCCAGCAGAAAAAAACAGGCTGGGCCGGCCTTTTGTCTTTGTAATGCGCTGTATGTATCACTGTCATTTAAACGTGGCCTCGGACAAAGGAGAGATGTGAGAGATGGATGATATCAGGCGCTGAAATAGGGATCAAAGTCCTTCTTTGCTGCAGATGATGGAGGAGGTCAATGCAAAGGCCTTGGGTGGGGGGGTGGTGTGTGTGTGTGTGTGTGTGTAGGGGGGGTATTGGACATATGTGTGACATTAAAAAACATGACAGAAAATTAGCTCAAATAAAGAAGCATCACCTACGTTGGCCCACGTTGTTTAGCATTTTCTGTTTTTTTTTTTTTCTTCATCTCTTGATTCGGTTCATAAATTGAGGGGAAAAAAACAACAGAATGATCTTTTAATCTGTTTGAGTTAGTTTGACATGATTTCCAGTTTGGAAATCTGACACTCTTGTATTGATCCTCGCCCTCGCTCTGTCCACCTCCTGTTTATTGCTGATGGCCATCGGGGTGACCCCAGCACACTCAGGGGACTATTTAATTACAAGCATTCTCCTTGTGGCCATCAATAATCCACGTCATGCAATCATTCATGCAGCCATTTTTATCAATACTTTCACTAGTGCTGCAGTCCAACTCCACTCCAGAGAGGTTTCGTCATTACTCATTTTATTTTATAATTTTGAAGTTCACAAACAGCTGTCAGTTGGGTGAATAAATGGGCCTGTTTCACCATCGTTTTGAGCTTTCAGGATGTTGGGTCATAATATAAAAAAAACAGGTCTGGATTTAGTTACAAAAAGCTGAACAACTTTAAATCTTTTAGCTTAACGAAAAGAATGAATGGTAATTAGATTTAGCATATGTGTAAAAATAAATATGACTCAATTTGTGCACTTAAGAACAAGATTATTGGAATTTTCCTTTAGAAGGTGTTTTTTTTTATGAAGTGATTAGAAGTAATGTGTTGCAACAATTTTCCGTCTCTTTATTATCAGAGTTTATTTTTTCCTTTCTGTAACAGACAAAGCAAATGCAAAGGGTGTGAACACCCACTTTAAAATGGAACTTTTTTTGTTGCATTTTTTAAATTGGGCTTTTATTAATTTTACACATTTCCTATCCTTTTAATGTGAAATATATTCAGAAATGGTATAACCAACTGTTTGGAGGGAGGACTAAAAAAAGTGCAGTCACCTGGTTGCATAAGGGTGCTCTCTTCTGTATTACTTTGATGAAGAACCTTTTGATTTATTTTCGGCATCAAGTACTTTTCACTTCCCATCAGTTAGACAAAGTCTGATAAATCTGAAACAGTGTTGAGCTTTCCTGTTGCTGAAAGCTAGTGTCCAGAAAAGTTTAAAGATATTTGTGAATTGTAGCAAAACACAATGTTTAGCTAAATGTATTTCTCTAAAATTGATGAAAATAATGGATGTAAAAATATTCTTCAATATTCGTCCCTCCAACTAAAACATTTCAGCTTCTCACAAGATTCAGTTCAAACAAGTTTGTGGAAACAAATTGCTTGATGTAACCTCTCTTTATATCTTTTTTTTTTTAGGAACAGGGGCAGCACCATGTATCTCTCAGATGGTCTGTACCAAAGAGGGTTTAATCTAAATAGAGGTGATTTACAACATTATGTTTGACCTATTTCCATCCTAAAGAAAACTGTCTTGGTTTAAATGTGAGCCCAGGTTAGCTCAGCTCTTTTCATTATTCATAGATGATTTACAAATGTCACATTAAAATTGGAAAAAGTTTTGCATTTTTTTATGGAATTTTTCTATACACCAGAAGGTTTGCAGAGGCGTGTACCCTGCTAAAGTGTTTTATGCAGTGAAGTGTTTAATGAATATGTTAATGTCTAAAGCTCGGATTGTGAGAGATAAAGGTAGTCCCCCTGAGTTTGAGGGCACCTCATGCATTAGGCGTAGTTTAGTAGCTCGGTTTGTTGTGTGAGAAGCTCATCTATCCTCATGCAGGATGTGCTAAACCTGTGGTCTGAGACCATAAAGGTTGTCTTTTTATACTTTCACAATAGCATGCTATCCAATCCAGCCAGCATACTGTACACGCTCTGATAGATACTTTCTAATGTGATAATTAAAAATCTCTGGCATTACAAAAATAAAACCCACCTTTCTATGCCTTCAAGGCATTACAGGTGACAAAAGAGGCTAATAACAGCGCAGTGTGCACATCTTTCTTTTGCATGCTTGTGCCCCTGCATGTGATGAGGTGTATTCTGCAGGGAGATGGATAAGTGTGAGCTCAGCTACCATGCTCCAGTTCAAGCTTAGAAAGTGTTAATATCAAACATCTCAAGCACCCCTCCTGGCTCCGTCACCCAAGGCAGTGAAACGTCTGTGCATGTGTTAGAGCGCCAGTGAGCATTACAGAAAAAACTATCATCTCTTTCATAATTTCATTTTACCTTAGCAGTTTGTGTAGGTGTGCTAGTGCATATCAAATCCCTCACAATTTGACATTGCCTGCACATAGAAGCACAGTTCATGTGGGTAGTCTTTGCAGAGGTGTGAAGATCTGTGGCAAGATAGACTACAGCTGTATTTTTAAAATTACACTTCAGCTCTTCATCAGCCAGTATAATGGCTTCTGTGTTCGCAGTGATGGAAAGTGTTTGTATAAATACCAATAAAGCCCATTGTCCATAGCTCATAATATAAAATGTTTTGATGAAGTATTTTAATCCAAATTACACAAAGTAGTTTCAGAGTTGTTCAGGGGGAGACGTCAGACCAATGAAACCTTGTGAAGCTTTGGTTTTACATCAAGTAATCAAACTGAAAACAGGTCAGTCCACCAAAATATTTGAAATTATGCTTGTTAGAGGTATAACTCAAACCATTGCCTTTTTAAAGCATGAGTCATAAATAGACCAAGCTACAGTGAACAGCGAGATCTTCTCACCGAGAAGGCAAAATGACTTCATAACCCTTGTTTCAGTTCAACCATGTTCTTGCATGTGCTTGGAAATTGCCTCTCAATAGGTACTAAAGCAACCTAACATTAGTATAAGTATTTAATCTATTTATTTACATATAAGCAAGGAAAAATAAATGGTGCATTAAAACGTATTTCTACCCTCTTTTAAAAAGTCAGTACATCTTGCATATAATTGCTGACTGACGTTTTGCATGTTCCTATTTTGATTATTTATTCTTGGAGATGAGATCCACATCTTTGAGGTTAGAAGGCATTTTGATCATTACCCTCATCTTTATCACTATAAAGAGATTATCTGTGAAATTCAAAGTAGTACTCTGGCTGGTCAAAATTACTTCCAATCAGAAAAAGCATGTTTGTAAAATAAAAAGTTTACTTTAAATCTGTTTAAGTGTTTTACGCTTATCTGTAGTCAGTATTTAAGTGTATAGAAAACACTTTGAGGACATTTTTAATCTGCCATTTGTAGATAATTCATGTTTTTTTAACTTACCTTTGTGGTGTTTTTACATCAAATAATAATGAACCTCTTGACCTTTACTGCATTTCTTTCCCTTTCCCTGTCTGCCTAATTTCAAAAATAAAAAGGCCAAAAGAGTCTAAAAAGGTGTATTTTATTGATAGGCAAGTTGGTTGGCATGAAGTCAAAAGGATGCCAGATTTGATAAAGATGAACTCCTGACAAAAGTTTGAAAAGTTTGGGGGTCCTTTAGGACTAAAACGCTTCTCTGCTGCAAAAGACTTGGAATGTAATTAATAAATAAGCATGTCCAGCTTATTTAAGTTGAACTGCATCAAATTTTCGATGGGAAGGAAGAGCACATATGCGAGAGCACCAACTTTGTTATTTGCTCTCTAGTTTAGTGGATTTATTTTTCCAATACAGAATTATCTTTTTGCCAAATCCTGTTCACATTAAAGGTTTACTGCTCTTTATGTCCAAACTTACGAGTACATTCATATGGAACAGAACTTGATATTTCTCTTATTAAAGAGTAACGGTATAGCTGACAGTTCTATACAATATGTATTCTTTATTTTCTATTTCACCTTAAATACAGCCTTTCTTATGATTGTTTATTTTTATTTATTTTTTTTACTAAATCTTAAAGTGTTCTGTTGTTTATTGGCGGTAATCTGGTGAAATAAAAAAAAAGTATACTGTATAATTTGGCTAATCTAAGTTAGCTGAACTATAATGTAGCAAACTAACCCAGATTATTTAAACCAATAGGTTCTAATTTCAGTTTTATTCCTAAATTGAAACATTGTGCTGTTTTTAACAGTGCAGGTTTGTTCTGGTCATGTGATCGCTGCAAAGCAAGGGCTTGCATTGAAGGCTCGTTAGTCACTGGGTCTTCTCAGGACCAACGAACATAAAAGAGTCTCTTTAAAACAAGCCGCAGCCGTGACCCCTAGACTTTGGTGAGAGCGTCCACTGTGACAAGAGCTCTTCAACTTGGAGCACAAGGGAGACAACCGGGGCTTTGTCAGTGTGGGAGAAGGTGGGCAAATCTGAGCAGCTTCCAAACTGTTTCCTCAGCTGTCATCATATCTGGAAATGCAGCGATACACCCTTTTACATGTTCCTATCCTCTCTATGCACAGCCTTCATTCATACCCAAAGGCTATCAGCTGCTGGCGGGAATGATTAAGTGGGATTTGTCGTCTTTCCCTCCTCCTCTTCTTCCTTCTCCTTGTGCAAAGCCAGGTTTGCTGCACTTCAGAGTGCGGTGAGTCATTGAGGGATGTGGAGCAGTGTCACAGATAAAGACAGTGGAGGGGGCAGAGGGGAAAGTGTAAACACAGAGGACCTCCAGGTGTCTTGTCTATTTGACAGCTTCCTCTTTTCTCACCGTGTAGTCGTCATTGTTGGTGCTTTTGCTGGAATTTTTTTCCCTTTTCTCTTTCTTGTCATCCTCTGAAAAAAAAAAAACCTCTCTGCTCTAAACAAACAGCTGCATTCCTCTGGGCAGTGTTCTCCCCCCTTGTAGGAATTTGGTGTCCAATCCATAAGTCATGATAACAACCGTCTTCCTCCTTCCTCTCTTAAACACACACACTTTTACCCCGGCTGTGGAAAACCTCCTACTTGTTGACTGGAATAAATGGGACTGGAACAAATTGGACAAGTGTGTGGAGATGCACTTCATTTAAACATTGTAAAGAAATATGACATAAACAGCGAAATATTTCTTATCCAGCACCACAAATCTTAAAAAACTTTTTTTCTTTAATCCTTGTTTGAAAATCCATTTCTTTTTACACGGATCCCTCAGTTTAGCAGCCTATCCTTTAGGCTGCTCTGTGAAATGCCCACTCTCCTTGTATGGTATTGATTTGCCATTATGTTGCGTGGGGGAGAAAAATCCATGGGCCTCCCTTTAAATAACCATCACATGAAGACAAGAGAGATACATCACGGAGGAACCATATCGAATGGGAAGACTCAAGACGCCCTCCTTTTGCCGTATTATCTGAGGCTTTTCTGAATCTGGATATTCTGCAGACTCTGTGTGGAGATTTGAGGGTGATTTTTCTTTACAAAGAGGCACCACTGAGAAATCTTTGTACTATCATCTACCCCGCAAAGCATGGTGTGGAGAGTACAACACACTACAGAACAGTGAGCATAACTCCTTTAAGACACTTTGTACTGGAGCACATGTTGTGTTAATAAAATTGCTCGATTCTTTAGATGCTTCTTTCAAACTTTCAAAGAGTATATTCATAAAATACAACTAGGCTAAGAAGTTTGCACATTTACTGAGTCATAATAGGTACAACAACTAATATTAGGCTAAGATCACATTGCAAGATTACAACTTCGACTGCGGCCGATTTCTTTTGCAACCATTAACAAGCTTCCAATGAAATCCTCACTATTCTGGTAGAATGTTTTCAGGCACAGAATCAACGTTTGAGCATTCCTTGATCTTTTTTCCAATTAGTCAAGCTCTCAGCTGGTGAATGAGATGAGTCCTCTTTCATTTTCCTTCCATCCACTGATACCTCCGTAAGTGGTGGCAGCATGATGCTGCCACTACCATGGTTGCTAGTTGGGACTGCTTTGATTAATAATTAAATCAAAACATAAAGAATTAATTCCTATTTGTCTTGTACAGGGAATTATTTTCTCTAGATTAGATTAATATAAAGGTGCCTTATCCATCACAAAATGTTCCTATTAGATTCCTGACTGACATTAGAACATTTGACAGCATCACTCCAGTCCTTAGTTTGCTGCACTGGCTCCTCATTCAAAGGATAGATGTTACAGTCTGTTATCAGACAGAGTATTCATAGACATAACCAAAAAAACTAGTTGCGGGATTGTATTTTTAGGTTTTACAACTCTGGAACAAACTTTCTAAAAACCCAAAATGTGCAGAAACTGTTGGCTGAAGTTTTTTTTATTAAGGTTAAAGCCTATTTTCCTTTTTTGGTTTCTTGTATGTCTTGGCTTTTCAGATGTTTAACCTCATATTTCTTGTTTTATTTCAATTTCTGTGGCATTTATTCTTTGTAATATGTCTTATGTTTCCTTTTCTCTATTTTTCTGTAAGGCAGAGTTAATTTGTGTGTGAATGGTACTTTACAACTAAACTTGGTTGGCCTAAGTCAATCCAAAGTATGCAATGTGCAGTTGCTTTAGACCAAAAAGCCCCACGGGAGGATGATGCCACCAGTGCCTTTGAAAATTAGAGCAGCTTCCTTGAGTTTGAAAAAAAAGGCCTTGATTCTCTCACTCATATCACTGAGGCTAAATAGCTCAATCTTTGTCTCTTCTAATATTCCCGCAGGATTAACTTAGTTTGTCTGTGTGGGTAGCTGCAAATTTCTATGAGTGTTACCATGGCATTTTCTGATGTCTAACCCATTCATGGTCATTTTTTTTCTCTCTTTGATCTTTAGAGATCAAATTGTTAAAACTTGGACACAATCGCGTGTCTCATCATGACTACCAGACATTCGCTATCAGTGGTTTTGGATTGAATAAACTGGGCTGACATTAAGCTGTTGGAGTTACCTAAACTTCAGTAATATTCAAAGTGTGCAGGCTATGATTAAATGCTGGGTAGCAAGGAAGTCTACCTATTCTGATAAGAGGGGAGAGGAAATAGCAAAGGTGTGTTGTTGGGTTGCAACATGCTGTTGAACATTTACCCATAATTAGTGTGGGTGTATTTAGATGCATGAGTCTGCAACTCTAAATTTAATTAGTATAGATTATAAAACCTGTACGCCCATTATTTCTTTCTATAAATATATATAGACAGGTACTGTCAATCTATATGAATATGGATTATTGATTTACAGCTGTAAAACCCTAGGAAAGATGGCTGCTATAGATCTTAATACTAAAGATTTTTCTCTATGATGCAAAAAGATTACCGCTAACTGTAAGTTACCCTGTCTTCTTTAATATAGTCAGCTTCTAATGCAATTTTTACATTTTAGTTGGGAGATGTTTATGGCCCTCATTCTGCTAAAAAAAGCTGTGTGAGGTTCAGCCAAATCTGATATAAAACTCAACTTTTGGACTTGGTTAAAAGGTTTGGAGAATAATAGAATTACATATTTAAAAGAGAGTTTAGTTTTGAAACAGTGAAATTATCTAAAGATGCTTTTTCCATGCCTGATTTCTCATGAATTCTCTCTAATCAGGACTAGCTTTATGATTTCCTGCTTGATGGAATCACATCACCTGAGTGTATTTGTGAGCAAACACTAAGAGAATGTTGTTTTGTACTCAGAAGGTTTTACTGAAATGGGTTGAGCCTCAGTTTAAAAAAACAAAAACAAACATTGTCTCCTCACTTTTGAGAACTGGTTTGGTAACATCACTTTCATAGTTGCTTATATTCTTAGTTACAGTTAAAGCGAAGCAGAGAAGGATTTTTTTTTTTTTTCTGATTTCCTGGAGCAGCAAACGCATTTTTCTCTGATCAGATGTTTTTGTTTACACCCAAACATTAGATCCCTTTTTCTTAAACAGGGTTAAATCCTTTAAATAAGTGGAAGAAATTGTGCACTGCTTGGATGGAAATGAGAAAATGCAGCCGCCCCCCTTTCCCCATGTTGTCTCAATGGGCTAATTAGAGCTGAACAGAGAGAAATATCATAAAAGTAAATAAATAAATAATTCAGCTGTTCTGGAAACAGGGGTGGGAGGTTCCTTATGCATATGTGTCGCCACTCAGCGTTGGTGTCAACTAAGCGATTGTGGATGTATCAGCTCAGAACAAGCTAAATTAGAACAGGATTAATCATTAACATAATAGATCTACTTCTACTACAGGGATATACATTACCATGTTCCATATAGCTGCTATGAAATCTGATTTCCTGTAAGATCCTCAAAATTAACATTGCAACCTATGCTGTTGATTATAAGTTGGACCACCATGTCTTTTCAGCTGTGCCACACTTTTAACACTTTTAGTTGATGCCTTGAACATAGCTCTGTGAGATGTTTGAAGGATATGATGCCATTTTAAACTTCTCTAAATCTCCTCCCTGGCTTGTTTGTTGTGTTCATTGGTCTTCAGGATTATGTTTGCAGAATAATGTTCTCTTACAAACACTGAATTTTTATCCAGATTAAGATATATACAGATAAGATATTGGGTTACTTTGAAAACAAGCTGGTTGGGTAAAGAGTGACGCAACATAAAATCCTGATAAACAAAACCAAAATCGGGGTTTGAAATTTGACAATCTGTAGAAACGTCAAGGAATGTTAATATTTTTACTGTCAGGCTACTGTCAAATCTTTCTGGATCTACCTCACAAATTAACTTTTTTTTGGTCTTGAAATAATCCAAAATAAGAAACTGGGATCTGTGCAGAGGAAAAATTTTTCCAACAAGTTCATTCAAAGTTTGTGCAAATACAGCTCAACTCTGAACAAACATGCCATCATTAGACACAGCGTCCTGCAGTGCTGATGTATTTGTCGTGCAAGTGTCACGCGGTTCAGTGACAGCTGGATCTCGTGGACAGTGAAGAACTGGTGATAGTGGTGGGGGACACTACAGGACATGCAGCAGACAAAGACCTGTCTGTGCTGCTGTGCTCGGGAGGAAGAGGCCTTTCTCGCTCTGATGTGGCGAGCTGCAGTACCTGTGACACACACCGAGTTCCTGTGTTGAGTGTGTGATGTCTGGTGCATGCACTCTAGAGTGGCGGGCTGCTGACTGACAGGAACACACTCTGGCAGCCCTGCTTTCATGAGTCCTGACAGGCTAGCCTTGGGGCTATCAGTGTAGGGGTGAGAGGTGATTATATACAGCAGTGACCCTCTCCTGCCTATTGTCTGATAAGTTTCCAATCCTGTGGAGGAGTTTTATGTGGATCTGAAAGGAAAGAGGATGAGTTATAGAGGCAACAATGTTAATTTGCTGACATATGAAAATGGGACCAAAAAAGAAGGAGAACAAAGCTTGAAAAGAAAAGATAATATGAAGCAAGTGTCTTTGTTTATGTTGAGATTTAAAAGTGCTGTGGAAGGCAGTTTGCCACCTTTTCTGCATAAAAAAAGGCGCAGACGCTTCGTGGTGGGCTGATTATCTCCCTAAATTGAATACAAATCTGAAACCCCAGTTGTGCTCTCCGCTCAGGCAAAGAAAGCTTGCTTTATCTCCCCTCTCCTCTTTTTCTTGTTGCTCTCCACGCAGCCAATCAAACCCTAAAATGAATTTTGAAAAAAGGGAAGGAGAAGCAGCTGGGGGTGAACGCCTGAATTTCCATATAGATAGTGGAGCACATTTAACTTGCCTGTCTGCCAGCTCTTTGTCCACTCTTCCTCTTATTACATTTTGATAGAGAGATGGCTCTTCATCTACATCATCCCATTACTCCCTTTATGTTCCTATCTGACCCAGACACTTGATTGTTCCTGAACCGCTGTTGACCCGTACCCATTTCACGATGCAGGGGTATTTCTTCTGTGCCCCCCAGATATGTTTCCCATTAGATTTCAGTAAAACTTTGTCAACATTTCGCACCAAAGTGGCTAAAGATCAGCTTTTTCTTTCTTTAGTTTTTTTTTTTTTTTGCTGTTTTATCATGCCTAGATGTATCAGATTATCAAAACTTATTTCAAGATGAGACAAAATACACTGTAAAAATAAAACATTTGTTTTAAACGGGTGATGCGTTTAATTATCAGGGAAAAAAGGTTTGACCATTTATAAAATCTGACTGTCAACCTTTTTGATTCATTACCAATGCTTGATTAATGCCTTATCTGCAGAATCATGAGATCATTTGAATAAAATGTGTCTAAAAATGTGAGGCAGGCAAAGGATCTCAAACAGTAAAAAGTAAAAGTTTCAATCTAGAGAAAATTCAAGAACAGATGAGAAACAAAGTCTTTGACCTCTGCGAGGATACAAAGGGTTGAAAATTCACATGAAACAATCTTTCCAGGAGTGGAAAGCACAAATTACTCCAAAAGCAAACGAGCAGGGCACAGAGGGAACACCACCTTGATCTCTGCAGGGCTCACGTTCCTCCGGTAGTGTTCATGATTCAGACTTCCATGGCCAAAATACTTGTTGTAAAAAAAGAAAACAAAGAGCCATCATGAAATAGCTAAAAAAAAAAAAAAAACATGTGATGATCCCCAAATATTTGATGGACTAATGGGACACGAGCTTAACTTTCTAGTAGCTATGTAATTTTATTCATATAGCACTCAATTATGTATTTATTTATTTATTTTAAGAATAGCGCTGTCAGTGAAACTCTATCGTAGTTGTGTGATAGTCTGGAGCTCTGTTTCTACTTCAAGACCTAGATCATTTGCAAAAATAGACAGGACCCTTTATAATCTTAACAAGAAAATTCTGAAATGGAAAGTGAGAACAGAAATATGTCGGCAAATACTTTGTTATTGGATAAAAAAAATTGATAAATTGAAAATTTTGGGTGGACTAGTCAAAGTCTGGACTTTAATCTAGTTGAGATGCTGTGACATGACCCTAAAATGGCATTTCATGCTATAAAACCCTTTGATAGGGCTAAATTAAAAGAATTTAAAGTGGGCCAAAATTCCCCCACAATGATAAAAAAGGATTAATTAACAGAGCAAATGTTGGTGTAAAACACTATGCAAAAGCTTATCTAGTGTCCCAGCACTATTCTATCACTAGTCATTTCCCTGGTTGACCCCTGAAAAAAGGAACATGCGACTGTTTTTTGGGTTGTTTTTGCTTAAGCGTCCATTTGCAGTCTGCAGGTTCATATTGCTTCATTTAGTCATTCTTCCTCTTGCAAAAGCTGCCGTTTGTGATTCCTCCACCACGAGAGAGGAGAAAAAAAAGGAAAAGAGGAAGGAGCAGGTTGATTCATGTATAAAATCTGCTGCTTCCAGGCTTACATGTAAATTAAAACGCAATTAAAAAAGGGGGAAATAAGCCTTTCTCATGAGATGAGGGGAGAGAGGAAGGAGGAGAGGAGCAGAGGAGCTCTCAGGATAAGGGCCTGTGTCACTCATCATTAGCATGGCATTAGACTGAAGGGAGCTAAATCTGAACGCTAGGTCACAGACACATTTAGACGAGCTGTGCATGCCACACAGATGGGAAATAACCAGCCCATCCTGAGGAAATCATTTTTTTGCTTCAAATGCAAACAATTATTCAGTGGATTATTCAGCTATTGTTCTCTGAAGCGTGCTATTGTGGGCTTCGTGAACAGGCTTGCCATTGTGTCTTTTCAGCACAAAGCTGCTGAGTACAGCCAATCTATCACTGATGGCAGTAAGTAAATATTTCCAAGCATGTAGCAGCACAGCGTCATGCACCACGCTGAACGCATAGAAAAGAAACCTACAGCTTTGCTGGGCTGTAGCCTGATACAGTACTGCTCACCCACAGCTCCCAGAATTCCAATGCATCACCTCCTTCCTCTTAGTTCGGTCTTGGCCCTCACCCCTATCCTCACCCTCGGAAAGTCTGGTGCTCTCAGTAAACCCCCTCCTCCTCTCTTTTTACTCTCTCCCAGGCTCCCTGCACCCCAAACCTCCTGCCCAGGAGCCAGAGTAGGAGGTGGTGGCGGTGGGTTGGTGGGGGGATCAATGAGAGGAGCGTATGGTGGCGAAGGTGGGGGGGTGAACCCCACACGTCGGCTCAGAAAGGAGAAGAGGAGGGGGCCCCCTGGCAGAGGAGCACCCTTCTTCTCTGCAGACCTGTCGCCTCGGTGCAACAATGGCCGTGACAATGACACTGGAGGAGGAATTTCCACCCACCCCCCCACCTCCTTCACCACCACCAGCAGCACACACATGCATCCCCTCCCAATCTTTGCGGCGCATTAAAATCAGCAGAGGCAAGATGAATGACTCCCTAATAGCTTTCATTTGTTACAATTATCATAATTAAACATATGTCAGGGGCAGACAAAGGAACAGGAATATTTCTGTGTTAACACCTCAGGCGGTGGGAGATGCAGCCACCTGAAAGGGATCTTTTTGGTGATGTTATAATTAGTCCGGATAGACTTGGAGCATATTTACAGTAATTAAAGCCCCTCTGATTCAGTAATTCTGAGTTTCAATAATCTGTTTGCAGCAACATAGTGGACCCTATTTATTTTATATCCTTCTGTCATCCTCATGTCCCTGCTGCCTCTTTGAAGAGCACCTGCTGCTTTAAATGTTTCAACACACTTGGAACACTTTTGTTGCACTCTTTTATGCTGTAAATTCGCCAACAGATTTTCTTATTCCTTTTAGAATCACATAGATACGCAGCAGTGCAACATTTAGAGGAAATTTTCGCTCTCTTTCATTTACCTCTATCATGTCCTCATCTGCTGAGCTGGAGTTTCTGCAGCTCTTCTATAGGCTGGTACTGGGACTCCTAAGACTCCTAATTTATCTCTTTTATTAATTCTTCTGTGCATTACATGTACGTGTTGGTGGCATTATAATGATACAGAGATTTTTTCCTTCACAGTTTCAGTAAAGGTGGTTAACTTGATCTGAAGGAACTAAATCATTACCTATTGTCACTCCTGCAATACTCTTCTCTCTCACTGTGCAATAACACATGCAAACTACTGTGTAGCCTGTGTAATATTTTACTTATTTTATAAAGTCAGTACATCTCTGCAGCACAAGTGCATGAATCCAATTCAACTACAGTGTAGTCTTTCCTTAGTCCTTTACTGAGCAGATATTTTTTTTTATATCTAAAGGGAACATATTCCAGGACAGTTCAACTTTTGTATGTTCTTTTGTGCTATATACACTCTTTTTTATATTTTCTGTTGTATTTTTATCTTTAATGACATCTTGCTTTAACTTTTTGTACTCTATATAAGCTACTGGAACCAGAATGCCCCTGAAGGAATAATCCCAGTGAATAAATAAAGTTGAGTCTAAGTCTAATAGGCCAAGAGGGTGTAACAGACATCAGACTAAATTCTACATTTGACCTAATGTCCAGCAATCATTCTCTTGGTTGTTCATTTAAAAGTGTCCTTAATGAGCCAATAAGTCCTTTTTATTCTGGGTTTGAGAACTCTATTTTGTGTTTAATCATTCTAAAAGAAAGTATGAGAAAGGCTCCGTTTTTGCATTTTTATAGAGATAATAAATGTTTTATAAAGTACATGTTATAGAATGTTGGTTACTCTGGTGTACTTAAGAATTAGACTTAAAATAATTAAATTGAGTCAAGATTTCACGGAGAAATGGGGAAATTGTAGCTATAATTAGTATGAATTGGTGCCATCTTTTAATACACTGTGCACAGCATGGCTGATTGGAAATGAAAACACGCAGCTGTAGAGGAATTTATGGATTACCGTTTTCTGAGTGTACCCCAAAGGCTATGAGGCCCTGGGTGGTGAGCCCTATCCCCTCTGTAAAAGAAAAAAGGAATAAAATAAGTTGGTGAGGGTTGGCTGAAATGAGAAAGAGTGAGAATGATCAAAAACATTGGTGTTGAAACAGGAAAAAAAAAAGAAGTTTTTTCAGAGCTTCCTGTAGTGACTAAACCAAAGACCGTGGCTTAACCCTTAATTGTCCTCCAACATGAGCACATACATGAAATATCTTTTATTTAATATTTTTCACATACAGCCCAGCAATCTTGACAAGACAAGCTCCTTAAATGAAAAATAAATCAACACAGCACATTTCTTCAGAAAAATATACCCATTTCATTGACATACAGGGTTTTTTTTCTCTCTCTCTCTCTTCAAACATTTTTAAACGGTGTGACCCTGAGATCAGCCTCACGTTTTAGATAACAGCTCATTTAACCTTGACAGCCGCATGTGAGACAAAATAAACTGCAGAGGTTTGCGCAAACGCGACCAAGTATAGTTCTTTTTTTGGAAGAACAAAAAGGAGCGCAAATTTAAGAGATTTCTGAACGCAGACCATCATTATTTGGAGTTTCTTATGAAAAAAAAGACAACACACAGAAGTGAACCTTCTCTGTTTCAAAGCACATTTTTTCAAGTTTTTAATCAAGTATTTTTTATCTGACTGAATATAGAGCTCTGTAGAGATTATTAAGATTTTCCTAATCCTTCAGTGGAACTTCCTCTGTTTTTTTCACCATCTTGAGTGCAGAAGTTACAGGTGGATTAAATAAAGAATGAGCTCAGTCGGTACAAAATAAATAAATTAAATACAAAATGCGCAGTTGTGCAGTCATACTGAAAAGCAGACGTGGTCAAGGTGAGAAGACTTTATTTTAGTCTTCGGCGGGATGTGATAACTTCTCAAGGTTATCTGCATCTCAGCAGAGAAGAAAACACTCAGGGTTTCCACGATTTAGGAAAACACGCGTGATTTCAATAAATGATTGATTTCTAATCGTCCAGATGTTTTCCAAACTCTGATTATGACGATGTTTCAGTATTGAGTGCTTAAGCAGTGTGACAGATCTGTGAGGGTTATATGAGAGAGGCTGCGCTCTGTCTGAGTCAGAGGATTTCTCTTCCTAATGATCACCTTTGTCTTGACGCAGACTACAGGCGTCCTTCTCCTTTAGCGCAAACACGGAATGATACATAATTTGTATTTTGGGTACCTGCTGAATAAACAGAGCTGACAGTGAAGAACTGCGGCTCTAAACAAAAACTGGCGTTTGAACGCGCGTTTCGTTTAAACAGTGAACCTCCTTTGGGCACATTTATATTTGCGCACTTTTACGAAGCGCTTCTTTTTAGTGTCGCAAACTTCATTTTTATTTCTCTCCGCGCTCCTCTCTGCGCCTTTCTTTCCCCTCTTTTTTTCGTGCTGTTGCTAGGGAAGCAGGGCGTATTCGCTCCCTGGCCGCGGATAAAAAAACAGACATAATGCGTAAATTAGAGGCTTTCATGAAGCTCTTCTGCAACAATCACGATTTTAAACCCTCATTGCACCTAACTTATGACTCAAATCCGGGAATTATTGAGCGCTTAACGCCACATTTCGGCGCTTTTTCTCCATTACCTTATATGGCATGGCAGATATAAATCGTGCCTGTATTTAATAGGCTGGCCGCTGCCGCTCTGCTCCACAGCTTCACTTTTAACCCTTGTGGTGCTGAATTATTTTTTAGAGCAAGGGGGAAAAAAGGTCGGTTTGATTTAGCTTTTCACGCCCTTTTTGTGACAAAAAACGTAACGAAATAACCAATTTGGCACCAGCTTTAAAAGGAGGGCACAGTTCAGGAACAGTAAATGTGATGATTTGCTCCATTTTGCTCGTTTTGCGCTCATGTTTCCAATAAACTCTCCCACAAATCAGTCGAGTCGGTGACATTTACAGCGCAGAAGACAAGCTCCCCGATGCTGCGGTCTAAGCTGCAGGATTTAGATTGTCCTGATGTAGATTAAATGGCAATATTTCAACCAATAACAAGCGGTGGAGGTGGTTTTCAGATGGCAAATGAACTGAGCGCCGTGGCAACGGATTAGTGAAGTTGCCACAGGTAAAATGAGGGCTGCACAGCGACTCTGCAGCGTGACTCTAGTCGGTTTTGACTATCAGACTGTGTCTGACCTATATTTGCAAAGAGGCTCTTGTGCGTAATCGAACCGAACATTTACAAAAAAAGGGAACTTCAGCATCAGTTAAGCTTGGGTTACACTGTTACTTTCACACATCAGCAACCATCTGTGTTCATGTCTTGTTGTACCAAAAATGTTTAATTGTTAAGACAGAAACGTCAAACTCGTGGTATCGAATTTAGAGATTGCAGGCTGGACTCTCTTGTTTGACTTCTATGTTGCAGCAAATGTGGCGAGATTTTCTCTCCAATCCCACAGGATGATGCTGCCGCCACTGTGGTCTTTGCTAGATGAAACCGTTAAGTCAAAGTCTGGCTGTGAAGCAAACACATTAAACGTTGTTTTGAACTTGGCAAAATTATGCAAGGGAACTAAACTTTTAAGAGAATAATAAGGAGACATTTTCTGTGAATGAGTTATGGTTTGAATTGGTTTTAAGTCTCCTTCAGCTGGATCTAATTGTGGACCTACTTTCAGACATTCTTAAGGCAACTTTAATGTTCTGAAATGTTTTAGTCTTTTTGTATGTTTTATGTAGCAGGAGGCTACATATTTTTTGTCATTCCATTATATCTCACTGTGAGTTGTAAAGGCGGGTCTTGTTATCAAATGTCTTTCTTGACTTTTCTTAAAACATGCATCTGCCTTTATATGTCTACTGTTGCATTTAGGTTTATATAGTCTATTAATTTTGTCCAAGGTCTTGTAGGGCTGGCTTCAATTTTGCTCCAATTCAACTTTTTGTCTCATCTCCAGAAGATGACTCTTCCAAGTTCACCAGTGAGGAATATGTATTCAGACTTTATGTGTCAGAGAATTACATATATTGTCTCCTGGTTTATTTAACACCTAATGGCAAGTGGCAGCTTGAAATGTGCTTAGAGCCACATGTAGAAGTAATTGTGGATTTGTGCGCCCTTCTCATCTGATCAGGTGATACATTTGAATTTCAAATCATGCTCCTCGACGAAGTCCAGCTTTTGGATAAAAACCACAACCTCTCTGTAAGGTCTCCCCTCCCCGTTCTGACGTCACCGGAGAGCTGCTCAGAGCGGATCCACTGTGAATATCTCTACGCTCATTGCCAGGACCGAGGAGTGTGCAGAGAGAGGAGGAGAGAAGGTGGAGGGAATACGTTCGAATTTTGGATCCTATTGGAAAACTACGGTGTGCGCACGGCACGCACCGACAGGAGACGTTTCTGCATTTTCACCGTGCGCCCCCCCCCAACCCCTTCCCCATTGAGATCGGATCGGAGCCGAGAATGGAGCTCCCTGCCGCCGGCGAGCACGTCTTCGCGGTAGAGGGCATCGAGAAGAAGCGCATTCGGAAGGTAACAGCGGGAAGGCGACGTCTGCAAAGACGTCGAAATGTTGCATGTTTTTTTTTTTTGCATCCGAGACTAATCCAGTTATTTTCCCCCTCCTTCCCTAACGTCTCAGGGCAAGATCGAGTACCTGGTCAAGTGGCGCGGCTGGTCTCCAAAGTAAGTCTGAAACCTGCTCATCAATAATATCAGGGCGGTTATTAAACCAAAACAAAAACATGAACCAATCCAAGTAGGCTATTGCAGCTATTAATGAAGGGCGTTGCGCGCACAAATCCGTAGGCGTTTATGTGTGAGAGCGTGGATCCACGGATGCCTTCACTAATTTATGCTGGAGGGGGGGTGGGGGGTAGGAACAGCCATGTAATCCCGTTTTAATTATTTCTGCTCTGCCAGCGAATTTACGAGACATAGTGCTGCTAAAATGGCCGACTTGATGTTGGAGCTAAAGGAGCGTTTGGATAACACAAACACACACATACAGACCCACACACACACACACTTAATTTCTGTTATGATTGTTTTTGGCTCTGCGGTCGGACACATTCTTTTGTTTATAATCCTTTAAAAAAAAGATACAATAACTCTAGGTATTTCTTCTATCTTCCAATATTCCTGTTTTGGGTTGAAACCCGCAGCCTTTACCTATCCAGGACGTTTTGACGCGTGGGGAATGTGTCCGCGGGAGACATGTGCGTGTCAGTTTGAAAAAGGAAGTTTGCACGTGACAGCTCCCTGACAGCTGTCTGCTTCTCTCCTCTCTGCAGGTATAACACATGGGAGCCGGAGGAGAACATCCTGGACCCGCGCCTCCTGGTTGCGTTTCAACACAGGTGAGCGACTCTGCGCGCGGCGGCGGACTTCGGACCAGGCCGCGCAGCCTCTACTTCAGCCACTACCATATAAGGGCATGGGAGGAGGGGCGCTGCTTCTAGTCAGCCCCTCCCCACCCCCTTCTGATCCCCCACTCCTTGCTTGAGTGGGAAGGGGGAGGTAGGGGGGTATTCTGGACGTGGTGGTTTGAATTCCTAAATTATGCTCATGGAAAGAAGGACTGGATCTGAGGAACCTAAAGGGGATATTTGATCAAATCAAACCCAAATCAGAAGTTGATCAACACCCAGAATGAAAATTTGATCTAGAAACTGAAGTAGGAGGGTGTTTTTTTTTTTTTTTACTAAAACCTGCTTAATTCCCAATTTGAACAAACTACATGCCTTCATTTTTTTTGCTTCCTATCTGGAATTTGGATGACATTGATGCCAGCCACTGAGGAGGTTGACTAAACAGGCTCATTGTTAAAAAAAAAAATTCAGAAATGTGGTGAAGCAACCATTTTGAACAAACTTTTTAATAGGTCGGTGTGTAAATGTGTGCGAGAATCAGTAAAAGATTCAATGTGGTGTTCAGTGCATTGGAGTTCTCTGACTGGCACTACATACATCACATTTACCATGTTTATTTCTTTATTGACTCTACTTTTTTCTCATTTGTGCTCTTGATGGTTGTGTCACTGATCTGATAATGTGAGGAAAACGTGTGATATTCCTGAGCAGATCTGCACCTGACACCATAAGGAAACCAGACCCGCTGTCCTGTTTGCCTAAACTGCTGTGACAATACACAACCAAACAAACAAAACACAAATTCGGTCATGGCTCTGTGTTTTGGTTTGTCGTGTCTACTGGTTTCCATCTTGCAATGGGTGGCTTCCAAATTATCTAAACTAATTTAAGAGTTGTTGGCTAGAACTTGATTTATTTGGAATAAATCAGTCCAGCCTTCGTATCGTTTAAGCCCATCATTGACTTTGGTTACATATTTGTTCAGTTTTTTCCTTCCTCTCCAGAGTTAGTTAGCATAGTTTCAAATGTCTCATGCTCACCTATTGCTCCAGTTCTTCTCTTTTCCATCTTTTCATCATAACATAATTCTGACATTCTCTATGTCCTTGTCCAACCCCTTAGACATATTGGCCACCTTTAATAAGATTGAACTTCGTAACTGGATGGGTTTAGAGAGAGGTCAAAGCCTCAACACTTGCCTGAAAAACAATCTGAATCTCTCAAATGTCGGTTTTAGAGGGCAACATGTTAATTAAATCAAATGCCACTGTCACCTAATCCTGCACAACTGCATCTCGTGCAGACCCACGAGGCCTCTGACATATGCTCTCTCTGTAGGCCAGCAGCCTGCTCAGGGGGCCGAGTGAAGGCGTGATGGCTGGGGAAAGGAATTCGCTTTTCTGAAAAGGCTAATTGACACACACAGAGCTTCTCAACGCTTCTAGTGTACGGCTCTCATATTCCCCCCACTGCCTGCCTGCCTCCCCTGCCTGGGTATAGAGCTGTGTGCTGGGATGTTCACGGAGAGCTGCCTCTGTGCTCTCTCTTTCTCTGTGTGTGCGTGTGAGCGGATTCCTCCCTGCTCCCATTGGATGGGGGAGGGGGAGCCGACGAGGGAGTCTGTAATTGCCAAATCTTGTGTGAATAGGGGTCACCCTGTTAGATGGCGTTTTCCAAATTGCGCACATTACAGCGGTGGAGACTGTTTATTGTGACGATGTTCTGGCAGCTCTGATCGTTTGAACATCTGCAGCACGAGGCCGACATTGAGGGTGGGTGTTGGAGCATGCCTGGGGAAGCATATTTACAGCTGGCCTTCGCCCGCCGCTGGTTATTTATGAGACGATGCTGAGTCAAAGCTCCTATCGGGCCTGGGGGGATTTTTCACACATGGTGTTGTCCTTGATCTGACCAGCTCTGTAATAATAACACAAATCTCAGTCCCTTTTCATTAGAAATAGTTTCAGGAGACGTTTTCTTGACTGCCTACCCTTTATATTGCCATGTTTACAGTAATGATCGTATGCCTTATATTTTTTCACATTTGCCATGCTAAAACTACAAACTTCCATGTTTTTCTTTTTTTTTTTTCAGTAAGACCAACACGGTAGTTAAAATGGTGAAATAGAAAGGAACAGATGAAATCAGATACACATGGTCCTGTTGACCTTTTTTTTTGTGTTTATCCCCATTTTTGCACTTTCCTATTTTAAAGATATCTCCAGCTCTTTCATATTGAATGGACAGTTTCTTTGGCAATCCTTAAGTCCTTCCTCAGATCCCCGGTTGGATTTTGGCTGGACTTTGACTAGGCCATTCTAACACAGGACATGCTCTTGTCTTTTGAAGCCCCCTAACAAACTGTTCTTTCAGTTTTTTAAGCCCAATTCATCTTCTCATTAACTTCTTTCTCCTCTTCCTTCCATCCATACCATTACACTGGTGGTGTTGTGGGATTCAGACTAATAGAGTAACCCTGCTTTAAACTTCTTTATAATTTTATTCCTGAGCTGTCTAAATTACATTGTGTTGATTTATATCATGTAAATCACCATATAAAACAATAAAGAGCGTGGGTGTAATGTAACAAACTGTGGAAAATTTACTTGGCTGGCCATCTGAGGAGGAAGGGTGGTCAGTTTAAAGGCGAGGACTTGAGGAGTGCTTGTTCCATCTGTAGCTCCTAATCAAATTTCTCCGCAATAATGAGAATATGGAATTGATTGATCACCATGAAGAGCTATGCAGATGAGGATCAAAAAGATTTGCACTGACTCATGGGTGGGCATTAAATAGTGCTCTGAATCATTGCTCCGATTTTGAACATGAGTAGGTGAAAGAAAACGATTAAAAACCTGTAACTTTCAACATGATTTGATGTAGTTTTACTGCCTTTGGAATGCTGACATAATCTTTTCTTTTGGCAGAGAGAGGCAGGAGCAGATGATGGGATACCGAAAGCGGGGACCAAAACCAAAACATCTTCTGCTTCAGGTACTTCAGAAGAAATATCCTGACTCATTGAAACACTTGAGCAGGTTTCACTTTCTAAGGTATCCTAGAAGAAGGAGCACAGTCAGGTGTGCCACACCTGCTGTCAGTATGCTTCTCGAAACCGTGTGTGGGAGGGAGGGCTCCCACAGGTTTATCTCTGCACTCAAACTGAAACGTATGTTGTATTAGGTTCAAAATGTACTGATGGAGTGGACTCTTTTATCTGCCAGCTTACTATCTTACCATGCAAAATAGGCATGCAAAACCTTTATTACACTTCAAGTCACTATGTTTAGTGAGCAAACATCCTGCTTTTTGCACAAACTTGTGAGAGTAGGATGTTTCTTTTTTCCTCTTTTATTGTCGTTTTGGGAATGGATGCGTGCTCTCTTAAGAGAAGCATTTACAGACGCTCTTTCAGAGCCAAGTGTGATTATATATTTCAAGTTTGTCCTGATTGCTGTGCAGCATCGCTACTGAAGATGCTCGCCACGTGGCCTGCAATCGGGGGCAGAGCGTGACACGTCTGGTGGCACTTGAGTGACCCGGAGGTCGCAGCCAAAAGCGCCTTGATTACCGTATTCTGCGTTTCCCCTCTTACGGGTCACCCAATGGTGCTTTGAACTGAGACCTTATTCCATATGGATACTTTAGCAGCTTTACTTTTAAACCTGACTGTATTGCAGTTAAACCATGAAAAGATGCATGTCCTTTGTGTTTTGAGGAGGATGATAATGTTAATTCACCATCTCTTCATTTTAAAGTAACTGGTACACAATAAGATGAGATTCCCTGGTTTTAGATTTTATTGTACTAAAATAATTAGGATGCATCGTAACACAAGGGAAATAGCTAATGTGCATGTTCACAATAATAGTGCAGGAGATCAGTAGGTCGAGGCAGAAAGCTGTGTAGCAGTTGGATCTGGGTTTGATGTTGAGCTATTTGCCTGGTGGCAGCAGATCAAAGTTCTCTGCAGAGCATGCTTTTTATTGTTTCCCTGGGGTTATTCCACAGTTTAAGGCAAATGGAAGATTCAAAAGAAATGACAAATAAAAAACTTATATGTAGCAATTCCTGGACACTCTTTCAGCAAGCCACACTACTTTGCAGGACGGTCTTCATTTGATGTTATTCAACAGGATTGGGCAATTCCAACATAAAAAAATGTAGACTTAACCTACAGAACAGATCATTGAGCCTCCAAAAAACCTTTTACATTCCCTCAATGTTATTTGCAGAGTCATCTTCACAGTGTTTTTAATGGATAGATCAACAGATTGGTCATATTAGTAATTGATAAGATCTGAAAATACAAACATATGGAAAATAGTAAGTTTCTGACAGATTCTTGACTTTTCAATGACTTTTAGCTCCCCTTACTATCCTTTGCAGGACACTGCTTACTGCCGTATTTCAGACATCAACAGGTGTTGAAGAATAAATTGTTTTGCTTTAGTTTCTTAAGAAATGGGAGTCCTGTTGTGATTGTAGAACAAAAATACAAGCCAGGTTGTCATATCAGCTCCCTTTTAAATTGTTTTTATTGAATACTTTTGTTACTTAAAAAAATGTTATTTATTTCCAACTTTTTTGGAAGTTTTGACAATTATAGGTCAGAATGTGGGAAGAAAGGTTAACAAATGTCTTTTCTTTGCTTAAGGTGCCATCATTTGCCCGGAGATCAACCATCCCAGCTGGATTCCAGGAAACAGCCAATGAAGCAGATGGTACCCTAAAGTCGGACTCTACACAGGTCCAACGCTCCCAGCCCCAGCAGTACCAGCTGAACAGCAAAAAGCACCATCAGTACCAACCCAGCAGCCAGGAGGTCCCTACTGATGCGCTGAGCAACAGCAAAAAGAAGTTCATCTACCAGCTCAACAGCAAGAAGCACCACCACTATGAGCCCGACCCACACATGTACGACGCTCAGGTTTCGAGGCTCAAGGAGGTGGTCAAAGTTCAGGAACCGGCCAGCAATCTGGCAAATCCTGGGTGGACCTTGCCCCTGGCCCTGCAGCAGAAATGGATCCACAACAAAGACACTGGTTGTTTGAGCAAAGTCAAAGAGCTTGCAGTGGAGGTGAGGAAACCGGTTAAAGAGGCGCAGAGTGAGAATGCTCTGAAGCCCAACCCTAAGGAGGCCAGTCTGCCTACTGCTGTCAGCAGCAAAATGAAGATAATCAAAAATAAAAACAAGAACGGACGCATTGTTATTGTCATGAGCAAATACATGGACGGTAACAAGGTTCACGGAGCAAAGGACAAACACAGGGAATCTTCAAGGGATGAGAAAACGCACGGCATCAAAACATCCGAAAACAATCCGGCACCCATAACCAAAATTGATGAACACCCCGAGAACGGGATTCCCAAAGAGATCTGTAAGGGCAGCTCCCTCTCTGTTGCAGAGCATCCTTTGAAATGCTCCCCCAAAGACAGACAATTTTCCAAACCTTCTCCGAGCACCGCCGAGGAATATAACACCGAAGTGGCCCGCGGTCAGGCTGATTTACCGGAGGGTTTATCTTTGCAGCTGACAGCCAGTTCCCCCCCAACATCTTGGACTGCCGACACTGCCATTCCAACCCCTACTGCCATTGACCAGATCCGGATCCCCTCTTTCCCCTGCAACCGGAAGCGTAAGCTTTCAGATCCCATTGAGGACAGGAACGTTGGTCAAATCTACCTGGCATCGAGGAGTTTGAGCATGCCCGCTGCTACGATGGCGCCCCCTCAGGACAAACCCATGGACCTTCACTGCAGCGTGGCACGTCACAGCGGTATGTGTACGACGTATGAAGAGGTTGGAAGCCAGGAGGAGCCGATGGACCTCAGCTGCCCTAAAAATAAGCGGCCGGTCGAAGCGGAAGCCCAGCCGCCTGCAAAGCCCGAGCCAGCCATTGAAGACACTTCTTCTGCGGTGAATAACACGCAGAAATCTTTGGATAAATCTCCAGAGGAACCTGCAAAACAAATTTCCCCCTTCATGGGAAACATCATCATCACTGATATTACCACAAACAGTCTCACCGTCACCTTTAAGGAGTATGTTTCTTTCTAAACTATGGGACCCACAGCTCTGATTGGCTGAACCTGTGAATATGTGCATATGTAAAACAAAACAGAAATTTGTACATATATTGATGAAATGTATCATTTATACATCAAATCCAGTATGTTTCCTATGACATTTTATACAGTAAGTACTTTGTGATGTTGTAGCCAAGAAAGTGCCCTCGACTATTTGAGCGAATGCATCACTTGGGTGGAGAATCTTCACCCAAAACAAAAAAATCTTTGTCTCCTGGAGTTTAAGAAGGGAACTATCGCTGTTTTTCATACTTGTACCAAACTTATAACCTTAGCTATATGAAGGTTTATACATGTTTCTTATTACTAATATCATGTTGGTGTGAGAGAAGGTTATTGATTGGACTGTTTGCAGAGCAGATTTAAAGCACTTAATGCATTTTCATACGTTTCATAAGTGTCATTGCTGTCGAAGAAACAGTCAGAGATTTTCTCTTTATTTTCTTGGTGTAATAGACAAACCCAGCCTTGTTGATTGGCATCTTTAGCTTTGCTCTTGGATTTTTTTTTTTTAAGTGTTCAGCCATGACATGCAAATTCAAAAATGGCAGGTGTGTCATAGGGCAGTGCTGCTGGCGCAGAGGTAGGTATCTGCTCCTTCACTGCAATCTGACTCAAACTGAAATGCATCCGTTTTAAAAGTCAAATCTTTTCTGCTTGTTTGAACTTGGAAAAACAAGTTTTTGTTACGTTGGAAAGAAAAGAAAGAATAAATCCTAGGACCTGTAGGAGTTTACTTGTTGCGTACAAAATTGCAAACAAACTTGACTTGTTTGTATGCAATTTCTGCATTAGTGGATGTAAAATATGAGCTATGAGCTTATTTTCCTCAGCTGAGAAACACCCATGTTGCTAAGCAATTTCAATCTGCCTGAGTGGCTACAACTAGTCATTTTTGACTAAGAAAGGGCAATATGAGCAGATATTTGGTGGTTAGAGAATATATAGCCAGTGAGTCTGATACAGGTTGGCCCTCAGTTTAAATTCTGCTAAAGGGCTTTAAAGACTCTTTGACCGGCTCTAGATCAGAAGCATATCTTAACTTTTAAGACTTTTGCTTTAACCATAACAATATCAGACCAAATATGATCTACACACTGCCTTTGAATGCCACATTTATTTTTTATTTCTACTCCAGTCTTTTTGAAACAGCCAATCCCACCAGCTTGTTTCTTTCCTATCCACCAGGTGTGCAGCAAACTTTTAGAAATGATCTGTTCAAACTCGACATCAGCTGGTGAGGTAGAGTGTAACTTAGGTGTATTAATGCCGACACTGTTGCTACGATAACATAGAGCAACATTTTCAATTTGTTTTGAACTGTTTAAATTTCCAGCAATGGTGGTCCTGTCTGCCGAGACATTAGCCTTTAACTTCACTTTTTACCACACCTACTAAAATATGACGTTTTTCCATAAGCTGTGAGGAAAACACTTCTAGAGTTCAGTACAAAGAAGTTTGTCACTCATAAAAAGTGAATCTCCGTTACTTTATTTTCACTGTAGCAAAGTTATTTTTCCTTATGTAAATCTGGAGCTAATCTCATCACTTTATTTGTCAAAGCTCACTGTAGTGTTCTGAAAGTTGCCAAGGTTGTAAATCATAGAGACTGAATGGGACTTTCCACTCAGATCTTGTGACTCTGAGTCTTTTTTTGATTATTCATGCTGCTGATGATTGAAAAGCTGTTGGATGTAAGCTACAGCAACGTTCATGTCCGAATAGCCTTCTCCGCACATTTAACCCCAATCCAGTCAGAATGCTAATACAACAGGCTGCGATGATGAAAGTTAGGAGTGCGTATTTATTGATGTTAAAGCTTTGGTTCAAAGAGCCGGATTTGCTTATTGTGCTTCATTTTCCTTAAAAGGTTTCATTGCGAGATACTTTTTTGTTTTTAGTCTTTTTGTTTTTTTTTTCCTTTGCTCTGTCTTTGCACTCTGTTTAAAGTGGAAATGATTGTTATAAAGTATGCTATATCTCCTGACCTGTATGCTCGGCGCCCTGGATGGTATGTCTCACAATAAAAACAGAGATTTGAACTCTGACATGTGTGTTATTGTTAATATTTATTTTTTTTATTCTGTAGACACCAGAAATTCCCGATTTCCAGAAAAAAATAAATGCTCGCATGAAGAAGACAAAAATATTCAAATATGAGTAAAATAAAATAAAAACAACTGCTGTTTATAAGGCTAATCTTGTAAAAACAGATTGTGTTGCATAATCACAGAGTATCCTGCACAAAGGGCTTTCTGTGTTGCATAACTGCACTGGTCACTTGTGGTTATTAAAACCTCAGCCTTGCATTATTTTTCCTACTTTGGCTCAGACCCCAGCAGGAATGTAAACATCCAACACGATCAAAGAGAGAAGGAGGCTAGGAGAAGTGATTGTGTATTTTTAAGGGCCTTATCGTGGAGAAAAGCTTTATGGAAGGTGAGGAATCAGATATGTGGAATGTAAGTGTGCTTTGCAGGAAACGGTCTCAGGATGACTTCTAATTATAATGTGGCTGCTATCTTCCCAGAACACCAGCTAAGTTGTTGTAAAAGACTGTGTTTAGGTGGCCTTTGTCACGGTGACACAGCAGTTTCATTGTCAGATATCTTCACTTAGCTTTAGAGTCACTGGCACAAGCTGCAGTCAGAGCTTTTCTGAATGAACTGTAAACAGGAGGCTCCAAATGTTACATGGCCTCCTCAAAAAGGGGTTACTGAAGGCCTGGAGCCTGAAGTCTGCTCTCAGTGCAAAGACAGAAATAGTTGCCTTGTTTTTTTCCTGTGCTGAACTGAGGGAGGCTAAAAGATTAACTGTTGAATGCCTCTTAGAGAGAAAGGACCTGGAATGTGTGCAAGGTGTCTAATTTAGGAGGCATCAATTGGAGAATGTTGACTTTGAAAACTCAGAGAGCTTTAATTGTCATTCAGGGACAAGAAGGGCAAAAATTATGCAAAAGAATTTGAAAACTTAACTTTTTCATGGAGCTGTAGTGGATGATTAATCTCTTCAAATAGTCTGCAGGCTTTGTTTTATTACAAACGTTGAACATTGTCACTTGAAAAGGTACATTGAGCTTAAAAATGCTTGAAAACAATCTAAGCTCCTTCAGGCAGACGTCTTGGAATAGATGGAAATCAAGCAAGCAGCTGGTTTGAGCCCAAAAAAAGAACTTGGTTTCACACGAGGAGGGTTTATAGACTTACCAGCTTTACACATACTGTACAACGGAAATGTTGAAATGGTAGATTAATTATTTGTCATAATGTAAAACTGTAGTTGCCCTCACAAACAGCTGTGATAGAACGAATAACCCTTACTGATCAGCCTGTACAGTCTACAGGCATTTGAAATGAAAACATCAAAGTTATTCAACATATACAGAGTTTATTCAAAGAAGAAAGAGGAAATGATCCCATTTAAAACTTGGCTCTATGTACCAGGACCTGCTATATAGAGCCAAGTTTACTGTTAAACGTCATTGAGGCTGGTGGACAATAGGTTTGACTAACTGAGCGCCACAAATACAGTTTGGGTTTGGGGCTGGTAAAAGGCTGAGCCAAACATTTAATTTAACCTGTGGTAACTCAGCAAATCACCTTTATTTTTCTTCTTCTTCTGTGCTCCTGGGGTTTTATGCTGCATGTCTTCCCAGGGGCCTTTGGTAAACAGAACCACATTTATTTGTCTCTTTTAAAATACAAATTGAAACTTATGATCATCTCTGTATTTAGTTTAATTCATTCTACTATCACATCTGATCTGGCCCCCACAGCATGATGCTGCCATCACCAAGCATATGGTGTTTCTATATGAGAACACTTTAAATACAAAGTTTCTCTGCACCAGTATGACTTTGTTTATAATGTGTTCAAACACATAAAAATACACATCTTTCTTATAGACTGGAATGGGACAAGAATATGAAAAAGTTTAAGGAAATTAAATAAATAAATACAAAAACTGTTTGATGGAAATCATTGTTTATGAGTCTCTATTTTTACACCTTCTTATGAAACCATATTTCAAATTGTGCATTTTAGCTACCTTATATTTGAACCTAGTCAGAAATGTTCAAAACTTTTAAAGTTTTTTTTTTTTTTTTTTCTTTTGGGTTCCCCCTCATATTTTCAAGATTATCACAACGTCTGACAGACATTTGATCAGGAATTTTACTGGGAACACTCAATGTATTTCCTGGTGCAGGAAGTGAAATGACTATCACTGAAAAAAAATTATGCATGTGCTTTTGGCATTCACTTAATCATATTTAGTTACTTTAACACAATAGTTTTATGTTCTACCCGTGTTAAAGTAACTACATATAAAATAAGTAAATGCCAAAAACGGTTGCATTATTTTTTTCAGTGTGCAAAAAAACATCAAATCATCCTCATACCGTGCCTGTAGTTTTTTTTTCCCTGCTAGAGGTTAACTTTAACAATTAAAAGCATTGATGCATCTAGGATACACTTGCACAAGAGAAAACAACAAAAAACAAACAAAATTTCACAATAATGTCCCATAATTTCCATATTGTGTGACATTAAAGGGGTTTTCTATTCCAAATGTTTTTTTAAAACGACCGCATGGTTGAACTCTAAGGATTTGCGGGATTAGAAGGTGTGAAACCGGTGGAAGGAGCGCTCTTGGTTCGCGTGTCACTTTAAACAATATGCAAGTCAGCCCGCCATGCATCAGCGGGTATAGAGGAAACTGAAACATCTCTGAGCTGGCTAACATATTTATAGACCAAGTGAGATGTTTCACATTCCTCCTTTATCATCATACTAACTGCGGTGGCAGCCTGCACAGAGGTGCTTTCATTTTAATGCTTATGTGTGACCCGCTGCAGGCCTGTGATGGCCTTAGGAGGGCAGACATTCATTTGATTATTATATAGAAATGGAAGCTTGATTATGCTTTGTTTGCATTTGTTATATCGATGGAAATTGAACTTTAAGCAGCCTGTTTTAGGAATGCAATCATATTAAGTCATAATTAGTCAAACCTAAAAAAAAGAGGCGTAGTGGATTCTCTGTATGACGATTTCCAGCCCAAACTTCACACTGAAAGCAGGTCCCGGTGACGCGGCTTTGCTACTTTCTGTCGTGTGGTTTTATATCTCAGGCACCTTTCAGTACAAAATGCCGCTCCGAGAGTAAGTAGGACAGCGAGCAGAGTGCAGCATGTTGCCATGAAACCAGAGAGCCAATAATGTTCTCACTCACAGAGCCCGCTCTGTGCGTTCATGTGCGGCAGTCGCCATTGCGGCTCCGTCCAAATATGGAGAAACGCTGCAGCTGCAGAAGCGGCGACGCGCCGTTTGTGCGCCGCTCGCCAGCCTGAGCTCAAACCGTGCAGGCTTCAGCCATTCCAGCACCGACAGGAAATGTCGGTCTGCGCGCAGAGAGTATCAAAATGGTGGTTCATATTTCGACGGAGGCAGCCTTAACGCATCTTTGGTCAGCCCAGCGCAGAGCCGCGCCGCGTCTTTGTTTGCGCCGCTGCGGGGAGAAATTCATGAAACAAGATTAAAGCAGCGGGATTGTCAGCTTGGCATAAACGATCGGTGATGAAAAAGAAAAAACTGAAATGTTGCCTGCAGCTTTAAAAGGTGCGGAACGACTGCCTTCCAGCTCAGTCAGTTTAAACCAATTTGATTCTAAATCTGGTTTAAAAACCGATCCAAAACCTTTATCAAGGCCATCTTCCGCTGGGTTTACACCTTTATTAAAATACAGAGAGCAAAGAAAGAGGAAAGAAAAAAAGAATCCAATCAATAATTAATCTTCTTTATGTATTTTACTAATGATATAAACAAGAAGATGTGTCTCGGAAATTTTTTTAAAGTAATGTCGCCTTTCGGTTAACTGCTTCAGTTCTTTCCATCCAGAAAATGTCTCTCCAAATGTTTCCAATTCACCTCATCAAAAAGAGAAAGACGCAGAAATCATTTCAAAACGTCCAGTGTTTAATTAGTTAACCAGGGGCCAGGAAATATATTGATTAACCCAATAAACTCACACAGGCCTGCACCAGCCCAGTCTATATTTAAATGTCATCACTGACTTAAGGAGAAGCATACAGATATCGAAGAGTCATTGTGCAATCTTATTCCCTCAATGTTTTCCACAGTTTAAATCATTTTTTATCAGAATAAATAGATTGTCCGCTTCCTGACTTTTCGTTGAGTTTGTGTGGGTCAGTTCGCATTAGACTGGTGACCGTATTTCTTGGCAAAATGAAAGACTTGCAGGCCTGTTCACCATTTAAAAAAAATCTATAACCAATATAATATTTATTGTATTTAAATATTACAAGAAAGAGTGGCCGATACAATAAATACACATGTACTAAAAAATCTCTCCCGAGCTTTTGATATTTGGTAAAAAAAAAAAAAAAAAAAAAAAAAAAAAATCACGGGGCTTGCCACAGTTTCATTGGGCATCTGAAATAAACATGAAATTATGAATGGAAAAAATGTGATTAAATAAAAAAACAAACTCTAATGAATTAAGATAAATAAACAAGAGACGAATTAAGTGAAAAATAAAGCATCCAATGTGATTATAGAAGAAACGAGGTTTCATTAAATACATAAAAATCCCTGCACTGTATTTCAGCTGTCTTTGGCTACATTTAAATCAGCTTTGGCGTTCAGGAATACAACTACTACTGATGATAATTATAATAATGATAATACCAAAAAATACTAAAAATAGGGATAAAACTAAATTATTAAGTCTTAAAAAAATGTATGAATAAAATGTGTTTGAAATATTTGTTAAATATCTACAACTTCTGAAATAATACTTAAAAAAACAAAGTAGCCTACAGTAAAGTTATATAAAAATATAAACTATATAAAACCAAAAAAAATCCAATGTGAAATGAATACAAAACATATAACATGAAAAAAAAGAGGGTTCATGTTCATTTTCACAACAGAGAAGACCATGAAGGTTAAACGCTACATTACTGCATTGACATATCATTTTTTTTCCTCAATTTTTTTTAAATGTCGGGATCTTTCTCCCGTCATTCAGCTTTACAAGGATATTGAATAATTTAAAGATTTAATACAGTGTCTGTCTGGCGATTTTTTCCACCCAACATGCGGTGTATGACTTTTCTGACTTTTCACACATTGTCACAGATTTTAGAGATTTTGGAAAGAAAATAAATAAATGAAACAATTTATATATATATATATATATATATATATATATATATATATATATATATATATATATATATATATATATATATATATATATATATATATATATATATAAAGGAAGTCTGACTTGAATGTGTACAATTTTTGTTTCAAAAACAAATTTAATTCCATGTTATATTTTCATCAGAGCTCTGCTTATTGGTTTGTGTCTTTTTAAGTGACTTCGTGACGTTTTTTAAAGAGATGCGGCGCAAATTTCACTTTTGATTTTTAAGCTACACGATCGCATCCCAATGATAACAAAAACGTCATGGATATATGACACATTGCAAGAGAAACTGCAAAAAAAAAAAAAAAAAAAAAATGTCAATGAACTACCTCTGTCTCGAAATATTTAAAAGATCTATCCTAAATAATTATTTGTGAAGCTCAGGGGCAATTATAAGCCACTGTATAGGGGTTTATTATTTCTGGCTGAGCTGCTGATTTGTTTCTTCATTTATTTCTTTCCATGTGTTTTTTTTATTATGGATCTGGGTCCTTATTCAAACACATTCTCACATCTCTTTTAATTAGATCAATTAGCAGGTGAAGAAATGCAAGATCCAGTTGTGAGCTGACCCCCTGAGGGATCGGGGGTCAGCGGACCCCACCTCCCCGGGACTCCAGTCAGCTTGGTTCTCGGCGTGTGCCAGACATTCCTGTACAGCAGCCAGAGCACCGAGCTCCTCCCCTCCGCTCAGAGACCCGGAGCACGTAGCAACAACTGAACCAATGTACTCCACCAGCGCTCTGTCCTACCCCGACCGCGGTGCCTGGCAACAAGAGACGTGATGACGTCCACTCAGATTGCGTATTATGGGATGTGCGGAATTAAACAGCCTCGGAGAGAACGAAAAGAGGGAAGCGAGAAATAATAACAGCGGCTAAAAATCGGCGTGTTTGCATGGTGAATCATGGAGCTGTCGGCTGTCGGCGAGAGCGTCTTCGCAGCCGAGTCCATCATCAAACGGCGGATCAGACGGGTATTCGCTGCGTTTCTCTCTCCCACCCACACCGCAGCGACAGCATCTGTTACGCAAAAGCATGTGTCCGTGAGGGCTATTCGGGCCCGCTCAGATAACCTGATCGCTCTTCTGAATCTACTCCTTTTTATTTTTTGCAGGGTCGCTGGGAATATCTGGTGAAATGGAAGGGCTGGTCTCAGAAGTGAGTATAAAAAAACATCAGAGCCAAGCGAAGGACAGCGCTCCATCCTGGCCGATCGCACAACTGCAGCGCCTCGCTTTCTGTTTTTTGCATGCGTGATGCGTTTTATCCATTTTATGCGCTCTGCATGTTCCGTGACGCATCTTGCGCCAGTCGGGTGTTGGTAAAATCGACGGATTGTGTCGCTTGTTTGCGTCTGCTTGCTTTGGCAGAGGCTGGGAGTCAGCATGCGCCCAGTGACGCATGCTGACTCCCTTCCCTTCATGCTTCATGCAGCTTTCACATGTGAAAAAAAAAGGAAAAAAAATGTATAACAGAAACAAAAACCCAACATACGCAGCATGAGACAAATTGCGGAAGAGACGACACATTTACTGATCCATATAAATGGGAGTGTTCTGGTTTCTGTGGTACAGATACAGCACTTGGGAGCCGGAGGAAAACATTCTGGACGAGCGGCTGTTCGCCGCCTTCGAGGAGAGGTGAGATGGTTGATCAGGCCTCTCTGCGGGGAGATGGCACCATGCGATATGCTTCATAAATCATGCACAGATTCTAGATTCCCTTCTTCTATATACTTGTCTTTATCTGAAATATCCCTTAAAGGAAATTAGGGGAAATATTGTATCTTGTTTTGCGCAGCCAATATTATCTGCTTACTGAATTTTCTCTTCAAAATCCACAAACAGTACTTTAAACTTTATGTATGGATACATTTTTGTCGTTTTTATTAACATTTTTAACTTTTCCAATGAATTATAGTGTAACTGAAATTGTTTATGTAGTTTTTATTCATTTATGATTTATTCTTATCATGCAGAGAGCGTGAAAGGGAGCTGTTCGGGCCTAAAAAGAGGGGACCCAAACCAGAGACTTTTCTCCTGAAGGTGGGGGAAACTTTTCTCAAACTTTTAATGAATCAACTCATTGCATCTCTGATTTATGGTAAAGTATCAGACAGGAACAAAAGTGAAAGCATTACTGTTAGGGAAAGATTGGGATAAACTTTGGAACATGGGGTTGCTTTTTTCTTAGGTTATAAATATAGAGCCGCACAAGAGTTTGATCATGTCTGCCAGAAATGTTGTTTATGATAAATTATTTCCCTTGGTTTGTAAGACATAAATCACGGAAATCTATGCGGCCATGTGTTCCCTATTTTACCCTCATTATTTTAAGTTTGTGTCAACTAAGTTGCATAAACTTTAATTTTTTTTATGCCCCACATTTACATATATTTCATCAATTGGTTTTATTCAAGTGCCCGCCCTATTCCACCCACCCCCCAAAACTCTTTTTTCTCTCTGATTTTTTAAAAGTTTTTACATTTATATTTCGTTTTAAAATTAATTATAACCACTCTGCAACAATGAGTGTTTGTTATAACTGTTGTTTTTTTATATATAGAGCAGAGACTGGATAACGCAAATGCAAAATTATATCTTGCAAACCTTTTATTCTGTTCTTTTTTCTTTTTTTTAACAAATAACTGACTCCCAAATTTAGCTTATACAAAGATGATAATAGTCCATCTTGGATGGACATTTCCAAAAATCTTAACTTAACAAAGTGAAACTCGTGTGCACATCCTTTTCACAGAGTGGTACTTTATAATTTATTTCATCATTACTGATTTTCATCTCATGAAAACACTAGTTTTTCTTATAAAAAGACTATCCCAAAAGAAATCCCTAAACAACACAAACTGGTTATTCGCAAAGAACCCTTCAACTAATAAAAATGATGTTAATGTAGGTAATGCATTTTATTGTAAATAAAAGCTCAACTGAGATTAAGTTGGGATTCCATTTACTGTTCTGCAGAGGTGTAATGGATGTCCAGGTTGTCATAGTAACCTCCATGGCCTTGTGCAATGTTAGGCCTGTTCTTGATCACAATACAATACTTCATTACTTTAGGTATTTAGGTCAAACCAGATAATAGATCACTATAATACAATAAAGCAAATATTGGTGCTTTGAGCATTATGGATGGGTGTAAGGTCCAATTAAAAATAAATCTTATCAGGTTTGTCAGCAGAGGGAAGCATCAATTGCTGTAAAATGTCTATGATATTTGACTGGGTTAAACACAGCAGGCAAACACCATCTGATCTCCAAATCCTAACAGAAAACTCTTCACATGGAACCTTAAGAAGCTAGACTCTGCCCCTCTTCTCCCTTCCTCTTAATGATTTCCAAATAAAATATATATTTTACTTTCTTCTGAAAAGGTGACCTCTGAACCAGTTCCCCCCTCTGCTTAGGCATGATCTGATCTTCGCCTGAAACTCAGCCATCTGCAGGCTACCCCTTTCTGAATTGACCTTTAACTTTAAAATTAGATTTTTCTTAGGAATCTTTCCCATGTACCTATTTTTAATATTTCTTTTCCTCGCACCTAATTTTTCCATGAAAGCTTTTGCATACAGTACTCAATGAAGCATCAAGCGCTTCTTTAATGATTTTCCTTTTAGACCTTTTTTACGTTTCTACTTTCTGCTGAATATATATCAAGTAAGTAGTTTTAACTGTGATTGTGTAGCCTGTAACAACACCTATCTATTTCATATATTTGTGTTCATATAATTGTGTTCTAATTTTTGCATATCTGTATTCGTAAACATCGATCAAATTAGCAGAAACAAATGGTAGAAACACTCATTGTGTAAAGTAGCCTGTGAGTTTGAGTGTTTGAATTGAGTCAAACATTTCCAACGATGATGTAATTCATTTAACGATCCCTTAGTTGACCCTCTTTTCTCTTATTTCGGAAACATTGCCATACTTTCTTTTCATCTATCTCTGCAGGCCAAAGCAAAAGCTAAAGAGAAGACGTATGATTTCAGAAGAGAAACTCCAAGAAGTATCCAGGTTTCCTATCCCATCCCGGAGCCAGTCATAACTCCACGAGCCCGTGAGGGATTACGAGCCGTGGTTCCAACCATCTTCCCTCCGAGTGCGATCAACAGAGGAGAAAGCGTCCCGATCCGACCCCCAGAGCCGGAGAGGAGGCCTAGACCTGCTATGACGGAAGCTCTCTTTGACCAGGAGTCCGGTCGGTTTCCCAGAAAGCGAGGGCGCAAGCCAAAGTTTCATCCACATTATGATCCACATGATCCCAGCATCTCAGCGGAGCCGGTCTCCAAGCGGAGCAGGTCACTGGATGAGCAGTCCATCACATCTCGACGCCTGCATTATCATGGGGAGACATCAGAACACAGCCTCTTACAGCTGACCAAGAGGTTTCAGGAGGAGACTACGATCACGCCAAAACCCAGCAGTGAGCAGAGATATGCAGGGATGTCGTACACATGCGCCTTGAGTCCAGGCATGCGTAAAAGTGATCAGGAAGGACACAGAACTTACAGTTTGAACAGGATGCATTTTCCCAAACACAGCGAGCTGAAGCGCTCTGCAGAGGAGCTGCCCTCACAGCCTGACCCGTCCGCGCCCTCAGCTCCAACCTGGACCCCTTGTTTCACCAACTGGGACACTGTGACAGTGACGGATGTCACTATGAACCTGTTGACTGTGACCATTAGAGAGAGCAGCACTGCTAAAGGCTTTTTCAAAGATAAAAGATGAGTATTTTCCTGTTGTAGTTCCCAGTGGAATATTAACGCGCAACTAACACAGGCCTACTGCCAGACTATATCTTTTCTATGTAACTTTCAGAACGTGTACATACAGATATTTAATATGCTGCTGGAGAAAATAAAACAAAATAGGCAATGAAGATGTGTTGTTCTTTTCAAGTTTTTGTCCTAAATGATGTTTTTATTAAATAAGTAAAAAACACGCAAACAGAAACAAAAAGTTAAATCACAAAACTTTTTGGATCTGTTTTCACAACAGCATTGGAATTTAAAAATGTACATCTATGCCCTTTAGCTTCCAGTTGTACATAGTCTTTAATGATTTATCGGGACTCTGTTCGATTGAAAACGCAAAATTTTCATTACGGATAAAAAAAATCGACTTCAAGATAAACTCCTTTAAGCCGACTTTTTAAAGCATCTGTTCTAGAGGGCGTTCATCATTGTTGCAATTCAAAGTTAAATCCATATGAGTGGTAAACCTGCTAACCATGAATTCTGATGCTCCAATCACTTTCATTGCTGCTAGTAAAGTTCAACATCTCAACATTATGGAACACCTTTGGGTTTAACTCTGGCTTCCTCATCTATTGACACTGTTGCTATTGTAAGAAGGATCAACAAATTAGATCCAATAGATTATGAACATGTTGCATGTTGTATAAAGTAGACAGACAACAACTTTTGGACATGTATATTTAAGGCAAAGGTATTTCTCTGTCTATAGATATAAATATTTTCTCCCAGCTTTAGTCCCTAATTAAATCTCATACAGAAAATGTGCAGATGCTGAAAAGGACTCCTGCAAGTGGGAACATGAGATCGCTGACAAAGGTTAGATTGTTGTATTGCCTGAAGTAATGATTATTGGGATTATTGCAGGAATATCAACAAAAATTAGCATTTCATTTACCTTTAAAATGTTCCTGTTACATTGAAGAGGGGTGCTGTATGAATAGTTTAAGTTTAAGATATAGATAGATAGATAGATAGATAGATAGATAGATAGATAGATAGATAGATAGATAGATAGATAGATAGATAGATAGATAGATAGATAGATAGATAGATAGATAGATAGGCGTGGGATAGGATGAGAAGCACCACTGGGTCTTTGTTTTGAGGCCTAATCTGATCTGAGGTAAAGTCAGAAATATGGAAGATTTTTTTAAACAGAGAAACTTATCTCTTTAGAAAAATATTTCCATTTCCAGGGCAGATGGGCTCTCCTTGCTGAGAGCTTCCCCAGTGCACACTGTCTTATTCTGTCACCGATCTGACTTCTACTTGCCCCACTTTTGTCGCACTAGAGAAAACTTAGTTTCTTACTCCTATGTGGAGTCTGTGATGAGGTCAGAGGTGCTCTGTTGTCACCCATCTTCACCAACCCCTGTTCTCTCGATACGACGGAGACTGAAGGAAGGAAGAACAAGCGCGCACAACGCATCACACCTTTTGGCGCACGCCCAAAGTCTGGCCCTCAGTCTGTCGTGTAGCCATTGAGGCAGCCACAGTAAATAGAGGAAAGTCGATTATAAGGGTGTGTAAGTATTATTAAATAATAATGATTATAATTTAAACATGCAGAACGCATCTTTAAAATAATCAGTTTCTTCTCTTATTCAGCCTTCAGTCTGTTGGAAATGCCATCATTTGCAGAAACAGACCTTTCTCTACCTAATTATGTCCGATGCAACAATCTATATACGAGTTTTTTTATACTGTTAAAATTTATAGAGATTTTAAAATATACTATCAGACTAGATGTGCAAACAGCTATTGTCTTTAATTTAATTTATATTTCAAAATAATCGGATTTTCTCCTGACATTTTAGTGTCGATCCTTAGGAGCCCTTTTATTTAAGGACATTTGAAGTTTGAGCGGCAATTTTACTGGTGAAATTGTATGAAAATATGTATGGCAAACGGTCACGGGAACAAAATTAGGTGCATAGATGATAAATTCGTTGCTGATTTCATAAGCAGATCCCTCTACTGCTCATGTTTCTCTGAAGGGTCGGAATGTGGCTGCAAACATAACAGCAGCAGTTTTTTTTCTATTGTTCAACAAAATAGACCGGATTACATAATACCTAATATTTTAAAATTCCAGTGAATCAGGATACACTGTGCGTCTGCAAGGGTATTCACAATTTTTTATTTATTTATTTTTTATTTTAACTAGGTCAGATTATCTTTGAAGCAAAGCTTCTAGATGAGATTTTATAGAAAGGAGGGGGTTTCCAAAAATCTCATGCATCAACTTGATCCAGCTTCCTGCTGGTAGCCAGTTTCTGTCACTGGGTATAGGCTACAAAGCGGCCATTCATTTGACTTTGCTTTGTCTGGGAAATATTTGAAAATCACTCCAATCAGTTTCTTTTCAGCAGCACGTTTTGCATTTTCTTTTTTAATGTAATATCAATAAACCAATAAAAAGTTAATCATATTTTTTTACATGTCAAACATCCATCCATCCATCTGCTCCCGTTTATTCCATCAGGGTCTCATTGGGGCTGGTGTCTATCCCCAGCAGTCTATGGGTGAGAGGCGGGGTACACCCTGGACAGGTCTCCAGTCTGTCGCAGGGCAACATAGAGACACACATCCATGCGCACACACACACTCACACTTAAGGACAATTTAGATATGCCATTTAACCTAAATATTCTCTGTATCCTCCTCATATGTCAGGTGTATCCAATTATATAAACATTCAAACTCTAAAATCTGCAACAACTTTCCTAAAACTGTAAAAGAAGTCTTAATACAGCGCTTCAACTTCACGCATCACCGAGTTTAACCTCCACAAGATGTCGCCACGCACCATAAGACCTTGAAATATGGCCAAGTGTTTGTGTGTGGAAAAGGCAGCGGGTTAAAATGAAGCGGAACTGCTCGTCTTGCCTGGATTAATCATTGATGAAAGCTGGTAACTAATTCCACACGGCTCTGCGCTCGAAAATTGCAGCCCGATGAGTTACAGCCCTCCTCCTCTTCCTCCTCCCCAGGCTACTGCAGGAGTGGGCTTTCCAGATGTGAGGGCAAATGGATGTCTGTGCGTCTGCCTGCCACTAGGTGGGGTGCGTGTGCAAATACGCACCAGGCGTGGTCAACAAAAATAAATAAATAAACAAAATAAAACAGAAACATTTATTTCAGACTGTCATTAACTTTAATCTTCAATACGATGATGCCAAGATTATCCTCAGGGGAAACGTTTGCAAGCAGCTCTCTTAAGGGGCACTGGGATAAGATACTTTATTGCTTTTAATCAATATGACTTTTATAAATGTGTTATTATGAGTCCTACATCTATGAGTCTTTTCATAAAGCTTTGATTGATTAATTCATTTATTTATGCATTGATTGATTCATGCAATTATTTATGCATACATTTATTTGTGTTTTCTTTATTCAATCTAATCCGAACTAACCTGCAGATTATGCGCAGATTATATCAATCCAAAACTCCAAAGCAATAAAGTTTTGGATTCTCACCTATAATTAACACGCTCTGTAACCCCATTAGGTCTCAACTCGTGGAATAGATTTTTATAAGTAAAACTTAAACCAAGTTGAAAGAACGTCATCAGGAATAATGTAAAAGATTATGAACCATAGTGAGTTAAGACGCCGCAAAAAGTAGCGCGCTCTCAGCAGATGGCTGCATCCTTTTCTTTATAGTAACAAAGATAAAAAGCTGCAGAGGCCAGCAGTCCCAGAATACTGGATCAGTACTAATTGGACCCTGAGTGAGAGAGAGGACGGGGGAGAGAGAGGAGGAGGGAGAGAGGAGAAACTCTCCAACCAGAAGGCTCTCCCCTTCCGTTTGGTCTGTATATTTCTCTCACCAGCTTTAAACCATGCACATCTGTCAGCCTCTTGGTATATTTCTGCAGAGATGTTGCCAAGCCTGATCATCTGCGCCTGCCTGCCTGTTCTGGGCCTCCACTGTGCAGCTGACATGTGTAACTGGTCTGGAAGGTGAGCCTCTTCTCTGGTTTGAGCAGGAATATTTACACAACTTTATTTAGTTGATGCAAAAAAGATAGAAAAAGTTGTTTTGGGGGAGTTTTGTAAAAAAATAAATAAATAAATAAATAAATAAAAAAAGGGTTAAATCCAAACATATTTCCAAACTGTTAAGTGCTGCAAAAGATAGAAACAATGATATGATTATAGGAGTTTGATGTGTTTTATTTTGTTGAACGTCAGATGGGATAAGCTGTTTACTAAAGGAGCTTTTTCTCCATTTATCATGCATGTTTAATGAATCAGTGCTCTCAGAAGAGCATCTAACATCACTGCTCCGGTTCTTTGCAGCGGTCTTGCAGCTGGAGCGGATCCCAGAATCGTCTTGCAGGTGCGGCTCCGCTGCACAGAGGGCTACATCAGGTGGGTCTATCCGGGTCAGGGTCTCCGGGTGGCGCTCGAGCCCAATCTGTCTTCTATCCGGTACAATACGGTCTGCATCCAGCCTTCTCCGTCCCTAAACGGAACCAGCGTCTTCATTGAGCGGGCCGGACACCTGAAGCTGCTGCTGATGGGAGAGGGCGGGCGCTCGGGAAGGCAGGTGTTCTGTTTCCGGGCGGATTGGCCGCAGAGGCCGGTCATTTACCTGCAGACCGCTCCACACAGTCCTGGAGCATGGAGCAGGCGCGTGGGCTTCAGGTACGAGCTGCTGCGCAACAAGAGCGCCAACGGTGGGCTGCAGGGTGAGTCTGGAGCTTTTTGTGTGTGTGTGTGTGTGTGTGTGTGTGTGTGTTTTTTTATTAATTAGAGGTGAAGTTAATTACACATTATTTGAAATATATATCAGATTTTATAAGAAAGAAAGAAAGAAACAAAGAAAAAGACGTTTAAAGATTTGAAATAACTGTGAATGAGGTGCAGAAGTTTTTTCAATCATCAATTATTTTGTGCTCTTAAGTTTTTTTGACACATAAAATAAAATGTAACTAATTGGACCAGCATAGTTTATTAATGCAGTGTTCTTTGTCAGAACAGATGAGCAGATACAAACAGGCTACATTAAAAAACTTGCTAAACG
Source organism: Cyprinodon tularosa (assembly GCF_016077235.1). Classification (NCBI taxonomy): domain Eukaryota; kingdom Metazoa; phylum Chordata; class Actinopteri; order Cyprinodontiformes; family Cyprinodontidae; genus Cyprinodon; species Cyprinodon tularosa. Next base: position 1,166,950 of record NW_024039363.1, read on the forward strand.
ATTTTTAGGTCTTACACAGATAAAAAAAAAGTACATCTTTTGCGTCTACTTTAGCATATTTAGTTATTTCAACACAATTATTTAATATCCTACCCTGCTAACATTAAACAATTGCGTTAAAGCAACACAATATGCTTATGAAGTAAAAAAAAAAATGCGTGAATTATTTGTTTTAATAAAAAAATATTGATAAATTAATGTTACTTTCTTAGATTCCTTGTTTTAATATATCACCTCATCTGTCTTTGTCATTAACAAATTACATAAATCCAACTCTACTGTTTCTTAACTATAGTAGTCTGAGAAATGCATTTTAGTTGTAGGCAAATTTGATTTTAAGCGTATTCAAACAGCAATCACAGCAAAGTGTAAAGCCATTAAATCAGTTCTATTACAGTATAAAACAGAATAAAATATATCAAGTATTAAAATAAATTATTTCTGTTCAAGACACATGTCAAGTTAACTTAGCTTGGATTTTTAAAAAGAAACTTTTTACATTTTCAAAACTGCATTTTTGATTAGTTTTAAAGGTCAAAGATGTTATAGGTCCCACAAGGATGGAACTAGACTGCATTTTTCATATTTTTTATATATTTTATAATGTTGAATTGCAAAATATCAAACCACTACACTCTAAATTGACAAAAACTAAACTGACAGACAACCAAGACAAAAAAACAAACAGGCAATAATTTTACCAGCTAAAGTAATTTTTTATTTGGGTTGTGACATACAATTGAAAGCTTAGCTACAACAAATTTTTTTTATCGAATAGTAGTAACTAAATTAAAGTTATTAATTTTTACTAAATATCTTTTAGCTCAGTCATGGCTGGATGAGACACAAAGCTCTGACAACAGACATTGATAATTCTGACATGTATCTAGATGGACCAAGATGATTTAGATGGAAAAGGATCTAAAATGTATCTCTACTTTGTGAGGTTTTAAATCAAATTTTCACTTTAAACAGGAGAATGTTTAGAAAAATCCACAGAAAATGACAATACCAAGGAACTCCACAGGTGAGAAATTGGGTGTCCCATGCAACATGTGTATGCCATTACATTCCAGTGTGAAAGAACTAAAACCAAACACTTTCCTGGATCTATGATCTCTAAAGTAAACTGGAACATCCAAGTCTGATCTCAAAAAGGACAGGATGGACTTTTTAAAGTCATTTTTACTCATGTTTGAAATAATTGAAAGCAGGTTAAATTCTCCCCGAGTTTTGGGAGAGTCTCGTAGTGCCTCCTTCCAAAGGGGGTTATCCAAACAGCATTTCCCTGATCAGATACTCAGCTGACTCCTTCAACTTTTACTTCAAGCCTCCTTGGGATTCTGAGTTCCTCCTTGGATGTCTTGCCTGACTACATCAACCCTAAGGAAAATCATTTGAGCTGCTTGAGTCCAGGATCTCATTCTTTCTGTCAGGATCCATATGACACTAGGTAATTCTCAGAACCTTGATGAACCACTCAATCAAGAGCTTTAGTTTTCAGTCTCAGCTCTTTCTACAGCACAACAGACAAGGTCTGAATCCCTGCCGGCAGTAAAGCACATCAGCCAAAAGAGAAAATGAAACGGACCCAAAAGTAATCAAAAACAGGATTTTATATCAAAACCAGGCATACAACAATGCAAATTTAAAAGAGATGTTTCTAGCTGAGGGGAACATGCAGCTGCTGGTCAGTCTGTTTTTTGTCTTGTTGTCTGGTTTCCATCAGGACACAAAGCAGAGGGGACACAGCAGATCACTGGGCGACCAGAGGCCACCAGGCCAACAGGCCTGCATTCAGAAGGCAAATACTTTGCAGATTCCACAAATGCCTCATCATTGTTCCTGTCTGATTATTAGCATTTATCCATGTGTGCGGGCCATTCCCAGCATTCTGATGTCATCCCAGCCTCTTAATAGACAGCTGCCTGTTTATCTTTTCTGTATTAGCAGACAGGAGAAGCATTTGACTCCTGAAGTCCTCTGCATTGGAATCGAGGTCATTCAATTAGGTGCGCTCAGAAGAAGCCAAACATGGGGTCAAGACTAGTATTGTGTTTGGATATGGAGGTGATGCTGTGGGCAGAGCACAAACGCATGAGCGACATTCCTTCAAGTCAACCATGGAGCCACAGTCTGTGATGTGAGCTCAGAGATTAATGGAGATGGCATTCAGGTCAGGGAAGCCCTAGGGAGGACTGGTAGCTTAATTTTGATCACAGTCAGGCATATTTGGTTTGAATTTCTAAAGGCATCTATTGATTGAAAGTAAAAAAAAAAATAGTCAAAAAATCAGCTTATATTAACAAAATGTTCTCATTCTCTCCACCCACAGCTTCATGCCGACCCTGCAATGACACAGAATTGCTCATGGCCGTGTGCAGCAGTGACTTTGGTGAGTATATATATAGAAAGCGTAAGCAACTCAGAACCATGATCAATTAAAATGCTTTCAGTTTGTTTACAACGAAGTTACCAGGATGCATTAGCATGATGACAAATACATTTTCTGGGCTTCAATGTTTAATTTAAAACTCAGACCCCAAGAGACAGATTTAGAAAAGGTGTTAAAACTAAAATACGTCTACTCTTTAAAAAAAAAAAAAAAGTGTTGCAACAGCTTATATCTACGCTGCATCATGTTTTATTGCAATACACCAAGCAAGGAAACCGTAAAAACTCAGTTGTTTAGGGAACTGAAACCATCAACTTTTGAATCCTAAAAAGTGTTCCCCTTTTGCTGTCATATACTGATGACTGCAGGCTATTACAGTAATCATTTCTATGCTCCCCCCACATTCACGCTCTCACTGGGTGAGTTTGTGAAAAAACAATAATGATGATAGTAAGTAAAAAAAAAACTTTCATTGCAGTAGCATTATCTCATCATTTCAGAACGATCCAGTCTTAAACTTGAGGACATTTATTAAATGTGTAAAATATTTCCCATTTTAAAAGATTATTTACAGAATTGCTATCAGTTATTGTTGTATTGACAAAACCTTAAGAATCAAATTGAGTTAATAATCTGTGACTTTTTGGTGTGTAAAATAAAAAAAATATTTATTTTGACCTTAAGGATTGGTTGTTTGGGATTTATAGCCTAAAACAAGCCACTTTGATGAAGTTAAACATGGGCTTCCATTCCCTCTATGGGGACTTTAGGAGCTACACTTGGAGCAGTAGCAACCTCAGGCTTTTGGAGGCCTTTGTACTCTCAGACACACACACAACTCAAATAAATGGGTACCAGGCCTTTGACTGCTGGTGAGGGGAATTAATCATTTGACTAAGGGCTATTGGAGCTGGGATGCCTCTCAAGGTTGCAGGATATTAGCTTTTGAGGACTGGATTTGGGCACCCCTAACCTGGAGCAGTCTACTAGAGCTAACCAGCTGATACAAAAACGGTAGACAGGATGCAGGACAGCAGTTCACAAAGTAAATTACCGGCCTGTTGTCTTGTTTTTGAAGCAAATATAAAACAGCTGTAACCACAGACTATAAACTATAAAGGTTATGAATAAACGGTGAAGGGGACTGCAACTTCATTTTTAAACTGGCCCACTTTTTATTTAAGTTTGACAGCTATGACCCCGGGAGACTGTGGGAAGAGGCACGGGGTCTCTCTCTGTATAATGCAACCGTGACGTGATATAGGAGACTCTAAGCCTTGCAACCTGAGTGGTGGGCTAGTGGTTAGGGCATTGATGTTGGAACCCTGAAGTTGTGAGTTCGTAATCCACTCCCAAAGACTGCCACTCTGGGTCCCTGAGCAACAGACCCTTAACCCCACACTGCTCCCCGGGCGCCGCACAATGGCCGCCCACTGCTCCCCAAAGGGATGGGTTAAATCGAGAGTGAATTTCATTGCGCTGTACTTGTGACAGTGAAATGACAATTAAAAAATGCTAGAGAAAAGAAAAAAGGTATTAGTGGTATAGATACACTGCCTTAAATGTGTGGTGGTTTGAGTTGTGTTTCCCTGCTAATGGTCTTCCTTGTGTCACATGCTGTGCTACCTGAAAAGGGGGAATGAAAAGAGTAGAATTTTTGTGACTTTAAGAACTATATGTTGTTAAAGGATTATTTTTTCTATGCATCTTTTCCAGTTGTTCGAGGCTACATTAAAGATGTCTTCCATGACGCTCGACAGCAGATTTCGCTGATGGAAGTGTTGACGACCAGGGTTTACTGGCAACGTAGTAGAGTGTTTGAGAAACCAGGGCATCCATATGTGCCGTCTCAGTCCCGGCATGGACACATCCGGGTGCTCTTCCAATGCAAAGTCAAGCTTGGGGATGGACAGTTTCTCTTCACTGGATCAGAGCACTTTGGGGAAGCTTGGTTAGGATGTGCGCCACGCTACAAAGACTTCCTGTCCATCTATCACAAGGCCAGGATAGGACGTAAGAATTCCTGCGACTTCCCTCTGGACTGAAGAAATGTGTTGTTTAAGTAGCCGAAGAGACCCTGTATCGGCACCGTGGGGACCTTGTAAAGCTGTCATATGCCAACAAGATGGCATCAAGGTTCAGTAGCAGGGAGAAGCTGCTGAAATGATGTCTAAAAAAACACATGTAATGGGGGAGAACAGCAGGGCCTCCTGAACTGAGGCTCAGAGAGGGCTGGCCTTTGTCCTCTAGCATCGCTGCCTTTAGTCCTGGGAGACTGAGGAGGGGTTGGGTTGCTGCACTCTCTTTAAACAGTCCTCGCATTAGCTGTTGTTCTCTTTGCAGTCTGTGAGACCATTGCTCTATGATACTAGATGGGAGAGAAAAGGAAGGTCTTCTATTTGACATCATAGGCTTTGTGAGGTTAAGCTTAGGCATATGCATGCCTGTAGGAGTTTGCTTTACCCAGTTTATATTACGCCTCTTTAATTCAAGTTTTTGCACTTGTATTTACAGGCTAAAGATGATTAAAATATGATGGGTAAATATCTGAAACAGGACAGTAATATTCTCTGCATGTGTGTGTCTGTAGTGGTGTAATGATGTTTGATGGGTGGAACGATGCAGCATCGAAGCAAAAGTCACACTGGTTGCTTTTAAAAATGTAAAAAAAGGTTTATACTGTGTCCTGCAAAGGAAATTTCATGTTAAACTGTTTTTAATAGACCGACATAATGTAATAATTGAGATGGATAAAGTCAAATAAGTAAATTTGTTTACTTTGTATAAATACTGTCTTCTGCAACTCCTTTATTTCTGCATCTCTAGAGAAGGACATTCAGATGGGATGAACAGCAGTTTTTCAGACACGTGTTCATCATAGGATTTAGATCTGGACTTTGACTGGCCCATCCTAATACAAGGACTGGTTTTGATGTAAATTATTCTATCATAGCTCTGACTGTAGGTTTAGGGTGATTGTCCAGGTGGAAGGTCAATCTCTACTCTTTCTATTTCTATTTCAGCCTATAAAAAGTTACTCCTCGTTATTGGCCCAACATTGGCATCTTTAAGAAAACTACACATATGCCTTTAAAATCTATATATGTGATGTTTGTAACTGTTTTGTAATTATTAAAACTGATATCTTAAAGGAAAATTATTCATTCCCTGAAAAAAAAAACCTCCAAATCCATCAGATCATATACTAAACTCTAACTCCTCTTCTTTTTTCCATAAGGGTTTTCTTCTCTTATTCTTATCTAATTGTTTTGGAGAATTGGATTCCTGTAGAAGTGTTCAACATGTATCCTTTACTTCATGATAACACTAATGATAATAGTGTTAAATAAAATGGGTAGATCACGACTAGATGGGGTCGGAAACAGAACTTTCATTTTGAATTTATGCCCCTCTGTTTCTTGGTTCAGGAAGACAACAGATGTGGGGGCCCCTCAAATCCCAGATATCCTCCCCCGTGGCCCCTCCCATTCATGAGAAGAATCAATTGACTTTTAAAGCTGCTGCTTACTGAGCTCTTCCACACATCCCTCAATGGCTACGGCAAGCTCACAAATTTGCGAACTAAACTTTTTATTAGCACTAAATAGCTGCCAGTGAAAGTGTACATGACTGAGTAGTGAACAGCGAGCACACAATGGCCCCATGGTGACAAGGTCTCTATCAGGCATAATAACCATTGCTTTAGCTGTGGTCATAGATAAAGGCTGCCTGGGCAATGGATTTTAAGAAAGACGGAGGATAAAATGTGTTTAACTCACGTAACAATATAATGTCTTGTTTTTTTTTCATCTTTAAGCTTTTATTAAACCTTTTTAGGGCAAACAGAACCCATACACAGACAAATACCATGCTGAACATGTATCTTGCACTGCAAGAGAAATAAAGTAATTTAATATTTTGTGTATTTAAAAGACATATCGCATTATGTTAAGCCTGCTCTGATAAGATCTGATTGGATGAACACCTCCTGGCAACTCCTCTAGTAGTTCTGCCTTCTGGAACAACTAAATTTACAGACTTAGACATATGAGAAATGAACCCTAATCTTCAACAATATTTGCCCATCATAGCCTGAGACAGGACCAACCCCTCTGCTAGATTAGGGTGCATTAAGTGTTTTTGCTTCTTATGCCACAGAATGTTTGTCTAATTTGGAGTAAAATTTATCCAAGACAATATTTGTAAGAACCACCAATATATCTAAAAGGACTGAGGCAGAACTTAAGTGCTTTTATAGAATTAGACTCATTAAGCTGATATAAGGGGATCTATTTTCAGCATTTCCAGCATAGAAAACTTTGGAAAATTTGGTTTTGGAACGCTAAATCTCTTTTCCCCTTGAAAAATGTACCCTCAATACAACATTTACCGGTAAATGCATTTACAATCCATATAAAATGCCTTTTATTAATTCCAAAGAAACCAAAACCTCCTGGATAAGACGTATTAACTCTGATTGTTTAGCTTCAGATTCATAAAACTTCCCTGTTATCAGAAGCCATTTTAAGAGTAGATTTAATTTATTGTCTTTGCTCATTTTTGTTTGTTTTTACGTAATTTAATCAGCAGAAAATAGATGTGGTTATGAAAACGACTAAAGAAATTCTTGATTAGACTGATTATATCATCATTGCTAATTAAAGGGGATCCATCATTGATTAACCCATAAAAACCTCACCTCTTTATATTTTCAATGAGAAGAAAGATAACAAAGCCTTAGATTATAGAGCTGATAATAAAAGAAGAACATTTATATTATCATAGCTTATCATCACTATGTAAGGATAGCCCCCCTTAAAAAAATCCCAGTATGATATTGCCTCCCCCAGGTCTTTCCCAGGAGGCCACCATGTCAATTTTTCAAGCAAAATATAGTCTCTCTCCAGGCTTTTGAGACCACACAATTCCCATCTCTGGGAATTCCAGCTGGCTCTCAAGGGGATCAAGCCGAGGAGGGCTCGGGGCCCGGAGCCCCGGCATGGTGCAGCCGCAGGAGATCGCTCTGACTTGGGGGGTAATTGGTTTATCCCACCGCCTGGCCTGCTTTCCCATGTGGGCCACTGCTGCGGGGAGGCCCAGGGGTACAATATGAAAACAGCATGACACCCTCCAGAGCCGCGCCAGCATTGACCGCTGCAGCTATAGAGAGCAGGGACAGAGTAGCAGGAGCACAAAGCTGGAGAGGACATGTCTCTTGACTTTGAAAAGGTTTTTTTGGTCTCTTTTTTTAGAGAAAAAGTGGGAAACATTTGTGGTTGAAAGCAAGAAGTAATCAAATTTCGACTGAAACACTTTTAGGCTGAAAGAGGTTTGAGTCTGAGGCACCTTTCAGGGGTCAGTCTGTAATTTATCATTCATGGATATATTTATATTGTCATTTTGGTTTAGATGATAGAGAACAGGCAAATACAATTTATTTCTCTTTGTTTGGCTAACTTTTTTTTTTTTTTTTTTTTTATAATAACCTGTTTATAATCCTACATATCACCTCTGTATAATCCATGTTTCTGGCATATAGTGCCTTACAATTGCAAACCATTAACTTTCATAAATCTACAAAGTTTGAAACCAAAAAAACAGTTTTGTCAACACATAAACTATTCTTCATGTAAACAGTGGCAAGAAGAAGGTCACAATAACCCCTGTGTACAAATTACAGCATACCATGAGGGAGACACAGTAAGCAATTATAAGAATATACTCAGGTCAGACAAGAATAAGAATGAATATTTTGCCCTACATGCAGCATGCCATGTGTGCAAAAACAAAACATAAAAAAAAAAACCCATCATATTTATCTAATTAAACCTTATCCACAGTAAAACATGGTGGTAGCTGTATTATGCTGGGGGGATATTCTTACATAACATAAAAAGCTGAGATGGAACTCATTGTATTTTCAAGACTAACAATACTCATAAACATACGATCAAAGCTATAAAGAAACGCTCTATGTTAAAGTGGAAGATAATGTGTCTAAAAATGGTCAATTTAGATTTAAAGTGAAACACAATTGCAAAGTATTAACAAATGAAAAATTTAAATTAAAAATGTAATTCTCAAAAAATTTCCATCTAATCTTGTGGGTCATTTTTGATTATGAATTTTATCAGAACTCGTTTCATCTACTATAGAATAACTGGAGCTGGCGATTGGAAGCTGTCATTACCAGTCCTATCCACACGGTGGCAGCAACTCACTCTAAAATAAAAACACCCAAAACAAACTGCGGTTGATCTAAAACATTTTTGCAAGTGTTATTTTCTAATGTTTATTATAATTATAAAATGATTATTCTGTGAATACAGAAAAATACCCAGATATGAAATATGTCAGAGGACCTTGTGTTCACAAACGCTGTTAAAAAAGCTGTGATATCTTCTCAAATGTGTGTATTTAATAACAAGTAGGTGTAAAACTATACAAATTAATGTGAAAACTTAATCATATAAGAACCAAAGGAGTCAACAAAGAAATCTGATAAGCAAAAAGTTTGTTAACAACATGGGGGGCGCCGTATGGGGTGGGAAGTATGGAAGATTTCAAGGGCCCTTGACTGAGAGGGCCCCAAAAGAAAAAGAAAACAAATGTTCCACTAAATATTTTAAATCTAAAAAAACAAAATCCTGCAGTAAAATAAATTATCTTTTGTGTTCTTGCTGATCTTTCAGCATTAAACAGCGAGACAAAGCATGAATATATTGACCAACCCATTAAAAGGCATTTATTAAACTTGATCATTCTCATGAGCAGCCTGAAACAGATACACCAACAATACTTTTATTTTATTGTCTTTACATGTATATATGTATAAAAAAAAAAATCAGCGCCAGCATAAGAAATAACCTTTCCTTTATTTAAATTAATAGTGAAACAAAATTGGAATATATTTTAAAAATACAAAACCTATTTTCTTTTCATGTTTACATAGAAACAACTAATTTTTTTTTCTAAATAAGCTCTTATTATTTTGAGAGGATGAGTTTTAATGTAAAGTTTGAGGTAAGTGTATATTTAACTTTTTCATGTGATGAGAATTTTAATTTGTCAAAATTGTACAGTAAAAATGACATTGATTATGTAAATAATGCTCATGGTCCATCTTCATATCAGTTTTAAAGCTTGTGTCATTTTTTTTTTTTTTTTTGTGGGGGGGGGGGGGGGGGGGGGGGGGGGGGGGGGGGGGCAGTATCAATGTCTTTCTTTGGGCCCCAAATTCCTCGCGGCGCCCCTGGCGGTATGTATTAGAATTCAAAACTTCAGGACCAATTAATTTAATAAACTTTTTGAAATTGTTTTCTTCTATTTATTTTCAAACTGTGACACAGATTTCTTTCTTCTTCTTCTTCTTTTTTTTTTTTTTTAAGTCTAATTCTCAAAAGGTGTCACATGTCACCAGGGGCCCATGCGCCTTGCTTACAGTCGGGAAGTAGAGGCACTTCCTCCTTCATACCTCTCCTGGTTGTGAAACCATATCATTTCATTTTAATGGGGATCCAGGGGCCTGTCACAGCTCCAAACACTGAATCCTTCTAGATCAGGAGGTTGGACCCAAAGCTGCGGCGGATGTCGGCCGCTTCGGTCCTGGAAGTCTCTTTATTTTTAGTGCGTAAAAAGCGGCTGGAGTGAAAATAATGGCTGCGACGTAGCGCAACTTTTGGATCCAAGGGGTGGATGATCGAGAGTCGGACTCAGTGCTGCTGGTGACTTTTACGGACTAGAGGGAGACTTGGAAGAGGACTTTCAGCATGAAGAAACAGTTCAATCGGATGAAGCAGCTGGCCAACCAGACTGTTGGAAGGTTGGTGCTGGATCCTGTGACATTTAAACCTTTAAATGCTTGGCTCCTCTATTGTCAGCAGTCTGCTTGTTGTGGGCGGTGTCTCAAGGACTGGGACGTGATTTTAAGAAAGGGAAAACTTAAATGTTAATTAGTTTTTTTTTAAACTACTCTATTTTCCATTTGTTTTGCCACAATAGGTTTAAAATCGTTAAATAACAAAGTATTACTTTAACTCAAAAAGAAAAAAAAAAGAGATTTATATTAAGTCTACGCTTACTAAAGGTTAGATTTCCCTATTTTTATTTGTTACTTGCATAATCCCAATAGCACCAACTCAAATAATTAAATGCAACCAATATAACTGTTCATATACAGAACAGGGGCGTCTCCAAAACTTCTAAAAAGAGGGGCCAAAAATAATCTCCAGGCCACCAAACGCATTTAGGCCCCGTCCACACGAAGCCAAACCCTGGCCTAAACGCACAAACTTTTCACCAAACCAGCCTCTCATCCATACGAAGCGGGCGTTTCGGGGGTCTGTAAACGATCTTTTTTTTATTCAGCCTTCAGAGTGGGAAGATTTTGAAACGCCGTTTTCGCGTTTCCATCTTTAAGCTCTAACCGCATTTTTTTTTTACACACATGCGTCATAGCGTTGCCTCTAAACACGCATGCGGGACACAGTATCACAACAACAATGGCGCCATACGGTGTTGAATGGTTGCTGCTCATGCTACTCACCCTGCTGTCGGGCTTACAACAGAATCTTCTTCTTCTGGAATATCTCCAGGAAGAACAGAGCAATATCGACGACATAGTTCAGCACCTGAATTTGACTGAACCACGAAAATGGACCCGCAGGGCAACCATGTATAAATATTAGTGCGCATGCCCAACATTTCGTTGGTTATTTTTGCTTTGGCACCACAGCGCCACTTACAGGCCTGGCATACATTTTGCAGCGTTTTCATGCATTCGTGTGGACGCTCACATTTATTTTACGTCTCCGTCTTTACGACAAACGTTCTGGAAAATATTAGCGTTTCGTGTTCGTTTTGACTTCGTGTGGACGGGGCCTTATTGTGTTGTTTATTGTGTTGTAGATATGGTGGAACTTAAAACTTTGGTCCCATTTCAAAATAAACAGATAATATCCTGATCCAAATAGTCTAAAGCATGCAAATAATTTGTCCATTGTTTAAATTTATAGTGAAAGGAAATAGGAATATATTTTCAAATTCAAAATCTATTTTCTTTTCATTTGTAGATAGACACATCAATTTTTTTTCTAAATAAGCTTTTATTATTTTGAGAGGATTAACTTTAATGTAAAGCTTAAGGTAAATGTGTATTTAACTTTTTCAGATGAGGATCATTTTCCTTTGTCGAAATTGTACTGTAAAAATTACATCAAAAATGTTACTTGCATAATCACAATAGCACCAACTCAAATAATTAAATGCAACCAATATACAGAGCAGGGGCGTCTCCAAAACTTCTAAAAAGAGGGGCCAAAAATAATCTCCAGGCCACCAAACGCATTTATTGTGTTGTTTATTGTGTTGTATATATGGTGGAACTTAAAACTTTGGTCCCATTTCAAAATAAACTGATAATATCCTGATCCAGATAGTCTAAAGCATAAAAATAATCTGTCCTATGTTTAAATTTATAGTGAAACAAAATAGGAATATATTTTCAAAATACAAAATCTATTTTCTTTTCATGTGTACATAGACACATCAAAAAATCTTTTCTAAATAAGCTTTTATTATTTTGAGAGGATATGTTTTAATGTAAAGTTTAAGGTAAATGTATATGTAACTAACCCTAACTTGGAATTGTACAGTAAAAACTACATCGAAAATGTTACTTGCATAATCCCAATAGCACCAACTCAAATGATTAAATGCAACCAATATAACTGTTCTTCCACAGAGCAGGGGCGTCTTCAAAAAGTCTTCGAAGAGCTTGCTAAACGGAGCCAATGATAATCTCCAGGCCATTAAGTTCCACCATATGTACTATAGATATGGTGGAACTTAATACTTCGGTCTCATTTCCAAATAAACAGATCATATAGTGTGTAAATGCATATGATGGCTACCTGTATACAAAGTATATATTAATATGTTAGATTTCTTTGCTAGTAGATGATTTTAAAACACCACAGTTGTCAAATCTTGGTCTAAAATGTCCAACAGGGAGTTGACACCTAGGGACATTACATAGAACTCACAAAATTAAAATGCATAGAAACATTTTAATGTTTGCAAATCATTTATGTTTTATTCTCTCACAAATAATGCACAGAGAAATATAATGCATATACAAATTGTGCATGCATTAAGCAGTTTGTATAGACTATATACAGGGTACAGGATGGGCTGACTTTAACTCCGACCTATCACTCAAAAATAAAAAAAGCTGCCATTTTAATTTAATTTCCTGCTTTTATTAATCATTTTTGTTTTATTTCATCAGTTTTATTTATTTTATTGTTTTATATTAATATATATATATATATTTTTTTATTGAATGCATTAATTGGAGACTTATTTAGTTTGTTTTTCTTTTAACCCCCCCCTGCATAATAATAGCTCTTAGATTCACTATTAAATGCACTCGGTGTTAATCTCTTTCATTTACAGCGATCAGTTCTGTGAACTAACTATGCAGCGTTTATGTTAATGTCCCAAATTTAGATGTCATGCTCTCATTGACAGGAATTTCTTCAGATGTAGTTCAGGGCTCATTTCCTGATGGCACAGCCGATTAGACCACCCCTCTGAGCCCCTGCTTCCACCTATTACTGGACACCACCCAGTACATCTGTGGTTCCTCTCCTCTTAATGCCTTGCCCATCACCCTGAGGAGTTCTGTTTCCTCCCAGTCATTGCTCCACATGTTGTGCAACAGCAGTAAAAGTCCACTAAGCATGTTCAGCATTTGCTTAACTGAGAAACAAAACCGTTTGCAAGCATACACTTCCCCTGGATCATATCTAGATGGGGTTACCAAAGTATTTGACATGCTCAAAAGTGCAAGTTAGAAAAGAGAGCTTCTTATTAGTCTTTATTAGCCACACCCAGCTGGATCAGGTCTAATGACCTGAATTAATCGTTTTTGATTAAGTCTTTTATTTTGATGTGTAAAAAAAAAAAAACATGAACCACAGTCATAAGAGTCTGAATAAGACATGACAGTGACAACACACAAACAACAACACAGCTGGTGTTAACAGATAGTGTGTGGTCAGACGGCGAAGCAGGTTGGGGCGGATTGTTATGGCAGCAGACTGAGGGCATTTTGTGGAGTAAGCATTTTTCAGCAGTGAGGACAAGCGACGCTGGCTAGAACAAAGAAAGTCTCTTTCTTTTTATAAAGTTCGAAACCAGCTAGATTTGCATTTGACTAACAGGAGGAGGAAGTATGAATCACGCCCAGCTCAAACAGCTTTGTTTACAAATTGTTCTCACCAAGTTATTTTAATAAGACTATAAATTGAGTCATCAATATAGTCAGATTTTTTTTTCACCAGCTGTACTTTGGCCTTGATAAACATTATATTGCACATGAATAGTGCACACTGTACATGATTTCTCTGTCTGAAAGAGGCTTCTCATAGAACAGTAGCTGCTGCCTGTCTCCAAGCAGGATCAATGTTAATTCAGTAATGATAAAAATCATTGGGGTTACTTATTCATTTAGTGGGTAGCCCCTGCAGCCTGATACTTAACCTAATCATATAAGTTCTATCCTAAAACGTCAGTTTATTTAATCAGGGTTAAATGTGACTGAAAACTAAAAGGAAACAGAATATTTTCTTACAAAATATAAATCTGCCAATAAAAAGTGTGACATGCATTTAAATTCAGCCCTTTGTACTCTTCCTAAGTAAGATCAGGTAAAAACTGTCGGATGTTCTGTGGAGGACTTTGATGTTTATCAGATAACATTAGTGAGATAACTGTAGCATGAAGACAGTAAAGACAGTAGGCGGGATAAGGAGAGAGTTGGGTGGAAGTTTAAGTGTTGGATTTGTCTGGGATGTCTAAGCCAGGGATGACATCACAGCAGCAATTAGGCACTAACTACTATTAGAAGAGCAAGTGGACAGTAAAAATGGGTGATATGCATGGATGAAATTTAAGATGTGGGGGTGGCGCAAGTGTTTTTTAAATATAACTAACTTCAGTGTGTTTGACCATCCAATCACGGACCCATTTCAGTGGCGCATCAGACGTTTGTAAAGTGAGCTTCTCAGGACTGACAGCGGTGACAGCAAATCCAGCGAGAAAAGACGGAGGGTCAATCAGGAGCTTGTGGGCGGTCTAAACTCAGGGAAGAGGGTTCAGCTTGAGATTCCGGTTTTCCGCTTGGTCCTAGTGCTTGATGATTGTCTGTGTACTGTAGCGTAACATTGTTTTTGGACAGTAAAAAGTGCAGGGGACCAAAATTGACGTCTGAAAAAGTGCACTGGACATGTCTCCCCTGTCCTCCCCAAAAATTACATCCATGGTGATGTGACCTAGAACATTGTTCACCATATTAGTAGTATTTAATGCGATAATGATTATATTGATGATAAAAAAACAACATAAACTGATTCCATGATTTTGGCTATAAATCTATCAGTTTCTAACCAAAACGTCACAAACCAAAACACTTCTCTAGAAGTAAAACCCATTCATGAATACATCAGACTTTTCTGACTTATAGTTTATAAGTACAACATCTTCGTTTGTCATTGTTATGATCAATCAACATTTCATCACAATATATTTTTACCCTACTATCAGTAAATGATACAATATCTCCAATTAACAGGTTATAACATAAACATATGTATTCAAAACGTAATTAGGGGCAATTCTCTAAAGTTGATATCAGTAACTTAATACAACTTGCTATCTGAATAGAGCAAAATGTAGAGCTCTGTGGTGAGCTTTGGTTCTACCAGCTGGTTTTCTCATTTCAAGAGGAGTTCTTGTTGCCCTCTGTGAAAAATGCAGAATCTGGCTCCTGAGTAGCACTGAACATCCCAAACAGTACTTTTGCTCAATAAAGCTATGGAACGACTGCAGTATGCATCAAAAACTAACCCTAAAATCCCATCACCATGACATCACACCAGCAGACAGCATAGGCACTATTTTACTGTCAGGATGGGGCTTTTCCAGCAGGGTCAAGATAACTGGTGAATGCACAAGAATAGATATAAACGTTTATGAAGAGCAATCGTGGACGGGAAACTGTTAGGGGCTGAAAGCAAATGCACGCCACACTTTTCAGATCATAAAGACATTTGAAAACAATTTTTTTGTCTTTGCTTATTGCATACAATTCTCAATAATTCTTTGAGGTTTAAGGCTGTAATGTGAAAAACTAATGTGAAATACTTCAAGGCTGATAAATACTTTTGCAAGCGAAAAGCAGATTTGGAAAGGACAAATCAACTTAGAATCTGTTCATTTCTAGCTTTTAATCATTAGTTTACCTTAAAGTGTATCTTAGTCTTTTACAAATTAGATGTAGGACAACTCTGATTGTTGCCGGATGTGGCGTTATCATTATTTAATCATCATTATTATTTTATATATCAGTAAGCCTTTATGATACGCAGAGGGTGAATCCTGAGGATCATATTTTAAGAAGATCATAATAGGATGGCGTAATACCTCATGTCTGAGTAGGAGATATTTAATTGATCCCTGCATGGTTTAGATTCACAGCGTGGGCTCAGGCTGCTGGAGAGACAAGCGAGATCTACAGGGAGTTACATATGGAGACAGAGCTCACTGTGCATTTCTTTGATATAGATTGGAAACATTCCAGTTTGAAAGGTTTTTAAAATTTTTGCTCCCCAAACCAAAGCTTAAATAAAGCTTTTGAGCAATGTCGCCATTTACACCCAGCTTGTGTCAGAAATGTGCACCATGTTTCTGACATCAACAAGCCTCACGGCAACTCTCACGCTCACGCATACACGCATTCTCACATCTGCCCCTGTTGCCACAACAAACATGGTGCAGATGAGTCAGGATGGGTGCTTTTCAGACGGGGTGGAGGAATCTGACAGGTTTAGTTTGGCCCCTGGTGAATACTGGTACAAACCATACAAATGGTGCTCAGTGGATAAAAGCTCACTGACAGGACTTTATACAAACTTTATCACTGGGTTGCAGTTTTCTGCAGATCTCCATAGCAACCTGCATACAAGATAGGCTGGGTTTGTTGGCATGCTCTAGTAAACCAGAGCAAATGTGTTTAAAATAGTATTGGCTTATTATTAAAAACAGCAATAAATGTTATGGTCACATATTCAAACACATGCAAATTCTCTGGTCAACAATATGTGCTACTAAAACTCTTCAGATACATAAAAATATAAAGCAAAATGATTGTAGGTTAACAGATTCTTCCTGATAAAGAGCTGTAATTCTTTATGTGGACAAGGCATAAATAAATAATGTATTGTGTTTAGGGCTGAAACAATTAATCAGATTAATCAAGATTAATCAGTTATTGAAATAATCATCAACTAATTTAGTAATCGTAATCCTTAACTGGAGTAAAGAGACTGTAAGGTATGCTTTTAGCTGTCAGAGAAACCCACTTAGAGATATTATATCAAAATTGTAAAAAAAAAAAAAAAAAGAAAGAAAACATTTTGCATTTAAGATTACTTTTTTTTTTTACCTGTCATGCTCTATCCTGAACCCTTCAAGTGGAAAACTTTTAATTTCATCTGGTTTAATTTATCAAAAAACCTTCTTTAAGGAACCTTTGGCTCTCTAATTATTGCTTTATTAATCGAAAAAATAATTAACAGATTAATCGATTTACAAAATAATCATTAGTGTCAGCCCTAATTCTGTTTCATAAACTTAGTTTTCATTGCTTTCAGATGTGTAATTCTCTGTTTTTTTCCCTCAGAGCTGAAAAAACTGAGGTCCTGAGTGATGATCTCCTTCAGGTAAGCATCAATCCTCCATTTGTCCTGGAAGAAGGGAAAGTTGTATAATTGCTATATATTCTTTTTAAGTTAAGTAACTTTATAAGTTAGTTTCTGTTGGTTCAATATGTGTTATTATTTTATCTTAATTTATTATAAATGATTTTATTATGCTGAATATTTCTTATCTTTGATGAATTACCTAATACATTTTTGTTTTATTTTTTATTTAATGATTTTTCCCGTTTTTTAAAATAATGATCATATTATAATTATTATTATTACTAGTTGTGCTTAATATATATGTTCATATTAATTAAATATATAAAAAATCTTCTTAAGTTAAATATCTGCAAATGTAATCTTTGTTGCAGCCGTATCAGTAGAAGCTAAACCTGTACGAGACGTTTTTCTTTTTAAAATGTAACTATAGTTTAACATCTGTCTCTAATGAAAGTGATGTGGTGTGAGCTCTGTGTTACATCAGCTTTAGTTAAAATGATCTACATGTATAAACAGCATTTTTATGGCTGGGCGGACCACATTTTCTGGAGGAGAAAAAAAAAAACTGCGGAAGTTTCAAGTTTAGTGTTCCCCTCTAAGACTGTTAAAGCCATCATGCCTTTGCAGCTTGTTGAGGCCAAGTCTTTCTTAGGGCTTGAAGTACAGCTGCTTGGCTACTTAACAGCAAATTATTTTATTCAGTAAGGCTTTACCAACACAAGGTGATTCTCCCATGAGAAATAGGCTATTAGCTTATTTGTTTCATTTCTTTATTTTTGCTTAAAGTGAATTAAATCAAATCAATGTGGAGGGACTCTGCAGAGTGTGCATGTTGTTGTTGGGGGATGGGAACACTTTGGCTAGTAAAGCAGTGAGATCATGGTTAGAAAAAAATGTGGGAACAAATATGGTGGGAAATGAAGAAAAGCAGCACAGGAAAGGTGATTCGGTGCACCTTCAAACATCCTCAGTCAGCCTGAGGGTGGAAGTTTTATGACATGAACTCTGATCCTGGCGTGGCTCATGGTTCACACCCAGTTACTCCCAACACAAACTACTGCAAAGCATAAATATTTCTACATAAATATGTGTGTGTCTTTTTTTGTTAAAAGAAGAGAACAGACATAGCCGTCCCTCTTAATGAACTTTACTGTCTTTGGAAGTTGACAACAGTTGGGTTGTGTTGTGTTAGACATTCCTTAAGCTCCAGCATTTGGTGAGGAATGTGATTGTCAGGAGAACGCCATTGTTAAAGTACTTTGGATGTCTCTTGGTAGCTTAAGCTTCTGTTGGATTTTCTTTTTAAATGGCCAAAACACATCATAAACAGCTTTGTGTTTTTGGTAATTAGAAGCTAAAGGGGAGATACTTTGCTTCCAAAGTGTAGAAAAGTGTATGCAAAAGTGTGTGTGTGTGTATTAGGGGTGGAACAGTTCACAAAATCCACGGTTCGGTTCAGGGTTTCGTGGTCACGGTTTTCGGTTCGGTTCGGTATATGTTTATTGTTACACCGAAAAATAAAAAAAATAATAAAAATTCTATAAATTAATGACATTTTTTTAATGAAAAAATAAAAAAAATTAATGAATTGTAATTATTTTTAATGATTCGCGGAAACCATGGATCATTTCCGCATTTTTTGCTGCTTTGAATTGAATCCGCTCGTGCATGCCCTCTACGATCTCCAAGGAACTCAGAGCGGAGCGGATGGGAGCCACATTGGAGGCTGTATGCTTTGCTTTGTGCAGGCGGTCTGGAGCGCAGCGGGGCGGAGCGCTGATGGAGTATGTGGGATTTCAGGGTTAGCATGACATGTTGGCCATGTTGCTGTTAGCATAAACAAAACGTGTTGCACAATGCTTGCACACTGTTGCACTTTTATCCACAACTTTCTTTCCGCCGTCATCGTAGGTCACTCTAAATGCAAAGTTGGCCCATACAGCAGACCTATAAAGTGCTGCTGGCGTGTCTTCCAACTCCTGTTCTTTCCCACTCGCCATTCCGACACAATTCTCAACAACAACTGATTTTTTTCTGCTACACTGCTATGCTGCTTCGCTTCTTCTTCTTCTTGTACTACTGGTGGTTGGCTTTGGTCGCAGTACCGCCACCTTCTGCTCTGGAGTGTAAACGCTTCGCCTATGAGAAAATGGAGCAGCGCATGAACCGAACGCAACACACGCGAACCGAACTGAGACAGTCGAACCGAACGGTTTTCATAAACCGTTCCATCCCTAGTGTGTGTATATATATATATATATATATATATATATATATATATATATATATATATATATATATATATACATACATACATACATACACTCACACTTTTTATACTCTAACCAGAGTAGAAAAAGAAGTGGGAGGCTGCGTTGCACAACTGAGCAAGAACATAAGTACATTAGAGTCTCTAGTTTGAGAAACGGATGCCTCACATGTCCCCAACTGGCATCTTCATTAAATAGTACCCGCAGTAGCCTGTTTGTGCTGTCCTCCGAAGGGAGTAGCACACACCGTTGTAGGAAATCTTCAATTTCTTAGCAATTTCTCGCATGGAATAGCCTTCATTTCTAAGAACAAGAATAGACTGTCGAATGTGATGCTCCAGAAACTCCAGAAACTCAATCTGCTCAAAAGAAGGTCAGTTTTGTAGCTTCTGTAACAAGCTAAACTGTTTTCAGATGTGTGAACATGATTGCACAAGGGTTTTCTAATAATCAATTAGCCTTCTGAGCCAATGAGCAAACACATTGTACCATTAGAACACTGGAGTGATAGTTGCTGGAAATGGGCCTCTATACACCTATGTAGATATTGCACCAAAAACCAGACATTTGCAGCTAGAATAGTCATTTACCACATTAGCAATGAATAGAGTGTATTTCTTTAAAGTTAAGACTAGTTTAAAGTTATCTTCCTTAAAAAGTACAGGGCTTTTCCTTCATAAATTAGGACATTTCAATGTGACCCCCAAACTTTTGAACGGTAGTGAAAAAAAAAATGTCGTTATTATTCTGTGCAATGGTAGAAACATGACCCATCATAACTAACCATGGCACTGGTTGAATTAGCTTCTGCAATATTAATACTATTTATTTCTATCCAGAGGTACATGGATGTTAATATCAAGATCTTTTTGAATTGATTTAGAGGTGGACTGCAGGACAAATTTTGATTTAGCACATCCAAAATATTCACAAAACAGCTAAGCTCGGCACTCTGGTGGCAAATCCATGTGTGAAAATGTCTCATGCTCCTAAACCACACCTGCACAAAGTGAGCCTTGTCACTATTCGATCAGTTCTGCGCATATGCAAACAGATATACATCCGGATGTCCATGAATAATGTAATTATGGTACTAAAATTACTTATTTCTGTCATTAACTCACTAAAAATGCTAATACACATCTTTAAAAAATTTGTTATGACTTTTCTGAGACAATTTTGATACTTTTTACATTTTCTTCTTCAAAATGCTTCTCTGAGGTCATCATCGGATATGCTCAGAGTAACCCGGCAAAATATGATTAAACCATGTTTAACTGTATGTTAGTTGTTCCTTTCTTCAGATTATGTACTATATACCATAATGTTAACACGAAAAGAAAACCTAAACCTAAAAAAAGCCTGGATTTATGTTTAAATCCAAAGCTAAAAAAGTTAGCTCCTGGAAGTAGCATAGTATTCCATTTCCGGTGCAGATCAGGCACAGACGACTGATAAAACAGGCAGGATTTTAATGCATTTATTTTTGCAGGAAATGCATCATTAATCTTCAACACTTTATATTTTAGTACGCTTCCTAAATTAAATGTAATTTAGGTATTTTTTACAAAATAAATCGTGGGCGACCCGGATGTATATCTGGATGCGCAGATGAGCTGATGGTACGGATTGTGCTTCTGGGACGGATCGGTTAGTGACAAGTCTAAGAATGCAGACATTTTGTTCTAGGAAATATGCCTAAGCTGTTAGATTGACAAAGTTCACCGATGGGATGACCTGGTGGTCCTGCATACTCAGGAAATATTCTAACCCAGGCGTCACCAGCGTGATGCCAATGGTGACCCCATGCCAAGTTTGAAATTTTAGTCCATCCTGTTGCTCTTCTTTTTCAATAATTTAGAGAGCACTTCATCAAAGAGATTTCAAAATGGCAGTATCATAAGAAATGATAAAAATATGTTTTTATTATGTATGTAGTTTAGGTGAATACTGACCCCTCTAGTTTATTGGTCAGTACTGAGGCCCTCAGCCTAAGAAAGGTTGGTGACTCTTCTCTAACCACAATCTTTGGGTTGTTGTTGTTAGTAAACCAAGGTTGCTCTAAAAGTATCAGCCCCCACACTTTGTATTGTCTACACTAAGCATGAGAGGATCACTTCATGCATCTCTCTTCTTGCCCTCATGAACCCATCAATCTAAACAGGTTAAATGTTGACTCATCAGACCACATGACCTTCCACTATTACTCCAGAATCAAATGACCTTCCACCATTACTCCAGAATCAAATCTTCATGTTCCCTTGAAAAGTAAAGCCTTTTTTTCCTGATTAGCCCTTATTGGTTAGTGGTTTTCAACCACACAGCTGTTTAGTCCAAATCCCTTGAGTTTCTTTGGCACTGTGTGTGGAAACACTCTTACTCTATCTGTTGAACATACTCTTTGCAGTTTCCTCGGATATTCTCTTTCCTTTTAGCATGCCAATAATTTGAGGCCTCTGAAACTGAATATGTTTTCCACGAGCACAAGATGAGTCTTCTATAAGACTCTACTGGCTGCATCTGTTAGGGTAACATTTTTTTATATATTACTGTCTGAAACCAAACATCTATGGAGTAGCTATTCAGTGAGAGTTTCTTAACTATTTGCTTTGTCAAATCCATTAACAGGTAGTGTAACTTACTGAAGTAGCTAAAGAAACATAATTGG
Organism: Cyprinodon tularosa; assembly: GCF_016077235.1. Taxonomy (NCBI): domain Eukaryota; kingdom Metazoa; phylum Chordata; class Actinopteri; order Cyprinodontiformes; family Cyprinodontidae; genus Cyprinodon; species Cyprinodon tularosa. The sequence continues at coordinate 1,189,048 of NW_024039363.1, forward strand.
TAATACTTTTGGTTGTAATGTCAGGATAATCAACTTGAATGATTAAACTAAATCAAAAGTTGTTTTAAGAAAACATTAGTTTAGCCCCATGTTGTTTGTTGTATGTTTTGTCTTTATATTTCTTTGTATTAAAGGGAGAGAACCTTTGAAACAATTCAGTATATATATATAGTTTTCTATATATATAAAGTTTTTTTAAGTGTGGACTTTGTAGATCCATTGAGTGCTCAGTTGAATGTTGCTAAGAGTCAGTCCTTATATCTGCTGTAATCTGAGAAAAGTGTGCAGTTTACTGAAACATGCAGCGATAAATTAGTATCAGCGCTATGATGTAATCAAAGTGCCTGGAAATGTTTTCTTTCATCTTCCAAGCGTGAGGCCAGAAGGGATAATTTTTCCTAACCCACTTCCCACAGGCTCCTACACCCCCCCATGCAGAAACGGTCCAATGTGAAACTTTACTCTTTATTATTTCCATGCTGTCATAGTACTCTCCTCGCTTTCATTTTTCCATAGTGGTTTGCATTTAGTAAGGCATTTATCTTGTTTGGACTTGTCCTGCTTCGGTGGGAAAGTCTGGAAGGCTGTCAGACTGGATTATACTCTTACTTGCCTGATCTTAAAATGAAGGGCTTCAGGTTAGAACTGGTTCCATAACTTAGAATTTGAATGCAACTAAAGACAAGATGTCCTCGGTAGGTTTTTAAACAGGGCTTACTTTGCAAAGCTCACATCTGATGGTTATTCGGTAAGCTGGTTATTCATTGAACCAAGTGGTGAGAGAAACAAAAAAGTGTTTTTTTTTTTATGTGTTAGGCTTCACATTTCTGACAGCTACATCAAGGGCTACAACTAACGACCATTTTGCTAACCGATTAATCTGTCAATAATTTTTTTGAATCTGATTGTGAAAGGTTCCTTAAAGATTTTATTTTTATTTTTATGGAATTTAAACCAAGTGAAACTAAAGCCTTTCCATTTAAGGTTTTCTGGATATAGCATACGGATGCATGTTTTTATTATCTTAAATAAAAGCTGTTATTTTTATTTTGGTATAATTAGTGCTCTAAGTGGTTTGCTCTGTAACCTAAAGACATGTTTTAGAGTTTCTATACTCCAGTTAACGATTAATCGTTTTCTAAATTAGTTGACAATTATTTCAACAATTGAATAATCACGATTAATTTGATTAATTGTTTTAGCCCTAGCTACATCATAAATGCCAAAGTTATAACTTATGAATTCACCTCACAAAAATCTATGTAGCAGCCCAGTCCAGTTCTTCTTCAGTTCTTCTCCACATCACATCAGTGAACAGCTGATCCATCATTTGTCATAATTAAATGAACTTCATTGATACCACAATGGAGAAATTTACCTCTGCATTTAACTCATCCCCTTGGGGATTAGTGGGCTGCCATTGTTTGGAGTCAGGGGAGCAGTGTGGGGTTAAGGATCTTGTTCAGGGACCCAGAGTGCAGGGGATCTAACCGGGTACTTACAACCTCTCATAGCACAAACAACTGCTCTAACCTTTAGGCCAACACTTCACCTCATGTCATGCAACATTATATCGCACTAAATAAAACAGGGAGAGAAACAAACACTTAATTTTCTCAAATTCAGATATAATCATGAGTTATCTTATGCACTGTGACTTGGTAGCTTGTTGAACCACCCTTGGGTCAACTAACTTGAAGTAGTTTTTGTTTCTATGACCTTATCTGTTGCTCTACCTGTTCTGGAGGAAATTCAGCCCAGTGTTCATTTGGCTATGAAGATCATTGTCTATGTGTCTCCATTAAAGCAGCACAGTCTAACTTTTGACTCAAGTGTTATCTTAATTTGATATATATTAAAATAATTTTTCAGGTGAGTATACAGTACCTGGTGTGTATTGATGCTCTCTGCAGGCTACACTTTTTGAAAAACTCACTTATGTTACTTTAGAGATTCGCTCCCCATTGCTGAGTGAGTCATGACCCATCGGCGTCGCCAGACCCCATTTACTGGGGCACGTGCCCCAGTATAAATGAGCTGTGCCCCAGTATAAATCTCATGAATATTTGCAACAGTATTACATTTTTTTAATGCATCAAATTAGATAATTCCAACGGAAGGAGACGTATATTTCTACTCAAATGCGCAGCAAGTGTGCTGTTAACTCCAAACTGAGGATGTAATAGCGCCCCCACGTCAGCGCATGTCACTGCATGAACTGCAGGTAAACTAACACGCTGCTCTCAACTGAGTTGGATGGGACACTGTGCGGCCGCGACGCATTTTTAGTTCTGGTAATGTTTCTTACCTGTCAATTTTATTATTTTCCCAGTGAAACCACATGATTTATAGGCTACTAACTGAAAATGACTGCATTGGTTTGTAGATGGATATCAGGAAATTCCTCACACGAAGCAGAGACAGGGAAGCAGTAAAACAAGATTAGAGAGGGAGGTAAGGTCCCGTAATGAATTAGTGATTTAAGCTAAGCAGTTACATTAGGGACGTTATAAGCAATATGATAGATATTTACATAATTATAAATTTACGTTTTTTTAATGTTTGCTGTAGAGAATGAGAATGAAGGTGCTGGAGTAGGAAAGGGAGGAGGAGGCCAAACTGACAGACAAGGGACAGGTGAAAGACAGGAGAGAGACAGGAGAGAGACAGGAGAGACAGGACCATGAAGGTGATGAGGGAGCAACAACCAGCTTCCACAAACAAGAAGGGGACATTAGTGACTTAGGGGGAAAGCATGATGGTCCTAAACAAGTGAAGTTGTCCCACCATCCCCAGCACAAATTTGGAGTAAAAAAAACTTTAATTTAATTCAAAATGGTTTGAAAGCTTTTTATGGTTGAAAAAGAAAGCCTTGTCATCAAGGATATGCAGTGTGTTTTCAACTTGCTTGATAACACCATGTTCCCCACACTAACGCAGGTCATCCAGATCTCCCTCACCATCCCAGTCTACAGCTGGAGTTGTGAAAGGTCATTCAGTGTGTTGAGAAGGATCCACACTTGGCTGAGGTGCCCAATGGGACAAGACAGGCTCCATCATCTTGCTATTTTATCAGTTGAAAAGGAAGAACTTTCTAAGCTGAGTCACAGTCTAGTGATTGACCGCTTTGCAAAAAGGAAAAATAGGAGGTACACTTTAATGCTCAAAAAATAAAAGAAAAACTTAGTTCAGGTTGAGTTAAAATTTCCCCTGAACTAAAACTCTGAAACCTAGGAATTAATGATTACTTCAGAATGTGTATAAGGAAACTTTTTATTTTTAAAGTTGGTAATGTCTTATTTTTTATAGTTGCAATGTTGAAATTGTTCATGTTTGTTAAAACAAATATGCTCTTACACTCATTAATATCTCAACTGGTAATTTTGGTAGGAATTTATCAGGGTGGGGCAGTGTGCTTGTCTGAATTTGTGTATGGCAGGAGGGGCATATGCGGTAGGGGGCCAGTGCCCCAGTAAAGCTTTGTGCCTAGCAACGCCCCTGTCATGACCTGTAGCGCCTCTTTTTGGCAGTCTGAGCTACCCTTAAACACAGGTGCAAACTAAGTTAAAAGGGGTGTTAGTTAACCAAGCTGATATGTCGCTTCCCTGGTCAGATGGTTTTTTTTTTTTAGTTCTCAAATGTAGGATTTAATCTAGGGGGGTGAAAGAGACCTTGGCTGTGTGAAAACGTCCGCCCTAACCCCTAAATCCCTCAATCACTATGTAGAGCGGGGTCTATATAGTGGACTTTGTAGAGAACTCAGTTAACTGACTGTTCGGACAAATGATCACTACTTTTCACTCCCCGTTGGTCACATAACTCCGCCTCCCTGCATAGTGCCAGTGCCATCTTTATTTGTCGCCATTGTCGAGTACTGACAGCAGGCCGCTGTGACAACAGATCCCATGATGCTTTGCGAGGAGAGCTCTCCTCGTAAGGCATTCCGGGATATATCTGCTCTTCTAGTGACCATGGATTATCACTACTTTTCAAGGTGCATTGTGGGGAATTTTGAGTCCACTACTTTTTTATTCACTAGACATTCGGACACTCATCTAAAATGGGGTGCTATATAGGGCCCTATATATAGTGCCCTATATAGTGGTTAGGGCGGACCTTCAGACACAGCCCTTGACTTTACAAGTAACTCCATGAATTCTCAATCAGCTGGTTCAAAGTTTTCTGCTATCAAATTCTAAAACAGAGGAAGGCGCCCATAGTGGCTCAAAGCTACAGTGTTGCCTTAGATTCCCACTTCTTCCTTTGAATCAGAAAAGTCTTTTGATATTTGACTGGACCAATACAAGATCTTAGTTCATTGTTAAAATTGCTGCTGTACTTGGGGTCATTGTCGTTTTAAGGATCAAATCTGTAAAAATACACTGGTCGAATTGATGACGCATCATCCCACCACCACAAGGCTTCCTTTTTAGTATGTTAGAGTTTTCAGCGAGCATCACACTGTATAAATGGCCCTATTTCATTGTGTTTTGTGGAAGTCTTGTAGTTCTTTATTCTAAACATGTTCAAACTGTATTTGAACATGAAGGATTTTTGCAAGTTTTTAAAAAGAACCGCCCTCTCCTATAAACAAAAGAAAAAAAAATGGACATGCATAACCCTGAACCCGCTATTAAACGCGTGCGAGAGTATGCACAAGCCCATTTCTCCTCGTGCACACTCTGTTTAAAGGTTGCTGTTTGCATCGCTAATACAAGCTCACTTTCCAAAATAAGATTTGCTATTTTTCCTCTATGTCAGACTTTCAGGCTTTCTGTTATAGAGGTGTCGTACTTATTGGTAAATCAGGTATATTCATTTAGTAACAGTCTGCTGTATTTCACATCAGTTCATTGTTCAAACTTCCTCTATGGTTATAGAAAGTAAAAAAATTTTTATAGTGATACGTGACTTTCACTTTATATTGTTAAGTCTCTATTCTAAATTTAAAACCACTTGATAGCTTTAATTTACCTTACAAGACCTGACTGTTATCACCATTGTTTATGTTATTAGAAGCTTTTATAATGGCATAAAAATAGTCTTTTTAAAGTTGCAGTTTGTTTTCATGCCAAACAATGATCATATAAGGAGGACTGGGGAATTTTTCTTCCTAAATATTGGTTCATGCAGGTTTATCTTAAGTGCAGAAATCCTTATTTGAGCAGATCCTGCTACAGTACTTTGCACTCACACTCAAAAATAAAAAACAGAATGTTGCTTGGTTACAAATGCACTTTAAAGCAAAGATAATTCAATCCTGTTTGAGTCTCAGACTTGTCCCTTGTGTTTTTTGTCTGCTGACATCTGCCAATAGATAGACAGAGTGATTTTTGACATCTGTCTTTTTGTATTTCTCAAAAGAGGTTAGTTTCAATACAAAATCATAAGCATACGACGGGAGTCACTGTTGGAGGTTCTGCCATCCAATCAATGTGTCTCCATTGCACATCCTTTAAATGGTTTTCTTTGTGTGTCTCACTTTGAGGTAAGCTAAAAACTCACAGATGGGGACTGTAGTCTGGAAAACAAGTCAGGAATGGTTTGTTTGACCTCCCACCCTGGTGATCTAATCTTAGATGAGCAGAAAATGTTGGGTTGATGGTTGAAATAAAATTCAGAACACTGCTGACTAATGGAGATATAACTTTTTCTGTTAAATATTTAGCCTTGTCTACTACATGGACAATGCTATCATACTTGCAATAGTTAAACATCTGTTTAAATTTAATCTTTTTTACTTCCCAAAACTGAAAAAAGTGTTTATTTGTTTGTTGTGTTTTGGCATTCTAATGTTCAGGATCACATGAAAACATGAGGACATTTGGTTTAATTAAATTTAGACTTTAAAGGACGACTGGCTACTGCATTATTTTCAAACTCCTCCCTACTTCAAATTAAAGCAGCTTCTGTCTCCGACTCTTTGAGCTGTTTTTGGATAGAAAAAAATCCTGTTTCTGAGTCATAATCTAATGGTTAGCTCCTTTGCCAAGCAGGTCAGCTAGTCATTTTCCAGATAGTTTAGTGATGCAGCTTTTCAGTCGACTGAAGCAAACCAGAGCCTGAAAAACTCCCATGATCCACACGGCACTCTATAAGCATTCCATATTTTCTGCAGTTGTAGGTCAAAGGTCAGCAGCTCCCTCTGCTTAGTTTTCACTGCTGCTTGGAAGAAAGAAAACATAAAAAGTGCCATTAAGTATGACCCATGGGATGGTGCAGTAACAGCAGCGTGGAAAAAGTTTTTTAGTGTGTGTTGGCTTGTCTGTGACTATTATCGAGAGAATTTTTTTTCTTCTCCAACTAACCACAGTTAATCAAGGTGTTCCTTGTTTGGCATTTCAGCGTGTGCTTGTGTTTTGAGAATGTTTTATTAAGCAACAGTAGAGGTAGGCAGTTTAAAACATAATGATACTAAAAGAAATCTAATCCTCATATTTTCTGAAAACATTCCAAACTTCCCTCTAGACTTGAAGTTGTTCATACTTTTCCCTCTTCCCTCTAATCCTTTATGATACCCTTGGAAATCGTTTATTCTAAAGAAACACTGCATCCTCTCAAACCTTTTTGTTGATTTTCTTAGAGTTAGTCAACTCATGTTGGACTGAAACTGTTGGATCCTTGTTAGGCAGTAAAATCTAACAGTGGTTTGGCTGAAAAAAAAAAGGAGAAGGAAAAGAAATGGGAGGAGTAGTGTCTATCTTTCACTCCAAGAGGAGCACTGAATTACACAGGATAAAAGTGAAGGAAGAGGATAATAGCAGATCTGATAGCAAATAGACTCAGATCTTGGGCCGCAGCTTTATGTTTACACCAAGAAAGGAAAGGGATGATGATACTGAACAGGCACGCAGCCATTTATGGCTTCAATCAAAAGTCAGAATGTGAAGACCTCAAGAGAAAGAAATGTGAGAACTATTTTACAAACATAGTACACTGCTTTATGCACACTGCTGTTGTCAGATTCTTCATCTCACAATTTAACTTTTTACACATCTGTTGCTGACTATTTTCCAAAGGACCTTAATTGGTATTTATCATGAGATACTAGATATCAAAAAACTTGTTTTAATTTCAACATGTAGAAAAAGATGTAAAAATGGGTCGCACCTTGCTTTGAGCACTGGAGTGTAGTGCCTGTCTGCCTAGTTTCCCTCACAATGTGCCTACTTGTGTTTTATCTCCATAGAGTTTTCCTATAGGCAATCCCAATTAGGGCTGAAACAATTAATCAGATTAATCGTGATTAATCGATTATTGAACAAACTTATTTTGTAACTGATTAATGGTTTACTGGAGTATAGAGACTGTAAAGTATGCTTTTAGCTGCCAGAGCAACCCACTTAGAGGGTAATTATATCAAAATTGTAAAAAAAAAAAATATATATATAGAAACATTTTGCATTTATGAGGATAAACAATTGGTTTTTGCCTGTCAATATGCTCCATCCAGAACCAATCCAGAAGTGGAACATTTTTAGTTTAACTTGGTTAATTTCATAAAAAGTCTTCTTTAAGGAACCTTTGGCTATCCGATTATTGATCGATTAATTGGAAAAATTATTGACAGATTAATTGATTTGCAAAATAATTGTTAGTTGCAGCCCTAATCCAAACGCTTTCTGCACCAGATGTCAACCCATTTAAACAATGCATTTAATTTAAAACAGTTATTAAAAGGCAAAACAAAAGAATAAAACAATTGGAAGTACTCAAAAGAGCTCTGATCATTTGTGTCACGCCTTATATTACTGTGCACCTGGAGATGTGTTATTGGGAGGGTAGAAATTTTTTTTAATGAAAACCCGAATATGACTTTCATTTGCATAGGTAGTCTGTTGTCAAACAGAGATTTCACTGTTAAAAGATGGCCTTTGCAATGTTTATAGTTGCAGTGTTAAGGCATGTAAAACAGCAGGTAATATTTGTATAATACCTGTTCAAGATGGATAACCTGTTATGCAGCTATGCAGTGGATATGATTCATGTATTCTTCTCTATTGTTTCTCATACTGTTATGTCAGAAAGCTTCCCCTTCCCTAAGTAACTAGCACACTATATTCCCACTTGATGCATCCTTCTGTCTTTTTGCGACAGCTGCCTTTTTTTCTGCTCCAGGACACAGTCAGACCCTCCATGACGTCCCTCATAACAAGGACAGGATGGAAACCTTTGCAAATAAATGTGTGCTTATTCAGCCTGTGTGTTTTGATTTGTTGGCCTCACCTGGGTCGTATCAGTTGAACAGGAAGATGGAAGGTTTATGTTTCCTTCACCCTGGTTCGGATCAGTGCACCAATCCTTTCCTAATGTTTGCTTTGTTCTCATTTTAAATTGTTGTTTGTCTGATTTTTTTTCCTTTGGTCTGTGTGTGCATGCAGATCGAGAGGCGGATGGAGCTGGTGCGGCTGGCCTCGCACAACATGCACAAAAGGCTGGTGTCCTGTCTGCAGGGTCAACTTGGTCCTGACACGGACAAAAGATTTGTAAGACGAATCAGCTGTTATTATAGCCTTTACTCTTTTATTTGAGTTGAATATTTAGCTGAACTCAACTTTACCATCAGATCAGATTGTAAACATTTCTTTTTTCCCACTGGGAAATGTTACTGGTACTTCTGCGCCTCATGGATGGCAGATGCAGAAATTATAACGCTGACACACCTTTTAGGTTTACAGGTGCAGAGAACACACAGCCTCTCATTTTATGTAACACACAGATATGAAACATGGCTTCCTGCAAACTAAATTCCTCCTGTGACTCAGTGCCATTAACAAAACTGAAAGATTAAAATGGTGCAGAAATCCATTATCTTGTTTCTCTGCCATACTTTCTTTAATTGTTATCAATGAACTTCTCAAAACAAGATATTGTCAGACTTGTTCTGCACTAAACGTACTCATTTTCCTCTGAAAGCGCTTAATTTTGTTATCATGTCTTGCTGCAGAAAAAGCTGCCGCTAGCAGGACTGTCCCAGACCATGCTAGAAGGTGCTACTCAGCTGGGAGACGAGAGCCTGATTGGGTGAGAAATCACTAATTTGGAGATTTAAGGTGCCTTGAAAATGTTTTCTGTGGAGATTTTATGCATCAATCTTAGATGTTTGTTATAGAAAATTCATGAAAAAAACAGTCTTTTATGAGAACAAACAAACATAGCAGACAAGTCAGGATGGATTTAGCAATGAAACAGAATTGAAAAACTATTAATGTCTCACCGATCTCTGTTTAGTCCATCATTTGAAAGTAAAGTGCAGGGCTGTCAACTCTCACCTATTGGGAGTGAGACTCACCCATCCCAGTGTCTTTACACACACTCACTCAATATTCCCAATTTCTCACAATAACAACGACAGACATTAAAACTCAACTTCATTCCACTTATTTATGTGTAAAAATACCATGATGATAAAAAAAAAAACAGTCCGCGTTTTTAATGCAACCTTAGTGCTAACACACAAGGACTAGCCAGGTTCATATCCAGTCCGTATTCCCACCTATTCACCGTGCTAGATACTGAACAAAGATAGTTCTTACGAGGTATGTCATTTTAGATTGTTATCTTATCTCATCTGCACTAGGATAATTCTCTTTGTAAATTATTGAAGATTTGCCGCTCAAACTTTATAGGAGCTCCGCAAAAAGAAAAAGAACAATTGCATTTTATTTATCAAAGATCAGCCACCAAAGAAAAGACATCCAGAGAGGATGTGCAGAACAGCTCAGTTATCCAGGATTCATAAAGGGAGAACCACAGGGATGTTCTCATTTTATTATCACTTATCTTATTAATTTATCCTTATTTTTGGTCCATTAAATATGTTAACGTAATTTCCATCACATTTTCCAAATGAAAAAACCCTTAGAAGATCTGAATTGTTTAGCTGTTTTGTCAATTGTAAGAAAAACTAATAACATAATGAATGAAACTTTTTAATCTTTAGCCTATTAGCAAATACTCAGTGTAGTTTACATTGCACTGGTTCCTGTATTACTGCCAGTAATCCGGTGACGACTTATTAGTTTCCCATTGTTTGTTTTACCTAAACTGCAGAGAATACTTAATCGACAAAGTTGTGAAATTCTTAGTTTACAGTATGTTTAAGATGCAAGTATTTCAGTAGGGCCCGTCTTCTTTACTTCAATTCTATTAAAAATCACCAGAATATTGAAATAATATATATTGTGAGAAAAATGTTCCACATAACTACAGACCACTTATTGTTACTCAGTAACATGTACTGTGCTATAAAAATCCCACATACTGACATGTTGTTTAAGTTAAATCCTCTGAAAACCTCCAACCTGTAGTTGCCTCTATCCTCATAGCTTTTTGATTGAATCCTGACAATGGTTGAACCATGTATTCTTTTCTTTTCAAAAACATCTATGCACTATTATTATGTTACTTCATCACATAAAATATTACTGGAATCCTCTGGAATTGACCTGACAAAAAAATCCACAGGCTATGAATACGTTCTCCAGGCTTTATAACAGTAGCATTGAATAATACTTTTTGAATGTCTGGGGAAAAAAAGCTTTAGTTGTTTCTGCTGGAGACTTTGTGAAATATTGTGAAAGTGGTCAAATAAGCATATCTTTCTGTGTTGCAGCAAGATGCTGGATGTGTGTGGGGATACAGAAAGCCGCTTAGCCAACGAACTTTTGCAGCATGAATTTCAGATCGAAAGAGAGATTCTGGATCCTCTCAACCAGCTGGCAGAGGTAAAGAAAACAGACACTAATGCTTAGTTTATACCCTGAAAATGACTCAGGATCTGGAATGCAGCAGCTCTGTAACAGCTGTTCTGTTAACTTTAGCATTAAATTGGGTGTGTAATTTGAAGACTCACAGGAAAGTAGATTTCAGGGCTATGATGCATCATAGGTCTTGTTGTTTTCATATTTTTTTCCACAGGTGGAGATTCCTAACATACTGAAACAGAGGAAGCAACTCGCCAAGCTAGTTCTGGACTATGACTCTGCAAAAGCAAGGTGCACTTCAATTCTTGAAGACTCTAGTTTTTAATGTCCAACTTGACATGTTGTTCATTTTGGTTGAAACCTTGCTGAAAGAGTCAAAACTAAAGAAAAGAGCCTCTTTGTCATTAAATCGGGTAAAAAGAAAAAGTTGTTCACTAGAAATCAACTTGTGGATCTGCTGAGAAAGATTTAATGGGATGGTGTTTTGTCCTTGATATGTATATATAAATGTAACCTTTAACAGATTTTGTTGAGATTACAAATCTCTTTCTTAAGAGAGAACTGGCCATCTATAGTTTGGTGGCATGCTTATGGCCATTTTCCATGTAAAAGACCCAGTCTTGTACTCAAGCATTAAAGTTGTGAACGATATCTTTAAATATTGCTGAAATATTTCTACACATTTTTTTTGCTCTATGAAGACATCAGTTCCTCCCCATCATTCTTAATTTATCATACTTGTTGTCTTCTCTGGTTTCTCTTTAAATTTGGGCAATTATGACAAAAATGTTTTTTAGTTTCCTTTTTTTTTAAATGATGGTGCAGAACTTGTTGATTCCTGTGGAGGATGACCCTTTCACCACTTTCAGCCAAAATCTTTTTGTGATTTTTGTTCTGGGCTAGATATGTTTATATTCAGAGACTTTCTCCTTCCAGAATAGAGCTTATCAACCAATATTGAAATCTGTATCTGTTCCAACATGAAAGAAAATTCAAGATGGGATATTAGTGAAAATGAGCCAGGTCCGTAGGGCTAGATTTTTTTCAGTCTGTTTCCACTGAGAAATTAAGTTTCTCAAAAAGCTGTAAAGTTTAACCCTTTATAGTCATCTGTCTTTAGTTAAATAGCATAGTCTAGTTGAACCCTTACAGCTCCATATTTTTCTCAGAATGGAATGTATCCTGTCAGCACATTTCACTGTTTTTATTACTTCCTTTTCTGACCTCATACTAATCTCAAGTTGCCTTTTGGGATATAAATCTGCACGTTCATACATTATATACTTGCTAGTTGAGAGGAACTTATTACGGCCTCTGAGAAAATCAAAGTTAACTGTTGAACCATTAAAGCAAACAGAGCTCTCATATCAGAAAAGTATTGGGATCTACAAATATCCAAATTCAATAAATGGAATCTGACTATAAGTGAGAAAAATGTGGACCGGAACATCCCTGTTCCAGAACAAACATTTTACATTTGCATATCATTAGAACAGATGGGGCCTTCAGGCTTGAGTGTGTTATAATGCCTCATGGACAAGCAATAGCTTGGCATGATTAAAGACCACCTGAAATGAATTAAATAAACCAATCCACAGCAACTACGTTTTAGCGAATCCTCCCCAGGGCCTCTTATCAGAACATCAAGGGAAAAATGCCATTCCTACCATTCACAAATAGGGACACAGCATCAAAGGAAGAAATAAGTCATTGGCTAAAACCTTTTTTTATTGGAATGGATGTAATTAAAACAAATCTTTTAAAAACAACCTCATAATCTGATATTAAACTACACAAAACTTTTCAAGTCTTAGATAAAATTGAATTATTGAAAATCTTTCTATTTGCTAAATACAAAAACAAGAAATTAGTGCATTTTTTTGTTTTAACTTTCTACCAATTCCGACGTTAACAAACATTATGATCAGCTTTAAAGGGGCATAGCCAAGAAATATGACGTTTCACATACGTTATTCTAAACGATTACAGCAGCCTGCTGACATTATTTCTTAATTTAGTTTTTTACACTTTGACGGTGCTCTATTTTTTAGCAACTAAAGTCCTTCTCTGTATATTTACAATAACATTAAACTATCCATATCAATGTGTTTTTTTTGCACCATGTGTTTTTCTCCCCAATTGTTTACATTTGATCATTGCTGCACTTTAACAAATGGAAATGTATTGAGAACTGTGCAAAACGAAAATTTGTTTTTTTGTAGCAAAATGACAGTAAAAGAAGTCTAACAACCAAGGTTAGTAACCAAGGTTTGTAATGGGACGAAGCCAGTTAGCATATTTTCATAACTCCCAGAGTTGTGAAAATGCAGACACGACAAATCCAGTGTGAAAAAGCTAAAAAAATTAGATGTCGGTGTCAATGTTGGTGCTTACTGCAGAGGCACTAGTAGTGCAAATCTCTCTAAAGTCAAAGTATGAACATACATGATTATTATAAATAAATACGTAGAATGATTGATATGAACAGAGCACTGGGGGCAGTTTTCGTTCCCAGCTGTTGGAATCCATATGGCTACTTAAGATCAGATTTAATTCAGGCTCACCAAGAACACACTTACATGGAAAATAGCATTTTAATGTGTTTTACACAGTAAATATGAATATTTCTGTTACCTTTTTATTGTATGGTGATACTTTGTTTGTTTCCCTCAGGTGGGTCCAGGCGATTAAGTCCAGCAACCAGGCAATGGCAGCTAAAGTAGACTCACTCAAGGACGAGATGGACGAGGCTATCAACAAAGTAGAAATATGCAAGGTAACGATCAGTAACAGTGGGGTAATCTGCTGTATCTGGACTTTAATGGAGGCTTGTTAGAGCTAATAGGTGCACATTCCTCAGTTTAATGAAGTGGCTGAACAAAGGAGGTCTTATGAAAGGAGCGGCTCAGGACAGGCGTTCAAGGCACATTATTAATGGAAGGTCAAAGTTCTGTCAGCTGGGGTTTACCAGTGCTGTAATGAGGAGTTTATTGTTAATGCACAAAAAAGGGTAAGAACACTGTCAAATATTCTGTGTGTGAATAATAAATGTTGGTTCATCTTCCAGGACCAGCTTTCTGCAGACATGTACAGCTTTGCTTCAAAAGAGGGAGATTACGCTCGCTATTATGTCATGGTGAGTACATCAGAGTTTAACAGTTCACTATGGGATCCAAATGAATGATTCATGAAAGGTTTATTATCTGTGTTTGCTGCAGTTGTTAGAGGCTCAGGCAGAGTATCACAGGAGGTCCCTGGCAGCTCTAGAAGCAGCTATTCCCACAATCCAACTGCAGCAAGGTGAGGACCTCTGCATGACTACTACATAAAAAGAATCCAAATCCATAAAAGTTAGCTTTATTGGGCAGTAGCATCATACTGAACTTGGGACTGTGATCTCAGCCATCTCAGTGAGAACACGTTAGAGAGATAGATTGCTGGTGAATGACAAATCGGCGATAAGTGGCTCTCTGTGTGGACCAATAAGGCAGTTAAGTTAGGGAAAATGAAACCATTAAAACATTTATTAAACCCTGTTTCTTTAAAAAGGTTGGAAGGCAAATTTTCCTCTTTTTTTCTATTCTTTTATCTTTCCAAGGTCAATAGAGCACAGTTAATCATAATTGATTGCTGTGTTCCCTTCCTCTATCACAATGAACGCTAGTATTCTTGTCAATATGCTAAAATGTGCCATAATGTTCAGACCCAATGCCACTTAAGACACTTCATTACTTGTTTCTAAATTTAACTCAAACCACAAACGTCTGAGTCACACTTGGCCTATCAGCAGCTTTACACTTCATTAACTCAACACACCTCGATAAACTCTCTTCTGCTGCTGGCACTGTTGTCATCACAGCTAATGCGCCTAAGCAAATGCTGGCAATTGGACTCCTGTATAATTTGTCTCATTGAATGGTTTGCAGTGATTTTAAGGGGTTGTGTGCAAATGATGGCTTTCATATATGTGTTTTAGCTGATTAATGCACTGTTCTCCCAGGACGCTGGAATTATCTGAACACCTTGGAAGTCATTTAGCAGAAACAGTGAGGAAGCAACAACTGAATTTCACTTAAATAGTGAGGGGAAAAACTTGTGTAAAAATACAAGCCCTCTGTTCATTGTGTAGTTCTGTAGTATGGATAGATACAAAATGTTTTAGTTCAGCAAATATTATTCACTGATCATTCAGTTTAATTGCTCCTCTACTTTATTTAGATTCCTGGATGGAGAAGCCCGCATTCGGCACGGCGCTGGAGGAGCACCTGAAGAAGAGCCACCGAGAAATTGCTCTGCCTTTAGAGGCCTGCGTCATGATGCTGCTGGAGACCGGCATGAAGGAAGAGGTAAGATGGAGTAAAGTTGATGGTCGTTAAAAGCACACCGTGTAACCACTAGGAGCGGTAGTGCTGCAGCGCTGTCGCAGATGTAAAATCGCCCAATCTCCCGTATCGTTATAGGTTTTCCCTGCTCTCGCACAGCTGACTTTAACTGATTGCTGATTAACAGGGTTTTGCTGAACTGCAATTATCAGAATTAGTAGGTAAAAATCTAAAACCTGCCGGACAGTAGCTCTCGAGGGCCGACTATGGGCATAACTGCTAGCTCTACACATGTAAAAACAGCTCCTCTGCCAATGATTTGCGTCAACTCTTTAGGTCAAAAAGTCTGCGGTGTGCCTTTAACTGTAATTTGGGCTTAGATTTGTGTCCATCAAATAATAAATGCTTCTGTTCATTTGATCTAGGAGATGATGAGGCTTCAGAAATGGTGAAATCTGCAGTTTGCAAACATCTTTTGCCAAGTTTTGGTTAGCTAGTCTTAGTGTTGCAGGGATAAAACCTGTCTATGTGTGGACATCTGTTTGGCATTATCCTCTCTGATGTTGCACTCCTAAAATGTAGCAGTACTGCTGGGCTCCCAGTAGAGAGTGATTTCAGCATTTTTATGAAGTGAAACCAAACCATTGTGATTTGACTGTCTGGGGTTCCGTCAAACAGAGAAAACAGTTCTGTCAGTAATGGAACGGTTCCTCTCTTGTTTCTGATAGATATCTGCTTCTCCTTTCCTGTTCCCAGCGCTGCTTTAGCTTCTTGGTTTTTAAAGTGTTTACCAGAGCTGTGTGTGCAGATACTGTGCTGATTTTTTATTTTTTTCCTCCTCCTCATGATCCTCCCAGGGACTCTTCCGGATTGCTGCTGGAGCTTCAAAGCTTAAAAAGCTGAAAGCAGCCTTAGACTGCTCCACCTCGCAACTCGAGGAGTTCTACTCAGATCCACATGCAGTCGCTGGTACATCCTCCGCTGCAGTTTGATGAAAGTAAAACCATTCGATTTTTATGTTACTTTATTTTTTTATTTCATAGTATATCTGTGCCATTTGCAGGAGCCCTCAAGTCCTACCTAAGGGAATTACCTGAGCCTTTAATGACGTTTAGCCTTTATGATGAGTGGATAAACGCCTCCAAGTAATAAAGCATACACACACAAACACAGCTCTGACTTTTATTATCCTGTAAAAGATAAGTTTCCTGGTACTAATTCAATTGTTTAATCTGCATTTTCAGTATATCTGACTCTGACAAGAGACTTCAGGCCCTTTGGGTGGCATGTGACCATTTGCCAAAGGCTCACAAAGCTAACTTCAGGTAGGAGCATCAATCAGCCACGTTTCAGATAGACAAGAAGTGCTGTAAAAAAAGATAAATGAAATATTAAATTTAAAGAACAACAAATATAAAGCCTGTCTGTAAAGAAAAAAAAAACCTTGTTGAAAATATGTTGCAGAAATCTAATAATTAAAAAATATTTATTCATCGTGCACAGACATCTTAGCAATCAGCAGTGGCTGTAGCCGCAGTTTGGAGATGGATAAATGTAAAACACACATTACTTCTCCCTAAAACACGCCAGTCAGTTTAGCATCTCCTAACATATGCTAAATAGCTTAAAAAATGTCTCCAGTATTGGTTTCTCTTCTCTTTAAATTCCTGTCAATTTCATTAATATTTCATAGCTTTTTTTTGGTTTAGAATGCTACAGACAACTAATTTCTGTCAGATGTAACAAAATTCAAAAATATAATCTGATCAACCATTTTTTTCATAAGGCAATAGTTTACACAACTTTAATCTTAATCTGATCCTGTTGTTTGACTTTGCCTTAAAAGCTTTTGGTTCTCTTGCGTCATTTTTAAATACTGTTTCAATACGCTTTTTAACAGCTCTGATTGTAAATCTAAGCATTTCAGATGATTAAGACTTTACCAGGACTAAAATAAAATTAATTTAAATCAGAAAAGTTACAGCAGTTAAAGTGATCTGAGGTTTTGGTCAAACTGTGTTTTTTTCTATGGAATTTAATGACGTCAAGTGTTAAAACTATAGATATCAGCAAATTAAAACATTTTGCGTTCTCTTTTTAGCCGAGTTGGAGGTGTCTGAGTAGCCTAGTGTTGGTTTTCTATTATGGCTGTGATATAAAATATTTATTTGCACTTTTGATGGTTTGTATGTCATTAAACTAGAAGCACACAGGAAAACACTCAATGTTATAAACTAAGTTCTGATTTCCAACTAGTACAAGCTTATGTGGGAAGTGATTCCCTTTCCAGACCCAGCACATTAAGAATGAGCAATGTTATTACGATGTAGATTTATTATGTATATTTAGACAGACTTGTAGCTTCTAATCAATTGTAGATAGGATAGTGGAATTTAAAGGCAGTTCTATTAAAGGTTTGATTCAATTACAAATAGAACAACAAAAATAATGTCGAACAATCAAAGTTTCTTTGAGTTAAGTGAGTTTTGGTTGTTTCCTCTGTAGGTACCTGGTGAAGTTCCTGGCTAAACTGGCTCAGGAAAGTGAGTTCAATAAAATGACTCCTAGCAACATTGCCATCGTCCTGGGGCCCAACCTGCTCTGGGCCAAAACAGAGGGGTAAAATACGTTCTCATTGTTTTTTGTTTTCTTGACAATAAAGTATGTACACTAAAAGCTCTGTCCTTTTATTATTGTGCTGCTTTGGTAACATTTAGGACGCTGGCAGAGATGGCTGCAGCTACGTCTGTCCATGTTGGGGCCATCATAGAACCCATCATCCAACATGCTGACTGGTTCTTCCCTGACGGTAAAACATTTGCTACAATTACAGAATTATTTCCATCTTCCTCGAAAGTTTGGTTCAAGAACAGAAAAGAAAACAGATTCCTGTCTGCATGCAGCAGAAGCAGAGTATTTTGTCGTTACTTTATGGTAGCGCAGTCCAGCCTCATCCTTTTGTTCCATAAAGAGATGCTTGAAGATGCAAATTCACTTTGAAAACAAAAAAATATGTTAAAATTATTGTTGTTTTTTTAAATGATATTTCTTTTTTTCAAAGCTCTGACTTAACACATTAATTTGGGTTAATTAATTAAAGAAATAGCATGATTGAGTGTAAATATACTTAAGCAGTATTCTTGTTTTGCAGTGTGAGGAATAGGAATGTAAGAGTAACTATGAGCGGTATATCAAAATAGAAACTACATGAAGGAAACACTGTTCCCTGAAATAAACACATATTGCATGAGTACATGAAGCTGCTAATAAGACATTTTAAAAGTAACTACATCTTGACCTGGCTGTTTGGAAATAATAAAAGCATGAACACAAAGCCAAAACATTCCAGCTTCCATCAATAACAATTATTTTGAATGGAAAAACCTTACTTAATTTGTCAGCTATTGCTTATTCAAAAAAAAATGCAAATAATTTCTTTAGCTCCAATTTATTTGATTATTGTTTTCATTTTCCCTACTTGTAGATTTGACAGATGGGCACAAAGTATCAAATAATGTTGAATTGGGATACTTGATAAAAATGTAAATGGCATTATGTGCAATTCTATGCTGCTTCCCTGAGACTGAGACATGGCAGATCCACATTTTCACTGTAATAAAAGCTGCAAATGTTTTAGGCTTTGTCTTTAGCGGCTTTGCATATCTAGAGTCTGAAAATTGGTGCTCACTCTTCTTATCAAGCCCCAGCTCAGTCAGTCATTGGATGGAGAGTGTAGGTGCTTCAACAATCAAGATTCCTCCCCAGGATGATACCGCCATCACCATATTTTACTGCAGGGATGATATGGGCAGTGTTAGCTTCACACGTAGTCTTATAGATGCAGACTTGAACAGAACACATTCCTCTACATTTTAGCTGTGGCATGCGTTTGTATGTCAGTTAAGTACATTGAATTCTGTAATGTGTAATGTGATAAACATTTATATTTGTCTGCTCTTTTTCTGGCGTTAAACCATTTAAACTCTGCCAACTGCCTTCTCTTTTTCAGAGGTGGACTTCAATGTTTCGGGCATGTTTTCCATGCCAAGCCACCCGCCGACCCCCGACCTAGATCCCGTGCTGGAGAGGAAGCGCCCCGGCAGCACTGGGCATGAAGGGGATGCTCACACGCCCCGTAAAGACAGGTACACGTCTCGTCCCAACCTCAGCCTCAGCCTGCCTCTCGCCCTGCCATCCCGCCCAAAGACACCGAGCAGGCAGGAGTCGCGGGGCCCGGCGGTGTCGGCCCTTTACGTAGTGGCTGACGAGTCCATCACGGTCACCGAGACGCCCACTGAAGATCTGCCTAGCCCAGACTTCAAAGCTGTGCCATAGCAGGATGTAGCTCTAATGCATTCAGTTACTGAGCAGTAAACGAAGGGAGGATGTTCTTTGTTATCCGTGCACGTATTGTCTGATATGCTAATGAGATTTCACATACAGTTTCATAGTTATGGTAACAAAACCTTTTTGCTTTTTTAGACATTTTAACTTTCATTTTTGGGCCATGATTCTGTCTATATCTCTTTGTATTGCTGTTCTGTACTCTTGTCATCTTTTTTTGTTTTCTGATTAAAGCTTAGGTCTCTCTGTAGGTTTATACTTTGTGTGGGCTTCCTGTGTTGCTTCTTGTTTCTGTGCTGTTGCCTCTGTATCTTTTATTCTAGCAGCGGAGTGCAGCTCAGTATTACCGTATTTGAAAGGTGACTGTCATGTGGTTTTATGTCCTCTTTTGGTTCTTCCTCCTGGGCTGGTTTCACTGCACTCAGGAAGTATCATCTCTCTCTGTATGTCAAGACATGTCTCTTACTCTCCTCACTGTCTCTCTTGGTCTCCTGCATATGGTTGGCGTGCTGTTTCACCCTCTCTTTCCCCCTCCTTCTTAGCCCTGTTAACAAACATCCGGAGCCCGCTCCACGCAGAACCGGCACTGTAAATAGAAAGCAGCCACCACTAACCTCACCCACCTTCCAATCTACACTGCCCCCTCTGGAGACCCTGGGTTCCACCCAGCATGTGCCGCAGTCCCCTCCGGTTCAGTCTCCAGGTCCAGAGGCTCAGCAGCTGGGTCTGAGCGCTGCCGCCGCCACTGCTGCTGGCGTTGAAGCTCAGGGGGGTGGGGTCCAGGCAGCCGCAGTGCAGCTTCAGGTTTTAACGCAGCTCAGCACAGAGGACAGCAGGTAAGGAGTGAGCTGAGGTGTCAACGTAACTCCGTCTGCTCGCAGCCAATCAACCAATCCGGAGCCCCGCCCACCCTTTGTGTATGCCATGTGTTTGATTGGTAACTGTAAGAACCATTCTGGATCTTAGAACAATCATCTCTACTTCATGCACAACGTTTAACACAGCTTCAGAAATGAATAATTCAGTGCAATGATAATCAAGTTCTGCTTTGATCATGCGCTTGTTTCTCTTCTGCGTTCTGCTTGAGATGATGATGAACCTATTTTTAAAGATATCTTAATGGCCAATCCTGTGCTTAACTGCTTTTTGGCCTTCTTTGTTTTGCATGCAGCACATTGATGGCACACTTTTGTTTTCTTTTTTGCTTGTTACCTTGATTGCTCTTTTCTTGAGTCACTCCTCTTGTTTTGACCTCTGTCAAGTGTTTGGATGGAAAAAGTGTTTGTCATTGTGTGTTTGCATGGTTGTTTTGATTTTGCACCTGCAGTCGGCCTTGTTTTGTAGCAGTTAGGTACTGATGACTGGGTTTAATATTTTGTTCTGTTGTATTTCTACAGCCAAGCCCGAGAGGCCACCCCTCCTCCGCAGAGGAAAGGTTCACCTCATCTTTCAGCCGGAACTTCGCACTCACCGGGTGGGTCGACAGGGCCGAGTCCACGTATGGTCCGCAGAGGTGAGAACGGTTTCCACCCTGATATTCCCTTTACAACGCTCAACAGGAGTTTTATGTTACAAACACAAACTCTTCTTTATTTCAAATAGATTTTATGTGATTAGGCAGCATGAAGTTACACAACTATAAATTAAAAAGAAGAACATTTCTGTTTTTTAACATGTTAAGAAATTTTTTTAAGGTGCTTGGATATATTTGCTGTACCAATTAGCCCAAAATGAACCTTAATAGTCAGTAAGTTGTGATCAGAAGTGAGAAAACAAACACAAAAATAGACATTCACCAAAATGGTCAGTCTACCACCAAAAAGGGTTTGCCACAGACCTTATAGAAGGCATAGGAAAGTGCAACACAAGGTGTTGTGGTTAGATTTGATTTTAATTGCAAACGTGCAAAACAGTTTGGTTAAGAATTAACAAAAATCCCCTTATTCTGCATGCATTTCTCCGGTAAACAGGGCAGTGGCAGCAGTCACTTGTTGTGAGGATGTTACTCCTTAGGTGGGAAGCAGGTCTAAGCTAATGTGAAGGGTGGAGCCATGCATTGGCCAGATTTGGAGGTAAACCAGTAGGAGAAAACAGATGTTTACCTTCCATTAGGACAGTGGCCTTTAACACAGTTATACAAAAGGCTATTCATATGTTAGAATGTTAGAATGGCTCACAGTGCAAACTTGAATCTTATTGTTACTTGAATCACTGTAAATAGAAGCACTTTGTTCAGTGACTTGCCGCCCTTTATCTTACATAGTTGATAAAATGAGTTCTCTAAATGTGCAAAGGTGGTAGAGACACACCCCAAAAGTCTTACAGCTGCACTATATATGCTGTTTGTAGTATCATACTGCTGGTTTGCTTTTCTTAATTAAGGGAAACGTTTTAATTTTGGCAAGATTAAAAACAAGTCCTCAATACCAATATTTCAGAATGTTATTTGGAAAAAAATAATAAATGCAGTTTCAATTATGTGCTACTGTGTTGATTTGTATGTAAATTGTCACTAAAATGCACTGAAGGTCTTTTGAGGTTGTAACCTATAATAGTTTAAGGGGGGTTATTTCAATCTTTCTGATCTTCTGCTTTTAAGGCACCAAAAAGCAGGCCCCAGCTCCACCCAAAGTGGCCAGCCCATATGCTTCTCAGTCCAGCAGCCCTCAGCCACCCGGCTCTCCTGGTCACCCCCCCCTCGCCACTCGTCGTCACTCCAGCAAAGATTTCATCCATGCCCCGAGCCACCCACCACCACAACCTCCTCAAACCCAGCACCCCCCTCAGGGAGACACAGAGCCCTCTCCCCCAAGAACTCCCACACCTCCTGATACTCCGCCACCATACGCCACCGGATCTCTGCCTCGCCCCGCCAGGCCTGCCCCGAAGCCGAGGATTCGACCCAACATGCCGCCGCCACCACAGCCCACAGCTAACGACAGTGGTAATGGCCTCATGAACTCTGCGTCCAAAATTATAACAGGTAAAAAAAAAAAAAAAGATTCCAGGGGTTCAGAAGCAGAATATAAAATCCTAAAAAACAACCAACAATATAAATAAAAAAAGGTAGCAAAGGAAAGTTCACTTAATTTATCAGACAGACATTATTTACATCAAACAGATTAATTGCAGGTTTGTCTATTTACAATCAGAATATCAGAAACTTTTTAAGCCAAATGTGTTTAGTTTGTCGGATTGTTAACATTATTCCAGATGCATGTTAATAAGGATATTTGGCTCATTAAATTTCATTCAAGTTTATTCAGCTCTAGGAATTGTAATGCAATCCATTTTCTTTTTGGTTCATGTTGAACAGAAGAAAACAACATCTCCAGCCTTGTTTTTATTTTTTGTTTCAGTGACCTTTTCCCTTCCCCCTCCTCTTGTCCGCTGATAACCATCTGTAGCTTCCTCTTAGGGCGCTGCTGTTTTTAGACCTCTGGCTTCTTCTTCTGGTTTCACTGTCTCGATTTGTGTCACACTAAATGGAACTGTGGTGATCTAAAGCATGACAGGAAATGTGTGTAAACATTGCAGATGTCTGAGCTGCCGGCCTGCCTGTAAGATGAGCTTTGCCGGGCAGGTGATGGTAAGGTTCCCGTTGGCTGGGTGTATTGGCCAGTTTTGCTGCTTTTTGTTTGTGTGTCTTTATGGGGAAACCAACTCAAGCTCTGTTGTATGTTTAATAAATGTTACATAGATAAAGTGCATTTCACTAAATTAGGTTATCATTGGAAGTTTACTTTGATTCAGTAATTCGATTTGAAAAGCGAAGCTCATATTTATTTATTTAGGTGGTAAGTAGGCAACTTAAAATGATTTAGTCTTATTTTAGTGAAATTTGGCTTATAATTTTTGAATACATAAAAAAGTTTCTCATAAAATCAAAATATCATATTAAAGACATAAAACAAAACTCTGTCTACAATTTGACTGGAGTATCCATGTTTGATATGCAGCTTTTATACTAATAGTTTTTTTTATCCTTTTCACTAAACTTTCTATGGAAATGTTTTGACATGTCACCCTGAACAAGCATCTTTAACATGAAGCTTATACCCATTGCTGCCAAGTCAGCAGCCTTCCTCATCATTGTGTGGGCTTAACTATTTATTTACCATAACTATTTATTAGAAATCAACATAAGAAAACAATTGTGCAACAAAGTAAAATCATGTAATCTTTCTCAATGAAAATTTTAATGATGTGAAAATATGTGAAAACATAACTGTTTCCCTGTAAGCAAAACAGGGATCGTGGCAGAAATCTAACTGTGCATCACTTTGATTATCGTATGCACAGGGAAGCATGGTGGTGGCAGCATCATGCTGCGGGAGGCCGTATAGCAGGGACTGCAAGCTCCTCATAGTTGATGGGATATATATAGCTGATGTAAAATATTGAGCAATTCCAAAAAATTAAAAATAAAATATCTTTTCAGCTGCAAAAGACTTTTGTTTTTTTGCAAGGAAGAAAAAACTTCCACAGTTTTAAGGCAGCAAAGAGATAAACTTTGTAATGATAATCAAATTTAATGAAATGCACCTGTATGTTTATGTCTGATGGCATGTTTTTAATGCATTTGTCTGCACCTAACATGCTTGCATTTAGGTTTAGCTTGGACGGATGTGTCTGCTAACAGTTTGCTGTGTTAACTAACGTGCTTCTAAACAGGTTTTTTTTGTGGCTCTTGCACAGATATGTGCAAAATGGTTTGTTGCATTTACAGATTAACACACCAAGGAAACTTTAAAAGAAACATCAAGATTGATTATTTAGCAGTATTGATTACTTTTACATCGCAGAGGAGTCCTTGGTGTCTTAAAGAGTGTGGAGTTTGCAGTGATATGTGTGTGTGTGTGCAGCTGTTTTCTCTATGTCATGATGCGTTTGCTAATTTTTCCCTATGGGGTGTTTTTATTATTTTTTTTATTTTAGTAGAAGGAGGCCTGCTTATTAAGGGGATTGGAAAAGCTTTTATCCCCAAGGTGATCGAGGAGCAACAAGTGGAGGACTCTGCTGGTCAAGAGCCCATCTCCACCCCAGAACCAAACCTTCACATCGAGACAGAGAACACTCCCCTGTAGAAGATGCTCCAGCTTCAGTCATTAACCGAAGACAGGGTTAAACCTTCACGATGCTTTTTTTTTTTGTCTGCTGTACGGAGTTGAACCAGAAGCCTTGTTGTACAGCGGTGGCTTAAACCACAACAATGTTGTGCTGCCATCGCTTCCAACATTGAACTTTTTTAGCTGCGTGTTCTTCCGAGTGTTCAGAGATTGGGTTTCAGAGCCACGGCCTAAAGAACCTCAATTTTATTGCAGCTTAACTAAGGAAAGAAAAAGGGTGCTGGAAAAATCTCACTTTTTTTTATACCTCTCTTCTTTTTACGCCAAAGTGTCAAAGCTAGAAATTATTTTGCAGACAAAAATATGAGTGCGGTTTTAGCTGTGTTTTATAATTTTTTTTTTTTGTTGATGAGGAGATTAGAATTCAATCTGCCACCTATTTATAATAAAACTAAACTGCATTTTCACTTTCCCATTTCTGCAGATTCATCACACCTAATGTGATGTTCACACCATGCAGGAAGGTATCGAGAAATGCCTAAAGGACCCAAAGATAGCTTTGACTTTAGCGCATATTTAGAGTTGCAGTGACCAAATACTTTGGGAAGGGTGCAATAAGAGATGCAGTTGTCTTCCACTGATGCCGTGTTCAGAGTATATTGCTGCATGTTGCGAGTAACACAGGTTAAAGTTGATTGTTTAATTTTTAATCAGGATTTTATTTGATGTCTGCTAAACTGATTTTTAAATGGAAAGGTCCTATTTGATGCTTTAAGTTTTATGGTTGAAAGGGACAATCTTCATCTTTGTGTAACTAATCACTCCTGAGATCAAAGCTCAATACAGGAGAAAAAAAAATTAAAATCCTTTTTTGTGAATTATTTTTTTTCTCTAGTTTTCTTGTCTTTTTCTCTGATTCTTCAACCTACAAACCATCGTTACTCTTTATAATTATTACTGTATACACTTATTTTTAAATTAAAGGAGCTTTTATAAATTACTTTCATTTTACTTTTATTTTTGCAAACATGTATAATATTCCTGTAAAATTAGAAAAAAAACTGAGCAAGCCAACAATAGATGTAAATTTATGAGATTGTTTGTATAGGTTTGCTTATAACAAAATGAAGGGAGTTTTAGAGATAATCATTTCACCATCTTAGCTAACCTGCTATAAAATCAATGACATCTGCACATAATTCAATCTATTTTATGGAGATTGTAGAGCCTTTAGATTTAGGGGCAGTTGTGGCTAAATGGAAAGAGTTGGTGTTTTGAAGTCAAGCCAATGTTGTTGGTTTGATTCCAGCTTTTTTTTATCTGCATCTCAGCCCCAGGCTGAGAACCCAATCATATGCTGGTGAATGAATAAGTGTGTTTGACTGACTAAGTGTGGTTCCGATTAAGTATGTCTGGAAAAGGGATCTATGATTTAAGTCAATTTATCATCCCAGCACAAACTAAACTATGATTATGAAGTTGGAAGAAAATAATGTAGCTTATTTTTATTTTTTTTATATTTTTTATATAAATTAACATCTGACACAGTTTGTATCTCATCCAACTAGACAGAATTTGTCCAATATCATGTTAAATAGAATTTTCTTGCATTATCTTCTTTCATATCTCTGTAGATTCCCTGTATTTAATGGAAGAAAGGATTGAAGCTACCTAGTTAGGCACTGTTAGCTACCTTCTAACTTGGCTCCCACAACTTTTTAGGCCAAACCTGCTTGCCTTGTCTTCATACTGCTGATGTTCTCAAATGTTATCTAACACATTTCTGAGGCCTTCGCAGTACAACTAGATTTGTACTGAGATTAAATTATACCCTGGTAGTTTCTGCTTACTGTTTAATTGGTTTATATTGGATTCAATTTTGGCTTTTCAGAGCAAGAAGTGGGAAAACATGTTCCACTTTAAAACCATCCCATAAAGCTAACATAAAATGCATGGAAGTCTGAGTTACACCCTGAAAAAGTCTGTTGGGCAGGAACATTTTGGAAGTCATTGTATGGTTCTTCTTTGGTCAAGCCCAGTAGCCGATGATGAAGACGGTTACAGAGAGGCAGAAGATGAGGTTTGTATTGACGAGGTGTCTGTAGCTCGGCTTTTCATCCAGAGTGCAGATGATCTGCTCGGTTGCAGAGGGAGCTGGAATGTTGCTGTCTGCCTCCTTTCGCCTCTCCATCCCACACAACCAGTAGATGGCAGACATGAACCTGGACTGACTGGGAGTGCTGGACTCAGATGAAGCAGAATCTGTAGAGGTTTAGTGATAAATGCTGTTAACAGGGCAGACTGAAAGGAGAGGGATCAAGCTGCGTGGAAAAGGAATACCTCTCCTTTGAGGGCATGCTTGTCCGTTTCTGCTCTCTGCCTCTCTTCCTGGATGTCTCTGCTCCACTGAGATCACTTCTTCTTTTGGCATCACTGGATCAAACCTTGTGAACCAAGTGAGACGACTTATCTGTTTGAAAAGTAGACCAGTTAGGCTCTGCATCACTTATTGTCACCTAGTGGCGCTACAGGCAAATATTTTGTTTTTACATGGATGTAAACAGAGACAACCAGCAGAGAAAAAAGCTGCTGCTTCACCTGCTCAGGACTG
Source organism: Cyprinodon tularosa (assembly GCF_016077235.1). Lineage (NCBI taxonomy): Eukaryota > Metazoa > Chordata > Actinopteri > Cyprinodontiformes > Cyprinodontidae > Cyprinodon > Cyprinodon tularosa. The sequence goes on from NW_024039363.1 coordinate 1,216,100, forward strand.
GGCTCCTCAGTGGCCAGGCTAACTGCAACCACCACAACCAGGGTGATGAAGGACAACAGCATGGAGAAGTAGAGGTAATGGACGTATTTCAACACACTGGGCCTGTCGTCCTTCTCAAAGCACATTGGTGCAGGGTAGATGAAATCCAACAACATGCGTATGCAGCCGACTGTCAGACCAATGGCGAGACCCCAGAATGCACCCTGCATGACAGAGGACTCTGTGAAAACATCAGATCAGGAGGGCTCATATGTAAATGCACCCCAAAGATGAAGCTTCTTACTTTCTCATTAGCCCTCTTCCAGAAGCAACCCATGAGGAAGACTATGCTGACAGGGGGCTGCAGGTAGGTGCTGATGGACTGGATGTAGATAAAGAGCTGGCCTCCCTGACTGGCCTGGACAACAGGAATCCAGAGCACTGACACCACCACCAGGACGAGCACAAACAGCCTGCAATGTGCAGATTTGGTTTATGTTACATAATCTAAGTATCACAGTATTGTTAAACTGCACATTTGTAAAGTTGCTTTAGAAGTACAATCTATGTAGAGGTATTCATACCATTTGAACCTTATTACATTACCACAAATATATGTGTGTATTTTATTGGGAGTTTAGACAAAATAGAGCATAGTTTTACATTGAAAGAAAAACTTTTGTTTTTGTTTTAAGTGCCACTGAATCAATACTTTGTGGAACCACATTTTACTCCAATTACAGCTGCAAGTATTTTTCATTAATTATTATTTGCAAAGCAGCTTAAACTGTGTTTGAATGTAATATGGCTGATAGTGTAAATTTTCAAATATTACCCCAGATTCTGAAGGCTTTAACGAGGCCATTCTAACAAATTAATATTTTATAATCAAATAAATTTTGTTGTTTATATCGCTGTATTTCTAAGGCTGTTGTGTTGCTACTATGTGAATCTCTTCCCCAGTTTCAAATCCTCTAAAGCGAAAATGCTTGCCCTCTATTTAGCCACGATAAATCGTCTCATCACCTGTGACTATCTTCTTAGTACCTGCTACTGAAAAGTATGCACACTGCATGATGCTACTACCATCATGTTTTTATAGTAGAGGTAATCTGTTTATAACGATATGCAGTTTTACTGCAAATCCACATTTTATTTAATAGCGTGGGAGTAAAAGGGGCCTCAGTTTTTAAATTTTCTTTAGTAAAAGAAACTTAAAAACTTTGAATTACTCCATGACTGGGACTTTCATGGGAAAAATTAAACCAGTAAGGTTTAATATTCTGCAGAACCTCTTATGTCCAAGCTATCATATCTTTAAAATAGATATGGGGACAAATGTTAAAAATAGATATACAGAGATCCAAAAATTGCTTTTCAATCTTTTCTGAAAATGATGTAGAATATGTTAATACTTTGAGGCTCTGTCCTTGATGTAGGCATCATACCTCCCTACTATCATGAGCTCCCATTCCGAAGCATGAGATCTAAAGCTCTTCCATAAGTCCATAGTAAAAATGGTACTGGAGCTGTTGAAGATGGAGGTCAGAGAGGACATAAGAGCAGCAATCATCACAGCCATCATGAGACCTCGGAGTCCTGAAAAGGAAGATATGCAAGAAGGAGACATGTCTCCAGTGTTTACAGAAAAGTAAAACATACCGTCATAAAAGGGAAACCGAGTCAGGGTCTCACCTGCAGGGAGAAGCTCCATAACCAGTTTGGCATAAGCAATGTCTGAACAGCCCACTGAGTTCTCACAAATCTGTTCGCACAGGTCAGGGTCTGCGCAAGCCACCTCATCTATATACAGTATCATACAGTAAAAAAAAAAAAAAAGAAATATTCAGACTGATCCTATAAATCCCAATCGGTACCTGTGTAGAGGATCCTGCTGATCATCCCAGGGAGCATGATTGCAAAGAAAGGAAGAACCTTCAAGTATGCTGCCAGGAGAGAGCCCCCCTTAGCATGGGTCAGAGTCTTAGCAGCCAGAGAGCGCTGCACAATCACCTGCAGAGAACCAAGGGACCTCTCATTTTCCAGGTTTTGGTGAATGAGTAACTAAGATCTTTATTGAGACAGTCTATTTAGTCCGAATCTGAATGGGAACTGTAATCCTGTAACTCAGTGTTGTCTCTTAACTGATAAGACGGTAAATGATCAGTTAAACTACATGTGCATCCTTCTCTTAGGTTACTGCTTCTGTGAAGTGGAAAATTTTTGAACGGCAAAATATGCAAACAAATCATTGTGGTAGAATTTTTTCTGAATAATACTGAAAATTCAGGAGAAACGTACAGTATGACGCATAAATAAATTAAAAAAAATCTTCATTTACTATTTTAAAAATAAAAAAAAGCCTAATTTTTTCCGAGTCAAAAAGTTACATGATTTTCAAAGATGATTTTTATGTTCCAGGCACTTGGTCTTATTTATTTGCTCAAAACAAAAACAAACAAAAAACAAAGAAAAAATCTATTTAAATGCTGCAAATATATTTTACTTTGTCTTTTACATACTTTACCATCTGACTTGACTGTATTTATCCTCCCTTCATGCATTATACCTCTGCAGTACATAAAAATGGGTTTGGACTTTGTGATGCTGTAATTTCTTCTGACAACAAATAAAAGATATCCTGGCATCATAAGAAAAGACTTAAAGCTGCAAGTTTTACTTTGTCCCAACATTACTGAAAATATTTCAAGCTGTACAGTAAGGGGTCACTGTATTCATGCGGAAAACATCTCTTTTTTTTTTACTGAAGAAAAAATCCTTAAACTACATGTAGATTACTTTACTATAAAGAAATGTAAATATTTTTCAAAAATGCCATCACAATAACAATGTGTGCAATACTGCGATTTAACATTGTTCATTGCTTGGAGGAAATATTTAGTGGCATTGCATGTTAAAATTATGTTTGGCTTGCAAGTGACTCTTTTAATGACCCCAATTCATGGCTTTGATGCTAAAGCTAACAGACTAGGGTGCAGAAATCATTATAAAGGAGAAGGAAAGAGAAAAGGTTGCTTGTAACCAATATTTTGAAAAAGTAGGTTAATAATGTGACCCTGTTGATTTAAGCTATTTTTTAACTTACTTTTTTTTTACTCTAAAGACCTGCATTTATTACTGAAGCGACATAGAGGATTCACTTAAAGCCCAGTTACACACAAGATTCCTTAGATTTTAATTGTATGTTACTTTTATCCCTGTCAAATTATGTTTTTTTTATTGGTTTATAATATATTTTTATAATATATTACAAGTAAAAGACAAGTTTCTAACATTGCCTTATTCTTAAAAAATGTGAAAAAGGTTTTTGTAAATAACTGTATGCTTGAATGATTCCAGAATACATCAGTATTTGTTGCAGTACCTGATCAGAGCACCAATACCACATGGAGGGGATGGACATGCCGATGATAACACCAGGCCAGGGCAGGTCTGAGTTCACCGGGTCTCTGAATATGTGAAAGGCATCATCTCGAGGGATGCCACAGGTGGAGTTAGGCACAAGGACTGAGGGAATGGCAGTGAAATATCCTTCCATCAGAGCGTCCCAACCTCCAACCTCAGCAAAACCTCAGAGTGGAGAAAAAAAAAAACAGTCTGTAAAACATAAAAAAAACTAAGAGGTTAGAAAATGATATGATCTGTGAAATCACACTTACTGAAACCCATAAGGGTGAGAGCTCCTCCGAGCATGATTGCTGTTTGAGCTGCATCAGTGTAAATAACTGCAGCAAGGCCACCTAGAACACAAAATAAAGCACTTTATGCAGCTGGTAAGGAGCAGAAGAATGCATTTTACAGAATGTGATGGAGGAAAAAGGTTCACCTGCTATTGTGTAGAGAGCAGTCACTGCTAGCAGCACCACTACAGCCAGATAGATATTCCATTGTAAAGCAAGCTTAATGAATACAGCTCCAGCATACATATCTACCTGAATGCAGCACAACAACAGATTCAACAATATCAATTTATACGTTCAGATTTTTACAATTTATCGGCAAAACACATCAAATCCTTTTGGATTCATGACATACAGATATTTTTGTAAAGATGTAAACAAACAGGTACAAGATTGCTATAAATAGCTGGGTTCTTCTTCCCCCGAAGCGCTTCTGCAAATATTCAGGCATGGTTGTCACCTGCAGAAGACAGATGTTAAGAATTATTTTCACAATGAAAGATGGAAAAACCTTTAAAATTTGTTGTTTTTTTTTGTGTGTGTGTGTGTGAAAAATTCACCCCAGAGGAGATATAAATGGGCAGGAAGAGCCATCCAAGCAGCAACACCATAAACATTCCCTGTTTGTTTTTAACAAATATTGAGACGTTAAAATGGATAGTAGCTCAGATTTTCTTTTTTGCATTAAATAAAATCTCTTACGTTCCATTCATAGGCTATTGCTCCAATTCCTGCAGCAGCTCCTGACCCGGCCAGACCAATGAAATGTCCGCTGCCAATGTTGCTGGCAAACAGTGAAGCCCCAACCTAAATTTAGAGGAGGAAAGGGGGATCTAGATCAACTTGACCTGCTCCTTTTAGAAGAAAACAGTTCTTCTCTGTTGGGGACTAAAGAAAACTGTGGTATAAAAGTGATTTTACATTATTTACCTCATAGTTTAATTAGAAAATCAGTCTTAGATCTTTTTATCCAAAAAGACTTTATGGTGTTATACTTACTGGCCACCAGGTCATACTCTTGCCAGCTAAGAAGTATCCATCCACCGTACTTCGCTTTGTCCTCCACATTGACTAATAAAAAGAAAATAGGTTAGACTAAGTCAAGAGGAAATCATTTTGTGTTTGGTACCCTTACTGAATAAAAAAATGGTTTTATTCACCTTAATGAGAATAAATACAGACTCAACATATACTATTCACATTTTGTCACTTTGTGACTTTTTTAGGGTGACGGTGGCCAAGGATATGGAGTTTCTCATGTAATTGGATGGTTGTCGGGTCAAGCCCGCATTCCGCTTGTCTCTATTTTTAGGCAAGGCACTTTACCCACATTGTTTGATCAGAGGGCCCAGAGGCGCTGGTTTTGTGTTAGCCTTATTTCTGTCAGTCTGCAGATGTACCTTACCATCATCAGTGTGTGAATAAGTGAATGGAGTGTAAAGAGTTTTGAAATCCTTGTTCTTGATAAAGAGCTATAGAATTACAGACCATTGGCCAGTTTACCGTACCTTATAAACTATTAACTTTGTCCATCCTGAAAAACTTAGATCCTGTATAGATGTAAGATGTGGCTTAAACCAATATATTAATATCTCTGGCTGCTTTCTTCTAAATTAGGCACTTATTCTTTTAGGAAAAAAAAATGTATACTGTACAACTTATAAGAAAAAATTAAGCTTATCTTTTTCTTCAAAGGCGAGGAAACTAGCTTGTAAAAAGCTGAAATGTATTTGATTTTAATCATATTTAATTCAATAGTAGAGCCAGTTTATGTCCAAAGATGGTTTGTTTAAAGACTGTTTTCCCATTGGTTTATTTCAAGTTTAAATTGGTAATTTCACATGCACAATTTGTGCTATTTAATTATAAAAAAAACATTTATTCAGTAACACATTAATTCTAATATGTATTAATTTCACATTTTTAATAAACCTTGACAGATTTGGGTTAAAACAAGTTTTCAACTTTTGTTAATGCATACATTTTATGCACAGACAAATATTACACCACATGAACAAGATATGGTTGTTATTATAAACTCTTTAATCATGTGGAAAAAGGCTATTAGCAAGATAAAATTTCCTGTTTCACACCTGATTTGTCTATTTTTAGACTTTTATCAGTTAGAATGGACAGGCAACACAGACTGTTACTCATACTTTAAAGCTAGATAAACTTAAGAATGGTTGCAAATGGATAGGCTGAAAAAGAGAGATAAACACTACTGATAAAAACCAGTATGGTTCAGTATGTTAACAAATAAAGGTTGTATATTGAACCTTTGGATATCACTTATAGCAGAAAGCCAGTTAGTTATTATATACACTGGAGAAAATCTAAATCTAAATAAGTATTTTTATCTTAAAATAGTGCATTTGTTCTTGAATTGAGGAGGTAAGTGAGAACAAGATCATTTACATTTAAGAAAAAACAATTGCATTGTCTTATTTCAAGTGCATATTATCTAATTATCTTATTTTAAGTACAAATACTCATTTCATTGGTAAATCATCTTATTTACCTACTAAAATTATGGGTAAATACACTTAATTTAAAAAATGTTATTTTTAGATCGTTATTGCAGTATACGAGTTATTTTTCTGCTTCTTACCCAGAAACCAACAGCCAGCACCAGTAGAAAGTAGACAACCAGGACTACAATATCCACAGTAACCAGTGTCTTGCCCCCCAAAGGAGGTTTCTGAGTTGGAGTCATGTTGGTCGTTGGTGTTCCTTCAGCAGCTCTTTGCATGTAAATCATCTGGAAAGCATAAAATGCGACAAAGTTTGCTTCATGTTGAAAACAGAGAACAACATTTGCTTTTGAACAAAAAAAAAACCAATGGATTTCCTTATATTTAAACGTCATCCCATATGTTACGGTATTCAGCATCTTTAGATGTACGTATATGAAGGTGCTTTGTCTTATTTGCTTCTTTTTACTTCCTGTAAGCACGATCTGACATTCAAATATTTAAAGCCATCAGACATTTTAACATTTTTCTCACTGCAGAAATCATAGTCTGTAAAATGGGGTGCCCTTTTGCAAATCTATGCCATAAAAGCAAACATTAACTTCAATCTTAGGTGTGAGAGTGATAACAGCGGCTGTTCCACAAGTTACATTACCATCTTTATCTTTCGGTGTTTTAGATGTTTTAATGTTAAATAAACTCACCTTTCAGTAATTTGTCCAGCAGTCTCATACCACCTGGTCCGTACTCTGTCCAAACAATATACCATGTCACCAATAACCTGAAAACATTCCCAGTAACATGACTCTTGTCTTGAATCCTCCTCAACACATCATCAGGTTCAAACTCCACTTTCTCCACATGCACAACAAGGTTTAGTTAAAATGTAAGAGATTTATTACACCTCACAAGGAGGCGTGTGAAAGAGCTTCCACATGTCAGTAAACAGCTGAATGATTGCTGTAAAATGTTCAAATTCATCCAAATTAGTCAATGAGAGGAAGTCAAAGCAAGATAAGTGGAATAGCCATCCAAGCTCAAATCAGTAGTGATGAAAAAGGGGACCAAAAATCCTGTTAATGTGAGGTTCTGCAGACAGACCACTTGCCAGTGTAAAGAAACAAACAGAAAAGTTAAAACGCTGCTAACGCACACGTGTCCATTCTCTTCGGTGTAACACTACTACAGAAAAATCAAAACAAAGCAGCCTTTATTCAACGCTTTATCATTGTTTGCATTTATTTATCACAATAAAAAATACAGTTGTAATTTTTTAAAGAGTTTCAATAGAGAGCAGGGCTTTAAATACAACATTCTGTCACCAAGCAAAAACAGCATATATTACTTTATCACTTAAAAATAGCATTAACGGCTTTTAAAACATTTCCTTCCACAGTTGCATTCAAACAGTTAAAACTAAGGTAGGCAGTTATATACAGGTCCTTGCAAAAATCTAGACCCCTTGAATTTTTCCACATTTTGTCATGTTAAAACAAACCAAAAATATCATTTGACAAACACAAACACATGAACATGATTTATTTTTTTGTCTTTTACATTTTTGTAAATAAACATATAAAATAGGCCTTCTTTATCATCATATAACTGTTAAACATCTGCTGTGTGCCATAAATTAATAGTGCATCAAAGATCAGATGAGAAAAGAATTTATCTTTTTTAACCCATACCCGGAGTTATTATGGAAATGTTAAAAACATTTAAAGTTGGAAGGGTCTAGTCAAACTGGGACCAAAATCCAGTTAGATTTGATGTTTAGCAAGTGCTGCCCATCCAAAATGAGGGAGGCTGAGCTATTTGGCAAAGAACAAAAATGCAAAACTGACTAACAGTGGCAGCAAATAAATTTGTGCCACACTTTTTTATGTGAAAATACAAAATACTTTCTACTTCTCAGTTATGCACTACCTTGTTTTAGTATGTTTTATAAGGTCCCAAAAATATCAATTAAAGGTATAGTGCAGGATGTTCTTTTTCTGGGTGGATCATTTAAATAAGGGGTCCTTCTAATTGTCAATCATTCTGGTGATATGTTTAGGTTTTCACTTACCGGTGATGAGTCTGACATAGTGGAAAGTAAGCTTGTATGAGCGATGCAAACAGCAACTTTTAAACAGAACACGCATGAGGAGAAATGGGCTTGTGCATGCTCTCCCACGCGTCTAATAGGGTTAAGCGGGTTAAGGGTTGTGCAGGGGCTTTTTTTTTAGGGTTGGTTGTCAAAATTCACAAAAATCCTCCACTATACATTTAACATTTGTGATTGTATTTTGACAAAATGTGAAAAAGCTCAAGGGGTATGAATAAGTTCGCTATTGTAGTTATGTGTAATATCAAGGTAAATCTGTTTTATTTTAAACTAAAAAAACATCACTGAATTATTGCTACAGTCTGCCTAGAAACACATTAAAATCCAGTTAGATAAAACAGAATTAAGGAAATGTAGGAATAATGAAAAAAAAAAAGCAATAGGGTGCTCCAAGGAGTAGCATTTACATCATTTACACCGTCTCCGTCTTTTTAGTCACCACATCATACATCTCTGTAAAAATGTAATGACTGCAGTAGCTAACAGAGGAGCTCTGACATTCACACATTGCATCGGCCCACTTTAGGACTGAAATTATCCCAATTCTGGAATCCTCCCTGTATACAGATTGCATTATTTTCTATAAAACAAACAGCTAGCTGCAGCCCACATTAACACTGTATTCTATAAGAAGGATGCAATAATTACAAGCATCATCCATAAGCATACGTTAAGAAAGTGTGCACATAGTGAGGCTTAACCAGACAACAAATAAAACGACATTTCATCCAGCAGCGTCAAACTCCAGTCATTGTGTGTCGGCTTTTGTTTTAACACACAGAAAATAATAATCAGCTCACTGAGGAGGATATTCAGCCATTTGATTGAGATTTGACCAGGGATATATCTAAAAGTTGCAGGACGCCTGCTCTGAGTTTTTACACTCCCGTTTTGTTCTTAGGAGAAACTACTTTGGAAGGAACATTTGTTAAAGAGCCTATGTTACATTCAGAGTGGTGGGCGTCTGATGAAAGTAGAGAACAAGTCTACTATTTCAACAGCTTCTGTGATTTCCACAGAATCATATATTGCAGTGAGTTTTAATCAAAGCTCATACCTTATTCAAGATTTAATAAATATAATTGTCTTATTCAAAGATATGCAACAAATATTTTACCTATATTGTCATTGTACCGGAATACACGGGTGCTTAGAGAAATACAGCTTAAACTGCGGCATATTAGCGACTATCTATCGTTCAGACAGTAAAGATATGCTTAAAAACTGGATAAAGTTTGAAATCAGAACCTTTTCATTGTTTTCTATGCATGAGGGAACATGAACACTACTGATGTTCAGGGGTTCAGCGTAGGAAAAAATGTCCAATCTTCCATTTTCCTTCTTTTATTGATGCTGTGTCCACAGGTTTGTGTATGTTCAGCATACATTGGGTTTGAATCTGTATGTAAAAGGTTTCAGCTGCTGTAAGGTTCAGTCTCAGTTACACCTGTGAATGCATGTTACCAGGCCTGCGGGGAGGCCATTCGAGGGCTTCTGGGGCTCTTTGGGATTTCTGTCGTTTGTTGATCGCTCAGAGCTCTCTGCAGTGAAAAACAACAACAAAAAGTAAAATTCTGTTATGTTTATATTTATGCATTTAGGAGACACTTTTATCCAAATCGACTTATTTACTTAGTTATATCAAGTTATTGTATGTACAGAGTGTTGTAAAGATTGAATTTTTTATGGTTTTATTGGGATTCTAAGTTAAAGAAGACAATGAGTAGTGCATGAAAATAACTCATACTGGTCCGATTATTTGGAAAGAAAAATATGTTAAGTGTAGTGTGCATTTTTTGTTAAGAGGCTTAAGTCAGGTCTTTGCAGAACCAACATTTGCTGCAGTTTAGGCAGCATTTTTATTTTTTTGTTTGTTTGGTTTTTGCAGCTTTGCACATCTAGGGACTGGGCTTTATGCTCATTCAAAAGCACTCATTGATTTAAAACATTGTATTGCAGCTCATACTGTATTTTAAGCCTTTTTTACTAATTGTCCTTTTGTCCTTTACATGCAATTCAAACTAAATAAAAGTTATAAAAGGTGAAAATGTTCAAGAGGTTTTTATGCAAATATTGTATGCATTTACACATTTTTTTTTTCTGTTTTGCAATTCATGTTTCAAATTTAGCTTTTTGATATTTTTCCCATTCATGGGTTTAGAAAGCTACAGGTTTTAGATTCCTTATTTAGCAAAGCAAAAAACAAAAAATGAGAGAAATGACACCTTCAAGTTCAGATTTGATAAACAGAAGTGACTAAAGCTACATTTCTTACCTCAAACTTGTTCATAAACTCAGCAAATATACCAAAGAAAGCCTCTGTTGTTGTAGCTTTGCTATCTTCACCAAAGTATGAGGCTGTCTTGCTGAACTCTTCCATGGCTCTCTGTTGGAGCGATTCCAGGGACTGAATTGCTGGATGACTATTTTCCAAGAAGTTCTGCACACATTAATGTCAAAGAAGCAATGCATCTCATTTTACCAAGAAGATAATTATCATTCTTTTTGAAGGATACACTCATGACAACAGCAAAGCGATCCTCTGCAGTCGCAGGCATCTTCTGACAAGCTGAGCGGATATCCTGGATGGTCGCGTTTATGTCATTCACATCTGAAGTCACGGTCCTTTGGTTCACTGACAAGGTTTTTGGTGTAAAAATGTTACTTAGATCTTGTTTATTCCTTTTACAAAATTACAATATCTGATGTGGTGTTTTACCTTTTGCTGCAAGAGGGACCATTGTAAGATCTTTGGAAAAATCCAATACTTCCGGAAAGTGTTGACACAAAGACTTAACCAGGATGTGCAGAAACGTCGACTTCCCATCAACAGTTTTAGTTGTGCTCAACTGAAAGTAAAATGAGAAGAATGTTTAATGGATAAGCGAAATTAGAAAAGATATAAGAAGATCCAGGAAGAACCAGGTCTATAACAAACAAAAATGTATTGTTTTAGAATTACAGTACCTCTGTCAGAAAGTTGATCTTGAAGCCTGTGGTCTTGTTTGTTTTTGGTTGGCTGTTATTCAAATAATTTCCCATTGCCAGCACAAACTAAATGAAAGATTGATGCCATTAGGGAAAATTGATAAAGAAAATACCCTCTCAGCTACTCATAATAACTGAATATCCAAACTGTGCTTTACTGTTTTGATACTCTCCTTGAACTTTTTTTGCATTTAGCCACATTACAACCACAAAGCTCAAAGTATTGTATTGGGATTCCATAGCACAACTCAAAGTAGGACAGGATTGTAAAATGAAAGAGTTTTAAATCTAAAGATCAGAAAAATCTGATTAGGATTTCCATTCAGCTCCAGTTTTACTCCATAAAGTCATAAGATGCAGTGAAGCCATCTGAGCAAGTAAACAGCTAATTAGTCAAACAATGAGGTCTGAAGTTGTAACATGAAAAACTTGGAAAATGTTTAAGAAAACATGTGAAACCCTTTGCAAGGCAATGTAAATTATTTCTTCCCTGTTCAGTATTTCTTCAGCTGACTTAATTATGAGAGTTTTGCTTATGCAAAATGTGTTTTACCAAAAGTTTTACACCTATTTCCACATGTTTTCAGTTTTGATTAATTCACCGGAAAAAAGGGGTACCTCTAGTATCTTAGCCAGTTTCTTGCTGGTCTTCAGCTCCATAGAGGCATTGATGATACAATCAAAGGCTCCCCTCAGCTCCTCTGTCTTCTCCTGAAGTGAACACTTAAAGAGGAGACTCTGCAGACGGGTGTTATACTCTGGTACAGACAACATCTGACAGACATCAACAATAACCCCCTGATCATCCACATGATGATGATTCTCTGCTCATTTACACCAGTACAACTGCAATAACAAAACAACGTGCCAGGACTGTACCTGGAGCATGAACTGGTCCGGCTCGCTGAGTTTGCTGGGGTCCTCTCTGTAATCTTTATATTTTTTCACCTCCTCTGCATCAGGAGCGTACAGCAGAAGCTGTTTGATGTGGGCGGCTTCCAGTCTGTCTGCAGCCATGTTCATCAGTACCTGGCGGAGGTCCCCAGGAGAGAGCTTCAGGTGGGCTATCAGGATAGCTGTAAGATGACAAACAGAAAGCAAATCTAAAGTGAGAAGACTGTAAACGCTGATCCATAAAACACAACAACTAAACTTACAGGCATTGTAAGCCTTCTTATGGGACAGAATCTCTATAACATCTTTCTTCTTGAAGGTTTCCAGGTGCTGAGGAGGCTCTGGAGCAGACACTAGAAATTTTAAAGAGAAAAACATGTTGATTGATATTAAATAATTAGCATCTTGTGTCAGATTAAGATCCAGGAGTAAAAGTAAAGTCATTTCAAAGAAAATGTTTTAAAATGGTTAAGCTGGATACATTTTATTCACTTTCACACAACTATAGTGTTATATCAGGCAGTTAGTCTGCTGGGAAAGACTTTGCATGTTCCATTCTTAGGGGGTGTTTTCTCTAAGGAAGATTAATGGTGGTGCATCGCCTCATTACTGAGTTTCATCTTTATATAATCATTGAGATATATACAAATAGCCAACCACTGAAAATGTGGTGATAGTCTAAACTTAGTGGCTAATAAGGAAATGTTTGCATTAACAACAACATAAACGGTGAAGAAATCTGATTTGGATTTGAGCACTCTCAGACTTCCAATAAGCTTTAAACTTCAATCTAGATTTTTATTAAGTAGTAGATATTTAACTACAAAGAAAAGAGTCAGAGCTATATATTAATATACCATAAACTAGGATAAAAGTTGAAGTAGATTATTTAAGAAAGATACAAAAACAACTAAACACTTTAGAGATTTTGTGAAGGTTCTTTAAATACAAACTGTGGGGATATCAGCTGAACTAGGACTTGATCGATTGAGTTTATTGACTGACTTTATTGAGCTCACTGTGGAGAAATTTACTTGTTACATCAGCTCAATTGTCAGAAAGATGAAGAAGGTGCCAAAAGGAGGAAAATGTGCATGTGGAATATACAGTATAGAATACTGGGAGAAGTCTGTAATTTTCATCATAGGTGTACACTTATTTACAACTAGGACAGACAAAATGAGAATCCAGGAAATCACATTGTAGGAGTTTTAAAGAATTTATTTGTAAATTATGGTGGAAAATAAGTATTCGGTCAGCCACAAACCAGCTAGATTTCTGGCTCTCACAGACCTGTAGCTTATTCTTTAAGAAGCTCTTCTGTCCTCCACTCATTATTTGTATTATTAGCACCTGTTTGAACCCGTTATCTGTATAAAAGATACCTGTCCATAGCCTCAAATAGTCACACTTTAAACTCAACCATGGGCAAGACCAAAGGGCTGTCGAAGGACACAGGAAGAAAATTGTAGACATGCACCAGGCTGGGAAGAGTGATTCTACAATAGGCAAGCAGCTTCGTGTGAAAAAAAAAATCAACCGTTGGCGCAATTGTAAGAAAAAGGAAGTGTAATGAAGAGGTCTTCATTCTTAGGACTATTTTCTATGTAAATAACATGTATGTAAATGACTTGTAGCACGGGACCTTTGCACTTTATTAAAAAGCAGCTTGGTTAGCACTAGGACACTATTTAGCACTGCACTTTAAGCATAGATTTGCACATAAAGAACAATTTGCACACAAGGTTTTTAAAATATTTATTTAATATTTTTAGGTTTATTCTTTTATTCATGTATATTACTTATGTTAGCCAGATTAGATTGGGTGGATGGCCTTCCTTCACATGGTGTATTTAACTCCTCCTCATGGCATTTTCCAGATGCCATCGTGTGCTGACGACTTCAGCCCACAGCTGTTCCGACTAAAAGCAATTTATCTGTCGTGTCACTGGAATAAACTTTACATTTTTACTCCTCTTTTTAGTAATTGTCAAATAGTTTTACCAAGTTTTGAGTTAAGAGTAATTAAACGAAGTAGCTTGCTCCTAGGAAAATAACCTGAAGGGAAGTTCTAAGGTGTAATCGCCTTCAGGGGGACATGACTTTCTTTTTTAACAATATTTGTATTTTAATGGTTGGCATATAGCAGTTTGTTCCAGGCTCTGCACAGCTGCTCTCCATTAACAATTGAGGTGGTTTTCTGTTGCAAAAGAGAATTGATGTTTAGAGCAAGCAAGGGTTACTGTTTAGAAACTTTAGCAAATGTTGGTGTAAAATCTGTGGTGAGCGCAGACGAAGTGGCGTGGTGCTAGGAAAGTGACTTGCCTGTCTTTTCTGTGTTGTTTTGTCTAGGTTGTTTTGACAAATGCTTCCCCAGGGTCCAGACACCATTAATAGGTTCCAGGAGAGACCATGCAAAATGTATGGCGAGCTGTGCACATAGTGTGTGGGATTTCTATGGAGTTTGGGTGTAAGTTTAAAACAGAAAATTTTCATTAAAAAAAGGTGAATGTGTGTGTTTTTTAGATGGAAGTGAGGAGTTAAATTTCATGGTAAAACCATTTCATGGTTTCATTGTAATGGTTTAGTGACTAAACTTTAGTCCATCAGCTGTGTCTATTTAAGGCAGAGATTGGATGTTTGATAGAAAGCTGAATGCGGTGAAGCTGAATAAACCTGCTGATGCTCTCACTTCAATTTGCCAGATAGTTTCATTTTCTCACTGGAAATCCAGCCGAGAGGTCGTCTGGTGACAGAAAGACATACAAGACCACTGATAATCTCCCTCGATCTGGGGCAAAAGGCAAGATCTCATCCGGTGAGCAAAAATCCCAGAACTACACGGAGGGACCTGATGAATGGAGGAAGAAGAATGCAGAGTTGCATCCCAAGAACACCATACCTACTGTGAAGCATGGGGAAGGAAACATCATGCTTTGGGTCTGTTTGCGCAAAGGGGAGAGGAAAACTGATCTGTGAGGGAAGAATGAACAGAGCCATGTATTGTGAGATTTTAAGCCAAAACCTCCTTCCATCACTCAGATCCTTGAAGATGAAACATGGCTGGATCTTCCAGCTTGGGAATGATCCCAAACTCACCGCCCGGGCAATGAAGGAGTGGCTGTAAAAAGCATTTCAAGGTCCTGGAGTAGCCTTGCCAGTCTCCAGACCTCAAACCAAAAGAACATTTGTGGAGGGAGTTGAAAGTCGGTGTTGCCCAGCAACTGCCCCGAAACATTGTTGCTCTAGAAGAGTTATGCATGGCGGAATGGGCCAAAATACCAGCTACAGTGTGTCCAAACCTGGTGAAGACTTGCAGGAAATGTTTGACCTCAGTCATTGCCAAAAAAGGTTATGTTACAAAGTATTGAGTTGAACTTTACTTATTGACCAAATACTTATTTTTCACTAAAATTAAGAAATACTACCATGTGGTTTCCTGGATTTTTTATTTTTCTATTTTTTTTTTTTCATCTCATAGTTAAAGTTTATCTATGATAAAAATCACAAATCACTGATCAGTGATTGTGAAAGTACTTCTACTTTCACAATCACTGGTTGACTAAATACTTTTTGGCACCAGTGTGCATATATATATATATATATATATATATATATATATATATATATATATATATATATATATATATATATGACAGGTGAAGTCTCTTATTTAGCAGGATTATTGTACAGGGTATTAAAATGGGTATTTATACAGAAGGGTATATATGTATAGCTATTGGACTGGGTATCAAATATAAACAGGTTATTACACAGGGTAATAGTAATTGCACAATACATGTACATAATGTACCCACACTTACACATTAAGCACAATAAGATCATATTGCATGGACTCACATGAGCTCTTCTGTGTACCAAAGTGCAGCTCCAGGTCCAGATATTTCACCATGTCATGCAACTTTTCATAATCAGAAGTTTCTCCCAACTTCAAAGAGAAGATAAAGAAAAGAAATCCCTGAATCCTTTAGTTTAATCCCCACACAAAAAAAATGGACTTGGAAACCGGATTGAGAAAAGGCCTGATATTTTATCCATTCTTAGTGCATTTTAAAAGGGTTCATACATCTTTGACTCCTATTTTGGCATGTGTGTGCAAACTAGTATAAGTGAGAGAAAGCCATCCCTGCAAATCATCTGAGCAGAGGCTTTGAAATGGTTAAGGGTATGGTGGAGGATTTTTGTGAATTTTTGAAGAGACCCCCCCTCTCAACTTAAAAAAAAACAAAAAACGCACATGTACAACCCTGTACCTGCTCTCGAGATGAAACGTCTATTAAACGTGTGCACAAGCCCATTTCTCCTTGTGCACGCTGTGTTAAAAAGTTACTGTTTGCATCTTTCATACAAGCTTACTTTCCAAAAGAAATTTTTTCCACTATGTCAGACTCACCACCAGTAAGATAGCAACCTGGGGACGAGCACGTATAACGGCCTTACGTAAATCACCTCAGTATCACCTGAATGAATGACAATTAGGAAGTCCACTTATTTTGATGATCCACCGGCAAAAGAACGTCCTCCACTATACCTTTATGAACTGGCATGGACGTTTCTCTAAGATTAATTAAGTCTTATCTCTAAGCTGGGAAAAGGGTTGCAATTGATAACAGATCAATCTCCATCCAATGTGCATAAGCTTCAAGGGATATTGTGTAACCACTTCTCTTTTTTACTGCCTGAAGTCAATGACTGCATTTACATACTATATGTGTTATTGTGATATTACTGGTGTATTATTACCTCCACTAATAATCAGATCCATTTTCATAAGCGAGGAACTTCGTATAACACAAAAGGCTGGTCACCAGTTAGGGAAGCACCATAACAGTCTGCCATCTTGAAAGTAAAGAGCCTGGTGAGGGACAAAATAGTACTAACACGAATTAACAGCGCGTTTCCCTTTTCTGGCAGATCAGTGTTATTGAGAAGCAGCGGGGAAGATCATTTTGAGATGCTAACACAACAACTGAAAGTCTGCACTACTACAGCACAATGTAGGACCATGTGTATGCAGCAGCAGCACAAGAAACGGTTTCACCATCCCCAAGAAAATGAACTTAAAAGAGTACAGAACCCAAGACATTAAAAAAGACAATACAAATTTCTCCTGGTGGAAAGACTAATGAAGGAGAAAGATTTTAATGGTATGCTACAGTTTACATGTTTCTCCCTGAGCAAAGCTAAGTCTTTCCTTTCGGTTTAATTGGAAATTGTTACTTGTTACCATAGAAAGTATAACAGTAGATCCTGTAAACAAAAACTTATCTTATTGGTACAGAATTTTAGGTTTACATGGGTAGCTTTAGCCATGGTAAACACTGACTTTTTGCCACAGTAAATGCCAGAATGTAAGCATTCACTTCACTGACATGTCTGTGTTGTTGATTTTTGTCCTTTTCCTTTGCTTTACTCAAACTTTAATTGGATGATATGGTTACATTTGCAACACGCTTTGACACATGGCAGGTACAGTCGCTGCAATACATGTTTAAGACAGTGACATGCAAGGGCAGAGGTTGGCAATTCTAGTACCTGAGGTCCGTTATCCAAAACTTTTAGATCCATCCTTGGTCCAACACATCTTAATTAAATGGCTGAGCCACCTCCTCAGTATGCAGCCAGTTCTTCCAGAGTCCTCTCAAGCATCTAATTACTTGATTCAGGTGTGTTGAACCAAAGGCACATCTAAAAGTGCAGGATACCACCCTCAGGAACTGGAATTGCCCACCCCTGTGCTAGGGTAAAGTGTTCATCTGAGTAAAATACCTCCATTATCCCACAATATCGCTTTAAGGTATTTTCTAAAAAATCAAACCTTCTACTGTGTAGATTAGTAAAACTAGTAACATAAAGCAGTAAAATATGTCTCCACAAAGCATTAACTATGGGAGGCAGATCTGTATTTTAGGAACAAAAACTGAAAACCCTTTTCCTTTACAATTGGGCAGAACGTTATGGGCCATGATACAGGGCCATGATACATATAAGATCCCAATAAAATACTTTGAAATCAGTGCTTCTGATGTTACAAAATGTGGCCACGTTTAAGGGAAATAAAAACTTTTGCAAGCCTTTGAACAACTTGTTTGAACTTTTCTTTTTTTTTTAGAAACGTTTCTTAACTCACCTGTCCCCATATGGTTCCCTCTGAATTCTCAACCTGCTCCCAGCGCAGCCTCTTCACACTCATGTGGTGTGAGTCCATCCGAGACAGACTGGGTCTTGGCAGCGGTGGAGGGGAGCATGGGGGTGGAAGAGGTGGTGGAGGAGGTGGTCCCATATGCTCTGTGGGATCAGATAGGGAGTGAGGGAGGGACTGGGGCTGACTCTGGGATTGCTTGTGGTGAGTTTGGGCTTGATGCTGCTGTTGGGACTGCAGGAGGTGATGCGAGGGCTGAGACTGTGGACGGCCGGTTTGGGTGGCGGACTGGACATTATGCTGTGACTGATGGAGCTGGGGTAGGGGCTGGAAGGTGGAGTGGGTGGGTTGGTGAAGTTGGAGAGGTTGAAAAGTTGAGAGCAGTGGCTGTGGTCTATGTGGCTGCTGAGGAGGATGAATGACCTGAATGTGGTGTTGGTAGCTCTGGGGAGGAGGGGGCTGAGGGGTCATGTGGTGGATGTGGTGGATCTGAGGTGTACTGGAATGGTGGTGAGTCTGCTGGATGGAATGGGGTCTTTGAGGAGAAGGTTTAGTGGGCTGGGGTTGATGGATTTGTTGGATCTGCTGGTCTTTGTGTCTTCCTTGTAAGGACACATCTGTCTGATGATGGCCTTTGATACTCCTGCGACTCTGATGGGACTGGCTTTCACGTGTAAACTGGACTGGGAGGGAGGCAGGTTCCTGCTGAATTTCATTCAAAATTTCCGTGGAGGAGTGATGCGCCTTTGGTTGGAGCACTTGACCGGCTTGATGGAGGAGTTCTGTAGATGAGTGATGGGGCTTGTGTTCATAGACCTGATGGAGAAGCTCACTTGATGAATGATGGGCTTGGCCTCTGTGCATCTGGTGAGCCTGATGGAGAAGTTCGGTTGAGGAGTGGTGAGGCATCATTTGCTGCATTTGTTGAGATTGGTGTAATAGCTCAGCCGAGGAGTGATGGGCCTTGCCTTTGTGCATTTGGTGAAGCATTTCTGATGACGAGTAGTGAGCATGGGCCTGTTGCATTTGCTGAAGCATCTCAGTTGAGGAGTGGTGTGCCTGGGATTGGTGCAACTGATGGAGCATATCATTGGAGGAATGATGTGCTATACCTTGGTGGAGTATCTCTGTTGACGAATGATGAGGTTGGGGTCTCATGCCTTGATGACTTTGGTAAATTCCCTCTGCATACTGACCTTGCTGGCTAGGGCGGGCGGATTGGTGAGGGGAGGGCTGATGTGGTGGAGGCGCTGAACGAGACAACCGTCTGTGGTGGTGACTCTGGTGGGCCAGTTGCTGCTGCTGTACTTGTCGCATCATGTAAAGGGCATGGTTGGCATGTTGATGGGGGGTCTCTTGAGAGGGGAGCGGAGGCAATGACTGATGTAGTTGTTGGAGAGGAAGAGGTGAATGGGCTTTTTGTTGTGTTGGCTGAGCAGGCATAGACTGGTGACTTTGGTATATCTGCTGCATTTCTTCAAATGCTTGCCGCTCCTCATAAACTCGGCGCTCCTCAAAGGCCTTTTGCTCCTGGTAGGCTTGTAGCTCCTGTAGTGCCTTCTGTTCTTTGTAAGCTTGATGTTGTTCATGTACTTTTTGTTCCTGGTAAGACTGGTGCTGTTCATATGCTTGTCTGTCTTGGTAGGCTTTCTGCTCCTCATACATTTGCTGCTCCTCAAAAGCTTTTTGCTCCTCGTAAGCCTTCTGCTCATAAGCTTGTCTCTCTTTTAAAATTTTCTCCTTAAAGGCCTGTTGTTCCTGATAAAGCTGTTGTTCCTCATAAGCCTTTTGCTCCTCATATGCTTGCCTCTCCTCGTAAGCTTGCTGTCTCTCCTGGTATGCTTTTAGCTCTTGTAAGGTGGCTCGGACCTGTAGATCTTCTCTTGTAGGGAGGACTTTATGCAAAGAGTGGCGTTTTGGTGGCAAATTACTACGTGGAGGTGGTGGTGGAGGGGGGCCAGATTTCCGTCGGATTGGCACATATGCCCTTGGCATGTGCTCAGGAGTGTAGGTAGTAGATTCCTGCTCTGGCTTGTGTTGAGGCTGACTTTGTGGAGGTGCTGGAGGAGGAGGGGGTGGGTCATTGAACTGAACAGGCGGAGGTGGAGGTGGTGTCATAGGGGGAGGAGGAATGTGATCAGAAGAAGAGGAATATGTGAGAGAGGATGCGTTCTCTTCACCGCTGCTGCTTTGGACGTCACTCGGACTGCTCAGCTCTGGAGCCACAAAGCCTCCATTTTCTTCCTCATCCACACCGAGCTCATCTTCATTATCTTCATCGTCTTCATCTGGGAATCCCATCTGCACAACATCCTGACATTAACACCAAGTACATACCATTAGACCTTTAAATTCAGAGTGAAACCTGTGGAAAACTTGAAACAAAAACAGAACTGGCAACTTTCTCTCACTATGTCTTAACATTGAATATAGTACATTTCTGATTAAGTAATGTAGTTTATAGTTCCAATGGATGTTCTCTAAAGTTACTAAAGATTTGTACATATCAATTGAAGCATCTCCAGTAATCCGTGTAATTGTGCCCTCTATAATTATTCAAACTCCCTGAGAATCACTTTTAAGTACGTATTTAAAGATTTATCTACAGATTTTAATCTTGTTACCTTTTATAAAGGTAAAGGCGGTATGCCCCAATTTTCATTTGGAGACTAATTAGACACGAGTTGAAACATATTACTGGTTAGTTAAGTATCTCATTTCATTTATCTACTATTAATTCATCACTGAAAAAGATGCCATTTTCTGTTTCTTGTGTTGACTACCTCTTCGTAGTCATTGTCAGGGTTCAGGAAGTCATCAACAATCGCAACCCTCTGTCCCAGCTGCTCGCTCAGAGCGTCCAGAAAGCGATCTGTGTCTTCTGAACGGGGAGGTTTGGAGAAGGTGTACCGCCGTTTGTTGCTGCGGTGAACAGGTGGGCTGGACGGGAAGTCTGTTTCCAGAGGTGAAGTAGGAGGGCTGTCCAGGCTTATGTAGGGATTAGACTCTCCACTGTTCTGGCTCGTCAAGCCTGGTTGGTAAAACTGGGATGAAGGTGGACTGGGAAGAGGATCTGGCCATGAAGAATGAGGGGAGGAGCCTTTTCGTCCCCCTGAGATAAATAATAATTATTGATATAGACACTGAGAGCTTATCATTAAAGGTATAGTGGAGGATTTTCACAAATATTTGAAAAGACCCGCCCTTTTTCCTCATGCATGCTCTGTTTGAAAGTTGCTGTTTGCATCACTCAAACAAGCTTACTTTCCACATGAAGATTTTCAATTCTTCCACTATGTCAGACTCACCACTGGTAAGTGAAAATGGGGATAAGCGCGTAGGACGGCCTTACGTAAACATATCCCCAGAATGATCGACAATTAAGAGGATCACTTAATTTGATGATCAACCCGTAAAAAGAACATCCTCCACCATACCATAACTACATTGGCTTTATTGGATTCAAAAATTAGTTACTTTATTCATGTATGTAATTTACGCTATCTTCTCTTGGACCAAATTACAAATATACATTTTATTTACCTGTGTTAGCAATCGACATAGGAGACCCTGTGCGCGATAAAGGTTCCAGGTCCAGCAAACTCTCAGTAGCAGGAGGAGGGCGACCTTTTAAAGACTTGGACCTCTTGGCTGAGTACATATTTTCCAATTCAGCATACACAGCTGACAGCTTTTAACAAGAAAAATACACACAAACCGTTATAAGACCGTTTCAACAAATATTAAACAGTGTATATTCTTAATAAAATTTGGCAGTGCTGCATACATTTGTGAGATTGTTGGGAGTCTCAGGAAGAGATGTTCCATCTCCTGACTGCCTTTCTCCTGGAGCCAACCTCATAGTCTCCAGTCCTTGCTCTGTACGGACACCTATGTGCATACAATAACTTTATACATACCATGGTTTTGATATACTTTGGTAGATGTTGAACCATTTCAGCAAAACATCGTAGATGATAGAGTCTCTAATTGTTTGCCAAAACATTTATTAAACCATAAAAAATTCAAATATAACTGAAATCCATTGTAACTATGGAGCCAAATAAGCCACCACGATCATGTAAAAGATCAACATTAGATAATAAAACTCAGCATGCAGTCTTCTTAAGTCCACATTTGCCATCAGATTTGGTAATTTTGTTTGCCCTAAAATGTAGTTTGGCTGCCATAATAGGAATGTCCTGCTTAGCTGCATACATTTCACCATCTTAATGTGGTGTGGAGCTTCAATACCTCAATGATCTTTTTAAATGTCTTTGCCCCCCGGTAGAGCATAACTATTATTGCGTTGCCAGAAAGTTTGCTTATGCTGTGGCTGCAGAGGTGTCCTGAATGTCAGAAGAACTTGGATAAACCATGGAGATGTGGTTTTTAGCCAGAGTATCCCAAGCTGTAGGCCCACTCTGAGGGCATTTCTGCCAAAACTCATTTTAATAATATCTTTAATCTCCTCTCCATTTCCTTCCAAGAGGAGGGAAATTATTTTAGACAGTAGAGTCAGTAGTTATGCTATATCAAAACTGACATCCAGATTGACTCCCTTCTAAGAAGACTGAATGCTTTAAATAAATTAAAAAGGTGTTTCAACAAAATATGGTTTTAAGGGTGTGTACACCAACCAGGTCATTGTGCAATTCAAGTGTTTGTATCTGCTGCCCTTAAGAATTTAGCTTTGAAGTTAAAGTGTAGATTACATGAATCACATTAATGGTGATACAAGTTTTGAAACGACTTCTCATAATATCTTTGATGTCGCACATACCTGACATTTTGCACATTTTACATTTAAAGATTATGAGAGTGAGTCTGACACTGCTTGTGGTCTCAAGTGTTAGTTTTGCTCCTGATGCAGAGATATCAAATTTCAGTACCCATTCCCAAGTGTGTGCCAATGACCAGGTCATCAGAGCTACGTCCCCTAACACTACTCCTGTATGTGGTCCCTGTCACCCTCATGGAACTGCTACGGCGGTGGGGCTCAGGGGCAGCAGACTCAGGCTCCGGAGGAGGAGGGGGAGGAGGAGGTGGTGGTGGAACTGAAAAACACATACAGGTCATGCAGAGGAAGAGGAAACAAAGTTTGCAGGATCACAGCAGTTCAGCATATCATTGATTTACCTCCAGATAACCAAGAGACTCTGAAAAAAGAGTCTATTTGAGCCAATATCCAGTGAAATATTACAATAAATGTGAACAAACCTGGTGCTTTATATCCAAGAAATCGAGAAATTTTGTTCTGGCAGTGTTCCTGTTCTTCATAGGTCAGCAGCTGGTAAACAAACTGCCAGATCACCTGTTTGGCTGGAGTATCAAGCACTGGGAACACATCCACAATTAGCGTGTCGACGTTCCTGTAACCAAGGAAGCACAGGCAGGGTGACAGAGGTGACCTGGCTGTCAAGCCATAGGTCACACTGATTTGGAAAAAAAGTGTAGGTTAAACTCAGGGACTACCCTGCAGACATGTGATCTAAACCATACAGAACAAACATGAGTGGTATAAGATTTTTTTTAATTTCTGCTTTAATCTGATTTAATCAATACATCCTAACTTTTGATTTGTGTAAAAATGTTAATAAAGTATGACAATACTTACCTGTCGCATAAAATTTTAAATAATAAGGGATCTAAGAAGTTTAATTTAAGTGCAATCTTTAAAAAAAGTCAGATAACAAACAACTTTAAAGTTGAAGTAAAAATCTATTTTACTATATTTTACAACAAAATAAGAAGAAACTAGAACAATAAAATATATTTCAAGATCTCTGGACCAAGTCTAAAAAGCCTTAATTTCCTTAATATGATGATTGTATAAATATCATCAAACAGAAATATAAAATCAAATAAAAACAAAAGTATTTATCAAATATATAATACAATAATATATAAAAAATATGAAAAATATAAATTATAAATAATATGAAAGGAAATACGAAAAAGATTTGTTTTAATAAATATTTTTGCCCAACAAATGTTTGTGTTTTTTTATTTCTGTTTCTGTCTTTTTACTTATTTGTACCACAAGTTGCAGTGTTCTACACTCTGGGTCCACAGCTGAAAGAAGTTCTCCAAAGCCTTGCAGATGGTATACCTCTCCTGGATGGTAAGCAGATGTTCCAGCTGTTGTCCAAAGGTGCGCCCCTGAACCCTGATGCTGGGTGGCAGGATGTCAGCCACCCACTGCAGAGAGACGAGCACCGGAGAGCGTGCCCGGTCTGTGGAAACGCCGCCCCCGGCAAGGTCCTGCTCGGCCAGGGGAAAAGTAGGCGGGCCTTCCTCCACTACCAGGGTTGGCATGGCTCCACTTCCTTGGAGCATGGACACAACTTTTTCATGAGAAGAAGTCCTGCAATTCGAACAAAATGTACACAAAACAAAGTGCAATGCAGAAACATAAAAAAAACTGCTTTTGACTTGGATATGGAGAGAAAACAGAAAAAGAACACACTATTCACTGAAAAAGCAGCAGATCCTTTTATGCTTTATTCTTGAAATAGCTACTGAGTTGTGACATGCTCTGTACTCACAGAAGACAAACACTTCTACATTCTTTTATCCATGTCCTTTTCATCCCTTGTCTTTAAAGTTAAGCTATTTTTAGACAAAAATGGAAATATGCAGTGTGGTAGCTGTTGGACCCACAAACAGACACTCTAACAGCCAGACATGTTAAGATGTTTAACATAGTTTATCTTATGTGGCATAATTAGCTCAGTTTGAAGGAAAATATGTAAAAATATATATACGATCAACTTAATCAGGAAGCTAACCTCATGTCCAGTCCATTCAAGAAAAGGATCCGATCTCCTGGTTTTAAACCTGCCTTGTCTGCAGGGCTCCCTGCAGAGCAGCAAGAATAGAGCAGGGATAACATTTCACAATCACTGCTTAACAGATGTGTAGCGTCATAAATATGTAACGAATTTCTGTTTACTGGTGTGCAGTTAAAAAGAAAACCCAAAACAAACACAAAAAAAACATACAAAAACTTACCAGGGATGATTGAGTCAATCCACACTGGAGCATGGCCTCTGAGGGTGAAGCCAAAACTCATGTTGCCCTTACAGACTCTCACTGTCCTGCAGAGACAGATTTCAGGTTATATTAAAAAAACAGTGACTTCAAATGCAAAGACTGAAAAAGAAATGAATGAATAACAATATAATGATGATGTTTGGAATATGTCATTATAGACATAAAAAAGATGTTTCAATGGGTTGAGATTTTAATCAATGCACCTATTTGTATCCGCCTTTGGTAACAGTTAGCATTCTGACTCTCAGGGGAAATGCGAGGGGTTTAGAGTCAGCTGCTGCTTGGTGAAACTTAGGCCCAATATTGTTTATCTACAACCATAGCTCTACCTACAGCAGAACAAGGTATCTATTTAGGTTTGCTCGGCTTCATTGGGTTTGTTTGTTGCACTCCATATATTAATTATCCTTTCATACACAACTGATTAACTGATACTTGCATCTTATATTTCTAATTAGTTTTGGTATATATTTGGCTATAGTCTGTATTTTTGCCATTTTAACATTGGCAGATTTTCACCAGAGTTTTTGTCACTCTTACTGTTCAAGATTATTTAATCAATTTTCATTTTGGACAAATATATCGCTGAGTTGGGGAGGATGTACTTCCCCTGGTGGAGAAGTTTAAATATCTTGGGGTCTGTTCTCTGTTCTCCCACCAGGAGGAGGCCCAGGGGCAGAAGAGGATGGATGGATGGATGGATGGATGGATGGATGGATGGATGGATGGATGGATGGATGGATGGATGGATGGATGGATGGATGGATGGACAAGTATAGCTTGAGTTAGCTGGTCTGGCCTTGATTACAGCCTGATTAACTGTTGTAACTTTATTCCAGCTGAGTGTGCAAACATTCCTCCCTCACCGATTTCCCATAAGAACCAAATTATTACTTGATACAGACCTGCAGTTGGTGGTGGTGCCACCAGAGTGGCCAGCTATGAGGGAGGTGGTCTTGCGCATGCCTCTGGCAGGTGGCACCACGCCTTCCTCTGCGTGGGTGCGTGGCACTGAGCTGGCCCTGGTGGAGACGAGGAGACGCTCGGGGTGGTCCTCGCTCCTGCTGCGGCGGAGGTGGCTACGGCTGGGGTCGCTGAAGCTGCGGCCCTTCAGTCTGCTCATCAAGCTCTGAGAGACAACCTCGTCGAAACGCTCCCGGTGCTTTTTGGGAATGAAGATCCTGGCCAACATTGCAGAAACACGTAATAAAAAAAAAAATCAAACTGAGAACAAAAGCTTAAAATGATAACATGTCAACATTTCAACACAAATCCCCTCTAAAGTTTGAGTTATTGCTTCCAAATTTCTTCAGGTCTCCACCGGAAAACTAATAGTCCATTTGCTTTATAGAAGGACAGAAACAAGTTGAAGAAACTAGTCCAACATTTAAATAAGAGTTCTCATGCTTGCGTGCGATGAGCACAGCAGCTGTAGGTAAAGTGTTCAGAATCAGTACAGCTCACTGCTACTAATCCAGAAGAGGAGGGAGCTGAGTGTAAGAACACCTCTGGGAGAAAGCACTCCACTCCCCAACGGATGGTATTTTTTTCTACTCTTATAATTCAACATATTGCTCCTTTTAAAGCAAAGAAAGCTAATAACTGAAGCAATAACAGTGCATTTTAGCCTGTGATAATTGGTGTGTTGAGCAAACCTTCTGTAAACTGGCTCATAGTGCATTTTCTGTGCAGCAGAAGTTAATTTATTCAAATAAAAAAAGTAGTCTAAAATGGAAAAAGACAAGAGGGGTTTGCATCTGATTACTCCAATGCAGAACAAAATAGATATGCTTTTCAAATCCCTTTTATGACATTTTACTTCCTGCAGGAGAATTCCTCATCTCTCATCAGTTAGGATAAAGAAAAGTTCCTTGCATAGAGAATGTGTTTTTTCCCTTATCTTCAAGAGCATTAACAGCATATAAAAAAAGTAAAAGGCACAATTTTAATGAGTGGTCAAAAATCCTTAATTTCCATCTCAACTGCGTAATGGTGCTAGCTCACTCATCAATATATCTCTTGTTTTTGTGTCTTAGGAGTTTCTGCTGTGCAGAGGAGGGAGAGAAAGCCTTTGGTTTCACGGAGTGCATTATTTCCGAGATGCCACCATCATACATAGGACGACTTATCATTCAGGTTGAGCAGTGAAGTGAATTAAGTGAATTAAATATCTTCTCTGTACAGATTATGCCAATTCTAAGCCTGATCAGCTCTGACAAGTAACTATCATAACTGTCTAAATGTAAAAAATCTGGGGCCTCATTTATAAAGCATTGCATGGAATCCATATTGATTTTTAAAAACATGTGCATGCATAAAATTTAAGCAATTTGTACCACAGAGTTTGCATCCAAGGCGCCACCTCATGTTCGGCCCCCTGGACGCCCACATTCAACCATAATTGCTTTATGCAAAGCACCACTGATCAATATTATTTAATGATTACCAATGGCAATCAGACAGAGCAAAAAAAGAACAGTTTAACCGAGGCATTGGTAAGTAAAGTGGAACATTAGATAAAGATATTTGGTAGTCACCGTAACAGGAAGTGACACCGACAGAGTCTGATTTATGGACTGGACATTATGGATAAATTCAGAGAATAATTTTGTTCCTCAAAGAGTGTTCAGACAAATAACCCCCTAACTCTACCCTAGTCAATATTTGCTGATTATGTTGGAAACTTGTAAGGAAATCTGCACTGGTAAAAGCTGTAATTAAAAAAATATGGGAAAGCAGTACCAATCTACATCACTGTGATAAGCAAAAACTGGTTGAAAAGACATTTAAAAGAGAAAATGATTTACATAGAAACAATGTCTACTTTTGGTTAAAAAGTGAAAGGTGAAAAGCAGTAGTTTTCAGATCATTGAAAAGACTTTGAAAACTGGGTTTGAATGGTCTTTTCAGTGTCTTTTATTGGACTTAAGTGGGAAAAAATCAGACTGACCAGATACAGCACAATTTTCAACAACTATTTCTGGACAAAATCAATATTACAATGGACCGACCAAAAGTGGCCTAAACACCACCATCTAAATGACGTCTGGTGTTTGCGGGGAAATTCACCTAAAAAGACTTTATTGGAGGAAAATAACAGAGGCAGATGAGTCAAAATTTGAAAGTAAATCCTTCCCAATTACAAACATTTAGGGATTTTTTTTACAAGACTGAGTCCTGGTCAAAATATGCTATCATGTTACATACTAAGTAAAGAAAAATGAATGCTGATTTTAAATCAAACAGTGCTTCAACAGTCTTAGCTAAAGGCTATGAACACATAAACCACAAATTCATCATTTTCATCTGTCATATTATATATCGAAATTATACATTGTCAAACCTTTCACACCACTCAAAACTGAGAGCCACTATGTATTTGAATCCAGTAAATTTCAGTGCTAAATATAACTTCCGACACAATGCTATTATTTTTTTCCAACCATAGACCATTCAAACTCAACTTGCACATCACATACACTTTCTAAAAGCACATACTCCTTTTCAAGTATTGCAACATATCCATAGAAAATACATAGTTTGGCAGCAATGCTAAAGTGTTTTTCTCTTTTCCAATCTGAGGACCCATTGCAACAAATGCAATCTTTAAAGGGAATCCTTAAATAACTGCTGAATCACAAGGGGGTATTTTGCTGGCTGACTGACACCTACCTTCTCCCTATAGCCTCACTCAACAGCAGAAATGCTTAAAATAATAACATAAAGAAAACAGTTTGTAGGATGTACTCTACAGTATTTGCTGTTTTATAATCACAAGACTGTGTTCTCTGTTGCATTCAAGCAAAACCATGTAGATTGCAAACTACTGGGAGATTGCGTATAAGTAGGTGACAGTGATTAAATGCTTTGTGCATTCTTTCAGGAAACACAATCAACATTTTCCTAACGGGATAGTCATCAGCCACACCATGCTGCAAAGTTATCTTCATGCCCTGTTTTTATGTAATATCAGGATGACGTCTTAATCTCAGTGACAGACGCAGATAACCACAGGCTGCAGAATCTAAAGGAGGCATGAGGACAGAAAGAGAGAGGGCACAGAACTAGAGCTCTTTCTAGGACGGGGTCATGTAGCTATTTGAAATGAATCTGTGCCGTCTGTAGTTTACAGTTTATGTAGGCCATATAACTTCCCTGAAAAACACTCACATCCCCGATGATTTTTTACTGGCCAGGGCTGGAAAGTGAAGGAGCCCACTGAACATTGTTCTATATTTTGTGCATCAAAATGGTAAGGGATGATGTTGGATGGCTGGTTGGTAGCACCTAGGCTTTCTTAGGTTCTATGTTAAATCATTATCACATCTTATAAACTCTGGACTCATATTTCCCTATCAATACATTTCTATTATCTTTTTCAAGAAGCATAAAACTACATCCCAGAACATCTACAGTGCATACAGAGAGTGCACTTCTTCCACAGTTAGTCATGTTACAATTCAATTCCTGATGGTATTAAATTAACACACAATATGCTGTCATGTCAATGTCAAAAAGGATTTGGATGTTGTTGCTAATTTATTAAGAAAATAAATGTAACAACCTTTGTTAATACATTGTTTATCCAACTCTGGTAGGAATTCCAGCCTTAGGTCTTCTTGTATAATATGCTAAAAGGTAGCTCACCTATCTGTGGATAGTTTTACCCATTCTTCTTTGCAGTAAATCTCAAGCTCCTTCAAGTTGAGTAGGAGATATGCATGCAACAGCCATTTTCAGTTATTTACAGATGTTTAAAAAAATCAGGTCTAAATGGCTTGGTATCTCCAGGACATTCAGTGGTTTTAAAACAACTTCTTTAAGATCAATTGCTCTGGAGCAAGTTTTCATCCAGGGTATCTTTGTTCTTTGCTGCATTCATCTTTCCCTTTTACCCAGAGGTGCAAAACTCATCTTTGTATCTGGTCATGTCAGCATGAACATTCCTTAAAATTTGGTAAATTTCAGTTGTATAAATGAAACTTTTTAAATCATTGTTCTATTTATAAAAGCATTCTGCTCTGTTATGATAACATTACCCTCACTTTTTTAACAGTTTTAGCCATCATAGGTTTTATGACATTATTATCTTTTTTTTCTTTTGAGCGCTAAATAATTCAGGCTAGATTCAACCCACGGGCCTTAAGTTAGAGACATATGCTCTAGCATGACTATTCTGCTGGTTCCTGCTACTAAAAAACATCCCCATAACATGATGCCCCCACTACCATGCTTCACTGTAGGGATAGTGATGGCTTGGTGATAAACTGGTTGCCTTCAAACATGAGAGTTCCATCAGGTGTCTTTTTGCAAAACAGGAGATAAGCTCTCCCTTGTGCTTTCATGAAGGAGTGGCTTTCATCTGGCTGCTCTTTCACATAGGCCTGATTGGTGGATTGCTGCAGAGATAGTTAGGATAAGTTATCCTCTGACCACAGAAGAAAGCTCTGACAGAGTTACAATGGGGTTCTTTGTCACCTCCCTCACTAAGGTTCTTCTTCCCTGATGGCTCAGTTTAAATGGCCGGCTCGATCAAGGAATTGTCCTGCTAGTTCCAAGCTACCTCCGTTTACCAATTATGGAGGCCACTAGGCTTATTGGAACCTTTAAAGCACTAGAAATGTTTCTGTATCCCTCTGCAGATCTGTGCTTCAGGCTAATCCTGTGTCTGAGGTCCACAGACCATTTCTTTGACTCCATGCTTAGATATAGGTAAAGGAGTGATGGTCTAGGATAGACCATCTATTTGCTTCCATGTTGTCTATACTCCAACATTACGAAATGTTAAATGATAAGATAAAATACTGTTGTACTGTCAAAAAGGGTGTGCAGGATATTTTAGAAGTAGAGGTGCTAAGAATCTGATTATACCAAATTGTAGAATTTTACTTACAGGAGTTGATTTGCTCTAAAAAAGATCAATTTAAACTTTTGTGCTTTCTTTCACTAAAGTTGGATGTAGGCCTCAGGATGCCCTAAATTATAAGGAGGCCGAGAGGAGTCTATAATTGGGTCTGAGGGAGGGGTGGATCAAGGACAATGCACAGAGGGATGAATGACAAATGCAATCAGCTGGGAAACTCATTGCAAAAATAATTATTAGCAGACCCACTTCTGATCAGCCAGTTTGACAGATGAGCCAAGCATGAGTTTGCAAACCCAAGGCACATTATAAGCCACAGAGCAGTAAATTCTAAGCCGGATGATAATAGGACTGTCAAAACCATTTCACAACAGAGTTTTCTTCTAGAATGGCATTGTTTTTTGTTTTTTGCAGATTTAGAAATATTAAATATTATCAGATATGAGCGATACTTCAAATTTAGCATCACATTATGCCTTAATAAATGCAGTTGCATGTCAGCAAACCATAAAAAGCACAACATGCTTAAATTAAAGTAAAACCATCGTACCTAAAGTGTCTAGAAAGGCTCCTATCTCTTCCCATGGCTCCTTGGGGGCTCCTTTGAGGAAGTGCCTTAGTTTAGTTGAGCAATTCAAATGCCTCTTCTTTATCCCACTGATTCTCCATGCGGTTGGTACAACTCTCCCAGACAAAGGAGGAGGAGGAAGTTGTTCTGGATCTAAGAGCATTCACTGCAGATTTGGAAACCAGCCCAATGAAGAAAGAGAGAAGATGTGACTCAGGGAGGGAGAAAACCTGAAGAGTGGCTGTAGTTTACATCCTTCCACACTATTGAAAATTCTTCATGTGGCATCTTCAACTGTTGTCCACCTTCACGTTTGGGGCGGTGCTCTTTAGGTTGTCCCATTTCTAAGTGCCCTTATGGAAAGGTAAGAGCTGGAACCAACACAGGCCGATTCTCTCACCGACAGCTGAAAGATAATCCTCCTCATTAGGTTGTTCATCATTTCTGCTGTCAGAGGTAGTAAGTGACAAATCTTCCAGCCCCTCAGAGGAGGAAGGAAAGAGTGAGTTGAACAGAAGTGGGGAGGGAGAGACGGAAGAAGTGGAAAAGAGGAAGGAGTCCCTGTGGAATTTCATAGGCAGGTCAGCACAATGACTGGATCCATGCAGGAAACAGAAACACTCATAAGCAGACATACCGCAGCTTTGACAGCTTTCTCTCCTTCTGCAAATTTCTTGGTCTCATTTTCTACTGTGTGCATCCATTTCTTGAAATATATTCTCAGAAGAGGCAAGCAAACATTTGCTGTAGCTGTATACTTAATCCAAGGGCACAAAAAAGGAAGGTTTAATCCTTCACATGCAAAATGTTTACAAATTAAAATTAAATTAAAATCTATTTTCCCATGATTGGACGATAAGCTCTTAATATGTCTCCTTATCTGAAATCTCCCACTATCTAAAGCTGAGCTGAGTTCTGACTTTTAAAAAAAAGAGCTACACAGAACCAGTAAATCCATCATGCTTTTCCTGACCATGTAAAATCTAGGTCTAAACTCTCTTTCTAGTGATTCAGTTTTATAAAACAATTAACCTTTTTTTGCACTAGATATGTTTCTGCTTTGTCTAATTTTGTGTCTTGAGCATTTGCTTTATCACCTTCCATGTATCGACACTCTACCAGCTGTCCCTACATGACTTTCTAGTTTAAAAACAAAGTTGGATAAAGAGAATGTCAGGCAAATTATATATAATTTTTTAAATGGCCACACCGAAATCACAAAAGACTAATTTGAAAGCATCAATTAACCCATTAGAGGGTCAGGCCTGCCATACATAATATTAGTAATTACAGGTTACAGTAAATATGGAGGCACCACATAAGTTCTACCAACGTTCCACAGGTTAGTTTTCCTCTACAACGGACTCATTTCAAATTAAAGAAACACCAATAATCTCTCCTGTAATAATGTTATTTTTGTAAGTCTAGGCTTTTTATCAATTCTCAGCTTGAGGAAGTGTGATGTTGTGCTGCGATCTTAAATACTAAATACTACTAAAGCTAATAAAGCTTGAGCTTAAAGCTAATTCCTTTATTTACTTTAGTCTTCCAGCACTGGAAACATCAGTGTGAAAACTAAAACCTGCTATTTTAGCAGATGTTTTAGATTAAAGTCAATATTTTTAATAAAGACCTTGATTTTTTTTTTTCTTTAAAAATCTTTAACTAGAAAATATATTTTTAAAGCATTTTTAAGTGGACATGAAACACCTGTTCCTTATTTTAGACAAAGTGGCTCTAATAACGTTAAAATGTTTGGAATGAAAGTAGTTAGATGATGCAAAACAGGTCCAGAATTCAAATGTGTAGTGAGTTACCATTATCCTGAATGTGTTTTCTCCCTTTAAAGATTTATATTTAGATGGTTGATCTTTATTTTCTTATTCATAAACTGTCACTTTTAGCTGTAGCACAAGTCTGTAGAGCAGTAAATGCTTGTATCCTGGTTTGATAGATAATATAAACAAATGATTTGTAAATACTGATAGAATAAACAATATCGACACTACATCACCATGACAGACTAATTTACTTCAATTAAATTCATCACAGCATACTAAAGCTAGTTTAAAAACAGCCTATGGTATTTCTGACTTGCCTCTATTGCCACTGAACATAATGGAGACGTATGAGTCCGAGGACCTTTGAGCTCAGCCAAAATGTAAGAATTGACAACCATGAGTGACTCAAAAATCTAAAAGAGAATTTATCAAATAAGTAGGCTGCTTAAAAATAGAAAACATCCTGCGGCAGATTGAGCACAGCATGGCCCAGCTGATCAGGCCTTCATGACACGAGATAATAAAAAGTAAAACTTTATAAAAGCCTTTAAAAAACACCTCATGTATTTCAATAAGAGACCTCCTGCAGGGTTGGGTTGAAGAGCTTTTACAGCTGTGTGCAGAGCGTGCCACTAAAGACTGTCACAGGAAGTGAGTGTTATTAAGGGGAAGATGGTGACACACTGGGATGCACAAATACGAGATGGAGACAGCATGAAAATGAGAGCGGTTTGGTCACAGAAACAGACAAATAAATGAATAAAGGTGAGCCCTAGTTGGTGATAAGGTTCCCCAATCATCATTCTATGCTGAAGTTGGCTCGTTTGATCGATAATTGAAGGTTTTGTATCTGTAGATTTAATCAAACATGACAATTGAGTCAAGCAATCTAGCTGGTGTGTAAAGCTGTTTTTATATACAGGAGAGCCATAACAAAGTTTAGTATTACTTTTATTTTTAAAGTAACAGAACAGTAAGAGTAGTTTAGGATATTAGCAGTGGCATTTTTAAGAGATTTTCATCAAAATAGCTATTTAATAAAAATCTGAAAGATGAGTCTGTGTACACTGTAATTTTTCCATTTACTACCATCCTGGCTCAAAGCAAATGTGTTGTGTTTTTTTCCCTAAACAAACTTTTGTAACACAGTTATTGCTTCCATTGACTAAGCATCCTTTTTTGTAATCACTGATAGTACTCTAATTTCAATTAATTTCTGTATTTAATCTGTCTTTTTGCTGAACAAATTCATTATAAAAGCTATTGCTACCTTTAGCTATAACACTATTGTTGCTCTTCACCAGCAGCATTTTGTTTCACACATTAGTCAAGTCGTTGCAGTGAGATAGCAAATCATATATGCTTTTATAATATGCAACAACATTTCCACATGCAATCTGCACAAAACCATGTATCTGGCTCTGTATTGCAGTCCTCATGTAGTGTTTTAAGGAAAAGAGAGGATTTGTGCAATCCTTAACTATATTATCTGCATTAGATTTTGTTGATCTGTATTTCCCAGATTAGAGGATTACTAATTGTTTTTGCTCTCTCTGCCCCCATAGACTGGCCTGCTGTGGCTGCTGTCTTTGCTGTGTATCGAATCACCTCCTCATTGTCATTGCCACTGAAGGGCTTTGGGTTTTTTTGTTGTCTACTGATTTCAACTGATGGGTGCTAATCAGTAGCGTTTGCTCATTGAAAACTGGGGAGGCTAAAGCTCCCCTGCAAATTTTGTAAAAATTTAGTAAAATTTGCATTGTGCTAAAATACACTTAATTTCATGAGTATATTGTAATAAGCTGTTGTGGATGCTCTCGAATATGATCTCCCCTCTGCTCTAGAGCAGCAGGATGCAGCCTGTCAGTCTCTATGCACAATCTGTAAATTCCCATCCATGCATTGAAGCTAGCAGTGAGAAAGTAGGGCACGGATTGGATAACGCAAAAAAAAACCATCCAGTGAGGCTAAGCTTCATATTGTGTATATGAAGCAGGGGTGGGTCGTGAAGCTGGCTGGTAGATGCTGATTGGCAGAACACGCTAAAAGATTATTGACCGACAGCAGCCAGAAAAAGGAAAGGTTTTCCTCATGAGACGAGAGAGCACAATGCGATCATTCAGTAAGAACAGAACTATTTGATTGATTGATTGATTGATTGATTGATTGATTGATTGATTGATTGATTGATTGATTGATTGATTGATTGATTGATTGATTGATTGAATGAATGATTGATTGACTTAAATGATCTCACAGTGGTGAAATGTACTCGTTACATTAGCTCAAATAGTCAAAAGGAGAAGAATGTGCCAAAGGAAGAAAAAGGTGCAGGAGATTTATACAGTATATACAGCGTGTCCACATATGACAGCTTTTTTTTTTCCCCCTGTTGTAATACATTTTTAGTCACTTCCTGTGACAAAAAATGTAAATAAGTGTTATTGCCCTGTTTTCATCTTGTTAATGTTTTATCCATTTGTTTCTTTACCATTATAGGGAAGCAACTTGTGAGGTAGCTTGTTGTTAGGTCAGCCATGATGGTAGTTACAGAACATGTTACGTATGGATATAATTAACACCACTGAGGCTTCCCTGAGTACAGTGCTAATACTAAGCATGGTTACTTTGGGTTCTTCGCTATGAGTAACAAGTTGTTCCTCTCTACTGTCACCTTATTTTTGTACAGGATGAAATATCATTGGATGGAAGAAAATGAATGGACTGAAATACTAGAAGATGGGACTAATCACCATTTTAGGGGATTCCTCTCTATCAGGCTATGTGCAAAGTTCCTCTATTTACTTTTATAAAAGTGAATAGTGTTAGTATAATAAAATAAAAACACCATCCCAAGAGCCGACCTAAAGCAGCAGTTTGTTTTTATTTTAAAAAGCATACCTGGAATATCCCTTTAAATCTGTAATTAGTCCTACAAAACAGATTTTTTTTATGGTCAGAATTTCCCTGGAGTGCCTTTAAGTAGTATAAGATGCAGAGGAAACCATTTACACCAAAACAACACCCCAAGGCTGGGCTTGTGGGCAACCTGGAAGCTCAATTCCCTGCAATACGGCAGATTACAGTAAGATTATCCTTAATTTATAACAGATAAGTTTTACCATGTGGAGCAGTTAGTGAAATCCTAAAAACCTGCATACCATGTTAGGAATTGGGACAACTGGCACAAACAAATGGATCACAAAGGGAGAACAGATGAGAAGATTGCTCATTATGGCCTGCACATCTTCACAAAACAAACAACACACAATTTTAGCAGAGCTAAGGTATCTGAATATAGCAATAAATTCTCTACAAAGGGACTGGGGCTCTTATTGGGATGAGTTTCTATATTTTCTGCCTTCATGGCTGAAAGAAAATAGCACCACTTATGCATAATTAAATCCTGTGCAAAACAAAGAAAGCAAAGCATATTCACAGCCAGCTTTACGAGGAAAAGGGCGGTCAGTAAACATACATCAGAAACTGATATAGATCAGCTATGATGTCCTTTAGGTCAAGATAGAACAGATTAAAAGCCGTAAAAGCAGGAAATACATTTTATTTTTATTAACAAGCAATAAACCACTACATGACATGAAAAGCCTTGACAGCAAACTTCACGACAGCTTACATTTCACTGGTTGAAAAACTGAAACCAAGCCAAGCTGTTTTCCAGCACTCACCTGAGGCAGCAGTTCATAATTCCTCCCAGCAGCAAACTTCAAAGCTACAATGTCTGCATGTGTGTGAGAAGCATCTGCATGATTCACTGCGTTCATACGTTTGCACATCTCAAGCACCAGCAGCAAACTGGCTGCAGCAGCTATGAGTTGTGTGCTGAAGAGGGAATTTGATCATCCAGTGATGAGATCCTTACGGCACAAAAATAAAAAAATAATAATAATAATAACAGACTGAGCTTTTCACAGAGAGAGAATCTCAGCTGACAGGGAGGAAGAGGAAACAAAGAAATCAACTGAGAGAAAGTCAAAGTGAGAGCAAATGAGACAGTCAGGCGAAGTGACACACATAAAACTGCAAACATGAGCAGCGGTGTTGTGCTTAGGGACTTGCTTTTCCAATCACTGCTGAGCAAGAAGAAATGCAAGCAGAAGGTTTATAATCAGGATGTACAGTTCCTGAAAGGTGAGAACAGATGGGTGACATTTAGGCACATGGGGATAAAGCTGAGTGGTGGATATGTGGGAAAACTCATTCATTGGAGAGCCTGACACTGCAGTCAAATCATGAAGGAGTGGGGTGGGTCTAAATTATTTATTTCATTGTGGATTTAAGCAATTTTTGCTCCCTCACTGAGCTCCACTGTCATGTAAGGCTATACTACTATGGAAAGCACTCTGCTTCAAAGTCCAGGCATATAAAACACGTAACAATCCCTCAGTTAGATTTGTTGAAAATGTTTGGCTCATCTTTTCCCCTTCGGAACCAGTTGATCATGTATTTAGGAAAAAAAAAACGATGTATTGGAAGGAAAGGAATTTGCTGTTATGGAAACCTGGAAGTTATGCTCCATTATTTATAAGCAAAAGGTTTGGCTGAAAACCTTATATACATTTATTTATACACACAGATATATATATGTATATATATATATATATATATATATATATATATATATATATATATATATATATATATATATATATATATATATATATATATATATATATATATATATATATATATATATATATATATATATATATATATATATACATATATATATATATATATATATATATATATATATATATATATATATACATATATATATATATATATATATATATATATATATATATATATATACATATATATATATATATATATATATATATATATATATATATATATATATATATATATATATATATATATATATATATATATATATATATACATATATATATCTGTGTGTATAAATAAATGTATATAAGGTTTTCAGCCAAACCTTTTGCTTATAAATAATGGAGCATAACTATATATATATATAGAGAGAGAGAGAGAGAGAGAGAGAGAGAGAGAGTTGTTTCTTCTACTCCAAACATACAATCTCACACACACCTACTGCCTCAATCCCAGAGGCGTAGCCAGAAAATTTTTATAAGGGTGGCCAGGCAATAACCAACGTACACTGAGGGGTGGCTGTACGTGGGTAGGCCACAGAAACTTAGGGTCAAGCCAAAGGTAAGACAAACTATACTTTCCTACAGTCTTTGCTAACGAATAGAATAAAATCCTTTCAGGTTTGAGTTCTGGAGCAAATGTCTTTTCCATTGTCATTATTTACCTACTTTTATCGATAATCATTCTGCATAAAATTGGTATTTATAAGTCATAATACCTACATAAATTGATTATTTAATACATTCTTATTAAAATAGTTATTTATGTTTGATTTCACTGAAGACTCCTAGATGACTTGCAAAGACACATCGTTTTACCTTTAGCCCATATAACACAAAATCTAGTTCTGAAAACAGCATGAATTCTGTACTTATCATCTGTAATGTTAGTATATAGATGTGTATAATTAACCACAGTGTTTTTGTTGTCAAGAAATTATGAATACATGAAAAAATAGTGAGTCATATATGAAAAATTTTAATGAATATTTCACTTGAGAGTATTACGGCTGCCACCATCTGTATTAGAGGTGGCTAAAAATGGTAGCGGTGGCCAATGATTGGCTAAGGGTGGCCAGGGCCACCCCTGGGTCCCCAGCTAGCTCTGCCCCTGCTGAATCCAGCCAATTCTGCCTATTCTATAAATACAAAGATACACAGAGGGGATTAGAAGCTTATATTAATTCATCTTGTGATTTCATAATGTGAAACCTTCTTTAACTCTAACCAGATTGAGATTATATATATAGATATGTATTTATTAGCGGTTTATTCACTTAAACCATTTTTTTACTTTTATCATAGACAGTTCCATATAAACCACATCCTTCAAGTAGCCATCAGATGAATCAAAAATTCTGGCTGGATTGTTGACTCTTGTGTTCAATATTCTAGCAGCAGTAATAATGGCAGTGAAACAAACCCTTAGCATGATGCTACCCCTAATGTGCTTGATAGTTGGCGGAGTGCTCATAGGTTCGAAGCCTCACCTTTGCACCTCCATACATCCCCCTTTACTGTGCCTAAGAAACACAATATTGGTTCTCTTTTCAAGTCAGATACCAACCTGAGTGTCATGAAAGTGCTGAGATGTAATGAAAGAATCACCCATTAAAATCCTTTCAAAGATGTATTGATTTCACTTCTCTCTTTCAGCAGAATAGGTCATATTTATGATTAGCTTGGTTTTGTTGGGTGTGTGAGCTAAGAATTTACAAACCAGGAATTGAATGAGAAACGTGAAACTTAGAATAGCGCCTCTAACCAGATAATTCTGCTTTTGGGAATGCATTGTGGTGCCCCTTTTAAAAATCCGCCACAGTTGGCAGTAAAGTGTTACCTGACACTGTCGATCAGCTGCTGATGGTTCTCTGTAATTAAAATGTCGGGCAAGGCTTCAGCCAGACTCTCCACATCCCTGTCTGCAGCATACTGCTTCAGCACCTCAAACAGGTGCTCCTTCACATCGGGCTCCTCTCCAAGAACCTCCTCCACCTGATTTGATAAAGAAGATGTCAAAATGATACATGATCTGAAAACAGGGTAATTTGAACAAAAGAAGTAGCTTCACATTCACCTTCTTATTGAACTCCATGGCCTTGTGAGCACGACTCTCCCTGATGCTGTCTCCGCTCTGGGACAGAACCCTCATGCTGCTGCTTAGTCGTTTGGGTCGGCGGGCCATGCTGAGTACGCCCAGTCGGAGTGGTCGGCCTTGCGCTGCCTTGATCATGGCTGCTGCTGTTTCGTGATGCTTCACCGGGATTCCATTTACCTCCATGACATAGTCGTTTACTTTGAGGCCACTGCGTGCAGCAGGACCTCCAGGCATGGATTCCTCCACCATCAGAGGGCTATCCCCCACAATGGTGAAGCCAAAACGGCCATCTGCGCCTGGGGTGATGTCAATCTTAAAAACAGTCATAAATAATTGCTCATTTATTCGAGATTCCACAAAGTAGAAAAAAAAAGGAAATATTTCAGTGTCAGCTGACCTGTTCGATCCGAGACACGACTCCAATACTGGGTGGT
The DNA here is from genome assembly GCF_016077235.1 of Cyprinodon tularosa. Lineage (NCBI taxonomy): Eukaryota > Metazoa > Chordata > Actinopteri > Cyprinodontiformes > Cyprinodontidae > Cyprinodon > Cyprinodon tularosa. The sequence goes on from NW_024039363.1 coordinate 1,256,855, forward strand.
ACAGTCTTCAGGGTCTGAGCCAAAGCAACCAGGGCTGGTGTGCTGAGGTTGGTGACGTCCTGACCTTCAATGTCCACCACCTGGTCGCCTGGCTGCAAGCCGGCAAGGTAGGCACTGCTGCCTTCCACGACAGACAGGATGTAACTGGGTCCAGTGCCTCCAAGCCTGAAGCCAAAAGCCTCTGGCCAGTTCTGGTTGGTGGCAGGGAGACCGAGATCTAACAGACAGAAAAGTTGGAGAGACTCAAACCTATACCCTTCCTTTTTTTATTATTACAAATTACATTTTTATTTCTTAGCTCTATCTTTTTATAAAATTTCAACCTTTTACTTACCTTTTTAAGTTTTTTAATTAACTTTGTTTTGTCCAATTTAATAGATAAAATGTCACACAAAAGGCAACATTAGATTACTAGTGGTAATCTATGAAGCACCCACACTCAACCTTGGGACAGAGGTGGACTTTGTGGACCTTATGATTTTGCATTGTTTGCTGCAAAGTGGTGTTTTAATACAAGTTACCAAAATTTATAACATTGACAATAAAGTCTTAAAGCAGGGTTTGGTTATAAAGAGGAATCACAAGCTTAAATCCTCTCACCGAGAACTGGCCCCTACAGTCTGAGTATTTTATAGAGAAGCAGCCAACAAACATCCTAACTCTGTAGGAGTTATGAAAGGAAAACAGCAGCTGTACGGTTTGTACAACAACTCGCATTGCATGTCTCACTGAATGCAGAACTTCCACTTTAAAACACAGTGGTGGCAGCATTATGAGGAGATGAGTTCTCTCAGAAAAGTGGTCTTAGGGATTTGGATTTGAAGATGTCAAAAATAAGGGGGAAAAAAATACATTTTTGAGGGCTTCAAAAAATTTGAAACTCAGCAGGAGGTCCACCTTTGAGTGGAATAACCTACAGGTCTGGCTGTATGTTTAGGGCATTATTAAAATTTCAAACCAAAATTTAATTTAGAATCAGTGTCAAGAAAAGAAGAAATGCTATTAAAAAATCTTCTACAGCCGATCTGAATGGGTTTGAGGTAAATTACACAAAAGATCATCACAGTCAAGGTATCCAGATTTGGAAAGCTGATAGAGCCATACTCCACAAGATTTGCAACTGTAATAACAGCATAATGAAGTTCTATTGAATACTAAGAGTCTCATTATGGGGGAGTAGTTGGGGTATGTGTTGTGGTGCACTTTTATTTATAAATGAAAATCAAAAACCAATAAACATTTTTCTTCCACTTTTGAAACGTTTCAGGTTCTATTACATGCATACCAACAGAGTACCCATACATTAGTGGTTATGGCTTAATGAAAGGGGTAGAAAATACTTAAGCATGGCTCTGCTGTCCAAGACACAATATGATAACAAAGGGGAAGTATCAGATTCCATAGGTAGTGTTGCAATACAATAGCAAAAAAGCCCTGCTAAATAAAGTCAAAGAGAGCCAAGAGGGTGCAGAGCAGGTAGACAGGTCTGTGTACTGGAGCAACACAAAAAATGTTAAAATTTAAAAAAAAAGCCCTGCTAAATAAAGTCAAAGAGAGCCAAGAGGGTGCAGAGCAGGTAGACAGGTCTGTTTACTGGAGCAACACAAAAAATGTTTAATTTTTTTAAGTCCAACAAATCACAGCAAGAGGAAAAGTTTAAAAGAGAAGCAGGTTATCTGTGAGTGTTATCTGGACCACATGTTGAACCGCTGGCCTTCCTCTGGTCGCTGGCCTCATTCTGGTGCTGCATAGAGTGTCCCAGTAGACACACTTGACTTCATCTGTACCTGAAATTAATCTCCATACATTAAATATATTTGGTGTACCACAGAGAGAGGTCAGTGGTAAAGGACTAGATCTAGCACAAAAAGTATAAAACAACCTCTTGTTCCAACATGTCTGGTCTTTTGTTCTATTGTGGTGGATGCGTTTTCATTAATCTTTCCAAATGTGCTTGAATGCTTAAGTAGAAGATGTTAGACAACTTGAACGCATACCAAGACAGTGGTATTGAATAAGTGAAAACTGCACTTAGTTGTTTTATTCCTTATCAAAGTTTTAGTGAGCCAGACATGAAATTTGTCGCAAAAGAGAGGATTTAGTTTTTGAAAGTCAAGTAAAATGACTTTGAAATGATGTCATATCTGCTGAAGGGTAAACCAGATCTCAGTGGTACTTCGGGCTTCAGACGGCCTATATCAATCATAAATCAAAGAATTAGTGAAGAAGCTGCTGTCAGCTCATTGAAAAGAATCAAAAAAGAAATATTGATCTAAAATAGATAAAGATATGGTTGGATCATCTGTTTGTCTTCCCGGAACACTGAGCAGTGCTGTCAGACTTGTCTGTTTTCTCATCCCTGCGTCCCAGATAGTGTGCTCCACTGAAGCTTTTCTTTATCTTTCCTCATGCAAACCAAGCCCCTCAAGAACATCATCATATGGAAAGAAAAGATCAATTCAGAGAAATAGGACTTACAGAAATCTTTGGCGGCACTCCGGGTCCCAGACTTGCTCTGGCGCAGGGAGAAGCGGCCCTTTCTGCTGAGGAAGCGCCTCATCCTCGCCCGGCTTGCGGCAGGGCACGTTCCAGCCAGCCTTTCCTCACCCCCAGACAGGGGGTCGCTGCAGCCAAAGAGTGCCCCTTGGACACCCTCTTGCTGCTCCTCCACCAGACCTAACTCACCTCTTCCCTGACCCTCTACCTACCTACACCTATACCAGCCCCCAGAAGGTCACATTTGTGAATTTTTAGGGCCAGTTCTTCCCTGTGCTGTCAATCAGAAAAGCAGCTGTAAGAAGCTGAAGAGCAAAGAGCCTCTGAGTGTCAGCCTCACCATCCTTGGTGAAGCTGTCCAACCTCAGCCTCGGTCCAAACCCTCTAGCTGAGCAGCAAACATGAAACTGGGACACAGTAACTTGGTCCTGAAATGGTTCATTGCAAGGAAAGGTACTGCGAAGCCCCATTTTTCTATAAATACCTTCCCCTCTCGTTCTCTCTCTCCCACCCTCTCTCACTGTCTCCCTCTGTTGCTCATGTGGATGAAGCCCTCTCAGGGGCTGAGGAGTGACCCAGAAACTGAGCCGCGTACCAGCCAGCCAGGGATGCTTCTGATTATAGCGTCTGTGTTAACCTCAGTACTGGAGCCCCAGTTAGAGATGTCGCCAGAAAGATGGGCTCAAGGTTACATGCAGCAACTAGAGCAATGTTTTCCCTGCTAGGCCAATCCACTGTGATGCATTCAGAGCATAAATGCAAAGCTAAATTTGACTCCGGTAGTGAGAAATAGGTGCAGCAGTATGCTAAGTTGGCAGATAGGGTTCAATCTACAGACATATGAATAAGCACAACTAATAAAAGATTTGAGCGCAGCAACAAAATATTTATACTCCTTAAATTTGTTAGTTGGTGACATTAAAACCAAAAAGTCCAATATATTTAACTCCATTCTTTTTTGACGAGCAAAAAGAAATTCATAATTTTATTTATCAGTACATATGTATAGAGGGGCATTTGTAAGCTCACCCCTTGAGTCAAAACAGAACCCAGGATTTATTTATTTTTTCAGGGTTATGTATTTACCATCTATTCATATCAAGAAAACGCTTAAACTCAGTTCAGTTAAATTTTTGGTTCATGAAAAATGCAATTTCCAAACACTGACACTGATTCTTACTGTATTTACATTTGAACTTGGATTAGACTATTCTAACATCTATTTGCTTTGATCCAAACCTGTGGTCTTCAACTCTAATCATAAATCCTGCATAGAAGCCTGCAGCTCTTGATATGCTAGATAGGTAACTAAGCTAGTTTACACAGGTTGACTGACATCTCAAAGCTGCAGGATAGTGTCTGTTATGGAGTTGAAGATCACTGATCCAAACTAGTGGACTGCTCAGTGGAGCAGTGGGTATCACTGCTGCCTTGCGGGAAGAAGGTTCCGGGTTTGATTCCCGACCTGGGGTCTTTCTGCATGTTCTCCCTGTACATGCGTGGGTTCTCTCCGGGTACCCCTGGCTTCCTCCCTTATTTATTATAGCTTTTATTGCATTTTATCTGTTTTTACTTGTGTTGTTTTTATGTTATCATGTGAAGCACTTTGTGACTTTGTCTGTGAAAAGTGCTAAACAAATAAAGTTTACTTTACTTACTTTACTCCCGCAGTCGAAAAACATGACCTGTTGGGTTAATTGACTTCTCTAAATTCTCCTTTGGTGTGAGTGTGTGTGTGAGTATGGTTGTCTGTCTGTATTGCCCTGTGATGGATTAGCGACCTGTCCAGCAGGGTCTATCCTGCCTCTCACCTGTAGACAGCTGGAGATAGGCACCAGTACCTTGCGACCCCAGCTGGGATAAAGCATGACGGAAAATGGATGGATGGATGATTCAAACTTTGATTCAAAAGTTGCAGCAGGGGTTTTACCATATTTAGCATGGGTACTTTAAGTTTAAGTAAGACCACCATGATATAAGAAATTTATTCATTTAAAATACAAAGCTTCTCCTATTTCATTTAGTCTATGTTTCAAACATTAAAATAACTTTGTGAGCTTAAATGTATGTTTTTAAAATCTAGCATGCAAGTTAGGTTTGTAGATGTGATACTACTTAAGAAACCAGAGTTTAATCATTAATTAGTTCATTAACAGGACTCTGTAGAATTTGATATGTGGCATTCAGCAAAGGGCACATCAAAAAGTTGCAGGAATTGCAGCTGAAGTGGAGATGGAGACAGTGACACCCAGTTTTATGCAGAGGTTAGAGGGCATCAGCACTATATGGAATAGAGTAACCTTAATAACACTTATGGAACAAAGAATTGATCTACTTGCCAGGGTAAACCAAGCAGTATCTATTATCTGACCTGCATTTTAATCCTTCAAAAGGGCATTTTAATGTCAATAGTCTCTGAAGTACTTGAAGTATCTTCTTCCTTTTGGAATGGGGGCTAAATTTATATCAACAAAGCTTGTTGCTCCTCTGCATTATTTTACTTTAGAGCTTTGTTACAGTAAAATAGCACCTGAGGAACTTTACAAGTAGCTAAAGCCTATAATAAAACTCATTTCCATTCATTTCTAAGACGTCGCAGAAACCCTTGAACACAATCCTCCCCATCTGCTGTGTTTCCCCATCTGCTCCGATCATTCTCTTCATCTCTCTCTGCTGGAGAAAAGCATCCCTACATCATTATTTTGCTGTCACCGTGGAAATGTAATGCAAATTCTCCAGTGGACATTGGTGGGCATTTTGCAGTTTAGAACTTGTTTAAAGCAACCACAGCATATCCAAGGGATCTGAATATTTGTGTTATATTTACAAAAAATAAAAATAAAATAAAAAACTTAGAAAGCAAAGATTTAAGAAAATAGCATTTATTTCACATGAACTGTGCTTCAATTTGAGCATCTGTACGAAATGCTGAAGAACACTCCCCTAAAATTTGTAACAATATAATGGGAAGCCCTGGACAAGGAGCAGCACACAACCTTTAAAGAGCAACGTCTCCAAATCAGAGCTCAAAACGTGATGGTGGTTGAGTCGTGAAGCTGGGAACAGAACTGGAAAAGAAAATACAATATCCAAAGCAGCAAAGTTCCTATCATTTATCCTGCTCGCATGTTTAATTACAAAACATTTATTCTGATTTAAATGAATCCTTTTTTCTAATACGGGAAAGAATGACATCACAAAGAGATGGGGTCAGTCATTGAGACTCGTTAAAACCACAAACTACTGGGAGATTATTTAAAAGAACAATGCAAAGGGAAACATGGGCACCGACTTTTAAAGCAATGTGGCATCTAAACAAATTTAGCTTCATTTTGGTTTCATTTCCCCATTTTAAGCTTGTTCAAACTCTGCAGGAACCCTGCAGGTCGTACAAAAACTGAACATTCAGTTTGGATGCAACACCTATAATAAACACTGTTTATTTGATTTAACACAAAAGTCACATCAAATGCATTGATAGGAGGAGTTACTTAATAAACCATTTCCCCCTAAATGTATTCTATTACAGTTCTGTCCCTGTGAGCATTGTAAAACTTTGGCCTGAAATGCATCACTTACTCATCCACATACATAAAGATCAAAGCAGGCAGCAGCTAAAGCCAAAAGAGTTATTTGATCATAAAACAACTGTCTGAATCTCTACCTCCTCTGGGGAGGTGATGACATACTCCTCTTGCTGCTGCACCATCTGTATTCCCTGCTCAACTGCTTCCTCTGTTGTAACCATAGTAACAGTCCCCTCAATGTCCTCAGCAGCACGTGACGTGGCCAGCAACGTCCCATCGCTGATGGCAGAGGCCAGTGTCATGGCCACCTGTTCAGTCAGGCTCTCCGGCGTGGCGATGGTGATGGTGTCCCCGCAGTCAGAGATGGAGGCCCCTTCTTCGTCTGCTCCAACGTTTCGCACTATGATCTGATGGCTGCCCGCGCCCTGGGACTGGCTGACCATTTGCTGCACCACTTTCATGATCTGGTTTCCCATCTGACAAGAAAGAAACATTTAAGACTTGTGAGACCAGCTCAGCAACAACTTTTGTTTATGCATTAATGTAATTCCTTATATGTCGCAGTCAGCAACCCTTAATATAGAATATGCATATGTTCTCTTTGGTGCTCCCCAGACGTGCACACTGACCTCATTTTGGCTGTCCTGAATGAGCGTAACTTCTTCCTGAATTCCCTCTCCGGTTTCAGTCTAAATGATGTAAAAGAATAAAGAGGCAAAAGAAAAAATCTATGTTATATTTTTCATGTAAAGCTTTGAGGAGTGAAAGGCTTCCTGCATAAAGCTCAGTGTATCCCAGCTCTCGTTTTCAGTTTTGATGCAGAATTCAAGACCAAAGGAGAAGATATGAACATAGACCGAGCCTTAATTAGAGAGCTTCACCTTTTCATTCAGACTTTATTTTTATCATAACAGACCAGTGCACCGTCTGCTTTGCAGTAGCAGATCCGTCCATTCTCCCCTTACTCGACCCAAGATGCTTGAACTCCTATACTTTAAGAGTTCGAGCATCTTGAGAGAAGCGATTGATGATTCATCAGAAACTACTACTAGATGTATTTTAATTAGTGGTGGGACCATTAAACGGTCAGCTCTTCAGACCTTTTTATTTATAGGGTCTGTAATTAATTCACATTAAATGAAAACCATATAATTGATCAAATAAAAGATTATTTGATTCAAAAACCATTTTTGTTTTTCTTTCTCTCACCTTTATAATATAATCCTGTGTGTGTGCCACCACTGAGGAGAACTCCACCAGGACAGTGTGAGGATCTTCCACGTTGACTTCTTCTGCGCTGAGGCTGTCTGCAGACACCTGCTCCTCTACCGCAGAGCCCTGCTGCTCCTTGGAGTTCTCTTTATTGCAGCCCCCTGGTGTAAAAACAAACCAGTATAAGGCCAGCCTGTATAAGAGCACAAAACACTCGAGTCCTTTACATATATTCTGCCATTCACTCTCACCTTTAGCCCGCATGTGTCGGTTGAGAGTCCCATGCTCAGCGAAGCCCCGCCCACACTTAGGGCACTTAAATGGCCTCTCTCCGGTGTGGTGCCGAATGTGTCGCACCAGGGAGCCTTTTTCTCTAAAGCCTCGGAAGCAGAACTCACAAACATAGGGTTTCTCATCACCGTGGGTCCGTTGGTGAACTTGTAGTGCATTCTGAAAGAAATGTTAATACAAATGTTAATTGTTTTCTTTTTCAAATCAGCATTAAACTGCCACCAATCTTTTTTTGCTGCATATGTGCATCTACTATAAACCACCTTGGTTTTATATCCCTTGTTGCATCGGTGACAGTGGTAGGGTCTTTCATCTGAATGGGCCCTCATGTGTTCCCGTACATGTCCGATAGTTTTGTACAGCTTGCCGCATTCACCGCATTTATACCTCCTCTCGCTGACGTGGACCTCCATGTGTTTCTTTAACAGGTAGCCGGTTAGAAACTCCTTCTGACATATTGTGCACTTAAAAGGTTTATAACCTGCACAACAAGAACAAACGAACTGATCAGATAAGCCAACAATCATCTACATTAAAAAGATTTGCAAGCACCTTCCCCCACTTGGAAATCATGGAGGGATCTGAAATCGTCATTGTAGGTACATGTCCACCGTAAGAGACAATTAAAAAAAAAATAATAATAATTAACCGCATTTGTTTGAGGTCGTTAGCTGCATAAAGACACGTGTTCCCCCATATTTCAGTAAGAACTCTGATTCCTTTAAAATTGTACACCTCCACAAGGCTGGAAAGGGCTACAGGGAAATTGCCAAGCAGCTTGGTGAAAAAAAAAAGGTCCGCTATTGGAGCAATCATTAGAAAATGAAAGAAGCTAAACATGACAGTCAATCTCCTTCAGACTGGGGCTCCATGCAAGATCTCACTGCGTTGGGTCTCAAAGATCCTAAGCAACGTGAGAAATCAGCCCAGAACTACAGGGGAGGAGCTGGTCAATGACCTAAAAAGAGCTGGGACCACAGTTTCCAAGGTTACTGTTAGTAGTACACTAAGACGTCATGGTTTGAAATCATACATGGCACAGAAGGTTCCCCTGCTTAAACCAGCACATGTCAAGGCCCGTCCTAAGTTTGTAATTCACCATTTGGATGATCCAGAGGAGTCATGGGAGAAAGTCATGTGGTCAGATGAGAGGAAGAATATTGATGAGTACCATCCCAAAAACACCATCCCTACTGTGAAGCATGGAGGTGGTAGAATCATGCTTTGGTTTTTCTGCACATGGGACAGGATGACTGCACTGCATTAAGGAGAGGATGACCGGAGCCATGTATTGTGAGATTTTTGGGGAACAACCTCCTTCCTCAGTTAGAGCTTTGAAGATGGGTCAAGGCTATGTCTTCCAACATCACAATAACCTGAAGCAAACAGCCAGGATAACCAAGGAGTGGCTCTGGAAGAAGCATATCAAGGTTCTGGTGTGGCCTAGCCAGTCTCCAGAACTAAACCAAACAGAGAAGCTTTGGTGGGAGCTCAAACTCCATGTTTCTCAGTGACAGCCCAAAAACCTGACTGATCTAGAGAAGATCTGTGTGGAGGAGTGGGCCAAAATCCCTCCTGCAGTGAGTGCAAACCTGGTGAAAAACTACAGAAAAAGGTTTGACCTCTGTAATTTCAAACAAAGACTCCTGTACCAATTATTAACATTGATTTTATCAGGCGTTCAAATACTTATTTGCAGCTACATCACATAAATAATAAAAAAATTATTGTGATTTCTGGACTTTTCTTTTTAGATAATGTCTCTCACAGCAGACATGCACCTGCAATGACAATTTCAGACCCCTCCATGATTTCTAAGTGGGAGAACTTGCAAATGACCAGGGTGTTCAAATGCCTTTTTCCTCACTGTATACTCTCAAAAATACTACATTTTGGAAATAGCTCGATGTAGACTTACCTGAATGACCTTTGACATGAAAACGGAAATAATTTGCGCCTTTAAATGACCGGTTACAGTGTGGACAAGTATATAGTTTAGAGGATCCTCGGTCGCCAGCTGTTTCCTATCCATGGAAGAAGAAAATGGTTTTAATTCATGGAAATTCCTCCAAGGTGGCCCTTTTCAGAACAAAACATATGCTACATACTTCCTCCATCTCTTCAAACTCTTCTTTAACCTGAATCTCGATCACACTCTGATCCTCATTAACCGTGTCAGAGATGTCCTTCTCCACCTCCTGTGTGTTCTGAGAAGCTTCCTCCTCCACCACCGTTTCCTCCGTGCCCAGTGCGATGCCGGAGTTGATGATGGCCTGGCAGATGAGGCTTTCACCTGCAGCGGCGGCCACAGCCAGAGCATCAGCCTGAGACTGGTCGACCACCACCTGGTCCGAACAAAACATTAATACCAGCTTATGCTAGAAACCAAAGAGAAACAGACCTATCAGAATGCTCACTCACCTGCTGCTCCTGTGTTGTTCCATCCACCTCCATTGTAAAGTGAACCTCACGGAGGATCTCTTGGGAATCGGCCCCCACCACGCTGACCACAGCAGTCTGAGCCTCAACTGTCTCCTGCTCCTCTGCTTGCTGCTCCACAACAACCACCTCTTGTTGGGACACTGCTGGGGTTCGATCAGCTTCAACACCTGAAACAATCATACCTGTTTAGAAGCTTTGCTTTCTCTTAACTGTCATTACAACCTATTGCCTCTTTAACATCCCATGGTAGGCAATGGACGGTTAACATGGTTAGGCATAGCCCACCTTCCAAACTGAAGGTACTGGAAGGATTTAGAAAATTAAAACTAAATTAGGGCTGAAACAATTAATTGGATTAATAGATTATTGTAATCAACTAATTTGGTAATCGATTAATCGTTAACTCGAGTACAGAGACTCTAAAACATGCTTTTAGCTGACAGACCAACCCACTTAGAGCAGTAATTATACCAAAATTGTAAAAAAAATATATATATACAAACATTTTACATTTAAGATTAACAAAAAATAAAAAATAAAATTTCCGTCTGTCAATATGTTCTATTCAGAACTCTCAAGAGGAAAGGTTTTAGTTTCACCTGGTTTGATTTCATTTAAGTTTTCTTTACGGAACCTTGGGCTCTCCTATTTTTAACAACAAAATAATCGACAGATAATGGATTTGGAAAGTGATCTTTTGTTGCAGCCCAAAACTAAATTAACTTTCAAATTGCTTGTTATACTGCTGGTTGGAATCTTTATTAAATATGCTGCCAAACTGACCCGAGCACGTTTTAGTTCGCCCATATTCTAAAACTACAACAAACAAAATAAATGGTAGAGGATGTCAGCCAGATACCTGTAATAATCAATATTATATTTAAGGTTCTCAAGCATTTTCCAATTTAAAATGTGAGACTTTTTCATAATCAAACCTCAAAGTTTGCCATTAACATTTAATTTCAGGATTTAAATGAGAAACCTTAAAACACTTCTGCAATGTTAGAAAGGAAGGACTAGATGAAGGGAGTTTGGTCGCACAGAAAGCTGGGAAAAGGAAAAAATGAAACGTTATATGCAAAGATTGCATGCACAGATTAGTGGATAACTTTTGGAGCGATTTATGAATAGACTGATAGAGGAATGCAACTGTTCTTTTGACTACAAAAGAAAGAAGAAAAGCATGCTGGTTTGTTTGGAAAACACATAATCAGGATAGAGAATTAAGACCGGAGTTGAGCTACCAAACTAAAGTCCTTTTCCTCAAAAATCAGTCTGACCTTTCTGCACCCCATCCTTGCTGACGAGGATTTCCTTATACTGGAAGAAGCGGATCTTCTCTGTGCAGGGAGTCAGAGATTTAAGGTGCCTGGTGAGAGCCCCCGACTCTCTGAAGGATTGTCCGCAGAGGGTACACCGATATGGCCGCTCATCTGTTAAAAAAGGACACCCAGAACAATGGAACAATTTGGGTTTCTGACAGAGTTTATTTTAATAGTGCCAAGCTTATTTTCCACACCTGTGTGCCGGCGGTTGTGACGAATCAGCGAGCCTTTGGTACGAAATAAAGTCCCACACAGTTCACATGAGAAATTCTTTTGGTCACTGTGAGTTTTCATATGAGTCCTCAAGATGTTGGTCTAAAAAGGGAAACAATCATATAAAGGGAAGAAATTAGAAACAACCACTAAGCTTTTTACATTCTGCGTTTCATCAAACGTTTGACTCACAGTTTTAAATGTTTTTTCACAAAGGTGGCAAACATAACGCCCCTCTTGATTAACTCTGAAAGTCTGCCGTTCGCCGTCAGCGTTTTCAGACACAAACTCTGTGCTTTTGTCAGGCTGATCGGCAACTTTAACAGATGCAGTTTTCTTCCTGTGACCTCGACCCATGAGACCAGCAGATTCATCTGTGCAACAAACAAGGAAGACAGATATTTAGAACAACAGATCAAAAAAATGTATAAATAAATATACAGAATGAATACAAGTTACAATGGTCGTCAAAAAATAAAAGGAAACAGTTTTTTTTTTTACATTGGGCCCTTGATTTTACGTTATTACATCATGTTCTACTCGCCCATATGAGTTTAGTGTCATTTGGAGCTGTTCTGAAGATATTCTGTTTTGTTATATCTAAGTAACGTCTTCCTATGGGCAACGAGTTAAAGACACAAACTAAACTGTTCATAATTTATCATTTATGGTTCGCCAGCATTCATAACGGAGGCGAATCACTGTCACCCAGACATCTGCGGTTATATTTTATATATATATATATATATATATATATATATATATATATATATATATATATATATATATCTTTTAAAAATGAAGCGGTGCATGTATGACGTCATCAGCGCACGCTAGCTACCATTCATTCTTCCTGTCTGCTGAATTGCTCCTAGTATTACTTACATGCCTGGAAGATGTCTAGTGCTACTACCACAGATGATCTCGCTCTCCAAATGGAATTGAACGATTCAGATTCGCTTGCCGAATTAATATAACGGTTAGAGCGTAGCAACCTGTAGCCCGGGCTGCCTGTCACTACTCCAGTCCGGCGTGCGGATGATGTCATACACACTCCTCTTTGTTTTTAAAAGATATAAATATAAGAAATATAACCGCGGATGTCTGGGGGACAGTGATTCACCTACATGTTATGAATGCTGGCGAACCATAAATGATAAATTATGAACAGTTTAGTTTGTGCCTTCAACTTGTTGCCCATAGGAAGACATTACTTGGATATAACCTAACGGAATATCTTCAGAACAGCTCCAAATGACACAAAACTCATATGGGTGAGTAGAACATGATGTAATAACGTAAAATCAAGGGCCCAATGTAAAAAAAACAGCGTTTCCCTTTAAATAATAATCTTTTAAGTTTCAAACTGAATAAGTTAAAGGTTTTCTAGGATTAAACAAAGCAGTACAAAGTGGTCAGCAGATACACCTTGAGCTTTTATCTTGGCAGTAGAGCTTCCAGTGTGTGAAGAGACCTAGAAAAGAAAACATACAAGCCATTGTAACCATATACGCAACTTACACTAATCATATAAACATATTAAGGATGAACTTGTTGAGTCTTTACAAATCAGTGACTTAAATATAAGAATTATTAAGGTAACGTCAGCCCATCATGCCTTGAGGCTTCTGAAGAGCTGACCATTATCTCTCAGAAGCCTCGCCAAAATGCACAGTTAGAGACTGCATAACCTCCGCTGGAGAGAAAAACAACACGACTAGTTTATATGCAAAGAACCACAGCAAGATCATGTGCAGTTTCTTTATAACAATGACTGCTCAGTTAACCCAAAGCCATGTTGGTTGCATGCATCTTTTACATTAATGTTCTATTTGTTATACTTTTCTATTGAAAAACAGCAGTGGAAGAAGAAAGTAAATCTACTTTCCATTCAGCCAGAAAAGATATTTTACTTTACTTTATGGTAAAGTTGTAACAAATAAACAAAAGCAGTGGAAGCAGCTATTTTAAATACTGTTAAAATATTTATTGTGCTTTGTGCACTTAGACTTAAATGTTTAATTACCTAAAATAATAAAACAAAGGCTAACCTCCTATTGATTTAATTTATAGCGTTAGTTGAACGTAAAACCAAATGTGAATTAATTGCAATTAATTTTTTTAATTACGTTTGTTTATCCGCAAATTTATCAGCCTGGTTACATGTTCGGCTAAAGAGTTCCAATGTTTTTCGAGTGACTGAATCGTAATACATCAATTCGTTCTAAAAGAAGAAAAATCGTCTATTAATCAGGATAAATTATATAACATAAATATCTTGGGTCCAAACGCACCTTATGACTCGAATGGTGCATTTAATGTAGTAAACAAGGTATAAAAATAGGTGAGTTACTGTTTTATTATTTACAAGCAGTGGTCTAGTTAAAGGACGTCGAGGTGCTAACGTCTCTGTTAAACACTTTAAAAAAACTCTGAAAATGGAATACGAAAGGTGGATTCTTGATTCTCGACGTCGGAGTACACAGAGTGAAGCGAAAAGACTACAACTGTGTAAACAGGCTCCATTTCCGTTTCCGGTGGCAGCGGAATATTGACTATTCCAACAGAACTCAATGGGATTTACAAAATGCTAAATAAAACACTACAGGAACGTTTTTTCTTCACGAAACTTTTTTTGGAACGTCATTGAACAGCGCTGACGACACGGTGAGTAGCATATTTTAAAAAAAGAACGTTTAAGGTTGTTTTAAGGACATTATCGGACATGCTCTATGCTAGCCATTCTAAAGCAGCCAGGGGTTGATTCTAAATGAGCCAAAAAGCAGAGACAGGAGCAATTGTCAAACTTTTGGTGTCGATCATTCGATTTCATCCTGGACACTACAGAAAATGGGCTTAAAGTGTAAAAAACCGAACTTCTCCTTTAAAAATAAAGAAGGTGGGTGGTAGATTATTATTTGTTTTTTTAAGGGAAAAAATAGCCTAATTAATATGGACTAGTAACCTAAAAAGATATGCATGGTATGGTTTTAACATGTCAGGTACGCCGGTCATTGACCTTGACCAACCTTACAGTAGATCTGCAGTCAGTCCCTGGACAGGCATGGCGATCACTGCCCCTACATATTCAGGGAATAATATTCCCCCTGGGATCAGCTTCATAGTCATGGTGATTGATTTTATTTATTTTGCTCAGGCTACTCTTAAGACTGCAGTCCGCCAAATGTTGAAAAGAAGATATTATCGCCATTACTGTGAATATATAGTAGAAATTTTACACATTCAGTAATAAAATGTCACAGGGGTTGGATGGTATGGGAGGATGGTCATTTAAGAATGGGGAGGATTTTCAAGATATTTTTAAGAAGGGGGATCCCATCCCCCCAAAACTCGATAACTGCTTGCAAGGGAAATTTATTAGAATTTATTTATGTTTTACTTTAATATTGAAAAGACTTCCATGTCTGTTGAACTGAACACTTTTTCTGCAAAAAATGTAAAATCCATCCATTTCCCGTCACGCTTATTCCCAGAGGGATCATGAGGTGCCTATCTCCAGCAGTCCATGGGCGAGAGGCGGGATACACCCAGAACAGCTCGCCAGTCCATCGCAGGGCAGGGGTCAGCAACCCAAACTGCTCAAAGAGCCATATTAGACCAAAAAAAACAAATAAATAAACCCGTCTGCAGCCAAAAAAATGTAAAAGTCTTATATATGCCTCGTATGTCAACATGGGCTCTAAGTGTATTATCCACTATAAAAAAGGACCATGTGGGCTTAAATATATATTAAGATATGGAATAAATGTTTATCCTGGAGCAAATGTTACATAGCAGCATGAGGTGATGGATGAGCAGTGAACGCTCTCACTGCGCGCCGTTTCACCACACGGTTTAAGTTTTGTTGCATTGATGAAATTATAGACACACTATAAAGGAATCTTTCTATGGTGGACATGTTTCTGTTTGGAGGAGTTTATGGAGTCATGAGGAACCAAGCAGTAACTGACATCCATCAGAGCAGAGCTCTCTAACCCTGAAATACCACATCCTCCGCCACCATCATTCCTTGGTGTGATTTATATTTTTAGGATTTGGGAGAAAAAAAATGGAAGAAAGTTTACATCCCTGCATCAGAGCACTCCCTGTTTGATCCGTGGACGGTTTACCATCCTTGGAGATGCAATCCACTTCTTAAATCTATCTTTGCTCTCCTCTAATTCATCCAGTCGTGTTTTCAGTCTTGTTGAGCAAACCCAATAGTAATTTAGTATACATCTAATAATCTGGGTTTAACAGTCATGTTTTTGGACTGTGGACGGAAGCCTGAGTACCCGGAGAGAACCCACGCATGCACAGGGAGAACATGTAAACTCCATGCAGAAAGACTCAAGTCTTTTTGAGCAAATCCATCGTAATTTAGCGTACCTGTAATTATAATCTGAGTTTAACAGTTTCTGGTGACGTACCTGCTGTTCGGCCTCCTGGGTCTCCAGCCGTTTGCAGCTCTGCTGCAGTTTGTGCTGGATGAACGCATCCAGGCTGGAGAACTCGCTCTGACACCGCCCGCACTTGTGGACATCATCGTCTAAAATAACGCAAATCAATACATATAAGTGTTTATATATGAGGTTTTTATTCTGATTCTTCTTCATTCCATCCTGACCGCTGCAACGCGATCCATGTTTGATTCAAACTTTTCAAAATAGCATCAACCTCTGAGTCTCTACAACGATGTAGCATGTTAGTTAGCTGCTGCTAGCTCAGTTTCATATTGGGGGAAGTTAGCAAGGCCCACACCTGAAACTTGTGTATAAATTAAACCGGTTTTATTCAGTCAGGAGTCTTACCTTCGTCTCCCAGAGTAGTCTGGATGGTGATGGTGTCGATGCCGTTCGTCGTTTGCTCCGTCTCTGTTTCTGCCGTATGATTATTTTCTGCATTCATGTCGTTTGACTTCTCCGTCTCTGTCGCAACGCAGCGCAGCGGCGGGGCGGGAGCAAACATGGCGGATTTACGACCGCGTCGTCATAACAACTCAAAAGCCCGTGCACCTAGAAATTATAAAATTTAGTTCATAAACTGCCAAACGAATTAACATATACTCTAATGAAGCATTTTTGTTTAAAACTACGTCACACAGTTGGAAAGTGGTGTATTTGAAACCAGAAAACCAGGAACATAAATTTCTGTTTTGCTCTACAAGACATTAATCTAAATGAATAATAATAAAATAACAGCTCTTGAGGAATAGAGAAGCCAGCTATGTATAATCCATGCTTATTTGATTTAGCAGACATATTGAATTAATTTATGTAGGTTCAGTTGATGATAATTTAGCAAAGCTTCATCATTAAAATTTTTTTGTTAAAAGTACTCATCCATTCCAAAAGTAAAAAAAAAAAAAAAAAAAAAAAAAAAAAGCTAACAAAACCATCCCAGGGATAATTTTATTAAAATTCTTGGAGTCTTAAATAGACAGCTTATTTTATTCTATACAAATAGCAACTGAAAAGAGGTTAGATAGTTTTTTTTAATCGTTATTATCTTTTCCTCATCCTGGGGTGTTTTTGTATCATCTACCTGCATTTACAGAAAGGAGTCATGCAGGGAAAAGGAGGGGTCAGCAGTCACTGCCTCTGCAATCTTGTGCGGTGGAAGCTGAGCAGTTTGTGTGCAAGAGCTCTAAAGTTTCCATAAAGATACCATTAAAAAAGTCATTTTGAATGCTGTAACTGATCCACAGAGAATCTTCATGAAATGTTGACCCCAGGTTCTCTGAATATTTCAAAACGCCTTTCTAAAGGTTGTGTATGACCTTAATGATCCCTTATATACCCACGCTAAGTTTCCTTGCAGATCACATTACACTTTGCAACAAATGTTTGCATACAGAAAGAAATATGGGTTAGAGAAAGCTGTGTTTTTTATTATGTGTTGTTTTCCAAAAGTAAGCACCATGCAGAGACCACTGTGAATATTTAAGATCACAGCAAACATAAAAACATTAAATGTTTTTGAAATATACGGTAACATTTCGCTGTTGGATCTTATCTCATATGCAAGTGGCCAGGCAAAACAATCATATCATCACAAGATTCAAAATGTTTAAGACAGTTAGACTGAGAAAGTGTACTAAACCAAAATGCACCATGGAGCCCCTGACTGTTTTATTTTTTGTAAGTTTTATTTTTTTTATCAGTGTTTTTTAATACAGCACTAATAAAAAATATGTGCAATAGTAATAGGTGGGCCATGCCTTCGGCATGTGGCCCCCCTAATAAATAAAATAAGTTGTATAGGCTACAGTTCTTTCCAACAGAACAAGTAACATATCAATAGAAAACTATAAGCAAAAAAAAAAAAAAAAAGACAATTGTATTGTATTGTAAAATGTTATTAAGAACCCTATTTAGCGAAAATTAATTTGAGAAAGTATGCTGGCTTATTGTTTTTAGAAGAAGTGTCCAACATTTTAGCTATAAGTTCAAAAAACATTAGCAGACTAATGTAATGCTTTTTCCTATAACGATTGCGTGTTTTTTTTATATCTCCTTTAATATTTATCTTAGATGACATTTAATAAAGGTATCTTAAACATCTGTTGCAACTTTCATAATATAAGGCACAGTTTACACAATTTATAATTTGACTGAAGTTTTTTTTTTTTTTTCTGCGCAGTGTGCACCGTTGTGAATGAAGTTGAGTAAGACTTCATGGCACATAAGAATGTAGTTTTTTGTTTTCATTTTCCCCCTAAGAAATTATATATATACGTTTATTAAGTAGATAATCCATCACGAGCCACGCTCCATACCAGTAAGTGGCGGTAATGCTACTAACTGTTTGTTGCCAACCGCCAATAAATCCAACAAGAAGAAGAAAAAGAAGACTTCACGACACAAATGTAAACAAACAACTTTGCGGCAGTAAATATGGCGTCTCACTTCAGCGGTGTCCTGCAGCTAACAGATCTTGACGATTTTATCACCCCGTCCCAGGTCGATTGCTTCAACTAATATAACAAAACGTTGTTCGAGATTGATTAAGAAAGAAGTAGATAAACATAATTGTTTCGTCTTCATTTATATCACATTCTAATGGCGAAAAAACGCGGTCGAAGTAGCTAGCAGTTGGTCGAGCTGTTGTTGTTGCTTTGCAATATTTTATCACTGACAAACATACAGCGTAAAACATTCAACGGTTAGTTTCTAAAGATCTTCATAAACCAATGTTTACTGTTTGGCTGAGCTATTATTGCTGACACAATGCTAAATAAAGCCGTAAAAACACAATAAGTTACCTTGCTAATGATAGGGATGTGACGTAAGAGTGCTGATATCAGTCCACTCAGTTCTCTGATAGTTCTAGAATACTTAGATTTATGAAATAAAATCCTTTTTATGCTTCCACACTTATATATATATATATATATATATATATATATATATATATATATATATATATATATATATATATAAGAAACTAAACGTAAATCAGCAAAAATTTTGGTTATTTATTTGTCATCAAAGAAAGTCAAATGATAAACCTAGTATGTATTTTAAAGATTTTAAAATTCAGCATTCAGCAATTCCTCTTACTATTAATTATCATTATTGGGGATCCTAGAGAAACACTTCCCCAACTATACTGGCTCAGATAATGAGAAGGTCACTGGAAGAACAGAGTTCTATTGATTTGAAGATATATTGTTAAAAGTTGACATAGTTTCAAATGTAATAGCATGAACATTCAACCAACTGTGAGGCCAGAGTCCAGGTTTATGCTTTCCTTTTCCTGTCTTGTCTGTTACTTAGACAACTTTTAGTGTTTTGGCTTAAGAAATTAACAAAGAATTGTTGTAATTTTTATTACATAGGAATGTGTCAAACCAGTCAAAGTTGAGAAGAAACAAGGTAAATCTGTGACGAAGATACAGATTGAGGATGATGGAAGTTATGTACAAGTCAATCAGGTGGGTGTCATAGTCTATGTTCCCTCTAACACCAGACTAATACTGCACAGTGACATTAATGGCTCATTAAGGCACTGTAGCACTACAAGTAATTCAGCCTAGGATTTGTGGTCCATAGCTGATATGCTTATGATTACCTGCTTTTCTCTTTTGATTATAAAAAGGGTCTCTAGTCTTGATAAAGGGCAGTTATTGATTTATTTTAAAAATATATCAAAAAGTATTTGCTGGAAGCTTAAGACTGCAGATCCACTGTGACTCTATTGTGATTGGTTTGTTTTGAAAGCACCAACTTATAACATGTGGGTCTATTTCTAAAACAATCACATTTTTGAATAAAGTTTGTCAAATTTCATGAAATGTTTGAAGATAATTTTCTATGAAACTGTTTGGGGACTTGCTAAAGTCTTAACTGGTCCCTTTAAAACGTATCATATCTGTTGTTAAAGGATGGAGGGAAACAAAAGCTGGAGAGAGCAAAGATTACCCTGAATGACTGTTTGGCCTGTAGTGGCTGCATCACTTCAGCCGAGAGCGTCCTCATCACGCAGCAGAGCCACGAGGAGCTTTTAAAAGTGCTACAGAACAATAAGGTACAGCTGAATTGTGTTGCTAGTAATAGTTTTACAGTTTTAGTTACATTTTTTTTTTAGCTTCATGTGTTATTGTTTCCTATCTGCATCCTTTCATCTTCCCTCACAGACCAAAGAGACAGAGCAGAAGGTTGTAGTAGTTTCAGTATCACCACAGTCAAGAGCCTCCCTCGCAGCACACTACAAACTCAGCAGCAGTGAGGCTGGCAGGAGGCTCACATCTTTCCTCAAAGGCCTTGGTTTGTTCTCTTTATCTTGAGTAAAATCTTACATAATTCAGACAGATGGATTTTTTTTTCTCTCTAAAATCTCTTGTTTTCCAGGTGTTCATCATGTGTTTGACACCAGCTTTAGTCGGACCTTCAGTCTGCTGGAAAGTCAGAGAGAGTTTCTGGAGCGTTTCAGTCGGAAAGAACAGGACAGCAAAGCCCTGCCTATGCTGACATCCGCCTGTCCAGGTACCCCAGATTTAATCAAAGCAGAAAAATAAAGTCAATTCTTTTAATCTGTTCATACTATGAAAGTTACAGAAATATAAAAGTATACTCAAACCAGGAAGTGAAGCACATTTTGGATTTATATATTCTGTTTTTGAAAATCTGATGAATCTGAGCCATATGACCACCATTTTTTTTCACTGATCAGCTGCTTTTCCTGCACGTTTTGTTTAGGTTGGATCTGTTATGCAGAGAAGACACACGGCGAGTACATTCTTCCGTACATCAGCACCACTCGCTCTCCGCAGCAGATGATGGGCTCTCTGGTGAAAGGCTACTTTGCAGAACAGCAGGTATTCTTTGAACGGATACTGATGGATACAGATGGGGAAGTTCGGTGCCAAGCAGAAAGTTTCCCACCTCATTCAAAATGTGTCTTTCTGTTTCTATGATAGAGATCCAAAAGAATCAGGTGATAGGACAACTCTTAGTTATGCAGACCAAAAATTTCACCTTATGGAAATGGAAAAAGATAAAGCGATTGATGAAAAAATAGGGCCAAAGTAGTTTTGTCTGGAATTTGTCACAAGGCATCTGGGGGACACATGAAATGTGAAGTTTATCTGGTCAGACAAAACTAAAATTGAGCTTTGGTTTTATTGAAATAACACTCTCGATATTGTGAAACATGATGATGGCAGCATAATATATCAGCAATGCTCCCCATGATTAATCCTAATAGGAAAAAGGTTTAAACGGAATATGTGGCAAGCCCAAAAAAGCAGCAAAAATTTGAGACAGAATTAGAGGACATGAATCCCTGCACAAAGATCCAGAGCGACAACAAGAGTGGCCTGGATCAAAAGCATATTCATGGGTTAACATGGCCTAATCAAAGCCACGAGTTAATTGAATTGTAACTCTATGTCTAGTGGCTAAGCTGTCTGTTGTTTGTTTTTTAGGGACTTAGTCCACAACAGATCTACCACGTGGCAGTGATGCCCTGCTTTGACAAGAAGCTTGAGGCGTCACGTTCTGACTTCTACTTGGAGGAAGCTGAGACCCGAGAGGTGGATTGTGTCATCACCTCAGGTACGTCAGCTGCTCCTTATTCCTGTGGACAGAAAAACACAGACCTTGCTCTTATGCATTTTCTCCTCTACTGCAGGAGAGGTTCAAAAAATGATGGAGGAGCAGAATGTGTCTCTCTCTGACGTTGAGCCTGCAGCCTTGGATACAATGCAAGTTTCATTCTGTCTTGATTTTTCTTGCCCTCTATGTCTCTCACTCAACATTTTATTAAATGCCGTATGTTTCACACAGGTTCAGCAGTGTGTGTGAGGATGAGTTCCTGAGTCATTCAGGGAGTGGTTCAGGGGGTTACCTCCATCATGTCTTCATAAATGCTGCCAAGCAGCTGTTTGGAGAAGAGGTGAAGGAGCTGACCTATAAGACACTCAGGTGAGGGAGGCCTTCAACAACATAAAAGATTCAACTGATCAGCTTAATTTGTCTTTATTAAATTACAGAAGAATAATGTCACGTGTCCTGATCGCAATATTTATTTCTACTCCATTGTGCAGGAATAAAGACTTTCAGGAGGTGAGACTGGAGAAAGATGGTGCCGTCCTGCTGTGCTTCGCCTCAACATATGGATTCCGCAACATTCAAAACCTTGTTCAGAAACTGAAGAGAGGAAAGTCGCCCTACCACTTTGTGGAAGTCATGGCCTGTCCATCAGGTAAAGGGGAACATCTCTGACTTGGAGTGCAGTGATAATACCAGAATGGACCACAGCTGGCCTTCTTGTTCCAAAGCTTCCAAACAGATTATTGATCCAAAAATAAATAGACAATTTAAACCCCTCTAGGTGGCCCAATCTGGCCTTTAAAATAAACCAAGCTATCCAGATCAGAGGCCCTGAGCTTTACCCAGCATGTTCTAAGACAGCTGTTGGGATGGACTGGCGACCTGTCCAGGGTGCAAGGCAAGGCAAATTTATTTGTATAGTACAATTCAGTACAAAGACAATGCAAAGGGCTTTACATGATTAAAATATAGGAAAATAAGACAGAATCGAACCAAGTTGGAAAAAATAAATGAAAATATGTACCCCTCCACTCGCCTGTAGACAGCTGGAGATAGGTACCAACACCCCTGGCGACCCCGCTTGGGAAAAGCGTGACGGAAAATGGATGGGTGTGACTAATCGTGGAAAAAAATGCCTGAGCCATAAACTAAACAAAATCAAAACCTTTTACCAAAATTATACTGATTTACTATAAAAGATAAAAAATGCTTTGCATTCAACATTATTTTTTTTTAAAATAGCCCCTTTGTTTTAGTTTGTCCTTTTTTTAATATATTGTTGAGACAGGTTTTTCATTCAGATCCAAGAATGCAAAATGTAATTTTTGATGAAGGTTAACATAATCGTTTTTGTTTAGTCTCATCCAATATTTATCGTTTTTTGTCTTTCAGGCTGTCTAAATGGTGGTGGGCAGATTAAACCTTCATCCAATCAAAACCAAAAGGATTTTCTCCACCAGGTGGAGGAGCTCTACAAGGCAGAGCGCCCCCTATTGCCAGAAAATGACACTAAGGTGGCTGAGTTGTATAAAACCTGGCTGCACACCCTGGGAGAAGAGCGAGCCAAAGAGCTGTTACACACAAAGTACCACACTGTGGAGAAAATGACCAATGGGCTCACTATAAAGTGGTGATCCACGTGCTTCTCTAGCCAAGGGGATGTATGCAGACTTTTGTTTTGCCCTCACCTTTGGTGCTGACAGAGGTGCATAGAACATGTGTTACTTTGGAAAGTAGAATTTATGCAGAATTTATTATTTTTTGTTTAGTTTTGTTTTTCCTGGAGGCCTGATAGGCTGGAATATCATCATATTAACCAAGGCCTCTGTACTGCCAATTAGTAATTTACTCATTGTCCTCATATGATGCATTTTGTTACCCTTTGAACATGCCATTTAAAATCAAATATTAGCTAATTATCATTCTTTACTAAATACGTGTTTATTTATACAGTTTGAAATAAATCATTGTTCAATGATTCCAGCGTTATTTAATCAAATAAGCAAAGGAAGTTGGCTCTTATGTTCATTATGCATTTGAGGCTCCGGCTGGAAGCTTTTTAACAGTTAAGAGTTGGACTTTAGGTCTTAAAGCCAATTTTTTCCCATCTAGTCTGTTTGTCTTTACACCTCTAGATCCAAATTGATTTGAAAATATTTACCTAACATTATCAATTATCTCCAAGCATTTTTATGTTAAAATTACCGGTACATAATTTTAAACTTAATCTGCAGCCAAAGAAAAATATATCAAATGTTAAACTACTGAAGTCTGAACAACAGATTAAAATTTGAATGATAATATTCTAGAAAGCTTAGAGTCCTAGGAAGGCTGCCAGGAAAACCCATCTACGGTATTTAAGAAATCCTGAAGAGGGGTTCATGTTTGCATTGAAATCGTTCAAAATCAGAATTAAATTTTTTTTTTTTTTACAAAAAATGGTATTAGAAGCTGGTTCAAAAGATTATGTAATAAATAGGGGTGTAGGAAAATAATATCAATTTGCCGATATATCTATATTTAAAATAGACATTATTTTTACCTAAAACAATGAAGGAAAATGGGCTACTTCTGCATCCCTACTCTGGCAGATAGTGCTCTGTAGCTGAGCCAGTCACAGTAGGAGGACTCAAACCCCAAACAGCATAGATACCAAAATAACTAAATTATCAATATCTTCTCATGAACATATACAGCACTTTCTTTTTTATAGAAAAAGAAGGAAAATATTGCAATATATAGTTATTTAGCAATATCTTGATAAAATTGTATCGTGACACATATTGCAACACCCATGCCAATGCTAACCTCTAGTAATGAATATGGACATACCAGCATTAACATGATAGACTTGGCTGTTATGAGAAGGTAAACTAGATGCTAGAGAGAGTTCCAGAATGACCAAAGATTTTTTAGGCTCTCTGGAAGATTCTTCAGCTTTGCCCCAAGCCCACTTATTACTGAGCACTGCAGGTTAGGTGGCTGAAAGAAGGCTCTCACTTTTTTTTTTTTTTTTTGTTGCTTACTAGAGAAATTCAGCTATGAAGGTTTTCAGGTCATGGAAATTTGTTGCATTCACAGCACCCGAAAATATTGTTACGGACGTAATGAAGTAGCTACTAGTAGATTGTGTTGAAATCGAAAGCATGATAATAGGGGAAATTAACAATTTATCTGGGAAAACCACCAGTTTTACATGATGGAGTTAAAATATTTCATATTTTCCATTATGCCTTAAGGAAAAAGAGTCATGGTTCGGTCCCCATCTTGTAGCATTTTGCCTAAACCCAAACAAAAGAAACATACATTTCTATTAAACAGACATTTGGTAACCGCGCAGACGCATCAGCAAAAATGTACACTATATTATTAAAATAAGAATAATATAATGGCTACTAATGAAACCTGCCCCCAGAAATGTTTAAAAAAACACCATCCTCTTCTTTAAAGCATTTATTCCCGCCCCCCACACTTTATTTACACAAATGAATGTGTCCACAGAGAAAGGTTAAATATAGCACTATTTAGTCTCTCAGCCTGGTTTAAATTGTGCAAAAATGCTTGTTCATAACATTAACAAATGCTACTAATGGGTCACAGTCTTTAGTACAATACAAGTTTCAGTCACTTTCTTTGATTGCTGAACCCATATGATCTTTAGAGCTCATAAGTAAACCCCACTGCAAAGCCAACATTGCCTGAGGGGGAAGGCTGTCCTTTGGCTTCTTGAATTTATCCTTCTCCTTTCTTAGTGCCCGCATCACCTCTACAGGTTCCGTCTTCCCAGTGAACTTCTGCACAGCTTTCTCCCTGAGATAACAAAAGGACAAATAGGAGAAAACAAAAATAAATAAATATAATTACTATGGTTCCTGTATGTAAACTGAATATCGAAACTCACGAGAGACGGAAGAAAGGGTTATAATCAAACTCCTCCTGTAATGTGGATGGCACCGTAGGTTTATCATCGTCATCTCTCGCCTAGTGGGCCGAAGAGGAGCGTAAAGATTCCATGAGAATAATGATAAAAAAGACAGAAATACACATAATTCATGCAGGACGCCTGAAATATTCCTGTACCATACACTATTAACAATTAATAAATTCAATCATTGTAATATTTAAGCTTCTATGAAGATAACCGCAACAACTTGTGCAATAACGAATGTGCAATCACTATTTAATAGCCTGTGCAATTACTATATATATATATATATATATATATATATATATATGGAAGCACTGTATATACTGTATATACCCCATGCACCTTTTCCTCCTTTTGGGACCTTCTTTTTAGCTATCAAGTGAATTTTTCCTGTGAGATCAATAAAATCTATCTTATCATATCTTATGCATTATGGATTATGAAGAATTTAAAAAAAATCTAATTTATATTCATCAGTTTGTTCAGAAATCCAAACGATTGAGTCAATCTGCCAATCATGCAATTAAAGGACAAATTCTCTTAATTCTTAGCATGTCAGTCATGAAGCAAAAAGTTCAATTTGAGCTGTCATACACTAATAGTTTATATCCAAAATATATTTACTATTCCTGATAGTTCAATCAGAATTAAATGATCGGCCTTTTAACAATAAAAACCCTTTTCAGCAGCACATGCCTTTTAAAGCTTCTTTTTTTTTTCTACAAAGTACTGTAAACATAAGGGAGAAAAGTCTTTCCCACCAACCAGAGGTTGGCTAGAAATGTTGATATCTTCTGTTGTCAGATTATTGACATTGCTAAATTTCCCCCATTTCTGCAAAACATTATGTTTATTCTGTGCTTATAACAAGAGAATAACTTTATTTTGTACTTTTCCCACTAAAGCCCCAAACTCCAACTTAAATAATTTTGTTTTAAAATATATGTCAAAATTTACATTTCTATGATAATCTAAAATGTCGGTTTGGCAAAAATTCACAGGTAGAAAAAATAAAAAAGCCAATACTTTACCCCCAGAAGCAGAAACGGCTTTTCATTTGATTTAACTAATGCCCGCAAAAAATTACAATATTTACTCTTGACAGATCTCTTAAGTAGCTTAAAGGGTTTTTTATCTGGCTTCACCTAAAGTGCAGAAATGTTAGAAAGCAATGTTCTTTTATTGTTTTTGTGCATCATACTTGCCTTGGCCCAGCTCAGCATCTCTTTAACCTTTTCATTTTCTGGTTCCACCAACATGGCAAACTTCAGGTTCTTGATGGTGTTCTCATGTCCACAGAACACCTTCTGCGGATAATAAGAAACTTATTCAAAACAGATCCTGTCACAGTTATCACAGTTGTAAAGGATCCCAATTTTCTAAAATAATATATGATCTCCATGTGAACTAATAAAAAGCCATGGTCAGAGTTTCTTTTTGTTTGCTTTTTTAGCTTTTACGGCACAAGTGGCTCACTTTTCTGACAGTAGGCTGACAGGAAAGGGGATATGAGAGAGGGCAAGAGACATGCGGCAAAGGACCACAGATCAGATTCGAACCCGGGTCAGCCGCGTTGAGCACTAAGGCCTCCATACATGGGTCATGCACGCTAACCACTGCACCAACTGCACACACTCCTAAAAATTGTGCATAAGCTGGTTGACCAAAAGAAGATGAGAATATTTTTCCAACACCAGTTGAAATGCAGAGTATATCTTTCTTGCTCCTACCAAAAAAAAAGTGCTGGTATCATGTTTATCAATAAGGAAGAAGAATAGAGACAAAGAGACAAATAACTGGTGCTTATATTGATATAATTCAATTAAACTATAGCTGTAATAGAACTCGTAAAAAAAATCTTTTTTTTAACAACATTCTGCTGAGGTGATTGAGGAACAGACATCTCATAGATTACATCTTGAGCCTTCAAATATTATTTTGATTTAAACTTAGGTTGACTTGTAGGGCCTAGTGGTCAGGGCATTGAGCTTGGAATCCAGAGGTTCTGAGTTCAAGGCCCACTCCCACAGACTGACACTCTGGATGCCCAAGAAAGATCCTTAACCCTTAACTCTTAGGTTTTGCAGACCCTACACTGCTTCCTAGGTGCCAACAATGGGCAGGGGCGTGCACACATAGACACTAGGTGGTGCTAAAGCACTAGGAAGTTTGCCTAACCTGACAACAGCCAGATGCATGTCTCGCTCCGCCCAGCTCCACTCACATACATCTGGGAACCCGCTCATTGAAAGTGATTTCCCCAACCGAATTTATGGTCTGTCCAATCAGGACGCAGGGTGGGTGTGTCCTGGAGTGGAGAAGCGACCGTCAGAAACCAACAACAATGGCGGCTCGCATTGAGGAAGAAAGCGTTAGCATTGATGCTGCTATTTCTTCTGTGTTGTCCAATCTATCTGATATTGTTTCATTAAAAGAACATCAGAGAACGGCTTTGAAGGCTTTTGTTGGTGGAAACGATGTTTTCGCCCTTCTCCCGACCGGATTTGGCAAGAGCTTGATCTACCAAATGGCTCCTCCTCTCACAGCGTCACGGGTTAGCTTCGGTGTGAGTGGTTGAAATAGCACGTCAATAAAGATGACAGACAAGTGGCTTATCCAATCATATGCAAGGAGTTTTGATAAGGCCCAGCCTTCAGTAAAGGCAATTCCTATGGCGGGTTCCCAGATGTATGTGAGCGGAGCTAGGCGGAGTGAAACATGCATCTGGCTGTTGTCAGGTTAAAGTTTGCCCTCTATCAAAGAAAATGCCCTTTTGAAACTCGTTTTTTTTTTTTTTATTATTATTAATATTATTAAGATTTTACTGAGGTCGGTTTTGAAATGATCTTTTGAAAACCTGAGCCATTAAAAACGACTGAAACAATGCCCCGAAATGACCGACCTACTTGCGCACACCCGACCAGCCTCTCTCTCTGACCAGCCTCTCTCTCTTCCTTTGTCACGTGAACTCGCTCGGTCGCCCGCAGGGCATGCCAGATGCGCAGCATCATAGCAGTTTTCAGATAGCAGGAACGGTCACTGACAGGCTGCTTCTCCCGTGCCCCATTAGCCAGGTAATATATAGATCAAGCAAAATCATTTTGTTGTGCATTAAAATGTCTCATTCAGCAGCACCAAACAAGCATTTTGCCGACTGGTCACCAGATAAACTAGTTGTCTCCTTGTAAGATGATATTTTACTTTTTATATTTTGTATCCATATTTTTTATCTTAAGTGTATACATTAGTCTATTTTATTGCATGACGTATACCCACAGTTTTTAGATATTTTTATAATTTTATTTACCTATTCCATATTATATGTTTCATGTTGCACGATTGTACCATAAAAAATTCCTAGTTTGTGAACTCCTTCACTAACAATGACAATAAACCTGATTCTGATTCTGAAAGTTTTACACTGTAGCCCAAGTCAATGACAGATAACGTGAGGACGACCACATAGGCTACAAATAATTTTGGTAGAGTTTGCAATTGCAAATACGGAAGCGGATTAGGGCCACTGAAAAAAAAAAAAAAAAGTTAACTGATTTTTAAATTTTATTTCAGTTTAGTATGGGAAAAAAGTCAGAATGCTGACTTTAATCTCATAATTCTAACTTTTTTCTCATAATTCTGACTTTTTGCTGAGAATTCTGACTTTTTGCTCAGTATTCTAACTTTAATCTCAGAATTCTGACAATAAAAAAGTCAGAATTCTGACTTTTTTCCCATGTTAAACTGAAATAAAATTTAAAAATCAGTTAACTTTTTTTTTTTCAGTGGCCCTAATCCTCTTCTGTACAAATCTATGTGTTAAGACAAACGTTTTCTGTTGTATAGGTTTTGTTAGGCAACATAAATTAACACATTTTGGTCTCTTTATTGTCTTAATTGTATATTGATTTAGTAATTGCAGCACAATGCCAAGAAAGGAGGGTTAATCGTATTGAAAAATCTTAAAAGCTGTTCACATTTTATTTTTAAGTGGTTTGTGCAGCAGGTATTAAAATAGCTATTATTTTGTAGGCTACCATAAGTCATATCCACGTGACAAGACTTCCAGTCATGATGCCCTAATAGCCCATTATTTAAACTAATGTGGCATATTTGTTAAAGCTATTATTATTATTATTATTATCATTATTATTGTTATGATGGTTATTATTAATATATTGTAGCCAGTCACAGCAGGGAAGCTCTATACCATCAACATCTACCAGGACAGGAGATGAGGAAGAGTTCAGGGAAGACACAGAGACAGAAAAAGACCAGGATGAGGGAGAACAGATGGATGAGGGAGAACAGATGGATGAGGGAAAACAGGGAGATGAGCCAGATGAAAGAAGTATGCTTTAGTCTGTTCTGTTGGTGATGTGACTTTTTTCCTTGAAAACTCACGTTTAGAGAATGTTACAAATAAAAGTCAAATTTCATTCAACATGCGTTTATTTTTTTTTATAATTAAGTGATACACATGCGCTAA
Organism: Cyprinodon tularosa; assembly: GCF_016077235.1. NCBI lineage: Eukaryota > Metazoa > Chordata > Actinopteri > Cyprinodontiformes > Cyprinodontidae > Cyprinodon > Cyprinodon tularosa. The sequence continues at coordinate 1,286,830 of NW_024039363.1, forward strand.
AAAGTGCCCTCCCCCCCCTCCTGAGCACCTGCCCCCCAAAATGTCTGTGCACGCCTCTGACAATGGGATGGGATGGGTTAAATGCAGGAGTTCATATCGTTGCTCTGTACTTGTGACAGTGTAAAGTATAAAGTATAAAAAAAGCTGGAAAAAAAATAAATGTTGTCCACCACCATTACGTGATTAAAATGGGGCGTGGGATGAAGGGATTTGCCCTACAACCAGAGAGTTTTTGGGTTAAGCACTGGCTTCGGCTTTCAGTGTTGTCACCCCCTTGGGCAAGACAAAAAACACACTACTATGGAAGTTGAGAGCATTAACATATATGGTGCAAATATGCAGTATAAAAACAATTGAAGATGTTTCTAAAAAAATGAAATAAAAAAAAGACTTCAATCTGCCGCTTCTTGGTGTATACCTTACAGGAAACTTAAATAGTAGTTTAATCCACCAGGCATGGGTCTACAGACCTCACCATGGATAGTAGCACTTACAGAAACCGATGATGGAGTTGCATAAACCTCCCATATATATATATATTGTATATAGAGGGATTATGTAGATTGTGAGGACACGTTAGTACAATTAGTCAAACTGCACTTAAACGATGATTTTGTGAGTATTGAGAGCAAAAGAAAAGATGCAATCAACTTTGCCCTGGAATTAGCTTTGCCTCAATTCAGCTATGCCTGAACAATCATGTAGCTTCATTGTGCTAGTCCTAATTTGAAGTCAAAATTTACATGAAGTTGGGAAAAAATGGCTAGAAGGGTTGATGGAGAGTAAATATGTTATTTCTTTCAGATCACTCACCGTTTCTGGAGGTAGTGAAGCAAGCACTTTGGTTAGGTTGTGGTGCATTTGTTCTGCTGTACCCTCAAAAAACCTTCCACATCCACCAATAAACAGTGTGTCTCCTATTAGCCAAAAAACAGAACAAGATTTCACAGAGAACTGCAAATAACAAGCCTGTACAGCAAAATGAAAAAGCTAGAAGGTTAAATTCTCAGAGGAAAACCTGTATGTAACTGCTTCTCCAACTCTCAGGATTTGCAGACACAGACCTGTGAACACAGCAGGAGCATCTGTGCAATCATCCTCCCAGACGTAGTAGCACGTATCCCCAGAGGTGTGGCAAGGAGTGAACAGGCACTTCACATTGATGGAGTTAAACTGGAAATGGTAAAAATACCGCAACAATTTGGAACCGCAACTGGTGAGAGTTATTAGCTTCATAGTTAAACTCTGCTTACCTTCAGTTCCTGAGAGTCAATGACTTTATCTGTGAGTCCTTCGATTCGATCATCTGCCCCATAAACCCTGAGGCCAGGGATCTCTTTCACTAGAGCCTTATTCCCACGAGCGTGATCCCTGAAAAAACAAAAAATAAAAACAAACCCGTTGCATTAAGACCTGAATGGGCTCCATGTTTCAGTTTATGAGGTAAACTCTTAAGGTAAAATAGGTTAGACATGTTAGAGCAGAATAAAGGTAAAATATTCTAAAAGTAAGCGCTTTAAAAAATACAGCAAGATTTAGCAGGTGTTCGCTCGATATTTATGTTAAATCTATGAAACCAAATCAAGCTTATAAAACACAGAAGTTTGTCTTCACTATAGCGGAAACAGAGGCAGAGCCAGAACATTTTTATTAGGATGGCCCGGCAATAACCAATGTATACTGAGAGGAGGCCAATAGTGGATAGGCGCCAGAACCTCAGGATCAATCTACACTGTTCCAACAGGAACAAGCACAACGTCCATATTTCTAAATAAAGACAAACTATAGTTTCCTACAGACTTTGCTACCAAATAGATGCATATATTTAAACATCCGTCTAGATAAAAGGTATATTGGATAAAATTCTTTGAGGTTTGAGTTCTGGAGCGAACATCTTTTCCATCGTCATTACTTACCTACTTTTATCAATATCATTCTACACTAAATTGATATTTACAAGCACTAATATTTACATAAATTGATCATTTAATAGTTTTTTTTTTAAATAGGTATTTACAGTATCTAGAATTTCACTGAAGACTCTTAGATGACTTGCAGAGACACAAACACAAAATCTAGTTCTGAAAGAGCATGAATTCTGTACTAATCATTTTTAATGTTCATATATTGATGATGTGTATAATTAAGCACAGTGTTTTTGTTGTCAAGTAATTGTTAATATATATAAAATTAAAATGTTTCGAATATTCTACTGGAGAGAAAAAAAAAATGGTAGGGGTGGCCATGTTCCCCCATCTAGCTCCACCCCTGAGTGGAAAATGTCCCTTGACTTAGGACAAAGCACATTAAAAAAAAGTGAAAACAAAAGCTAACAAATATCAAGTCAAATTCACAGAAAATGATACAGATATCCACATAAAACTGGTAAGAACTTCCATTATAAGACTTTGCAATTCTAGATATTTAAAAATGAAAATCGTGGCCTTTGGTTTGTTTGGCCCCTGACACTGATCTTACCAGTGATAATGTGTTGTGAGAACACCAATGAGAGATAAGCCTTCTCTTTTGACTATTTCCAGAAGCTGTGGAAAAAACAGATGATCAATTAACCCTTGTGAGTAATTAATGCAGTCTATTATTTTATTTTTCTTTGTTACATTTTTTTTCTTCTTTTTTTTTATTATTTATTATGTCTTATTGGAATGAGTTTCTACATATAAATGCTTTCAATTTAAAATCAATTCAAACTTTAGTGAATCAGTGACAGTTGTTGGTGTGAATCTCTGGTCTCACCCGGTGGGGGACAGCGGGGTCCACAGCCAGGGCCTGCTTGCTCTGCTCCTCTATCACCAGGTACATGTAGTTGTCTTCCAGGATGGAGATGACCTTCACCTTCATGTCTCCCACGTTCACATGCACGCGCCTTTCCAAGTGACGCCTCCGGAAGACCGCAGCAGCCCTTCTGCAGTAATGGAGCTAATCGGTAAAAGATCAGAAGGCCGCTATAATGATTTACACATCTATTGGAGTTTAACACTATCTGGAGCTAGAATGACAACAATATAATCAACGCTCATCATATTACAAAGAAAGTTGTTGAAGCTGTTTTGCATTCAGACCAGGAAGTTATCCTGACCTAATCAGGTGTCATCTCAGACATTTTAATCGAGTCAGATAAATTCAACCTGTACGGGAAACAAAATTACACACACACGCATATATATATATACATAGGGTTGCCAATTGTCCTGTATTATTATAAGAAACAAAATTAGGTGTCTAATTGAAATCAGTTGAAGTCAATTCAAACACAAATAAGACAACAATCAATTCATAAGGTTGGTAGGACGGAAGACATTGCCTGATTGTCCCTTATTTGATTTTCAAGAAATTGGCAACACTGTAAAATCAGTCAACTTTTCAAAAAAATACATAAATCAGAATGAAAGAGAGCAATGACTAAAAAAGTACATGTTATCCATATATATAAGTTACAGCTTTCAAATTATTTTTCTTATTTTACTGTTTTGTAAAAACAGTAAAATATTTGTTTGTATATATATCTATATAGATGTATATACATACATACACACACACACACACATATATATACACACATATATACATATATATGTATATATATATATTTATACACACATATGTATATATATATATATATATATATATATATACATATACACACATATATATGTACATATACACATATATATATACACACACACATATATATCTGCTACAGTTTTCAACTGATTTTCTTGTAAGTTTACCATTTTGTTTGGCAAGAAAGCTACAAAAGGTGCTTCACACACAAAAAAGGGATTTTAATATTTCAAATAACAGTTGACTTTCTTTCAACTGATGTTTTATTGCTTATTCTAAAGAACATCATGCAGTGCTCTTTAATAAATCGTGCTTTACAGACATTCGGTAAATGTGTCATGTTTTAGTTACACACTCACCAGTCATGATAAAACTAGAACTTAATCTGTTCTGTTGAATTTCTAGTTTTAAAGCAAATGAAGAACTGACATGAGACAATCACACTAAAACTGATTTAAAACATACTTTTCATATGAAATCCTTCCACAGAAATGATTCATTGTTCCTTACAGAGCTCCCATTTATTATGAAATGGGCAGAAAAAAAAGTTAGAACTTGAATATATTAACATTTTTAAGCATTTACAAATAAAAATAAAAGCATCTCTCTGGGTTGCCAATTGTCCCATATTATTATTATAAGAAACAAAATCAGGTGTCTAATTTAATTAGATAGGCTCAATATAAATGTTTACAAAGTCAATTCAAACACAAATAAGACAACAATCAATTCATAATGTTGGTAGGATGGAAGACATTGCCTGATTGTCCCTTATTTGATTTTCAAAAAGTTGGCAACACTGTAAAATCGGTCAACTTTTTAAAAAAGATACATAAATCAGAATGAAAGAGAGCAATGACTGAAAAAGTACATGTTATCCATATATATAAGTTATAGCTTATAAATTATTTTTCTTATTTTACTGTTTTGTTTAGCAAGAAAGCTAAAAAAGGTGCTTCACTACACGAACTGTATGACGGGTATAGTGTTCACACAAAAAAACAAGGATTTTAATATTTCAAATAACATTTGACTTTCTTTAAACAGATGTTTTTTATTGCTTATTCTGAAGAACATCATGCAGTGCTCTTTTATAAATTGTGCTTTAAAGACATTCAGTAAATGTATCATGTTTTAGTGACACACTCATCAGTCATGATGAAACTAGAACTTAATCTGTTCTGTTGAATTCTAATTTTAAAGCAAATGAAGAACTGACACAATGAGACAATCACACTAAAACTGATTTTAAACAAAACTACTATTTCATATTAATCCTTCCACAGAAATGATTGATTTTTCCTTACAGAGCTCCCATTCATTATGAAAATTACACACTGAATGAAAGTGTTAGAACTTCAATATATTATTAACATTTTTAAGCATTTACAAATTAAAATAAATGCATCTCTTAAAGCCATATATTCTTTAAAACAGTCGCATCAACATTCCCCAAACTATCCAAATAGAACTCCATGAAGAAAACGTACAGTTTTGATGCATCTCATCTTTAGTGCTAACAGTGGATACATTCAGCAAGGGATGAATGTAGTGGATCTATTCTAAATGGCTTTGAGGTCTAGCTGTATTTATTTGTTAGTTTGATGGAAAAGTGGCAGTCCTTTAAGGAGATAAAAGCAAGAAACCACTGGACTTTACTCCTTAGGAACCCGGAAGCTGTCTTTTTCTTTTCGGAGGCTTCTCATGGTTTCAATTGGATCTGTCTGCTTCACGTGGTCCTGGACAGACTTCTCTCTGAAACAGACATCACAATAAATGAGAGTAAGGAAGGCACATTTTATGCTCTGAAATAAACTACAATCCTCTAACTGAACTGTTCCATCAAGCTGCACATACTTTACTCTCATAAAGGGATTAAATGTAAATTCATCAGCCAAAGTAGAAGGGATGGTTGGCTCTCCATCGTTGCACTTCTCCTGCAGAAAAACAAACACAGTAAACAGGAAGCTGTTCATCTTTATAGAGACCTGGATCCTTTTCAGACATCAGACTCCAGTGACAAAGTCCAATACCTTTGCCCATGCGAGCTTCTTCTGAATGACTTCATTGTGCGGTTCAACATGGCGTGCAAATTTCAGATTGCTGACTGTATACTCATGGCCACAGTAAACACGCTTTAAAAAGGAAAAAATAAAGAATTAAAAAATAGAAGTTAGCAACCTCCTGATATCTGTTTAAGTATCAATTTGTGTCTAAACTCCACTCCACAAGCTGACGGCGTGATTATTACCATGCTGGCTCTACAGAGACATAAACAGTTCCAGCAGCAATGTTTCAAGCTACGATTCAGTGTTATTGTTGTGTACTGATTAGCAGTATAGTTTTGAATAGTGTTGTTAAGTAGCATTTTCAATAGATATTCTATCAACAGATGAGCATTTATTTTTAAAATCATGGCATCCTGCTGGCTTATTATTTTTTATCTTTGTGTTGTGCACAGTTTTCAGCTCTTATTTATATTTACAATAACAGCACTGCATGTGTGCAATGGGGTAAAAAGGGATCAGATAATACAAGATTTATCTTCCCTCTGTTCCTTTTTGTTCATGTATTGAAAAAAAAGAAGACTGTGAAATTACATGAATAAATAAATAAAGTAATAGGACTAAGCCAGTTAGCACCAACTGATGAAATTTTGAAAATAATAACAGAAAGTCTAATATCCAGTAAAAAAAAATAAAAATCCAAGAGCATTGAGACACTAATAGCTTGGTCTACAGTATGAATATTGTTGTTGACTGAAGTTGAAGCTGAAGCTCAATAGGCATTCAAACATCCCGGTAGAGTTGATTGATGCAAGACTAAACAAACTGCCTTATTAATACTTATGACAGTAATATTCTTAGTCTCCACAGTCTAATGCAAAAAATCAGAGGGAAGAACAATACAGCTTTGGACTGCAACTAACAATTAATTTGCAAACTGATTAATCTGTTGATTATTTCTTTCGATTAACTGATTAATAATCAGATAGCCAAAGGTTCCTTTAAGATTTTTTTTTTTTTACGAAATTAAAGCGGGTGAAACTTAAAACTTTTCCACCTGAGGAGTTCTGGATGGAGAATATTGACAGACAAAATGTTTTTTTTTTTTTTTTTAATCTTAAATACTAAATGTTTATATAGTTTTCTTACAATTTTGATTAAATTACTGCTCTAAATGGGTTGCTCGGTCGGCTAAAGGCGTATTTTACAGTCTCTATACTCCTCCGGTTAACGATTCATCGATTACTGTACTAGTTGGTGATTATTTAAATAATTAATTAACCAATTAATTGTTTCAGCCCTAGGTGACTGAAAATCTACACCAACATGTTGTGTTGTACGTTCAACCTACTCCATCCCTATGGATATAAGAACACGCTTCACTCTGAGGATGATGTGCTCAAGCTGCAGTTTGTCAGCCCACAGCATTTTATTATATAGTCCAAATAGTAGTTTTGGTCTCATCTGTCCTGTCTGTGTTCTTGGCCTTCACATTTTATTTTGTCCTAAACAAACATCTGGGGCCTTTGGAGAACAGCTGCATTCAGAATGACACTTAAAATACACATAGATAGGCTTTTGTTTTAACCAGTTGCATCAAATCAGCTGATTAAACTTGAAGGTATCAGGAAAATGATGGTAAATATATCATGGAAAACTTCTCAGTTTTCCATAAATGTTGAAAAGTTCTTTGTTTTCTTTTTTTGTAGTAATCCAATACTTTTGTGTGATTTCACTACATAAAGTCCCAACAAAATACCCATAGTTATGTGGCTCTAATGGGAGAAAATATAAAAACTTTAAAGAAATACGAATCCTTTATTTACCGTTTCCGGAGGAAGTCGTCCCAGAATCTCTATCAAGGCTTTGTACATCTGCTCTGCCGTACCCTCAAAGAATTTACCACAGCCAGCCACAAATAAAGTGTCACCTGCATGCAGACGAACGCAACATGTAAGTCATTTTAGAGCACAGAGAGGAACGTGAAGAAGGTAAGGATATTAGCAAACCGGTGAAAACAGCAGGTGGCTCTGAGCTGTTTTCTTTAGTCACGTAGTAGCAGATGTGACCGGTTGTGTGACAAGGCGTGAACAGGCATTTCACGTTGAGTGATCCAAGCTTAACCGAAAAAAAGAAATGTGTGCAAATTATTGAGCTTACTAAAGTGTTATAGCACAAAAAAAGAGCCATGCTACAGCCTTACCTTGAAGCTGTTGGAGTGGGAAACTTTTTTTGTAATGGCATCGACTCTGTCGTCTCCTCCATAGACCTTTAGCCCTGGCATAAGCTTCACCATCTTCTCATTTCCGCCTGCATGATCCCTAAAACAGAAGAGGAGGAGTTATGTGCAGCTATAAAACATGCCTCGATGGGTAAAGCCTGAATTCTGCGAGTCGAGTTTGCAACTGGGTTAAATGTGTTAATAGGAAGCATACCAGTGGTGATGGGTGGTCAGAACGGTTGTGAGTTTAACGCCGTGTTTTCGGACAGCTTCAACAACCTGTTAAAGGCAAAAAAAAAAAAAAAAGGAAAGAACTGAAGGTAAGCTATGTTAGTAGAGCAGGAATAAATAGAGTCAATATAAAAGAGGAATCATTTAGGCTGTGAATCAAGTCAGAAAACAATGTCAGGTTGAGTTTTCTAAAGGGGAGAAAATTTTAAGGAAAATGGAATTTAGGAGGATAAATATCTAAACTGTAACCCAAAAAATAATAAAGATATAATTTAATAGACTGCCTAGATTGAGGGGGTTAAACCTTCATTCCTCAGGAGCCAGCATCCTGCCTGTCCAAGATGTCACCCTAATCTAACACATCTAAACAAAAAGGTAAAAAAGAAGGGTAAATCTATAGGCAAAGCAAGTTTATTTGTACAGCACAATGCAGTACGTGGACAATTCAAAGAGCTTTACAGGAATTAGATAATAAAATAAAGTAGAAAAGCAAATAAAGATAAAAAAAACAGAAAAACAAAACAATTGAGCTACACCTTTAAACTAATAATTCCTCAGTTAGTAGTTTATCTTCAACAGTTAAATGATACCAATTGAATAATTCATGATCAGGGCTGTGTAAAAACGGTCACTGAGTCATCAATAAAGCAAGTTAAGCAAGAACACATTAAAAAAAAGAGGAAGCAGGAAAACCAGCTCTTATGGACAGCAGTTTCCATATTAAGAATGGATATTTTTTATTTTTTATCTTCACATTTGTCAACTAGCAAAAGGTATGCTTAAAAAAAAACAAATAAAGAAAACATCCTAAATAATCTGTTATAATGTGAAACTATAATATGTTCTTCAGCTGGTTAATCCAGGCAGAGGGTCTGTTCTGACTGGACTGCCTTGGGGTTAGAGATTGGACAAGCTGGCAGGTCAAACGCTGAGACACAAAGCAAACAACCGTGCATGCTCAGTGACTCCTAAAGTTAAATTAAAACCAGATCATAGCTCAACATGCTTGTTCTACCCTACAGCTGGACAGACTGTTGTCTTTATCTTGATTAATGGTTTTCCAAGTTTTTTGAAGCCATTTCAAACTTTCTCTTTGGACTCAGGAGGCTATATAGATATTCTTTATAAAACAGATCATATTGATAGATTGTTGGTAACCAGAGGTGTATAAAGCACTAAAAAAAATACCTTAACAAGAAAAAACTCCATTAAAAGTGAAAATCACTGATAAATAATTAAGTTAAAGTCCGAAAATTGTTCACAATAGGGAAAATGAAAACAAAAGTAATAAATATTTTGTACATAATTAGAAGCAGAACATATTTTTTCTATTGGTCCCTTCATTTGGATAAAAAATTCTGGAAGATTTGTTGAAAACCCATTTTGAACTCTTAAAAATATTCTAACAGCATTGTCCAAACAAACTCACAATAGCCCAAAACCCATGAAGAATGACATGCATCCACAAGTGCACTGTGTTAAAAGTGCTCTATGTGAGAATAAATGAAATGTCTCTACTCTGTCTTGGAGAAAAACAAAAGAAAACTAAAATGCATTGTCTCATAATGACTTAAAAGCAAAACAAAATAATATTCTCTGCATTTTTAAGTCTTTTTTTTCATTAAGTTAAAAAAAAAAACAATTTAGAACTTCCTTTGACTATTTAAATTAAACTTAACTGAGGCATCATTACTTTACATTTGTGGTCCAACTGTTTTATTTGCTTTACTACCTGCTTTTATCTTTACCTATCCAGTAAGCTTTGTATGGACCAGCAGTTCTGCTGAGCCTCCATTTAAAGAAAATACAGATCCTTAAAAAAGTACTAAAGTACTATAACATAATAAATCTTAGTTACTTCCCACCTCTGTTAACAATTCAAGCTATGCTCAATACAAATAGAGCAGTGACACAACTTACAGCTGAATTATTTATCTGACTAAACCTGTTTGACTTAACTGGACAGGCTTTAAGCAATTAGTTGATTAAACAGTATTTACAGATTTTAAATAGCATAATTAATATAGACCTTAATTGGCTCCACAGGATCAACAATGGCAGCTTCCTTAGAGTCTTCATCGATCAGCAGGTACATGTAGTTGTCACTGAGCGCCGGTAGAAGTTCAACCCTCATGTTGGTTTGTTGGATTAGATGGGATTTCCTCACAGTGCTGTGAAGGAGAGCAGCTGCCTGGGACTTCGCTTCCACAGAGGCTACATAGGAAGAGACAAAACCATGTTTTCTGTTTAACTTTGATTTATACCTTAAAATGGTCACGATCTGATCATTAAAGATCCATTTTACGTTATAAATACGGAGAAAAAAGGACGACGTGTTGACTGTTTACATCATCAAATAAAAGTTAGCTTAACCTTTCTCTTTTAAAATACACTTATGACGTGCCATTTATTCCCCCTATTAATATTTTAACATGAGTCTGAAAGTTTCTTTTGTCATATGTTTAGTCATAATTACTGTAATTAGAATAATTCAGACGGACCAGCCCAGAATCCTCACAGGAGACATAAACATAAACACATCAACAGCTCCGTGACATCGATCCTAAACAAGCTAGCATGCTAAATGTTAGCAAACTGCGGCATAAAGCAGGACGAACATACCAAACTTAAAGGCTGTAGCTGCTCCTATCAGAGTGCAGGCACTCCCCACCAGTGACTTGAATAACATTACAGTAACTACAGTCTTATCGCGGCTGTGCAAACCAGAAAAGTTTGGTTTTTGGTTCAATTCCGCCTCCGCCTCCTTTTCAGCGCTATCCTTCCAGGCATAACTAATCAAATTTGATAGTGTTTTCCTAAAATAATGATTATCATCTAGTAGATGTGGACGTGATTAACAAGTGCACTTTATTAAACACATAGGAAAAACTAAACGAACAGATCGACTGCTAAATGTTACAGTTTTGACTTTGAGTTTTAGTTATGCAAACTTGTCCTCTGGCTTACCGTAGGTTATAAATATCAGATGTTGCATGAGCTCCGTATGATACCGCCATATTGTGAGTGTCAGGGTGTACATACTAATACTACTACTATACTACTACTACTACAACTAACACTACTACCACTACTACCACCACTACTACTACTACCACTACTACCACTATTACTAGCACTAGCACTACCGCTACTACTACTACTACTACTACTACCACTATTACTACTACTACCACCACTACTACTACTACTATACTACCACTACCACTACTACTACCACTATTACCACTACTACTAGCACTGCTACTACTACTAGCACTAGCACTACTACCACTACTACTACTACCACTACTATTACTACCACTACTACTACTGCTACTTCCGCTACTACTACCACTACTACTACTACTAATAATAATAATAATTATAATAACGGGTGGGGTGTAACTAGTTAACTAAAGTAACATTTTAGAAAAAAATACTTTAACGTTTAGTTTTACTGTACAGTATTTATGTAATTTTACTTGAGTAAAAAACTAGTAAGTAGAGCAAAAGAAGACTGGTTTTATACATTTTATGTAAAATGTTTTGAGAAAAAATTTTCTTATGTGGGAATTTGTTATTTTATGTGTATATCATTTTTTTTTTTTTTTTGCAAGTTCTATTTTGCACATAATATCCTTCAACTGCATGATTTCTAAACATTAAATCAAATGTGTGCCAGTAGCCTTTTTACTCTAATATTCATACTTTTCACTTTTATTTGGGTAAAAAAATGTTAAGCTAGTGTTAATTCAAGTACAGTTTTTGTTTTTGAATGTGTTGTTCAAATTAATACTGCATTTAAGAGCAGTTATAGATGATAAAATATTAATGAACAGACAAATAATGGACGGAGTAATAAATAGGTTGGTGTAGATATGACAGACTAGATTGGTGAAGAAATGGAAGGAGAAAATCTAGAATAATCAATTTTTTATTTTTAGATGTAATTGTTTGTGTTACTGGTCTCCGATAGTAATCCAACATGTGCATATATATGTTTTAATTTATTACCACCGCTCTTAACGCAAACTCTTCTGCTTTCCAGCTATCCTCATAAGGGAAATTTGCCACTCGTAAAATGGCGGACTTAATGACGCATCGGTTCAAGGTATAGAAACAACCCAGCGCGGCTTCTAACTCTTCTACGTCTATGCTTCAGTTTCCGGTCGGTCGGTCAAAGTATGCAGTGCTGACCTGCTTCTAAAGTCAAACATCTGAACAAACAGCTGGAGTTTTTCCCACAATGACAGCGCGGAATATAGCCCGATTTTGGGAATGGGGACGAAAGATCATTTGCGTCGGAAGAAACTACGCGGACCACGCAAAAGAGCTGAAAAATGCCATCCCTACGGAGCCTGTCGTGTTCCTGAAGCCTCCAAGTGCATATCTGAGAGAGGGCTCCCCGATCCTGGTGCCTCTGTACAGCAACGACCTGCACCACGAGGTGGAGTTAGGGGTGGTGATCGGAAAAGGTGGCACAGCCATCCCGCAGTCCACCGCCATGGAGCATGTAGCTGGCTACGCCTTATGCTTGGACATGACAGCCCGGGACATTCAGGAAGAATGCAAGTCCAAAGGTCTTCCCTGGACCATGGCCAAGGGCTTCAACACCTCCTGTCCTGTCAGCGACTTCATCCCCAAAGAGCGCATCCCTGACCCGGGGAACGTCCAGCTCTGGCTGAAGGTGAACGGCAAGGTGCGGCAGAGCGGCAGCACCTCGCAGATGATCTTCTCCGTCCCTTATCTCATCAGCTACATCAGCGACTTCATCAGTCTAGAGGAGGGGGACCTCATTCTGACCGGGACTCCTAAAGGGGTCTCTGCCGTGCAGGAGCACGATGAGCTGCAGGCTGGCATCCAGGACATACTTACTATGAACTTCAAAGTGGAGAGACCAGACCATTAGGAGAAGAAACGGCAGGGAAACAATCCCCAGCAGGTGGCAGCACTGAGCCACCAACTGTGTAGTTTAATCATTTCTATTAATCTAGATTTGATTAATTTATATTGTCCTTAAACCAAATCAGAATCAAATTCATAAACACCTGTCTCAGTTGACAGTTGTTAAAGTGCTCTCTATATATTTAAAAATTAATTATATACACAATTAATAATACTTTTCACTCATTTTTATGTCTTTTGTTCTTTTAAGATATTTTTTTCCCCCTTTTTTATGAAGAATTGTTGAGTTTGTGACATTTTAATAAATGTTATTGTATTTTAGATTCTTAAAGTTTGTTAAAGACTGTTCTGTCTTATTAATTACAGTAATACATTTTTAAATGAATATAAAACATAAAGAAAAGGTACAAATGTCGTTACAGTTAAATTCTGTGTACGATTTAGAATATTCTACTAAGTGTATGGATCAGACGGAAACAAAGAGCCACTTGAAAGTATTCTTTCTGTAATGCAAGAAGTGAAATGTCCACATATAGTTATATTCAGATGTTATGTTCCAGTCTAAAGTTGCCATTTCTGTTTTGAAAATGTATGTAACCTTACCAAAAATTTAAAATGGCTTATTTTCTAATATTTTTTAATAATCGCTTTCATTTGTCATTGTGACTTTATACATTACAATGAAATCTGTCTTCTTCATTCAACCCATCCCTCAGGGAGCAATTTAATAAGTGAAATATTAGAATATGGTGGAAGGTTTTTTTAAATAGCAGGCTGCGTTTTCACATCAAGGAAACACTGGGCGGCTAAAGGGGAACAAGACAGGTTGACTGTCTCCAGATCTCATTCCTACATTTAACATGTGGGAAAGGTTGAGGTCTTTGGGTGCCAAGAAGCTCCTTGAAGGGCTCATAGTATCAGAATATTAGAAAAAAACTGTGTCGCTCTTAGTTATGTCAGTTAAATTTGCAACACTTTTATGCTTTTTTTAGTTTTGATTCTCAGTATAATCAAGATACTGAAAAGAAAAAGAAAAACTGTTTTAAGATACATTCTGTAAGTGATATTAGTGTAATGTAAAAAAAGAAAAATCAAACCACCTCTGCATTTTCAGAAGTTATGTTTTGTCTTTCAGTTTAGTAAACGGATTAATTTGCTTAGCTCAGCTCTGAATTTGAGAACAATGTCGTATGCAATTTGTCATGCAAACACTACTCGTGGTTAAATTGTATTGATTTTTAGGGTGTGTAGCTTCAACATTGTTGGGGGCTTATTTTAAACATCTTTTCAAGGTTTGAGCACCATTCTCCCACAGGCTTCTCTCTTTTCAACATCAAACAAAGTTTCTATCAACCTGTCTCAGGCTCATCTGTTGTAACCTGAGTCAGGCTACATCATCGTGCTCACCTGCAGGGCATGTTAACTATAGGACTAACCCTCCCTGGTCCTCAGAGAACCAATGTACCCATCATTTAAACATTTATCACCAATTTAATAAGAGCTGGGAGTGCATTTACAGAGCAGTTTTCCTAACCGCAGAGTCCGAGAGGAGCTTTGTATAACTTATGTTCCCAGCAGATGTCGTCCTTTATGAGATATGAATCATTCAAGTCAACTTCTTTTGTGTGACTGGAGGTATTATCTTCTCCCGGCTATTAACAAAGACATCAAAGCCCAACCTCAGCTCTGATTTAACACTCACAACATTAAGCTGCAATGTTGTCACCAAGCCGCAGCCTGAAAAGGTATATTTGACTCTTCTGAGGGGAGCGTGGATTACACAGAGATCGCAAGTTTCCCATCCTACACAAACCAACGGTAATGTCAGCTGGGATGTGAAATGTAGCCAGGTGGAAACAGGTGAAGTTTTATGAGGGGAATGTTTGTGTGAGCTGAGGAGATCATAATACACTTTCACACAGCTGTCAGCATTATGTACAGTACCATGTCATCGTCTGAGTGATTGTCAAAGAGGAAACTATCCAACGGCAATATATGATGACTGAAAACTACCTGACAGCTTTTCTTCCATTTAAACTAAAAGATAAAAACAAAAACAACTAAATAATGATTTATTAAATGGATAATACATAAATAAATAGTAATATAAGGAAAACAACTTTTAAGAAAGTAAAAAAGTATGAATATGAAAAAGAAATGTTTATATAAAATATAAATACAAAGAATAATCAAAAATAATTTACTAAATAAATGTTGATATAAGGCAAATACATATTCCTGGAAATAAACAAAAAGTTAGTTAAACAAAAAAAGTAGAATTTAAGCAACAGGTTTAAAATAATTTATGGCAAGATTAATAATAACATTGCAGCAACCATAAATGTCATTCTTAATGGATTTAACTTATTTTAAATAAATTACCTTTAGAATATTTTACTATTTCTTGCATGTAAACATTCTATAGCTTCTTTTTACCAGCTCACCACAGCAGATAAAACAAAGCCACTATCTCCATTGCATCTGTCATTGTACACGATACTTTCTTGAAGGTTTAACAAAAAGAGCCCTTTAAATTATAAAAAATTCGATCTCATTTGTTGAAATCTGGCAAGTATTGGCAGAGTTATGGCTGTTAATAAATCAAGATAATCAGAATTATAGACAGTAGAAAATGAATTGGAAATAACTGAAAATTATTTACAAATTAAAGAACACATTTAAAAGAATATTAAAAGGATGATAACTTTTTTATATTGAAATATATATCAAAATGAAACTTTGAATGCATTTAGGTGGATAATAGACGATAAAAATTCCAGTCTCACAAATACAATACAGTTTGACCTTAACTTTTTTGTGAAGATCAAGTGAAAGCCATTTTCTTTTCAAAATGATTACGTCAAAAACAACCGTAGATTACAATAAACCTGAACAATTTCATGCAAAAATAAGCACATTCTCTAACATATCAAATTATATGTTGTGATCTCACAAAAACACAATACAAACAACCAATGCATAGCTCAAAACAGACAATAATAAAACATGCTAAAGAAAAATAAGATCGTCAAAACCAAAATTGGATATAACTTGTCAACCTCGATTCTTTCCATCTTCCTCATCTAATTCTTCTTCACCCTCTTCCCAGTATGTAATGGTGTAGTAGGCCCCTGATTTTAAAGTTTCCTACCATGTTAAAGGACTGTTTCCCCATCTTTGCACCAGTACTGGTCAATATAGGAATTTAGAAGGCTGCTTCTGTCTTCCAGCAGTTTTTAGTTTTCTTGACTTCTGCTGAGTCATGCCAAATTCTGTCATTCTCTCTTCCTCATACCTGTTGTTTCTTATTATTTCTTTCGGGATCTTCTCTAGTTTTCTTTTCAGAGCTTCATGTTGTTTTTGTTTTTTCATATACTGTCTTCTTAGATGAATCTTCTCTCTGAGTTCCTCCCTTTTTTTTCTGAAAGAGTTGATAAGATTTTCCTGCTCCTCCAATGCTTTTCCCTTTAACCAACTCAGGGTTCTGTATTGAGCACCCTTAACCTTTGCATCAATGAAGCCAAATGTTGCATTTGGAGCACATCTGGCCTGGGAATCTGTCATTCCCGGTATCCTTTTACTAAACATGTTGTCTACTGGAGCTGATCTGGTCCTTTCCAGCATCTCAAAGGTAGGTGTTGACAAGTCACCAGTCAGATGTCCTGACAGCTGGTGTTCCAGGATGTGACAGCACCAGAAAAGACCTTTCCAGTTACTTCTTCAAATTCATGATGGAGCTGGGGATCCACAGAATGGCAGAGACTTATAAAAGGTTTCATACTCTCTGGTGGTTACAGTTCCAAACATGTCAGTTTCACTTTTGAGAATTTCCACTGGATTATCACAGATGTTTTTCTTATTTTTTGACTGCATCTTTGATTTCTGAAATCACTTCAAGGTTTGTTTTATTCGTTATGCTCCCATAAAAGCGAGTCATCCAGGGTCCTGTAACGAGTTTGCCCATCAGCCCAAGAACCTTGGGGTGAAGGAGGATAGAGGGATTGCGCAAATCTTTTAAAACTGCTGCCTTCGAGTTGGTTTTTGTATTGCAGAATTCTTGCACAATTAATTTTTCTTTCAGTGTGAAAAAGACTCCTGCCAAATGAAAGAGAACGTGAAGCAGAGTGCCTATGTAAAGCATAATTATTTTGGTTTCAGTTCCTTGTTTTTTCAGAAACAATTTGAAGCCTTCTGGACCACCAGTACCTTGTTTGACTCTCTGTTTAGACAATGAACAGATCGAATTATAAGCATTGTATGTTTTTCCGTAACATTCTCCGTTGTTTCTTTCTGTATTTATCTTATTTAGGGCTTTTCTAGCTGCTACAGCGATTCCATCTATAGGATGAACATTGCAGTTGAGTCATAGCAGATCTATCTCAAGGAACTCCTCCAACTTTTGCCTTACACAGGAGCACTTACTCTGGAACACGATCAGAAACTCTATTTTTGATTTTTGAAATTACAGTTTTTCTCACTTCCAGATGGTCCTTCTTGTGGAACGATGCATATGAACCTGGCGGAGAGCTTCTGTTATATGACCCAACATATTCCTCCGTCATTCCAGCAGGCAGAGGATTAATTTGGAGTTCTAACCCCTTTGGTCGTTTACTGGGACTCTCAGGAAACATTATGTGGACTTCATTCATATATTCAGCTGCCAATGAAGTTGCATCCCATCCAAGGGTGAGGTTTTCTTCATTCACAACTGCTTCACCAATTTGAATATCATTTAGAACTCCAATTTCATAGGCAAATTGAGCAACAGTTGTCGCATTTGCCTTTGACCCCACCTACATTCCAGTGATTTCTTTGACTACCTCCTCAATCATAGATGCTGGTTCTTCTTCTGGAACCTGGCGGAAAAGACAAGAATATGCTGCTTTTCTGTCGCAACTGTTGTAGGATCTTCTGTCTTTTTTTTTTACAGAAATGTCAATGACAGATTGCTTCCCTTCTTCCAAAAGAGTGGCCTTCCTGGTTTCATTTTCACATTCCTGTTTCTTCTATTTTCTTTTTAGTTTAGTTAATTCTTTCTGAACAATTCACAATTTTGCAAAATGTTTGCAATTGCATTTTTTGGTTTTTGGATTTCCCTGAATAAAGTTGTGAACACCTTTCAAATTCTGGCTTTCCTTGTCTTTTTAAAATAGCATTTGACATAGTCGTTTTTTCGCTCACAGTGCAGATTATTTAACATTTGGCCTCTTTTAAAATGACAATATTTGAATGGTCCTAACCTCTGAAGCAGAGGCATAAACCTCATCATACTTTCTCTTCCGTTTTTGACAAAGGCTGCCTTAATGCAGCTCGTTTATGTGCATATTTTTAACAGTCAGTTTTAAGTTTCTTTCGGAGAAGCCAAACAGAGTGTCTTGGTATTCCTACAGTTCGCACTTGCATCTGTATCTCCAGGAGGACGGAACTGCTCATCACACTTAAAACATTCCCAGTTTGTAAATAATAGAAGATTAAATTCTTCAAAGAGAAAAGAAATAAGTGTACCCACATCACTTTGATGTGGGTACACTTATTTCCGTTTTGAAAAGATGACATTAAAGGGGTCATAGAATGATTATATTTGTCATGATGGGTCTTAAGTTCTTAGCCCACATGCAGAACACAACGGAGGCTGGTTAAAAGTTTAACAGAGTTTATTAGTTGCACAAAAACACAAGATCATGAACTGGATCTGGAACTGGTCAGGGCGGGTTCACTGGAGTCTGCAGAGATGATAGTTTGATTAGGAAACAGACTGATGAGTTATGAGTCTTTAGATTATTCAGGAGAATACCTTGAAGGAGTCCGGGCTTCTCTTTGAGAGAGAGGGAACTGTTGGGTCCAGAGACTGTTTGTTCAGCAGAGTCCAAGAGCAGCTGCAGCATCTTGCTTCTGACTATAAGGCAGACCTTGATCTGAGTTTCCAGCTCTTAGCCAAGAGCAGCAGGGGAATCCACATAGGAATCTTCAGGTTTGGCTCACGAGGGCAATCTCGGCAGGTTAAGCTCATCCCGAGCCTCAGGTAGAGACAGGTTTCCTGTGAGGCAAAAACAAGGGAGAATTAGAATCAGATCTCTCTTAAGAGACAGCAAAGATTCTTAGGTTCTAGGCTCAGGTCGCTAAGCAAACTAGGTCAACACTGCGGCGTCGAAGCAAGGTCTGGCAGCTGGTTATATAGGGCAGGTCTCTTGATGAGAGGATGCGCCTCAGGTGTGCCGGAAGACTCCAGCTCTTGGAGACTCACGGCGCACTCTGCTGGAGGAAGGTGGTACAGCTCCAGATCCCAACAATATTGGGTATTTGGTGCTGGTCCTTTAGGTCTTTCATTAGGGTTTTTAACACTGGTTGGGCTGAAAATGGCATTTTTTAGATTGACAGCAAATGTCTAGCTGGACTACGCTGGTGAAGATTCTCAGTCATCTAGGTCATAGTCATTCCAAAAAGAAAATTTAAAACAATCCTCTGGACTTTGTTACCAAGTTTGAAGATGTTTCGCTCCCCATCCAGGAAGTTTTTTAAATCGAAAATGTCAGGAAAAGCGTTGAGTTCGAGGTTTTATACAGTAACCCAACAAAGCCTAGTTTTTGTTTTGAAAACATGCAAATTGAAACAGACAAACGGGGTCCTAATTTCCTATTTTAATTTTGATGATATGTATTTATTTTTATCTATGAGCTGGAAATGTCCACAGATCGGATTTCAGAAATCTGGCCACCTTACGGTTCACCAGTCGTGTACCTCAAAGTTACTCCTGTAAACTCAGAGAGAAAAATTTGCAGATGTTTTAGACTGTATAGTGCTTGGATCAGCCAACACGATACTGAACATGTGAATCCTAGGGAGTGTGATTCCTTGGCCATATTGTCTCTGGCCCCAGCCTGTGGGAATCACATGGCGCCTAGGACGTGTCTCCCAGAGTATTTTGCAGAGAGACTTCTGAAGCTTAGGGTTGCATAAAAATCCAGCATAGTCACTTTTCAAAGTCCACAATTAATATGGCTTATGACAAAACACAACTTAAAAACACACCATAAAAACGTTATATGCTTAAATGGTCAAAAGACATTTTCCCCTGTCTCCTATGTATAGGCTCTTTTGCTCCTGGAAGACAGAGGTTCCTCCATGGGAAATTGTTTTGCAGACAGGCAGTCTACATCTTCTCTGTCTGCATTTCCAGAAAAATGGCAGTGCGTGATGCCTGCTTCGCGTGATGCATTGAAAAGCCACCAGACAGGCCTGTGGTATAGCTATTCTAAGGAAACAACCACCAACACTCAGAAACTTTGGAGGCTCTGAGTCAGAGGATGCAGAACACATGAAATATCACAGAGAAAAAAGCTCACAAGGTTAGTAAATTGAGCTAATTTGATATTTTTGGACACGCAGTAGGGCTATCCTGCATGTCAGAACTGTAAGTACATTATTCTTGCACATTAACCATGCTCAATGTGACCTTTCTTCTAATATATTCTAAAATGTTGACTTACGCAATTTCACAGTTCCTTGCAAAAATACCTAAATAACGTTTTCATATTGTATCATGCTACAAACAGCTAATTTAAAAACACTATCAGGAATAAGAACCAAATTTAACTGTTTAAGCCAAAGATCTGTTGATTTATGTCTCAGGATCTAAAAACTAACATTTTTAATTTATTTTATTTTAGTCATTAGTGACTACTGCAGGTGGATCATATAGGCGAGTAATAAAAACTGGGCGGAGTTAAGCAGGTGTATGAAATAAGTGATCAGATCAGGCATCAGTGCTGAGATCATGACAGCTTTCAGAAACCAAATTCTGCTACAAAAATTTTTCAAACATTAGAGACTGACTCATTCTTTTTTACCTTACCTTTATCTTTACCTGAATGGAAAGGTTCTGTAAAGATTGATCTTAACAAATTGGTTTTTAATTGGATTTAGGAAGACGGCTTTATGGTATTTTACCCTGGCTTATATCTCCAACTCTTACTTTCGTCCTTTGTTCTGCTGAAGAAACAGAAAGCATTTTCATATCATGATGCTGCCAACACAATGTTATGGCATGAATGTGGGTTTTGAATGATAGCCAAAAACAGAAATTTTTGTTTCATCTGGTGCAAGGATGATTTTGCACATATTTTTGTGTCCTCTTCATAGCTTGTGTCAAACAGCAAACTCTCTACCTTTATCCTAATGTTGATGTTATAATATCCTCTCATAGAAATCTGAGGCAAAACATGCATTTTGTTAGACCAATGTCAACATAAGCTGTTCTACTAATTAGGTGACTGCCAAAGATAATTATTTGGAAGCAGGAGATTAGGGAGACAGGAGATGGTATGAATGTCTGCATGCATGCCATGATTTTTACTCCACTGGATAAAAACCAAATAAAGTAATTTTACGATTGAAGCTGTCATGTGGCAAAACTTTTAAAAGTGCAAGGAACATGAATAGCTTTTCAATGTCATTATTTCCCCAGTCATTCAAGACTGTGACATTGTTATCACTGAAGACACATAGATGGGAGCTTTGACAAAATAAGAAAGTGATGCACAAAACACTGATAATTTAGTTAGCAGATTAGCAGGTAAGTTAATTCAGGTTTTATTGGCCACATAAGAAGTTCTTTATTTTGTATATGGCACCAGCCAAATGCAAATGAATGGCTTTCCAAAAGCATTTCCACAGAATTGTATTTTTAGTGTGAAAGTTTTCCTTCTATTTGGCAGCAGAGTCTCCATTCATACCTCGTAAACTTACTGCAGGCATGTCTGTGAATTTTCATCCTCCATCTATTCCAATCAAGGCCCTATAAGCAGACAGTACTTGGCATTTTAAAAGCCACAAAAAAAACTTACCATGGAAGCCTTTGCAGAAACTTGTGTGTCCAGAAAAACAATTTCATAAAAACCTGCTGTAAAATTCTCCAAGCTCATATCCGTGAAAAAAATGTGCTTTCTCTTAACTACTGTGACCAAACTCTTTTCAGCTTAAGTGACTTTATCATCAGTTAAAGATGGAGTCACAATTCTGCAAGGTTTAACAAGATAATATAAAGACATGACCACAATGAATACAGCAGAATAGAGTAATACTTTATTGTTCCACAGTAGGGAAATTCATGCAGTAGCAAGTAAAGGAAAAGATTAACAAGTAAATATACTCTACAGTTATAGACATGACTTAATCTGATTAAATGAAATGTGTAACTAAGCTTAGACAAAATCCATAGTTTTTACCAAATCAAAGGAGATTGTGGATGATATCTATTTCTCTTTTTGAACAGGCACAGCTATTCTCTAGCAAAATGCTATACTAAGATGTAAACTTTGTTTCTTTCTGTGGTTTAAGTTTTAATGCATTTCTTCCTTTTCTATCCCATTGTAGCCGTGTGAACTCCAGAGAGTTTTAGTTCTTAAAAAAAAAGAAATCAAGGTCTATGAGAAAATTTAGGAGAATCACCTTGATGTTGCTTAACAGCTCAACAACAAAATCTTTGTGTGCAAAGTGCACTAATGTGTACTAAAGTGAGAACAAAATAAAACCCTGAATATTGAAAAATTATGTAATCTGCATACAGTTACTTTGGTTTTGTAGATGAAGAGGCTGAGATCAAGTACATACTTTTCAGAGATAAGACCAAATAATATTTTCCCAAGTTATAAAAAAGTGTCAAGGTTAAATAGTCAAGTCTAAGTTCTATGTGTTGGGCTTCACAGTCATGAGATGAATATGGACATGGATGAATATTGAACATTTGTTGCAGTGGGATTCTTACAGACTGTAAGCTGAAACTTCTCTGCCACTTCACCACCACAGGAGAACCTTCAAAGGACATCCTGGTTTCCCTTATCACAAAGGGGAAAAAACCTCTCCCTTGCTGGCAAAGTGACGCATTATTCCACTTTGACTGAAAGCCAAGTTATCCCTACTATTTTGCTTACATATGACAATACACATCCCAAACCTGGCTGTCTGCACCTTTCTCTCTCTCTCACAACAGCAGATTCTCTTAGGCTATGGCGATGCAGCCACTCTAAAGCCTCTTTCCCAATGAAAATAATCTGTTAACCTGGGTTCTGTAAACATGGGTTCACCCACTAACAATATGCATTTGGCTCCCTTCTCTGTGGCAAAAAAGCAGGCTCTAACCCCCAACTGGCAAGCTGTGTGGCCTCTGTACCCCCTGCCGCTGTGTGTCTGGTGACACCATCACACAGGGTTTGCGTTGATGGTGTCATCAGTGTGACAGAAATCAGGAAAGTAAACCATGGAGAGCAACATGGAAGGAAGCTAGAGCGTAGTAAATGTGCTTTATTGTTTCAATCTTTTATCCGTCTGAATTCCTCGTACAAGTGGTGCACCATGTTTATCAAAAGTAAACTGAGTTTTTTCAGGTTGTTAGATCAGAAGCGACTGGCGTGGTATGTAGAAGTCTGTATGTTACGCTCAATGGTGTCACGTAAGTTAGTGGGTCAATCCGGTTCTGGTTCCCACAGCATGCCGATCGGAGCTGAGGGTCACTTGCCCATTTGACTACACAGGTCATTGAGCTGTTTCCACTGCCATTAAAAGCCATTTGTTACCAGGTTTAAATGGGTTTTTCAACTGGTAGGAAAGCGGTATAAGCATCCCACAGCTTGCACATGCTATGCTTTTCTTGACTACTGGAAAATGCCTCAGCTTTCTCAAAATGGAGATTAAGTGCTTCCAACTAAAAAGTTGCTTTTTGATTATTTCATTAGGTTTGATGTGTTTTATGGTGTTTCAAAAGTTGAACAGTATAAGCTACTGGCAACCGCATCAATGTCATAGTGAAGACCACCTAACCATAGACCAAGTCAAGACCAAGATCAGAGTGTATCAAGCCGGAGACAAGACCAAGACTTTTATGGGCCGAGACCAAGGCCAATTCGAGACTAGTGCCCTTAGGACTGCATTACATTACATGTTACAATAAAATATGAAAGTTTATTGGAGCGCAAGTGAAGGGACAATGTTGTTGAAATTTGAAATATTACATTTTACATAAAAAGTTCAAGGATAACAGATACCATCCATGCATTTTCTCCCGCTTAGTCCTTGTCAGGGTCACGGTTGGGCCGGTGCCTATTTCCGGCTGTCCATGAGCGAGAGGTGGCCAGTCTGTTGCAGGGTACAACAGATACACACAAAGACACACTCACTCCTAAGGACAATTTAGGGAAGCCAATTAACCTAATAGTCACGTTTTTGGACTGTGGAAGGAAGCCGGAGTACCCGGAGAGAACCCATGCATGCACAGGGAGAATGTGCAAACTCCATGCAGAAAGACGGGGAATCGAACCCAGAACCTTCTTTGTGCAAGGCAGAAGTGCTACCTTGCTTCAGTGCTAAAATTGAAAAAATACATAGAAAGTTCAGTGTATGCCAGTGTTTTAGGAGATTTTGGGACATCAGGCATACACTGGCTAAATCGGCAAGGTGTGACAGGGCCCCATGTCACTAACCTGAGTTTCTATTTCTACAGAGTATCCTGTGTATTTGACCCAGCTGACAGGCAGCCGCATGCTTATAATCAAATAACTGCCTGTTTGAAATTACCTTGATCTGTCTGCTTGAATATTGGGTCCTAAGTTCCAAGCATCTGACAATGGCATCATTAATTAAATATGCTAAAATTAATGGAACTATGTTATTACAATGTTCATACTGCAAAAAAACACAGATGTGTTTTTTTTTTAGATCTTTTAGCTGCTCACTGACAGAAAGGCGCTCTGAGCCATATTCCCATGGTAAAACAGGCCACTGCTTGCCAGTCCTTCTTAAGCTCAGTTTAATTTCTCACATAATTACAAGTGTTTAGTGAAAGCTGTAGATTATCTTAAGTGCCATAAAGTTATGCTGATTTAGGGAAAGTTTACTTCTGGGATTGCCCTCTAAGGACACTAATATCTTTCCCAGATGGCAGAATAAATATATCTGTTAATGCCTGCTGCGAGGCAGGCAGAAAGCAGTTCTACTAGCAGACCCAGTATTAATGCAAGCAGTAAAATATTTCAAGGATGAAGTAAGTCTTTGATATTTAAAATTTTAGTGTCTTAAAATTCAATGCCAGGGATAACAACAAACAGAAGTCCTAACTGGAATTATTGGGTGCAGGAGTTGCAGAGTGTTAAAGGAACTGTGTGTGTTTTATGAAACTCATAAATATATACATCAAACCACAGATATTTCCACAAACAAAGCTCAAACAAAGCAGTTTGGTTTATTTTCTTGTTTTGTTAAATCAAATCTCCACTTATTATGGAACGAAGGGTACATTTAATTTCTCCAGTGGGTTCCTATCCTGGGCTGTTTCCCCATGGAAGATGCTGGTTCTTTTTTTACTCTTACAGGCCAGAGTATCATGAAAGAAGGGAGCTCTGTTGTTAATTCTGAACCCACAACGAAAGAAGAGGGGGTGAGCTCACATCTTGTGTAATTAAAGGCCGCAACACACGCAGGCCTTAAACTGTACATGTGGCCTCCATTGTGGAGGCAGTAAAGAGTATCGTGGGATTTCTCTTTAATGATCCCTCAATGAGTAGTTAAAAAGTAAAGAAATCAACACAAGAAAGAGCAAGATTTTAGATTATGAATTAAAAAGTTGGAAGACAGCTAGATAAAAAAACATAAATAGTTGTTTCAAGTCCTGATCTCAACACATGCAACCCTGGATAATTTGATGAGCAACTTTGACCTTTGAATATAACTCTGACAAAGATTTTCACAAAATTTTGCTAAAATTTAATAAATGTATAGAACTGCTCCAGAGAGAATGTAGGATCATGTTATAAAGCTCAGAGAAGAGGAAAAAATTGAAATAAAACCCACAAAAACAAAGTTAAAGCTTGTTCGATTGTAGTGAGATAAAACTACAACATTAAGAAAGAATGTAACCATCAACAAAGCAAATCAGCTTAGAGATCAGTGATGCTAACTCTGGCATTGTCTTTATTTAGTTTAAGTTCTGCTGTATCCTTTAGCTTATCAGCACAGGCACAAAGTTCAAGCATTGATCTATTAATTCCTAAAAATATATTTTTGAGATTCCTTTTCACATTCTGCTTTTTGTTATTGGTTGAACTGTAGTTAAATTCTTCGTTTACTCAAAGGACAAACAAACGAGTAACGTGGGTGTGCATCTGAATAAAACAAAGAAGATGAAAATAAATTATACCGGTACTGTTTTTGGCATTTACTTATTCATATTTAGTTACTTTAACACAATTGTTTCATGTCATACCCTGCTAACATTAAACAATGGTGTTAAACTAACTAAATATGATTAAGTAAATGCCAAAAACAGTTGCATTATTTTTTTAAGTGAAGGAACAATTCACAAAACTGATTTGCATTGGTCTTTTGAGCAGTGATGACCTCAATCAGTTATAAATGGCTCAGAGTGAGCCTGTTTTCCCTGGAAAACAGTACGGATTATCCACAGTAACATCAGAGTCTGTACACCAGTAAAATAAGAGATCTATTTCTCTCACCTCTACTCTACCAGCGGTACATTCAGATGACAGTTTTCTGTGCCATGGTGCATTTCTGAGACAAATTCAAAGTAGTGATGTCAGAGGTGGGGACAACTTTACATTAACATGAGAACAGGCACTACTGGGATTTCATTGATTTCTCATGTAACTCCCTTCGCTGCTGTAGAAGAGACATTTGATGTCATTTCATTCTGTTTTCAGTATTAAAAACATACTTGTTTCTCTTTACACGTCAATCCTGCATGGAAAAGAATCTTGTAGAGCACATATGTCAAAGTCAAGGCCCTTGGTTGTTTATCCATGGCCCCCTGGATGATATTTATTTACGATTAGAACCGGCCCACAGGCTGCGGTGACTTCGCAGGCTACCACCATGTAGTGTTGGTGAGGTTGTGTTGCATTGCCATGGGAAAACATTGTGTTTTTCTTTTCTTTAAATTTTTTTCTTTTGCTTTTCATGTTTGGATTGTTTTGGTTTTTTCTTTTCCCCGTTTAACAATCCAAGCTGGGCTGAAGTCGGTTGTCTAAGGAGGCGGAGTGCACTAATTGTGCTCCGCAACTGCTACGCTCAGGTGTCAGCAGAGGCTGATTGAAGCCAAAATAAAAGGAGCCTGGATGGAGGGAGGGGTTGAGCTGAGCGAGGAGCAGGTGGGGACTATAAGCATTATAGCACACACAATGTTTCTATGAACGTACAAACAAGGACTGATCCTAATGCTTAACTTCTTAGATGTTCTTATTCCATCTTTTGGACTACATGTTGGCTACAGATATTTACTTTTCATGTTGTTTCTCTTAATGTTGTACTACGGGTTGAAAAGTGACAAACTTTCTAACAGGAAACGGGACTAATAGGATGATCAGAATTCCGAAAAGACAAAAAAAAAGGATATGTCACTTTCCAGGAATGAAATCCTACAGCAGCTCAGGCTGAATACTGAAAACCCTCTAAAATAATCATTTAAAACTATAAGCCGTTTTTAATTAGGTTTTAATTTGTCAAGAGAAAAATGTTATACAAAACAACCCGGGCTTATGTGAAAAAGTAATTACACTCTAGACCTAATGACTGGTTGGGCCACCCTTGGCAGCATGAGTTGCAATCAAGTTTTTATAATAACCAGCAGCAAGTCTTTTGCAGGGGACTTTTTGCACTCTCCTCTTTGCAGAATTGTCCTAATCCTGCCAGGCTGAAAAGGTATTCCACAAGTACCCAATCTCAATCATAAAGTCCAGACTTTGGGATTTTAGTTGTTATAGCTATTTAGAGGTAGACTTGTCAGGATCATTGTTCTATATAATTTCTCCACATGCAGAGCAGTCGTAGAGTCACTTTATGTACATAAATTGCAAAGAATTAAAAGTTTAAATCCAAATCAAGCACCTGAGGTCAGAATTGATTTCTTCTATCCAGATTAAATGGGGTTACATCTTCAAACAGCTAAAAATGTCTTTAAAAATCCACAATAACCACCTATACAATGTTTATATGTGTTCTTTTAATTGAATATTTACATTTGAGGTATAAATGTACATCAGTTGCAAACAATATATATCTTTTCAATATCAAACAATTGATCTGATTGTCTTTGTTCATGAAAAAGAAAACAAAACAAACGTATAAATGCGTCAAAGCGTTGTGTGGTATGACATCGCCCCCAATGTCCTGTCAGTTAATAAGCCTATTTTATATATTTCATCTGCCATGTAATAAAAAGCACATGGTAATAAATTAACTTTTTTTAATATAGCTGATAATTTTAATGAAGGATTTATATCGACATAAGCTATAAATATAACTTCATCTTATAAACAAAATACAGGATCAAAGAAAGGAAAATGAAACCTTAAAAGAGAGTGCTTTAAAGTCCTCAAGGTGTATTGAACCATATTAGCAGCACTGCGGTAAGTGTCAGCCCAACATCTGCTGCTTGTCATGTTGCATCCACAGCCTTTACTCCTCCCTGAGAATCTTAGATTTGTGAAAACTGTAAAGAAACATACAGATGCTTTTTATAAGGCAGACGTGTCCCTTTTTATTAGTCCCAGCCAAAATCTTGTCCACTCATCTGATAGAAACGTTGGTTAAAAGGTCTGTAAAAGTCCCTGAGTGTCTGTAGAACCTCAGATGGGATCTGGGGATGAGGTCTACCTTTCGACTTTCCCAGGCAGCGAGGTCTGCTACTCCCCTCTGGTTTCTTCAAGCAGGGAAAACCTTTAGTTTGGTTGAAGTAGAAATGTTTATCTGAAATAACCCTTTTCAAACCCAGGAAGTCCTGAACCCGTCCCATCTCCCCGGCGGGGTCAGACACAAGTCGCTCACCACTGACAAACAGAAAGTGAGACAGGGGGAAATACTGCAGCCAGTTCTCCAGATGTTTGGCATAGAGGCCAATGCGCACGGCACTCCAAGTGGTGTCGATTATTCCTGCGGAGGAGTTCTTCAATGCAAGACTCTGAAAGGATGGAAGACCCGGGTTCTTGGTGAGAGTCTGGGTGTAGTCGGACACGGCACGCGTTACTGGGTCTCTCACCACAACTATTAGCTTGGTTTGGCAGTTCATTGTGCACACACGGCTTGGAGCCTCCTTGGTTACAAAGTAGCTGGGTGTCTTCTCCATGGTGATCTGCCCGTCCAGAGTTCGAGGCATCAGGTTTCTGGGTGGAAATAAAACATTTCCAGTTAGTTATTTAGATACAACCCTTAAAGTATGTTTCAATAATCAACTCCACAGCTGTGATTAATAACCCTTTCTCTTATTAGGTTCACATTACGGTTCACATCAATCTTAAGGCATGCCACAGAGTCTCAGTTGGTTTTACATGTGGACTTTTACTAGACCATTCAAATAAAATATTTTCTTTGCATTGTGGTTCTGGCTGTATGTTTAGAAGCATTCTTGAGGTTAAACCTCCATGCAAATCTCAGATTTGGCTGGCTTTTACAGGTTTTAATCAGTTCCCCTTTCCCTAGCTGTATCCATCATCACATAGGCTCTCACCAGCTTTCTGAAGAAGAGAATTCCCAGAGCAGCCCACTGCCACCACCTT
Source organism: Cyprinodon tularosa (assembly GCF_016077235.1). Lineage (NCBI taxonomy): Eukaryota > Metazoa > Chordata > Actinopteri > Cyprinodontiformes > Cyprinodontidae > Cyprinodon > Cyprinodon tularosa. The sequence goes on from NW_024039363.1 coordinate 1,316,331, forward strand.
GTTTTGCATTTCAGGTAGAGTTTTCATGTTTTTTATCTTGTGACAAGCATAAAATGTTCATCTAAGAACATTTTTTAAACATATATATTTGGTCTAAACTGATTTCATACGTATATTGTGTGGTTTTTGACCTAATATTTTCTTTTTGACAATCTTTCACTATGGTCAGATTTGTAGTGCGTAAAGATCTTAGTTTTGGTTCTAAAAGATTCTTTTATGTTGACTGGGGATGACCATGTCATTGATGGTTTGCAGTCTCGCTGTCATTTTTTTCATTTCTAGATCACAGTTTGTGCAGCACTGCTGGGTTTTTTTCTGGGGATGATTCAAAAGCAAACCAAACCTTTTCTGATTTATATATTTATTGAAATATTTTGAAAGCTACATGTCCTTTTCCTTGTTGTTAACAATAATTAACGATTTTGTGCTGGTTTATCATATAAAGTCACACGTCCGTGATTGTAATGTGAAAAATATTGAACAAGTTAATGAGGTAGGAGTTCAACACCTACATACATGAGGGGCAAAGCTACAGTCATACTTAACAGTTCACCAACATTTAGTAACTCTAGCTCCTCTTTCATTAAATCACCTCAAATCATCTATGATTAAAGGTTCTGATCCAAGACGGTGTTATTGTTTGCAGCCCCTTCGGGCCTCACTACTAAGGTCTGCAGACCAGGACCATCCACTCATTTTAGCTCTGATGAGTCTAAAACCACAAAACCTCAAAAACCACTTAACAGCAATTTCCTACAGATTTCAACCCCCTCTTCTTCCTGCAGGAGCAGAGCGCCCACCCCGGTTCCTGTGTGTATTTAAAGAGTCCAATATGTCTGCAGGAAGTGTGACCAGGCTGTCCAGCTGCTGAGCTCAGCTAGTGTGTTAAACATATGGCTGTAAGAGTGAAAAGCACTTTGCACAGTAGACCAGTATACATACTGTATTTGTTAGAATATGAAATATGCTCTTATTTCTTTGAAATAATCTGTGAAGAAGAATAAACTGATTCCTCTATTTATTCTTTTTTTTCATGGGTATATTACCAACAACATATGTGTGGTATTCTTTAAGCGCATTGCTTGGTATGATTTCTAGCCCATCTATCCATCAGTCAAGCAGGGATTGTGGGCACCATTCGGGTTTCAGAGTGCTCATGACTGACAGCAAAGCTGCGTGAGCCAGACTTGTGGCAGACTAGGATTTCAGAAGCAAATCGGTTGCCTGACAAACGGACAAAGAGCTATGATTAAAACAGAGGATGAACTGTCTGATCCCCTTTTTGGCTCCATAGATCTCATTGTGTTACTGGAAAAGGAGAGCATTCATGTGGTTTTCCATAAAATAAACAAGTAACAGAGCTTTTGGGATTTATTTGTTTCACACTGGAAGCCTCAATTGAGTCCAAATGGCCATAAGAAGAGGTCATTCAGGAATTCGGATGAGCTTCGAGGTGAATTTATTTTCTTAGTGAAACTTTTTATGATCAAAGACTGATTTGATGTTTAGTGAAACGCAAACCAAAATCTGTACTGCATTAATGTTGCAGCAGATTCTCACAAGTTTGCACAAGAATGATTAATAAAGTAAGAATCCTTTTTTTTTAGTTGAGCTCATAAAGAAGAAAAAAAAATACCTATTTCGCTTTAAGACTTAGAGAGATGATTTAAACGTATTAATTATGGTTTTAAATTGCGGTTGTAAGTGGACCAAAACATCAGTCAAGATCATTTAGTCAGAAGCAGCATTAGTCAGTATGAATAATGAGTATATGAGTACAACTTAATGAATGTGAAAAGCAAACATCTTGAAGGTTTTAGAAGAGAGGTGGATAAAGCAAATCCTCAAACAAATATATTCTGGGTGACTTTCAATTATGGGAGCGAATTCATTAGGATTTATCCCCTTCAAAATATGCCATAAAATAAGCTTATCATTACTTAGACTTGATTTAGCAAAGGCATTTAATGACCGCTACATACTAACCAAGATGTTTTTTTAAATAGACCTTTTCAGTTATGTTGGCACCTCTAATCCAGAGGAAATCAGTTTTTTGAGTGGTGCTTAACATCTTTAAGCTCTGTTTTATTGTAGCCTTACATAAACAAACAAAAAACTTAAATTTATACCCTATTATTAAAGGTTATTATGATTTTTTTTTTTTTTTTGCAGATCCCATACCATCCAGCAGACACTATCACATCAAGTTGCAATTTGGAAGTTATGTGATTTCTCTCCCACTGCCATAAATGTTAATATGCTGAAGGAAATAAACTTAACCACAACTTTAATAGAAACGGTGTGCTTCATTTAGAAGACACTAGTACTGTGACTTTAACCAACAGAAACCGCGGGTTGGTTTGAAGTAAATTAAGGGATGAATATGTTGAAAATAATCGAATTCCTACAGCTATGTACGGTCGAAGATTTGTTATGCTGTGGGCCTGCTTCACTTCTAATGGCCCTGTTACATGCATGCTTTAATATATCAGGAAATTCAAAATGAAAACATAAATACATTCTAAAAATAAACTTAAAATAGGGCTATATTTGGTCTATGTAATCCAAAATATGTCATGATCTGGCCTGTTTGCTCTCCCTTAATTAGTAATTCCTCTCACCTGCCCTCTTCCTTCCCAGCCTCAATTATAATTTATTCCCCTCACCTGTTTCCTCTGGTTTATATTCAGTTCAGCCTGAGCATTCATGGCCAGATCATTACTTGTCTTTCTGTTAGTCTGTCTGTTTGGTTTTTTTTTTGTCATTGTTCCTGTCCTGGATCCTAGCAGCCAGTGGAAAGAGGGTTTTGGTGTTTGTCTCGTCTCCTGATCGTCCACTGTTCCTCCCTCGCGGAGTCCTCTGGGTTTTTGGCTCATTATGGGGGGAGGTTCAGTTTTTATCAAAGTAAGCCTGGCTCCAGGGAGGAGACCAGTTCAAGTCCAGCTTCAAGTTCCGGTTCCTACGTCCTGTCTCGGCTACCCTCTTCCACTGAGCCTGCCTGTCTTCACCTGATCCTGTCTGCTCCTGTGCGTGACCACCTGGTCATGCTTCTGGTTCCAGTCTGACTCTGAACCCTCCTGGAAGCCTGTGGATGCATGGAAGTCTGGATCCTGCCACCTGTCTCTGTTCCTGTCTGATCTGGATCCTGCCAGTTCCTGTCTGTTCCTGTCTGTTCTGGATCCCTCACCAGGATCAGCTTCCAGCATGACCTCTGGGACTGCAGCACTGGGGACACTCGTGGTCTGGACTGTTAAACCAGGTAAGTGACCAACCCAGATAATCATATATCAGTTTATCATGGTCACTTACCTGTGTTTCCTCCCCTAGAGTGTCTATGATTGGGCGGTGCCCCCCCCTGCAGTGTCCTTGAGCCACAGCTCCGCTTTTGTTTTGTTTTTATTTTAATAAACCTTTTGAACTTTCCTACTGACTGTCTCTCCTGAATACTGGGTCCATCTGTCCGCGATTCATGACAAAATATATGGCAAAATGAACATGGAAGTAGTCAACCAGACATAAAATCAGCTTTCTGCAATGGCCATTTAAGTAACCCTGCAAAAAGTGTATGAGGTAAATTAAACATTAAGATAATATGTAGCACTGTGGATGATCTACTGTAGATAAAGGTACAAGTAGGAACATCGCAAGCCTTGTTTCCTAGATCCAGATAAATATGAAAAAATAAGACAGCTTGACTAGAAATGTCCAAAGCAGAACCAGTAATTGTAGAGCTACTGATTTTTTTTTTTTTTTTTTCTTCAGAACAGCTCTTTTTAAACGGTGGATTTTTTCATAGCTGAATAAATGTTGCTTTTAAAACATCTTTAATATTGGTGCTACAATGCTCGCTGCACTCCAAATTCACAGTAGCGTAAGAGATACAGTATCTTTATTTTCTTCAGCTCTATCCTTTCTAGAAAATAAGTTGGGCAATTTTTTTTTTATTAACTCCAACCAGAGCAGTTTTAAAACAAAAACATAAATAAAACTTTATGTGGATTAAAGTCATATGCATACAAAGATGATCCTGTGGTAGGTGCTGATTGCTGACTTTGAAAAAAGTTTAATGCCTCCTTTGTTAACTTCAAGGTGAGCCGTTTTCACCATTCCTAATAACTGATCCCATAATAAAAGACCATTAATTGATTACTATCCAATTGCAAGAGTTGTGAGCAGCCCATCAGCTGCCTCCTCATTCTCAGTTTATCTGAGCCTGATCAATATGTCTGCCCCTTGGCTACAAACTGAGCTTAGATCTTATGTTTCCAGGCATGAGTGCAGTTTTCATTATGCACACACAGGAGCACGTAGGTAACAGTGTTTATTGGTAAGTGAATAAGCATCCATCCTTCCCTCTGCTGTCTGATATGTCATTAAAGGCTTGAATTTGTACTTCTCTCCTTCAGATGAATGACACTTTAGATAATTTCCATACTCTTGCATAGTTAATGATTTGTGGCTTTTACCCCTCTCCCTCCAAGAGCCAAACCCCTATTGATTAATCTCATTAACAGAGAATCAATAAGCTGCAATTTCTGTGATAAATCTGTCTGCGTATGGCGACAAGGACTATAAGCCTATCAAGGATGATTAATTTAAAACACAGCATGAGCAATTTGAAACTGCTGTTCAACTAAAGAAAATTTGTTAAGTCCTGTTTTTGTTCTGAAAACATGAGCTCAGGATGAAAATATGTTTTCTATTTAGCCCATCATAAAAATCCTTGCTGAAAAACCATATGAGTCTGGAACTCCCTGCTGTTAGAAGGATGTAACGCTTTTCCTCCCTGAAGTGCCACAGAGGCGATTATACCACCGATATCTTGGAGGCAGTCTGAATCGCACGATTAAAATAAAAAAGCTTGGCTGCAAGGATGTGGCTAACAGACTTCCTGCCTCTCAGATTATTGCAGCCAAACCCCTGCAGCATCTTCACAATAGCACAACAAGTGTGTCTGGTTAGGAAACAAGATCATTAAAAATTAAAATTCTGCATGTCTCTCAATTAATAACAGGTCTGTAACTTATATTAAAATCATTTACTAGATCATAAACCATGAAAGTTCTTTTCTTTCTTTGCTTTTATTGTTTGTTTGTTGTACTTTTTTCAGTAGAGGAGATTTTTGCTGAAATAGGCATCTTTTGATCCAAAATATTGTTCTTAGCAGGCACCCAATTAAAAAAGCTTGTGGAAAATCAGAGCAATTAAAGTGTGAGGCCAAAAACAAACCACCAAAAAAAAACACTGTGAAGGAAAACATTTCCCAGCAGAATGTTGTCCTAAAAGGGTGATAGAGGAAGCCTTAAGGAAACAGACTACCTAACATGATGAGTCGGGACTTTCGTTCCTAAATAAAATATTGCTTTGAATCAGCTCTAAAAGAGGTACAATAATACAGAAACTTTAGTTAAGTGACAGTTTGCTTAACAAAGGAATAGATAAAAATCTTTGAAAAATGACTTGTTTGCTTTCCTAATGGGACCTTTGATTGTCTTCCATCCTTTTTGGTTACAGTTAACCAACCATTAGCTTATGTCAGCATTTATTTTTTCATAATTTACAGAAAGATGTAGAAATAGCCTGTCTGTTCCTGTTAAAATAAAAACGGGCAACTATTTAAGTGGCTTATATTCATAGTATTCATAAATATTCATAGTTCTTCACTGTTCCTGTTTTTCTTTGGAGCTTACTGTATATGATAGCCCTTCTCAAAGTAACAAATAATTGTAAAGTAGAAGAAAAAGGATACATGTTTTTTTTTTTTTTTTACACAATTAAATTCTGAAAAGACATGACAGGCATTCATATTAAGCCACCTTTAGATTCCCCTAAATGAAACCCCAGTGCCTTCAAGAGACATCTAATTAGTAAATAGACTAAGTTGTGTGTAATTTAATCTAAGTATAAAACCCAGCTGTTCTGTGAAGGACTCATTAATAAACAATCATCCCCACAAAAGTTGTGGAGAAACTCGAAGAAGGGTCAGGTTTTAGAGAACGGCATACACTTTGAAGCTCAGGAATACTGCAAATCGACCAACCAGGTAATGAGAAATACCCTTTTGATTTTAACTTGTGAATCATAGTCATATATCCAGTGTGGAAAGCCAATCACACTGGTGTTACTGGGTCCACCAGATCCTCCACAGACCCTCCTGGTTTAGCGTGTACCGCCACCTGCTCCAGATGCTGCGGTTGGATGACGGTCGATTTCAGAGATACCTTTATCCAATGTTTGATTTTTGTTATGATGTTGCACATTTTTATTACTTTAGTTTTTAAAGACATGATTATATTTGAAAAAAAAAATGCAAACCTTGGATTGTTCATGGGAGCCCTGCCCTGGAGCCCTAAGTAGTCATTTCATTCGCTTAAATTTTGGGCTGGTCCTCGCCCATAAAATGCTGATATCTATGGTCCTCTGCGGTTTTACCCTAATCATACTGGTAATCGTTTCAGCATTCAATTGAAGAGAGAAAAGTTTAATGTGAGTACTATGCAATGCTCACAAATGTACAACAAAGATTTACATCATCTTTAGGAGAAGAAATATAATAAACTGAAATAAATGGATGTAACTTTGGGGATCAAGGAATATTTTCTTTAATGTTATCATTTAGTCCAAATTTAAATACTTCCACACTTTATTCTCCTTTCAGCTAATTTTGACTTGTTTGTAACGCAAAATGGCAAATATTAGGATGCTTAATCAAGTGCTGACGGTAAATGATGGTAGGTTTTTAGCCTCATTCAGAAACATATATGCTATTTTCACCATTTAAATTAGAATAGAATAGGAAACCCATTTATTGTCCCACAATGTAATTGTTGTGTTATAGCAGCAAAAGGTTATAGCAAAAGAAGTCACACAATGTGGACCTTAAAAAAGTGTATAAAAGATAACAGAATGAGTTAAGAAAATGAACAAATAAAACAATGTACTGTACAGAGTTTTTACAATAGAAATACTCTGTATCTAAGGAATGAATAATTAATATACAGCTGTGGACATTTTTACAGTAGTGGAAATGTAAAAATAGAAGCAACACCAAAGACGTGCTAAAATGATAACAGCATATCTGTGAAGATTCTCAGTCAAGCTTGAAGAAGTTCAGTCTAGGCAACTGGACGTGAAGTTTTCTAGAAGATGTTTCACCTCCCATCCAAGAAGCTTCTTCAGCAACATGTTATTTGCGTGATTAAGACAGAAACTGTGCAAAATCAGCATGAATGTGACAATTTATTGAGGTTGTTGGGAACAGTGATAGTCATAAATTCTTACAGCTGCTGGGAGGAAGGATCTGTGATAACGCTCCCTGGTGCATTAATGAGACAGCAGTCTGTCACTGAAAGAGCTCTCCAATTTAGCAAATTAAAGCATTTTGAGCCAGTTTTTACTCTTAAATTCTGATGGAAACACAACATGGACACACAGATCCATGTAAATGTGTTTCAGTTGGACCTTCTGCTCTTAAAATATCTCTAAAATGTATGCTTATATATATATATATATATATATATATATATATATATATATATATATATATATATATATATATATATATATATATATATATATATATATATATAAAAAGAAATCTCTTAATGCTTGTGGCAATCGTGTTGGGGTTGCGTCATGGAGGCTGGTATCAAAATCACTACTGCTTGCAATGGGAAACGCTGTGTTTTAGTGGGAGTGAGTTTATCTCAAAAGTAAAGGTCTCTATGTATATTTCATGGCACCCAGCTCTTGCTGTTTTTAATAACTGAACACAACTTTTGACAGATGTTGCCATTAAATCCAAGGAAATTTAAATGCATTTAATTTTCTAGAGATTAAGACTTCCATGTTTAATCTATAGTTTGAGTCTGGTGACTCCCGGCCCTTGAATTGCGTTTTGGATGGAGAAGCTCACGCAAACAGTGACTGTGTAAAACACTGTGCTTAACTGAATCTTTATTTCCCTTTTATTATATTTCTATTTGTTTAATCTCATTTGTCTCCTTGCATATTTACCATAACCATGTGTGAAAAGTTAGATGATTTTCCAGCTTTTTGGTACAGCAATGCTAAGCAGTTTTAATACTCATGGCTTTAAACATTTCCTGTAAAAACTCACATTGCTAAAAGAATAAATTGATTTAAAAGGACGAACATATTTCAAAGCAGGTCATCAGCTGCTTTATGGTTTATGTGATATCATATAGGCACCTGGAAGCTGTGAAGTACATTACTTTGTGTTGCCTTTTTTCACTTGGCTCTGAAATAAGTCTAATAAAAATGATTATGATTAAACTCTTGGAAGACTTCCAACCATGCCAGCCTCAGCTGAGAAAAAAATATCTTTAGTTTGTTTTTGTTCTATTAGCTCATGCCAGTCTTTTCTGGAAATTGCAGTGCAGCCGACCATGACTACCAAGCATTTGAGGCATCCGCTGGAACAGATCCATCATTTCTTTGACTGTTTTTTTTCTCACAGACCTAAAACGGCTCAAATGAAACTTTTCCAAAATTTTTACAAGCACCCCGAAATGAACCACAATCTGCCCTAAATTATTATAATTCTCACCATATGGGGTTTGAGTGTGGGCTTTTCCCAAATCTTATAACACCACCTCAACCCAGCTAAAGCTAAAACACACCATCATTAAAACATTACAGCTCTACACTGTGGAAGCCACTTCCTGGTCTGCCTCGCCAATCAGGGGCACCGAGCCTCCATCACTAATGGCCTTAGGGCTTAATGTAGAAAGAGGCATTGGGAAAATTGCCCTCACTTGGGAAATGTTGTCCCACATATACTGTAAGTCCACCTCTGAAACCTCAGTTGTCAAAAGTCAAAACTAGCTGGTTAAGTAGTTGGACATGACCTCCTTTAATGTAGACTCTTTTTGAAGGTTATTTGTATCTAGATAGATTGATTAAAAACGTATAATAGAAATGTTGTCCTAACAACATGTCCTAAACAAGACGCTCATAGGAAGATGATCGACACTTGAATAAAGCCTTTGAGATGCTTCAGAAATTCTATCAGAACTAGTTGTAATTTAGACAAATCAAATTAGCTGATTGTTGTATTCACAGAGCAGGGTAATTACTGTCAGTAATAGCGATGTCATAAAAGCTCGGGGGGGGGGGGGGTCCCTCTTTAAATAACTAATTTAATAAATGACTCCTACATGATTTAATCTAACTTTAACAGAATTACAGTGTACACTTTGCAGCACTGGTCTCATGTTGGTGTCCAAAGAATGGAGATGATCAACATTTCCAGTGGGTTTTTATACCTCAGTGATATCAGTGAACCATGTGTCACAAAAAAGCTGCCCCTCCTTGTTCCTGATTGATCCTAATACCACAATTATATATCTGTTTTTGCCTTTGATAAAATAGCTATTATTATTATTATTATTATTATTATTATTATTATTATTATTATTATTATTATTATTATTATTATTATTATTATTATTATTATCCATATAGGTTCGCCCCATTCTTTTCTCCTAACATTGTTGCTTTTGATTGTTGCTTATTATTTATCCTGACTCCTGAGGGAGATGAAATACAACATTAGAAATGAAATATTTTACTATCTATAATTAATGTATACATGTCTATTATATTCAACAACCTGAGTATTTTAGGGTTTAAGAAGTATTTTTATAGATAGATAAAGACTTTTCCTAACAGCAAAAAATGCTTCTTCATTCTTTCATTGACATGTGCCGCATTTAAACTCTAATCCTACAGAAAACATTTAAGAAGCAGTTAAGTGCTTAGGTCTAAGGTGTAGATGCAACCTGAAGCAGGAAAGCAGTCCTTAAAAGGTCAAATCCACTGAAAATCGTTTCACAGATGCTGTCCATCCCAACCAACTGAGATTATGTTGATTTGTATCAGCAATGGAAAAAACTCTTGTTTTATAGTCTGATCAAAACTTTAAGCCTGAAGATATGTTAAACTTACAGGTGGGATTAATACAAAATAACATATTAAATACTGTTATTGGAGCATGAAAAAATCTGGGAATATTTAAACGGAGGAAAAAAAAAAAATGCTGAGAACAAATTTCTCAAAAAGCGACTCAAGGAACAGATTAAAACACTAAGTATCTACAAACAAAATAATGTCCTCTTTAAAGCTAAATTAAGTTTTACATATAAATCACTGATGTAAACACATATTGTCTTGTAGTGGAAATAAAAAGAATTGTATTTCAAACTCTTCTCATTGGATTTTATAAGTACTAGTGGTGTTGACCTTTATTTAGATCTTTAAACAGGTGAGGCCCAACATGTGGATCTCTGTAATAATACTAAATCTGAACAAACAAGGACATTTTACTTGTTTGACCCTTAAAATACAGAACAAAAAGGTAAACACATCGTCATGCTATAGAATACATTTCACTAATACAATACAGCAAAAGATTCATATTTGAGGGATTTTACAACTCCTGGGTTTTCTTGATACGTATGCATCTAAAAAACAGATAATGCAAAGTTAGTCCTTGCTTTAATAAACCCTGTTTCTGTGTTTTTTTTCTCCAGATTTCACCGGCTTACACTGTTTGAAGAAAATATCATAACTAAGATGTTTTACAACCCTATTTTATTTGTTCTGTTTTACAGATTTCACTGTATAACCAATTTACCAATTATCAATTTTACAGCCCCTGCTGGTGTTGTTGCAAAATTAGCAGAAAACCAAAAAAAAAAAAAAAAACACCTTTAAAGGACACCCAGAAACATGTATAAAACATGCCCCCCTGGAAGAACCAGATCTGTCACAGGTATTCCAACATAAGAACTTAGTCTATACGAAGTGAAGCGAAATGTGAAAAGAAAGGGGAGCCTCAGAAGGTGGGGTGGGGGGGTGTAGGGAGTAAAATAAGCGAAAAGAATGTGTGAAAGCTGGGGTACAAATGTGGTAATGAGAACCAGGAGAAAATCTAAGTGTAAATGAGTAGGATATAGGGGAGAAAAGTGCAAAAATTCATATGGTGAGTAAAGTGTAAAAAAAAAAAAAAAAAAAAAAGCATGTTAAAATTATCAGTGGTGAAACTGCTTCCATGTGGCCAAATGTTTTTCCCTTAAAGCAGAGAGTAAAGGTTAGAACGAATGGCAAGTCAGGGTGAAATTACATCTGTGAAGTCTCTGAAGTCTGTGTTTATCAATACTCATCTGGCCATAGCCTCTGTCTCTCCTTATGGCACCTTTTGAGCTCAGAAGTCTCAAAATACTATTGTCCTGTCAGCCTGATGGGAGCTCATTTGGGACCGGGCTCAGAAGTTTGCAGAACATCTGGCGATGATCAAGACCTGCTTCATCCTGAGCTAAAGCCAGCTCCAGAAGCTGGACCTTTATGAAGTTATAGACATGGACATGCAGGTCAATCCACTGCAACAGCAGCTAATTAGGATGCCAAAAACGATGCCACAAAATCAAACACATCACATCTACATGAGCTGACAATGACAGCCAAGTGTTTCCTTTTACACAAGTCTGACTCATTTTGAGCAAAGTGGTCAAAGATGGCTTCCTTTGCAGAGCACAGCCAGAGCAAACATAGGATGACAGGTGGAAGTGTGGGTTGTAAATGGTTTATAAATGGGTGTCAAGATGATGAACAGCTCCTCTGGGACCTCAGGGACCCTTTGATCTACAGTGCAGTAAGCAGGGAGAAGTACACTGTGTGAAGCTGATCATCAGTCTTTTTGTGTTCTGGTTCATTTATCGACGGTATATACATCAGGCCATCTGCATGAGGGGCTCAACTTCAGCAGGGATGAAGATCACCGTTTAAGGATTGGAATGAAGGTTTGCAATCACTTTAAATCCTCAACCTCGTTGCTGCCACTTTGTAACGTGTGTAGGCTCCAATTCACCATCTACCACAGTAGTTTAGTAAAAGGCCTCAAACCAGTTGCCCAGCTTTAAAAATTATACTTTAAAGTTATCTTAGTCCTCACACTTTCAAAAAAAATTATTCCTTTTACAACTTAACTACTGTGCTGATTTAACGTTTGCTATGTACCAGCCACAAATATCATATCCAGAACTATCTGGATCTTAAAACTACTAACCAAGAATTTAGATACAGTTCTCATATATAGAATAGTGTGTTTTCTTTAGAGTTCCAGCTTTTTTCATACATGTTATTGTAAATCATTAATTAATGCCAAAGACAAATCTTCCTGATGTCTCTAGTGGCATCATGTGTAATATACCCAAATTATTTTTAGTATTTTCCATGTTACTGTCTATTATGTATTTTTGAGCCATAATTAAAAGCACTGCATTAATTTCAAAGACTTAGAAATGGGGATATCTGTGGACTGCAACAAGCTGTCCCCACCTTACAGAGCAGTTTATCTCCTTAATATTATTAAGGAAGAAAGAAATGATAAGTCCAATGCCAGAGTTCTACTCGAGATGATACAAGCAGAGCACACCAGTTAGTAACTCAACGACTTGTGCATGTGCACACAAACAATCCGATAGCAAAAGCCAAACAGCAACTAACACAAATTGTTAAAAATTATTGTAATTTGAGAAAGTATAGTCAAACTACATCTCAAATGCATGGGTTCCTTCAACTCGTATGGCTCTGAATCAGTGATAAAGTCTTGTAAAAATCACTTGTCTGTCATCATTTTAAGTGAAATTTCTCTGTGTCTGTGAGTCCTGTGATGTCATCAATCTAAATGCACACATAGGAGGATAAGCAGTTTTATTTTCTCCAATAAGCTTTTAAATATTGTTAAATCCAAACATGAAAAATTCATTGTCCCCCAGTAAACAGCTGGTCTCAGAAGATGAGTTCAAACAAATGTTGAATAGCTTAGATTAGGAAACCTCTGCTTTGCTCAATGTCTAATCTGTCGACAAATAGCGTGTGGACAGATTCAAATATTTTCAGTTTCATTATGACCCAAGGTGGGTACAGTAGTAGTTGATTACTTTATTGCTGTTCTATTAGTATGTGTGAATTTTCTTTTTAGAACAGTTTCACTGCACTATAATTTGATCTCCTTTTTAAATGCCATTTACAGTGAAGATTTGTATCAGTTTTTGTTGGTCTGGTTACTGGTTATAATAAGGAAAGCTTAACTAAAGAAAATGTGTCTTTTTTACCAAATACAGGTTCATGTTTTTGAACGACAACGTTTGAAATAGTGATTTCATTTAGTATTAGGTAATTCCATCCACCTGAAGCTTTCAGAAGAAATTTTATATCCTAACACATCTTATCAGCTACTTTTGAAAAAAAAAAAAACAAATATATATATATTTGTTTTATTATTCTTAACCCTTTAAAGTGCACTCAGTGAAATTCTTTGAAAAACCCAAATTTCAAGCCAATAGTGTTATTAGAATCCAGGACAAGGCGTTATTACCTTTTTAACATTCAAAAAATATGGATATTTTGATGGCAAAAATTTATGTTAATGTCTATCAATCCATCCATCCATCCACTTTGCCCGAATATATTAAGAAAAATAACAAAAGTGCTTCTATAAGAAAGTCAAGAAAAACACTCTGAAGCGAAAAAAGACATTTTGGGGTACAACATAACCTTAGAAGCATTAATACTGATACTTGCACTTAATTTTTTTAGTTTATAAACCATAATGTAATTGTTAACCAGGCATATAAACTTTTTAACTTTCCAATTAGCTTTTTAACATTTTTTTCTTGACTTGTTAACTCTCTTATCAAATTAATTTCTAGTAGGTAATATTTCATTCAAGGGCTCATCTAATTGTTTAAATGCCAAAGTAAGATTTACAGTCATGTAGCAGGATCTTTGCTGAATGGCTGGATATAGATCTTGTGCTTCTAGACCTCACTGAGAGACGGGGGGCTAAACAATTTAAAGCAAGTTTAACATTTTAGACACTTTAAATTATTTAGGACATTTTATAGTTTTATACATAATAAGTCCTAAATGTTCCTTTAAAACGCATCTGTAATCATATAAACCAGTTGTTAAAGCAGCCTACCTGTACCACTCCAGCCCTCGGTCATAAAACCTGTCGAAGAAGTGGGGCTCTGCGCCAAACGCCCTCACGTCTGGATGGATGCGCAGAAACTCCAGCAGGGCGCGGGTTCCTCCTTTCTTTACGCCAATTATTATCGCCTTTGGAAGCCTTTTGGTCCCATAGTTGTTGGCAACAGGGATGCTGTTTGGTTCCCTCTCGCTGCCTTGCTCGTACTGCTGAAGCTGCTTCTCTGCGTCCACCTGCGGCGCGTCTGGAGAGGCTGTCTTGTTGTGGAGCTGCGCAAGAACAGCTGGCCGCATATTTACCAACACCTGGCTGCGATCTTCCAGGTCGTCATAGTCTCCGTCAGTTTCTTTGCTAAATAAAGTCCTCGGAGCCGAATCGCATAATCCAGTTAGACAGTAGAAAAAATAAGTAAATATTAGGACCATGGTGAAGAACACGGAGACTTTGGAGAGCACTTTCCCCAAGTTAAACCTGACTCTGCAGCCACCACATCCCATGAGTTGATCTCCTTCTGAACCGCAAAGGAGGGAAATCTAGACAACATGCTTCTTCCACCTACATGGATCGGAGTAAAATCTGTGAGGCAGAACCTGTTGCGCAAATAGTGAGAACTTCCCTCAGCGCTCCATTTGACAGGGAGGATGTTTCTAAATACAAGTTAACAACGCTTGTCAGCTAAAAAAATGAATGTCCGCACAAAATCATATTCAACCGGTGATCATTTTTGTTGAAAGAGGCTTGTTTTTATGCTGATACCTCCCAGCCTCTGGTGCGCTCTGAGGTGTCCACTCCTTCTCCCCTGCGCTCTTCATTCGTCCCTAAAGTCGACACGCCTTCCTAGTCTCCACCCTTCACTCCTGATGGCCGATGACAGGTTTTAAAAATGGTGATGCTTTCTAGCGTAAAACACACTTTAGTTTTTTTCCCCCTTTACATTACATTCTGTAGACTCACAGTTGTCAAGTGGATCCTGGACTTCTTCATATGTTTAGGTCTCCACAAACCTATCTGCTTTTTTCAGGAGTTATAAATATCTGCAAAGGAACAGGGACATTTTACACATTTCAAAATGTTTCTAAAAATAAAAACAAATCTGAAAAGTGTGGTGGACATTTGGAATTAGCCTTATTTGTTCTGATAACCCTAAATAAACAAGGCACTAGGATGAAAACAAAGGAAGACTTTCAAAAGATGTAAAAAAAATGTATGCAGTCCTACAAATTGATATATTTTACCCTTTACTTTAATTACAGCTGCTGGTCTTCTGAATTGGTTTTTTTCCTTCTTATGCATTCATCCATCTATCCATTTTCTAGCACGCTTATCCCGAGTGGGGTTGCGAGGGGTGCTGGTGCCTATCTCCAGCAGTCAATGGGTGAGAGGCGGGGTACACCCTGATGTTGTACCCACAAACAACCATTCACGCACACACTCAAACCTAAAGGGACTGTAGAGAAGCCAATTAACCTAACAGTCATGTATTTGGACTGTGGGAGGAAGCCGGAGTACCCAGAGAGAATCCACGCATGCTTGAGAAACAACTGTCTTGGAAATTTCACTTGCATGTGCATATATAAAAAAAAAAAAAAAAAAACTAATATTTTGAAATGTTTCCACTGTGAGTTCTGGTTTCAAAAACACATTTTTTTTCCCCCAAAAATGTAGAGGAGACACTCTGGACACAACATCTAAACGACATAATATCTATGCAGATTCACCTACGCTCAGCTCCATTTGGGAAGGATCCTACAAACATCAATATTTTTATGAGGCTGGACTATTCTGGACCATTTTCACACTTTTTATACATGGATCTAAACATTTCCACTGTAGCTCTGCATGGCTAAATGTTTCGGTTGATTGTCAAATTGAAAGATAAATAATCACCCCACACTTGAGTCATTGGAAGTCTTTTCTTCCAGGATTTGCATGTATTTACCTCCATTCAGTCAACTCTGACCATCTTATCTGTAAATTCTAAAAAAGAAAAAAAAAATCCCTATAATGCTACCAGGATCACACAGATGAACTCTATCAAATAATTTCTGCGGAGAGGACAGGATTTTATTTAAAGGTTTCATTGTGGAATAAGTCCAAATCCTGAAAACAATTTTCCTATTGCTACTTGATAAAACTGATATAATGCTTTATCTTATAAATTCCATGAAAAATCTTTGAAGCTTGTGTTTATAATTGGGAACCAATATGAAAACGTTCCACATGCAGGGTGATTTTCAATGCACTTTTGGATAAACTGTCCGGATCTTGATTAAAACTACTTTCCAAATAACAGCCTGATAGCATCTACCATTTTTTGTATTCTGACTGCACACACAGACACAAAATTAAACCAAAACACAGACATCAACTCTCCTGAAACACAGCTTTAAACCGAAGCAAAGGAGAACAGCTCACTGCCCGCTACAGTATGACAGGATGACAGTGTCACCTTCAGGGTATATTGGATGTTTCTCTGACTTTGTAAAGCCAGAGCAGGTATAAGGTTTCTTCTGACAGTCAAATGAAGTTCAGACTTTGAACAGACTGTGGGGAATCTGTTTTGAAGGATAAGAGGATAAAAAAGAGGGTGGAGTGGTAAAGGCTGGATAATCTATCTAAGGAAAAGGTGAGCAACTAAGCCCTGAAGCAAAGTATCCTGGGAGAGAGATCATGAACGCACTCCAGTATCAATGTAAATTTCAAGCACTGCATGTTTATAAGTCTTATTCTGCAGCAATAGCTCAGATGTTTTTGAGGTTTGATGGTTTTAGCAAAAAGACATGGATTTTGCCCCGGTAACTTTTCTTATTTGTGCTATTGCTGTTAGAGTCATGACTAAGTACACCCTCTCCCAAATGTATTGATTATGTGCAATTTACAAAACAAATCCTGCCTGAAATGAACAAACCGAGAAGATTTCACATTTTAATGAAAAACTTCTTCCAAGACGTCGACTTTGACTTAAAAAAATTGAGAAAAACAAAATTTCCCCCCAAGATTGATGAATGTTAAAATATGAGAAATCAGAAAATGTTGTTTGTGTGAGGTGATTAGTGCATTAAGGACCTATCGTTTATTCCCACATGACATACAAATGTAATTGGTAATCAAATCATAAAATCTACAAAGTAGACATAAAGGGGATTGAAACACTAGAACACTGCAAAGGAAAATCGTTAATAGCAAATGAAGCCTAGGCATATTTGTGATATTTCTAGGCCTTACCTGCCCATCCAGACTGCCACGTCACTCAGATCTACCCCTACCAGTCTTCTTCTGCTCCCAATCCTTCTTAGCAGCCAAAAGGATCCAAGACGCTCCTTTACAAGCTGCCTCATTACAGTGAAGTGTGTCTGCCTTTCCAACCAGCTGTAACCTATCTCCACCTCAGTGTTTAAGGCCAAGAGGGAAAAGTCTTCATTTCTATAGATCTCTGCAGGCATCTGATCACCAAAAACCTTCATATTAATTCATGTCAACAAACTCATTAAATGCCTCATTGTGAGATTCAGTTAAAGTTTCTTTATATAAACTGTTCAATATGTCTGTTTAAAAATAATGAAATTAGTGTTATGACAAAAAATAAATAAATACATGAATAATCTATACTTTAGCCAAGATTCTTATTGAACATTGATCTTTGTGAAGGACTGATGATAAAAAGTTTATAAAAAAAAATGCACAAACCTGTACCCCCTTCCGAGAAGGAACACCTATTAAGCCTATTTCTTTTCGTGCAAGCTCTGTTTAAAAGTTGCTGTTTGCATCGCTCATACAAGCTTACTTTCCAAAAGAATATTTGCAATTGATCCACTATGACTCACGACCGGTAAGAGAAAATGGGGACGAGCACATAGCCTTACATAAACATATCACCAGAATGATTGACAATTAGGAGGACCACTTATCTTGATGATCCACTCGGAAAAAGAACCTCCTCCACTATACCTTTAATCAAACATTTCCGAAAAGAGATGGAATCTGTAGATTTTTTTTTCTTTTTTATTTGAAGATTTTCCTGAGTTAAATACAGCAGAACAGGCCCAAACATGAAACTACTTTGATGTCTATTTGTATATTTGTGTTATTCGCTGCTATTAAAGGTTTTATCTTTTTCCATTTATTCATTATTCTAGTAATTTAAAGACATAATAGTGAACTTCACAGGAATAAATTAATTTGATCCAACATATTTGGAATGCACTCTTTTCTGTAAATCTGTAAAGTTCTGTGAAGTCGAACTTTGGAGCCATTTCAAAACACGTAACGACTGCATGACATGTTAGTATTGCAAGCATTGTTTTATATTTGAAATGCTATAATAAATCATAATGAAACTAACTAAATAATAAAACTGTCTTGAAGACTATATTTGAATTTCAAGTGAAAGTATTGTTTTCAATTCAGGCTCTGTAAAAACTAAACAAACAAGGCATGAGAATGTTAATTAGAGAGCTTTAGAGATCCTGGTAGGTGTATTATGTTACCAGTGGACAGAGCCAGTCTTGCTTTTCCTCAGTC
This sequence comes from Cyprinodon tularosa, assembly GCF_016077235.1. NCBI lineage: Eukaryota > Metazoa > Chordata > Actinopteri > Cyprinodontiformes > Cyprinodontidae > Cyprinodon > Cyprinodon tularosa. Next base: position 1,334,866 of record NW_024039363.1, read on the forward strand.
TTCTGGCGGAACTTCAGAAAGGTAGCAAGCTCTTTATTGAAATCTTCCGGCGATAAATCAAAATTTATCACAGAAATGTTAAGTGTGGTTAATTGAAAAACGAAAATGTTTTTAAGTTAAATATGAAAAACCATTGATTGTTGATTCCTAATCAAAAAAAGCGCTATATGAAGGAAAACAATATGTTTAAATGTTTTTACAGCTTTTCCAAAGCAGCACAGACAATGGGAAAAGGTTCATGGTATCGGCATTGCTTTCATTAGAAGCATTAATTTCTTTCCCCCTACGATAATTGCTTCATTCAGGGCTGCACTGACAGGTTTGGACCTTGGAGTGTAAACACAGAGATTAAAGACAGGGCTGTGGAAAACAAACATGCAAGCTGTGAGCTGTGCCTGGTTGTATGCAGGACTAAACCTGGATCCCACATTGGTGAGCTCACACTCATGTGCAGGCGTTTATGCATGCATATCTGTAATTCAGGCGATGTTTCCAGCCGTCCTGCCCGCAGGTTTCGTTCTGGTGCTGCTTCCCTGCTGTGTGTGCCAGGAGATAGAGATTTCCATGGCCAGAGGCCTGCTGATGGAGCATACATGTGTCAGCCATTACCGCAAATTAGAAATCCTTTGCAGCCACGGTTGGATGTTCCACCCCAATTTTGTAAACTCAAGGATGAAGAAGAAGCTGTCACCTATTTGCCATTCCCTGCAGAATCCTTGGAGCCACTGAAGCAGCTCTTTAAAATCATTGCTCAGAAGAAAGCATTTAGCCCAACCTTGGCAAAAATTTCCTATACTATTACAATTCATTACACGTCTGGTGTTAAAAACAAGGAGATTCCAACTGAATTACTTCATATATGAACACTAATTAAATTAAAGTGTTATGCAAAAGTCCTTGTATCCTGCCATTACTTTTTTAATGGTCTTTGTATAGCAAGCAAAAAGTCGTGCAACATTTATGAGGTGGAAGAAAAGGGATAGTTGTAAAATGTTATTAACAAATAAAAACCTAGAAAAGGCTTTGCAAACCACATTATTTGGGAGAACAGAACCAGGTCGTTGGTGTATGTATCACATCTGATTTTGCTCTTTCTTTTAAGCCAATTTGCCCTTAACACTTAAAGTTACTCATTTAAAGGTATAGTGGAGGATGTGCTTTTTCTGAGTGGATCATCAAGATAAGTGGTCCTCCTAATTGTCGATCATTCTGGTGATATGTTAATGTAAGGCCGCCCTACGTGGTCATCCCCATTTTCTTTCTTTTTTTTTTTTCCCCATTTCGTCCCCATTTTCACTTACCAGTGGCGAGTCTGACAAAGTGGGAAAATTGCAAATCTTCTTTAGACAGGTCATAGCTAATATAAGTAAGCTTGTATAGGCTATGAGAACAGCAACATTTAAACAGAACGTGCACGAGGACAAATGGGCTTGTGGATACTCTGTACGTATTTAATAAGCGTTCCCTCTCGGGTACAGGGTTATGTATGTATATTTGTGTTTTTAAAGTGGAGTGTCTATTCAAAAAATTGCGAAAATTCTACACTATACCTTTAAGGTCCAGATTTTGACTGGTTTACTCTAACACATCCTGGAGTTTGATTTAAACTATAGGCTCTGCAACATACATGTACTTTGCCCTTTAGTCTCCACCCAGAGCAGCTTTCTGTGTATTTTGCTTTTTAACCACTGCGTTGGAAACTTTGATTTTTAATTGATGTTTCCTTTCTACTTTTATAGAAGCTTGATGTTATTTGTCAGTATAACACCTGTAAATAGTAAGTAAACAAGTCCAAAGGGAATACGTGCTTCTACAAAGAACTGTAACTGTTTGTGGCTTTCCTCGTCTTCAGCAGGTGATCTAAAAGAGGTTAAACACACAAAGAAACGTCTCAATCCTCATATTGTTGTGTCTCAGCTTTGACTCTTTGAAGAGGGAGCAGATGCCACGCTCTCTCGCTCGCAGACATGAAAGATGTTTAACAGCCAGGCCCTCAGGTAGGGAGGATCTCAGAGCACAAAGGCTCTCAACAAAGCAGCTGCAAAGCCTCACCTCCCCAACTTTTCTCAACAAACTTGGATATAAAGACGGAAAGATGAAGGGTTGAAAAATGTCCCTCAGATCTCCATCCCTGCATACAAAAGCCTCTTCCTGTTCTCCACCCACCCTCTTTGCTTGGGCCACATAACCTTCGCACAGGTGCATTAAAGGTGTGATCTCCAGCTTGACTTGCTCACTCACACATTTGCCCTGTAGCTTTATGGAGACGTCACTGCATGGATCAGTTGAGCTGAGACCAGAGAGTGGACCTGTTTGGAGTTTGCACAACAGCATTGAAAGCAGACCGCCATCTTGAGTGCAACATGGAAGTAATTTATATCTCCTGAGGAAGTTGCTGGCTTTAATTTCCACTGTTTGGATTATTTGGGGTTTCATTAAAACAAAGTATTTATTTTATATAAACAAATAAAATAAAAACTCCTTCTACAGCAGCAAATAACCAGCTGCTGAAAGCAGTTTTCGATATGTCTTTCATCTTGACAATAAAAACCTGAATACCTTTCCAGACAGCATGTCTATACAGGCGCTTTGGAGTTTTTTCAAAAGTGTTATTTACTGTTTCTCTGAGCTGTATCATAGTAGGAGAAGAGGGCAAGATGGAATCCAAAGGGAATTAAAGTGAATGACAATCATGTCATCGCATAAGCCGCAGACCGTTCGGGAAATGCCTTCCTTTCTAATCCGCAGCTCTGTGGTGAAAAGTGTAGGATCTGGTGGTTGGCTCCAAAGTGGCGTTGGGTGTGTTAGGAAGGGTGGAGGAGAGGGGGCAGGGGTGTTGTGGGGGGAACGGAGGGCGACTCGAATGTGTTTGTGCCTGTGCGATGAGTGGGAGAGACAGAGGAGCAAAGTTGAAGAGGAGATGTTCAAGTGGAAGCTCTTGTTATTAGCAAAGTATACAATTTCATGCCTCCGAGCTCAGTTTGGGAGAGTTTTAATCATGTAGATGTAGGTCTGACAAAAGGTGCAAAGGTGGAGCAGGCATTTCAAAACTAAAGCATGAGTCTGATTGACATCCATATCTGCGGGATCTTGCTGTGCCTTGCCGGAGGATTTAAACACTTTGAACTTTTCCACATTACATCCACAAATTTTAACTTGTTTTATCGGGAGTTTATATGATAGACCAACACAAATTAGTGGATAATCATGGCATAGAGGGAGCTGTGTTTAGTCTATTCTAACTAACCAATATACAAACAGTACAAGCCATTACTTTCAAAAGTAACCTTATTGGTACATAGAACCGAATCTCAGTATAATTTCAACCATTCTTAATCTGATCAGATAGCATTTATAGAACAATAACATTATAAAACAAAAAGCAAGCTGATGGACATGTCAGTGAAGAACCTGTGAAGAACTTTAAAGCAGGTTTATGTTATAAAACACGGTAGGTTTTAAGCATCTTGGAGAAAACTTTTCAGTCCAATATCTTAAAATGAAAATCATACACAATCATAAAGCAGCCAAAGTTATTCACCTTAATGTAGAAGACTATAAAATTGAGACATAGCACAAGGTTAACAGTAATTCTCAATTAGCTAAAGACGTGCACTACTCAGGTAGAAGAATATGTCGACATTACTACTAATCATTACTTTTAAATATCTGAACTTTCTGGAAAATAGGCAAGAATGAAGCCCCTGTTAAATAAAAGGCATAACAAGCACAATTTGCAGATTGCTCGAAACATCTTTGGGCACAGGACAAAATTTTCAAAGCAGAAAAAATGTATAAAAGAAAACTTACACTGCATTTCACCCTAAGCACATATTTTCTTCCATCATGCCATTGAGATGCCAGCGAGTACAGAGAAGCTGGTCAGATTTCATGTGAAGATGAATGCATTAAAAATACAGGGAAACCATGAAGGAAAACCTGTCAGCAATGGGAAAAGAATTGAGACTGGAGCTGTTTTTTTAATCAACTTTTAAAGACAACAACAACTCCAAATATACAATCCAAGCTGTGATGGTATAATTTAAATCAAAGCATATCAGTACGTAAGAATGTCCTAGTCAAAGTCCAGGCCTAAATCTATATGAGTTCTCCTCATACAATCTTACTGAGCAAAAAATGCAAAAGCAAAAAATGGTAAACATGTCCATCACTAGATGCAGAATGCTGGTAAAAAAAACATACCTTTAAGGATTTGCTGTTTTTTGGGCAATTATTGGTTCAGCACATTCAGATATGCATAACTAAAAAAAAAAAAAAAAAAAAATATATATATATATATATATATAAATATATATATATATGTGGACACAATAGTTCCTTGAAACAGCAGTCTTTTTTCGTGTATGACTGAGAAAACGTCAATTTTGTGTTGGGCCTTTGTTTGGGCAAAAACCAAACAAAGGTAAGTGCTGAGAACATAAATAATTAGTTAAAATGTAGAGAAGAATGTTGATTGACCTTCAGAAAAGGCTGATGAACCAGTCATTAAGACGCAGAAAACTGGGCTCTTTGAAAAGAGAATATGAAGAAGCTAGGAATGATTTATAGCCTTTGCACAGTTCTGTACATTTAAGCATGTGGTTACGGAGGCCTATTGTTCCATCCTGCAACTATCTGTGGAACCCAATCCTATTTATGGTTTTTCAGTGAAATGCCTGTGGGTTGCTCCGTGTGGCTTCCTTTCATTGAAACTCCTCGTCGCCTTAAATGTTGATTGCCGTGACGTCAGCTTAAAACCTCAATCCTGCCTTTTATGTGTCGCTGTCACCCTCTATTTCCGCCCAGCGAGCGAAAAACAACTCTTTCCATTGCTGTGAATCCCCAATGCGAACCTTTAGATTGAACACTGAGCTTCTGTAACTGGAGTGAGAGTTTCCACCCGAAAAGAGTGCTTGATAGTTTTCACACCCGCTCTGCATGAGCAAAACAGTTAAAATGAGATCTGTGAGTACACAGTTGGCAGAGTGCCGCGTGATTTCACTGGGTCCTACATGTTCATTAATGTAAACAAGTCCAGCCTGGTTTCTGTAAATAAAAACACAAACAGCCATCAGATGGGTGTTAACAGAGCGTAATTACTGGTGTAAAACCACAGCAGTTTGTCTTCTTTCTGGAGTTTCCCATGTTTTTTTCAAATTCCAATCTGTCAAAGTAACTGTGAGAAGAAAAAAAGGAGCTGTCATCTTAAAAAGAGAGAGAAAAAAGAGGGAAAACATTTCTGCTGTCCAAGGGCCCTCAGTTGAATCAGTTCTGCTAAAATCGGATCACCTGTCCTGTTAGATCCTGCAGGCCAGAGGGAGGGTGCAGCAGAAACAGGAGATAGGCCTCTACCCTGTGGGATCTTTCACAGGAATGTGAATTTGTGTGAGACCTAAAAACGGGCAGCTCCGGTGCTAAAGGTTGTTTTTGCCAAAAGGGACGGGAGTGTACCAAAAATGTGACCTAGCAGAAGGAATAACAGTGTTGCTATGAGATAAATGAGGCATCAAAGTGGGAATATTTCACTTTATGGATTGACATGTTGATTAGTTTGTGCAAGATGAATAAAAAGTGACAGACAGTTTAATTGCTTTGACACTCTCAAGTCGACATAAAATTTAACACAAGTTTTCTCTCTCGAAGAGGTGTCAATATCAGGCGTTTTTTTGTTTTCTACTTTCAACACACACGTTATAAGGAAAAAAAAAATAGAGTTGCATAAAAGCAACACATTTTAACACATTAAAAAATGCTGCTTTGAAATAAAAATAATCTGATAGCATGAAGTAGGCTAAAAGGTCTCAAAAAGAAATCCATCATGTCTGATTGGGAAGAAATACTAGAACATATCACGACAGAGTAATTTATATTTATGAAAGGAATCTAGACAAACATCAAAGACACTGAATGCGTAATGGGCCTCAGTTCAGGTCGACGCGCCATAATTCAACAATATACACAAAAAAACGATGCCGGACAAACAAAATGAAGATTTGGCAAAAAATATCTTGATGCTTCCAACTTTTGGAAAAACATTGCATAGACAAAATAGAAAAAGGTGAGACTTTTTTTTGAAGGTGTGTGTTTAATAACATCGGAACACACATAGAGTCAAACATGGTATTGGGAGTGTGATGGTTTGGTTCTTTAATCATATTTGCCCCTAGATTAAACAACAGGACAATAATCCCAAACTCTCTTAGAGGCGTGGATGAAAGTTTGATTTCAGAAGTGTGGGGGGACCCAAGTATTTTATGTAATATTGTCATGATTTTATCTAAAGCTCGGACCCACATGCAGATAAACCAATTCAGAGAGACACCAGGGGAAAGGTTTAACAGGTTTATTGAAGAGATAAGGCAGAGTTGCTCTGAACTCAGCTCGACCGGAACTGGAAGGTGAAGGGAAGACAAACGATTAGTTCAGGCTCAGTGGGAAATTTCATTAGTGGATTTGGAGAAGAGGATCTGGTTGTTGACTCACATTTCCAGAGAAGTTGTAGAATCTTTCACTCCAATCTGTGTGCTGTTTTCCAGTGTGATTCTGATTCGGTGGAGGGCGGAACAGGGTTTACCCAGAACTCAGATGGTTGTTGGTGAACGGAGAAACTGACTGCCACTCAGATTTCCTGCTGTACTTGAACGGGTCGTAGTGGAGATGATTCCCTTGCTCAGAAAGTAAACTCAACGTCCTCTTAAGGAAACAGGATCCAAAACTCCCATTTTAATCCCCAGCTCGGTTTGAGGCTCAGTTGATTCCTCCAGGGAGAGAAGGTCCCAAAGATCCAGTTTGCAGGATAACTTCCTGCTGAGAGGCAAAGACAAAAACGAAGTTAAACTCAGATAGACAAGAACTCAGTCTTACTCAGCAAAAACTCAGCTTGGCTAGAGTACCCAAAAACTGGCAAAAACTCTGGCATCGAGGTAGTAGCAATCGGCAGCTTAAGAGCACTCCGTTAACAAGGTAACCATCATCAGGTATGTGAGGAGGCGGACCAGAACCAGGCGCCTCCTGCTGGTGGAAGGGAGAACAACACAAAAAAACAAACACACAGACTGGAGTCCTGACAAATATAACTAACTTCAAAGTTTTTGACCATCTAATCACAAATCTAATTCAGTGGGGCATCAGATGTTTGTAAAGCGAGCTTCTCAGGAGTAAAAGCGATGACAGCCAATTATATAGGAAAAGATGGCGGTCTAAATTCAGGGAAGCGGGCTTCAGCTTGAGCTGCGGTTTTCCGCTTAGTCCTAGTGCTCGACGAATGTCTGTGTACTGTAGCATAACATTGTTTTTAGACAGTAAAACATGCAGGGGTCCAAAACGGACATTTGAAAAAGAGCAGGGGACATGTCCCCCCATCCCCCCACCAAAATTACGTCCATGCACAGAGGTCAACTTCTAGAAAATGCAGATAAATAAAGCAAAACAGATATAACATTTTTGCTGCTGCCTACACCTTAAATAGTCGGTTCATTTACAACATTGTTGCTAAAAATAAAATAATAATGCAAACAGAAGTCAGATGAGATTCCTAAACAATGATGTAAAAGATATATCCACAAGCATTACCTGAACTGCGCCGCATTTGACAAAATTGCTGCGTCTTTGTGCCAACTTGGATCCAAATGTAATTTCACAAGTCAGAGCAGGTTCATCGCTTCTTTAGTTGTGGTAATATAAAAATCACATATCCATCCTCCATCTTAAAAGCGTGACCACAAACTCATTTTCTTGTTGGCCTGATAATCATAAGAGGATGTCAGAGAGTTTCATTCCTGTGGGAACATATTCTGAGTCGTCTTCTTTTTCAACCTCCACGCCAGGAGAAGCGCAGCACTCAAAAACACATAACTGGTCCTTGCCGAAGCGCTCATCTGGACTCACTTTAGGGTTTTGAGGTCTGTGATTTTTGGGGACTCGATGAGCCGCAGGTCCACATGAGAGCGGGGAAGCTTTTCTGAAGGCGAGCCCAAAACAGATTAGAAGTTAATAAGTATTCACTTCCTGTAGTAATTGTTGCAGATAGGCACTGAAAAGCAGGGACTTTAATGTGTTTGATGTTGGAAGTGTTCTCTGTCTGACAAGCAAATAAAGAGACTTCAGAGTTTCTCGACAATGAGTGACAGGGAAAGATTGTGGGATATTTGTTTTTTTGGAAAGGAAGGATAAAGAAACGGTGATGATGATTATTTCTGATATGGAGGGAGATGAATGATTTAGTGCTGCTGAGTTTCTGCAGAAAGCAAATGCATGTTTCTCACTTGCACAACGTAAGCGCTGAAGGCTATAAAACTCAAAAAGGTATGTGGAATTCCCCCGATTTTACAATATCCCCATACATCACACGAACACGACAAATGTTTTATCACATCTCAATTTGCCATTTAAGAAAATGAATGTTAAGTTGGAGATTAATCTATTTCTATTGATTTGAGTTTGAAACACTTTCTCTCTATTTAAACTTTGCCATCATGCAGGGTGAAGCATAGAGTCAGAACACCTCCTTAACTCTCTTTAAACACCAGGAGTTATGTAGATTATAAGGCAGCGATTGACTTGTAATCACTGAGCAGTTTAAAGAGCTCAAGCACCTCCAGAAAATGTTCTGCACAGGAGTTAGCAATCAGTGTAAACCAAAGGAGCAATTTCTACTATCAAGACCACCCATCAGGGGGTCTCTGTGGGGATTTGGAGGGGTCATGAGGTCTGCACAGCTCTGTGTTTAAGCGCCAGTTGCAAAGTTGCGCAGGCACTAAGAGAAAAGGGCTTTTGGTGACTTCTGTAGATACAACGTCTTGCTTAAGAATGCACACTGTTCTCAACATCAAGGGAGTAAAATTAATTATTATACTTAAAAACAGCTAAAGCTCAATCAAACTGTATGGATACTTTATGCATATAGAATCTAATATCATGTAGTTGTGGCCCTGGTGGTATGTTACACTGGCTCTCCTGCTTGAAGAACAGGTGTATCCAACAAACATCAGTTTATGATAGCCCTCTGCTATCTCTATTCTCTCACTCTGCAGAATTTATTATTTCAATCTTAAACATTATCCTCTCTCTGCTTTTTCTCATAGTAGCTTTATCTGGTCTGTTCCCGTTTGGCTGTGACACCATCCTGGAGAGAAATATCAGCTGTGCTGCTGCCATCAACACCTTCGTTTATAGATATTGGAGCTTAGTCTGTTTTCAGTGTAGTCCTGTTTCTCTGACTGTGACTGGCTAAATGTGCTCTCTTCATCCTCTGACATGGGAGCTGGCTTGGAGCTTATCTGCCTGGCTGTGTGTTTGCTGGACGGGGCAGCCTGTGGAGCTGGTGAACAGTTACTTCTTGTCGGCCTCGGCAGATGGCCGCTCACACTGAGTCTGGTTCTGCTGGAGCTTTTTCCTGTTTAAAAGGAATTTTCCTCTCCACCATCACTACAAGCATGCTTAGTGTGAGGGATTGCCTTCGAGCCAATGAGTCGATGCAATTGGTTTTCCTTAGATACAAAAATCAATTTTGAATCAATTTGACTGTATGATTTAATTGAATTGCCTCTGTAAAGTGCCTTGAAATTACATGTGTTGTGAATTGGTCCTGTATAAATAAACTGAATTTAATTGAATTGAATTGAAGGTGAACCTCTTCTCTGAAGACAACTCTTCTGCAGCCATTAACAGAGTTCCCTCTAGCATGCTGTATCCAAATCTAATCTTCATACCAAATCTGACCAAGCTGTCAGTTCTGAACTAAGAATAAAGACCCCAGAGCATGATACTATCACCACCATGCTTGTCTTCAGTTTTTGGATCAAATATGGAGCCACGTCAAGATTGAATAAACAGCCAGAAATTGCCTTAATCTCGGGTGAGCTTAGGTTGTTTGAGGCAGTTTGCAGCGCTGCAACACATTCAGTCTCAGACTAACAAAAAGGGATGGAAAACTTTTATATGAGATTTCTAAACACTTCTGCAGATGTGCTGAAATGAAGCCTGCATTTCCAACAGAATGTCTGGAGAAAGTTTGATTGGTATCGTATCTGATTCAGAGGTACCATTTGATTGAAGTTCACCTTTGAGGTCATTCTAAACCCCAGATGGTCTCATACTAAAACTGAAAGACAATCAGTCACCTTATTTTTTTATCTTTTAACTCCCGTCTCCAGGATCCAAGCAAAAAATGGACCCCCTCTCTCAGGTGATGGTAGGGAACAATAACAGTGCCACACACCTCAAGCACTCCTTTGAAGCTTTGAGACAAAACTGTGCCCCTGTCTTCAGGGGTCCATCTCCCTGAAACTGATCAGAGTGCTGATAGTAAATAATGTTTGCAAACTGATGTATGTCTAAATGCAGCCTGTGTTATTGAAGCTGCCAGCACTCAGAGGCAGGAAGGTGATTGTATGATAAAGCTGACAATACAGAGGCAGAACTCATTGAATTTTACATTTTGTTTATTTTCTCACTGGCAGCCCTCATGCTTTTAGAGAGAACTTTTATGTGAAGGCCTGAGTTTGCACTCTACACAGTCTAACCCTTCATTAAAATAGTGACACCGCAATATAATTGTATATTTGAAGGGAATTTATTTTAATAATGTCTCTATCAGCATAAGGGGTTTTCTGGTTGGCTGTTAATTTACTTATTTGTCATTTTGCACTTTAACAGTTTTGGTTGTTTATCAGCCAACTTTTTCAAACGCTACAATCAGTGTCTTCCATGCTGCATTTCCAAGTGACTGTAGGCTTTAATGTGCTGGCTATCAAGGATGATATGAAATATATATTGAATTATCTGCTTATCTTTTCATATTTATGTGTTGTCTTAAGTTGGCTCTTTGCCGAGTTCCTTCATAGCTCCTTAACCTAATCCGTCTGACATCATTGTAATCTCTTAAGGTGGATCTTAAGGCATTTTTTTGTTTAGCTTTCTTGATTGCAATGTCTTCCTGAAATCTGATCTTGACTTTTGCCAAGTGTAGACCTACAGATATGTCGATGTGACAACACTATATTTTGTTTTCTTTTGTGTATTTCCTGAATCTGCTGCCATTTTGAAACATTGTTTTTTTAACCTTTTTTCAGAGATTTTATTTTGTTTCCACCATTCAATCAACTAAATGTGTTTTTGTGATGAACTTTTTGTCCTTTAGTTCATATGTATCTGTTTTCTGAAACTGATGAATTTATCACAACTTTTCTTTTTCTTTTGTGATCAAACTACCCTATTGGAGAAAGGATTAGCAAATTTATTTCTGTCTTGACAAAAGAAAAACAATATGTTTTGAACTTGCAGAAAGTTTCTTTGAAGTATTTCCACTATCATTTATAAAAGATTATTTACTCCTCAAATCTTCAGAGAGAGGACAGACGTTTGGCCAGCACATGTAACGCAACAGGAACATGTGGAGAGCAGCCTCCTCTGTGTATGTATGGAGACACCCTGCACAGCCTACATATTAGTCTCTGATGAAAGTGGCTCTCTTTTTTTCTGTTACAATTTTGCATCAAGAAGCTTTATTCTTCTAACAAAGTAATCACAGCCTTGGTGGAAGGCTCTCACCACTGCTGGACAGATGTTTCTTGGATGAACCTGGAAATGATGACATAGCGTGTGGACGCTCGATGACATGATTTTCTGTGGCTGCAAAAACAGAAGCAGGTGCAGTTCCTGTAAACATCTAAAATGAACCAAAAAGCTCATATATGTTTCAATTAAAACAAGATGTGCTGCCGATGAGTCAGTGTGTTTAGTCAGGCCTCCAGGCTGTCAGCCTATGGGAGCAGGAGGAGACTTTGGAGGAGCAGCGGTTTTGATGTAATTAAAGATCCCATTCGGTTAAAAGCAGGATGAGCCCCAGAGGTCAGGGGAAGAGCGATGCTATCAGAGGATTACCACTTCCTCCTTCCAGTCTGCTTCCTCTCAGCCAAGCAGCTGTGCTCCGGTGCCATCCAGAAACAGCAAAAGGTAGTTACAACCCTGCATCCTCTTCCTCCCTCCTTATCCCCAAATTCTCATACGGTTCATCTTTTTCCTCCTACAGTCAATGTTTGTGAGGATGTAACTCTTTCCTTTTTTAAACTTTCCACTCCCAAACAGACCTCAGAAGATGTAGCATTTGTTCCAGCTGGCCTCGTTTACTGAAGACACAACAAAGATGCTTAATCAGTCACAGGGAAGTTATTGGTTTATTAATGGCTTGAGGTGAGGTCAGAGGCAGCATCAGGAGTTAAACTGGTAGTTTTGTGGCATTTGGCTCAGAGAGGAATGCACTTCAAGTAAAGCATTATGCATTTTCCAAAAGTGCAGTCTTTAAAGTCAGCTGAACTGTTTTGACTGCACACCTTACGGACAAAATCACCCAACATCAAATGAACAGGCTGTGCTTTAAACAGAGAAGCATTGCTGCTTATGAATGTTTGCACTTCCTGTCCTAATCCTCTGGATGACACCCACACTTTCATCTCCAGCTCTGATCTTCTGGCCCAAACAAGCAGCTCCACACCTGCTCATCCCAGACACCTTTAAAAACTGCACGAAAGCCGCCAAGCGTGCCCCCACAGCCCTGGTTTTGTTTAAAATTCCTCCACCCTGTCGACAAAAGAGGCTCTCTGTAGGAAAGAGTTCCTTCATGTCTTTGACATGGACTCGTATGATCTGAACTTGAGGGTGTTTTCCAGAAATGCTACTTCTACAGCTCATCTTCAAACAGGACAATGCAGAGAAACAGCACCGTGCAGTGGAGAAAATTAGATTTCAATTTAACTTTAACTGTTTCTAACACACAGAAACATTACCAAGAAAGGGTTAGTCTGAATAACTATGGTTTGTTAAAGCAAGATGATTAAAAAAAGAGAATTTATATATATATATATATATATATATATATATATATATATATATATATATATATATATATATATATATATATATATATATATATATATATATATATATATATATATATATATATATATTTCTATAGATTTTTAGAGAATTCTGCTTTCCAGAAAACATTAAAATTACTAACTGTCTGGAAATAATGGCGGAAGGTTTTCAAATTATATTGTACAGCACCCTGCAAAAATACAAACCTTTTTACTGTTTGACACTTTAAAAAGTTTAGCCGGTATTTCTGTTTATCCCTGTTTACTTTATTAACCATAGACAACATTTTATGCATCAGACAGCCAGCAGAAATCACCTTACTAATAAGCACATAGTATCTGTGTGTGATTTTATCTCAACCATTAGTGAGCACCCTTCTGGATGTCTAGAGACACTGCCCTTATGGATCGTCTCTGAGAAGGAAGGCAATGAAGCAGGATGCTGGAATTTTGAAGTGCTGAAAAATAAGTCATTGCCACATATTCACAGCTACATAAATACCTGAAGAAACAGAAACCCATGGGGACAGTTTTGTTAACAGTCAGTTCTCTGATTTATGCCTTAAATTAGCCATATTTTCTTTTAAATGTGTTCTAAATCTTTTGCTTTTGTACTAATTTCATCGGCTGTGCAGGTGGATCTCCATACATTTGATAACCTTTAAACATTTCCTTTAGTTCATTGATTTGATTTATTGATTCTTGGCAAACAGAGTGATATTTAATAAGTTTTCATGTGTGGTAATTCAAACAATTACAGTGTAGACTAATGAAAACCCAAAGTCAGATTCTTCGAAAAGTTTTGTAACTAATGAGACCAATGAAAGATTTCAAACACAAAAACCTGGTGTTATGACCATGTTATGCCCAGACAGTCATGGAGGAGACAGTAACAGACACGCTGCAAAAGGACAGTAAGACAGAAAGCATAAAGGCAGTGCTGTTTCTATAGGAAAACGTAGCATGGAAAAAGTTTAATAGAGGAATATGGAAATATGGCATGGCTTGCAGTTGAAGTCAGGGCATGAACACTAAAGTGTCGCTAAACACAGAAGGGTAAAAAATATGTAATTCATTTCTTAAAGCCACTCTAAAAGCAGAGAGACTTAGAAGTGTATAATCTGGACTAGGAAGAAAAAACGTCATGCCTCATTTCTCCACTGTCTTCTTTTCAGATAAAAGTACATTTTGCATTAAACTTGCAAATCAAGGTCCCAGAAGTCTGGAGGAAAAGTGTAAAGGAACATAACCCATGTTGTTTGAAGTTTAGTGTAAAGTTTCCACAATCTGTGATCATTTGGGGAACAATGTTACCATTGTGCTTTGGTGTGACTTATTACACAAAGCAATAAGAGCAAAGTTATCTAACCAGTACCCTTACTACACAGCAACCAGTAATAATGCTTACTTTAATGATTAAAGTCACAGTGCTTGATGAGGCGGTTAAGTTTCTCTACACAGAGTTTAATAAAATAAAAAGATGAAGAAATTCCAAATCTGAAACATGTTGTCTTCACAAAACTAGTAAGAAAAAAAATCAACCTTGTATTGAACCTTCTGTTACCTTCTGACCTAAATAGACCATTTATTATCCATATTATTTATTTCAAACTTAAACTGAGTTCTTGTCATTTACCATTACCCGTTTAGAAGCATTGCAGTGTCTTTTAACGTGAATACCATTTAAATGTGTATACAGTAGATGATCAGCTGAAGAATGATCACTTTCTTTGGTCTTGTTTAATGGCTTTTTTCATAAAGCCATGACTTTTTGGCATTTTTTCCATAATGATTTGGAGTTTTAAGGCCTCGTTATTATACTTCAATTAAAACCTTTTTCTAAAACAAAAGGTGGGCATAAGATAAAAAAACTAAGTCAAAGTTCCCTTGGCAGACTTAACTATAACTCAGGTATACTTTAGAGAATAGGGTGGTCCTATAAGTTTCAAGGGTTTGCACAGGAGATTATTTCTATAAACCTCCCCTACAGAAAAAGAGCAACTCCTCCTTTGGAGAGGATAAACCAGTTAAGCTTGCATGTCCAGACCAAGTAACAGCAGCTTTCACACTCTTGTGCATTACCTACTCTTAATAGCACTACCTCCTCCTAGAGGTAGTATTTTGCAACTACAGCTGTTTTACAGTCAGGAATTACAACAAACACACTAGTTTGGTTTGAACTATTTTATTATTTTATTTCAAACAATCGGAAGCAATGTCCACAGTCTGCATAAAATAACTATTTCATAGGATAAGCTAATTATCATTACATCTTATACGATAAAAAAAATATCATGATGACCGCTAAAAAAGATTTCTCTCATTTCTTTCTCACAGGTTGGAAGAGAAAACACCAACTTGTTATTAAAAGTCTGTGTTTGCATTACGGTGTGATTTTGTACGGTAGGTCTATTAGCTTGATCTGTGTTAAGTGCATAATTGAAGGGTTTCCATCCACCGCCCTCGTCCTTGCTCTCTGGTGAGGCCATTATTCATCAGAGTCCTGGGGTTTCCTATAGGACTTTGTCCCAGAACATGTCATTCATTGGCTGAACCTCGAGCAGAACAGAGAAGCTTCTAATCCTTCAGCTCTTCAGAGCTCACCTTATTGTCCATCAACCTTATCTGTTCAAGAGAATAGATAAAGACAAAAGGTTTACATTCAAGAAATGACTTAGAAATATAGTTTAAGAAGAACTAGAAAACATTTGCAGGACAATTAATTGCTACGCTAAGGTTGCTTGGTTTGGTTATTGTATGTAACTGATGGATTAATCTAAGCTAACAGAGATACTACCTTTAGGGACAAACTTCAGTGAGCTGCTGAATATTCAGAAGCGGGAAACCCCCTTGGCCGGACCGTCATTCACAAATTCATGCCCCAGTCCGTTTCCACAGCTACCGCACTTGACCTGGAATGGCATGACACACCATAATTAGAAAACGACAAATAAATCCTGTCTGTTTTAGAGAAATGATTTATTTTCTCAATATAAAGTCTAATGAAGCTAATACCTTATAGGCACCAGGCCTCTCCTCATATTTGGATACACTGTTTTTATGGATGGTTTCTGTGAAGGCCGGCCAGGGAGAGGAGTGCTCATACTTGGAGCGACTGGAGAACAGCTCATGGTCACACTTGGAGCAAACATAAATCCCTGAGAAGAAAAAAGGAAAAAAATGATCACATGGGGAAAGAAACTTTGCAAAGCATTCCCACTCCATCATCTTTTTCATGTTATTACATACTGTATTTATTACCATGCCACATATGAGGAAAGCATTATTTAAGGTTTGCAAACATGTGGAGGGATGCTCTGGTTGCATCTAAGATGAAACGTTTTAGCCTCCTAGAAACACATAACCTCAACCTCCTCGATTCACCGCATCACTCCAAGAGTTCTACCGGCTCTCAGTTCAGTTCCGCATTCAGTGCAAAACCCTCCTGCTAACGTTTAAGTCCATCCACAACCTCGCTCCCCCATACCTGTCTCACTCTATCCATGTTCCCACTCCCTCCTGCTCCCTCAGACACTCTTCCTCCATGTAACCGTCTGTCCCCTCTGCCCGTCTTAGTACCAGTGGGAGCAGAGCATTCAACTGCTCTCTGGAATTCATTACCATCCCAACTCAGAAACATTGACTCAACACTCAACTCTAAACACATCTGTTTAATACTACCTTTTCAATCTGAGGTCTATTTATATTGCCACAGTCTATTTTGTGGGATTTTATAGCTGTTTCTTCTATTTTGTGTATCTTTGTATGATGTTCTTGAGTGCAGAGAAAGGCGCCTTAAAATAAAATGCATTATTATTATTATTATTATTATTATTATTATAAAACAGGACGTGTCCTAGACATCCAGACCTGCATCTTGAATGCAGTATCTACGCTGTTAAAGGTGGTAGTGGCAGCATGATGCTGTGGGGAAACTTTACTGTCAGCAGGAAAAGGGACAATGGTTGAAGTTGACTAGAAGATAGATGGAACTGGTGATACTGGCAGAACAGACTAGAGATTTGGGCAAAGGTTTGACTTTCTGTGGAATAACAATCTTTAAAAAAAAACAAAAAACAAAAAAAACTGCCAGAGCTGGAGCTCAATTATTTGGATCCAGGAAAAGCCTTATGAATGAGAATGGCCAAGTCAAAGCCCTTTAAATGGAATTTAGCTATCAAAGGGATCTTTTTATTACAAGAGTAGCGACCTTACAGGTTATGTTATATAATTTCTAAGAAAAAAATGTGTTTGTTTTGGCTGGACTGAGGTGTCTAATAATTATCTAGTTTTGTAAGAGTTCTGATGTAACGGGTTACAAAACCACAGCCGCTAAAATGGCCTGTGTCTACAATTAGTCTAATACGTTTCTAAAAGATATATCTCTTTTTACAATTTTATTCAGGAAATAAGAGTTTGTTTCTCATATTTTGCACTTTAAAAGTTACATAGCGCATGACGCAAGCAGTGACATAACTACCGGCAGACGATCAGCAAACCAAACTGTGCGGAAAATGTAAAAATTAGTTGAAAGAATCAGATGTAATGAAGAACATACCTGGTTTGAAGTGGTCTTTAAAGACTTCTCCGCCGAAAAAAGAGCAAAACGACATCGCTGCGGGTGAAGTTGTTCTGTGCCGCACTGAAACAAAACGCGAGAAACGTCACTTCCGGTCTGGGATGAATTTCAAAATAAACTATTTGTACAAAGTTTCAGTGTGGATCATTTGATCATAGCTTCCTAATAAAAAAAATACTAATAACCTTTCTGATGTCATATTTACAAAAATATGAGTCAAAAACTTTATTAATGTATTTAAAAAATAATAATAATAATGACAACATGCAAAAATTAAGCAGTTATGACAATGATGTTGAGGTAATAAAATTGATTTTATAATTTTACTGCGACAGGTATCTTTTTTTTTCACCTTTAATTGAATTCAGAATTAGTTTAATGATCGCAGTGGAGAATAAAATGTCATATCTGAGATCAATAAGCAAACAAAACAAATATAAACCTTCCAAAACGTTTATTTTTCTTGTTAAATTTGGCTGTGTTTTTTGTTTCAATCAGGATAAAACTAAACTAAAAATAACCTGCCAGCGTTACGAATAATTTTGTTTTTTACCATGCAAAAAAACTAAAGTTTTCATTAACTAATGGAAGATTTAAGATCAACATGGCTGCAAGCTTTATAGAATGCAAAGAAATGCAAGTTTAGGCTTACAGTGCTGAAATGGATTAAAATGAAACAATTATCCTTTTTATGCAATCCTGAATATAGAAACGTCACAGCCGTTTGAGCTCCTTGATTTTCATTTAAGAGCTTATTAATTATGATAAATGTCTAAATGAGGTGTGTTTGCGTTTGCAACTATTTTTGCCATGCCTGAATTCTCCAGGTCATGCACTTACATAAGTCTGCGTACAGGACTGCAGTGTCGCTGGAATGAACTCCGTGTTTTGACGCTGAAGCAGCAGAAAGGAGGAGGAGGAGCAGCCAATCGCATAATCTGGATTAAAGAGTCAGGATTCCCCCTAATGGATCTATGAACTGACCTGGATTGATGCTTATGCAGCCATGCATGTAAAGCAAAGGGTTTAATGTTTTGTCGTTAAGTTTACCTGCATTTTAATGAGGAGAAGGGGCTGCAGGGGTGGTAAAGTTGTGCCTCAGAAATGGATGGATTGCAGTGCGCAGCAGCAGCTCAGTGCGCCCTGCAGCAGCAGGCGGACTGGACACTGCGCATCCCACGCTTCATGCACGCTCCTGCATCTAATGAGAGAGGATTGTTACCGAGTAAACAAGAAAATCTACATAAACATGCCACACATCAGGTGAGTTTGTCCCATTTAGTACTGGAAATGCATTTTTGATTTTAAGGCATCAGCAGCATCATAGCTGCTTGTTTCTTTGTTTGTTTTATTTATTTAAAGACGCATATATATTTTTTTGTTGTTGTTGTTTTTACGTAAAGTCAGAAAAATCTCACACCTAATTGATTATTTATTGTTTTGCAATTCAAAATTCCTTTGAGGATAGAGTCATACCATGCTGAAATTAAATCAGCTTACCAAGTTACTTTATGACTGCACATAAAATATTGTTACTGACAACATGGAGCCTAGAGGTCTTGGAATGATTGTTCCACTTATTCGAGGTCTGCAGACATCATGCCATTTCAGATGCAAATGTGATAATTTCTACCACACAAGAACTGATATTTTATTTTATGATCCTTACATATTTTCATTTATGCAGTTACATGACTCATAACCTTTGAGGCATATTGGTAAAAGAAGAACAATTAATTTAAAATGATGGGTTCTCCAGGACTTTTTAGTTGGTTTTATTAACATCTTTACTCATCCATCTTTGGTGTTATTTAACAATCAAAACTCGATCACTGACTGTTTAAAGTGAGCCACTTTGGTTTTTAACAATCACATTTCCTAATAAATATCATGTTGTCCAAACAAATAGAAAACCAGGTTGTTACATACATCAACAGAATCTTTCTAAACTACCATATATCTTTTATACTTTATGCAGTTTTCACTCATCCTACTGTGCTTACATAATCACTGCATGTAGCTGAAACTTGATGTCTACATGCTGTTAAGGAAAACATCTGGTTTTCGATGGGGCAAGGCAAATTTATTGATATAGCACTTTACAGTAGCAAGGTGACTTAAATTGCTGTACATGAAAAAATACATATTGGCAAAAAGACACAGTCATCTTAGTTAATGTAGAGCTCTATATTTAAAGAAAGTTCTCTATTCTTGTATTTAGAAAATCGAAATATTTTGCTCATTCTAATTGATCTAAAACAGAAAAAGCATAATCAAATGATTTTTTTTAAATAAAATTGAAATACATTTTGTGATTTATGGTAAGGTTTGACATTTTCCATCTTTCCTCTTACCTTAGCAGAAAATATTTCCCAGTTGTTACTGGAAAGCTGCCAGGCCTCTGCTGACTCCACTCAGCAGCAGTAATTTTTAAAGTCTTGTTTCTAATGTCAGCACAAACTTCTATCAAATTGACTCCTGAGTCTAAATTGATTAGGCTCATGGCAGTCAGTCTGCAGCAGCACCTTAACAGTCATCAGAGCAGCACTTTTAGTTAATTAGATTGAATAGAAAACAAGCCCAGTCGGTTTGTGCTTCAATTAACATCCTGCTGATTGTATATTGGGGACATGTTTTTAGAACCTCCAGTAAGCTATCAAAATTGTTAAGGAATTCCCACTATTATTTACTAAAATAATGCTTCTTTTGCATAAGATGCAAGACTGCTTGGTTCTTTACAGTGTGATAGGAATCACTGAGTTTATCCACTGTTGCATATTAGAATTTGCACTTTTGTATTTTTACTTTTTTTGAAACAGGAATAAGTGAATGTATGTGATAAAAATGATCTAACAGCCTCAGTTAAGTCCATTTGTTGAAAAGTGTTGATAAATAGCCTAAAACATGACCTCCAGTTTATGAAACTGTTCATCCAATCTGACATAATGAATATGTGTGGTTGTTCAGTGGAAACACACTTTTAAAATGCTTTCTATAGATCAGTGTGCTCTCAAGGGCTTTCTCTTATCGCTGAGCTCTCAGAGCTATAATAGGCCACATTTGCTGTGAGCCTTTTTTCACATTGGTTACAAAGTGAGGTTTTGACCACACTTAAATATAAGTGGTCATTTAAACAAGGACCTGATGGAAATACAGGTCAATCTCATGATAATACAATATCAAAAACATGTATTTTTGTAGTAATTACAGTAAATTCAAACACAAGGGAATTCATATAAAGTAACATATTTCAGATTTATTCATTTAATTATGTAGGCTTACAGCCATTACAAACTTCCTTAGAAAATGTGTTTTAATCGCAGTAGACAAATTGAAAACATAATTTTGTAATAAACAAGTGCTGAGCAGTTGAAACAGTATATATATTCTGACTCTTGTTCAGGAGTGACCCTTTCGAGAAAAGAGACAGATGGGATATAATCTTTGAGTCATAGAACCGCATGTGATTTAAGCACAGTACTATTATAATAAATCAGATCCAAAAGTCATTTGACTGAGGACAAGATTATGTTTTGTACTTGAAGTCAGGCATGAAATGATCCTAACTAAAAGATACAAAATAACATACCTGCAAAGAAAACAGTTAATGCAGTGTTTGATAAAACACATCCAGACACAGTTGGATCAATTTATTGACGTTCTCAAGGGGAACTCGAATGCTGTGCTTCCCTGAGAAATAGTTTAAAAGGAGAAAAAAAAGGGAGCCAAGAATCAAGGGCAGTCAGGATAAATGTAAAGTTCCTTTAAAGTCAATAAATGTTCTGTAGTTGTATTAGCCACATATACCACAGATTAATATGTCTTTTTTTTTTTTTTTTACTTCATTTGCAGGGTGTCTAAATAAACTGATTATGAGCAGCTAAACCAACAGCTTTGAATTAGCTTCTGGTTTACATTCATCATGGAGGAGAGCAAGCTTTTTTTCAGCCTGGACCACCTTGATGAAGGTCCCTCTGTTGTCTTTTCCAAAGACAAACCACAAACCCTGGAGTGTCAGCATGATGTCAGTGTAAGGATGACTCTAGACCTGAACCAAAGCCCCCGCTCTCAACCCCTCTACCTGCCTCACTCTCCTTCATCTCCAGGCTCTTTATCTGATTTGACAGCATCATCAGCAGACCTCCTCATCTCCACCGGGTTGGTAAAATCCTCCTCCACAGACTTGAAACCAAAGGAGAGCAGTACTCTGAGAGGTAAGCCTCTCCTCAGCCTGGTCAAGTCCTTCAGTACAGAGATCTCGCGCCGGGGTGAGCCTGAGAACAATCTCTCAAAGTCTGATTCAAAGCTGCATTTGCATCCCTGGAAGCAGGTTACTCATCCAAAGATCCCGGAATATGGACCTGTAGCAGGGACGCTGAGCAAAACTGAGGACTTCGTATGTCCTCTGTCCACCTGCAGCATCTCTCCATCAGAGCCACGAGGCAGCTCCCTGATTGCTGAGCTGGAGGACACCAGGAGGAAGTTTTCAGAGGCCATGCAGGATCCATTGAGCATGCTGAGTAGGATCATGGGGGACGAGAGCTCTGGGAGCCCCAAACATGGTAGAGGGTTTGGTACAGGAGAGACTCCAGCCTTCCAGTGTAGCAGTGAAAGAGACGGCAGCAGTGATGATCCAGATCTGAGGTGTAGAAAAAGAACAGACAATGAGAACCGAGCCGTGTGTGATGCTCCACTCAAAAAACTCCAAAAAGATATACTGATGCAATCTTCAGTCTTCTCAAAACAAAACGCCCAAAACGGTGACAAGCATCTTGAAATCTGTACCTATGGGGATGTAATCCAAGTGGGGGAGCCTCAGAATAGATCCACAGGGAAACTTCCTAGGACTTACCCCACATCTCCAGCGTCTTTCACAGGATCATCAATGCCTTTTTATTGGCTCATCCCAGTAAGTCTGCTGGCTTACGGGTTCTTTGTTCTCCCTCTGTCTCCATATTTAACTGGTCTGTCCATGGGGATTGCATGTGGCTTTATATTAGGCTTGTTGGTGGTCTTCTGGTTTTCTCCTGGACATACCCGCAGCAAACAGGGGGCTCAAAGGAGGTCCAAAACCATGAAAGTGGATCCATCGGATGAAAAGCGCATGGATACAGAGATCATTGAGGTAATACCTAAGAGGCAATTTGATTAAGGTTTACTTTATTTTATTTATTTCTACAAGTTAGACTCGTTGAACTGATTTATGTTTACCTAAAGTAATGAAAAGAAAACAACAAATGTCTATCATCTTTAGAAGCTGTATCAATTTTAGAGTCATTGGTTTGGACAGTTTCATTTCTTGAAGAGAGGATTTCTTTTTTTTTTTTTTTACATTTAACTTTTTATTGAAATTTTTACATTTATTTACATAAACAGTGAACTTGAACACAACACATCCACCTCTACCCAAAATAAAAAGGAACCAAAACTGTTGCTCGGGGGCTTGTACTCATTATTACCTTATTGTCTCTCATTTTCAAAGGCCTTTATCCACTTTTGTCGCTCTCTGTTGTCCTGAATACAGTCCATTTTGTCCATTTTTTTTCCATTTGTGCTTGTTGCAGTCTCAATCTGTGTGTCAGTTTTTCCATAATATAAATTTCTTCCACAATTTCAGTCCAATGTTCTTGGCATGGGGGGTCCTCTTTCCCCCACTTCCTCGTGATCGCTTTCTTACCCGCTATTAACAGAATCTTAGTCAGGTATCTATCTTTTACCGTAATCTTGGTGTTATTAAAATTACATAGATAGAATACCATGCTACTCATAGGGATATCATACCCCAGTATCCTCTTCACAGATACATAAACATTTTTCCAGAATGCAACAATTTTTGGACAGTTCCAAAATATGTGCGAGTGATCAGCATTCATCAATCCGCATTTTCTCCAACACTCTGCGCTTGTATTACTATATTTATTCTTGATTTTAGGCGTGATGAAAAAACGTATAAGGTTCTTCCATGCAAACTCCCTCCATATCCGCGAATTAGTAGATGTCTGTTGTGTTTTCCACATATCTATCCAGTCTTTATCCGTAATTGTCATATTAAACTCTGATTCCCATTTCTCTTTAATATACTTTGTAGAATGCCTATTCATTAGTTTTTGATATAGTGTAGAGATGGTTTTCATTTTAGTTCCATTAATAGATTTAAGTACCACTCCAATCACACTATTCCTTTCCATCTTAGTGTCCCATTTGATGTCTGTCCTGTAGTAGTCTCTCATTTGCAAATACCTATAGAACTCTTGTTTATCTAGATTATACTTGTCCTTCATTTGTTGAAAGCTCAACAGCTCATTATTTTCCTGGAGGGCATACCATCCCGTAATCCCTTTCCCTATCCATTGCTTGAATCCTTTATCATATTTTAATGGTTTAAAATCTGTGTCGTATGCTATCCACCTAAGTATTTTCATTTCTTTCTTTATTTTGTGTTTTTTCAATGTTTTGAACCATGTTTCCAATGTAAAATTAGCGATCGGATCTTTATAATTCTTGATCTTTTCATATCTATCTTCATCTCCAATAACACTCTGAATTGGACATCCTCCAAACTCTTTCTCCATGTCTTTCCACCTTGCTGAGTAGTCCGGCGAGCACCAGCACACCACATGCCTGAGCTGTGCTGCCCAGAAGTACTCTCTCAGTCTTGGTAGGCCCAAACCCCCTTCGTCTTTCGGTAGCTGTAACGTTTTATATTTAACTCTTGGTTTTTTGCCCCCCCAGATGAATCTTGATATTATCTTGTCCCAGATATCAAATTGAGTTTGACTCACCTCTATCGGTAATGCCTGGAACAGATATAGAAGTTTCGCTTGCACATTCATTTTGATAATTTCGACTCTCGAGTTCAAATCCAATGGTAAAGTATTCCATCTATCTATATCTTTTTGTATTTCTTGGGTTATTTTACTATAATTCGCTTTAAACAATGTAGATATTTTTTTAGTAATATTGACTCCTAGATATTTTATTTCTTTCGTGTTCCATTTAATGGGAAATGCTTCCTGTATTTCTTTTGATGGGTTATAGTTGAGTGTTAGTGTCTGTGTTTTGCTTACATTAATTTTGTATCCTGAAAGATATTCATACTTTCCAAACAAGTCCATCAAAACTGGCAACGATCTATTTGGCTGTTCAAGGAAGGTTATTATATCGTCTGCAAAAAGTCCTATTTTGTGTTCTTCACCATTTACTGTAACGCCTTTGATTCTTTCATCTTGACGTACTGCCTGTGCCAAAGGTTCCACAAAGAGTGCAAATAAGGTAGGTGATAGGCAGCACCCTTGTCTGGTTGATCTTTGTATGTTAAATTTTTCTGTCAGACTTCCATTTATTTTTATTCTCGCTGTAGGTTGATGGTATAATGCTTTTATACTCAATATTGATTTATTGTTGAATCCAAATCGTTCTAGCACCCTATATAGAAATGTCCAATTCACCAAATCGAATGCTTTTTCTGCATCGACACTTACTAATATGGTGCTTTGTTTTTCCTGTTGCGCTTGATCCACTATATGCAATACTCTTCTAATATTATCGTGAGTTTGTCGTCCTTTCACAAATCCTGTTTGATCCTCCTCTATCAATTCTGTTACCCATTTATTTAATCTAGCAGAGATAATGGATGTATAAATCTTATAGTCCACATTCAGTAGTGAGATTGGTCTATAACTACTACATTGTTCATTGTCTTTCCCTTGTTTTGGTATGACCGTAATTATAGCTTCTCTCCATGAAGGAGGTATTTTATTATTATTAAGTGTCCAATTGAATGATGCTGTGAGTATTGAGACCAATTCTTCTTTAAAAATCTTATACCACTCTGCCGGGTATCCATCACTGCCTGGTGATTTATTGTTTTTAAGTGAGTTTATCGCCTCCTTTACCTCTTCTATTGTAATTGTTGCTGTCAGTGACTCATTTTGTATTTTGCCAATTGTTGGTAAATCTAATGTGTTTAAAAAGGTTCTCATTTCCCCCTCTTGAGCACCTGCAGGTTGTGTGTATAACTTCTCATAATATCCTCGGAAAATGCCTTCTATTTCTTCTGGATTATTAGTTAATTCTCCTGTGTTGGGATTCCTGATTTTGTTTATTGTATTAATTGTTTGCTGTTTTCGAATACGTTTTGCTAGCAGTTTAGTTGCCCTTGACCCTGCCTCAT
The DNA here is from genome assembly GCF_016077235.1 of Cyprinodon tularosa. Classification (NCBI taxonomy): domain Eukaryota; kingdom Metazoa; phylum Chordata; class Actinopteri; order Cyprinodontiformes; family Cyprinodontidae; genus Cyprinodon; species Cyprinodon tularosa. The sequence goes on from NW_024039363.1 coordinate 1,360,493, forward strand.
AATAGTTCTGTTTCAGGTATATATTCTTTTTTTCTATTTCTCCCAATAGTATATCATTTATTTCGGCCCTGACCATCTTGATTTCTTGGTATATCTTTGGGTCTTCTGTTATCTGATATTTCTTTTCTAGTTCTCTAAGTCTCTCATTGTTTGACCTGTATTTTTGTAATTTGGTTCTTTTTTCATGCGCCGTTATAGCTATTAACTTTCCTCTAATGACTGCCTTCATGGCATCCCACACTATTGTTGGGTCAACTGTTCCATTATTATTTTCCTCAATATATTGTTTTATCTCTGCTTTGATCTTTTCTTTTTGTTGTTCATTGTTTAATATTCCCACATTTAATCTCCATACAGTATTTCTTTTCCTACTACCTAGGCACATCTTTACATAAACCGGATTGTGATCCGACACATCTGCCGCTCCTATCTTGCACTCCTTTACCCTGTGATTATCTTCTTCCTTGACTAAAAAATAATCTATTCTGGAGTGTACCCCATAGACAGCCGAGTAATGTGTAAAATCTCTCCCTGATGGGTGCATTTTTCTCCATACATCTATCATTCCCATCTCCTCTAGTGATACGTTTATAAAGGAGGAATTTCATTAAAAGGAAAATCTTTTTACTACAACCACAAAAGTCATTTGCCAAACACAATTGAGGCTTTGACTTAAGTGGTGTGCTTAAGTCCAATTAGACCAAAACTAGGTCGGTCTAACAAAAGACAAAATGATACGTGGAAAAGCGACTCATGCCAACTCATGATAAGTAAAGTCGAGCAAATATGATGTTGTTGACCTGTTCGTCTTTTCAAGGCGTTGGAACCTTGTTATGATTTCAAAAACTCTATGCATGGACTGATGAAAAACCTAAAATCTTGTTCAAACTAAGAACAAGCCAAAGAATAAGAGCTAATCAGCTTAAAATTTGTTCATTAGACAAAATCAAATATTTCTTTATGGCCACCTCAGTCCCCAGACCTAAATCTTACAGAAAATAATTCAGAAAAGAGGACTTGGGATGATCTAGAGGAGTGCTATAATTGTGAATAAATATTCTGTATTACTCCTGGATTTATTCAATCTTAATCTTATCTGGTCATTACTGTTTGCTGCATTTACTCATTTAAAATGAAACATGGGGAGTCAAAATATAATTAGTTTTGCAAACATAAGTGATAAGTAGAATTGCTTCAGCTAACCTACTGACTCACAATGTCTAAGAAAACATAACCATGGCTGTATCTTTTGTTACCTCTGTGCATCTTCTTGTCTATTTGGCAACATAAAAACCAGCCTGCAACTATATTTTTGATCTTTGCTTGACTGATAGTTTCCCCAACAGGAGGTGTGTGAGATGCTGTAGGTCAGAGCAGGCCTTCATAGATAGTTTTGGAGATTATTTCTGTCTGAAAAATGTCCTGAGCATGAATAGGGTCATAATGAATGCAGTGCAGAGTTATCCAGATAAACAAAGTAACATTTCACTGAATTCTTCTGGGTCTCATGTTTCCCCTCCTGCTGAGCTGTACTGTTACACTTTACACCATCGCTGAGACATTAGCACCAGCTCACAGCTTGATTATCTCTTGTCATGTATCTTTTTATAATTGAAATCCTGTTTGTTTATTTTCAGAGCTGGATGAATGAGGCCCACAGCTACGACCCTGATACCTTCCACCCTTCCATGATGCACTCAGTCTATGTGACGCTGGATGGCAAGCAGCTGCACCTTGCACACCCCCATGCTAACATCCCCCGGTGGGCAGCTTTTGATGAGCCGAATCACGAGGTCATGTTTTCGATCACCTGTACTTACCAGCTGGCTAACAGTAAGGTGAATACTTTACCAAAAACATCTAACCTGTTTAATATAGAGGAACAGGGCACAGACCACAGCGAGGAGTAGAGGTCACCTCTGAACTGAACTTTTCACACTGGCCTGTCTGCACATACTTTGTCATCTAACACTGGGGAGAAAGAGCTGCAGGACCCAGTGCTGATGCATGGACTAAACTTGACCTCACTACTCTGCAGAGGCTGCAAAATCTTTCAGCTTAATAACTGAATAAGCATGCATGCATCTATTTACCATACACAATGGAGGTTTAGTAAAACGAAAAAAATTTAATTCATAACTCATATTTGTTAGAGCCTGATACAAATGTGCTTCCCCAGGTGTCTCTGGTCCCTCCCGGTTTAGCTCGTAAGAGAATTTGGAACAAGAAGTACCCCATCTGTATCACTCTGGCTGAAGGAGAGCTGGGAGAGGAGAGCCTACCGGAAGGGCAAAAGGAGGATGAAACAGTAGAAAACTCCACCATTCCCAGCCAGCAGTCTCCTGCCACTCTGTATCTGTTTGGCCGCACAGGAAGAGAGAAAGAGGAGTGGTTTCAACACCTTCTCTCGGCCTCGAAGGCTGCAGCCCAAAACCAACCAGATGCAGAGGAAAATGCAGGTAAAAAGTACATGTATAGCCGGTAAACACTATCTTCTTTTGATGAAGGCTCTTGCACAACATCAGAGTTCATTAACCAGCTGTCATCTTCTGTTTGTTACTTAGAAGCTCAGAGTGGAGGAGAAGCTGTTAAGGAAGACACAGAAGAGATGCCCGACTCGTCACTTAAAACAAGAACACTGTTGGACTACAGCAGCTACATGATGCAGCTGATTGACTCAGATCGATCCAGTCCCACCACCGTCAGTGCTGACAAAGGAAGCCCCTCAGCTGGCAAAAAGGTTCAATAGCTAATTAGCTTTGGCTCCAAAATTACACATTTAGTGCCTAAAAAAATAGTAATTCTGCAGCTAATTATTTCATCCAGTATAGGAATAACTCTCTTTGTGCAGAGCTCTGCTGAAGATCATGTTTCTGGGGGTGAAGCTGGAAGTGATTGCAGAGGAGTAACCGAGTCGGGCGGGTGCTCCACAGATGGCCAGCCCGCATGGATAAATTCCTTGGTGGGGAGGATTTTCTGGGACTTCCTCAGAGAGAAGTACTGGACCGATCAGGTGGCTCACAAAATCCAGAAGAAACTCAGCAAGATTAAGGTGAAGCTTGCTGATTTGATGTTGATGACAGATGTTTTTTTGGGGGGGTTTAAAATTACATCACCCATTAACCAATCAGTGTACACCAAATGCTCCCAGATTCCCCAGTAGATCCATAATCCACAGATAACTAGAGCAGTCAAAAAAATTTTGATTCTTAAATATCGTATAATCATACTAGCTGAAAATGCATTCAAAGTTTAACATTGTGATAATGAATTGTAGGGGATTTAAAAAAAAAATCATCTGGAAACAAAACTGTTTACATGACAGAGAAAGTTTTTGCTCATGATTAACTCTTTCTGAAATCTAAGGCAGGTGGGATAACACAGAAGATCAAGGATTACTCTGCTTCACCTATTGCTTTTTTCCTGCTCAAACAATCCTTTTTAGTCTTCCACATGCACATATATTCATCCACTCTACAGCGTTCCTACTCAGCGGATACCAGCCTCTTTTAGTTTTTCCTCTTAATACCCCAACCTTATATTAAGAGATGATATTCTCCTCCTTATACAGCTGCCTTATTTCATGAATGAGCTGACCCTGGCTGATCTGGACATGGGGAGCTGCCTTCCTCAGGTTTTAAGCAAATCAAAACCTACATTGGACCGTAGAGGTAAAGAATGCTTTATACAACACAAGAAACTTTCACATTTTTCATTCCTAATTCGACATGTTTCCAATAAGTAACTCGTTACTACATACATTAGGTAAGTTAAGGGGCCTTATTTCATGCAAACTCAACTTTTTAAACCTTCTGCCCAAACAAATAGTTGAATCTATGTTCGGGACTCGTGTAATACACACAGACAAACTGCAGTTTTGCACAGATGAGGTTAAAAGTGCATGAGGGGATTTGAAATTCATTTCAAGCTTCCATAAGCCTCCCAGATTTGTGAGTGCATGGCTTATTTATAAACTGGGTCATTTAAATTCTCTAAAGACTAAAATTATGTGCTAGTAGCACTTTTTAGCAATATTTTTCTATGTGAATAACTGCCACTGAGGGCTTAACCGCTCTTTGCTCTCAATATGCCAGCATAGCCTAGGAGAAGCTAACTTAGATTGCTTTTGCAGGAGAGACACGTGTAATGCTGTCGAAGTGTAACTAAACAGTCTGCTCACTGTATTAGCCATGAACATACATTGTTTAATACTTAAGGTTAAACTATTCTGTTTTCCTTATTTATATATATTTATTCATTCCTTTGAGCCTAAATTTTAAAATAACAGAAGTTATGCATCAAACTTTTTTAAGGGTTTACAAGGCATGTTTTACATAAACAAGTACTAAAATTTATACACAAGCTTACAGATCTAGTATTACTTATGCAGATATATTGAATATACTTTTTGTCCAATAGAAGAAGAATGGCTCTAGTTTTTCTCGTTGGCGTTCAATTCTGAACTAAGCCTAACCACTTATAAGGAAAAATATGAAGTTATGAACAAAATAAATATTTCAATTTACCAGTGCAATCATAGCAATATAATTAACAAGCCACATTTAAGGCATGGTATTTTGAGTATGCTGATTCCATGTAACCCTTTGCAATTACAACTTTGCACACTGACATTTCAGCGACAAATTTTGTTTCAACATGCAGTGCAGGTCTAGTTAAAAACCAGAAAAAATCAAAACTGTAAATGTTCATGCAACACTTAACACGGAGCACGACTGCAGGGAACCTGGCTTATGGTTACAATGCGAGGTTTAAAAGCAGTGAAATATTAACCTATGCTCATTTCCTGATGATTTCACCATATTATATAACGCAAGGCCAAACTGTGCGGCAACATTTAATATGTTTGTAGTGGGACAGAGGCTTGTTATGTGGGTTAGATAGGAAAACACAACATTAATATTCTATTGTACTCAATCCAGTTTCAGAAATAATGAGGTATTGAATAAATGTGCACAAAATATATTGTAATAGGTTGGTTCTTCTACAGCAGCCTTTTAATTCATCACCGTCCAGCTTTTTGTCGTAGTGGGAAATATATCTTCCCCAACATTGCTTTATATTGATTTAGCTGCTTTAAACTTTAATTGTATATATGGGCAATTTAAGGTCAGCAGATGTTGTCTTCCTACAGAAAACACTCACTTAAAAGGCTTGTTCTCTTGTCTTCCCACCTGGGGGCTTGTTTTTATTTGTGAAACTCTGAACAAAATGTAGGCCATGGCTACTTGAGTCAAAACACATTGTTATTGGAAACTTAAAGTACAGAACAGACAGAAAAAACAAACATAACATCTCCTTGTTTGTTAGACTAATTCCAAACTTGAATAACATGACAGGCAATCTGGAAGACCAGAAATACGGATATTTAAATATGCCTGAGGATATTTGCCTAAGTGAGGCAAAACAAAAAAGTAGGAGGAGAAATAGATATTAGAGAGAAGGAACAGCCATAACAGAGAGATTTAGAAAACAATAAAAGGGAATAGATAATAGATTTAGGGTTTTTTAGTGAGGGAATGCCTTATTATAATGTTTTAGGAGTTAAGCCACAACTAGTTAAATGGTTTATAGTGTGATACCAGAACACGGAAGCCATATTCTTGATTAATGGAGAACAAAACCAAACATTTTGATAGTTATTTAAAAAAAGGTATTCTATTTCTTTTTTTAGAAAGTAAAACTAGTTCACTTGGTTGGAACAGTCATGATCTGTTGTGTAACAAATAGAAACGCAGATTTTCATGATCTCATTTAGTAAAGTGATTAGCAACCTTCTTAATCGAGCTTTACCAACCATGACATCACATCACGTCACTGGTCTAGCAGTTGCAGCCAGTTCAGATCCAGAGGAGCTTTTGGTTCATGCTCCAAAACAAGCTTAGATTAAAGTCCATTAAAAACCCTGCGGATCAGCATTGTCGCTGCTCTTCATTCTCCTTTTTTTTCTCCAGGTTTGTGGCTGGACCTGGAGCTGGTGTACACAGGCTGCCTTCAGATGACCCTGGAGACTAAGATGAACCTGGATAAGCTGGGAAAAGAGGGAGAGGAAGAAGCTCACATTTCTGAAAACCTGCAAATGGGGTGAGCCTCTGTGGAAAAGGTCCCATGAAACACGTTTGGGCTTAGAAAATAAAATAAATCAGAGCTCAAAGGTCTTCAGCAACCCCTACAACTTTTTCTTTCAGCTCTAAGCCTAAGCTGTGTATATTGGTAGACAGCGATGAAGAGTCCTCCAGTGCTGCGTCTTCTGATGAAGAGGAAACACCCCTATCTGATCCACAGAGTTCACTGGTTGATAAGAATGCTCCTATAGGAGCTGATGGGTAAATCTCAGCTATGAACATTGTTGAATTATGGATGAATAGCAGATCAGTTGTCCTTAAGCACACCTGTGTGGTTTTTAACCATTACAGGCATGCAGGTGGTCGTAGAGGCAGGAAAATCCTGAGATTTGTGGACAAGATAACAAAATCCAAATACTTCCAAAAGGCCACAGAAAATGAGTACATCAAGAAGAAAATAGCTGAGGTCTCCAACATGCCCCTAATACTCAGTGTGGAAGTCCTGGAGCTTTCTGGATCACTGACCATCAACATACCCCCTCCTCCTACTGATAGGATATGGTACTCAACCTTTATATTCATAGATGCTTTTCTTGTGCATATGGGACAGCTTCTCTGTCATGTTCCTAACATTTTTCTGGTTTCAGGTACAGTTTCCGAGTGCCTCCAAGGTTAGACCTCTATGTACGCCCCATGCTGGGTGAGAGGGAAGTTACCTTCACTCATGTGACAGAGTGGATTGAGAAAAAACTGCAGTGTGAGTTCCAGGTCAGTCCTTCAATCACCGTCTATCACTGCTTTTTCATTATAAATTTGTGCAAAACTATGTTGTATTCTGGTAATGTAGTAAAAAAAAATGTAGAGTTAAAATTTTGCTTTTCTTTTAAATCCATCCATTCATTTTTCATCACGCTTATCCCAAGGGGTGCTGGTGCCTATCTCCAGCTGTCTATGGGCGAGAGGTTGGGTACACCCTGGACAGGTCGCCAGTTTATCGCAGGGCAACACAGAGACAAACAACCATTCACGCACACACTCACACCTAAGGAGAATTTAAAGCCAATTAACCTGCATGCATGTTTTTGCACTGTGGGAGAAAGCCAGAGTACCAAGAGAGAACCCACACATGCTCAGGGAGAACATGCAAACTCCATGCAGAAAGACCCCAGGCTGGGAATTGAACCCAGAACCTTCTTGCTGCAAGGCAGCAGTGCTACCTACTGCGCCCTTTTCTTTCAAATAAGAAATGCAATTAAAATCAGTACTAAATCATTTTTTCATGCAATATATCATCATCCTCCTACTACTTCCTGTTTTCTTCTTTTTTTTTACAGTAACAACATCTGGTTTTGTGATTCGGACAAAAACAATTGATTGTGAAAAACAACTATTTTGATTTAAACAAACAAAAAATAAACTAAGAAAAAAAATAATTGTAGTGCAAACATTTTTTTTTTCAAACTTTGATTTTTTTAAAGTTTGCACGTCTTGAAGAAGCACTTTTATTTTCATAATTACAGTTTGCTCAATATGATGGTCAGGGAAAACATATAGAAATACATGGAGAACGTTGATCTTCTCTCTAATCACTAAAATGTTTTCACTTTCTATTTCTGAGCAGAAAATATTCGTCATGCCCAACATGGATGATTTATATCTGCCCCTGATGACATCAGGCCTGGAAAACCCACCTGCATCCCATCGGTCCTCTGTGATTTCCTCTTCCCACCAGTCTTCCATGGAGTCACAGGAATATGTGTCAGAATAGCGCCCCCTGTGGCTGCAGAGCTTGTTTTTTGTTGAACAAAGCAAGATGTCTTGGATCCGTTGTGATGAAACTATGACAAACTATTCGCGTGCTGCAGCTTTAGCCAACTTTAATGACCATGTGATTACGAAGGACAGATTCCTTCTGAAACCACAATGAACTCAAACTGTGAGCTTGGGAACGTCGGAAATGTAGGGGCCTGTGAATGAGGGGCCCCTACAGGGAATTTAATCACTGATATTAAATTGACGACTTGCTACATTGATGCCACCTTTTTTGTAAGTGATGCAAAACTTGAAATAAGTACTTACTGCATGAGATAAAAAGGCATCCATCCATCTATCCATCCATCCATCCATCCATCCATCCACTTTACATGAACTTTATAAAATTTTTCTTGAAACATACTTGAAGTTTCAAACTGTGTTCCTTCTTTGTGTATCAATGCACGTGTTGGATTTGCTAAAATAAAAAATCATGTTTTTATTCCAGTTAATATTCTAGAAAATATCAACTTAAAAAGACCACTGTAAGAATGTAAGAATGAGTAAAATACACATTGTTAATAGAAATTGAGTAAAATGCATTTATTATTCAGCAAGAACATTTGCTCTTCTCTCAGACGTCCTCTGGAAGCGGGTGGCGGCATCGTCTTCAGTGAATGTTTTTTCAGTGGCCCCTAAAAATAAAGCCAAGGTTATGCTTTAAATATTATTTCAAAATCCTAAACAGTAGATATATTGAGCTGTATTTGGTTCTTGCTTTGTGATTGCTGGAATTAAGTATGAATACAAGTTATTCCCTCACCATAAAGGCTCTTTTCTCTTGGGCTGTTTGGAAGCGCCCATGGCCAAATTTAGATGTAGTGTCGATAAACTTGAGATCAATGGCCTCCTTGGCCCTGCGTGATGTTTGTGTGAGCAAAGACTGCAGGGAAAATGCACAAACTTAAATTAGTTCAAATTCTTCTTTAATGTCAGTCTTTGTTAAATATGTCAAATCAGAAAGCTTTTTCAGCAAATCTACAGGTTTTGTGTTAAGATAAGTCTCCCTACCTTTCTGAGTGTGAGGACACGTTTCTTAACACCTACAACACAACCTTTCACCATGACAAAATCATTATTCACTTCACCATAGTGGGGGAAACCTTCCTAAAGAGAAAAAAGAAGACATTTTTATGAAGAAATTAATCCGATTTTTCGCAGGAGAGATTTTTTTAACATCTCAGGTTCCTTTATTAACTAACAAAAACTATATTCTGATTCTTTTTTTCTGTTGAATTATTAAGTAGCCATCAGATTTGTTTAACAAAGACAAATAAATTTTTTCATCACAGTAATTGTATGAATAATATGCTTCAACATCAAAAGCTATCTGAGATTAATTAACTTATACTCTAATGCCCACAAATTAAAACAAATGTATCTTTTATTGTAGTAGCAGCATCACAGACAGAAAACACTGAAGGAATTATGTTTTATTAAAAAAATGTACGTATTAAGTCAAGAAAAAAAATCCCTCGTGGGATCTCCAATACATAAATAATTGCCGGAGAGCTTTTTAATTTCTGCTGTATGATACAAGATATAAATATGGCACCTTTGATTTTGCACTTTTACCATTTTACATTTTGTCATGTTAAAACTAAAGATATTTTAGTATTTTATTGTGCATTTGTATTGAGATTTAATGGGAAAGAATGCGGCCTTTTTGTAAAGTTTGCTATAATTTTTTGAAAAACACAAACAGTTATGCATTTGTATTCAGCAGCAAAGTCAAAACTTTGAAGATCTACCTTTTACTGCAGTTTCAATTGAAAGACTGTTATGGTATGTATCTAACTTTCTAATAATGGAATTTTCTTACATTAGAGGTTTTTGATCTAAACCCTAGCCTTGCAGCTTTGTTTAAGTGTGGGTTTTGTTGGATGGTGAACATCAACCCCAGATTTTCCACCTGGATTGATCTTTTTTTCTTTTCTGCTCATCCATCCTACCATAAATAGAGGAAAGCATCCCCACACCATAACTCTGCCACTATTTAGGTAGATGTGCAGCAATGGTTTCACCACTTAGGTGAATCTTAAAGGCTTATTGAGGCGTTTTCGAGAGCTAAGAATACAAATGCATGACACACTTTCCAAATTTTTTATTTCTGAATAAAAGCCTTGTATTGTTTTTCAGAGAGGATGTATTCATCCTTACCAAGGATGGCAATAGATAAAATGAGTTTTAAATAGTATGAGTTTGATCATCAGTGGTGGTTTAAAAGCAGAGAGTACCATTGGAGTGATGGTCTTCTCACTGAGGTCGTAGGTCGTGGAGACGTTGTTTCGCACCACCTTCCCGTCCTGAATGTGAACCCCTCTGCCAATACGGAATATCTGAGGACATAACATAGAGCCTTGGAGGTGAAGACAGTTCTCATCATATTAAACTTTGTCCTGTTGGGTTTTACATTTACATATTTAAGGAAAAGCAAATTTATAACTGTGGTTAGGTTTCAGGTTACCTTCTTGTTGATCTCAGTACGGTGCTGATAGCCTTTCTGACCGGCTCGAGCCACGGTGTAGGCCACGCGTGCAGGATGCCAGGCGCCAATGCAGGCCACCTTTCTCAGCCCCTTGTGGGTCTTTCTGGGGAGCTTCTTTGTGTGCCAGCGACTGGTCACTCCTAACAGCAGGAATCACAAATGCAGTCCATCTTTTCCTGTATATCATGGACAGTCTTGTTACTGCAAGAACCTACAGCAATACTCCCACCTTTGAAACCATGGCCTTTGGTGACTCCGATGACATCAATCATCTCATCCTGGCTAAAGACAGCGAAAATGGGTACAGCTTTCTCCAGGTGCTCCTTGGCCCAGTCCACTTTGTCTGAGACCGTGCCCCCGTTTAGCTGCACCTCCATAATGTGAGCCTTCTTCTGCTTTATGGGCAGCAGTCGCATCTGGAATCACACAAAGGAACAACACGCCCTGAAGTTGCTGTTGCTGGGGTTTAAAGATATCATCCTTTCAACCCACTATAATTAGGATTATTACTCAACAAGCTGATGGAAGTCAGGAATAAAAACATGCCATGATCTTATCAACTCTACCTAAAAAATAGGATCCATAAAGTTATTTTACAATCTGCAAATCTTTCCAGTCTTCAAATAATCTGGGTGAGCTGCCAGGATTGACACCGAGAAATATTTTTAAACTGATATTTGAAACACTACTCCACAGTCACCTTCTTCTGGCTCTTTCTGTGGCCCGAGCCAACATGCTAAACATTTAAAAGCTTTTCTGCCTGTCTGCTTGTGGTCTGACTGCTTTTTTTAAGTGGAGGAGAAATAAATGTGATGAAAAGATGTTTTGACATACTGAAAACAGCTGGATTAGGCCTACCTGAGAGTGAACAATAACCCTGATGACTGAACAGTACTTCCTCATCAGATTAAAATCCTTTTCCAGCTGTTTCTTTCCAGTCTCGTCCTGCCACTTCTTGCTGTATTTGGTGAACGCCTTTTTCTTGCTCTTCGCCCTGGAAAAAAATCCCTCAGTCTAAGGATAAGAAAGGAACTTTTTCAACTGATTTTTTCTCAGTTAAACATTTGTGTGCTGCACACACCAGTTCCTATAAAATCTACGCCTGCACTCGTCACTGAGATGCTCAGCAAAGATGGTTTTCAGAGCACGCAAACCCCGGACCGTCCGAATATAACCCACAATCCCCACCACAATGACGGGAGGGGTCTCAATGATGGTTACAGCCTCCACTTCCTCTCGCTTGGACACCTCTGCAATACAGACAAAAATGGGACAACAGTTCACTCATCCAAACCAAAATGTCATAAAATCAGAGTTTTAATAACAATTGAACTGTTTAACAACATTTTTTTTTTTTTATTGTGGGATAACAACTTATGAATGCCAAACATTTAAAAACCCAATATGTGGGCACAAAGGTTCAAATTAATTGCAGATTTTTTATAATGAAAAAGTTGTAAAACATTTCCTATAGACTCAGACGGTTAAACATGATCCTAATAAAGTTTCGATAAATGTAACTTAAGTTATACTCAAACTATCTGCTTTTTTTGCCCGTTAACATTCTTATTGGGTTTTTATGACTTAGCTTTGGACCCTGGCTTTAGCTTAGCATAGTCAACAATTCCTTTACAGGGTTGAGTTTGAGCCCAGTCCAAAGCCTTTATTTATTCCTACATCTGCTTTTGACATCGCTGCTTATTTTATAAAACTAAAAATATTTCCAAGTTTCAACTGCTTGTGGATTTTAAGTAAAATGTTTTTTTAATAATTGTCATATGTTTGTTTTTTCTGAAATGCTCTAGTATTTGTGGCAGAAAAGCAGCCTGTGGTCAAGGTGGAGCTTCTCAAGGGCCATTTGTGAATATATATTCCTCCCTGCAGATTTAGATTTCATGGATTTTATTTAAACCAAGGGGTTTGTTTCTTATGCAATAATACAGGAATTTCTCAAAAAATAATAAAGCAAACTTATGGGATAATATCTTATAAGTTTGAATTACATTTTATTTACAAATAATAACTACAACCTTTATGTCCAATAGAAATGTTTCTATATTGGCATGACTCTATAAAACCGTTCACATAATTGCTGAGCAGCTTTTTGCGTGTTTACTCTGGTATTCTTGCAATTTGTCTGTGAGGATGAGCAGCAGGTCTTTGACTTTGGAAGGCCTCCCTGCTATCACCCTTTGTCAACGGATTCTGTGGCAGATTCTAATCCAGACTAGCTGGACAACTCTAAAAAGTTACTGTCATTAACAATCAGAAAACTTCCTTAAAACTTTATCAGCGAAGTACAACTGTGGGCTTTATATTTTTAACCTCGCATTAATAATTATGACTCAGTTTAGAGAAAATTTCACAGTTTCCACTCCTTAAAATTCATCAAAGTTTTGGATTAAAGTATACCCCCACCTGGAGGAGGAAAACTGTAAAAAGTCCATCATTAATCTTTCTTTTTTTTTTTTTATTCCAGTTTATGTTAAATGATCTTTATCAAGGCAGGGGATTTATTCACACACTAGCATTAGGTAAACTTTTGACCCAAACTATAATATTTAGTAGGAATGAAATATCATTTAAAAAGAGATGAAAACCATTGCCATGCATTTAACAGAAATTAGCACATAGAAACTGCTTTTTATGATAGTAGTTCACACAAGTCTTAAAGCTGAATAGCTTGACTTTTACTTTTTTATTACTAATCACTGACACGTCTATGTGCAAATATCTAGGGCTGAAACAATTCATTGTATTTATCATGATTAATCGATTATTGAAATAATCATCAACTAAATTCATTAACTGGAGTATAGAGACTGTAAAACATGCCTTTAACTGATGGAGCAAACCACTTTGAGCGGCAATTATATCAAAATTGTAAAAAAATATATTAAACATTTTGTATTTAAGATTTAAAAAATGTTTTCGACTGTCAATATGCTCTATCCAGATCTTCTCAAGTGGAAAAGTTTTATTTCGTTTAATTTCGTAAAAAAATCCTCTTTAAGGAAACTTTGGTTATCCAATTATTAATTGATTAATCAATAAAAATAATCTACAGGTTAATCGACTTAAAAAATTATCTTTATTTGCAGCCCTACAAATATCCACATGGTAGTTTGATTAAGTTGTACATACTAAGGCCAGGGCGGTGAACCTCCCTCACAGTGTGTGTCATCCCAGCCTTATATCCCAGGAAGGCAGTGAGGTGGACAGGGTGGCTGGGGTCGTCTTTTGGCCACGTGCGGACCCTACCTCTGTGCCTCTTGCTGCGCCTTCGGGGCAGGAACCCCATGTGCCCGTGACGTGGGGCATGGAACTTACGGTGAGACTTAAAAAAAAACATAAACAATTCTGAAGTAAATAACAATGTAAAAATATCTATATAATAAGATGGATAACATTCTCACAAAAAGTTAAACATAACCTTTGAATTCAATATACACAATTATTTGAATTAATATAAAAACATTTCCTCACATACTGACAGTTTTTTTGATTAAAATTTTGCCGAGCTTTGATTTAAAATGAAACTGGACTCTAATGGTTATTTTTGCAAAGGTTCAGAGACCCCATGTAAATTCTGTGCCTCATTAACAACTAGAAACTCACACAGGATAAAAATAAGAGACAAGAAAACTCTCTACATGACCATGGTCTCCTCAGTGGCAACATATATACAAAGTTTGAATAGTTTACCTCCACATCCAGCTGCCAAACACACATGCAATTATATGCAGGACAAGCAGATGTTAGGAAACAGAGATAAAACATCAACAAAAGGAGAAAAAAGAAAGAAAGCAATGTTGCAATTCAAAACTGACCATGCCACCAACCAGGCGAAGGGTAGAGGGAAGAAGGAACTGGTACTACTGCAAGTGTCATACATAAGATGATACACAGACGAAGCACTCTAATTTGGTGTTTGGCCCCATCCAAGAGGCGTATTCTCTTTCAAACTTTGCAGACTTTGCCAAGTCATGACGGAGAAGACAGCTACAAGGAAAAGGGTAGAGTCAAAGGTCTGAGGTGAGTCGGGAAGCCCAGTAGACTGGAACCGTTCAACCAATAAAGGAAAGAGGGAGGACAGAGATGCCTTCATTATAATGAAACTATGGTCTGTCTGGACTTGGAAAGTTATTTATCTCAACAAAGGGTATAAAGATTTAACCTCACCTCTGGATATCTCTACTGTAATGAAAAAGGACATTTGGATAAGGGTATCAACTACTTGCTGTAAGACTAGGTAAATTCATGGGTCTATATGAGTGTTTACTTACTAAAAATAGACCTACTCAAAGATGGAATATGATACAATAATATCTGAGTCATTCAAGAGAAGAATGAAATTGGATACCATCAAACAGGTATCTTATTTATCTCCAAACACGGCTCATTCACGCACACAATTTTTAAATCTACCTATTAATATATTCATCAGACTGTCTGGAAACATTTTATTAGGGTATTAAGCCAAAGATGAAGAGGGCCTGTTACTGGAGTAGAAATGAATTTTTTTTTTTTTTATCTCTGCAGCCTTCTTGCACAGTGAGCAGGAGGATAAGAAAATTTAAAAAATGATATTTTTTTCTTTAGGTAATCCACAATGGAAGGTTTTCTGAGTCAGCATGTTAATCTGCAGCTTGCTAAACAAGGAACACAAAATAAGCTACCAAAAAAAGAAACCCGTGCCTATTTTATTTCCCCTGTTCTTCACCAACTCCATTGGCTCCCAGTTCAATTCAGAATTCAATTTAAAATCCTTCTCTATACTTTCAAAGCCATCCATAACCTTGCTCCTCCTTATCTGTCAGACCTCCTTCACATTGCCACCTCCTCCCGCTCCCTTAGAGCCTCCTCCTCCATCCACCTCACTGTACCCCCAGCTCGACTTGTCACCATGGGGAGCAGAGCCTTCAGCCACTCTGCACCCCAGCTCTGGAACTCACTTCCTCCCGACCTCCGCAGTATTGACTCTCTCCCCTTATTCAAAGCCAGACTCAAAACCCATCTGTTCCAGCTCGCTTATCTGTGAATATACTGCTCTTTTCCCTATCCATGATTGTTTTTTGTCTGTTTTTTTTATGTTCCTGTAACTGTATATTGTATTTTCATCTCTTTTTATTTATTTTTTGTATTATTTGTAAAGTGACCTTGAGTGTCAAGAAAGGCGCTGTTAAATAAAATGTATTATTATTATTATTATTAAGTACAGTGAAGGATCTATGATGCTGTGGGCCTGTTTCAAAAGGCTTTTGTTAAAAAGCATTTAAGCCTGAACTCTTTGATACCTGGAAACCTTTTCAATAAGATTCTGTTGGACTCTACCAGAAAAGTGAAAGGGTCATCGAGTGTCCTTCAGTACATTAAGCTAAAGACATGAGACCATAAGAGAGGGCAAAATGACAAAATATTATGAAGTAGTATTAGTGAGCACTAAGCACTGTCTGCTGGCTCTATTTATTAAACTGACACAAATAAAATGTTTGACTATTTTATTTCCAAGACCAAAATGCAGGAATCCAACACAAATGCATCAGTCAAAGAATAGAAATATGTGTAACGATTTAAATAAAAGTGTAATAAATAAATGATTAAATAATGTCGTATTTAGATTATTTTATTATAATATTAAGATAATATTTTATTTAAACAGAATTCTATAACTAATCATAAATTAAAACTTAATTTATTAATTTTAAAACCATTCTTAGTTATTTAATACTCCTTGCCCTTATGTTCATATTCACTGCATTTCAAATGCATATCAATTTCTCTGAAGTCTCAATAAACTTTAATTTGTTAGGCTGACAGATCAAAGTATTGCAAAATAGGAGTATGAGATACTTATATCAATTATAAATAATCGTAAATACTTGTGAGATAATATACTAATTAAACGTATATATTTTTTGTATTTTCAATTAGCTTTTCACTTTTGACCTTCGTTAGCTCTCTGGTGCCATCTAGTGGAATTTAAAAAGTATAACATTTCAACCTCCGACCTTACTATCTGAAGTAAACTTTAGGAAAATAGTCTTTCAAATGTACTATAGTATTTTTTTATTTAAATAAATGTCCAATATACATTCAAATAAATATGCAGCTAATAAGTAGAATTATAACCGTTTATTTTGTTGAGTTGACCTCTAAATTCGCCATTGTGCTGTCTCTCCACTGCGCATGCGCACCTCAAGGAGTTCTGTCGAGGTCGAATTGTTGACTCTGTTTGATTTTAGGCAAAACAAGCCACAAAATGCCCCGAGACTATGATAAAGAAGCATACCCGGAGCCTCCCCGGCAGACTCCAGTGGTCGACAAGCAGACGGCGCTGCCTAACCCGGCTCTATTCCTGTCTAAAGTCTTCTATTACACCGTGGACCTGCCTGTCACCACATTCAGAGGTATGCTAAGCTAACGGGGCTAACAACAGCAGGACAAGCTAGTAGCATTTTCATTGTAGTTAGCCTGTGTTCAGCATAAAGCTTCCGTTATTATTTCCCACAGATACTGTTGACAGCATTCGGTCCAAAAACAAGCTGGTTTATTATCACCAGAAGTTCCGCCGCGTCCCCGACCTGACAGAATGCCAGGAGGGAGATTATCCCTGCTACTATGAGGCGGAGATGCAGTGGAGGAGAGACTAGTAAGTCAATCAAAGCATATAATAAAGTAGAATTTAAACCTCTGCAACTAAAGTATCAAATTGTTTTATAAAAGTAAAAATTTCAGTTATCAATGACGAGGAATCTTTAGGATCTAAATCTAGAAAACATAAATATGAAGCTTTTAAACCTGTTTTATAAATCTACTTTTGTCAGCATTATTCATTCAGACAGGTTAGCCCCTAAATATCTGAGATCTGCTTATTTTGGAGCCACAGCCCATCCCCAGTGGATCTAATTAGCTTCATTCTAATTTAATATAGAATGTAAGCTATGTTTTAAAATGGAAAAAAATGCTTAAAAACTAATATAGGCATGCTTTCTATGCAGTTTAATTTGGTTTATAATTCAAATTCCACAACAGAAAGCCCATATTCTGATCTTCAGCTACCACAGTATACATGTCAGATTAAATAAGGCATCTCAAACTGGTTCCAGAAAGGGCCTTGTGGCTGCAGATTTTCTTTCCAACCCAGCAGTTGTACACTAGACTCCATTCATCTCATAAAGTAAGTCCTTTCTTAACATGATGAATTGATGAGATGACTGTAGTCTGGTATGCCATTGCTTGGTTGGAAAGAAAACCTGCAGCCACACAGCACTTCCTGGAACCACTTTGAGACCCCTGGATTAAGTAATACTACTGATACTTCAGCGATATTATTAAGGCATTACTTTATTGTATCTCTTATACTATATCTGTTGGTTGTGCTGTTCTTTTTATATCTCTTTGCAGGTTATGAAGCAGAGTGAAGATGTTTTATCATTATCTCCCTTTTATCTCCTTTCTTTCATCTTTTCCTTACCTGTTCTACTTACATTGCAGTGTCCATATAATCTGTGATACTCACTGCATGAATTATAATAAAGCTATTTATATGCATAAATCAACCGGAACACTATGGCGATAGCTGTACTGCTCCACTTGTGAAAGCAAAATCTGTTGGGCCCTTTTTGGCATCAAGACCATTATTCTTACTACCACATCGCCAGAAAGGACCGTGTTCAGAAAAAAAAATCCACAACAGAATGACACTGAATTTGCATTGTTTTTATCCAAGTTAATTTATGATATGTGATGTTAAAGAAAATGTGTTCAGCGATTACTCCAAAAAAAAAAAAAAAAAATCTAAATGTAGAAAAAAAGGGTAATGGTTATGCAGCTGTAATACACAAACTGGTATTGCAAATATATGAGTTATTTTTTTTTTTTGAAGGATAAACTGTGTTGTGGCTCTAAAAGCAGCTCCATCAGGATGCTGAGCTCCGTTTCACAAAGATAAATGATTGAAGAAAAAATCTTTACATCTTATGAGAATGGCAGGTCTGACTAAAAACAACCACAGACAGTGATCTCTTTAAAGCAGCAAAAAGACCTAAGATTCAATATTTATTGATGTTTCACAGAAATACTTGTATTAACCTCTCAAGGTTGTTTTTAAGAAGTAAAGTGTGCAGCTTCTCATTAGCTTTTATGCTTCCAAAGTGTTTGGATTTTCTCCACTGGTGTGCAGGATCAAATGTTCGAAAAATTAACTGTACATCAGCATTTCTGTGGAAGGGGAACTTGGTAATGACTGTGGTGCTTTGTTTTTGCCACCCCAGTAAGGTGGATCAGGAGATAGTGAAGGTGATCCAGGAACGCCTGAGGGCCTGTCAGCAGAGAGAAGGGCACAGCTACCAGCAGAACTGCGCTAAAGAAATCCAGCAGTTCAATGAGGTGACCAAGAACTACCAGTCACGCTGTAAGTAGCTTTTTTTTTTTTTAAATTAGCAGTCACTGGTTTTAATTATCATTAGAGCATGATTTTTTTTTTTTTTATGCAAAGTTGCATTATCTGGTACATCTTTGGCCCCAAAATGTCAGAATATGCTGCTTTATTATTGCTTAAAAAAGTTACATTGAGTTCAAGTGAATGTTTGGATTATTTCTAATAGGCTTTTATTCACCAAGCGGTCCTCAAATTTCCCAATTCTTTTCCAGATGGTGACCTGGGAGCATATGCTAGTGCAAGGAAGTGTCTAATGAAGCAAAAAGAGCGAATGATGGCAGCTCAGGCCCAAAGTGCTTAAACAGTCCCATCTCTGCCAAGTGTATTATTGTAAAATAAAGTTTATGTGATTAAAAACATGTTTTTGTTCTTAAATGGTTCTTATTATATGCTTAAGTTTAATGTTTTTAACATTAGCTGCTAATTTGAACTTTGCAACATTGTGAAACTTAGTGATTTCCTAAAGTAGTATTTCAACTTATCCAGGAATCCATTAACTGGTACAGATACTAAACAGCTGTACTGAAACATGTTCTATATTTTTCCATTTCAAAATGTACTGGACAGTTTGTATTTAAAAATTGTTCAACAGTTTGATAATCAATACATCTTGGTTTTATTCGTAACTTCCAAAAATAAGCAATGCTGGAGTTGGCATCTGTAACTAGTGAATGGCTATTTAACATTTTAATACTTAAACTGTAGGTTAGCTCTGGTTTTAAACCCAAATATCTTTCAGTTCCTCAAAATATTTAATCTAGTTATTTTAATGCAAGCAGCTCAACTAGCAGGACATACTGTGTGGATGATCAAAACTAGTGCATCTTATTGTAAAGATGCCCTTTATCTCAGTGATGTCAAGAACAGCATAATAAAAGTCTGCAACTTTTGTTCTACACAGCTCCATGAAAAGAAAAAGCACATCTACCTTCAGGTCACATTGTATTCAAATTAACCTAAAAGGAATCAAACGTGATTTAGCTCACCTGAAGGCTTATTAAGAGTGAAGTTCAGGCAAACACAGGATAGACCATTTATGTCATCTCCCTTACCAGCTATTCACTGTTCATCTAATACCAAGTAGAGGCCTCAAGAAGTCAAAACAATTGATATTTTTGGCTCAGACCATGAGCCAAACACTTGTTTTAACATGTGCCTTCTGAGATGTTTGGCAGTTTTGGTTCCAAGGACAATTTAGGAGTGATCAGTAAAATGAGCTTAACTTTACACCATTCTTGCAAAAATATATACAATTTTGAAGATTCTAAAGTGAGAATTCTAGCTTTACATTTTAAATTTTCATCCATTCAGCATCAAGTCCCAGAAGAGTAGATGTTTAATGTATACAAGAATTGCTCAGAAAGTAAATTTTTCCCACTACACCCTTTTGATCTGAAGTTTGCTTGACAATATTCATTAGATCGGTCACGTTTTTATAACAGCTTTTATGGATCATAACTCCACTTCTGTACACATTTCCTCTAGACAGATTTGATCTTTTACTGTAGACTGTAGTCAATGCTTCAGCTGTTACCTCTAGTTTAAAAATGTCATTTAAATTGTCTACTTCCTAAATATATATATATATATATATATATATATATATATTTTATAATCAAAGACAAACACTCCTCACAACACATGGTAGCTCAGAGCGTTTATTTAACGATCTTCTATACAAAACATTTAGGAGGTGGGAGGTGGCACAGGCTGGCCTCTCTGCACAGACACCCTGGTGTGAGTCTTAGCGAGATGGTCGGTGAACTCCTGAAACAGAAATTATTTCATCAACATAAGCATTTTGTTAATTTTTTTTTCTATTAACCACTGTTCAGAATTTTGGTTCACCCACCTGGTATGGAGACTTTGTGAAGACTGTCTCCTTCCACAGATCAGGGGTCAGGTAGCTGTAGGTCTTTGAGATGGCATCAAAGGTGGCCTTAGCTATGGACGATAAAAACGGTAGATTATTCACAGCAACACAATGTTTAGTTGTGAAAAATAATGTTGAATAAAACAATCTGGGAACAGAGAAGACGATTGAAGCATCTTCCTGCCGTGCAATATTCATTATTTTCTCTCCTGATAACGTCAACTAGACCACTGCAAAGGTTTAGTTGGGCAGAGCAAGGAGAAACTAAAACACCTGGACGAGGCTTACCGAAGTTGCCCAGTGTGGCGGTGCAGCCCCTGGCAGATGTGTAGCAGTCATCGATACCAGCCATCATGAGCAGCTTTTTGGGCACAGGAGCGGACACAATTCCAGTACCACGGGGAGCCGGGATGAGACGCACCAGCACAGAGCCGCAGCGGCCCGTCACCTTGCAGGGCACGGTGTGGGGTTTACCGATCTTGTTACCCCAGTACCCTCTCCTGACTGGAACGATTGACAGCTTGGCCAGGATGATGGCTCCACGGATGGCTGTGGCTACCTCCTTGGAGCACTTCACTCCCAGACCAACATGCCCATTGTAGTCACCAATGGCAACAAAGGCCTACAGAAAAAAACGCAACAAGATTAGAGGGTAACAATTTGACAAAGTTACTCAAACATAAGATCAGACATTTACCTTGAACCTTGTGCGCTGACCAGCCCTGGTCTGCTTCTGGACAGGCATGATCTTCAGGACCTCATCCTTCAGCCCAGAACCCAGGAAGAAATCAATGATCTCCGACTCCTACAAAGGAAAAACAACCAGACATCTTGTTTCATTATCAGGGGGTTGTACACGTTTATATTTTCAAAAATCAGGCCTTTTTACAGTCTCAAGAATTTTAATTACAGGTTGAAATATGGCAAAAGCACAGAATACCAGGGGGGTGAGTAGGACTGCTACTTGATTGGATTTTCCTGTTCAGACTCTAAGTCTTTTCATTTAAGATCTTTTTTATGCATCTCCACTGTCCTTACAGCCACTATTGACTACCATTACTGTATTACTTTGCTGTTGAAAGATAATATAATAGTTGAGTTGTTTCATACAAGTTGCATAGTGCAAGTGGTGAATTAAAATGTTTAATATCAGAAATTCAATTTGGGAATCAGATCAGATTGGAAAAAAGGATGTCAGATTACAAATATAAGGTAATTAAATTGTTAATTTAGAGGACGATGGACAAACTTCTTGAAAGAGGTAATGAACAAAGGGTAAAACTGATGACAGGCTGAAACTGGAGGGCATATTTACAAATTGTAAGAATTCATTCTTTATATATATAAAAACAAAAGTTTGAAGCCACTCAAAGCCTTTATAAATGTGAACACTTAAACAATGCTGCCATGTAGATGGTGTGAGAATCATCTTCATTTAACCTTTTCCAAACAAAAGCCTATTCAATTTTATAACACAACCAAAACCTAGGTACTATAGAAGCAACTTCTAACCATTTATTATTAAATAAGTGTTTTTAAAGCTCTAACCTTGATAGGAAGAGAGTACAAATAGATTTCCTCCAGGGTCTTGATCTTCATGTCCTTAACAAGGCGGCCCAGCTTAGTGACTGGCACCCACTAAGAGCAGGAAAAAACAAATAGTTAATACACATTATATCCACCCGGATTACCTTTAGACAAAAATCAAACCCACCTCCTTGTCTTCGGACTTTCCACCCCGGGCACCGCGGCCCCTTCCACGGCCCCTGCCGCGTCCACGGCCCCGACCCCGGCCGCCTGCGCCGAAACCTCCGCGAAAACCTCCTCTACCACCGGCGTCGTCCGCCATTTGCTGTAAGAGATAATCAGAAACATCAAGTTATTTGCTGGGTTAGAAAACGGGAATGGGTTTAATCATCAGCAGCCGCGAGCTGCCCGCCATGTTTAGAGGATTCGTGTTTCCTTTCAAAATAGATATTACTCCCAATTACATTAAAATATTAGCAGATAAATGAGAGATTTTACGTATTTGTTCAATTAGATATTGATCTATTGTGTTTCATTTAACGATGTACGAGATAATTCTGGATTGCAATAGAAGCGCAGAAACAAACACACACTTACGTGATCAGTATAACAGGAAGAAGGCCGACAGGAAGTTCCGCTAGAAATTATATGAAACGTATTATCGCGATATTTTCCGTTGATGCGAGAATGTGCTCTCTGCTGCCTCTATTGGTAGCTTCTCCAAATAAGATATCACATCTGTTAAAATAGTCAATGTAGGTCTTAACTTCTTCTTTTATAGAGGTGTGCAGTTATAATAATAATAATTATTATTATTTAATACTAACAACTTTATTATTTTTTTTTATAATAACTGACACAGGGGGAAAGTCGTTGCTTTGTTAGAACTTGTCCTGTCCTTAGCTGGGACACTCAGCTTAGAATGCACCTGTAAATAATTAAGAAAAATAGCACTTTTAAAAGAAATTAGCGTCCTTAAAAATTTAATTGAAATACAGTTACCCCTGTATTGCTTGGCCACTCAAATAATTTAGGTATTTCAAAGTTTAAAAAAATAATAAAAATCGTGGGTTTTTTTTTTATGGTCCTAATGCAAGAGATACAGACAATTTATGTTGGATAATTTATTCAGAAAATAAATAAAAAATACAGTAGAAAATGGTTAAAGCATCACTCATCATAAGCAAGTCACCTGCAGGAAACAAACACAAAAAGGGCTAAAAACACAGGAGCAATATGCAGATTTAAGAGTTGCTGTTTGCGCTTGAAGTCCCACTAGAGCTGCTGCTGCTCTCTCCAAGGTCCACCCCTTCCTCCACCTCATGCAGATCATCCATTACCTCCAGGCTTTCACAGATTAACCCTATCTGTCTCTTCATGTGGGCCATGGTGCTTTGCATCCTCCTCATCTTCCTCTGTAAGGCCATAGCAATGGCCCTGTGGTTCCTCTGCTTGGTCTCATACTCCTGTCTCAGCTCTTTGTAGCAGTTGTGCTGAGCCTGGGTGCTCTGGGTGAGTACCGTCCCACAACCCATGTGGCAGGGCTGGCGCCAGTGCTCACAGTTGGGTGCGTGAGCGTCCAGGTCCCTGCGGAGAAGCTGCACCTTGCAGCCCTGGTACGGGCAGGGGATGAGCTCGTACAGACAGCTTAAACTGTGGGAGTACTGCTCTGAGAGTGGAAAGGTGTCTGCACAGCCACGGATCTCATTTTTACACTGTGACAGAGATATATAGATAAACATTAATTTTTATTAATTCAAACAAAATTTAAAAGGCAATTCATTCCAAGCAAATGTGGAATTTAATATCACATTTTGAATGAAATGTTAATTAATATGTAATCTGAAATGTAAATCAACCCGTCATAAATACTGCTTATCCAATTAGACATTGTAGTGGAATGTACTCTATACAAAAGGACATGACAGTTCACAAATAACTATTTAAATTTCTTACCTTTATTTTCAGGCGCCCAATCGATTTGGTCAGCTTGAACATGACAAAGATCAAGCTTGGGTTTACAGGCTTCCTGCAGCATGGGCAGGTCTCCTGTCTAAACGAGTTAAAGACCTTACAGTCATTATTTCCCAATTTAAAGAGACAGCGTTTATTCAAAACACTGATCAGATGTTCACTATTCCTCACCTTCTTAGCCACTGCAAGATACATTTTTTGCAGAATATGTGGTGGCAAGCACTTCTCACGGGACATCTGAGAACCCCTTGACAAATGGTGCAGATCAAATCGTAGTCTGGAGGGTTTACAAACAGCTCCACATCGTAGCCCCCGCTCTGTGTTGAAACGTCTGCTTCAGCCTGGACACATGCAATTGGTTAACAAAAGTTTTGCTTGTGAGACGGAAGAACTAAAAGCTGAACTGAGATGGGGATCGGTGGCCTAGTGGTTAGGGCATAGAGCTTGGAATCCAGAAGTTCTGAGTTCAAGCCCCACTCCTGCAGACTGCCACTCTTGGTCCCTGAGCAAAGACCCTTAATCCCCACACTGCTTCCTGGGCACCACACAATGGCAGCCCCATGCTCCTGGGGAAGATATATGTATATAAATATATATAAAATATTGTGTTTTCCTTGTTCTATAACAAAAACTCCCCCACAGCTCCCTGCCTGAAGAGGGATAACAAAACAGAATTGTTCTGGAAAATCATATGAAGAATCACATGATTACAAAAATAAATAGTGTCACAAACCTAGATTTTCTTTTGTCATTTTTTATACAAGAGTGTAAACGAAAAGAAATTTAGTTTAAAAAAGCTCTAGACAATTTCATTTTTTAAAGTGCAGCCTTGTAAACAGTAATAATTAAATGGGCGGTTCTAGACTGGGGCCAATTGGGGCCAGTACCCCTGTAGACCATGTCCTGGCCCCTGTACTGAAGACAAGCACCGGAACAGACATAGTCACTGATAGGTTTACAAATTCTTTTTTACAACAAGGTGATAGCTTAAGTGGTATTGAGATTGGATCCTAGTTTTCATCTGCTATTTTTTTTTTAAAAACAAATGGAGAAAAAAAAACTAATTTTTACAGCTGAATTTATCAGTTTTTCTTGAGCTCTAATTCAGATTTTATAGAAAACAGTAATTTAACTAACACTAAGTCAAGAATATGTAAAATTCCTAAATTATGAATGTATATTCGGTACATATCCAGCTGTAAATTTAGTTCATAACACTAGTGACCTATATATTATATTCATTATTTATAATGGTATTCATCCCTATACTAGAAATAGAATTTTAATTAAACCTATTTGAATAGAAATTTCACTTCATGCAGCTCTCTTAATATATTTGAATCCCTTGCCCTGTTTTCTGTTTCCCCATGAAAACACACTGGCCCCCTCCTGGCCCCCTGGTAAATTTGTTCTAGAACTGCTACTGAATAAAGACATAAAAATAAACAGATGTTCTTACCCTTTAACTAAAGTAACAATACAAAAATCCCTTCTATTTCCATATCATGGCTAAATTACTTTTTAATTCAGTCATATATACATATATATAGCATCAAACAGCTCACCTTAAACAGCAAAGATATTTCAAATAACGTGTTTATTTTTTTATTTGTTGTCCATATTAAAAATCCCACATAGAACAAATAGTAAACAGCTGTTTACTCACCATGACAACTCTTCCTCCCTTATGGTGTTTCCATCCTCTGTTCTGCTTTACTCCATATTATCAATATCTCACATGTCAGTCACAGACACACACCCTTGTTATCAATACAACACACACATGAACATTCCTGACAAAACATGAAGGAGTGAGTGAGAGCGGACAAATGGAGACCGTGGTTTTTACAGTGGGCTGCGTCCTTTCCCTGCTGTTCTAGCATCAAACTCGCTCCCCGTGTCTAGCGGGGAGTTTTTAAAACCCCTGTATGCCTTTTGTTTCGACTTATCCCAGTGAAAACATATTTTAAATCATTCTAGTTTCATCTTGGAAAGCCACTATACTTAATGGAAAATACATTTCAAGCTTAGAACTGGGATAATGTTTGGCTAAATATGTTTTTAGCGTTGCTAGCTAACAGATAGGCACGATGAAGAAACCGCCATATTGGAGAGGGTAACCGCTGATCACATAAATACTAGTCAACAATTCCATCTGGATAGAAGTATCAAATTTTTTTCAGATACCTTTTTTCAAGCGTTATTTTTTCATTGTAAATGTATGTATATATTGAACTCATGTAGGCTACTGTATTCTGACTTGAATATCATAAATTAGTTGTTTTCAATACATCTATAAAACTGTTATTTTATGTGCTCTACCATAAATATTCTTTATCTTAGAAATATAATTCTATAAACAGATTTTCTAGTGATCTGTTAGTGGGGGAAAAAACTACAATTAGGTGGACTATAATTGATATTATTGCAAAAATATTCTGCTTGTGCAGATAAAATAAAGTGAAAATTTGCGAGTATTATTGTTGGTCCAACTCTACCATCATTTTCTTGCAGTGCTGTTAATTAACTATCAAGGATAAGATTTGGGCAAACAGGACTTAATTAAACACTTTATAAAATTCAAAAGCATACCACTGGCAAATGTGGTTACTCTGGAAAATAGGAAACAATAGAACATGTTATACTGGAATGTCATAAATATGAAAGCGAGAGAAGATATAGGAGGAGAGAGTTTGAATGTATTAAGGAAAAGATTAATTTATTAGATATTTTGAGGAAGAATTTGGGGAGTAAACATTTATAAATAATGATTCGATTTTTAAAGAAAACTAAATTATTTCACTGGCAAATGTGGTTACTCTGGAAAATAGGACACAATAGAACATGTTATACTGGAATGTCATAAATATGAAAGCGAGAGAAGATATAGGAAGAGAGAGTTTGAATGTATTAAGAAAAAGATTAATTTATTAGATATTTTGAGGAGGAATTTGGGGAGTAAACATATATAAATAATGATTCGATTTTTAAAGAAAACTAAATTATTTCATAGAATTTGATTAAAGAGAGGGTGAATGTGTGTATGATATAGACGGGTAGAATACAAGTTATGTATAAATATGTATTTTTTTGTTGTCGTCGTTTGTTGTTTTCTTTTTTCCATTAGAAATCATATATGTTTATTAGTAGATAGTCCCTCACGAATCACACTCCATACCAGTAAGTGGCGGTAATGCTACTAAATGTTTGTTGCCAACCGCCAATAAATCCACGAAGAAGAAGAAGACCAATCACAGCTTAGCTCGCTTAGATGGCCTACAACGTGTGCGACAGGGGTGACAACATGCGGGACGGGTTATGGTGCCTATAGTTAACATGTGAAATGAGAAACCCATTACTTTAATCGTTTTTATTTAACCAATTACTCCAAATAGGGAGGTCCCTATTGGCAATATGGCGAACTCAAACCTTCAATTTAAAACAAAGTAAGTTTATCGCTAACAGCGCTGCCTGCTCACTGCTAGCTTTACTAAACGGGTGTGATGGAAAGCTGTAAGCTCTCATTGATGGATTTTTCTTAATTTCATTACAGTTTTGCTGTTTCCAGTAAAATCGAACCGTTTTACAAAGGAGGAAAGGTGCAGGTAAGGTTTGAGGGGTTTCTGACCTGTAGTGAGGTATCCGCGACTCGCCATTGAAATGCGAATTTTCTCTTTCCCAGATCAGTAAAGATGAGAAGTACGTGTTCTGCACGTGTGGATCCCGTGTCAATGTTTTGGAAATAAGAACAGGAAAGACCATCCACTCTTTGGAACATGTGAGTTCAGGAGACTTGGCTTTGTGGAATAAAACTGAAGCCATGTCAACATGCTAGTGTATATATTTCAATCATATCTACATATTGGCTTTGGACATCAAAAACAACAAAAAAGGTCTAACTATGCCAGTTATAAACTTAAACTAAAGTAAAATCTAGCATCTAGTGTTAAATGCTAACATAACTGAATCATGAGTTTTTTTTTAAAATAAAAACAAGCTGTAAATATTAGTATTTCTTTTCCTTCCTTCTGTCTCTAAATTTCCCGTGCAGGATGATCAAGAGGATATCACCTCATTTGCTCTAAGCTGTGATGATGAGGTAAGGAGTGATTACTTCACTGAATCATTAGAAATTAACAGAAGAGCAAATTAAAGCAGCAGCATTTTTTTTTCTTGTGCCCAGCTGCTGGTGACAGCCAGCAAAGCTTTGTTATTGAAGCAGTGGGACTGGAAGCAGGCTAAATGCACCCGCTCGTGGAAGGCCATCCATACCATCCCTGTGGCTAGCATGACCTTTGACACCACCTCCACCCTGCTTGCCACAGGTCACTGATGCCCTGATTATCATCACTCACCTGATTTCTTCTACAGCAAAGACAAACTTCTTATTTTAATGGCTTGTATTTGTTCTATAGGTGGTTGTGATGCCACAATAAAAGTTTGGGATGTGGTGAAGCAGTACTGCACACACAACCTTAAAGGATCATCTGGCGTTGTACAGTAAGTGTCTGCTACCATAAAGAAAGCACAGCAATGAGAATAAACAGACTATGATACAGCTGCAAACTTCTAACTAGCAGATGTTTATTTGATAGGCAAACAAATCTGTTTGATCATAAAGTTAAAAAAAATCTGTTAAATTAATGTTCTTCATATCTCTACTGGATTTTCACCTTCTAGAATAAACACTAATAAGTGTTTATTCAGATTGGGCAGAGGGTCTCCACTGCTCACTTGGGATTAGGGTCAACGCTTCATCTTGATCGTTCTCTAACATTTATATGCTTTGATTTCAATCGTTGCATTCTAGCTCTAGTTGTATTTTTACAGTAGGTAATCTGCTGGAGAAATAACCTTCACACCACGTCTCAATTGTTTTAGAGCTTCTAATAGTTTTTCCTGCAGATTTTCCCTGTTTTAAGCTTCATTAATATTCCTTTACAACTTTAATCAACCCCCTTTCCTTTCTTTATGAAATCCCTGCAGCATGATCAGGGTCCAAAATAAATGTTTTGACTCAGCAGCCAAGTTTACCGGAAGACAAAAAAATTTTGTTTTATTAAAAGAAGTTGTCATTTAGAATTTCATTACATGAATGGAGTGGAGCTGAAGCCTGTTAATCAGCTTTCAATTAAAATCAGCTGTGCTGGAGCAAGGAAACCTCTAAAACCTGCGGGACAGCGGGCCTCAAGGACCGACTTTGGGGATGCCTGGCTTAGGGCATAGAGCTTGGAATCCTGAGGTTCTGAGTTCGAGCCCCACTCCCACAGACTGCCACTCTGGGTCTCTGAGAAAGACCCTTAACCCCCGATGGCAGCCCACTGCTCCCCAACGGGATGGGTTAAATGTACCGTTACCTAATTTCTTCAATGGGAGATCAATAAAGTACAATTAATTTTTTTCATTCATTCAAAAAAAAAGTGCAAATGCAAAATTTGATAACGTGGCCATGAATAAAATGATTAAAAAAAAAAAACAGCAAACTATTTTCATTTGTTATATAGTCCATAAATAAAAGCATAGCATTTCAACCAATGACATGGGCAAAGCAAAACATCTTCATATTTTTGTGTTTGTTGTTGTAGCCATCAGCGTACTCACAGATGCTGTGGGTTGGGTTGTTTATATTGAGCCTGACACGTTAACATCCAGTGATTGTGACATTTACTGCGTTTGTGTTCACTGATGTTCACCAGTTTCATAGGCTGACAGCCAGGGACACATTAATCATGTCTGTTCTCTTCTGCGTATTTGCTGCACACTGAGCAGGTCATGAGCTTAACATTATCGTCTCGAAAGTTCAATATTTACAATAAACTTTCTGTTCGCCCTTAGGGTTCTAAATCCTCGCTCCTCCTCATCAGCATGTTGTCTTTCAGAAGGCTTGGTTGCTCCAACTATTACCTGCCACAGGTTGCCTTGCGGTGGAGTTGTTGTTAAATGATGGGGTATTGAGGGGTGTGTTCTCTACCCGCGCCTGAGGAACAAACATACAGAGGGGAGACTTAACAAAATAAAAGCTGAAAGGACCTTACTGAAGTGCAACTTTGGTCCATATATATACTTTCCTTGTCACGAATGATGCTCTGACATTAACTTGACAAAATAAAAGATGTATTCGCATTTGTCACCACTGTGTTTTGCTGTGGAAATAATGTTCAGAATGCTGTTCAGAGTTATTCTTTTGCCACATAAAGCACTTTGTATTTGTCTCATATATGCAGTGTTCCTTACATTGTTTATGGCAAACTATATTTCCTAGAGACAGAACCCTACCTGAACTGGGAATCTGCAGCTCCTAAAGAGTTGCCATGGATCTGATTTCTCAGTCTGGTAGTTCAGACTTGTCACTTTCATTGATGTTTTCGGTTGTGACGTAATAAAATATGAAAAAGTTCAACATGTATGATGTTTTTCAAGATGCTGTGAAGCTTTGATATAAATACAGTTTTAAGAAAATTATTCCTTAATTTTAAAAAAGCTAGTAATTTTCTTCCCTCTTGTGTTTGTGTAGCTTGGTCCAGTTTCACCCTGACATCAGCCGACTGCAGCTGTTCTCCTCGTCCCTGGACTGTAGCATTCGGCTGTGGGACCTGCGCTCCAGCCAGTGTATTTGCGTCCTGCAGAGCCACTACAGCGCCGTCACCTCTCTCAGCTTCAGCAGAGACGGTGACACCATGGTCAGGTACGGAGAAATGGCTCACAGGTTCTTCGTTTTTCTCTTTATTCTACTGCTGTGTGATTGACCTTACCTATTCTTACTGATTGGTCTGAATGCTTTGTAGTTCTGGGAGGGATAAAATCTGCACCGTTTGGGACCTCAAATCCCAACAGGCTAAAAGAACTGTTCCTGTTTATGAGGTAAGATGTGAAGTTTTCTTATCTTTCTTGGTCAATAAATATAAACAGAAATTGTTGTCTTTACTCTCCAGGCTGTAGAGGGGGTCGTGCTGCTGCCTGAGAAGACAGATTTATCTGAGATTGGAGTAAAAAGCAAAAACGAGCTTTTCGTTACAGCTGGCAGCAAAGGTTTGATCCACGATCCTCTTTATCTTCCTTTTTAAGTTTCTATCCCTCACCTTTGTTTCCTTTTTCTCCCTGCAGGTGTGCTAAGAGTGTGGGAGGCCAGCACTGCTCGCTGTGTTTATACCCAGACCCTTCCCTCGACCCTCACTCCTTCCTCTGAGGATGAGGACGACGACAACCCTCGGGGTTTGATGTACCTTTTCTACTTGCCGGCCTCCTCCAGACTGGCCACAGTCACAGCAGAGCACAACATCCTCTTCTATCAGCTTCCCAGTCTCACCACTCAGCAGCAGGTCAGTATTGGGAGTTGCTAATTATTGACTGATTACATGGATGGTTTATCTCTATGCCGTTCTTGTTTAGAAAGCCTTAGAGAAACTGATGAATATACTATTTATATTAAAAATTATCTAAACTACTTCTTTGCAATAGCCTGAGTTTTGACTTTAAAGTGAAATTAATTGGATGGGAAGGAGAGACTAGGCGGCCTGAAGAATATTCCTTGTTTCTTTTGTTTCGATTTCCAGCCAAATGTTGTGATTCATAAAAAACAAACTCTGTGTTTTTTCTCTTGATATGAAATTTTACTCATAGATCAACTTTTTTGATTCAAACTACAATGTGTTATGCTGGCAATGACAGATCCTTTCACTAATAATAATAATAAAAAACAGCTAAAATTCAAAATCAAAGTCTGCACATATTTAAATGTTTCCCTGTCTCCTTTCTCCAGTGATCAACGGGATGAGTCATAACACAGATCAATAAATAAATCCAATAAAGTGTGAGGAATTCACATGAATTACTGTAAACATTTAAAAACCACCTTTAAACAATGGCACACAACAATTTTTTAATTATTGTTGAAACTGGGAGAATCAGGAGGGAACAGGGATTACCAATGTTTCCTGTCCCAGAATGATGACCATTTATCACCTGATCAGACTCTATAGAGCGTTTCACTTAGACGTGTTGGAACCATCCCTGATCATCACGGGTGTTAAACAAGAGGAGGTCAGTGTACATTGATCAAAAAGAAAGCATAGTGCACAGTTCCAAAAAAAACAAAACAAATGTAAACAGTCTGTCAAAGATATAGAATTGGAATTGTATAATCATGAAATGTAGAAATGAAGTGAAGAAGTGAAAAATAGCAGCAACACCAGAGATGTGTTAAAAATGACAGCAGCATGTTATTTTTGCACTGAAACATAAATCTCCATTGCAGCTTAAGCAGTAGTTGAGAATAGTTGACAAAAGTTGTTTGATTAATTTAAGTGACTAAGACAAACTGTGCAAAAATCAGCATGAATGTAACAACTTATTGAGGTTGTTGGGAACATTGATCTGATTACGCTCCCTATTTGATAATACTCTGACAAAGGCCCAAAGATAGAGGGTTCTGTTAAGACGTCCTTATCAAAAATCTTGCTCCAAGCAGTTTCGTTACACAGAGATACCATCAGCTATATAATACAGCTACAGGTCATAGAAGGATTTATGGACATTAGTGTCTCTGTACCTCTCCTAGTTTGTGGGTTACAACGACGAGGTGCTGGATGTGAAGTTCCTGGGTAAAGATGACAGTCACATTGTGGTGGCCACCAACAGCTGTCAGCTGAAGGTTTTCCAGCTGCTCACCAACAGCTGCCAGATCCTCTACGGACACACAGGTGAGTGACCAGCAGAGGGCAGCGCCTGGCTTTCCACTGGATGTGAAACAATCTGCCTTTATGTTTGCACCTGATTCTATGAGCTGTCTAACAGACACCGAACTTTTCTAAACTCCTGTTTTAATCCAAATTATTAAGGCAGTTTAATTCAGCTCAATATGTTAAAACAAACCAGTCAGTCTAGAGGTGTCCAGATGTACATTAATAGTCCTTTCATTATAATTTAGTTTATTTATATAGCGCCAATTCACAATACGTCATCTCAAGGCACTTGACAGAAAAAATTCAACCAGATCAAACATGGAAATTGATTTAAAGTTTTCTATCAAAGGAAAACCAGTTGATTGCATCGACTCATTGACTCGAAGGCAATCCCTCACATCAAGCATGTTTGTAGCAACAGTGGAAAGGAAAAAATCCCTTTTAACAGTAAGAAACCTCCAGCAGAACAAGGCTCTGTGTGAGTAGCCAGCTGCTTGGGTTTCAAGGAGACAGAAGCAGAGATACAGAAATAAGCAGATACAAAAGAAACCTGTGAACCAGCTCCACAGGCAGCCCGTCCAGGAAACGCACGGCCAGGCAGACTAACTCTGAGCTCCCATGTCAGAGGATGAAAAGAGCACGTCCAGTTAGTCACAGTCAGAGAAACAGGACTACAATGAAACATACGCCAAGCACAAACATCCATTAATAAAGGCAGCAGCACAGCTGATATTTCTCTCCAGGATGGTGTTGCAGCCAAACAGAAACAGGCCAGATGAAGCTACTATGAGAAAAAGCAGAGAGAGCCTAATGTTTGAGATTGAACCGACAGATTCTGCAGAGTGGGAGATTAGAGATAGAATGATGAAAAAGGGGTCCCTGTGTCCTCCAGCAGTCTAAGCCTATAGCAGCATAACTATAGAGATAGCTCAAGATAACCTGAGCCCTTCTAACATTAGCTTTATCAAAAAAACAAAAGTTTTCAGCCAACCCTTAAAAGTAGACGGGGTCTGCCTCACGGACTAAAACTGATAGTTGGTCCACAGGAGAGGAGCCTGATAACTAAAAGATCTGCCTCCCATTCTACTCTAATTTTAGGAACCACTAGTAAACCTGCAGATTCAGAGCGAAGTGATCTGTTAGGAACATAAGGAACAATCATAAGGTGGAGCTTGGCCATTTAAGGCTTTATATGTGAGAAGGAGGATTGTAAATCTAAACAGAATAATGTGTTATTACTTATTACATAACTTTTAATGTCTAACATAGAAGAGAAATGTGTTTGCGGAGTAAGAATCTAAAACAATCCGGTCTGTAAAGATCAGGTTTATGACTGGCTGAACAGGTTGGATGAAGCTGTATGTTTATTTCCGCTCTGTTTCCTCTTTTTGTCCTCCTCAGATACTGTCCTCACTCTGGATGTGTTCAAAAAAGGTTCTCTGTTTGCAAGCTGTGCAAAGGTAAATGCCAAACCTTCAGCCTGAAAGTGAAGCGGGAACAATGTCCAGGAAAGATTAACAGTGTTTATCCATGCAGCTTCAGTTTTTCATCAATGAATCAAATGATTTCCCAAAGCTTCCTACATTTGCCTGTTGTTTGTGTGTGTTGAGTGTAGGACCGATCGGTGCGCGTCTGGCAAATGGACAGTGACAGTGGTCAGGTCCGATGTGTAGCTCAGGGATCCAGCCATACCAATGCTGTTGGCTCCATCAGCTGCTCCAGGTGAAAATTCCCCCCTGCTAATCTTTGACCACTGGGATTACTTATCTCCCCCCACAGACACACAGTGTAAAAGCTGTGGATTAATGGAGCTCTATCGGTGAATTTCTCCCCTTGTTTTTTCAGGATGAAGGCTTCCTTCGTTGTGACGGGCAGTCAGGACTGCACTGTGAAGGTGTGGGACCTGCCTGCAGCGTTTCCTGGAAAAGAAATCCATCAGCTGGTCCCCCGAACCACAGAGAAAGCACACGATAAGGTACAAAAAAAGAACATCCCACAGTCTTAAAGGCAACGGTTATACTGTAACTCCAAGTAGAGATCAGGGAACGTTTCCTTGTTTGATACAGTTTGGGTTTAAAGTTTTTGTTTTCAAAACCTTAATAATATTTTAGTTGAAGTAGTCCCGAAATATTAATGATTTCAGGATTTACCCAAATAACACTTATTTATGTTTTTCGCTTATCAAATAGCCCTTAATTAGACTACTAAGTAGAAGTTGATGGGGTTTAAACTCTGTTCTTTTTAAAATCTCTGTTCTGATTTTAGATATGGACATTTTTTATGATCTTGTAATCATATTTGCTAACACATAGAGGTTATACAGATTTTCCTTACCTAAATCATCATGTTCTCTTGTGTTTCCAATTTTGAGGAGTGGCTAAGAGATATGGGGCTCTGACAAACCTTATTTCGACCCCAGGTTTTTCACACTTGGTCTTTTTCCATCATGTAAAAGATCAAAATCTTTGTTCCAAACGTCACACATCAACCAGCATTTTTACAAGGTGGCCTTTATCTGTAGTTTGTTTGGAATTTCATGTTTTTGTTCCTTCTCATAAACTGTGTGTAACTGTTGCATGATGTCACAGTTTTTTTTGTTCTTTGTAGCATTAGAGTCAGGGTTTATACTTGGATCAGGTTCAGTTTATTAGATGTGAATGGGATGATATTGCTGTTTGTAGTTTTTGTGGAAAAAAAAAAATCTGCGTTATTTCTAGGATAACCCTGTCTAAGTTTGTCCAAGTGTTATTTCAAATTTTTCCAGATGGCCCTAAAATTTTTAATAAAATTATAAAATTATTAAGTACGTAAATGGAAAAAAATACTAATAAAACTAGGGCTGCAATACATCTATTTTGCTAATGGATTAATCTGTTGATTCTTTTTTTTTTTTTTTTTTTTCTTCAAATAATTGTTAATTGGATGGTAAAAAGTTCTTTAAAGAAGATTTTACACAAAACTCTGCCCTTTGAGGACGCCTGGATAGAGCATATTAACCATCTTGAATTAAAATGTTTACATATTTTTAAAATTCTGGTCTAATAACTGCTCTAAGTGGGTTGCTCTTTCAGCTAAAATCATGTTTTTTATGTTTTAGATTAATTATTGCTAAATTAGTTGGGGCTTATTCAAAAATGTTTTATTTATCTTCATTAAGGGAAGATTTCAGCCCTAAATAAAACCTGCCTATCTAAATATTTAGGATCCCTTAAAGTGAGATGGTGTTACTCTAAAATTAGCAGCATTTCTTTCACATCTTTTATAAGGGGGGAGGGTGAATATGAGGCTATTTTTTTGTCCAATTTTTTTTTAAAGGGGGTTTTAGCTACATTTCATCCAGTTTTCAGAAGGTTTTATTATTGTTTTTCCTGCTTTTTTATTCTGTTTTCAAAAGAACAGAATAAAATGTCATTGTATGCATTTTTTAAGCATATCTTGTATCTCTTTCCATTTAGAATATATAATATTGGGGGTTCTATGTCATTCTGCATTTTCCATTCTAAATGTCACCTTAATTATGTCAGAGGTTTGAGTGAAAGAAGAGGGGCCAGTCAAACCTGTTTCTAAATTAGAGAAAAGGGACAGGTAGAATTTGCTGTGTTAATGGGCACCTGCAGATTTTATTAATAGAACACATGTTGTGTTGTGGAATCCCCAAAGTCTGAAATCTCTTTGTGGAAACTGGTTTATGCAGATTAGCTGTGCTAGGAAGGAAATGCTGGCTCATTTTTGGAGTCTTACTCACTGCTGGCTTTGTCTCTAATCAGTGAGATGCCACAGAGAAACATTTTCCAATGGCACTCTTTCCTGTTTCATCTGCATGCTTCGCTCAGTAGAAGGACAAAAGATTATTCTGTGCCAGGTTACCACATTCCTTTAACACATAGTTAACATGTGTCAGGCCCTGTTACTCTGGGAACGAGTCTGAAATGCAGGAATGCAAGGAATCTGTTCCTCCTGGAGGGGGAAAAACTCATAAATCCATTACTATTTTAACCTTTTTAATCTTCAGTGCTCTGAATTTTCTTGTTTTTCCTTTTTGTCTGATTT
Source organism: Cyprinodon tularosa (assembly GCF_016077235.1). Lineage (NCBI taxonomy): Eukaryota > Metazoa > Chordata > Actinopteri > Cyprinodontiformes > Cyprinodontidae > Cyprinodon > Cyprinodon tularosa. Next base: position 1,397,424 of record NW_024039363.1, read on the forward strand.
TTATGCTTCTCACCTTTAATGTTTCTGCAGGATGTAAACAGTGTTGCAGTGTCTCCTAACGACAAACTGCTAGCCTCTGGCTCCCAGGACCGCACAGCCAAACTCTGGTCCCTATCAGGAGATGGACAGCTGGGGCTCCTGGGGGTGTTTCGGGGCCACCGTCGGGGGATTTGGAGCGTCTATTTCTCTCCTGTGGACCAGGTCCTGGCCACCTCCTCTGCAGACGGCACAATCAAACTGTGGAGTCTGCAGGACTTCAGCTGCCTGAAGGTGAGGTTCCACCAGGGGACCACAGATACCTGCTATCACATATTTTGTCATTTCTAAAAGCATGTCAAGATAACGAAGAAGTGTTGATCATTTTATTTCTCTCAGACGTTTGAGGGCCATGATGCATCGGTTCTGAAAGTGATCTTCGTGAGCCGCGGCACCCAGCTGCTGAGCAGGTATGATGGCAGCCCCAAGGGGATGGGTTAAATGCAGAGCTAAATTTCTCCAATATGAGATCAATACTGTTTAATTAAACTTGATTAAGTCAAATTACATAATACTTCCAATTAAATATTAAAGTCAAATGTTGACTTTAATAAACGTTGATTAAACATTTTCCTGCAGAGGTAATGGAGCCTTTTGAACATATTTGAACTCATCAGGGTGGTTGTGCTGTAGGTGGTGGTAGTTGGATGTGTTAATTTGGGTAGTCTCGACAGTTTTCAGACAAACTTTGCATTTCGTGTTCTTTTACTCAACATCTAAGGCATAATTTTGGTGAGAACAATGTGCATCTTTTAAACTTGCATACCTTCACTTAAAACTGCATGCACAACTCTGACAATGCGCTCTCAACTACTTCTCTGCACGCTCAGCTTCATCTCTGCCCTTGCTCGACTGCACAGGAATAACTGATGTAATTTCGTTCACAGCCATGTTAGACGCTTCCTCACAGAACCCATCTGCCATTCTCTTTTACGCTTCTGACTGGATGAGTGGAGTCACATGATTTCCCACATGTATCTTCTAGTGGAAGGAAATACCAGCCACCCTCTCACAAGGAAAAACAGCAAAATTAATTTTAGTTCTTTTACCGACATGGGAAAATTGTCGCCAGTTATTGAGATAAATGACGGTAACTGTAAAAATCCGGTTTATCGCACAGCCCTACCGAGAGTAAAGTTTTAGAGCATTCTTATTTAAATAAATGACTCCAAACTTAATCAGAATGGATGAAAAAGTTTCATCCTGAATGATTGATTTTAGGATTAGACTTTGACTGAGCCAGTCTAGTATATGAATGCTCTACGATCTAAACTGCTGCTGCAGCTCTGGCTCTATGTTTGGGGTCCTTGTCCAGCTGGAAGGTGATTCAACACCTCAGTCTCCAATGTTGCCTTTTTTTTTTTTTTACTCTGTCCACCTTTCCATCCATGCAACATGTCGCCTCCATCATATTTCATAGTGGATGTGATTGTATATTTGCAATATATATTTTAGTTTTTAATGTATGCAGCTGTAAAAAAAAAACAAACCTCTAAATGTTCTTCGGTTGACTTTTTCACCTCAGCGGAGCGGATGGTTTAGTGAAGCTGTGGACTATAAAGACCAATGAGTGCGTGAAGACGTTGGACGCCCACCAGGACAAAGTGTGGGGTCTCCATGGCAGCCGTAAGGACGACAGGATGGTCACAGGCTCGGCAGACTCAAACATTACAGTTTGGATGGTACGTTGGGGTTTGTCACCGGCTTATTGGCTGAAGACCTTACTTCAAAGATCGAGGACTTCAAAGTAGATTAAATACACTCTGGTCTTGCCATATATTGTACTTTATGAAGTACCTTTTTTAACCTTTTTCGATTGCTGCACAGTAAAGCTGTTTTTGTGTCAATACAACATTCTTGTTTTCTTTTGTTCAAATGCGGTGACATTTTTTTCTTTTTCCATCCTTTACTGCTAATACTCTTATTTTGGAAAAGTGCTGTTTTCGGTCATACAGGGGTTTCTAGAGAGCTTATGTGTCCTTTTGCATCACTAGGATGTGAGTGAAGTGGAGCTGGCAGAGGAACAGGCCAAACAAGAGGATCAGATACTCAAGTAAGAAACACATTCCGGATTTCATTTTTATTTCTTTTCTGATCTGCTGTTATTTCTTAATGTGGTTTTCAACTCTGTTACTCATTTGTTAAACCTTCCCTTCATGTACAGATGCATCTTATTCAGGGCTGCGTAATACCAGGAGAATATATATTTGCTATAGAGTTGCTAAATATAGTGTTTTGAATAAATAACCAACCCAGAAAGCGTTTCGTATGTTGATATATTATATGGAGTACTTTTTTTAACCTATTTTGATGAGTATGCTTTAGAGTTTCTGAAACTACAACATTATATATTCCTTTTTTTTTTCCTTCCACTAAACTTTCCAGGAGTATGCATGGTGAATAGGCAGCTTCTTTTCCAGTTGCTTAGATGAGTTAATCCATCAGTCTGTACCTCTAACATGAAATACATGGCAGCTGTAATAAATCTGCAATGTTTGAATTTCAGTAAAATAACTTTTTAATTATATTTTTCAAAGATCATGTGTATTTACTGTAAAAAAATGACATCATGACCTGGATTTAAAGATAATGTGACCAAAGTATTAAACATAATCTGTAAGATTAAAAAAGTTTATGCCTCATGAAATGTTCATATGTTTTTAGTTGATGTCTTAATAGCCTTTTAGCGCTTCAGGTTCTGACCAGCAGGTTTGTTCTGTGTCCATCTGTTGTGTCTGAAGGCACCAGGAGTTGTCCAACCTGCTGCATGAGAAGAAATACCTGAAGGCCCTAGGCCTCGCCATCTCACTAGACCAGCCGCACACAGTGCTAACTGTTGTCAAAGGTACTTTGTGTGACTTGAACTTCATTGTCCTCTCAAAGATCATTTATTACACAACCTTCTTTTGTTTTTGATTTTATCTCTCTGAAAGACTTCTCACAGAGTCACTTGTGCATTTAAGCATAAGCAGAAAAGGCATGAACTTTTCTTAACAATAACTAGTTGTTATGCATGAGCTCAGGAAAATCTCTATAGAATGTGACAAAAAAAGATTTAGGCTGTCCGAATGTCCACCTTAACCTCTGAATCACTATATGACATGCAGCCTTGATGAGGTAAGCAGCAGCAGTTGTTGAGCTGCTACTACTGCCTCCAGCTCCTGAAGTGTCCTATGTAGTGGACTTAATTGTGAACTTATTTAAATGATCATTCAGGCAGATGATCACTACTGTTTGCTCCCCGTTGGTCATGTGATTCTAGCTCCCGGCACAGTTCCTGCGCCAATCTTTGCTCTCTTTCACCCCCAAAACACATCCCATGATGTTTTGCTACGAGTGCTCTTGCAAAGCATTCTGGGCAGACATTTGGACACAGCCTTAGACTCTTGAATATTGACAGCAGGAAGGAAAGGATGCAACAGACCATTAAAAATTCCTCAATGGACACAATCCTGCCTTTTAAAGAGTCTTCTGTATATTTTTTTAATAGAATAAGAAGCTGATCAGTTTTTTATGTGCAAAATTTTTCTGAAAGTGGCATCAAGAAAGCTGCTAAATGATGGTTTGCTGTGTTGTTTCTAGCAATTCGTCAGACAGAGGACAGCAGTGAGCTGCTGGAAAAGACACTCCTGAAACTACGGGTGGATCAAAAAGGTAACATCAGCAGAGCTTGGTTTATATGGAGACAGATCTCCATATAATTGATTAAAATACATTTTGTCCATCACTTGGAACAGATGTTTTTATCTCCAGTATCTAATGTTCTGGTGTCTGTTCCCCTCAGAGTCGCTGCTGCGCTACTGTGTTGTGTGGAACACCAATGCCAGGAACTGTCTGGATGCCCAGGCTGTCCTCCAGGTTCTGTTGAAGCACCTGCCCCCCGAGGAGCTGCTGCAATACCAAGGGGCCAGAACACACCTGGAGGGTCTCATCCCATACACGGGTCAGCTCATATAGTCATAACGCAATAAATATGTTGCTACGATCCACATGCAAGAGCAAAAAACACAATTTCAGCTGATTCTGCTGGAAAAAGGAAAAAAGCAGTTTGCCCCCTTTCGAACCGACAGCCGTGTGTGTGTGTTATAGAAAGGTATAAGGAATAAGGCTTGAAAATAAAATAAAGTGCATCGTGATTTTGCACATGAACTCTGTCAGTAAGGAAGTTGACTGTAGCTGCCTTAGTGAGCTTTCTTCCCACCTTCTTGCTCTGATCACTAAAGATATAGTGGTGGATGTTCTTTTTCCGGGTGGATTATCAAAGTAAGTGGTCCTCCCAATTATCAATCATTCTGGTGATGTTTAAAAGAGGCCGTCCTACGTGCTTGTCCTCTTTTTCATTTACCGGTGATGAGTCTAACATAGTGGAAAAATTGCAAATCTTCTTATAGAAAGTAAGCTTCTATGAGCGATGCAAACAGCAACTTTTAAACAGAGCGTGCACAAGGAGAAAGGGGACTGTGCATGCTCTAACATGTGTTTAATAGGCATTCAGGAGCGGGTACAGGGTTGTGCATGTGTATTTTTGTTTGCAAGTGGAAAGGGCGGGTCTTTTCAAATATTCATTATACCTTTAAATAAATAGCCATCAGCATAGTGTTAAAACAAACAGCACCAATTAAATTTCAAGTATTTCTGAAACTTTTCCTTTTTTTACTTATAGTTTGATTCTTTTGCAGAAGAATAAATTTGTTTGCAGTATATTCCACCTGACTCTATCTTTAGTTAAAGGTGTTTTTTTTTTTTTTATGAGCCTTATAAAGTGTTCATTTATGAACTTTAAGTACTAGTGAGTATTAGTCTACCTTTTCTGAAGGCTGATCAAAGTCTTTAACCTCTGGTCACAAAAACATATTTTCACAACTTAAGCTACATTCAAACTGCAGGCATGTGACTCAAATTCTGTGTTTTTGGTCATACATGATTCATATCCAACTTTTTTCACAGTAGTCTAAACGGCCCAGTTCTGATAATTTCCCTTCCAAATAATTCTGATTTAAAGATATCTTAAAGGAAGCAATGAAGCTTTATTGAAATCCTTTAGGACAGTTGCATTTCTCATTGCTTCCAGAAACAGAGCGCTGCCGTTTGATGTCTATTTTCTTCCTCTCCATGTAGGGATCACTTCGATGTCCTGAAGCTTTCAGACTGAAGTCGCATTTAATTACTATTAGCCATGTCCTAATTCAATACTAACATTGGATATCGGTCCGATATTAGCCTGCTGATGGACACCATCCACTTCTCTTAAAAGTTTATTTAACCCATTGATTAATAATAAACGGCTGTGATGTTCTTTTACCTATTTATTGTTTGAGTGATATCACTTGATCACACCTGTTCTATGATTTTACACTAAATAATGAGTGATAATCAATAGTCGGCATTATTTGTGCTTATTGTATCGGGTCATTAATGGTATTGTTAAATACTCAAAGCTGCAATATCAGTATCGTATCTGAAATGAAAAAGTTGTACTGGGACACAACTAATCGCTATGAAGGAGCACACAAAAAGGATCAGATAAAAAAAAAAAAAAATCCAAATTGAGCGTGTAGACCTGCTCTGTGGACATTAATTTGGATTTTCGACGTTTAAAATGCAATTTAACAGAATGACCATCAGGTTCTACTATTAAGGCCATGCTAAGTTTTTAATAAAAAAGGCAGCAGGACTTCTCATTTCTACCTTTCCCCTGTATATATGGTAGCCTTGTATTATATTTGAATTAGATTTCTGAATGTTATTTAATTAACAGGTTGTTTATTCTGCTTCCCACAGAGAGACACATGGAGAGGATCGGCCGTCTGCTGCAGGCGTCCATGTTTCTCAACTACATGTGGCAGAAAATGAGAGTAGTTGGATCATCATCTGGGTGAGATATTTAACTCTTCAGCTTATTTACTTCACTTTATTTCCTGATGAGTTGCTTGCTTGTCTTGTGTGTCCGGTTATTAGTTGGAGATGAACTTCACATTTTAAATTTTAGTTTCCTTTTGCGGCTCGCTGAGCTGCATTTTTGTCTCTGCAAAAAAAATATAAAGGAAAGTTGTAAACCATTTACTGAAGGGTTTTAGACTTAGCTGACTGACAGAAAAATAATGCAAGTGATCACCTAAAATATTCTGCAAACTGTAGCTTTTTTTTCTGATATTATCAATTTCTTGTATTTGTGTCCAGTATGGAGCAGGATGAAGAGATGGACACCACTCCTCTCACACAGACGAAGCCCTTATTTTTCATTGACAAAGAAAAAGAAGACGACAGCCGTGATGAGAGGGGAGACCAATGTGATAATGATGACAGCGGGCAAGAAGAGGAGCCGTATTCTTGGATCAAAAATGAAAATGAGCCCTTTGAAGTCAGCGCCTCGATGAAAGCCTCGTCTAAAAACAGACGGAAGGCAAACGGAAAGTGCAGTCAAGAGTTAGAGAGCGAGGAGAGCTCAGAGGAGGAAGAAATGGAGGACCACCATGCAGTGCAGCCGATAAAACATGTCCGGATTTCGCCTCCTACACAATGTCTGACTTTAAGCTGACAGGACTGCCGAGACAGACCTCTGGAAAGAAAGCTGTAGAGGTTTTCCTTCTGCAGATCATTTACTTGCTGACTGCAGCCGTCAAGGAAACAAAGGGGGAATTGATGCAAACGCAGGCAGCAGGTTTCAACGTTAATATCCTCAAATCAGTTCCTCTGTGCAGGTTTGAAAAAAGGAGACATGAAAACATTGAACCATCCCCACTTTATTTTAGGTAACATCAAAGGACCACAGGTGTCTAAGCCTTGTGCCAGGGCATTTATTTACAGGTTTAAAGCAGCACATAATCCCTATATCTGGGATTATAAATGTATTGCTTCTGTATGTGACCCAAACTGAAACAAACATTTCCTAATGTAGGGATTTAAATTGATTAATAAAATATTTTCACTATTTTGTTAAAGAAGTAAGCTTATGTTTTTCATATTTTACATTTGATTGATCTTGCTTGAATAAAAACAGCTGATTTGAATGGAAGATGTAGGATTCTTACTGAATGGGAATTAATAAAGTCAAGTATTTAACTCTTATTCCAGAGAAATGTTGTTGCAGTGAGGAATGTGTGACCAACAAGGAAACTAGAAGAGCTAAAGCCATCAACTGTCGCACAACAGGGTTTTTTTTTTTTTTTTTTTTTTTTTTGCAGCTTTCTATAGAAGCCTCCTAAGCCTTCGCAGTTAAAAAGTAGACAGGAATGCTTGAAGGTCTGAGGTTGTTTAATGGGAGTAGGATGAAATTCTTACTTGATGCCAAATCCTCTCTGGGATAGAACACGATTCCTCCAGTTCTTTACAACCAAAAACAGCAACTTTCGTAAGTCTTCATACTCCTTACCTTTTTGTCACATTAATCACAAACAGCTTATTTCATTGGGGATTCAAGTAATGGACGATAAAGTAGTTCCTGATTGTTAAATAAACTCAAAGTGATCCAGAGTTTTCACATTATTTCCCCCCCAATAACAAAAAATAGTATTTGTATTCAGCCTCCTTGAATTAAGTAAAGCATTAGGTAAACAAAGGAATCATGGAAAACAAGGGACCCAGTGGACAGGTAAGGAAAACAGCCAAGTTTAAAGCGAGGTTAGCTTATAAATCAATATTTCAAGATTTAAACATCTTCCAGACTGCTGTGCAAACCATAATCTTGAAATAGAAAATAATTGTAAAACTACCAAGACATGAACATTTATCCATACCAGGAGTTTCCTTATTCTGGTCCTTTAGAGCCCATTTCCTGCATCTCTCTGCCTCTGCTCACCTGGTTTCTACTGATCCTGATAATTGGGCTTTAGCTGAACTGCCATTACCTCTATCAGCTGTGTTAAAACGGGGGCATCTAAAACATGGAGGACTTAGTAGCTTACTTCTGATACAACTATAAGTTTGTCTTTCATATAGAAGTTATTGTTGATAAGAAGCCAGGATAATTCCCAGGAAGCGCTCGTACATTTTTTATTGGTCTTCATGCAAAATGTTACACAAAGCAGAAAAGTGACATTCTTCTCTATGAAACATGGTGGAGGAAGAATCATGAAATTTGGCATCTGTCACAAGAGTTAAGGTGATGTAAAAGTGAATTATTGAGACAAACTTACAAAGAACTAAAAACGCAATAGATTTAATATAAAAAGGATGCTTTTTCCTAGACTGTTTTTTATATGTGAAAGACCATTTGATTGAAAAAGAGAGAATTCAAGTGAAGAAATTTTGATATACATTTATTTATCTACAATTAACTGATATTTACAGACATCAGGAACAGCAGATATTGATGTTGATCCAAAACAAAAGACACACGACTCTTCTACAGTAAGTTGAATATTTTTATATTCAGCATTTGAATTTTCTTTTTTGTTTGTATTATTTAGATTTTGTTGATTCCAAGATCATTTAAAAAAATGTAGTTTTTATCCCTAAGAAAACTGACTTAGATAAGATTAGTGGTAATAATAACGAAGCCAAACTTCATTCTGCAGGTTTTATCGGCTGGTTTCCTCGGTCTGTGTGGATGATGGGTTGCTCTTGGTTGCGTTCTTACGGGTGACGCTGGTACAGCGGCTGAGAATGTCCTGGGCCCGGGGTCTTGGGGGCACCGTGGGGAACCTGGGGCCCTTATATAAGTTGGGGTCAGAGACACTGGGGAGTAAAGTTCCCTCATGGTTACCTGTTGGGTTCAGGCGGTTGGCCACCATGGGAGGGGGCGTGCGGGACAGTCGCAGCTGTTCGTCGTTGGCGCCATACCTCAGGCTGAGGGTTGAACCGGCAGACATGGAGAGGGAATCATCACTGAAGCTGTCGCTTTCAAAGCTGTCCACCGACTCTGCTCTGAAGATCCCACCCCTCTCCTCCTCTTCTTCATCACTCTGCACCATGATAACTGGAAGAGGAAGTTGCACCGCAGGAGTTGGTGTGGTGGGGTGTTTTTTGGCTGGAACAGAAAGGATCGCTGCAGGCTGAGCATAGGGCTCCTCAGACAACATGTTCAGAGACTGTGACCTGTTGAAGCTTTCTGTTTGGATCGGGCTGGGGGAGGCGGGCCGGGAATTGGGAAGCTGAGCGAGGTTACCAGACGAACGGCTGTGGTGTAAGGAAGAGGAGGGTGAGAGGAAGGAGGAGTTCTGCACATGATGCTGAGGCGCCATCTGAATGCGAGGGTAACTGTGGGGCTGCAGGTACAGGGTAGGAATGTAGCCGATTTTACCATTGTGTCTGCAAAATGGAAAGATCAATCATTAACATCAGCAAAGAGATTTAACCACAACCTGAACAAAATAGAGTTGGACTTTAACTAGGCCATTGTAAACCATGACAAACATTTTTTTTTTACAGGTTTTCTATTGCTTCCATGCAATTACCCCAGTTGGTCCTACTACTACTAAGCAATTTATCAACCCCCTCTGATAAAACAAAAACATCCCCATACCCCAAAGTTAGAATATTTTTTAAAAGGTTGATGTGCAGCATTTTGTATTGTGGCCAAAAAGTGAAAATATTCGATATCTTCAAAGCTTCAGATATTAAATGTCTATTCCTTTATCCTCCTGCTGCTGTTCATTCACTGCTGAAGAGCAGCTATATTTATATAGAGATTCTATTACAAAAAGGTTGAGATCATTTACAAATTTAATTCGGAGTTATTACTTGCAGCTTAAAGCCATAGTGGAGGATTTCTTTTTCTCAGTGGATCATCAAAATAAGTGGTCCTCCTAACTGTCAATTTTTACTTACCAGTGGTGAGTCTGATATAGTGAAACAATTGCAAATCTTTTTTTTTTTTTTTTTTTTTGGAGTGGACAAGGCTGTTCTTTTCAGAAATTTGCGAAAATCCTCCACTATACTTTAAATAGGGATTCATTTAAACCCTTGTAGAATAGCTCAGATCTTACCTGACGAGCCACCAGCCGTTTTCAGATTTCTGCAGGACCTCCACCACTGCACCAATGTTCACGCTCACTTCATCCACTGTGGTGGAATTGAAGTTCTTGACGGCTGTGTAAAGCGAACCTTTGGGAGGCACAAAAAAAAACTTAAGACATAATTTTCAACTTTCCAACCATTATAGTCGAGGCGTTTCTTTCTGTTTGGATACCTCGTTCTGGTATCCCATCAGTTTCATATCCATCCTCCTCATCATCATCCAGCTTATCCAGATAGGGTGCAGGAAACCAGGCCATTCTCTTCTCCTCATTCTCTACAAGCCACCACCCTGCAGATATAATCAGCACTGATGAGAATAAATCTGGGACTGTAATAGAAACAGCTGTAGTTCCGTGTTACTCACCGGCTTTGTCTTTGATAAGAACGTCGAGCTTCTCGTCCACAGCGGCTTTGAAAGGTTTGTTTTTGGTGTCTTTGGTTTCATATGGGGCGACACATCTGTAGGTCTCTGTGACGAATGGCTGGGTCACATTACCACTGCTGTTATGTCCTCCAAAACTAGTGATCTCATCCTCAGAGGGCATGATCATGATACTAAGGTAAATAAACACAGATATCCCCACATTAAACACTATATTAACATCCCAGATCAGATCTAATTACAGTAACTCTCAACTTCACAGTGAATAAAAATAGGGACGTCCTGATATAACTATCATTTCCGATATATAATACCAATATTGACCCAAAATAATCTCAGCACAAATCATGATCATTTTCACCCTAAGCTGTTGTGGGTGTGATCATATTGGCTCTGCAGAATGCAAGCGTTGCTGAAGCAGATTAAAAGATGCTACAGAACGCTTCTATTAGCGCTCTTATATCAGAGATTTTAGATGCAGCCCGATATAAACTGATGCTTTGGCTTATATTGGACTGACATCCTACACCTGCATTAACTGCCTTCTTCTAAATCTCATTAAGATGTATTTGGTTTAGCTAAAATGAACCCATCTATTTACCGCATGTCATGGTGTTTACTTCTGATTGGTTAAAGGAATAGTGGAGGATGTTCTTTTTCTGGGTGGATCATCAATATAAGTGGTTCTCCTAATTGTCATCATTCTGGTTGTATCTTTAGGTAAGGCCGTCCTACGTGCTCGTCCCATTTTTCACTTACGTGTGGTAAATCTGACATATTGGGGAAAAACTGCTAATTTTCTTTTGGAATGTAAGCCTGTAGGAGTGATGCAAACAGCAACTGCCTAGTGTTAAACAGAGTGTTTATGAAGAGAAATGGGCTCTTGCATGGGTTTAATAGTCCCCTCTAAGGACCGGGGAGGCATTTTTTTATTTAAGTGGAGAGGGCGGGTGTCTTCAAAAATTTGCAAAGATCCTCCACTATACCTCTTTTTATTCTCTTATCCAACAGCAGCTCCTTGGTTTAGTATGGGTTAATTCAGAAAGAACCAGAAAACCCAGCAGTATATCCTGCCTTATGGGTTTGGAACCAGGCCTGATCACTCTATCAGGTTTGTGACAAATTATTTTTTTTTTAATCTTGTATTTTTTTTTTTCTTATTTTTTATTTTTTTTTTGCTTGTTGTTGAATCCAGAGTGAGGAAGACAATTGGTGAAAAAGAAACTCAGCTTGCTATTTCCTGCCTATCCGTGGCAAACAAAACCCCTTTTGTAGCAAATTTCTCCTTTAATCACAACATAATCTGTTATCTTATAGTAATTACCAGTTCCCAATTACCTTAAAGTGCAAATATCCATGATTAACCATTGATAAATCTAAAGGCAGAAAATAAATCTGTTCTTTTTTTCTTTAAAATTTTCCTGGAGACCTAACAATTATTTATTTGTATAATTATGAGACAGATTTTGATCACGGTTATAGTTTGGTGTAGCATATCTAGGCTAAACTACGAATCAGTTGTAGGGTATGTGAAAAAAAACTTTTAGTTATCAGAAAGCCCCAATAACCAAATATTGATTTAGAAGAATGTTCAATCTGTTCTTTTGTTTAGTTTTTTCCATATTTGTCAAGGTTTGTCTTTAAACAACTCTAAATATTTTAGAAGTTTCTCCTACCAATTTTTAGTGAACTCTGGCTGCAGCTCCTTCTCCTTTGGTTGCAAGAACTTTACAAGGTCTGCAGACTGCGAGACCCTTGGATCGCAGCTCAGAAGATTATTACAGTATTTCTGCAAATACTTAAGTCGCACCAGTGATTTATTAGGCCCCTTCCCTTGGCTCTTCTGCTTCACTTTGTTGCCTTAACGACAAAAAACACATCAATTTTACTCCAACATCATTCAGCTGGTCATTTAGTATTTACACCAAGCAACCCTGACCCACTTTGAAATTTAGGAAGGATTCTGTCGGATTTATTCAGTTTACTTCCAGGTGGAAATTTCTTCTTCAGTTGTTTCTGTAAAGGAAATTATTTTATTAATTAAGCATAAGCTCAGGGGAAAAAATAGAGCATTTTTTTATACTTACATGCATTTGTCTGAAATCTTTAAAGGTTCTGTAAATTGTAATGTCATTCTGATCCGACCAAAGCACAGAGGTTATGAACATCTGGAAGAATGTATACCATACTCAAGTAAACAGAAATGTCCTTTGCTGTTATTTCATAAATGTAGAAACTTAATTTCTCCTTACTTTGGTCTTCTCCTTGTGTAAAACTCCGGTTAAACGGATGTTGATAGGATAAAGCTCAGACTGCATGACGGCTGGATGGATGGATGGACAGACAGGAAATACTGTGCAGATATGAGCTGCAAGATACTTGATCTCATTTAGGAATATGCAGGAGCCTTCCTGCAGGTGAATTTATATTCCCTCCACCTACAGGGGGTGTGGCTGGACAACTCACACTGTCTCTCTTTAAAGGGAAGTCAACAAAATAAAATTCCTGAAGTGCCTCAAAGACAGCTTGGTGGAGAATGATATATGGATCCTAAAGGCACAAATGTGTAAGCTTGTTAGGGGCAAATAGGTTGAACTGAAGGAATTATCGCCTGAGAAAATATTTGGCTTATACTTGAATATAAGAGAAACTAATATGAGAAAGCAGTGGAGAATGAGAAACTACAGACACAAAAGCACTTTATCATTTCTCCACACCCATGGGCCTTTACAGGAAGAAAGTGGTTCAAATCATTTCTCAACTTCTTGAGCAAAAAAAAAAAAGTCAGGATAATAAAAACATTTATTTCCTGTTTGGCAGTAGAATACCACTGAGTTTATCTGTGTAACAACTACTACTGAAATAAGCCTGGAGTTAGAGACTACGATTGTGTCTGCTGCCACCTACTGGTATACGTTGAAAATTTTTATATATATATATATATATACACATATTTTTATTTAGCAGAGAAAAACTGCAACTCCTGGCTTTAAACTAGGGCTGGACAAAATGCCTAAAACTAATATCATACGTCTTAATTTCTGTTCCGTGTGTAATTATAAAATTGATTTAAACTAAAAATAAAAAGCAGCTGAAAGACTAACAATGCCCACACATTCTTCTACAAACAAGAATTAACTTTCCTGTTTATGGAACTCTACAATAACATTTTTGAAATCTTTCCCTTAAAAATAACCAAATGCATTAAAGAAGGACCGTAGTTTAGTGACAAACTCTGTAATCATTGTCGGTCAGTTCGGTGTGTCTTAAACAGCCACTTGATTATTTAAGCACCCTGCTCTCTGATCGATAGACAACCACTCCTTCATGCTAGAAAACCCTGCTTCTCTGCAGCTCCTGGTACATTTCAGCATATAGAAATAGTTTATGGGCATCAAAATATCCTGGATTGGATGAACGGATTAGTCTATATGATCAAATAACAGAATTAAACCGGTCATTGCACACATTTGCATAAAAGTTTATTTCACCTCAATGTCCAAATGGCTCAACATCATCAAACAGACATTCTCATGATAAACTCCTAAACATCTACCATTGCACATCTTAAATCCTGTTACATGATTAATAAATAAAAAACAATTGATGATTGTGACATATGCATTTAATTTCACTGGTTCAATGAAAACTTGCTTAAGCTCAGCTGTAAAACTGTAGGTGAACAGTTTAATGCACTTAGGTTTAACATAATCTCTGCTCAGGGAAGCTTAGAGGATCCTGAAGAGATATTTCTAATTATTTCCACTAAATCAAATTCCAGCCCAAGAAGTTTAAGAGAAGCTTTACAAGCGATTCAAATTGTAAGGCAACAGATTTTTTTCTTAGTGAGAATTTCCCTTTGGTCCTTTTTCTCACTTTCAGGTCTCAGAACTTGCCTCCACCTTTTCCAAATTTAAGCATTTATTTTTTTTAATAATAAACTTTACAAAAGGAACAGTCTACTGTTCCCAAACCAAAGGATCTCTAACTTTTCAGTCTATAATTGGGCAAGTTATTTAACATCATGCATTTCTAATAAAACAAGAGTCGGAATTATTATAGAAGAAAAAAAAAAAAAAACATGCTAGAGGCTAGTAACAATCTTACCTCTACAATTATTTGACTTGCATAGAAAACCATTTATGGAAACCATGGTTAATAATAATGTTCCGATTTTCAATCAATCATCTTAAATAACCTTTGTTATAATACAAACTTTTATCCATAAACCCAGAATAAATTAATTTGGTTAAACATTTTCTATCAAAAATAGATTTTCATCGAAGAACAAAATTAGCTTTTTTTTTTCCTTGGCAAACCTTCACTAAAAGTGCAACATGCATCCAAAGTCCAAAGCCAACTGTGATGCTCTATAGCAGAGAGCAATAAAATACATGAAAAATAATCAAATAAAACAAGCAAAATAGGAAACCAATGACTTTCTTATATCAGTTTGAATGGTTTTGCCTCATAAGTCTCCATCTGTTCAGCTCTTCTTCCATCCATGCTTTACTTTCTGCAACGAGGACGGGACGTCTGGCTACTGCTTAGTTTTCCTTCCAAGGAGGAAAATTCGCCATCCAGCGGTTTGCTGGCATCGTGTCCCAGGTCTTCGCAGAGCGCTATGAGCCATCTCTTCATGTAGAATTTATATCACCGAAATTCATAAATAGGCATACTGCGCTCCTGAATATGGGTTAGACTGAGTGACTGGTACCTGCAGAGATGATACATAAAAAATATATACATGGATAACTACATCAAAATAAGATGAAGTACTTTTGGGGATTTTAAGTGGATTACCACTCTGAGCTCCTGTGGTAATAGTAGCCCTCAATGGTGGCTGTGGACTTCTGGAAGCAAATGTAGTAGAAGCCTGCGAAGGAGGCACCGCTGATGTCTTTGATTGTGTGGTCGGGAACAAGAAACTGCTCCTGAAAGACCAACAACAACTGAAGCTGCATAGTTGGAAAAAAGTGAAGAAAAAAAAAAAAAGTAAAAACCTGCTCACCTTCCACCTCATGAAGATGTAGTCACTGTTTTCCAAGGCTCTGTAGTCAAAGTTGTCCGAGTTAAATGATTTTCCATATTTGTAAAAAGCGGGAAACTTCCCCTGAGAGAGTAGGAAATATGGGAATCAATTATTACAAATACATGATCTAAAATCTATTTTCTTTAATCCATCATCTGTGATGCAAATAGGTCAAAAATCTGAAGATCCTGAGAAGACATCTTGATAATTAAGAAATGTGCTTAATTTTCTTCATTAACAAATGTAACTAAAACCATAAAAATTGTTGAAAAAGCTGGACAGACGTACCCAATGCTTTCTGTCCACATCCTCGTCTGCATCCCACTTCCGTGTTAAAAAAGGCCGCCTCCAGCTAATAATTTCACCAACAAAGAACGTAGTAAGAGTGGGAAACTCCTTAACATGAGGAGAAAGAAAGAAATTAAATTCAGTTTATTCATATAGTGCCGATTCAAAACATCATCTTATGGCAGTTTACACGATTCAGTCATACAGTCAGATTGGTTAAAAATTTCTACCAAGGAAAACCAGCTGATCGCATCATGTCACTGGGTGTGTTCGATTTCAGAGGCTGTATCCTCCAAGGAACCGGTCTACCTGGACTGGATCCTTGGAGGTCCGTAAAAATAATGAGGCCGAAAGAGTTTTGGCTGTGAATTTAAACAGGTCCAGCCTGCCGCGGCTTTTACCGCCATATGCTCTGTTGCCTATCAACCGTGAAATTTGACACACAAAGCAGGCAGACTGAATACCCAACTTCTCACTGCTGTTCTGGGTGTTAACATTTTCGAGGAGCTTCAACAGCTGCATCGTATGAGATTTATTGTCCCCAACACTGCAAATATATTAGAATCTGTCCTTAAATTACAGCCAAACCTATTTACACAGTAACAGATAAAACATTTCAATAAATCAAACATTAACTTCCACATATCTGACCATAAAAACAACTATTTTCGTCAGTTTCAGACAAAACTATTCACATACCTGTATTATATTAAACTGAACTTCCAATATTCACCACTGTTCAGCACTAAGTACCTTTTTTCTCTGAGCACAGAACAGCCACCTTGCTTGGACTCGCAATGAATCATGGGATATCCAAGGCTACATGGGATACACCAGTGCAGTACTTTAAAATGGGCAAGAAGGATGCATTTGTCGGCTGCATAACGAGGAGTCTTGGAATCCGAACAGACCTCAGTGACACACTATGACGTAATCGGCCTACGAATCCTGCCTTCGGAGGACGCAGCCCCTGAATTTGAATTCAGCCACTGAATTGTAGGACACGCTCCTCCTGGATGAGCATGTGGAGATGAAAAAGCTAAACGTTTATTTATAAATTGCATGTTTTTTTCTTTCCCCCATACCAAAAAGCTACTTCTAGGATAGTGAGCAGAGAACATTTCGACAACCAGACATTCTTCCATAAAAGCCAGAATAATGAGTAATGTATTTTTTATTAATCGTGTGTGTGTGTGTGTGTGTATATATACACTATATTGCCAAAAGTATTTGCTCACCTGCCTTGACTCACATATGAGCTTAAGTGACATCCCGTTCCTAATCCATAGGGTTCAATATGACGTCGGTCCACCCTTTGCAGCTAGAACAGCTTCAACTCTTCTGGGAAGGCTATCCACAAGGTTTAGGAGTGTGTTTATGGGAATTTTTGACCATTCTTCCAGAAGCGCATTTGTGAGGTCGCACACTGATGTTGGACGAGAAGGCCTGGCTCTCAGTCTCCGCTCTAATTCATCCCAAAGGTGTTCTATCGGGTTGAGGTCAGGACTCTGTGCAGGCCAGTCAAGTTCATCCACACCAGACTCTGTCATCCATGTCTTTATGGACCTTGCTTTGTGCACTGGTGCACAGTCATGTTGGAAGAGGAAGGGGCCAGCTCCAAACTGTTCCCACAAAGTTGGGAGCATGGAATTGTCCAAAATGTCTTGGTATGCTGAAGCATTCAGAGTTCCTTTCACTGGAACTAAGGGGCCAAGCCCAGCTCCTGAAAAACAACCTCACACCATAATCCCCCCTCCACCAAACTTTACACTTGGCACAATGCAGTCAGACAAGTACCGTTCTCCTGGCAACCGCCAAACCCAGACCCGTCCATCAGATTGCCAGATGGAGAAGCGCGATTCGTCACTCCAGAGAACGCGTCTCCACTGCTCTAGAGTCCAGTGGCGGCGTGCTTTACACCACCGCATCCGACGCTTTGCATTGCACTTGGTGATGTATGGCTTGGATGCAGCTGCTCGCCCATGGAAACCCATTCCATGAAGCTCTCTGCGCACTGTTCTTGAGCTACATGAAGTTTGGAGGTCTGTAGTGATTGACTCTGCAGAAAGTTGGCGACCTCTTCGCACTATGCGCGTCAGCATCCGCTGACCCCGCTCCGTCAGTTTACGTGGCCTACCACTTCGTGGCTGAGTTGCTGTCGTTCCCAAACACTTCCATTTTCTTATAATACAGCTGACAGTTGACTGTGGAATATTTAGGAGCGAGGAAATTTCACGACTGGATTTGTTGCACAGGTGGCATCCTATCACAGTTCCACGCTGGAATTCACTGAGCTCCTGAGAGCGACCCATTCTTTCACAAATGTTTGTAAAAACAGTCTGCATGCCTAGGTGCTTGAATTTATACACCTGTGGCCATGGAAGTGATTGGAACACCTGATTCCAATAATTTGGATGGGTGAGCAAATACTTTTGGCAATATAGTGTATATATATATATATATATATATATATATATATATATATATATATATATATATATATATACATACATATACAGAACTTGGACTTTTAACGTCTACAGGTTGAGTTTTAGTGGATTTGACATTTGGCCATTGCAACCGTCAGTGCAGCTTTACCCAGGGTTGTACTGAAGGCCTCAATGCTTGCAAAGAAAGGTATCATCTCCTACATCTGTCATGAAACATTATTTGAAATAACAATTAAAACTTTACTGTATGTTTAAGGATGATGTGCATTTTGGGAACCCAATAGTGTTCCTTCCATATTTCAACATAATGTTCTTCCCTTGTCAATCATCCCTTTGTGTCCGATTGAATCTGGTCCCCCTTAAAACAGAATACTCTTCAGCTACCATCTTCACACTTCAACACTAGGATGAGGTTTTCAGGCTTGCTAGCTTCTCTTCCAAACATAAACACCCAGTGACAATTATAGATTCATCAAACAACAAGAAGAGCCTCCAAATATGGAAGTTTTAGTCCATAGGTTAATTTGTATACATAACACGTTAAAGATTAAACAAGTAAATAATGGTTATAAAGTATTCTTTTTTAACTAGAGTTGCCATTAAAATGTTTACCAAAGTAAAAAAAAAAGTAAATGATTTCAGTTTGATACGTTATTTGTTTAATTTTCTGTTCAAGACGTGTCCGATTGTACATCAGGTGTTTCCAGAACAAAAATATCCCACTGATGATGAAGACGTCTCAAAAACTAATGCATCATATATGATACACTTGGTGTAACTATTCCTTTAACAGTAATGTTTCATCCCTCTAGGATTGCCCCATCAATGTGAATAATGATATTCTCCTACCAGCTGCAGCGAGGATTTTAACCAGTGCTTTCACTTTAGATCTGGGGTCAATATGCTCACTTTGAGAAAGAACAACTCATCTTATCTCCTAACTGGTTGGTACTATGCCTGAACATCCCCATGGTGTTTAAACTGACATATAACTTCAACAGAAGAGTGTGGTCTCTTCAAGCATTTGTAAATTATAATCAGTGATGAACCAAACTTAAAGAGACCCTAAATTTGTCATCTGATATTTTTCCCTTTAACAATCAACTTTGAAGCATTCATGCAAGTAATCCACCTTTGGTTCCCTCTCTTATGATTTTCTTTAAGATGTCCCAATATGAGGCAATGTGCTTGCGGTGTTGCCATAAAAAAACATCCATGTGTGCCTCCATTCAACTCAATTCTGTTTTAATTTTGATATCATTAGAATTAATGTCATGTAACATTAACAAGCCATGCAATATTTATGACCAACTTTGGCTTTTCTAGACAGGGGCCCTTATTCTGAAAACATGAGCTACAAAAATTGAAATCTAAGCAAGTCATTTTTCTATAATGAAATGCGTTTTCCTTTTGATTGTTGAAAATATGAAAAAACCCAACAACTCTTATTTTAAGCGCATCATATCCAGTTACTTTACTTAATGGGCAAAAATACTCCTTTTGGAGATCGTCCGTTTTATCTGTTCAAATATTTGGAAAAGTTGTTGCACTGTATTAATAAATCCATCTCTAATGACAGAAGAGACAGTAAAGGATTTGTTCCTTGGACTAATTTAACATTTCCCCTTTATTATTCTCTTTTAACAGTTAGTTAGAAATGCCGGTCAGCTTTCAGCATTAGCAATACTGAGGTAGGATCACAGTTTATCCGTTAGATCAGGGCAGCATCCTTTGATCTGTGGCTCCCTTCATATGCAAAACATGTTATTGCCCCTTTTTCCCCCCCTTGTGTGTATGTTTGTTATTCTTTTTGTGCCCAATGAAAAAATAAATAACATTTAACAATTCAACATCCCATCATTAAAAGTCCTGTGATGTACCATTAGATACACATAATACTTAAAAAAATAAATAAATAAAAAGGTGCTTTTCTACACAGAAAGGAGAAAATATATTTTCTCAGAAACATTTAAGCTTTACTATTACTTATCACTGCTTATTTTCCACAGGCCTTGCTTTTTATCTGTAAACCATTTCCTTTAGGTTGCATAATGCAATAGGCAACTGGCTGGGAAAAAAAACAACAAATTTTTTTTACCATGTCAACTTTAATCAACCTGACATTTTCTTGATTCAGCTTGTCTGGAGCAAGCATAAACCAGTCTGTGCTAAGCTTTTTGAAGCATAAAGGTCAGTTTTACTAGATCCTGCCTGGTTTATCCAAGGCTTACCTCAGTCAGGCCTTTGATCTTCAGGTATCCACACAAATATGAGTCCTCCATGGTCACATGCTGTCCAGTGCAAACAGATTAAGGTGCATTTAGTCACAGCTCACAGGGTCACAAAATATGCAAATGCATATGGCAAAAAAATAAAAAAATAACAGGGAGGATTTTAACTAAGAAAACACTTTAAAAACGCAAAAAAGAAAAATAGTATTTAAAAAATGTTATATTAGGAAACCTTTTATCCTTCCCAAAATTAATAAATATAGCTACAGCATGAATAATATGATTTAGATAGCTTTCTCTGGCCGGTTTAAAATATTTTATTCAGATGTCAAATGCTAACAATTATTCTACATCCAAACAAAAATACCAAAAGGAGAAAAAAAAATTCATTAAACTAATTTTGGTTCAACATGCATTAAAAAATACATAAATAAATCACCTGTAAAACAACTTCAACATCGTAAGAGTTCCCTTTACTCCTCTGATAACCCCGATACTGAGCGCCGCTGCAGAGCAGAGAGGTGAACACCCCGGGTTGGTGGGTGTTGATCGGGGCGGGCGGAACAAGACAGGCCGAGGATGGACAGGCCGCGCCGGTTGGACAGCAGCACTCTGCTCTGACAGGCATGACGAGAGGTAGAAAAACGCGTCAGAAACCGACATGAACTTTTAACACTGAGCACACCACAGCGAGAGACCGATAGAAATAACAGACACGGTCTTTATCGTTAAATTAGTAAACGTTAAACTATACACGAGACTTTATGAGACTGTCACAGTAGAACTGAGGGTAACTATCGCGACACTTCCTATATTGGCTCAGCTCCTCTGAATTTAATTGGCTAAAACCTTAGCGCTTGGTTGGAGCAGGGATTATTATTGGACGATGTGTATTTAAAATGTAACTAAATCTGACGTAACCCCGCCCCAGTCACATTTTTGAAAAAATGCCACTTATGGTCAGGTTAAGTTCAGAAAAAGAGGGCGGCGACGAATATTTTCCAGTAATGTTCTCTACCAGTGGTTTTCAAACTCAGTCCTTTTCAAACTCAGTCCTTAGGACCCAATGCATGTTTTAGGTATCCCACTATGGAGGACCAAGTCTGACATAAATAAATACAGAAACTTAATGACATAAAATTGCTTGAAAAAGTAACTAATAATATGAATTTGTGTGTCAGAGTTAGTACTCCATATTCCCCTGCCTGCAAATACACGTCTTAGATAAAAGAGTGATTATTAGGCCCCTGGAGCCTGTGGCATCTTGCTGAGGAGGGAGATGAATCCTTTCATGCAGGTGAGTATGGAGGACCAACTCTGCTATATTTAAAAATAAGAACAGAAATAAATAAATGCTCAATAAATGAACACGCATATAATTAATTGCCCACAAAAATACAATAAACAAATAAATATAGGTAGAAATTAAATAATATTGTGAGACATAAATGTATTTATCTCTTTTAATTAGCTTCTTTGTTTATTTACCTTTGTAATATTTACCTTATTTATTTATTGTCCATTATAATCTTCAACTTTATTTAATGTATTGCTTAAGTAGTTATTTATGTGCATGATATATTTTTGTCTGTTTTATTCCTCCTTTGTATTTTTTTACCCTCTTTATTTCCTCAATGCTATTTATTTCTGCCTGTCGTTTTTACACATCTGTATGCATTTCTTCCTCATTATGCAAATGAGGAGGGGTTGTTTCTTAGGCCCCGTCCACACGAAGACGAACCCTGGCCTAAACGCACAAATTTTTCACCAAACCAGCCTCTCATCCACACGAAGCCGGCGTTTCGGGGGTCTGTAAACGATCTTTTTTTTATTCAGCCTTCAGAGTGGGAAGATTCGGAAACGGCGTTTTCGCATTTCCATCTTTACGCTCTAACCGCATATTTTTTTTTTACACGCATGCGTCATAGCGTCGCCTCTAAACACGCATGCGCGACACATCACAACAACAATGGCGCCGTTGCTGCTAATGCTACTCACCCTGCTGTCGGGCTTACAACAGAATCTTCTTCTTCTGGAATATCTCCAGGAAGAACAGAGCAATATCGACGACATAGTTCAGTACCTGAATTTGACTTCGTGTGGACGCTCACATTTATTTTACGTCTCCGTCTTTACGGCAAACGTTTTGGAAAATATCAGCGTTTCGTGTTCGTTTTGACTTCGTGTGGACGGGGCCTTAGAGATATGGCAGAGTTGGTCCTCTATAGGTGTGTGATGGAGCAGAGACACCTAAAACACGCTGGACAGTGGATCCTGAGGACCGAGTTTCAAAGCCACTGTTTCATCAATTCACTTGCATGTGCTCACACCCCCCAGTCCTACTTCTTTTTCATCTTTTGTGTAATTTAACAGCGGTTAACAAAAACAATTTGAAAGTGCATTACCGCCACCCACCAGTATGGATTGTGGAACAAAATGACAGTATACACACACACAATTAAATTGATCTACTTTTTCTATATCTTTATCTGATATAATTACTATTTATTATTAACAATATCTTAAACTTTAATGTTCAAGAGGCTTCTGTTCTTTCCTCTATCTCCAATTTTGTAATAATGTTTTCCCAACTAACTTATTTGAGTCCCAAAAACGTTTCAGTTCCTCTCTCAATGATCCTTAAGTTCTCTGTCTTATGCTTGCCTTGGTCGGTGCAGTTAATGACATACACTATTAATAAAATTAGTTTCCCTACTGTTGGATTGAAACTATCTTCTCTTTATACTTAATTTTCCTTTTGTACCTGATTCTGTACTCGATTCATTTCTCCTGTACTTTGTCCTTGAACTCTCTTCACTGCTTCTACGTAGCTTGTATTTTTTGTTGTTTTAACATATTGTATTTCCACTGCTTTCTTTCTCACCTCACATCGTCCATAGCTGACTCTGTGCAGGCCTTCACAGTTGCAGCACCTTTCTTCAGTTTCTTCCCTGCACTCCTCAATTTTGTGTTCTTCTCTGCCTTTTGACCATCTTTTCTTCCCCTACAAACTGCTACCACGTGTCTGTAGAGCTGACGCCTGTAGCACCTGAGTGAAGGTGGAATGAAACTCATAAAACCTATTTTGACTCTTTCTGCTTTAACTGAATCTGAGAACTATCAGCAGTGACGTGCTTGCCACCATTTTTCTTTGTATGTTTTTATAAAGTCTCTGTATCCCTTTAACATAGCCTCTGATGTTATTCTTTAATCTATCTAAATTCTTGTTAACTGGCATTCCTGTTATTATTCCTTTAACTGTGTTATTCTCTCCTATAACTTTTGTCTCTATGACCTCTCTTTTCACTAAGTGTTCAACATCCAATGCTTTGTCTTTAATTACTGCAGATTAACACCAAGTTTCCATGTCACAACACCTTCTCTAATTCAACTTCCCCAATTTTCTTAATTATTTCTCTGGAGATAAAAATGTGACTCAAATGATTTATCTTCAGCAGTGAATCTAAATTTTTTTTTAATATTCCTTCTCTGACAACCTTCCTTTGCACAACTCTTTCTTCATCTAAACTGCTTTCTGGTAATTCCAATTTATTTCCTTAATCTCAAACGACCTTTTACCTCCTCTACCTCTCTCTTTCCCATTTGAAACTGTTGTCCCGTCTTCCTCATCTACCTGATTTGCCATTTTGTTCCATCCGCCGCTTCACACATGCACATGTTGCTGTCACTCCCCAGTCCTCAAGGGCTAGTGTCCTTTTAGATGTGTCCCTGCCCCGACACACCTGAATCAAATAGTTTTATGATTGCAAGGACTGAAGGACCTACATTCTGAGGACGTAATTTGGCCATTTGATTCAGGTGTGATGGACCAAGGGCACATCTTAATGAGATCATCACCTGAGAATAGAACTGTTTTATGTTCAAATGTGTTTGTTGATCTTGGGCCTTATTTATACTGGAAAATCTGGAGTGTCAAAGTGGCTTCGTTTTTTTTTTTTTTTTTTTTTTATGTGGATTCTTTATTCATATCAGAAAAACCAATAAGAACTTGTTCTCCATAAAGTGAGATTTTGGTCCTCCTCCTGGATTAATGTAAGTTGTGGAAAGATTACATTAGCTCGCCTTGCTTTAATCACCCCCGTTTCTATTACACCATAATAAGCCATACCAAGTCAGGAACTATCTTGCAAGTAGTGGGAGAGAATTCAAGTTTGTGTACGGTTTGACTGGGAAACACAGAAACAACCCATTGCAAACAGATAATGCTGCTAACGCTTCATTCACATAAGCACACAAACAGACAGGTATAATTCTTGTGTGTACCCTCCTACATTCCAGGAGTTTAAAAAGGATTGGAATCCACTCTTACTTTTTTTCTCCTAAAATTAATGTGACATTCATTTAAAGACAATTTAAAGATGGCAATCAACATTCAGGTTTTGGACTGTGGCAGGAAACCGGAGTGTCTAGAGAGAAGTCATACATGCACAGAGAGTACATGCAGAAGGCCTCTGTATTGTCCACTTATTTCTTATAATGGATATCTTGTCCATTAATCACGCATTAACCCGATTAAAGCGTAGTCCCATATGAGATAAATAAAAATCAAATAAATTATTATTAATATGTAAAAAAAAGAAAAATGTTGTTAGAATCATACATTTTTACAAGAAGTGGCAAATTTGATGCATTACCAAGGTAATTTGGATATGCTGGAAGAGGAGGAAGCCGTACAGACATGGTAGGCCCAAACAGGTAGAGACATTTTGTTGGGATTTGCAGTCAGAGCCCTTGGTCAGGGATTAATTCAACCACTATCTAGGGGAAGCCTTTTCTCGAATTTTCGTTGAAGGTGGGAGACATAAAGTCTGAGTCGACCATATTCTCTGACTTTACTGTTGATGCGGCAGCCCATAGCTGTGGCCATAAGGCCTGTGGTGCATGTCACAGTGACATCCCCCTGAATTCTCTGGTGGACATCTGCAGTAAAGGAGGGTGTCAAGTCAAAGAGGGAGTCCAGTCAAGCATGGTTTGCCTGTGAGGCCAAGCATGCTTCTGTCCACAGGGTTGAACAGGCAGAGGAGTATATGAGGCCATGGAGAAAGATTAATGGTCGGCCGTTGCAACAATTCTGGAAAACTCTCCTTCGAACTTGGCCTGTTTTTCAGTGTAGTCCTGTTTCTCTGATTGTGACTACCTAGATGTGCTCTCTTCATCCTCTCACATGGGAGCTGGCTCGGAGCTTGTCTGCCTGGCTGTGTGTTTCCTGGACGGGGCCACCTGTGGAGCTGGTTGACAGTTGCCTTTTGTATCTCTGCTTCTTTCTCTATGTCTGCTTCTGTCTCCTTGAACCCCAGTCGGCCTCGGCAGATGGCCACTCTCACTGTTCCTGGTTCTGCTGTAGGTTTCTTCCTGTTAAAAGGGAGTTTTTCCTCTCCACTATCGCTACAAGCATGCTTGGTGTGAGGGATTGTCTTCCAGTCAAGGAGTCGATGCAATCAACTGGTTTTACTTAGATAGAAAACTTTAAATCCATTTGACTGTATGATCTGCTTGAATTGTAAAGTGCCTTCAGATGACATGTGTTCTGTATTGGCGCTATACAAATAAACTGAATTGAACTGAAAGGAATAATTAGTATGTCCTTAACCCAGGCATCATGCCATTCCTGGTGGAAGTGCTTGGATTAAGACTTTGTTATCATACAGACTGAAGTAATGGAGGTGGTCAAAAAACGCCACAGTGCCAAAGCTTTGGGTGGATGGCTCTAGGCTGACTTTGCCAGGTCTCAGAATGTAGTTGGGCTATTAAGGTTTTTTTTTTTGGTTTTTACTCCTCTTCAGTTCCACATGCCGATTTGGGACTTTTTTTTTTTTTGTAAATATATATCAACAGAACTTTATAAAAGTACTCATACCCCTGGAGCCCTATTCTTTTAGGGGCAACAACAAACGTTTTTTGAGAATTTTGCAAATTCTCAGTCAGATTGAATAGGGAGGCAAATATAATTTCTAATTCTAGCAGCAGGTTCTCAATTATCTTTAGGTCTGGACTTTGACTGAACCACTATAAAATATATATACTTTGAGTTCAATTGTATCAGTTTACAACGGGTTGTATAATTGGCTCCATAGTCAATCTAGAAGCTGAGTTTATTCCCAGAAATAAATCTGTTGATAAAGAAAACCATGACCACATTATGATGCTGAGGTAAGGATTTATCATCAAATAATTTTTAAAACTTCTCTCTAATTTGTTCATGACCTAAGTGGTGTTTCTTAGTGTTTATAATGTTAATTTCTCAAACCCCTCAACTTCTGTTAAGATTCTCTCAGGCTTTTACAGAACAACTAATACCACAATTAAATCACAACCTGGTGAGTTAAACTTTATTTAGTTTTACCAAAGTACAAGGGGCTGCATATGCATGCAAACATTTTCTGTTATTTATTTTATGAATTAGACAACAAAAACCCTTTGACTTCACAAATATGCACGATATCATATCGATCTACCACATAAAAACTCAATGTGTATATCCATACACTGTACAAGTATTTTAACTCAAAACGGGAGAAAAATAATTGGATGTTATTTGCTAAAAGTTGTAACATTGAAGAAATCTTCAGGGACATTTCCACTCTGGTGCAGTGACCTTAAGTCACTTTAAGTGTAAGCCTTCCAGCTCTTTTATCCATTGGTCGACATATCGATTCATGTTTGAGGTGCGCATGCAGGTCCATTTCTCCTCCTCTTCCTGAATCTACAATAGAGGATAAAGATGAGGGGTGCAGACAGGTTGTCATTTGACATACACTTCACGTCTTGATAGATTTACCTGTTTGATAGCTGCTTTCAGGTCATTTACTGGTGAAACCATCTCGTTTTCTGTGCCATTGATCGTCTCCAGATGGTCATCATGGCTGTCTGAATTATTGCCAGTAGACAGCTACATGTAAAGAAATATTTAGTCTGAGTTGCATCTTTATTTATATATTCTGATATAAAACATATTGTTGGCCATAATTATTAACTTTTCTGGCAAATTTGTAAAAACCTCAAAATGTCTGTCAAATAGTCATACAAAGAGTTACCGTAACTGACAGGTAGTACATTGGAGTCCCTTTGAAATAAATCTATAATTTAGTTTAGTTTTTAATTCATGCTTTAGTTTTTTCTGTTTTTAAAAACGTGCAAGTAGTCATCAAGGACCCTCTTTAGAAATAACACATGACACAGAGACCCAACTTTAGCTGAAGGCCAGTATGCAGGACACTGTTTGCTTCCAGGTGAGTCGGTTTCTCTTCCCAAAGCCTTGATATACTAAAATAAATGTAAAGATCTGGTGGCCTCTCCTGAATACCTGAATACCTTAAACCAAATAATTGATTGCAGTAATATTTGTATGTCATTCTTGCTCTTGATCATTTTGCCAGACAGCATGCATTTAACAAAAAATGGTAAAGAACTTAAATTATTACTGTAGTTGCTACCCTGACAAAGAATTGAGTGACATCATTGTAGAGTATCTCTAAAAGTTACCAACATTGTCTGAGATCCAGCTGTCAAACTGTTTGATGTTTTCCTGAAATAAAATAAGCACCAGACTTAAGTCAAGTATCTTATCTCAAAACACTTATTAGATTCCCAGATGCAAGACAATATTCAAACACAATCTCACATTTTTCTTTCCAATCAGTTCAAATTCCAGAGTCAAGAGTCTTTCACGGAGCTGCAGGATTTCATCATTGCAGTTCTCGATTTTGATCTTTTGTAGCTCTCGGTCCTCTAGATTCTGCATCTCCACCATCCTCTACAACATTTGAAATAATAAATCAGAAAAATCTGAATAAGAAGGCACTAAACATCTATAATGATTTTTCTATAGAAAAGAGATATGACAAACTGGATTAAATGTAAAGATAACGCTTACCTGCATGTGCTGCTCCTCAAACTCTGTAAAAATCTGTAATGTCCTCTGCTGGAAGAAAGCCTCAGTCTCAGCCCAGTGAGATAAAAATGTGTTTAGATCTTTCTTTATTTGATTTTGCTTAGCTAAGTCCTCGAACACTATGCGTGAGAACAGCTCCATCAATTGGCTCTGGTCTGTAAATGCTAAGTCAAGGAATATGGCAGATTTAGTCAGGTTGTGCAGACTGAGGAGAGGAAACATCTGCTAAGTTTAAAGAAAACAGGATATGTCTGAAGCACAAGAGTCCCTCTTGTCACAGTGTTGTCCACAGACGTACCCTGTAAAAGAGTAGAAGTAGAACTTAAAATGGACAGAGAGTCAAGAAATAAAATGTGCATTCTTGAAAAAAATTAATTTGAGTCTTTGTACCTGAGATTCCTGGTTTTGGTCAGACCTTTGAGTTTGCTTGGCCTCTGACTCCAGAGCCCTAAATGTTTGATCATTTTGGTATTTCAAGATGGCTTTCTCTCTCTGAATATGCACAGACACAAATAGATTATACTGTACTTGTTAAATGAAAAATCTAAATGGAACATCAATATGGGGCTACAAATCTGGCTGCACTGTTTTAAAGTAACCTCAGAAAGTAAATGTAATGAAAAAGAAGATGTTAAATACATTTATTTGAACATGTAAGAAGAAGATATTTTTAAAAACTTTAAACAAAAAAGCAATTAGTCAAAGCAAGACCACAATTAAGAAATCTTCATAATAAGCCAAGGATACAAAGTTATACGTCCATACAGAGAAGGAGGGTGCGTAACTTATTTAATCACACTCCTTGTTCCAGTGAACAATATACTTAAACCATTTTATCTGTTACTTTTTTATTTTCAGTTTTAGTAATATTCAAGAACCAAAAGAGAATAAAAAACTAAAATGAAAGTAAGCAAACTAGTCAGTAATCTTCTGTACTGTTCATTGATTTAAAAAGAAAAACACAAAATACAAATGTCTCAGGAAAATAGCTGAGATACAGCAATGAACAATACAGTATATGCTATAATCTTTGATCAAAAAAGAACTTAGCTTTATACATAACAGATATAATCGGTAATATTTTGTTACCAATATAATTAACATGATCCTTCCATTTAATTTGATCATCTATGATTACTTTGTGATATCATACTTTTTCTATGCAATTCAGCTTATTTCTATAGCGCCAATTCACAACACATGTCATCTCAATGCACTTTACAATTCAACCAGATCATACAGTCATTTTGATTCAAATCTTCGTTCTAAGGAAAACCAGTTGATTGCATCGACTCATTGACTCGAAGGCAATCCCTTAGAACAAGCATGCTTGAAGCAACAGTGCAGAGGAAAAACTCCCTTTTAAAAAAACCCTCCAGCAGAACCAGGGTCAGTGTGAGCGGCCATCTGCCGAGGCCGACTGGGGTTCAAGGAGACAGAAGCAGACATAGAGAAGGAAGCAGAGATACAAAGGCCACAATTCAATCCTTAGGGACATCCAAAAACACAAGATTCTAAACTTACCATCCTTTGGGTAATGGTAAGATGGTCTAGCCTCGTCACACTTGGGAGAAAGGCAGCAACATACATTTTTTCATCCTCCTTCTCAGTGAATGGATTTCCAGTGATGGAGATCGAATCCAGTCTTTTGAACCTTCTGAGGTAGAGCACCTTTGAAATAAATATGATAGCCAAATATTTGTTCAAATATTCCATCATTTTACACAAAATTCTGGTTATTTTGATAAAGAAAAAAAATTACATTGTCCAAGTGCCCGATGAGGTTGTGAGATATATAGAAGTGGGTGAGGTTCTCAAGTGTATCCATGTTCTCAAGAAGAGAGATTTCGTTGTTCGACAAAGCTAGCAATTCAAGCTTCCGCAGAGACTCCAGACCCTCAATTTTCTTGATTCTGTTGAACGACAGATCTACAATGCATTTAAAATAAACATGAATGAATGTCACACCCCTTAAAACTTCACGCATTTTGTCACATTAGAATCATGGGTTAAATGCAATTTCTTAGTATTTTTGAGGCTTGGAACAGATCAACACAAGGAGTTTAAATGTATCTTACACCTAGTAAAAAGGAATTTTAGAAAAAGAGGAATTTTTCTTATCAGCAGGTTCTTTGTGAACACTAGTGAAGAAACGATGTAATGTGGACCAAGATACACACCAGACAAGTCAAAGATACAATTATGAAAAAGTTTACAGCCGGCTTAGGTAATCAAACATTAGTAAAACAAGCTGTGAATATCTCACCTAAGGTATATGTAAAAAATACAAACCTACTGAAACAATATAAACTGACAGGTTAGGAAAGGAAAGTCTTAATAGCAACAGCTGAAAGGCCCAACTGTGGATAAGATGGGGAGATCTACAGCACGGGGGTCAGGATCTTTCATCATGACAAGTATTAGTTGAGAACTCCACAACTCTTCTTTTTTTTATTTTTTTTATGGAAAAGTAAAAAGTTCAAAATCCTGTTTGTAGTTTGCAAAGCAGCATGTACAATTAAACCTGCAGATTTCCAGCTCTAATTTCTGAAAATTGACTCTTTCCCGTAATGCATCAGAAAGAGGGATGCACAAATATTGAGATAATGCATATAATATGCCCAAACTTACCTGATCTATTGCTTTTATCTATATCTATCCTCCCATGTGATGAGCAGGCATACCTATCTTGAGAATGGGGTTAATGGGTTATGTGATGTCTGTTGGACTCCACTGTATTTCATCCAAACACAACATCTCAAAAAATATGCGAGCAACATCCCAACAGTACTGCAGTGGTGAAAGTCCAGAACTATGAGAGGCTTTTTTTTTTTTTTTTGCCAGCAGTGAAACCAATCAAAGGTGCTACAGCTAAATTCAGAACAAAAAATCATGGACGAAATAAGCAGAAAGTTAGACCTCTAAATGCGTAAATCTAGAGAAGAAATACCCCAAAATGTTAGCAGCTGTACTTAGCAAAATTACTAACTATTAAGATTGATTTATGGATGAATTCGGGAATCCTATCGCAAAAAAAAAAAAAAAAATAGGAAACCTTGCTTTCTTTATATTTTCAGGATATTTAATAATTATTGAAACTCTTTTGCAACCTTTGGAGATAATATTACAAAAAAAAAAAAAAAAAAAAAAAAAAAAAAATCATCAGTCAAGGTGTTAATAAATTGCTACAGAAAACCATTCCTGCCTAAAGAGCTTTAACATCCGACCATATAACATGACCAGATCTGGAACATTTCAACAGGTATGAATACTTTTTAAGTAAAGTCTTATTAAATGCAGAGTTTATCTAACACACAGTGGTAAAAGGCATTATAGGCTGATATGAAAGAAACTATCACTTACCAAGCCATGTCAGATGAGTCAAATTGTCCAGGCCACAGATCTTCTCTATGTTTTTTCTCATAAGATCCAGTTTTACCAGAGATGTAAAATGAATAAGGAAGTCCATATTCCGAATTTCTGGAAGCAACAACAAAATGTATCATCACTCAAAGGTTGACCCAAAACTTTATCATGCCAAAGGTAATTTTTTTGTCATGATTTTTACCTCTGCCTTCCAAATCTAACTCGATTATATCACTACAAAGATTCTCAGGAATTTTGTTGTTTATCAGAACCCTTCTTTCACGGAAATAGCGATCATCTTCGATCAACTCCACTATCTCCTTTAACGTCAAATCGTCGTAATTCTCCATATTGTTGCGGTTTACAGCCTGTCACAGATTAACCCAAACAAAAACTCTTAATAAATTGACATAAATTTTACTATTACATTTATGTTATCTACATAAATATAAATTTTGGCAAGCCACTTACTTACCGATGATAACTAAAAACAAAAATCAAATTAACGGCTCCTTTTATAGATTTAAATCCGTTGGAAACGTGTTATGCTGCTACCGTTTGTTTGTCCCTATTACCTAGCAACGAGATGACGCGTTCAAGGGATGAAAATAACTGGATAGTTGACCGTAAAATACTAAATCTGTAAAAAAAAAAAAAAAAAAAAAATGGCTTATGTTACATGTTCGTTCTTTGGGTGCTTGCTAGTTTATTTATACGTCGTAACCAAAATTGAAATTATAGTTATTAAATAAAAAAGGACAATAGGATAGCTTAAATGATCAATTTCAATACTTTTCTTTTGCGCTCTTTTTTTTTTATCATGAGATACATTTGAGAAATGCCGTCCTAAGGTTCATCGTAGATTTGTTTCTGCTTTATGACTGACCTTGGTTTTAGCCAATCAAATTAGGGCTCGCGTTGTTTCAACCAATTGGTGCCCAGTGGGCGGGGTGTAGCCATACAGCCAGAAGCCTCTGGGCCTCAGCCTCCGTCATTTCCAAAGTGGATCGTTTGTTGTCAAAATGGAGTTTCTGCTTGGAAATCCTTACAGCACGCCTGTGGGCCAGTGTGTAGGTACGTGAAGGCGGGAGAGTGTTTATGAAAGATACGTCGTTTCGGTCGTTACAATGAGACATTTAGAAATCACTCTTAGTCTGGAAGAATTGGACGAGCTTTGCTCGCATCTTCCCAGCAAACGTCATCCACTCGGAATGAGCTGTCAGCTAACGTTAGCCACGAAATCTGAGAAACTTGTCTTTACTCGATTTAAAGTTCGGGTAAATCTGCTTGTACATGTGAGGAAAATGAGTTGCAGCTTTTAAGGAAGCCAGAACACTGAGATGTGATGCTAACTATGGTTATTACGGTTTGCTGAGATTTGGCTTCCAGTCTCTGAACAACATTGAGCAGAGTGATTGTTCAGTGTTTCAGTTCAAACATCTCATTTGATAAGGCAGGTCTGATGAACCACACCCCATGTGTTAGAAAGTGCTCCTAATCCAGGCACGATGGAATTATTTTTGTTCAGGATTGAACAGTTTCAACTTTTTATGTTTCAATGTTTATTGCAGCGATAAAAAAAAATTAAACTAATGGGATATACATTATTTTCATGTAGAGGCCAAGTGTTTATTTCTTCTGCTTATGATAATTATGGCTTATGGCGAATTAAAGTCCTCAAATATGTTTTTTTTTTTTATTAGGATGGTACATATCAACTCAACTCAAACTTTATTTACAAAGCACATTTAAAACAAATTGCTGTACAGGAATCACATTTGCAGAGCATAAGATAAAAACTGAAAACTAAAATACATAAACAATAAAAAAAAGAAAAAAAAGAAAAATTGAATGGAAATAAAATATAATAGGATACATCTTTCAATTAAAATACATTTTAACATAAAATACAATTTTACCAAATGTCCACTTAGACCTGATTAAAAGCCAGGGAGAAGAAGTGTGCTTTTAGAGAGGAATTAAAAACCTCAAAGGAGCCTGTCGATCGAATATGCCAAGGCAAGTTATTATGCCAAGACGCATGCTTTGGGGCTAGACCATTAAGAGCTTTAAAAACAAACAATAACATTTTAAAATCTATTCTAAAAACATCCCGGAAACAATTAAATATTGCAATACTGGAGTGTCAGGCCCATGCACTGTAGTATATATAAACAATACTTGATCATGGTATGACCATACCAAACAACCGCTTATATCAGGGGTTTTCAACGCTTTCCCCCAAACTGATGGCGAGATGGAGCAGGGACCCCCTAATTATATATATTGTATGAAATAGTGTTATATCGAACTGGTCCTATAGTCACTCGATTACATATGGAGTAAGGTAAAGAAAGTAATTTCTCCCTGGGATTATGAAAGTATTTCTAATTCAGATTCCTCGTTGATGGGACAGGTGTTGTGAATGAAACGGTGCCCACCTTGAAAGAGCTCCTGTGTGTTTACCAGAGTGTGTAGAATTCATGTTAAGGTGGATTTAAAGACATTTCAATTAGTGGAAAAAATTTCAGGGGGGAATATAAAAAAAGTCTTATCAACCAAAACTTTTGTGACCCCCCATGCCGTTCCTCCTTGGACCCCCTAGGGGTCGCGGACCCCCTGTTGAAGACCTCTGCCTTACATAATGGCATGAAGGAGATTGGGATTTTATGTCATAGTTTAAAAAATGCTAGGAATTGATATGTTTTAAGATTAATTTATAGATAAGATAACAGAGATATATATGGAATGTGTAGCTCACTTTGTTACTACTTTGTATTTTTTAGGGGTATATCTCTACCCCTGCATTTAGAAAATGGCATCTTTGCAAATTCCCCTTTGATACATTGATCAAACTGTAATTTTGAATGGAGAGCATTCTACATCCTTTTTTACGACGGTTGTTAAAGCGGGTAACTTTGGCAGTGGGAATTAGATGCTCAAAAAGTTTAGCAAATTTGGACCTAATCAAACACATTAAACCAACATCCATAGATGAGTTATCACTGGCTGAGAACACACATAGACAGAATCTTAAGCAGCTTGGGATTCTGGTCCTTTCCACTCCTTTGTCATTTAACATTGCTTTAGAAACCAGTGCAACAATCCATTTCTGTCTCTTTTGGCTTAAAAATCCTCTCCAAGCTGTGGTCCTAAGGTTTGCTTGATTCCTTGTTTTTTACCACATATTTTCCCTCCACTTCCTGTAAATATTCGTAGGTATGGCGCAGTCAGTACCTGTTGGTTGGTCAACTGGGAAGCCATTAGTTATTTCTGTGATTTTTCTAAATCATTGTATCGTTATAGTTTTTTTTAATCAGCATTGTTTTGCTTGATCTTGGATTTTCACATTTTTAAAAGACAGAATACCAATACTCTGAATACCTTAAAATATTGTCACACTGAGTTAAATTTTGCTTTATTTTGTATAAGTGCTTAACAATAATCTATGATCCTACTGAGCAAGCATGGTCCATGTTGAGATTGACAAAAACTTGTTTTTCATGTGAAAGAAAAATGTATGCATTTAATTATTTGTCCTTTTATTCTGTTAAATAAATGCCACCAGTTTAAAAAAAAAAGTATAATAAACTATAAAATAATCTTTGCTTGTTTGATTTCTCTGCATAACTTTCTAAACATAATTTCTTAGAATTAAACTGTAAACTAATTTCCAGGAAATCAGGTTCCAGTCGATGTTACAAGATTTTTTTCTTTAGATTTTTCCTAGATATTTACATGCATTGGTTCAATCTATTTTAGAATAATAATTTATTAGCACACTACCAACCTTCCATTTATTGTCTTTAAGACAATGTTCCTATGGAGTCCTAAACAAATGATTGAATTTGATATTATCTTCCCAAGTCTGGATGGCTATGGAAAGAAAAGAATGCCTGGAAAATAAGCATGGAAAAATGTTTTAGTATTTTACTTCTTTTTCTATGATCTTTAAGTTGCAATTTAAAAATTCCTCAGAAATAAAAATGTTTTTACAGTACTTACATTTAACTGTGTTCTTTGATCTCAACTTAGCACATTCAAATTTAGTTTTTTGTCCAAATAATAGATTTATCAAAGAAGAACAATTTACTGTTGTTGTGCCTCAAGAAACCGTATATCTGTTTTTTTCTACACATAGAGCAAAAATATTCAGTATGTCAAAAAAATTTTGTTTAAAGTTGGAACGTAAAGTTGCTTTCCTAGCCAATATTTAGTAAATACAAATCTCAATATCTAGCATGTAAAAACGGTCAGATATATATTATATAAAACAGAAAAACATCTTTAGAATGTTTTTTTTTTTTTTTTACTGATGTATTTTTTGGTGGTACTCTCTTATCTGTTTAGGGTTCTATCTGCAAAGAAATTGAAACATAACTTAAAACTTTTTACTTATTTTATCAATTAATGCATATGAATAAAAGATAATGCTTTATAATACAGTCCTGTGACTACATTGTGTGGTGTTTTGCATTGCTCATTAAGACTTTTCACGCCAATATGTGCATCCAGCTGCTCCCTGTGTGGCTGTGACCGGGTGACAGAGACCTTTTCTCTGCAGGAGACGGGCCGGTGATCATTTTACCTGGCCCAAAGATGGTAGAGGATGGGAAAAACAAGCCTTTCCTGTGTTCATTCCTTCATTCTTTTTAGCAGTGGTAGTTTTAGAGTTCATGGAAAGCGTTGAACAGATTGACTAATTTAGCAAAAAAAAAATATATATAAATGTATGAAGACAGAATAAGCTGTTGTAGAGTGGAGATAGGAAGGGTCTTAAAGCTTTTCTTTGAGGAGAGACAGGCCTGAGAGGGACTTTGCAGCTTTGTTGGTGAGTACACGGTACAGCTTGTCACCATCAGGGGCACGTGATCAACTGGCTTCAGTTTTGCTGTTTTATGACAACAACCAGTCAGGGTTGGAAGATGTTTAGCCCCAAACCACAATGAATATACTTAGTTTTATTACTAAAGCTCCAGTTGTTGACACTATTCCTGCTCATACGTTCCTTTATGTTGGTTTTCCTCCTTATTCCCTCCTGAACACTTGTGCTCTGTCCCGCTCTGACTCCACAATCCATTTGAGAAGCTTACGGGAAGAGTGTTGTAGTTAATTCCTTCAAAGTCAGCTTCTAGATGCTCCTAATACCCAGAAGTCAGACACAGCTTTAGGTGTCAGGAGTAACTAGCGAGAGCATCCTGACTCTTTGCATGTTGGTGCGGTTTTCATCCTCTGCAGTCCTGGGAAAAAAAGGAATAGCGCACCTAGAAAAGCTTACCCCCTCCCTCCTATGGAACATCCAGGCAAAGATCTTTAGTGTGTGATCCCCCTTGCTTCCAACCATAATCTCTTAGTAGTAACTGCTACATGTTTTATACTTGTGTTTGTTTTCTCTTTTTAAAATGACAGAGCACATTAGTAAAATTTAACCATTGTCACAAGTTCTAACCCCCCCTTTTCAGTTTTTGATAGATAAAACAATATGTAAATATTTCATAGCAGTTACATACCAGACATAAATACCAACTTAAGGTTACCTGACAAATTTTTCCCCAATGCTCAACTAAAGACTCAAATTGACATGCTCTGATCCGACCAGTGGATCTGCTCGATGGACCACCAAATTCTTGAGTGTTTACACGAGAATATGTACAAAAAAATACACCAAAATCTTGAAATCACACTATGGCATGAACTCAAAATGTGAACCCAGATAAGATGAAAAGTTCCCTTATTATCTTATCTGGGTTCAATTAATTTTGAATTGAAAAAGCTTCCTGGATGGGAAGCGAAACGTCTTCAAACTATGAAACAAAGTCCAATGGATTGTTTTTAATTTTCTTTTTTTTTTTGAAAGACGAAAGACGTTCCAGCCAGATCAAATAATA
Source organism: Cyprinodon tularosa (assembly GCF_016077235.1). Taxonomy (NCBI): domain Eukaryota; kingdom Metazoa; phylum Chordata; class Actinopteri; order Cyprinodontiformes; family Cyprinodontidae; genus Cyprinodon; species Cyprinodon tularosa. Next base: position 1,434,966 of record NW_024039363.1, read on the forward strand.
TGTTTACACAAGACTGCTGAAGAGGAACCTCAGTCATAAACACAACTGTCAAGCATCTATGTGTGTAGATATTATAACAGCTGTTGTTTTTTTATGAGTCCTATCATATAACTTTAGTTCCTTGTTTACTGTAATATTAGTGTTTTGTCCACCTATGCCTTAAAAACAAATGTTCCTCTGGACAGGAGATAACAGCGCTGCAAACAGACTCCATTAGCCTTTTTATTTTCTGCTAAACTTGGCACACTTAAGTCAATTTATTTATGTATTTATGTGTTCTTAGTGCTTCTATCACATGTTTTAGCTGTTTTTAACTGAAAACAACCCTTTATAGTTTGTTTATGTGGTGCTTAAGTTAGCCAGAAAGATTTAGATAATTTTTAAGTTTTATTATGTGATTTGTTCTCTAACTGATGAAGTATTTTCTTTATTTTTTCTTTTCTTTTTTTTTGCACAACTTGCTCTTTATTTTAATCCAGGCAGGAGGGTTCTTTCAAACTCATTAATACATTTTCGTGCTTTAATTATTTCATAAACATTTTCTCTATTCTGCCGATTTCTGTTGGAACTTGTCATCTTATCTCGGTTCACATAAAGTCTCACGAACCTGCCTCATCAATTTAGTCAAAATTGGTTCTTCTTGAATAATATGTTTTTCCTAAACGATTAAATTAAAACAGCAGCACTTAATCAAAAATAATTTTGTGTATTTTTTCCAGAGAGAGCCACAGATGGAGGCCTGCAGAGTGAGGACTGGACTCTGAATATGGAGATCTGCGACATCATAAATGAAACGGACGAGGGGTGAGCCTCCATGCCCGTTATTGTTATTCGTCTTGTAGTGCTGTTTGTTGCCCTGAAGAATTTGGTGTGGGTCAGTGTTCCAGAAACACTTAACTTCCCATAGCAGCTTGTAACAGAGCTTTCACCGTCTTCTCCCGGGTCAGATGGAAGGAGGGACTGAAGCAAATAATGCACTGCCTACTGTTATTTGCCAGAAGTCAGCACACCAGACAAAAAACCCTTTTGTTTGTTGTTTTCATGTCATTGACTAAATGAATGAAAGATGTCAGATCCTCAGCTGGTCTCCTAAAATACAAAAAGGCCCAGTCTGCAATGAAGACTTTAATTCTAACAGATCTATATTCATAGTAAATATGGATGCCTTCAATGGCCAAATGGAAAAGCCTAAAATTTCTGCAATATTTTAAACATTTGTACTTTCATAATTTGTTTAATGCTCTGTTCGTCCACCCATCCCTCCATCTGCACTGTATCTGGAAAGTCAAAAAAAAAAAAAGTAAATAGGGGATGAGTTCTTTCTGCATCATTTTGTCTTTAAGATGTTCAGTAAGACTCCAAAAACTGAAATCAGCCGATTTTGAGTATGCTTTGATTAACCTTTGTTTGATGTTCCCCTACCACTTGCTTTGTGTGCCTTTTGCAAAGATCAGCTTTCTAAAAGTGTGACAGCAGATGGTGTATTTGAATGAGATAAACCAAAACAGATGCAATGCCCAATATCAGACAAATATGTACACTGTGCAATCATGTGCTCCACACTTTGCAAGGAGAAAAAAATATTTTTCCTACTTCTTTTTCTGTGCTCGTCCATCTTTATCAGTGTCAGCACAGCAGCCATACTTAGTACCTGTTATGAGCTTATGAATGGGATGGGAACACCTTATTATCCCCCATCTTCATTGAAGGGAAGGGAATATTAGGCAGAAAGCCAGCCTGTGCTCTTTATGCATGGGAAGCTTTGATGTTGTCTATTTGGGAGAGGCGTTCTGCTGTCACTCAGAAAGGAAAAAAGGGACAGCCAGATGGTGTGACAGTTCTTCTCAGTCTCACTCACTGACATCTGTTGTTGCGTCCCCGAAACAAGTCCATTCCAACTAAGTCAGAGGTATCATGCTGACTCACAGCAGGAGTTCTTAATGCTTTTTGCTTTCCAGACCAAAAGATGCGATGCGTGCCCTAAAGAAGAGACTGAGTGGCAACAAGAACTTCAGAGAGGTTATGCTGGCGCTGACGGTAAGTCGTACCTTTAGCTGGGTAAGGATGCATGTATGCTGTCCAGTCCAAGGAAAGCTCATATGGACTTAAATATGGTGCAAACAACCACATATCTCCACAAACGTATGAATGGAAAACATGAGACTTTTGATCAATTAGTTTTCAAAAGGCCTCGAGAGACTGTAGATATAAGTTTCAAAAAACCAAAGTAAAAATGCATTAAGAATCTGACTTAAGCAAAATAATATCTTTACAAAAAGTAAAGAGGACTCACCAGATGCATTGTGATAAAATGTGGCTTCCCACCCGGCTTTCAATAGTCTCAAATTTGATTTGAGTATTTTGTACATCAACCTAAGAAGGAAAACGTGTCTTATTCACTATCCTACTGTCCAAATTGTCTGTCTTTCTTTTTTCTTCCTTATATCGTTTCCTACAAGCTTTCCTTTTTAAAAATAATTCCTTCCTTCCTTCCTTCCTTCCTTCCTTCCTTCCTTCCTTCCTTCCTTCCTTCCTTCCTTCCTTCCTTCCTTCCTTCCTTCCTTCCTTCCTTCCTTCCTTCCTTCCTTCCTTCCTTCCTTCCTTCCTTCCTTCTGTACTTTCATTTATTTGATCCATATAAATGACCAGGATAACTTTTTTTTTTTTTTTTTTTTTTTGAGAAAAGGGGAGCCAATAGTGAGAGTTAACCTTAACAGAGGGCAACAGCACACTAATCCTGCCTCTGATCAGCTTCTTGTATATATTCCTTCCTTTCTCCTTTGTTACTTTATCTGTTAACATTTTTCTGCGTGACTGGTGTGTTTTTGCAGGTTCTGGAGACATGTGTAAAGAACTGTGGTCACAGGTTTCACGTCCATGTGGCCAACAGAGATTTTATCGACGGCGTCCTGGTCAAAATAATCTCCCCCAAAGCAAACCCGCCCACAATCGTGCAGGACAAAGTGCTGTCCCTCATACAAGTAACAAAGCTTTCTTTCCTTTTTTCCCTGTTTGTATGGCTATGTTGTTTTTTTTCACAGGAATGCATTCCATTTCTCTCTTTCCAGATAAAAACATAGAGGTGTTGTGGTGTAAATTGTATGCCACCTCTCACACTTTTTTGTGTTACTGCCAAAATCTTTCATGTGTTTTTAGTAAGACCGTTGATTAAATACAGCTTCTAGTGTTATTTTTTTATTTTTTTTTATGAGGTTACCTAAGAATACAGATGGTTTCTATTTAATTATCAGCATTTGGAAGGAATTGTTTGTTGAGTTGACGATTTTTGAAGGAGGTTGGACGAGTTTATCTTGTATTTCATTGTTGTTTTGTTTATTTTAATAATTTTTACTGATTGTCAGAATTAAATTAGACAGTTAAAGTGTTTAATTGAATTTTACCTTATAGTCCTGGGCTGATGCCTTTAGGAGCAGTCCTGATCTTACCGGCGTGGTCCATATCTACGAGGAGCTGAAGAGGAAAGGCGTTGAGTTTCCGATGGCAGACCTGGATGCTTTGTCTCCGATTCACACGCCACAGAGGGTAGGAATACAAACTTTTCCTTTTGAAAGTTTAGGAATTTGGTTAAACAACTGTGCTGTTTTCTTTTAAACCATAGGGTACCCCTGAAGTGGACCCGGCTATGTTAAAGTACCTCGCTCCTAACAATTCAACTGGGGGTCCTCCTAAACCCAGCCAGTCCACTCCCACCACAACACAGGCCTCCAACATCCCCAGCCCCGTCACTGTTACCCCTGAACAGGTGATAACTCGCTTCATAACTGAATTTTAGACGTTGATTTGAAATCAAGTGATAAATAAAAGCAGATTTTACCATCAGACTGGAGACCATTTACTGATTTTTTTTTTTTTTTTTTTTTTGGGCTTATAGATTGCACGGCTACGGAGCGAGCTGGACATTGTGAGAGGAAACATTAAAGTCATATCAGAGATGCTTACAGAACTGGTCCCTGGTCAGGAAGATGCTTCTGACTTGGAGCTCCTCCAGGTGAGATCTGAGTTGATTAGTTTATTCAAGCTGTGTTAATGTCTTTAACAGTCTCAGATCACTCTTTAATCCCAACATAAAACAAAACAAAAAATGTAGAAATAATGACAAAAAGCCAAAATTTATTTCAGTTTTAGCGTCCAAAGTGAGTAGTTGTAACACCTGGTGTCCATCAGGGGGTGTGATGTGTCGACTTTTCACACCATCAGCAGTAACAGAGAGAGAAGGAGGTGATATTCCCTGAGGTGGCAGTCGGCCAGGGTTACAGGGATCTGTGTAGAATTTAACGTCCTCTGGCCAAATCCACTCAGGTATTTGTGTCAGCGCCATGGATTTGGCTTTACTGCTCAAAAACTGCTGCCACTTAAAACCACACTGTTACAGAATCATGAAGTTGTGTAGATATCCTCATCTTCTTTAAGAATATATGTCTGTAAAAATCGGCAAAGGAGAGCTTCTTTGCCTTTTTTTTTTTTTGTTTGGTTAAATTTTTTTTGCACTGCTTGGTTCTCACAGCTCTTTTGTCTTCCCTGCATCAATCTGTCTTCATGTCCCTCCATCCAGGAGCTTAACAGAACATGCCGCGCCATGCAGCAGAGAGTGGTTGAGCTAATAGGTCGTGTGTCCAACGAGGAAGTGACTGAGGAGCTTCTGCACGTCAACGACGACCTCAACAATATATTCCTTCGATATGAGAGGTGTGTTGATTAAAAGTCTGAGTGTATGTGCTTGGTTAGAGATAAAGTTTACTCTTCATCTCTTAAATGTGACTAAACATTTTGATAATAGTTTTCATTTTACGAAATAAGCCTTACAACAAAAAGCATTGTGCAGTACTCTACCATCTTCTGCGTTTTGCAAAAAACTTCATGTGTTTAAAATAAGAGACGTACTAGACAAAACAGGAGGTGAAACTCACATGATTCTCTTTCGCTCGCAGGTATGAGAGGTACAGGTTGGGCAGGGCTGCACAAAACAACGGGGTATGTATCATCAACAGAGAAAAATTACATTGTGTTTTGTATTATGGTATGTAGCACTTTATGGAACAATGACAGAGATTTTTTGGGGGGGGAATCCAAAACACTATCATCACAGTTGTTATATAATACACAAGAAATCAGAATATAACATGAAACACTTTTAAAATCTGAAACTGGACAGGTGAGGTCTGCTGTATGAACACTTTCTCATAGTCTTAACAAACCATCTAAACAAACAGTGATGGCAACGTCATGCTGTGGGGATGTTTACCTCATCAAGATATAAAGCTGGTGATAATGGGTCAACAGATGCTAATTCATTGATTGAGAGTCTGTGGCCAGATTTGAAGATCTATGTTCACTAAAGCTGTTTCTAAAGAATGCAAATATCTTTCAGTGAAAGTTTTTTCTAGACTTGTTTTTCAGGGATGGTAAAAATGGTATCATCATGTCCCATTTCTCTTCCAGTTTATTATACATGCTGATCTGTTGCATTAATCCTAACAAAATAGAAAATAAACGTTCCAAAACAATGAGTACTTTTAAAAGGCACTTTACTTAATTCTTAACAAAGCCTACTATATACAGGTGCTGGTCATAAAATTAGAACATCATGAAAAAGTAGATTGATTTCAGTAATTCCATTTAAAAAGTGAAACTTGTATATTATATTCATACATTACATACAAACTCATATATTTCAGATGTTTATTTTGTTTAATTTTGATGATTACAAATGACAACAAATGAAAATCTCAAATTCATCATATCAGAAAATTAGAATATTGTGAAAAGGTTCAAAATTGATGGCCCCTGGTGCCACACTCTAATCAGCTAATTAACTCAAACCACCTGCAAAAGCCTTTAAATGGTCTTTCAGTCTAGTTCTATAGGCTACACAATCATGGGGAAGACTGCTGACTTGACAGTTGTCCAAAAGACGACCATCGACACCTTGCACAAGGAGGGCAAGACACAAAAGGTCATCGCTAAAGAGGCTGGCTGTTCACAGAGCTCAGTGTCCAAGCACATTAATAGAGAGGCGAAGGGAAGGAAAAGATGTGGTCGAAAAAAGTGTACAAGCAAGAGAGATAACCGCACCCTGGAGAGGATTGTGAAACAAAACCCATTCAAAAATGTGGGGGAGATTCACAAAGAGTGGACTGCAGCTGGAGTGAGTGCTTCAAGAACCACCACACACAGACGTATGAAAGACATGGGTTTCTGCTGTCGCATTCCTTGTGTCAAGCCACTCTTGAACCACAGACAGCGTCAGAAGCGTCTTGCCTGGGCTAAAGAGAAACAGGACTGGACTGCTGGTGAGTGGTCCAAAGTCATGTTCTCTGATGAAAGTAAATTTTGCATTTCCTTTGGAAATCAAGGTCCCAGAGTCTGGAGGAAAAGAAGAGAGGCACTTCATCCACGTTGCTTGAAGTCCAGTGTAAAGTTTCCACAGTCAGTGATGGTTTGGGGTGCCATGTCATCTGCTGATCAAATATGTTGCTTTTAATCATCTAACTTTTGAAAAAAACCTAATTAATTGAAGCTCTAAACAATGATTGACTGCTCCATTCTCCCTGAACTTAAACATGGCATCTTCAAGCTTATTTAGGTTTAATATGCATCTTTCCAATCTTTTCCCTCAGATGTTAGCTGAGACTACAGAAGATAACCTCATAGACCTGGGGCCAGGCTCTCCCGCCGTGGTTACACCCAGAATTACGTCCAGCCCTCCATCCAGCTCCGCCCAGAGAGACGCAGCGTCAGCAACTCACAACCCCACAGCTTCCTTATCTACTGCACTCGCTAATCTTGGTAGGGAGATAAGTGTTAGCTTTTTCCTTTTTTTTGGATCTTTGATCGATTGAAAGATCCAGGACAGGAAAAAAGCCTGTTACTTTCATAATTAGAGCTTCTTAATTCCTTTTTTGTCTTTTTTCTCTTATCATTTTGATAATTGGTTAAAGTAAAAAGAGTTTCCATTAACCTCCTTTTAAATGCATTAAAAAGGAGACTGACTGAAGTCTGGAGGCTGCTGCCATAAGACCTTGAACATTTCTGCAGATCTTCATATGATATAAACAGTAAACTAGAGTTTCTTTCCTTCCATGACCAGTTACACATTTTTCTCAGTTTTCAAAAGTTTTTTTTATGTTGGAAGTTAGTATTTTGTGCCGAACAGACAAACGCGATCAATGTTTAGATCAGCTTTCTTCTTCTCTTGATCCAGATGTAGGCCCCGACACTGTGAGCGGTACACTCACCTCTCTGTCGGGCACAAATAAAGACGATTTTGACATGTTCGCCCAGACCAGGAGCAGCTCGCTGGCTGAACAACGCAAAAAGTAGGTCTTCATATCATTTTTTGAATAACAGATTACTCAATCCCTAATCATTTAGTAAGCTAGCTCAATTACAAAAGAAAAAAAGAAATACAATGTCCAAATGGATGGGTTTGAATCGGAAAGGACAGAGCATCAACTAGAAAGCGCAGAGAAGAATCACTATATATATCAGTACAATATCTCTGGTTGAATTATGCTTTGATCTCTTAGTTGAAAAAGCAGCCTGCAACATTACTTTGCTCCTCCTTGCAGAACGATGGGGCTCATGTTTGTGTTATATTCAGCATTTCTTTCCCTGCAATCACAGATAATCAAGTTGGTCTTAAAGAGCTTGCATAATTTTGCTCTAAATCTTTCTGAACCATTTAGCTGTTCACTGAAAAATTTAAGAGAATTATTGCATCTCTTCTTTCCCTCATTATTTTTTTCCAGCTTTGTAATGTTTACCTTATACAATAACATACTAATGGAATCTAATGCTGCTTATCCAGAGGTTAGAGGTCTGTTTTTCCATTTCCTGAGATTAGAATAATACTAATCTGAATTTAACTCACCTATTTTTTTTCAATATTTGTTTCCTATTTTTCTGCTAATTTTTTTATAAGCATTAACTAGTTTTCACACTTTGGTGCGCAGCGTAAAATATGAAGAACCCCACGCTCTGGGAGGCCTAGCCTCTGCTTTGGATGTGAGACAACAAAACACAAGTGGGGTGAGTACATTGGAGCATGGAGTTTCTGTTAACTTTAACATGTAGGGAGCATTCGGGGTGTGATCTACAAAATCTTTATTTTAGGTTTTGTTTTTCTAGTGGCTCCCTGCTGTTTATTATTGGCTACTGTAAATGATCAAATGTTAGAAGAAAAAAAAAGGAAGCCTTGTTTAGCTGAGGAAAGAAAGTTAGTAGGTTTAAATGAAGTGTTGAAAGTGGGCTAAAGCGGGTTAAAACCAATGTTATTTTATAAGTTAAGATGTGTATCTCAATCTTTTTGTCATTTGCGAAGATAGATTTGGATCTAAAAACATATCTTAATAGTCTGTTGTCCAAATTCAGATTTTTCTGTCCTTATCTCTTGGTGTGTTTCCACATTCTGAACAGTTCTACTCAGATTTGGAGTTTCATGACTTACTTTTTTATTGAATATAAATTCCTTTTTTCCCCACTTTGTTTTCCTTATTCCTATTTTTTCAAAATCATCCTTTATTTTGGTTTTTAATTTTCTTTGAATGAAAGTTGTCTCCTGCACTTTTGACTTCTCCTCTGTCTTCTTTCTCTGGACTGTGTGCTATGCTGTGGTCGGGGCCTTTCTTCTCTTGAGTAAGGTCTTATTCTGTTGTTGATTCAGCTGAGGGTAAAAGGGGATGATAACCCAGCAGATCAGGAGCTGCCCATAGACAGCTGGCTTATTACCCAAGGAATGGTGAGGACTCTATCCACAGTGTGTCCTCCTAGCCCTCCCTTTGTTTTTACCAGCATTTACGCTAGCATCATTCATTACCTTCATCAGATTTTTTTTTAGCCTCACCTCAACACTTTGGTTTGACATCCATAACCAACCCTAATAACAGTGTTTATTGTCCTTAAGCATTTACTTTCATATATAATAAAGATGTGTTCTAGTGGTGGGAAAAATTATGACAGAAATAAAATATTGTTAATATTGTCGGTCGCATTAGCTGAGAATCAATCGATATTTTATTTTATTACATACAAAGTTTTCATATAGTATGCTTTCCATTTAAAATATGTCAAATATATTTCATTCAATCAATATATTTCATTGAAGATGAGATTAATTTCGCCCACCTCTTTTATACATTTGTTTTTGACAGAGCACTACACACCATGTTTATTACGGTTAGTTACTGTAAAACCACTTCCTCATAGATCTTATAAGGGGTCTGATGGTTTTGTTTTAATGCTTCATTATCCTGTAGCAAACACTCACTAAACCCAAAGAAGTGGACATACTCCCCCAAGGCAGCAAGACATATTTTCAATTTTGAATAACGTTTTAGATGGTGTAACTGTAAATATATTTTCCAATGTTTAAAAAAAAAAAGTTTCAATGTGGAAAACTAAGAACAATTCGGGTCATCAGATCTTTAAATATTAGATTTCGTAAAAAAATCCAAGAACTATTCTGGACAGAGCTGGCCCAAGGCAAAGCAGACCAAGTAGCTGCTTAGTGCATTGCTAGGCCAACAAGGGGCGCTAAAGAGCCATTCAGTGCACCAACCTTTACATCCGTAAACTCTTAATTCAACTCTTAATTGATCCAGCCTGAGGTTGGAAATGCTGAGTGTTTGGTATCATTAAAGCTACTGTGAGTCAGTTAAATCAAATCTGAGTAAGTCCGGTTAACTCAGTTGACCACGCAAGTAACAACTTTGAAAAGCCATTATTAGTGAAGCCCCGATTTAACAAGTCACTGTTTTACCCCACTGGAACTAGAGATTTTAAAGCAGAAATCAAAAAAGCAAAAACAAGTAAAGGATGTGTTTAAAAGGCAGAGAAACAGAACTACAACTAGAAAGAAGAAGATGGCGAACGAGAAGATTCATCCTGAGTTAATACTCAGGTTTATATGAAGTTTGTTATGGCAGGCAATGTTTAGATGTATTAAAAGCGCTCTCCTCTCTGTTGTTCCATTTGTAGATCACTAAAATAGGGCTCTTCCTGGTCAAAACCACATTCACAGTCAGATCAGTAATAACAGATTTTCTTAATTACATTTGTGCCGCAGAAACTGAATTTCAGAAAGGGAAAAACAAAATTGTACTACTGAGAATTAAGTTTTATTTACCTACAAATGTTCACACATTATAAGTGGCCATTTTGACATTCTTAACCTTGACTGAAAATTTATTTATATCTGAAATACCTTTCTTCATGGTCAAAATAATACAAATGCTGACCATTAACAATAGGAATCTGAAATTCTAAAATTCATTTTAGACACCCAATATGTTTATTTTAGATATGAAGAAAGTCATTTTGTTTGAAATTGTCATTTTGACAGGTACATTTTTTTTTAGATATTACAAATACAAATTCAGTTAAACTAATAAATATAAAAATGGCTTGCCAAAATAACCAAAAGTAACCAAAGTAACATGACGGAGAAAAGTAGTTTACTGCTTCAGTGGTGCAATCACCTGGCAGTAGGTGAAGATGAAGTCTAAAATCATTGTTCTAACTGGTAGGACCTGTGCATTATCTCATGGAGTTCCTCCTCATTTTGATTCTGCCTTCCATCACACAGTAAATACTAATTGGCTGTTTGCAGCTGCTTTGGATCAGAAATCCCCTGACTAAATCAGGAAATAAAATGATGTCACTGGCTCTAAGGAGAGCGAAAACATAGGATACAAAACTTGCTCCTGACTTGGTTAGCTCTAGGGAGAATGTTACCACGGTAACAGAAACAGGTTTACTAAACTCTTTATGAAACAGAAAACTGAGGTATAAAGGTCTAGAGTGGGCTATTAGGCCCTGTCTTACAGCCACAATTAAAAACTAAAGTCAGTAAGTTCAGAAAAATGCTCAGAAACCATTGTTGTGTTGTGGGGAGTATTATCTGTTTTCAGATCTTCCACATTTCACATAGAAAATAACCTCAATAAAATGACTAACAAAGACCATATAAGTTTGTTTATATACACTTCTCAAAAAATTAAAGGAACACTTTGTGAGCAGAGTATAGCATCAATTTTATTAAAGTTCTGGGATATTATTTGGTCAGGTAAGTAGCAGAGAGGTTGTTAATCAGTTTCAGCTGCTTTGGTGTTAATTAAATTAACAATAGGTGCACTAGAGGGGCCACAACGAGACAACCATCAAAATGAATGATTTTACAGGAGGAGGCCACTGACATTTTTTCCCCTCCTCATCTTTTCTGACTCTTTTTCACCAGTTTTGCATTTGGCTAGGGTCACTGTCACTACTGTAAACATGAGGCGCTACCTGGACCCTACAGAGGTTGCACAGGCAGTCCAACTCCTCCAGGATGGCACATCAATACATGCCATTGCCAGAAGGTTTGCTGTGTCTCCCAGCACAATCTCAAGAGCATGGAGGAGATGTCAGGAGACAGGCAGTTACTCCAGGAGAGCTGGACAGGGCAGTAGAAGGTCTACAACCCATCAGCAGGACCGGTATCTGCTCCTTTGTGCAGGGAGGAGCAGGAGGAGCACTGCCAGAGCTCTACAAAATGACCTCCAGCAGGCCACTGGTGTGAATATCTCTGACCAAACAATCAGAAACAGACTTCACGAGGGTGGACTGAGGTCCTGCCGTCCTCTAGTGGGCCCTGTGCTTACTGCCCAACACCGTGGAGCTCAATTGGCATTTGCCACGGAACACCAGAATTGGCAAGTCCTCCACTGGCATTGAGTGCTTTTCACAGATGAGAGCACGTTCACCCTGAGCACATGTGACAGACGTGAAAGGGTCTGGAGAAGCCTTGGAGAACGTTATGCTGCCTGTAACATTGTTCAGCATGACCCGTTTGGTGGTGGGTCAGTGATGGTCTGGGGAGGCATATCCATGGAGGGACATACAGACCTATACAGGCTAGACAACGGCACCCTGACTGCCATTAGGTATCGGAATGAAATCCTTGCTCCCATTGTCAGACCCTATGCTGGTGCAGTGTGTCCTGGGTTCCTCCTGGTGCACGACAATGCCCGGCCTCATGTGACGAGAGTATGCAGGCAGTTTCTGGAGGATGAAGGAATTGATACGATTGATTGGCCCCCACGCTCGCCTGACCTAAATCCAATAGAACACCTCTGCAACATTATGTTTCGATCTGTCAGATGCCACCAGGTTGCACCTCAGACTGTCCAGGTTCTCAGTGATGCCCTGGTCCAGATTTGGGAGGAGATACCCCAGGGCGCCATCCGTCGTCTCATTAGGAGCATGCCCTGATGATGTCAGGCGTGCATACACACACGTGGGGGCCATACAAATTACTGAATACCATTTTGAGTTGCTGAAATTAAATTTCAGCTAAATGGACTAGCCTGCCACATAATTTTTTCACTGTAATCTTTGGGGTGTCTTTGAATTCAGCCCTCTGTAGGTTGATCATTTTCATTTCTATCAAATGATATGGCATTCTTCCATTCCTAAAACATCCCCCAGTCCATATCAGTGTAAATATCAGCATGAATTTGTCCCCATTGAGATCTGATGTGTTTTCAAAGTGTTCCTTTCATTTTTTGAGCAGTGTAGTTTAATCTCACTTTATGTGGGAAATGTTGCATCGCGGACTTTTATTAGAAACGGGTGTCTTATTTTGCACGTTTCTGTAATATTTTCTCCTCTCTTTGTTTGCATGAGTTTCTCTTTTTTTGAACAGCCTTCATAGCCTAACTCCCTCAACCTGTATTTCTATATGCTCCTACCTTACATAAACTGTGCTCACAAAAGGAAACTCTACCAACTTTTTGTACGGCGTCAGAAATTCATCACCGTCTGTGATGATCTGTTGATGTTGAGCTAAAAACCCAACTTTGATGTTATTTCAAAGCACCAGAGTGAGTGGAGATACGGTTATTAGACTTTTTTTTCTCCTGGTAGAAAGCAGAGGTTAATATATTTCTGCTCTCACTCTTGTGAATTTTTTTTTTCCAAACGTACCCAGTACAGCAAATCCCTCATTAACTCCCTCATGGAACATATAGATAGAAATGTATAAAACCGCCGTCCGCTCTGGCGTGGCTTTCATCAGCAGCATAACTGTACACCATGCTGACGCGCCCTGCGCCCCATCCTGTGAGCATGCACGCTCTGTGCACCTGCCCTGTCATTTCACCGTCCCTGCGCTCTCAGCTTTCCGCATCCAATCAATCTCAGAATCCCGCTCAAACTACTTGCTGATTAACTAATGATATGAAATAAGGACTGCGGCTGTGTGACATCCATCATCAGCTGTTCAGCTATGCGTGCACAGTGAAGTCAAAAAGAGTAATATGCAAACTGGAAGACGGCCCTCATATGTAGACTCTCCAATTGGCTGATGATTATGTTTAAAGTAGCTATTTTTATCCTTTGAGAAAATTATTTTTTATTTTTGTCTATTTTTATCATTTGTGTCTATTTGGTGGTTCTTCTTCTTGATGTTTGTATGTTGCATCTGTGTTTTTCTTTTTTTTTGTTGGGGTTTGTTTGTCTCTTACTTTTATGGCCTTGGTGCAACCGTTTGGTTCGTCCATGGTGTTGTTCTATAGATCCCCGTGTCGCAGTCCTCTGTCATGGATGACATAGAGGAGTGGCTCTGTGCTGATGTGGTGAGACTTTTTAATACCTTGATTTTCTTTTTTTGTCCTGTTTCCTTCTCCTTTCTTCTTGTTTTCTTTGCTACTGTTTTTTTTTTTTTTATCCATCCAATTTATGTTACTAATCATATTTTCCTTAAACTTAACGGTTTTCTTCTTACTTTAAGCCTGTTTTATTCCACACTTATTAGGTGTAATTCTTTAAGTCTGTCTTACTAATCTGGTTGAATACTGGAGCTTGGGGAAGATGTTAAGGGGCTCAGAAAGGTTATTTGCTGTCTAATGTTTGCATGAATTTTGAGATTCTTCGTGTTGTGAATTTTACTCGCAGCTGAACGAGTTTTTATTTTCTAACTTAATGGTTTAGCTAAAGTTTTTCTCCTTACAACTGCTTCTCTCTTTTAAATAGAAAGGAGATGCTGCTGAAGAGGGAGTGACCAGTGAAGGTTAGCCCTCTAAAATTACTTTAATTCCTCTCGAACTTCTTCAGATCTTTTTAATGCTGCTAACTACAAACTTGAATGTATTTTATTGGGATTTGATTTGAAAGATATTTCAAATCAAGCAAGATAGAACTTGAAATTGCAAAGTTATACATAGTTTTGTCAAATTTGTGGAAAAGGTTCCTATCAGGCTTCTATTTAACAATGAAGAGCCTCCTTGTTCTTGCTTTTTAAAAGCTCCCACCGCCATGTTTGCCAACTTTTATGTTCAGAGCGATGTTCAGCATTTAGATCGCGGCAGATGGTTAATGTGACTTTTATTCTCACCACAATTCAATCTTAGCTGGATGGTAACCTGTTAGATTTTATTTGTCCAGACATTTTCAAAACCATGCATTAATATAACATCCCAATAAAATGCAATAAAGTTAATTGTTGTAATTTCAAAAAATTGTATAGAAAAGTTCCAGACCTTTACAAGGCACTGTATTTTTTTTATACCTGAAAACATGAGTGGTGTGTGAAATGTCCTTGCGATAATATATGTCAAAGATGAGTTGATTTCTTTCTTTCAGAGTTTGATAAGTTCCTAGAGGAGCGCGCTAAGGCAGCAGACACTTTGCCATCTCCCCCCGGAGCTAACCCTGCTCAACCTGCTCGACCCACGACCGGCTCCAGCAAGAAGGCTGAGCGGACAGAGGATGCCCTCTTTGCCTTGTAGACTGTTTCCAGCGAAAATTAGCTTCTGCAGCAGGAATCCGGAAGGTCATCCTAGATGATTCCCCTCCAGATCATCTCTTCTAGTTCCACTTTACTGCTAACTGGATGGAAGTGGTGTTGCAAGTGAACTCCACCTCCTTGCTCTTCTCTTGCTTGAACCCATTAAGGTCAAACGTGTTTACTGCACATTCTGCTGTGTTCCGTTTTGCGATAGATGGATGTATAAATCAGTTCATGTGGGATGTAGAACTCGCAGGCTTGCAGCTCATTTGCAGCTATCCCACTAAATGAAGACTACCAACTCTGTCTCATTTTGTGGAAGAATGTAGTTTATTACTATTAAAATTAACAGTGCAGGCTGATGCATTGAATTTTTATGAAAGCATACATTTAGAATATTTTATTTTTACTACATTCAGCTAATTGCATATTTATGCATTTGTTATAATGGTTGGATCTGTATTATGTTGCGGTTCACTTAATTCTTTAATCGGCTAATATTCACTTTATTCTGGTTTAACCTTTTAATATCAGTATTAATTGATGCGGTTGTAAAACCTGTTTTTGCCTGCTTACCGATAACACAGTAAAGAAAAAGCTGATTTGATGGGATTTCTTACTATAGAGGAATCCTCTGGAAAACCTCTAACCAAAGGGAAGTTTAATGGTGGTCAGTTTAAACATGTTAATGCATCTCAAATCACAAAAGGGAAGAAGTATGTCCATTTGATACTTTAAGCATCTTAAAAAAGAAACTTAAACATGAACTGGGACCATCAATTAGCATCAAGCACCTTTAGTCATTCCAAAGAATAGTAAGGCTTTAATGAGCAACTAGGACTTTATTTATTTATTATAATATATAAAATGTTAGACTAATGCGCTCTGTTGAGGTTAGTGCATGTTTTGGTGATTGAGAAGAAATAACTCAGATTTTATTTTATTTGATAAAAACCCTTTTTTTTGGCATCAGCCTCAAAATCTGTAGAAAAAGTGGGATATAGTTTACGTGTATATTTGCTTTAACTCATCATAATTTGAGATATATGCTAATTTATTTACATTCCATATTTATAGTGCAAAAATACACAGGACATATTTAGATGATACGCCAGAAATAGCGCCTCCTACAGTTCGGAAATGTTAACTGCAGTCCGTGAGAGCTGGTCTACTGGGTGTTTTCAGATGAGTCTCTGCTTTTACAGCACCTGGTTCAGGTAATTGCTGTAATTAGTCATTAATGGGAACCAGGTGTGCTGAAGCAGGGGCCGTTCCAAAACGTGCTATAAACTGGCCCCAGACTCAAATATTTTAAAATAAAATAAACCATCTTCATTGATAAGAATAGAATAGTAAGTAATTTTCCTCAAAGTTTAAAATGAATCACCAGACTTCTTTTCATATAGATTTTATTTCAGAAAAACAAATGGTGGGTTTGTATGCCTTGCTCATCTGTATTTGTACTAAACATTTTTTTAGTGCATGGACAAAGCCTCCTCTCATAGTCCGGGACATGAAAAATTATCTTTGCTAGTGATTAATAATATTTTAATAATGAAAAGAAAATCATTCCAAGTTTAATTCCCGTTCATCAGTTATTGACTAAGAGAAGAAAATGAGACCTTAATAATAATTATTTTTTTTAAACAAAGGATAGTAGCCACTTATTTTCTATTATTTATCTCTGAGATTCAATTACCAAAACATGCATGGACCACTAGTATATGAATATATTTTTTAAAAACGCATTAATGTATGTGCAATTTGCAAAAAAAATATCTATTTTTTTGTCTTTTGTGTTTTTAGAATTCATATTTTTGAAGAGAAAATAAGAATTAAGAATGACTTCACTTTGCACACTTCTTTTTTTCATCACTGCAGTGCTTGTTTAGGTTTATTTAGTATATCAAGTTTAGGTTAAAAAAAAACAATATTAGTCAATCACTTGGACAAAAGCAACATTTGTTTTTACAAGTATTGAGATGACAGAGATGCAGAATTAAAAAAACATAGATCCTTATATCATTTATAATATAAATATACAGTTCATAACACCCTTATATAGTCCCTTTTTTTAATTTTCTGCTTTATTTTTATAGTTTTTTTATTTTACACTATATTGTCAAGTGTGTTCAGTGGTGGGCGCCATCCTCAGTTTAGCTCCAGTGTAGATGGAAAAAAAAACTGCCAAAACAAAGTCCAATCTTTAATTAATCTATTTTTCTTTTATTTATTTATCAAAGTATTGCCTGACCCCCAGCTAGGTGCAATGTAAGGTTATTAGGAAGCTCCTATTATAGAGCATTTTTTTTGTCCACCAACAAAGTCTCAAATATTTTTTTCCCCCTGATTATTCTTGTAATATTTGAAACATAGTTCAAATGTAATATGGGGATTTATTTGGTATTAATGCTAAATGATTTGTGTTGTGAATTGGCCCTATATAAATAAACTGATTTAATTATTGCTGTATTGATGCAACTACTTAATGAGATGGTGGGTTAATGTTTTGCTTTGAGATTGCTTTCCATGCAGGTTGTACAATGACAAATACTGAGAAAGCTATTGGAGGTTATTTAAGATGATACGTCTATTTTCAGTATTTGTTTGTTACATGTCTTTGGGTCTATAACAGTACATTTTTTTTTGTACTACTTTCTTTGAAGTTCAGAACATTTTTCACAGATGTCTTAGCTGTCTATATTTTGGAACTTTAACATCATAAAACACAATATGTAGTCAAAGTTTAGACATCTCAGGTGTTCAACATCTCTTTGGCTGCACCTTGCCATTACTTATGATCAGATTTGTATTTGACCCTATGCACGTGTCTGACTGCCCAATAAAACACTGGTAATGTGTGACTGCTACCTCATTACTCTGTTCTTTTTCTCTCTCTTTATCTTTAGCAACAGTTCCCTGCGGCTTAATCCTGATGTAACCTAGCGTTATCTTGAACTGTGCTGGTTAGTCAATTCTCCCTCCTGTGGTTTAATAGCTAAACTTTTACCATTTGGCTCCTGGATATACAGTATTAAATTAATCCTGTTTACACATACAGTACAATACAAAAGAAACGGAATCACTCTAGTACCTTAGACTGTTTCCAATTGATAAGATTTAAAAAAGACTGAAAATGTGTCACATTTTCTGTGTGTGTGTGTGTGTAAGTTTCTGGACCATTTTCCCAATTTCATCACAATGAGGACCAGTTGTTGTAAAGTGAGGACTTTTTAGTGTTCCTCACAAGCTATTTTGCTAATGGTTAGGTTTAGGATTAAGGTGTCAATTGGGTTAGGATGAGGTGCGCATTGGTAAGGGTTAAATTTAGGGTTAGGGCATAAAAAGGGTTGAAAATGACTGGAAGTCAATGGGAGTCAACACATGGTCCTCACAATATATAGCAGAACAAGTGTGTGGGTGTGTATCAAGCTTTATTTCTAAAAAAAAAAAAATATTTTTTTTTCCCCCTCTTATACCTAAATAAGTCTAAACCTACCTAGCACCAGATATTAAATTAAAGTAAGCTGAATTAAAGTAAAGTAAGCTGAATGGTCTATGTGTGGGTGGCTGGTTAAGACGAAGGGATTATTATTTGGGTTTCTTTTAGTAAATGAGAGAGACATCTTAAAATTAATAAATTAAAACTTTGTCAAAGTAGAGTGAGTTTAGAAAAAAAAATCAGACTTATTTGAGAAGCCATTATTTACATTAATATAATACAGCCAGTCTGGTATGGCTGACCAGCTTTTTCATGTTTCGGTTTGCATTTTAACTATTTTAGTGATGAGCTACAAGTATCGCACTGCAAACAACTGAAATCTAAAGTCAGATTTCTTAAAATAAGTGGATTTTTTATTTGAAGAGGTAAGTACGACTCTTGAACATATAACATTTAAAATAGGAAAAAAACCTTTATTGTCTGATTTCCAGTGTTTATTATCTAATTATCTTATTTAAAGAGTTTAAATACTCATCCCATTGGCAAATCATCTTATTTACCCACTCAAATTAAAGGTAAATGATCATTTTTGCAGAGTTGATGTGTGAAGGCCTCTTGCCATTACCCTACATTTTACACCCCCCCCCCCCCGGATAGATTCTCAGAATTAAGTTGATAGTCTGAAGGAATATCTTGCTAAAGCTGTTAGAGGTATAAAGAATGTCTACTGTGCAAAAATTAAGGGTAGATGCTTAACACCAAACCCAACAATAGAGGGCTTCATTGTTGTTTAACTCAACTGCTGTCAACTTAGCAGTGCAACAGCAGGGCATTGACCTACTTCCACAGTTTTATAATTAGTCTTGTGTTGCTGGCACAGATTTACTTTTAATGAAAATCAATCATTTTTAGCATATGTTGACATCGAGAGGAAATAAGCATAACGTGAAAGATCTTAACATGAGGCATGCATCGCATGCTCACTCATTTCTGTAGGACAGCAGCACATGATGTAATGTTAAATTCAGCGCTATGACGTCGAATCACCCCACTCGGTTTCTGAGCTCCCTATTGGATGATTTCGCTGGTTCTACGGGAGGTGGGGCAGATTCCAGTCTAACAACCTTGACTACCGGGAGCTCCCTCCCACACGTAATTTCATTGGCTGAAGAGTATCATGTTTACAAAAACATTCACCTTTGTTTCCCCATATTCATGTACAATTGTACATTTTATGTGATATATAAAACCATATTGGAGTTAAAGTTAGAATGTATATCAGCTTAAAGCACAAATATATTTTTATGGAAATTGCACCGTTACTTTTTCCCTATACAGGATTGATAATTAAATCTTTAGATGCAGTACATTATATATATTTCTTATTAATAAAACCTCGCTTTTTGCATTGCTATCTAGTTGTTTTGAAGTGCGTACCACACCCTTTAACCACTTTGTTCAACATTCAAAACAACCATGAGAAACGTGGGAATTTCCTCCGAGCTCAATGATTGGCTGGCTCACCTGTCAATCTTCAGGGTTCGTGTGGGTTCCTCTGCTAGTGCTGAATGAGCTTCAGTGTTTAAATCGGTTTGACAAGTTTTCCAGGGAGGATCATGGGGGGCCAGTTTGTGTAGCTAGTTGACATATCGATTAAAAGGAAGCGCCCTGGGTAACTATAGCTTGATTTAGTCCTAAAGTTTAACAGATGTAGAGACTTCAGCTGTAAGGGATTCTCTAAGCTTTCTGAAATCAGGTATTACAGACTCTCTGGATCAGGGAATCCAACGAGAGTGAAGATGAACCGCCTGTCTTTTGACGATCCCTCCTTGGACCTGGATCCATCACTAGGCTCCCTTAATGACCCCAGTGAAATTGACACAGCCCTCTTAAGCGACATCGATGGTAAGCAGTTGTATATTAATATTGATGGCTATTAAGTTATTCATGTTTAAGATGCCATACAAAATATTGCATGGACATTTCTTTCAGCATGGGTTTCTATTAATTCGTATTGCGCATCTTATAGGTCATTTACATCCGTGACAATGTTAAGACTTTAGCAGCGTATCTTTAATAAGACTCATAGCTATTATTAGCAATTTAGCTGTCGAATGTTTTACAGTCTGGTTTCATGTATCATTTATATTGGTTTTATTTTTCACTGCAGGGGTTTGTTTATATAGTTTTGTATGCAAACTGGTTGTTTTCGTGCTAATTTTAGCAGTTTATCCAAGCTAGTAAGGCTAGCTTGTTGCTAGCGGTTGTGAGAAAGCCCCGCCCCCCGCGTGGCTCGCCGACTGAGGTTACTCTCGTTCATTCCTCCTTCCTGGGTTCAGCTCCCTAAGTTGACCGAATTAATGAGTTTATATGTTTAAAATCATCACACCAAATGGTGTCTTATTGCTCCAAGCCATGTAAGTTAGAAAATATGCAATGCACTTTGTGATATTAACTACACGGGAGGATGAAAAAGATGCATTTCTATAAGCAATGTCGGATTTTTTTTTCTAAAATAATTCCACTGTGGGTCGCTGTTTATTTTATGAGTTTTGCCAGCTTTTAGCGTGATAAGCAGGAGTAGGTAAACAGTATCGGGTCGTGCTTCCTAAATTTGACCGACTGTAACCTCCTGGTGACGCTGCACGATGGTAACCTCCTAGAGCCAAGCATCTCTCCCTCTGCTCGCTTTCTTTACTCTGCGTAGCGAGTCTGAAAGCCGCGCTCTGATTGGTCAGGAGCGATCACCTCATGCACAACAGTGAAGCTGCGTTGCACTTCAGACACAACATTGACCAAGTACCACGTCTGATGGATGCGCGTATCTTGGACTTTATCCCTTCAAATCAGGAAGTGTGAACTTTACTCCACATTAAAAAAAATAAAAATATAAAATTGAGCACATCTATCATTAGTATATTAAGAATAGAATTGAGAAAATGTCAAATCAGCCCCTAATTGAAATACTCTACACATTTAAAACCTGCAAAAATACATTATTTGAATATTATTCATATACAGTTGGTATATTTTAGACATCCTTGAACTCAAGACCAGTTTTCTAACAATATAAAATTACACAAAAGCTAATTCAGATATATATGTTTGTATGTGCCTTTGTGCACATGTAAATGGCAATCATTACAACAGATGCACAACTTGCAGCTCATTATATTAATTTTTTTTTCTGGATTATGGATTGTAATGTTTTATTTTCACAGACATGCTTCAACTCATCAACAATCAGGACATGGAGTTTGGAGGACTCTTTGATCCCACTCACTTTTCTGGGGGCCCATCCACCCAGGAAATCAATGGCCTGTCTCCGAGCATGACCCCTGCCTCTCCTCCAGCTTCTACTCCCACACCTTCATCTTCATCCACCACAACCTCCTCTATCCTGAGCAGCAATCCACACTTGGATGCCCTGTTGGGTCCGCCCATTAGCCGTAGCTCTTCAACCCCAGACAAAGCCTTCCAGCCTTCGACCTTCCAGCAGTCTCCTCTGGCTCAGGTACCCAGCTCTGCACAGAGGCAGCAGCCGTCGCCCAGCCAGCAGGCTCAGATCCTCAGACAGCCCCAGATGGAACCGGCCCAGCCGACCCCTGTTCAGACAGCATCCCCTCAATGTTCGCCTGCACCGAATCCCACTTTCAGCCCCGCGACACAAACGCTCTTCACTTCACCAGCACCTCAGACCCCAGCACAGCCTCAGGCACAGCCTCAGGCACAGAGCACCTTCAGGAGCCAGAGCAGCTTTACAGGTAAGTCGGGTAACGGACGCATCGACAAGGAAGAAATGGTGCTTTAAAAAGTGGGGGTAAAATATCATAAATCTTTGTAAAAGCTGCTCTGATAGTTTCGATTCAGTTCGAGGACTCTTTCCTTTTATGTCTCACAGTTTAACACCCATAATGTTTCCATTTGCTCTATAGCTGTATTATGTAATAGAAAAATAATCCAGCGGGAACTTTTAACTGTCTTTAACTCACTCATTTATTCCTAGAATGTCATCAGTGTTTGAGTATCAGCTCCTTTGAATCAATATGACTTGAATGTAAACTTGCTTAACTCATTAATGAAACTAAATAAGCTGTTCCCAGGCTGTGCATGTATCCTTTGCTCATGTCCTAATTTCACTTTGATGTTGTTTACATTTATTGCGTGTGTTCTGATACAACTATTAATTAGAAGGTAAAGAGTTGTCACAACGAAGAAGCCTTTGGATATTGCTTTAATCAAGCAATCCCCCCTAATTGCTATTTCATTGACTTGGCTAAATAACATTGGCAAAGGGCTGTGTTTGTGCAGCGCTTAATGTAGATATACTGTAGGTCCTGCAGTGTTAAGTAGGTTCCCTGTAGTTTATTATGCATGTGTATGCAGTGAGAAGCCACAATGTTCAGATTACCAATGGAAGCTGCTCCATGACTCACTGGCTAAAGGCAATGTACAATACCGAGGTATTCAACTTTTAGAAAATCAATTGCAAAAATTAGGATGACATAGTTCCTTTTTTTTTTGCAATCCATTTTTTATTACAACATGGTGAACCTTTCTGACCCTGATACAGTTAGGCAATTACTGCGGCTATCTCAGTTTTATCTGATAAAGGGTAAAGGGTGACTTACTGAATTTTTTTTTTTTTTTTTTTTTAGTATACGTAATTTATTAAAAAGGTGAAAGGTTATCTGTCAGTCTGCAGACTTACGGTAATAACAATACACACACAAAAAACGGTGGGCTTGGTTAAAAATGATTGCAAAAATGACTGATTTCCTCTATGCTGATTTATTAGGCCCATCGAGCATTCCAGTAGTTTTGTGGGAATAAGAAAAATTCTGGTTCATATCAATTTTTCTTTAACATTGTGAGATATCTAGATTTGGGGATGCTGTAATTTAATTATTACTTTTAACATTGGACAGATTGGAGCCAGTCTGCTTATTTAGCTGCTGTTATCCTCTCAGAGAAATGTATGTTCTGATTGCTAAATCGGTAAAAATCGATGCTGAGCAGAGTGGTCTGATTTATTTATTTTTTCCTACCTGATATGCAGTCAGCAAATGTGTATTTTTTTTGTGTGCTTCCTACCCCAAATATTGATTAAAAATATGATTTTAAAATGCAGGTCAACCTTTGGTGTCTGCTTATGCATCAGTGTTAGGCCTCCTCCAGGCTGTTTTGATATGTTTAATGCTTAGTTTATTTATTTTTTTATGAGAATAATATACTTCTAGTAAGCGAATACTAAAATCCTTTAGTTTTTTGTCTTTTAGCAAAAGGGCATATGAAGTCTTTGTTAAATAACAGCTACAATGACAGACAAAAGTTAAGATAATATTAAAGGTGTAAAAGTTATTTATTTTTAACTACTACTGTCCATTACTTTATTCTTTTACAAACCTAATAAGATTAAGCACAACATCTTAACAAATGCAGTGTATAAAGATTTGATTCCTAATGTATCTCAATGCTGTCACTTTGCTGCAGTTGTCAGCCCCAGCAGTGTGAGCTCTCCTGCCACCAGTTTGTCATCCCCGTCGCCTCCAAGCGTCCAGCAGGTGGCTATACAGACCCAGCTCCAGGGTTTGACTACTGCCTCCCCCCTCCTGGCTACCTCAACAAGCCCTCCAGCTCAGACCATCACAACCCAAGTGCAGCAAGTACCTGTAAGTGTACAAGTTTGCTGCTTGATTGCATCTGAAATTGTAGAGTAGCGTAATGCCAGTTGTTTACGGGTCTCCTTTTGTCTGTGTATCAGGTGCTGCTTCAGCCTCAGTTCATCAAGGCTGAGTCTGTGTTGCTCACCACCCTAAAGCCAGACCCCTGTATGGTCACAACTGTGTCCTCACCCACATCTCTAGTTACAACCACCAGCCCAGTACAGACCACTTCCCTGCAGGTAAGAAATGAGGGCAAAAACGTTACTGCAATATTTAAAATTTAAGATTAATCACTAATTTTTTCCCAATTTCCAGGCTTTCTCCATGGGTGGGGGCACTATCCTGACAACCGTGCCTGTGATGGTGGACGCTGAAAAGCTTCCCATCAACCGCATAGCTATCACTAGCAAGGTGTCAGGCCAGCCGCACAAGGGGGAGAAGCGTACAGCTCACAATGCCATCGAGAAGCGTTATCGCTCCTCCATCAACGATAAGATCTTGGAGCTGAAAGACATTGTGGCCGGCACTGAAGCCAAGGTTAGAGACATTTTCTTCTACGTTCTTCTTTTAATCTGTATATGAAACTATCCGGGCGACACTGGTGCTGGATGAAGGGGTTTGCCCTGCAAATTGGGGTCAGAGGTAGGGGTGTAAATAATAATCGTTTTGTATAAGTGCCTCGATCCAACAGCCGACGATCCGATGCATCGACACGTCCGCAAGAGTATCGATTCATGTTTTGTTTTGTTTTTTCCCTCTAGCCTATTTTTATCCATTTGCTCCTGGACGTAATTCTGACTTCCGTGCTGCAGTGGTGCTAAAACTATTTTGCCCTCCTACCTCGCTTCCTTTAGCCACTGCCCTCTTTCCATTTGCACACACACACTCGCGTAAACAGCAGGCAAGACAGACATGGCAGGAATAGCGGAGGTGAAAGAAGAGGGTAGGCAAGACAGGCGTGGCGGAGGAAAATTTGAGTATCGTAAATAATCGAATCGTTGGGTCAGGAAATTGATACTGAATCGAATTACCATGATGAGTTTGATTTACACTCCTAGTCAGAGGGACTGGTGGCGCCAGTGTACAGCAGCCTAACGTCTGTCTTTGAGCCCCAGGGCAGCTGTGGCTGTAATGTAGCATACCACCATCAGTGGGTTAGTGAATGACTTAATGTAGTGTAGAGCGCTTTGGTCATGCCCTATGACTTGGAATAGAGCTATATAAGTACCATGCCATTTACCATCAATAAATGCCTTAGCATCTACATGTTTATATACGAAACAGTATGGCTTATTATACAGTGGTGAAAGGAATGGCAGTTTTAAGGTTAAAATTATTTTTTTTTTGTGAGAGACACTGACTGGTGTAGATGTTGCATTTAATCTATAATATTTTATATCATGTTGGCTGTGATTTTTCTCCTCCTTTAGCTCAACAAGTCTGCAGTGCTCAGGAAAGCAATTGACTACATCCGTTACCTGCAGCAGAGCAACCAGAAGCTCAAACAGGAGAACATGGCTCTGAAAATGGCGGCTCAGAAGAACAGTACGCATTTCAACTTTTATTATGTGTGTGATCTGCGGCGTGCTGCTCAGCAAGGCTGCAGCCTCCGGTGCCCCTGATGGTCCCCCTGACTGTTCTCTTTCCTTCTTCTGCCTCTCAGAGTCTCTCAAAGACCTGGTTGCCATGGAGGTGGACAGTCAGGCAGAAGTGAAAAGTGAGCTGCCCACTCCCCCGGCCTCTGACGTGGGCTCCCCGAGCTCGTTCTCACACTGTGGCAGTGACTCAGAGCCTGACAGCCCAATGGCAGAGGATACAAAGGTGTGCAGTCAACATTTTCAGTCATTAGCATTGGTGAAATCACTATAGAAATTGGGTTATTTGTATTTTATTATTTCTTGTAATCACGCTGCAACGTTTTTTTTTCACCAGCAGTCCACAGTTTTAATGTTTTTAGTTGCCCAAGAAGGACAGACTTGGGTTAAATTAATTGACACCAACTGTCTCTGTTTAAACCCTGTTTCGCATTAGCAACACATGGGCTTACTGGAGCAATCCACAACAGGCGGCGTGATCGGAGGCATGCTGGACCGTTCCCGCATGGCATTATGCGCCTTTACCTTCCTCTTCCTCTCCCTCAACCCGCTGGCTGCTCTGCTCTGCTCGTCCAGCAGCACCTCTACAGGAAACGCTGCGGACCTAACCCCCCATCATCATGCAGGAAGAAGTGTCCTGGGTGTAGATATTCCAGGTATGCCTGCTGGTTCACTTCCGCTCACAGATTACTGTTGTTATCACAGATTGCTTCACTTGTTGGCTGTCTCTTTTCTGTCCATAGCGGAGTCTTGGGGCTGGATGGATTGGATGCTCCCAACAATATTGGTGTGGTTGCTGAATGGTATTCTGGTGTCAGGAGTTCTGATCCGACTGTTGGTTTATGGAGAGCCTGTAACCCGTCCACATTCTGGATCGTCTGTGTTGTTCTGGAGACACCGCAAACAGGCCGACCTGGACCTCGCTAGAGTAAGCTTGTTTATTTTTCTACATCAGAATTATGACTAGAAATCAGTCTTCTGTGCTGTACATCATCTTTCCATCCTTGCTCCTCTCCACAGGGTGATTTTGCTCAGGCCAGCCATAACCTGTGGACCTGTCTGAAGGCCCTTGGTCGCCCCCTGCCCACCTCCCAGCTGGACCTGGCCTGTGCAGCTCTCTGGTCCCTGCTGAGATTCTGCCTTCAGCGCCTCTGGGTTGGCCAATGGCTTGCTGCGAGGGCTGGAGGCCTGCGCACAGATCGCCCCCTACAGGAGGATGCATGCAAAAGCAGCCGTGACGCTGCATTGGTTTACCATCGCCTGCACCAGCTTCACATGACCGGTAGATTTAACATGACAGATATCAGAGCCTATGTTAATTTGATTTGACTTTCTTAAAATAGATCTTTATTATGTTTTTAGCATTGTATTTGATTGTATTATCATCATTTTGAGAAAAAAAAAAAACAGCTTTTTCTTTCTTTCCTGCAGGGAAGCTGAATGGCAGCCACCTATCAGCTGTCCACATTGCTTTAAGTGCAGTGAACCTGGCAGAGTGCGCCGGCTCCTGCCTCCCCGTAGCCTGTCTGGCTGAGGTCTATGTCTCTGCAGCTCTACGTGTAAAAGCCAGCCTGCCAAGGATCCTACATTTTACATCTGTACGTCTTTATTTATAAAGCTCAAAGTTTATTTTAGTTCATCTTGTTCTTCTCTGATTTGGATCCAGCAAAACCAGTTGAACCACAGCTCAATCTTATCCCCTTACAGCGCGTGTTCCTGAGCAGTGCCCGTCAGGCATGCCTTTCATCCAGCGGCTGTGTTCCTCCAGCCATGCAGTGGCTCTGCCACCCCCTCGGCCACCGCTTCTTTGTGGATGGAGACTGGGCTATTCGCAGCACACCTAAAGAAAGCATCTACAGCCAGGCGGGAAACACTGGTAGGCAAAGAGGAACTTTATACCCTGATTTACTCTGTAGTCCGATATTCTCCACCTGAAGTAGTTTTTGGCATCTGTAATATTAACAATATCACATCCTTCCAGTGGATCCTCTGGCCCAGGTGACGCAGGCCTTTAGAGAACACCTACTGGAAAAGGCTCTTTATTGTGTCGCCCAACCGCATGGGGAGAAGGGCCCTAACCAGGCAGAAGGGTGAGAAAACACCAACAGCTTTTAAAAATGTCTTTGTTTTTAGGCGAGGTTAGAAACAAAGAGGGTTTTGGTAGTGATGGTTTCAAAAGTTCTTGGTAAATGAGAAGGTGTGGAGTCCCTGTTGACCTTTGGGAATGATTCTGTTATCAGGGAGTACGCTGATGCCTTGGAGTACCTACAGCTGTTGATTAGTGCATCAGATGCTGCTGGAGCCACATCCCAGTCCTTTGCAATCGGCTCCAATATGACCACTGTGACTGGTAGGTCAATTTCCAACATAAAGATTAGAATATTAGACTTGGACTCAACTTTATTTATCCCTTGGGATTACTCCTTCAGGGAAATTCTTGTTCCTCTATTTTATATAGAGTACAAAGGGCAGAGTTAAAGCAAGATGCCATTAAAGATAAAAATACAACAGACAATATAAAAAGAGTGTATATAGTACAAAAGAGCATAAAGTGGTAATGTCCTGGAATATTTTTCTTTTAGATGTAAAAATATCTGCACAGTAGACAGATAAGGAAAGACAACACTGTAGTTGATTTGGATTATTGTACTTGCACTGCAGAAATGTACATATTTATATAGTTAGTACATTTCTGCAGTGCAAGTGCAATAATCCTGTTAATACCTTCGTCAAATTATTTTTTTAATTTATCACTGCTGCTAATTTTAAAATTGTTGATGAGGGTTATTAGTATTATCATCATTAACATATTTTTCCTCTACTTTTTTTAAACCAACATTGTGTTAAAAAAGGAAAACATCAATAACTCCCCTCAAGTACCCTTAGTATTAAAATCTGTATATTTTCTTTAAAAAATTATTGCATAAGAAATGTTATATATAGAAATACAATAGTATCAATTCAGTTTATTTGTATAGGGCCAATTTACAACACATGTCATCTCAATGCACTTTACAATTCAACAATGTTATATTCATAATTATAGGAATGGTGTAGTAATTAAAAAACATACATTATAGTAGGGACAATTGTTAATATTTACTATTATTATTTTGTTATAGTTACACAAGTAATGAAGAGCTGTTGTAGAATTAGTTTGTTTGGACATTTTTAAATTTGTTTCTGTATTTGTATTAGCACCAATCTTGAGACAAACAGATAACTCAAAGAATAACAAAAAAAATGCAAAAAATAGAGCATGGATTCTATCTAAGCGTTTATTTTACAGGACAGTGTTTTATCCTCACATGACCCATCGCTCTAATTCCCCCTGCACTGTTTACAATATCTAATGAGCCGACAAACTAAGTCCATTCATGTTCTTTTGAAATCATGTATCTAATTTCCACTTTGACCGTCGCAGCTCTTCTCTCTGTCTTTACTAATCTAAGCGAAACGGGGGCCCGGTGAAAAGCAGGCATGCTGGATTGCTTCATTTATCTTCAGCGCTGTCAAATCTGTGCTCACCTTGAAAGGAGGAAGGGAAGCGAGACTGCGCAGGGGTTTAATGGGAAACTTTTCTTGGCAGAGCCTGAGGTTGCTCTCCGTGTTTTACAATGCGCTTTTTGGAGGTTGCACCATTGTGCAGCTGAATATATTACCCCCTTTAAGGGATCTTCTGTGGGCACATGGTGGGACGCTAATAGAAGATGGAGTCAGTGGTCAGAACCTAGACAGCAGTTGCCTGTGTTGTCATACATGTTAAATGTGAAAAAAGCCGATGGGGAGCTCAAATATTTGCATAATTGCCTGTCTATTGGTGGGGGTCTCATTTTTACTTTTTTTTTCTCCATCACAAGGCTGCGACCCCCACTCGAAATGGTGGTCCTCAGTTGCCATAGTGATCATCAACTGGCTTCAGGGAGATGATGCTGCAGCAGAGAGGCTCTATCCAACTGTGGAGCACCTGCCCCGCAGTCTACAGAATGCAGAGTAAGTGCTGCATCTGTTTCAGGGAGGTTTTCTATAACTTTGGCCTTCTCTGGGCAAACTCACTGCGCACAAACAAAAACTCACTGTACACAGTCGTACCCTTGCACTGCTCAAACCGTGTCCTTTTTTTATGATTCATTTCCGGTTCCTGCAGGAGTCTGCTGCCCAAGGCGTGTCTCAACACTTTCAGGTCAGTCAGAGCTCTGCTGTCCAAGCCAGAAAACTGCCAGCTGAGTCTGAGCCACACTGACAAGGCCAGCGCCCTGCTCCGAGACAGCCTCAACCTGGGACCACACGGCCACAGCTCCAGCTTAGACAAGGTACACACAAGCATGAGTCATAATGATATTTCAGGGAGGGAATGTAACGGTATAGCACAAAAAACAAAGAGAAAAAACATCCCATTTTCCACAATTTAAACCCTCAGGGTTTACCTGACATCGGAACTCTAGAATTCCCTCCTGCAGCCGTTACTCTATGGCAGAGGTCAGGGATTAGCGGACCACGGTCCAGATCCGGACCCAACCTGATTAAAACATTTATAAATTACTGCTTGTTGCCCGACGACACTTGAGGCGCTTCTCCTGTTAATATGGTAAAGCCGTCTGAAACGCCGGGACCAGGGTACACCTGATACAAATTAGCCAGTTAGCTGTGTCAAATTGGATCACTGCTGCAAGCAACATTTAGATGGAGCACGCAAACCTGTGGCAAGCTGGGCGATGGGACAGAAGGAGAAGACGATGAGAAAAAGAAAGCAGAGAAAGCGTGGACTGCTGGATGAAGCGCAGTGAACTGGTGAAAAAAAAGTGAAATATCGTGCTCAAAGGTGACCCTGCATATTTTGAGTATGTTTGCTCAACCTACTGCTGTTAGCAGGATTCTCCACCAGGAACAGAATAAAAAATAAATATGGATCCAGGCTCAGGAATGAGCATCTTGATATCTGCTTGAGAATGGCTTCGGGGCCAGTCACACCCAGTTTTAAAAGCCTTGCAGGGCAGCGTAAAGCCCACTGCTCTCATTAAGCCAAAAAACAAGAAAATATGTCAATCAGGACATTTTCTATATACCGAACTGAACGATTGTTGTTCTCTACTTCAAAAAACACTTTAGATTTTAAAATGGAAAAATGTTCTATTTTTTTTTATTTACAAATTCAATGTATAACATGGGTGTATAAACACCTCATTTTATTTCAATGTTAAATTCTGTTTAACAGATTATGATAAAAGTTGTCTCCGGACCTTTACTGGTTGGTGATTTTCTTAATTCGGACCCCACTGTTTTTTAATTGGTTACCCCTGCTCTATGGGATGCTGCAGATGGGGATTCTGGTGAACCGCCAACTCACGCTGTGAGTGTGTCTATGGCCAGAGCTGTTGTGCATTGTAGTTGCATTGCATGTGTCTCCTAAAAGTGCAATGTACCTGCAGTGCAACACAGAGCTGAGCCACAAACAAAGGAGCACACAATGAGGCTTTTGTTTCTGCTTTGCAAAATCTCTATAAGTTCTGTTCTGGGCCCATTAGATTTCAGTCTACTTGTGAAAGGTAGAAAAAAAATCATCATCTAGATCTAAAGATGGAAGATATTTTAGTTTTCTTTCTTTTTTTTTTTTTTGGCTCTGAAAACGCCTCTTATTTCTGTATTTGAACTCATCCCATTCGTATTCCTACAGGTTGTGGAGTTATTGGTGTGTGATCTCCTGCTTGTTTTGAGGACCAACATCTGGCGTCTACAGCAGCAAAGCTCTAGTCCAACAGGATCAGGCTTGGCGAGCAGCACCGGTCCGGTCGGCCTTCATCAGGCGTCTCCTCCAGAACTTCAGGGCTTTCAGCAAGACCTCTGTTCCCTGCGCAAACTGGCACACAGCTTCAGGCCTGCAATGAGAAGAGTAGGTTAAATTATTAGCTGTATGTTTCAGGTGGTCGATAAACTGCTTTAATTAGGCGTCCAGTTGTTTTGCCGGTGATCAGTCCTTATAAAACACATTTATGGGCACCACTGGTGAAGCAGTAACCATTAAAGGTTGATTTCAGGTAAATAGGGTTCATTACTCTGCTGAAACACTGCTAAACCAATTTTCACTTTACTGACACAAAGCAACATATTTAAAAAGTTCTTAATTCCAAACATTTGAACCTTGGAAGAGAAACAGACCTACAGCATTAAAGATTTTCACCTTTCACCTTATGTTAAAGTCCTATCTAACCGAAGCACACAGTTCAAGCTGGAGTCCAAGAGTTTAGCAAAGTCTACATGTTTGTTAGTGAAAGGAAAGAAACGGTTAGTTTTTTTTTTTTGCCACATCATTTTGAATGCCATCGGGCATAAAGACGGTATCCAATAGTTTTTACAGAGAACTTCATATCTAAAGATGCCATCCTGTTTATAGAAATGTTGAAACTTTTCTATCCTTCTCCTTATTATACATATTGATGTCATTGAGTAAGGAGCGGCTTTCTTTAAATCTTTTTAGGTCTTAAGATTAAAACTAATCTAATTGTGTTATTTACAGGGTCTGTAATTAACTGCATTTAATTTGAAAATTATTAATCTACGAAATGGACATAACAGTAAAAAAATCCTTTTGCTCCTAAATGGTTAAATAAATTTGCTCCTAAGTGATTTAATAAATAAATATATGAGCCCAACACAAATATTTAATGCTTTTAATCCATAGTTTAGGTTAGTCAACCATCAGATTGGCTGAAAGCTATAATCCGTGTAGATTTATATAAAAGAAAAAAAAATTAATGAAGCAAAAAAACCTACTTCTTTAGAAGTGTGTACTTATGTGTACATTAACATTAATTATTGCACAATACCTTTAGCTGAATATGCTAAAAATCCAGATTAACAAGGAATGCATTATTGCCTTTAAGAGTTCAGAGTTTGCTGTAACCCAAAGTTAAAGCTGCGTTTCTAATAATGACAATGGCAGTAGAGCTTTGCAGAAAGCATGGCCTTTCAGAGATCAACATTTGCTACCCGACGTTTAGTTCATTTAAAACATATAGCACTTAAGCTAGTTAGTTACCTAGACAAACAATCCATGTCCATTTCAGTGGTTCGCGGTTTAGTTTATCAGACTGACTTATGTCACTGATGCTGCTTGTTTGTCAGATTTACTTGTGTACAAGAAACGTTAAATAGGCTTTTTCTGGATTTTAGTACATATAGAAATAAAATGCAATTAATTGCAATCATTTTTGTTTTTACATGTGAAAATCTATACAAGTAAAAGTCCTGGCCGTAATAAAAGACAATTACTTTAATAAAGCTGCGTACAATCCTGTCTTTCCCATTATGAGTATCTGCAAGGAAAAATCCATCGTATCATATTTTATTAAAAAAAGTCCTTAGAAATTCTAATTTTTAAAACAGAAGCACAAATAAGAAATGCTTCAGTTCATTAGTTTAGCAGGTTTGTTGCAGACTTGTTTCTCTTGTATGGTGTAAGTAATCAAATTTGTAATTTTCCAGTACGCAAACAGGACATGTACATCACATGTTAAACGTGTAAACGAGGCAGAGCTCATACTAAATGCGTTCAGGATAAGTAGATGGTAAAAATCTCAGTAAAATACAATTCTAGGTACTTCCCCTCCTAACACACACAGACAGACGCACACAGCGCCTGAGGCGAGTCTGTGGCAGCGCTGTTCACAAAGCCTCCGAGTGTCTCTGAGGTAGAGCTGAACATTAGGTGTGAGTCATCATCACTCGCTCTCATTCTTCCTCTTTGCCTCTGATCTCTCTCTCTCTCTCTGCTTCTTTCCAGTTGTTCCTTCACGAAGCTACCGCCAGGCTGATGGCGGGGGCCAGTCCCACCAGAACTCATCAGCTATTGGACCGTTCACTGCGGCGCCGAGCAACACCCGGAGCCAAGACAGGTGTGTTTTTCCGTATGGAGAGGCTTTCGTTTTAGATTTCATCTGATCCGTGTAAATAACCCAGACACAGAACATTTCTGGAGAAGTTTCTCAGGTTGCTTACTTCTTTTATTGCAGTTCTGAGTTTTGTTGTCATGAAAACAGCATAAAATGTATTGTACACCACGTTTCACTCTTCAACCCATTTCATTGGGTCTTAAGGGGATTCGAGGAAGCAACAATTATCTGACACAGCTGCTTTATGAAGGCCTCTGAGTTATGTTAGATGATATTCAGGAATAAACAACATCCTAAAAAAAAACACGCTGATCATCTAAGGAGATGTCTAAAGTTTAAATTAGGTTTGAAACAATATGAGAAGCTTTGAAAAGTCTCCACCAGAACTTTCTAATCCCTCGTCTAAAAGTGAAGGGCATGCAGCAAAACTGCAAACCCAACAAAACATGGGTGTCCACCACCCAAGGGAGATCTACGCTGCAGTTACTAGATCTGCTGCGTGAAGAAAACTTAGGCCTTCAGAGAACAGCTTCATAAAAACTTAATTTATAGGCTACTGAGGGGGAAAAATACATTCATCTCTTTGTTTCTTTGTGTTTATATGACATAAAATCTCAACAAAATGTGGAATTTTGTGGTTGTAAAGTGACAAAAGCAAGGAAAGCAAAGACATAAAGCTTCACATTCTGATATAGTCTCCTGACCATCTGTGATCTAATGTTTTTGTTTTTTATCTGCGTGCAGAGGAGGAGTGCGAGGCGCGGCCCGGCCAACGGGAGCAGGCTGAGGCCGTGATGCTGGCTTGCCGCTACCTTCCCCCCTCATTCTTGTCGGCTCCGGGCCAGAGGGTGGGCATGCTTGCCGACGCAGCGCGCACCCTGGAGAAGCTCGGAGACAAGAGGACCCTCCACGACTGCCAGCAGATGATCATTAAACTGGGCAGTGGCACCACCGTCACCAGCAGCTAGAGGGAGGGAAAGCAGAGGTGCGGGAGGGAGACTTGCATGGACGCTGTATATTAAAACACCTGTTTTATACAAAAGGGCACATGTAGAGGCAGAGTAGAGACTTGCTTCTGCTGAAACCGCCTCTATTTGATGTGTAGTGGCAACAAACTGACAGGTTGCTCCTCCTACGTATCCGACCCCACATCTTAAGGCACTTTTCCTTTATGGTCATTTAAAAGAAATGTATGAATTAATGTGAGAAAATGGGAAGTATGTTTTTTTTTTTTCTTCAATCTGGCCAAACTCCCTTGTGAGAATAAAATGCAGTGCCCCGGTTTGACCACAATGAGGAGCCACCTCTTCCCAGAGGTGGGAGCAGAGAGGTGAGGAGCTCATTCAGTGGAGCTCCACCCTCCCTTCTCCTGACTGTTTGGCAGATCTGCACCTTTTTCCCAAATCAAAGAGGGCTCAGCGTGTGGGAGTGAAAAGTTTCCTTGGTTTTTTATTTTGGGGGGGGGGGTTGATAAATAAAATGTAACCAAACTCTTTGGTTTGAGTGTGGGAAGCCACTCCATGCTGCAGAAGTTTAGTCACCAGCTGGCTAACCCTCCCCGCCTCCTATCTGCACTAGCCCTGCCAGGCTGCTTTCAGTGAGTTAACAATAAGGCTTTATGAAATTATTTTCATAGCTGTTGTGTATTTGTTTTGCTGTGTACATATTTTACAACATATTTATAATCTGGAGGAACTTTGATTAGGAGTTATTTTGCATAAGCAGAGATACAAGCTCATTTCCTCTCATTAAATTCATTCTAAGTGCTTTTCTTAGAGCAGGTTTAGTCAAGTCATGACTGTACAGCATAGATCTAAGGTTTTTGAACTTTTTAGGTCTTGGACATTTATGATATCATAAACAGTCTACAATGAGGCAAAAGGAAAACATCCATTTTCTTCTGTATTTAACACCATCTTCAAGGAAAACATTTGCTCTTTCCCCTTACTGGTTTCATAATTTGACATGAACTACATTATCATGAGTTCTTTTTTTTATGTAATGTAAACATTTTCAAAAAAAAAGTTTTTTCATGTTCCAGTACCAGTCTGTTTTTTTTATAGTTGGTCAGATGACGTTTGAAAATATTTGAAACAGCTTTGTTTTAAGGTACAGTCCTGTAACTGAGATTATTTCCTCCCTTGTTATATTGTTCTTTTTTTCCATCTTACATGTAAATATTAAATCATTTTGTAAAGAAAACTTGATGCATCATGTCTTTATTGGTTAATCATATTATGAAAATATTATCACAATGATGGTTTTAAACTTTCTTAGGACACACATCTACAGGAATGACAGGCTCTGTAGAAGGGTGACCTATAGGTTTCTATTTTTCTTCAGGTAAACAATTCATGGAATGATCCAACATCACAAAGAAAATTTAAATAAGCCCAGGAAATGTCTGATATCTTGCACTGACCTGTATTTTTCCTCTTTTGTCAGATATGTATTTAAAAAAAAAAAATGTTGGTTTACCTTTGAGCTTCCTGCATCAATTAGAAATGTTTTGCGTTTTATTTTAACCTCTAAGTTTTAATTGACATGCAGAGAGTGATGTTTAAGTCTTTGCATGTTTGTTACAAAACAGAAGTGGCAATTACAAAGTTGTAACTTAATAATTGTCCTTTTTTTTGTAAAAAAAAAAAAAAAAAAAGTTTTGAAGAATTTTAATTTGGTTTAATACAGATTTTTAAATGATCTAAAATGTCCTGAGAGGAACCTTAGCTGCCAGAGTGAAAGAGAATGCATTTCTTTACCAGTGATATGTTTTAACTACCTCTACCTCTTAAATAGGAAAAGGTTAGTGAAAATTGTGTATTTTGTTTCCTTATACAAACAAAATAAATGATTTTTCTGTTTTTCCTATATCCAGACACCAAATATCTGTATCATGGGAGGTGCTTTTTAAAATATACCGTAAAGATCATACTGTCCTATGCTTGACATATGTAGGCAGTGACATTACAAAGTAAAGCTTATACCGTTTGTGCTAAAGTTAAGATGTAAATGAAGGGAGACTGCATGTAAGACACTTTCTTTTTGGTGTCTTAGATTTTATGACATTCAATTTTAACATCTAGAAACACAAACCAAATTTTATTATCAAAACATTGAGAAGGATTTTTATTTTATTTTTTTAGAATTTTTTCCAGTGCGTACCTAATCAAAAGACAAAAAAATATTTTTTTCCCCAAAATACTGAGAAAAAGCAGGTGAGATTTTTACGTCTTGATTCACTTTAGCCAATTTCCTGTCTTATCTATAATTTATTTAGATGCCAAATCCCTAAATCACATTTAAAAGTTTATTGTATATCTGATTTTTTTATTTTATTTTATGCATACAGTGAAGTCCAGTCTCGTCTGTTAATATAAACTGTACAGTTAGTTTAGAGATAGAGGTATAGTAGTGGATTTTCTTTTTCTGGGTGGATCATCAAAATAAATGGTCCTCCTAATTGTCAATCATTCAGGTGATAAGTTTACATAAGGTCGTCCTATGTGCTCGTCCCCATTTTCACTTACTTTGGGAGAGTCTGACATAGTGGAAAAATTGCAAATCTTCTTTTTGACAGTAAGCTTGTATGAGCAATGCAAACAGCAACTTTTAAACTGAGCGTGCACGAGGAGAGAAGGGCTCTTGCGCGCGTTTAATAGGCATTCCCTGTCTGGAGCGGGTACAGGGTTGGGCATGTACATTTTTTTTAAGATGGAGAGGGTGGGTCTTTTCAAAGATTTGTGAAAATCCTCCACTATACCTTTAAGTCTGGGATTTCCCTTAATGTATCAAAGTGTGCGATGAGTGAAGACAAAAACAGCAGGCATTGGTTGTAGCAGCATTGAAAGGTGCTGGTATATTTAACATTGGCGTTACAAAAAACATTTCAAACAAAGTGATGCTGTGTCGTCGAGTCCAAAACAAACAGACATGAAAATCAAGAAAACGGCATGCTTCCACTTAAGACAAGTGACATTCCAAAAAAAGGGATTTCTTCTTTGTTTTTTTTTTTGTTTTTGTTTTGTATCATCAATGGATTCTTTTAATAACATTTTATAAGCAATAACGTATTCCATTTTATAGAAAATAAACATCTCTAAGAAATACTATACACAATTATATTAGTACATCACATCTTACATTTAAACAGCATCAAATACTTCTGTACACCATTAAATAATGAGCTTTGAAAAAAGAGAACGTTTGGTGTGCCGTTTTTGCACTTTCTTTTCTGCTTTAATACTTAAATATCTCTTTCTGATATGACTAGAACGTTTAATGCCTCTCTGCGCAGTGCAACGTTATATTGCCCAGCAGAGAGAAGAAGAGGCTACATTTTCCATACGCAGACAGACAGGTGGAGCGTCTCTTTGCGTAGCTGCGGATTAATTACACATATTCGGATATTTCTGAGCTGTACATTGACTTGAAGTGGGATGAAACTGACTCTGTGTCCATAATCCGAGTCCTCATTTGATCTGGTATGATGATGAATTCTGCTGTATTTACTGAATGTTTACATAGTTGAATCAAACTCAACAGGTTTCATGTTTTTTTATGCTTTTTTTTCGTATATATTTATATATTTTAATTTCTGAGTAACACAAAGTTTGACATATACCAAGGGTGACGCAATGATGTTGCCTAGTCATAATGCACATCAATACACACCTTTAAAGATAAGAGCATTTTATTAAAATACATTTTTTTTCCCCTTGGAACCTGGAAAGCACGTCATTTACAGTTTCCTCATTTATTTTTAGCTTTGTCTCTTGTTCCAAACACAAATGCAAACATTGAGATAGTACATCCAGTGGTTGGTTGCTGTATTTTTTTGTCTATTTTCTGTAACAGTTGTTTTAGTCATGAAACAGCCCAACATTATGATGCAACCGCCATCATGTTTGACACTTGGTACATTTTTTTTTTATCTATATATATTTTTTTAGACGATATCGGGCGCTGAAGATGCACTTCTGCACTCAGACACATATTTAAACACAAACACATGGTGAGGGTGGGGCTGTGGAATGAGTATGCAATGGTCATCACTTATGCACAATGATAACGTGTGGATTGGATCCTGTTGGCCCCTTTGGTGAGGCAACCAAGGGTCGTTCCTGCCCAGTTTTCTGAGGATGATAGGAATCCATCCGAATGAAGGACGGACACGTGCATACACACATGTTCCTCGCTCTGCATGTCCAGCAGTTTGCAATAGGGTCCTTGCAGAAGCTCCTCCCCCACATAGACAGTGTTACCACTGCCTGCCTTATCGTGATGGACTGTTTCCAGGAAGCAGCTGTTCAGCTCTCCAGGATAGGAGCCGCTCCTGGCTCCACACCTTGACACCACCTCTGGCCATCGTGCCTATTCTCATTCATCACTGCAGTTCTTGCAGCATTTTTGGCTTGCGGGATAAGTGGCAGAATGATGATATTGATAGTGAAGGTGAAATACTGAGATATCTTACAGGTCCTGTGGAAGAAGAAAGCAGAA
Organism: Cyprinodon tularosa; assembly: GCF_016077235.1. Taxonomy (NCBI): domain Eukaryota; kingdom Metazoa; phylum Chordata; class Actinopteri; order Cyprinodontiformes; family Cyprinodontidae; genus Cyprinodon; species Cyprinodon tularosa. The sequence continues at coordinate 1,473,842 of NW_024039363.1, forward strand.
ATTTAGAGACATTTAGAGCGACTTTCATCATCCTAATTTATGAGCTTCTTTTTTATTTTCCTTTTGTTTGAGACAGAAAGAGCTTCAGGCAGCTGTGATGCAGGTGGAAAGCCTCCAGGCCACTCTGAGCACAGAGAGGGAGGCTTATGCAGAACTGTGTGAGAGGGAAATATGCAGGAAGCACTAAAATGAGGCAGCTGCATAAAAGAGGGCATGAAGGCAGCTGACTGTGTTTACTGTAAAAAAAAAAAAAGGACTTTGTAATTGTGCTACCATTCTGGCAGCAATGTGCTTTCATTGCCTTACATGAGTTTCCATTTCTCTAGAACCCTTTCTTATTTGGTTGTACTACAACCACAGGTTTTGGTGTATTTACCAGGATTTAAGTCAAACAGAAATCTGAAAAAATGTTGGATACGTTTATATTTAGTTGCATTTATTCAAAGCTTTGAGTAAACACGTTTTGAAGCAAGTTTTTATTTTTTAAAAATTGAAACTAGATTTTTTGCACATTCTTTTTTACAGAACAATTGTAAAACTCACTTAGGTATAATGGAAAGCATTTCTGTACATTGGCCTGCAGGTTTAATTCCAGGCCTGGGGTCTTTCTGGATGGAGATTGCATGTTCTCCGTGAGCATGTGTGGATTCTCTCAAGGACTAAGCAGGAGGAAATAGATGGATGGATCTCTGTACATTTCAAATGTTGCAATATATAGAAACAAATCTGAACCTTGACTGACCATTCTACTCAGGTGTCTCCTCCCATGATCTTCCCTTTCCATGCTAAACCATGTCTTGTTGATACTTTTCTGACACATATTTATGCAAATGGAGCAAAACGTTTCCTTTCCATCCAATCTGAGCAAAGGACCACTGCAGCTGTACTATTGTTTTCTCTATGCTTCCTTTTTGTCCCTCAAGCCGGGGTTTGATGGACCTCTGCTGCTTCTCTGATTAAAATTTTCATTTCCCAGTCTGTCACTCACAGCCTTGGAGAACTGACCTTCCTCTAAACCACCCCATGATGTTACCTCTGACCTATCCGCTGTGATCCTTCATAAGGCTGTTTGTTCACTAATATTTTCCAACAAACCTCTGAGAAATGTACAGAACAGCTGCACCCATACCATGTGTTGATAATCATTCACAAAACAATTATTTTGCTGCAGTTACAGCTTTATGTTGATCCATCAAATAATAAGATAGACTGAGGTTTGTGGTTTAAATGATAAATCGAATGTTTTTGCAAGCCTTTCATCCAGCCTCCGAACTGCCAGCTGCCCATCCTCATGCCCTGCTTAGCACTCTGTCCTTTGTCTTTCTTTTTATGCTCTCTCTCTCTCCATTTTCACATCCCTGTAGTAACACATTATGCTTTACACCTTTATTTTTTCCCACCTTAACATCACCGAACAGCTCTCCTCTTTTGTTGCTCTTCTTTTCTCGCACTCTCATCCTCTCGCAGTCGGCTGCTCTCTCTGATATAACTGTCCTGATTCTGCTTGGGTTTTTTTCTAGCTCAGCTGCAGCCCAAACTGTGTTAATGTCCATGTTTTATTTTTGCATCCATGAGGATATTTGTGATCTAACCTAAAAATGATCCCATGTTGATGCACAAACTATATATTACATCAGGGTGCATTTCAATAAGCCTTAAAGTGAGAAAAGCAGGGATAGAAAGAGTCCTCTGACATGGGGACTCATTGGTGGGTTGCTTGTGCATGTTTATCCGTGTCTCCTCTTTCCTTTGATTAGGCTGCTCAGCTCGAATTGGCTCGGCACAGACGTGCAGCCCTTTAGATCCCTTAGCCTGATGACAGCTCTGCCTCAGCTCAGCTAACAACAATCTCTCTCTGACTTGCTCTCATTTTCTATCTGTTTCTCACACTTCATCTCTGCCGCTCACATGTGGGAGTGGAGGTGAACGGGAGGTGCAGGGAGAGGATGAGAAAGGAAGCGGGTGAGAAAAGGGCTGATTGAGAAAGGGTGAAGGGAGAATGAAGGGAAAGAGAAAAAAAACAAAACGAGGAGCTTATAGGATATCAGAAGGTGAATGGAGTGAGACGCTGGGAGAGATGGAGCAGCGGGAGAGCAAAGAAGCGGAATGAGGCTAACAGGGAAAAAGAAGGAGAAAGGAGAAATAATGAGAGGAAGAACTAGAGAGCAATGGTGGAGCGAGCATGTGGGGAGGATAACAGGCAGCAATGGTGGGTGGGGTGTTTTGATCAGCTGCCAGCTTTTCATCCCTGCCAGTCTGCACAGAGGAGAGCAGGAGAGGAAGAGGAAGGGGAGGGAGGGAGGGAGGGAGGAAGAGAAAATGCAGATGCAGAGAGGGGAGGGGGAGGGGGGCCGGTGCCACCGCTGCCTCAATGCACTGCTGCTCTCTGCTGAATGTCAGCATCTCTAGCTCTCTCCACCCCCTCGCATTTGACCTTCCACTCTGTGCTGCAGTGTCCATTCATCACCAGCAGATGGTGTCTGTCCCACAGGAAGGGCAGGTGTGGCGCAGACTGTTAATGTTCACCAAAAAGCAGGGAGCCCTAGAAATAGCAGAGGTCTAAGAGTGTTTGGTGGATGTAGGCTGCTTAAAAATGTTTAACAATCAGTGAGTTTGGAATAAAGAATTGGAAATTTGTGGTTTTAAGGCAAAAACAGGAAAGGGACTTTTTTTCCTTTCATCTTCTTTCTCTGTTTATATGTACATAAGCATATAGCTTGATTATTTTGTACAGCATATCCTATTAAAGCTTTTTTTTTTAGACCTTTTCTGGTTCTGTTTTGCTTTCCAGGTACTTATCTTAAATCTTCCCGGTCCATCAATTTAGCTTTTGAAATTGAGCCCCTGGGGCGACCAACTGGAGCTTTGACAGGTGCAGCATCAGTGGAGGTCAAAACCTCAGCAGGCTTAATCCCAGGTTTTGGACCCGGTCTTAGGGCTGGTTTTGGTCCAGGTTTAGATCCAGGCTTTGGTTCTGGTTTTGCACCGTGCTTTAAACCTGGTTTAGGCCCTGTTTTTTGTCTCGCTGCTGTTTCAATTTTTAAGGGGATGTGTGATTCATTAGGTGAAAGTTTTTGTTCCATCCTTTTCCCAGGTTTCAGTCCAGGTTTTGGACCTGGTTTAAGACCAGATTTAGAACCTGTTTTTGATCCTGTCTTTGCAATTGGTTTTGGGTCGGCTTAGATCCAGGTTTTGGACCAGTTTTTCACCTTACATTAAGTACGATTTTGCTTGCATATCTGCAGCATTAAATGAGCGAGTGCACAGTCTGTTTATATGTACATAAGCATATAACTTGATTTTTTTTATACGGTATATCCTATGAAAGACTCATGTGAATTCAGTATTTGTATATGCACTGGTACAGTAAGGGTATAAAAGGAAAAGCAGGACAAGAAGAGGGAATAAATGCGCAACCATACATCATAATGAGGGAATCCTTATAAGCCAAATTGTTTGATTCTAAATACAGGAGATTACAATTTAAAGGTTTTACTTCTCATTAAATATTGATGGATCTTTACTGGACCTCTTAGAATCTATTTGTGACTGTCCCCCCAGTCACAGAAATATTTGACTTTATGCATTAAGACAGTATTTTATGTTTGATATCAAAGCTCTAACAATGTTTCAATGTTTCAAATCCTATATTGTAGAATTTGACTCCTTAGGTTATGTTTTCGAATTATTTGTCAGTCTAATTCTATCTGAAGCATATTTGGATTGTTAACACATTTCTATTGGTAACCGTTTTTTCAACAGTAAATTTGTCCTTTTGCAAATGCACAAAAATGAGCTGGAAATACATTTACTAATAAAATACTTCACAACTATAAAACATTTTTGTGCTCTGAGGTTCTACCTTGGGATCTCTGGAGTCAAAAAAGCTATGTAATAGCTCAAACAACACAAACTTAAAGGAATAGTACACCCAAAACATGATTAGCCTTCATTTTCTACTCACCTCCATGCTGAACAACACTCTGGAGTACTTTTTTGATATCTCAAATGCATCTGGAGATCTGGGAGGCTTCTTGCTGTCTGCTGACATTCAAATAATGGAGGTCCATGGCGCCCGAGACAGAAAGGTCCATAAAAGTCCACAAAAACGTGTCAATATTCCTCCATACTGCTCGTCCAATGTAATCCAAGTGTCCTGAGTGGGTAGCATCCAGAATTTACTCGAAACGAAGTCATTTAGAATGTTTTTAGAGCATAAACAGTAGTGTATAGGATTTCCTAATAGCGCCCCCATGCGCGCTCACGATTCTACGGAAGCCGGCAGACCAAACCGGAAGGAAGTGCGCATTCAGCGTCTGGTCTGCCGATAATGCAAGCGTAGAAGAAGAAATGTGCTGTTTACCTGTGCAAAGAAAGAAACAACGAAAGAAAAATGTCTGAGGACTTCAGTGTTGAGGAAGAGCATGAGTTCTTTGCCGAGCTGAATGCGCTGGTTTGGTCTGCCGGCTTCCGTAGAATCGTGAGCGCGCATGGGGGCGCTATTAGGAAATCCTATACACTACTGTTTAGGCTCTAAAACGTTCTAAATGACTTCGTTTCGAGTAAATTCTGGATGCTACCCACTCAGGACACTTGGATTACATTGGACGAGCAGTATGGAGGAATATTGACAAGTTTTTGTGGACTTTTGTGGACCTTTCTGTCTCGGGCGCCATAGACCTCCATTATTTGAATGTCAGCAGACAGCAAGAAGCCTCCCAGATCTCCAGATGCATTTGAGATATCAAAAAAGTACTCCAGAGTGTTGTTCAGCATGGAGGTGAGTAGAAAATGAAGGCTAATCATGTTTTGGGTGTACTATTCCTTTAACAACCACGTTTGAACAAAAACCTAAATGCATTATCAAGTGGGAATGCTTATGCACTTATTGTTGTTCACTTCAAATTTTTCTGACTCTAACTAGTCCCGCAGTTTTCAACCGATTTCAACAATTTTGGTATCAAAACGTTCAGCTTGTCCAGGAGAATTGTGCTATGTCTTTTGGTAAAGATATTTTTTGTAGTTTTCGCGATATTCTGCTTTTTCTGCGTTTTTTTTGTCCCATTGAAATGCATGTAGAATTCTTAGATTTCAGCAAAATTCAGATAAAACTTTATCATCTTCGACTTTTAACTACTTCAGCATACTTTCAGCTAGAAACACCATTCAACTTTTAAAATGTTTCCGTATCTTTCTGCTATTAGTGTTTAACTCAGCTTTTTGCTAACTTTTACAGTTTTGTTTCAGTGAAGCTTCAAACTTTAAAAGAAAATTTTAAGATTTTCAGATTTATAATGGAAGTCTATGGACGGAATTCTTCAACTGCTAGAGTGCGTGCTCTAGCTTTTGAGCTGTTCTGGTTTTTCCGAACAAATTATTCTCAGTCCCTCATTTTTAACTCAATTGAAATAAATTATACATCAAAACGTAGGGATTTTTATCAGGATTCAGGAAATATAACCCTAATTTATGTGGCATTTACGGTTTTCCGACAGTTTGGCCCAGACCATGAAGAAGTCCACACTTCCCCAATAGAAATCCAATGAGAGATTTTCCAAAAATCACAGACCAAATCCAAAACGATACATATTTTCGTATCGCTCCCATTTATTAACTATTTGATGTACTAACATGAAACTTGGTATAGAACATCTACAGAACCTTCTAGCACTCACATTGAAGGAATTTCTTCAATATCATTTATGGTTTAGCTGTTTAGCTGACTTGTTCGGGCATAGGAAAACGCTGATTCTGAGAAAAATCCTCAAACTCAGAAAATGCAAATTTTTACATCGTCACCGTGGCCAAATAATTTTTAGTAGAAACATGAAAGTTGGCACAGTCGAACCCGAAGGATGGCTGACGCCAACGGTGAAAGAATTTTTTGAATACCTTTTATGGTTTTGGCTCACCGCTCGTTTGTTCGCAGGGGAAGTTTTGCTTTTGAGAGTTCTGCTCTACCATGGAACTCCATGTTATTTAATGAGACCAGCAGGATTTACAAACCTTTATATTTCTCCTTCCCATTAAGGCTGTGAATGAGCTACAGCCATGAACATTATCCCAATTGGAGACAAAGGATAGCTGTCGCTTAGACTGAAATAATTTTTTAGATACCATTTACGGTTTGTCTTCAGCACTCATTTGTTCTGAGCTGATATTCCCATTCAAAAAAGCCTGAGAGGAAAGGAACGAAAGTGAAGCGCTTTTCTCTCTTTAACTGACAGGCTCATTAAGCGTTGTCAAGGTAACCGAGCTTCAAAGGGATTTTACCTCTGCCACTTTAAACAGCACATTTTAATCTAATGGAGGGAGACAACACTGATTTAACATTTGGAAATGGATACAATATGACTACTGGCCATGACCCTTCCCTTCACACGCAACCCTGATAGACTTTCAAAATAAGACTCCGGGGACCCTCCAAAATAAAAGCCCCTACATTAAACTCATATTTTTTCCCAGCATATGGCTAAACATTATAACCCAAACTCAACCACTTTTTTTTTTAAATGAGACTCTAGGGGGTTTTCAAAACACACCACATGGAAAATTTCAAAATAAAAGCCTCCCATTGCCACTTTATCTACTGCCCTAATAACAAGGGAAAAGAGTGATTTAACGATTGGAAAGTCATCAAGTATCACTGCTGGGTCTGACCCTTTTCTCAACACACAACCCTGCTAGACTTTCAAAATAAGACTCCAGTGACCCTACACAATAAAAGCCTCTGTATTATACTCGCATATTAATTGATGCAAATGGCTCAGCATTATGACCCAAACTCTACCAGCTTGTTTTAGACTCTAGGGACCTTTTCAAAACATACCCCAGAGCAAATTTCACAATAAAAGTCTCCCATTTACGCTCTAATACAGTATCTACTCACCCAATAACATGGAAAACCAGTGATTTCATATTTAGGAATGGATTCTATATCACTGCTGGGCATGACCCTTCCCTTGACACACATCCATGATAGACTTTCGAAATAAGACTAAAGGGACTCTACAAAATAAAAGCCTCTTCCTTACATACACTCATTCATTGTGCCATATGGCTCGTAGCTATGACCCAAACTCAACCAATTTCTTCAAATTACACTACCAAGGCCTGTTGACCACACACCTCAGTGCATATTTCTTAATCAGGTTCTAAGATTTACACTGTAATAAAGCATGTGCTAACCTCGTAACATGCAGCCTAAGCCTGCCAACGGTGCTGTCATCAACACAGCGGCTCGTAACATGCAGGTTACATTTTTTTGATAAATTCAGCTCCTTAAGTGGTATTAGCTCTCTTTCTATAAGCTTCTCTCTCTGTCCTTCCTCTGCTTCTCATGGTCAGTCTTGCACATAGGTTTGTATATTTCAATCCTCTAAGGATGACACTGTTTTCTTTATGCTGATCAACCGACACATTTTAAATCATTTCAAATTGTTGTGCCAAGTCTTGACATTTCCACAATTTCAAAGTTTTGATACTTATTCAATACCATCTTCCTCAACATTTTACTTCCCATCCTTGAGCTACTCATATTTTCTTCAACCAGATAAGATGCAAGTTCTTCTTTGTAATTTCTTTTCTGATTCAGCTAATTGAATGTTTTTCAGCCTATGCTGAGAACTTTGGCTTAATTTTGCTCTTTTTCTGGACAGGAATTAAGCTTTTCTGTTTGCTGCTAATTCATAACACGCCTGACATGTTTCTGGGCAGTAGGTGGCCCCCCTTCAAAATTTCTTTAGAATTTTTTCTAGAAACTTGGGAGACATTATATTAAGACTCTTCTAGTGCACACATTAAAGACATTTTTTGATATTATGTATGGTTTGGCTGTGCTGCTTTTAAGATGAGTTTGTTTCTGCCATTTTACTGCCAAATGATTCTACCCTACACAATCTTCAGATGATTCAATTGTTTTCTGCAGTTTGAAGTTTCTGATGACTTCCTATCACATTTTCATATGTTATGCAGTTAATTTCAGCTTTTTTCATTCAGCAAAAAAAGCATTCCCACTTTGCTGTTTCTACGAAACAGCTTTTTCTAGTTGCTGTTAGATTTTTTTGTGAGTGTTAATGATCTGGTTTATTTTCTGGATAATGTTAAAACATCTTCTAATTTCATTGCAATTTTGTTCATTGTTCTACTGTTAGACAGTTTTTTTTTTATGTTTTATTTCCAATCTGATTTCAAGTAGTTGACAGAAAAAAGGTAACAGCCACAGTATTCATATTTATGATCCCTAAGTTAAAACTTTCTAGGCCAATATTTTGTTGCAACTAAAACTACAGATGTTTTGGATAATGCCTGTACCACATTTGTACATTTTCTTTTATACTTTATTTTTTTGCAAAGATAACCTAAGCCCAGTCAGATTGGATGTAGAGTCAGGGTATGAGCTGTAAAAAGATTTACCATTGGATTCAGATCATTGGGCCAATTCAGCTAAAGCCCATTCCATCCTGGTTGTGTGGTTAAGATGCTTTTGGAAGGTAAGTTCTTTCCCATTCCCTTTCTACCTCTAACAAATTTCCTCAATGTTTATTTTACATTTTTAGATTCATCAGTTTTCAAATTAACCCTGCCTAGGCTCCACAGCATCCCCACAGCATGATGCTGCTTTAACTACATGTTACAGTGAGGTTGTTGTTTTTAGTGAGATTTGCTGTGTTACCTTTCTTTCAAAGAAATTGATCTTTTGGTTGCTTTCCTTGAACTCTCCTCAATCTGGGGATGTTATTTTATAGTTTATACTGATTTTTGACTTATCTTCTGAGTTCTAAAACTTCAGCTATATTTATACTGAATACAAATTAACTAGTTGTACTTGATTTAGTTTTTTTTTTTAAATAAAGTCACATTTACCATATCTTTCTTTAAGTGAAGAAGCACTAAAATCTTTTCCTGCAATTTTACAAAAATTATGGCCTACAAAATACTTGTTATTGTAGCTTGTTATTGTATTCTGAAAATAGGTAGTTTAAATACTTTTGCATATTCCTGAAATACACTTTTCTCTACAAAACAATGCAGTAAAATCAAGTATCAATATGAAGGTGTGTAAGGTATTTAAGGATTTTATTTGTAATTATCAGCAATGATGATTGATATGCAGGGTTTTCACTAAATTGTCGATAAAGTATTTTGTTTCTTACCTCATGTTTTGGGCATTTGATGGAAAAATCATCCTCATGGAATGTGCAGCCTAAAGGTAGCAAGAGAAAAGGCAAAGAGGAATATAAGCTAGTTGTTTCAAGTACAGAGGAAAAATAATGCAACTGATGCATAATATTTATAAGGAGAATGTCGATGGTAAAAATACATAAACGATGAAAATGCAACAGAAGGAATAGCATAGAAAGTAAGAATAAAGAGAAAGATGGCGCGACTGAGTGGATGGGTTGCAGAGCAGGCAGGCATATACGGCTGGTGCACTCAGCAGGATTAAAAAGAGCCTCACTCTTCTCCCTATGGTGGCTCTGCAGACGTGGCAGGCCTTCTAATCCTTGCACTGTACCTCTATGGCATGAGGTTTCACAAAGGTAAGTCATGTCACATACTCTGACATTTTCAATGGCAACAGCAACACACACATAGATGAGCTAAGTGAACATACATATTGTTAACATGCTTTCTAGATGAACATTAGGGAGCATTTAGGCAAGCGTTACACACATCAGTAGGTGCACACACCTACACCAACATTCAAAGCCCTGGCAGCCGCATGGATGGATGGAGCCACAGGGGTTGCAGTCAATAATGCACACATAGAAACGCTCCCCCCCCTCTGTCTCTTTCCTTTCTCTTTCATACTCCCACTTTCATCATCCCCTTTAATCAAAGCTCTCTTTCGGGTTTTCTCTCCCTCTGAGCTCTCAGACGTATCGTTTCGCATTCAATATTGCTACTCCTCGATGCATTTTCCCTCTCAGTTTACCCACGTTCTCTTGCCTCTTCTTTCACTCTTCACTCAAGCTCAAACTCATAAAAATAATCTTTGGCTTTTGTTTAACCTATTTTCTCTTATTGCTTCCTTCCATGGACTCTTACCTATCTCCTTGGCGCAGATGTAGTGATACCTATAAGAGCAGCCTCTCCAACAGCAGCTGAGGGATGCTCCTGAAATCTGGCACTTTTGACAGCTCTGGAGTTCATCAGACAGAGAAGAAAATCATTAAAGAAATCCAAATTAAGCAACAAGCAGAAAACGAAATGTATTTAGATTGTTTACGTACCGTTTGAGCTGACTTGCTGGCAGCTTCCTTCAATCCATATAACCTTCCAGCTACCATAATTATCCCCTTGGTCCAGATGGTACAGTTTTCATGTGCCCAATGCTCATTTGCTACTGCTTGCATTTGTAGCCTTTGGAACGTGCTTTCATTGTCCTCTTGCTCTTTTGAAGTGGCGGTGCAGAGGTTCTGAAGCTGCTTCATTCTTCTGAATCTCTCTCTAAGCGTAAGTCTTCTCAGACCAGCCTCCTGACCTGATCTTACCCGCCTTGCTAGCCGCCGGTAATGTCGGAGATGGTGCCTGCTGTGGCCAGCCTCTTCAGAAGTTTCTGTATTTCCCTCCTTTTCAGAATTCATTGTATCTTCAGTCTTCGAGGAGGTACCTGGTTCTTCGCTGCAACCACTATCATTCCCATCTGTCTTGTTGGTGTCTTCCCTGAAGAGTTGCGTGTGTTGGATGGTCAGAATTTTCCGTGGAATACTATCTTCTGTGTAGTAGGGACCACACAGATCACCCAGGCCTTTGTAGTTTGGTGGTTTCCCACACAAGCAACAGGTAAGACATACATCAGCTCGATTTGTGTTTACCAATGGTCCAAGTTGCATGGCAGAGGAGTGCGGCACTGCTTTAGCAACCGTGAAAGGATTCCTCATTCTAAGTATGCCCTTTTTTCTGCGTCTCTGAAAAACAACAGCATCTTCAGGCTTGTTAACTATTGCACACCAAGAGGAAAAGTCTCTTGAATTGCTGATCCTTACATAAGGACAAAAAGACAGTTTGGAATTTCTGTTGAGTAGTCTCCTCCTGATTCTTTTCACAGAGATGACCTCCATGTTTTTTTCTGTAACGGTCAATACAGGACCAATGGTACTAACCTCTCCTTCTGTGTTCTCTAGTCCCCTTCTTTCCCTTTCTTCTTTTTCTTGTTCCTCTTTTTTGTCCTGTTCACACCCAGCTGCCCTTACAACTGCCTCAATGACCTCAATTGCATCTTTCATCCCAGGTTTTGGCCCAGGTTTTTTGTGGATCTTCACTGGCTTCCCAGAAGCTTGCTCGACTAAGGCTTTGCTTCTCTTCCGTTTGTTTGGGTTTGATGATGGTTTTCGGCCTCTTCGAGGTTTTTGTTTAAGTTCTGTAGAGACAGCTTGAGGGGTTTCTGCTAACTTATCCTGGCTAGTTGGTAGAGGTTCTGTGGACTCTGTGATGGCCACCTTCTCCTCTATCTTTTCTAGAGGTTGTGGTGTTTCTTTTGCATTTGTCTCAGCTACTGTCCCAGTTTCCTCTAAATTTGCCTCCCCCTTTCTCTTCTTCCTCCTCTGTTTAAGGTGCATTTCATGGTTGTTTTTAATGGCTCTCTGCTTTGCAAGCCTTGGCGTTGTGATTATGAGACTGTCTGCTTCCAAGGCTACTACTGATGCATCTGTACTCTCCACCATTGCCCATCTCTTTCTCTTAGTTCTGACAGACTTTGTGGCACCAGTAAAAACAATCTCAGAGGCCTGTTCTGTCCTCTCCGCCAAAGCTGCAACTTCTATTGATGTCTCTACTGAAGTCAAAGCCTCATAGTCAACAAGATCCATCTTGGTTTCTGGTTTACCTTTGTCTGTGTCCTGTTGTCTTTCATTCGTATTTGTAACATCATCTTCCAATAACGGTCTCAATATATCTATTGTTGATTCCTCTAGACTTAGTTCATGCTTTTCACTTTGTTGTGATACATTTTCGATTGCAAGACCTCCTTCTTGCTGTTTCATTTCCTCTTTTGTGAAATCTGTTGTGTCAGTGTAATTTGTTTGAACAGAGGTCCCACCTTCCCTAAGGACAAATTCAGAAAAAGCTTTTGAAGTGATATCCTCACTTAGACAATTGTCTTGTTGGGTAGTGGGGAGGTGTTTCTTTGAGCTAGGCGATGTGATCTTCTGTACCATTGCCTCATATTTCTGTCCCCTGCCTTTGCGTGGCGGAAGAACTTTTGTTTTAGTGGGGCATTGAGGAGGAATCACAGGAAGATCACTGTTCATAGATCCACAGCTATTTGGGGAAGCTTCCTCTGTGACCAGAGAAGATTTCCTTGTTGGTCCTCGCTTTCTTCTGGGACCAGGGACAATCTTCTCTTTGGGAGTGGGTAGAGTCTCCTCAAACAAAACTGGCTGATGTGGCAAATTTCTTAGCTTGGGCTTTGGACCTCTCTTCTTTTTCACAGGTGTTGTAGAGATTTCTGGGCTAGATTTCCGCTTCAGAATAGGTCGTGATTTTTCCTTAGACCCCTCAGATAGAATTGTCATTACAGGTAGAGCAGGTTCGTCAATCGAAACATCAGTTTTTATCCTGGTATCAGGGTTTGGATTTACAATTTTTTCCACTACGACTTCCTCTACATTTAAAGAAACTTCACTGAATTTATTTTCTGTTGTTATTTGGATTTGAGTGCCTTCCCCTTCCCGCTCTTTTTCTTTTGTTCGTTTGTCTTGTGATGGCTTTCTAGATCTTAACACCATATTGTTATTTTCCTTTTCTGGTATCTTAATTTCTGTGGAAGTTCGTTTTTCTTCTGGTGTAGGTTTTACATCCTTGTCGTCTTGGAGCGTTGTAGTTTTTAGAGCTTTTCTAGTCCTGCTTTGCTTTTCTGTGACTTGTCTTAAATCTTCCCGGTCCATCAATTTAGCTTTTGAAATTGAGCCCCTGGGGCGACCAACTGGAGCTTTGACGGGTGCAGCATCAGTGGAGGTCAAAACCTCAGCAGGCTTAATCCCAGGTTTTGGACCCGGTCTTAGGGCTGGTTTTGGTCCAGGTTTAGATCCAGGCTTTGGTCCTGGTTTTGCTCCGGGCTTTAAACCTGGTTTAGGCCCTGGTTTTTGTCTCGCTGCTGTTTCAATTTTTAAGGGGATGTGTGATTCATTAGGTGAAAGTTTTTGTCCTATCCTTTTCCCAGGTTTAGGTCCAGGTTTTGGACCTGGTTTAAGACCAGATTTAGAACCTGGTTTTGGCCCTGGCTTTGCAATTGGTTTTGGGCCTGGCTTAGATCCAGGTTTGGGACCTGCTTTTCGCCTTACATTAGGTTCGACTTTTGCTTGCATATCTGCAGCATTAAATGAGCGAGTGCACATCCTCGATTGAAAACCATCTGACAGTATCTTAGGATTCTGGCTCGCAATAGAATCCTGAAGAGCAAGATTAGTTTGATCGGAGAATAAAGCAGTCTTGCTTGGAGGCATGCTTGTTTTTTGTGCGTTCTTTGTTTCTTCATCCTCCTTTTCTTCCTGCTTCTTTAAGCTTAGTTGTCGCCTTAATGCCACACCGGAATGTATTGCTTTCCTTCGTCCTCTAGCGTGCTTGCGACCATAAGTCCTTGGCTGAGCAGATGGAAACATAGGCTCTGGTTTTGCCTGTGGTGTCACAGCACTGGCACAACTTATGCCTGGTTCTATATCATCATCACCTTTTTGAGGAGATGGTGGAGTGTCAGCCCAGGAAGGAGCAGAGGGCAGTATTGACTTCCCTGGCAGCTGAGGAGAGTCTGGCTCCAGAACCTTAGCATCACTGTGATCAATATGATCTCTAGTTTGAGCAGGAGGAACTGCCTTGTCATTGAGAGCAGAGAATACTGGCATAGCAGACTGTGGCTGAGGTGCTGTGTCGCCAATGGCTGATTCCCTTGTTGAAGCATCTGTCGCTGTTGTTGCTGCTGCAGCATTTAGATGGCCATGCCCCCCGGGAAAATCACTGTCAGTATGGAGTGTTAAATTGTGACTTTCTGTTCTGCTGTAGTGATCTTCAGAGGAACTCCCTTGGATGTCTCCATCATTTGTTTGATCTTCATTAAGTGAACAGCCTTCTTTTTCTCCTTCTTTAACATCATTCCTAATTTCTCCAGATAAAACCTGTGAAATAGAACTTTTCTCAGTAACTTCTTCCTCTTCTTCATTTGTCTTATCTTCTCCCCTTTCCTCAACTAACTCTTTGTCATTCTCTTGATTTCTGCTCTCCTTGTCACTACTGCACTCTTCCTGGACTTCAGCTTGGGGGGTTGGAGAGGTGTTTGCTGAACTGTCGTCTTTCTCTGTGGAATATTGATCTTGTTCAAGGTCCCCTCTTGAAATGAAAGGCAAAGTTTTCACAGAGCTCTCAGATGCGGTTGGAGATTCAGATTTGAATGCCTCTGACTTCATCTCTTGACTGAAATTATCCTTGTTACTGGAATCAGAGAGATTAGCTGGGGATTGTTCAATAGAGTCTCTTGCGTCTGAATCATATTTGCTCTGAACCTCTTGGTACATTTCATCCTCATAGCAATAGTTTTTTCCTGCCATATCTGTGTTTATTTTGCTGTAGAATGTTGGGCATTTTTCATCATCTCTCCATTTCTCTTGCTTCTCTGAGTGGTTAGTTGAGTGTGTATTACTTATGAAGTCAAGAGTTTTTTCTACGGCTTCCTCTTCCTTTTCAGTAGGTTTTTCTGTCCAAGCTGATTCTTCAAAGTTCTCTTTTACAGGTTGATTGATATGCTGTATATGTGATGGGGAATCCCTTTCTAGTTTCATAGGGCTGGAGATTGTGATGCTTGTTGGAGACCTCTCATCACTGATACTTTTCACAGGGGTATTCATGCCATCTCCTCCTTGCCCTGCCTGACACCTTATAGGATCAGGAGTAAGGTTGTGCAGACCTGAATCTCCAGATCTGGTGGACATATCATCTGGAGAAGCAATTGAGCAAGATGAGGCTGTGTCCAGACTTAGTTGCGTATTGTTAAGGGCTTGGGCTGGACTTCTGCCCTGGCCAAAGTAATAGTAGCCTCTGTCCAATGGTTCATCACTACTGCTGGAATAACCGCCTTCATGGAGTTCCATAGGCAATGGCTGGTGTTGTGGGGTAGAGTAAGGTTCATGCATTGGGCCACCACTCACACTACCACCACTTTCTGGATATGGAGGACTTTTGTATTCTTCACCCTTCTTATTAGATACCCCACTTCCAGTGCTGCCATTGCTCCCACCACTGCTGCGTTTATTGCCTTTCTTGTTTGCAACCAGCGCCTCTGAAAGCAGAAGTTGCTGGACATTATTGGAGATATTCTCCACCTGGGAGGTGAGAGCGTTCAGGCTCCACAAGCTGGGATTTGATAACAGCTTTTCTGAGAAGCGCTCTTTCATTGTAGGTGCTTGTAGTGTAGTAGTATAGCTGTGGGATGCTGTGTGGGATATGTTGGGCGAAGGGTGAGACCTTGGGGGCATCAGCATGGTGTTTGCACTGGCTTGATCTTGCATACCAGTTGAAGAAGATGATGAGGAGGAGGCTGCTCCAGGTGTCATTGGTGGCTGTCCATACTGGAAAGACTCTGGATTGGTCATTAGTGGTGAAGGGGTGGAACTATACGAAGGTGAGCGCCCAACAGATCGAGCAGGCGAATGGCTTGAGGAGGGGCTACAAGTCTGATAGTACTGTTCTGGAGATCTGACAGGCAGCTCCGAAAGACAATAATTTTGCTGAGATTGGTTGTAGTGTTGGTATTTAGAGTGTGGTTCTTGGGGGTTGGTCATTGCCTGTAAAGAAGTCTGTTGCTCATAACCTCTGGGTGTTGGCTGCTGGTACCCATAGCTATTCTGTGTTGACCTGTAGCCCCCCTGCTTTAGACTGCTATGACTACTAAGCTGTCTGCTATACTGAGAACTTGGAGGTATGTTGTAGCCTTTAAAACACTGGGGCATAGGACTGCATTTTTCCATGTATGGGGATGGAGAGGGAGAGGGTTGAGGGTAGTGTAGGTGACTCTGGGGGTACATGAGAGGTGAGGGGGCAGGGTTAGGAGGATGGGGATGGTGGTGTGGACTTGTATAACTTGGGGTTGAGGGCTGGTGGCACGGGGTTTGGGAGTGCCCCAACATGTTTGAGTCCATATAGTGGGAGGAGCCAGTGGCAGGGGAAGCACCAGCTTCAAGTCGACCCACCATCTCCTGTTCATACTGTGCTATCTGTGCAGGGTCATCCCACTTCTGCTGGAGATGGCCCTCACTCATATACTGGGCAGAATAATTTCCTGGGCCCATGTGATTACTATAGCCCCCGGGCCCCTGCAGGTGCTGACCAGGGTTTGGAGGGGGAACTTTGCTTCCTCTAAAGGATTTTTTTGCTTGTGAGGCCGGTGAACCCCCATTTCCATTTCCACTGCCCCCAGTATTTCCTGGGTACCCAGAATAGTTTTGTTGGCTGTAACAGTCCTTGGGTCCTCCAATTCCAGCTGCTCCACCTGTTGGCACGTTTGCTGTGTTAGACATACCATCATAGCCTGACCTGTTGTGCCCTGGGCCAGGGCCGGGATGTGGACCAGGGCCGGGGTGTGGATGCTGCGGATGGGGATGATGTGGGTGTTGTCTGTAGGTCTCCAGGCGAGATAATTCATGGGGCTCCTGCTGATAGCAGGGCTGGTTGCTGTGGTAACCACTGGTGCGCTCACGGAAGGACTGCATAACTCACTCCGTCTGTAGCATGAACGGGAGGGGGAGGTGAAGTGAAACAGGAAGAAGGGGGAGGGGGAGGGGGTGTTGAGTTCTAAAGGTATGGATGGAACGAGAAGAGAAAATGTAGAAAAATACAAGAAATTATCAGTGTAAGTACTGTTAGACATGGGTATAAACACTTTTGGTTGTCTGAAGTGAACTTGAGCATACATTTCAAGAGTCACTTAAAGCAACAGTAAATTATTATTCTTTTGACACACACTAGAGTTTAAATCTAAAGTAGAAGTGTTATATACTATCAAAACACACACACACTGCATTTTAACTATTTCATTACTTTAAGGTAATTGTAATTTTAACTTCTTGCCATTGTTTCTACTTTTTACTAATATTACATTTAAGCTCTCAAACAATACTATTTTTTTGTTAGATGTTTATAAATCTTTTGCTTGGCCCTATGTGCTTTTTTGTCTTCTGGTCGGTGAGGAATTCTAGTCTCCTCCCAAGAGAAGTGGGCACTAGTACACTGTGTATATGCATCCTCTAAATGGACCAACAGAGGTTTAGTGTTGATAGTGTAAGATGCATTGTTTCCAGTATGTGCAAAATGTGGGGACTATACTATTTCACCTGCATGTAGTTGTGTGTGAGTGTGTCAGAGTGGGTTTATGCAGTTTATTCAATTCAAAACTGGCTTAGTTCTTTAACCAGGCTTAGTTGGCCAAATCTGTTTTATTTTGTGTCCATTTCATTATCATAAAGCTGGCTCTCTCCAAGTCGATTACAATAGCGATGGACTCAGTGAACTGAACCTGGTCAGGGCCAGGTTTAGAGCCAACAGTTCAAACTATGTGTCCTTTTTTTAAAATCTAGCCCCAGGGTGCAAAGTAGGTGACAGAAAGTGTATTAGCATGATTATTTGGTCCAAATGCATAGTGCCGTCAAAAATGGCAACGAGTTAAGGGCTCATTGTACTCCTGCAGCAGTGTGTCGCAGTGAGCTTGTTGCATATATTTTTGATTTATGTCCAATTTTGAAACGGGATCTGCTCTATGTTATTCCACGCCAGAACGCAAGATGGACAATCACGAACTAGCTGTGGGTCTATATACGGACGAGGCGATGAGGAAGTGGAAAAACGCAAGGGGCAAGTTTGTGCCACAACGTAGGGACGTGAGGGCGAAAAAGAGAGGGTATCCAGGTGGAAAAAGGGTCCCAGCATTCTCACGCACCTCTTTCTTCTAGCTGGTCCATCTTTACGAGTTGTTTTCCACAATGGCGGTCATACAAAAACAAAACAAGCTAGTAAGGTAGCAAACAGGAAATATACATAGAGCGGATGTAGATTTGAACAATTAGAGGCCTCCTGTCTGTGGCACTGTCTGCGGTCACCTAAAATTTCGGAGAGGTGCACTAGAGTGTCTGAGGAAGTAACGGGGGCATATTGGTGTTAACTGCGACACACATGCAAACAACCTGGTTTCTGAGTATAAATCAGCCTTTACAGGCAACGTATAAGGAAATTTATTTCATACAATAAAATGTTTATGCATTTAGCAGAAACTTTTATCTAAAGTGACTAACAAAGTAGATACAATGTTACAGTTATCATCAATATGACAGTAAGTTCTCCAGAGGAAAACCCAAGGGCGCAGATAGCGTGTACGTCAGGGGTGTTCTGACGTACACAGATTCGAATGACCCTCAATCCGTCCCCCCCACTTTTATAAAAAAAAAAAAAAAACATATGGCGAAACTCACAGAAAATCAAAAAGCTTTTTCTAATTTACTGCTTTGCAACAACAACATAAAACAGTCAGATCATAGACGGGCAATCGTTTTGTTTAACTGCAGGCTGCCTGCGTCGTAGAGATTCAAATCTAAAAGTTATCCTGTCTCTGGCATTTACAGGTGCTGGTCATAAAATTAGAATATCATGAAAAAGTAGATTGATTTCAGTAATTCCATTTAAAAAGTGAAACTTGTATATTATATTCATACATTACATACAAACTCATATATTTCAGATGTTTATTTTGTTTAATTTTGATGATTACAAATGACCACAAATGAAAATCTCAAATTCATCATATCAGAAAATTAGAATATTGTGAAAAGGTTCAAAATTGATGGCCCCTGGTGCCACACTCTAATCAGCTAATTAACTCAAACCACCTGCAAAAGCCTTTAAATGGTCTTTCAGTCTAGTTCTATAGGCTACACAATCATGGGGAAGACTGCTGACTTGACAGTTGTCCAAAAGACGACCATCGACACCTTGCACAAGGAGGGCAAGGCACAAAAGGTCATGGCTAAAGAGGCTGGCTGTTCACAGAGCTTAGTGTCCAAGCACATTAATAGAGAGGCGAAGGGAAGGAAAAGATGTGGTCGAAAAAAGTGTACAAGCAAGAGAGATAACCGCACCCTGGAGAGGATTGTGAAACAAAACCCATTCAAAAATGTGGGGGAGATTCACAAAGAGTGGACTGCAGCTGGAGTGAGTGCTTCAAGAACCACCACACACAGACGTATGAAAGACATGGGTTTCTGCTGTCGCATTCCTTGTGTCAAGCCACTCTTGAACCACAGACAGCGTCAGAAGCGTCTTGCCTGGGCTAAAGAGAAACAGGACTGGACTGCTGGTGAGTGGTCCAAAGTCATGTTCTCTGATGAAAGTAAATTTTGCATTTCCTTTGGAAATCAAGGTCCCAGAGTCTGGAGGAAAAGAAGAGAGGCACTTCATCCACGTTGCTTGAAGTCCAGTGTAAAGTTTCCACAGTCAGTGATGGTTTGGGGTGCCATGTCATCTGCTGGTGTTGGTCCATTGTGTTTTCTGAGGTCCAGGGTCAACGCAGCCACATACCAGGAAGTTTTAGAGCACTTTATGCTTCCTGCAGCTGACCAACTTTTTGGAGATGCAGATTTCATTTTCCAACAGGACTTGGCACCTGCACACAGTGCCAAAGCTACCAGTACCTGGTTGAAGGACCATGGTATCCCTGTTCTTAATTGGCCAGCAAACTCTCCTGACCTTAACCCCATAGAAAATCTATGGGGTATTGTGAAGAAGAAGATGCAATACACCAGACCCAACAATTCAGAAGAGCTAAAAGCCACTATTAGAGCAACCTGGGCTATCATAACACCTGAGCAGTGCCACAGACTGATCGACTCCATGCCACGCCGCATTGCTGCAGTAATACAGGCCAAAGGAGGCCCAACTAAATACTGAGTGCTGTACATGCTCATACTTTTCATGTTCATACTTTTCAGTTGGCCAACATTTCTATAAATCCTTTGTTTTTATTGGTCTTCAGTAATATTCTAATTTTCTGATATGATGAATTTGAGATTTTCATTTGTTGTCATTTGTAATCATCAAAATTAAACAAAATAAACATCTGAAATATATGAGTTTGTATGTAATGTATGAATATAATATACAAGTTTAACTTTTTAAATGGAATTACTGAAATCAATCTACTTTTTCATGATATTCTAATTTTATGACCAGCACCTGTACGTCTCGAGCCTGGTTTCCATGGTTACTCAGACAGACAGTAGTGGCGGGACAGTTCCCAATTCCGGAGTCCGGACATCAACATGAGGCCAGCCAAACCGAAAAAACAGAAAACAATTGCATCCTTTTTTCGAAAAGCACCAACTGTAAGTAAACTGTTCATTGCGGTATCATATCACCTTGCATTTTTTTGGTTGTCTGTTCGATGTCGCCGTGGAAAAAAGAGTGGAGACGGTCAGTGAGAATAGCGTGAAGAGAGGTGCCAATGTCATAAGGCGGGAGGCAGGGGGAATCGACTGGCATTTATTTATTTATAATGAAATCGACTGTTCCGACTTTTTCTGGAGTTGTTGGGGGTCTTTCAGAAATATGTAGGCTACAGTAGGCTACTTGAATCCGTATTTATGCCAAGCCAAATGGTTTAGGTTGTTACAGGTTGAATCATGAGAAAAACTAACTTCAAAGCTAGACAAATTCCACTACACAGGGGCGGATTTTGGAAATTTTGGGCCCTAGGCAAAGACAGGCATGGGGCCTTCTGAATTGAGAAGACAACATATAGAACAGACCCATTATACAGATACAGAAATTTTAATAGAATAGAAATTTGAGGATGTCATGTATCTTCAAGTTTGTCTATGTCACTGTAACTCGGAGGAAAGAATCTCTCTCTCATATATATATATATATATATATATATATATATATATATATATATATATATATATATATATATATATATATATAATGTGTGTGTGTGTATATATAAATAAATAAAAGGTGCATGTCACAGGAAAGACTAGTGATGTTACAAATATGACAATTGCTTAAACTACAGAACAGTAAATTATTTAATCTATAATTAACATGGCCCTTAACATCCCAAGCTGTACACAATAACACACATTAAAGCAATGTTAATACAAAGCTGTAAAGTAGAGTGAGACGTTGATAATAACTTCCTTATGTTTTTTGAATGTATAAATTTAATTATAAAGGACTAAAACACCTAAAACTTATGGGTGATTTTACAACATTTAAAAGCCTGAGATTTTACTGAAATTGGGGCTACTGGGGCTCACTGGCCTTAGATGTAATGAGCGAACTGGAAGTGCTGAATACATCGCTCCAAAAAAGCACCCAGACATTGGAGGGCATGGTCTCTGCAGTCTCAGTTGTCCAAGAGAGATTACGGGACAAAAGAAAGCCAGCCCACTTTGAGGCAGTCTTTAAGGAAGCAGTGGATATGGCTGAGAAGCTGTCTCTAACACATAGGCCCCCAAAGAGATATTCTGGGCCAGCACCTGCACACAGGCCAGAATCTGCTGTGGAGTACCACAAAGTGGAGTTCTACAGAGTTCTTGACAAAGTAGACACACAACTTTCTTCATTTGAGGCCATTTATTGAAAAGCCATGTAAAGTACTTATTTACAAATTTGTTTTTGTATATATGTAGGCTTTGCTGTTCGTGTTTCTGTGTGTTTACAGCCTGCACTTAAAGTCAGTCCATGTTTAAATAAAACCTTTTTTTTTTCACACGTCATGTGGCATGTTTGGTGAGTACTTGGTACCAATACATGTTATTTTCTTGCAATGATGGGCAATTAAGATTGATGGGTTGTCATAGCTGAGTAATAGCCAGTAATAGGGCTCAGGATCCACGTTGCATTGTGGGACGTCGCAGCCATATTGACTGCTACGCAAACGTAAGCATAGCTCTGACACAACGTTGTTGTTGAAAGAAGAGACAGAAGTAGAGAGAAAAAAGATGTTAAAATCCCGAAAAGGATCTGGAATTTACCGGGACACATTAAATAGAGAAGCCAGGGACCGGTATGGTGACAAAATCAGCATTGTTAATCATTTGGATCCATATAAAGTTCCAAACAATGAGTGGAGCACCAATGAGTGAGCGCCTATACTTCAAAACAGTTCCCAAGCTACAAGTCCCTGGAGTCTCATGTGCAGTTCATGAATGGATGGGTTCAGGAGCTGCAGATCATAAAGCCAGCAAACAGTGGGAACACAGTAATCCGTACGAAGGTAAGCTGTGATCAGAGGGGCTCTGGAACCTGCTAGTTTAGCAACTGCTAACCGCTAAGGCTAACAACCACTCACGCATGTAATGTACTTTTAACTAGCTGCTATGTGTTTAAAAGGTGTAGTTAGTAACGTTAACTGCCAACCCTCCGGGTTTCTCGCGTATTTGAGCCTTTTCCCGCTGCCGTTTTTATTATTTTCCCGTAAAAGATCCCAACTTTGAAGGAAAGAAACACTGTAGGCTATAAATAAAACCGTGCATCTTTAACTTACCAGAATGAAAATGCAGGGAACACACTCTCATTGACATCGGAATACTGTGGAAAGTTATGTTCGGTCGTCTTACAGCCGCGATCCAAGCTAGCCGACGACTCTTTATCTCTGACGCTTGGTCTCCATGGTTACGCCTCCAGTCAGGAAAGCGGTGGAAAGTTAACCCATTTTCTATGTTTCCATGGCAATCATGTGTTGAGCTGTTACAGCCCACAATACAGCAACGGTTTACCATGGTTGAAATCAAGTTAAGGTGAAATTAATCAAATTAAAACACGGCTGAGAGGGAGTACAGTACGCGGTAGTCATAGGCAGTAGTCTGAGCTGCTGTAAAAGACGAATTCAACATGGCGGCGACGCGAAGTGCTTACGTCACGATGACCAAGCCCTATAGTAACTGTCCCCCACAGTTTCAAAAACCTATCTGCGCCCCTGGGAAAACCCCTGGTCAAAATCAGTGGTGACAGCAAAGAGATAGAAGGAAGTACAGAGAGAGCAGTAGAGGGATACACAGCTATGGGTAAGAGTTAGGATAGGAGAAGCTCTTTGAAGAGGTGGGTCTTAAGGAGTTTCCTGAAGATAGACAGGGAAGCTGCTGTTCTTGTAGCACTTGGTAGGTCACTCCACCATCTTGGAACAACACATGAAAACAGTCAAGCGTGGTGGCACCGCAAGACGACAATCCATTGCTGACCAGAGTGACCGACATAACCATTGTGACATAAGCCCTTGATGGAGGATTCAAGTAGATGGGAGCTGTACCCTTAAGCACTTTGTAGGCTAACATCAGCGACTTGAGTTTGATGCAGGCAGCCAGGGGTAACCAGAGAAGCTTAATGAACGGAGGGGTGATGTGAGACTTTTTGGGCTGATTGAAGACCAGATGCGTTCAGGATCATTTGTAATGGTTTAACTGTACAGACTGGAAGACATATCTGGACTGACAATAGGAAGAAGTGGGAGTATTCCTGATGTGCTGGCCTAGCATTGGTCTGCGTCTCTTTCTCTTTTTGTTTTATTTATTCATTTATTTATTTATTTATTTTAAAGTCTGCCGGTGCAGTGGCTATCAGAGAGACATGTCAGCCACTTAATTCAATTCAATTCCGTTTATTTATATAGTGCCAATTCACAACACATGTCATCTCAAGCCACTATACAGTTCACCAAATCATACAGTCAAATTGATTCAAAGTTTTCTATCTAAGGAAAACAAGTTTATTGCATTGACTCATGGACTCGAAAGTATTCTCTCACACTAAGCATGCTTGTAGCAACAGTGGAGAGGAAAAGCTCCCTTTTAACAGGAAGAAACCTCCAGCAGAACCAGGCTTAGTGTGAGTGGCAATCTGCAGAGGCCGACTGGGGTTAAGGAGACAGAAGCAGAGATACAAAAGGCAACTGTAAAAGGTGGCCCCGTCCAGGAAGCACACACACTTAAGCCATCAGTCTCTTGGGCCTTATACTCCACACTGATTATTTTGTATAAAGTCTTGCAGGGGTATGGTTTTACATTTTGCAGTCACAACCACAAACTCTACGGTGTTTTTTTACTTAGAGATTAAACTAGATTATTTTGTGGGGGAATGAAAAATGAAAAAAAGTTATAAAGTAAATTCTAAAACATGCAGTACACTGTTCCATGACTCCAACTTGGTCAGAATGGATGGAAAGCATCTCTGAACAATTGTAAATAGGATTTGGGTATGAATTTTAGTTCTTTCAACATCTTCTTCTGTTTTTAGTTTAACCAATCTGACCATCAGCTCTGTCGAGCTCCTTCCATAGTGCTAAAAAAGTATATTCATGTTAAGGTGTGTTTTTGCTCCGTAATGTGTTATGAAAGTAGACAGAAACTATGAGTTATATTCTAAACTAATCAGTCCATTCTTTCCCATTTTCAAGACCCCTTTGCCTAGTGGATGATTGAAGTATTCCTGTCAATAATCTATTTTATCCAGCTGTTGATCTCGGCTCCTCCACCAAAGTTCAAATCAGTCTCTTAGCTGATTTTCTGATTCTAGTCTACTGTAAGTCAAAATCAAATCAACCGTGCTCCACTCATAACATTTCCAAATGAAAGATTAAATCATGCTCTGTGAGAATCATAGGATATTGCTTTATATCCTAACCCTGCTGTAAACTTCCCAAGATCTTTATCATTGAGCCATCTGCAATGTTGCTTGTTCTTTCTAAGAAACGCAGCATAATGTTCTCTGACAAACATCTTAGGTTCTCATGGAACAGCTGTATTTATACTGAGATTCAGCTACACAGCTGGATTCTGTTAACTAAGAACCTTTGAAGGGAAGAGGTACACTGGATTTCTGCAGGAGTGTCAGATGTTTGGTTGTATGTGGACTTTCCAATTATGCACTATTTTGTATATTGCCGGAATAAATTCCAATAAATTCTAGTAAAATCAATAAAATTTAGTTTTTGTTGTAACAACATGTCAATATTGTTTTTTTTTTTTTTTTGCACTTGATTGCATTTACCTTTAAAACAAAGCAAGAAACCAAAGACACCCGCCTTTAAATCGATTTACTTCACGCTTGCTTTTACTCAAACACACATACGTATGTGTATGGTAACTTCTACATTCCCATCACGTCCCGCTTTCCATCTCCATTCTGTTCCTCCCTCCCGCCACTGTTATCTTCCACACAGAAGCCCGGCACCATGGTGTCGACCGATTGCCGTATTTGTTGACGCACAACGTCTTCGCTTCAATGAGGAGCAGAGAGAAAAGAGGATGGAATATACATGCTGAGATCACCAAATCCTCCCTGTTTATTTGTCTGTCCATTCTTCAGTGCTTGCTTTAGAACAGAGAAGGAGTCTTGATGGAGACGCAAACTTAAAAGCTGTCTTTTATCTGCATTAAAGGCCAATATATCTATACATTATGCAACCAGCAAGACACCCTCATTGTCCCCTTATGTTCTTGCCGTCTGCTCTTATAAACTAAATCTATTTTTTGTATCTCACAACGATATTATATCTCCAAAAAGAACAGTTTTTCTACCTATACCACAATCTCCCTGACTCCCTATCCTTTATGTTTTCTCTTTAACCATCCTGATGGAGAGGGGAATGCAGCGTAAGGAGAAAGACAACATTGCATTGGTGGTCTAATAGAAAGTAAAGCATTGAGGAAGCTATAAACAGGGGAGCAAAAATGCATGCTATGGGAGAGGGGTGGGGGCTGTGGATGGTCGGCAAGGGTATGCAACATCAGGGAAGCAGTGATAGAACGATAAGTTTGATGAGAAAGACAAGGAGAAGGGGGGTGCAGTGGACAGAGGAGGGTGCATGATTTAGTGAGTGGGCTTTACAGGCTGAGCTCTAGGGAAATACAAACTGCAGCAAATACCAAACATCATTTGCATGCACGTTACATATATACGCCTATGGTGCCTTGCCTTGAAAATACTTACATCCCTTAAACTTAAGCTGCTCTATTGGATTTCCCCAATTCCTAATTTTTTTTTATACTATTAGATTTATCAACAAAAAAATGAAAAGTAAAAATAAAAATGCTGCCCATCACCATAAAAAATATCTAATTTCTATTTTTTGAAAGACATTAGTAGGATTCCTCTGCAGGGACATGAGAACTACTCATAGTCAATTGGAAATTGAACAAAACTAAATACAATCCTAAGAATAAACCTGTAGAGTTTAGAAAATACTTAAAAATGGTGAGGAGGTTCACCGTCTAACAGGTCAGTTACTCACAGCAACAAAACCAAGTAGTAAGTTTTAAGGTGGCCTAGTCAAATTCCATGGCAACAGTTGAAAATGTAAATCTCAGTTTGGTTTAACATATTGCACAATATTTATTTTTATTTGGAAAAAAAATTGAAACGCCACGACAATCATAAGCTGCTAGCCTCAAACTGATTACTTCAACTGCATCCAACATCTGTTCTTATTTTGGCTGTCTTACTCTTATAATATGAACATTTTTGTGCTTCTTCCTACCTGAGAGGATCTATTTGCTTGAAGCATTAAAATGTGTCTGCCTCCTAGTAAAATACTGCCAGGAAGGGATAGGGAGAAGGAAAGGAGGAGCGGGAGGGACAGAGAGAGGGTTGAATTTGATTGTTCCGCTGAATGGTTCATAATGCGCAGAACTGTGGCTGGTTCCAGTACCCCCCTTTCTTCCTCTTTTTCATCACATCATCTACAGAGGCAGCTTGAGATGGGATTTATCTCCTTTCTCAACACACATGCACACACAAAAGGAGAGAGAGAGAGAAAGAGAGACAGCTCACTCGTTCCATCAAAACTGGCTCTGAAGCACTTTGGCTTCAAATCTGCTTCCTGCTCCTGGTCCGTCTGTCTTTCTGACACCAATAAACACACACGTGCAGAAGCACAAAGCAGAGGCACACAGAGAGCGGAGGGATGCAACGTCTCTGTGTGTTTACCTCCCCAGTCATCCTGGTTAATTATGCATGCAGAGGCAGTTTGCTGGGAAGTTGGAGCGGCCTGGGAGGAATCGCATGCACACGCACGCTTGCACATCCAATCGCACATATTTGCAAAAAAGTCACACTCCACCACTGCTGTAACGACACGATCTAGCAACACACACATTTACTAAAGCTCAGCTCACATGCTCCTCAACAACCTGACAACACACTCAGATATACCAGACACACAATGCTCTCTACCTTCTAGCCTCTCTCCTTTAGCACACACACACTCAAACACGCACCCATGTGTCTTACACATCTGCCTTTAACACTCGGCTTAACACAGTGTGCTCCAAAATAACGCAGCAACCCGCCCTGTCGCTGCTTCCAATCAACACGCTGCAGTCCCCTTCACAATTACATAAAACGGAGAGCATTTAGATGCCACAGACATCAGGCTCCCTCTTCTTATTTCCTGTCTGCATCCTCGCCTCCCTGCGCCTCCCGTGCCCTTTTACTCGATAACCTCAGGTTCATTGCAGCGGACGGGCTGACAGGCCGGCTGGTAGGCAAACACGCAACATCTCCTTGTGTCTCTCTCCTCTGCAGTGTCTTGGCTAGACTGTGTGGGTGGTTTCCTACCCAGGAGAGGCTTAGGAGATTGAGGAAGCCAATATCTACCCCGACATTTGTCAGTGTCCCGTTGTCATGACACTCAGCTGGAGGTCACAGGGGGTCATCAGCAGCCAGTCACATAGATTATTGGAAGACACATGGAGGGGGCAGGGATGTGCCACTAAGGACTGGCAGAGGGATGCTGATTTGAGGACACATGAGATACTGTCCGTAACCTGGGATTATTTTTTACAAACAAAAATTAAAAGTAAAAAGTATATATATATTTTTTTTCATTTCCTGGACTCGATATATATCTGTTGCATATGTAAAAAAGACAGTCAAACATTTTCAAATTGAAGCAAACCACCTTGGTTTGTAGATCAACACCTACATTTTAACATGTTCTTGCTTATGTTCAAGCAAAATGGGTGTATTGCACTGAAATCACTCCACACCACACAAATATAAGTTCAAATTTAATACTAGCGTTTTGAGGCATGAAGACATAGTGGAAAGAGTCATATTTGCAAAACTGCTGCCAGCTTGTTTCTGTAACCTGCAAAGTAACCCTTCTATACAAGTAAAGCAAGAGACAAAAACTAGAGAACCTCACACTGCTTTGTGGAATCCTCACATAATTTTCCGTGTGATTCTTTAAAGGCAAGCCTTTAGTGGTGAAGAATATGTATAGTCATCATTTGCAGGTAAATAATTTATTGCATTAGTGACCAGAGATGGGAAGTAATGAAGTACACATACTTCGTTACTGTACTCAAGTAGATTTTTCTGATATTTTTACTTTACTTTACTACTTATTTTTATGGCGACTTTTTACTTCTACTCCCTACATTTTTATACAAATATCTGTACTTTCTACTCCTTACATTTTAAAAAATTGGCTCGTTACTTTAGTTTTGAATCATTTCAATGGAGTTACCGTTATTATTTTTCACGTCATCAATACCAAATTCAATCTAATTGGATGGGAATCTACGTTGCATTTGACGCACCACTACAAGATGAATCGACAGTTTCGGCGGTATTCATTGGCGGCAAATCATTGCAGCTTGGTGGCGGTGGCGTTAGCATAGTAGCATGGACGACGAGATGATTGAAAATGAACACGACGAGATCTAGTCCTATTGGCAGACATCCATTTAAAATGTAGGCAACGGCATGAAAAAAGTGGTTTCTACTTTTACTTTTATACTTTAAGTAAATTTACAAGCCTGTACTTTGTTACTTTTACTTGAGTAAAGAAGTTTAATCAGTACTTCCACTTTTACCAGAGTATTTTTTAACACAAGTATCTGTAATTTTACTCAAGTACGGAAAGTGAGTACTTTTGCCATCTCTGTTAGTGACATAGAAAATGGTGATGGACCACAAACTAAAGATGTTTATGCCAAATAAAGGTACAGTATGCTGACATGGAAGATGTGAAAACTATTGCATCTGCTGGACTTAATAAGCATATTGCATCTAAAGTCTGCATTTGGAATTTGGATCACAAATTAATATATGTAGAAAATATACAGAATGGAGCCACAAACTATATATACATAAACTGAATGAACTGGTTAATAGGTGTGTAATTTTACATGTCATTTTTTTTAACAACAATGCATGTTCCCTTCACAACAGCATTGGTAGATTAGGAGGGTTGGGCATGCGGGAAACTCAATGGTTTGGTTTACCAACTGAGAAAACACTTGACCATTTAGGCATAGGAAATTTGAGACTCTCACCAGGGCTTTGGGAGGAGTCTTTTCTTTAAAAATAAAGCAAGGGAGTGAAAAAATAGGTGCAAACTGCTGCATCTGCTGGACTTTAAAGGTGAGCTTGTGAATATGGTGCAGAAATAAAGTGTAAAACATGCGCAAAACTGCATCATTTGGTGGATGTCTTCCTTAACCTTTACTTGCTCTTGATTATGCACAAGCGTATGTACAGGTGCTGGTCATAAAATTAGAATATCATGAAAAAGTAGATTGATTTCAGTAATTCCATTTAAAAAGTGAAACTTGTATATTATATTCATACATTACATACAAACTCATATATTTCAGATGTTTATTTTGTTTAATTTTGATGATTACAAATGACAACAAATGAAAATCTCAAATTCATCATATCAGAAAATTAGAATATTACTGAAGACCAATAAAAACAAAGGATTTATAGAAATGTTGGCCAACTGAAAAGTATGAACATGAAAAGTATGAGCATGTACAGCACTCAGTATTTAGTTGGGCCTCCTTTGGCCTGTATTACTGCAGCAATGCGGCGTGGCATGGAGTCGATCAGTCTGTGGCACTGCTCAGGTGTTATGATAGCCCAGGTTGCTCTAATAGTGGCTTTTAGCTCTTCTGAATTGTTGGGTCTGGTGTATTGCATCTTCTTCTTCACAATACCCCATAGATTTTCTATGGGGTTAAGGTCAGGAGAGTTTGCTGGCCAATTAAGAACAGGGATACCATGGTCCTTCAACCAGGTACTGGTAGCTTTGGCACTGTGTGCAGGTGCCAAGTCCTGTTGGAAAATGAAATCTGCATCTCCAAAAAGTTGGTCAGCTGCAGGAAGCATGAAGTGCTCTAAAACTTCCTGGTATGTGGCTGCGTTGACCCTGGACCTCAGAAAACACAATGGACCAACACCAGCAGATGACATGGCACCCCAAACCATCACTGACTGTGGAAACTTTACACTGGACTTCAAGCAACGTGGATGAAGTGCCTCTCTTCTTTTCCTCCAGACTCTAGGACCTTGATTTCCAAAGGAAATGCAAAATTTACTTTCATCAGAGAACATGACTTTGGACCACTCACCAGCAGTCCAGTCCTGTTTCTCTTTAGCCCAGGCAAGACGCTTCTGACGCTGTCTGTGGTTCAAGAGTGGCTTGACACAAGGAATGCGACAGCAGAAACCCATGTCTTTCATACGTCTGTGTGTGGTGGTTCTTGAAGCACTCACTCCAGCTGCAGTCCACTCTTTGTGAATCTCCCCCACATTTTTGAATGGGTTTTGTTTCACAATCCTCTCCAGGGTGCGGTTATCTCTCTTGCTTGTACACTTTTTTCGACCACATCTTTTCCTTCCCTTCGCCTCTCTATTAATGTGCTTGGACACTGAGCTCTGTGAACAGCCAGCCTCTTTAGCGATGACCTTTTGTGTCTTGCCCTCCTTGTGCAAGGTGTCGATGGTCGTCTTTTGGACAACTGTCAAGTCAGCAGTCTTCCCCATGATTGTGTAGCCTATAGAACTAGACTGAAAGACCATTTAAAGGCTTTTGCAGGTGGTTTGAGTTAATTAGCTGATTAGAGTGTGGCACCAGGGGCCATCAATTTTGAACCTTTTCACAATATTCTAATTTTCTGATATGATGAATTTGAGATTTTCATTTGTTGTCATTTGTAATCATCAAAATTAAACAAAATAAACATCTGAAATATATGAGTTTGTATGTAATGTATGAATATAATATACAAGTTTCACTTTTTAAATGGAATTACTGAAATCAATCTACTTTTTCATGATATTCTAATTTTATGACCAGCACCTGTATTTGCACAAAACAAAATGCATTGCATAAAATGCAGGGTTCACACACAAAGCGAATGTAAGAAAAAAAAAAAAAAAAGAGAGAGAAAACATATAAAAAAGGGTCAAATTGCTGTAAGAGAACTGCATTTGCATCTAATCTTCATGGACCCATTGAAGAAAAAAACATTCAGTTAGTCAAAAATAGCTTCAGAAGCTCCCCTTTGAATCTTCTAAAGTTTTGGTTTACATACAAACTAATATGAGTTTATCTCTTTTCACTATCTTGTTTTAAACATTACTATTAGGTTTCAGTTTTTAATTTTTTTTTGGGTGAATGCAAGGCATGATTTAGCAAGATCCCATCTAAAGCAGTCCTAACCAAACTATTGCAAGACTAGTCAGCAGAAATGAGAGCCATTATCTCAAAATCACATTTACTTGGTTTTATTCAGAGATGCTGGTATGCAAAGTGTAAGAATCTGTGTAATGATTTATAGGAAATTTATATTGATATCCAAAATTGACAAGCTTGCATCAGTTTGACTATAATTGTACAAAACTGTACTATAAAGGCAAAGCTACACAAACGACCCCTTATGTACTGTAAAAATAACTACCATATCATCAAATATTTGCATAGAAACATAGAAATATTATGAATCAAATAAACCATTCTTTAAACATTGATGGGTTTTTTATTTAGAATATTTTTTCAACTATCCATAGATAATAGGTCCAACCAATACAGACAAACTGTCTTCCTGAAAACCTGATAAGGAAGGTAAACGAGCTTTGATGCAGCGCAGTGTTTTGATTGGGTGAGGGCGGCCAGCTAATAGGAGGTTTGTGTCTGAGCATGTCTGAGCAATGTTTTCTTTTCTCCTCTCTGGAGTTTAGGGATGACTCATCCACAGCCACAGACATGGCTGGCTTTTCTGTTACAGAGACAGGATGACAGTGGAGACACAGGTCTGAACACACATTCTCAAAACCAAAAATACCAAGCATGCAAACTGCACACAGTTTATTTAAATACCTAAAGGTGACGGAAACGCAGAGGGATCTTTTGACAACAGGAATACAAAGAGACACTTCATGATGGAATGAAATAAAGAGAAGTAGATCTTTGACACCTTAGCAGGATGCAGAGTTGAGCCTAACTTGACGATCTATAAAACAATAACTCTATAAATCAGGTACTAAAAGAAGAGAAAATCAATCCGTTAGGGCTTCTGGTATTAATGTAGCATAGACCTCTGCTACTACCTGAGTTTGACAGATGCAATCAGGTGATGTCCAATGACCTTTTAGGGAGGTTTATTTTTTAAGCCCATCTACAGATTCCATGGCATTCACAGACCATCAATGCAATGACGTGAGGTGAATAACCAAGAGTATGTAGATATGATGAATGAATGGGCCAAGCTTAGTGTATGCTTTGCCTTAAAATATGCTTTTACTTTCTATCACCATGTTAAAAAGTAATCTGTTTTATTGTAGTTAATATAGATCGTTTACCCTACTTTTAACATAATGCTACAAGGTTTTATTTAATCTCCTGCAAAAGTCACAACAGTTGAAACAGAGAATACTTTGGCATCCCTTTTTTAGGATATAGATAAGAATAATCATCCTCATTGACATACGTTACACGGCTAAATGACCTATGAGTTGTTAGGGTTGAAGGATATGAATGAAAAGATACTGGGAAGCTTATAGAGACACAATGTGCGAAACTGTTTCTCTTTCTGGAATTGGTTTTGATAATAGAACAGTATGTAATCAGGTTGATTAGAATGCTGCAGCAACACTTACATTAACTTCTGGATACAGGCTGTTATATAATCAGATAAAACCTATGTGGTGATACATATTTTTACCAATCTCATATGAGGAAGTGTACACCCCTTGTAGGAGTGTGCTTGGCTTGTATAATAACCAAATGCATTCTTTCTTTTATCTGGCATGAGCCTCAGTGCTGATCTTTGTAACTATTTCTTTGCCTTGTTTAGAATAAAAGGAGTCAAAGTTTAATTTAATTTAAGAGTTGTTGCTTTTACTATTAGATTGCTTCTGGGGTAAAAGAGCCAGGAAAAGACTTAGAGATGTCTGACCGCAGACAGACAGTCCGCTCCATCGAACAACCACTTGAAATAGATGAAGTCAATAAATACATGTTTATATGAGTGCTCCCTTTTCTGTAAGCCTTTCAAGCAAATGCAAAGATTCGGCGCAGAGGTATTGCTGTTTTATAGGTCTGTTGGTTACTGAGGAGCAAGCTTACTTCATTTTTGTGTCATACTGTCCTAAACATATGATTTCTTTTTTCCCCCCAGATTTATCCTCTTTGTTTTAAACCCTGCATCATCTCACTTCATGCAATCAGACGTCCTTTGTGTGATGGTCATTACCATTCCCACATGAAACAGGTGACAACTCTTTGAAGTTATAGAGCAAAGTATAGAAGCAAAGCATCAAGTTAAACATTTTTATTTTAGGTTTTTATGGGATTGCATCATCTGTCTTAATTTTAATTAAGTCAACTGTTGAGATGTAGACTTGATTTCAGAAGCATGGCATCAGTGCAGTGGATATACATAGAGAACCTTAAAGTCCTTTCAGCACAATAAACCAAACCACTTCAGTTTGATGCTGCACAATGGGCAGGATATGAACGTGTGGGCTGTAAAAAGACAAAATCCTGTTTACCCATTTTTTCTGTATACCCCCTCCCAATCTTTTCATTGTAACAGCCTTCTATAGCCTTGACCCAAAATCATTCGGCCCTCCTCTGTTCTGCTTCTCCACACAACTATCATTTATCTCTTTTTTTCCTCAATCCATTTTTCCTTTCTGTCTCTCGCTCCGTCTTTCGGCACGGTCACCTCCAGCACGCAGCTGTTGAGCGTTGCCCTTTGAAGGACTAAACCTGGTCTTTGTTGACATGGTGACAGAGTGATGAGACAGGGTGGGGAAGGAGACGGGGCTGTGTGAGGAGTGAGGGAGGGAGAATTACAGGCACGCAGGCGCAATCAAGCACATAGACATCACTCTGCAAAGAGCATCTTTTCCCTGGTTTATGCACAGGTTGTGCATGTGACAGGAATGAGTAGAAAGCAAACTGATTGCTCACTTCCTATCGTGTAACCTTGTGTGTGCGTGAATGTGTGCAAGCATTCATTATAATGTGCAGGACATGATCATGCATGAATTTGTTGCAAGACTAACCTTCTTTGGTTGAGTTGAAGCTTTAGAATTTGAAAAACAAGCTTCATGGACTTTAAGCAGTGTCAATAACCTTCGCCAAAGCCCACATGCTTTCTTGTTTTGTGCGTTTAGTTTGTTTCTCTTTTATGCACGTGCAAAGCAGTTGGGATCTTGTAAAAGGGCCTCAGAGCTACTTGGTATTCAATCGGAATCATCTAGAAAAGGAGACTTCAGAGCAGAAGAAAGTAGGATGCATAGGAAGAATAAGATGATGAGAGAGAAGACAAAGGGAAGTAATCAGAGTGTCTGCTAAGTCCCCATCGACAGCGGTGGGCTAAAATACAAGCTGATTGCCTGAAAAATGTAAAATCAATCAGTTTTGGCAACGATCCATTTACACACACACAAACATAATGCACACAATCGTATTTTCCTGGGTAATGGGATGCAGCTTTGCAGCCATGGCACAGGGATTCGAGCCAGGGCAGGTTTGGTGTGACGTCCCCGCTGGGCTCCATGGTGTGCTCCATGGTTTGCTCCACTCCCATGTCCTCCCATCCCTCGACTCATTTACACGTACCCAGCTCTCACACACGTGCACATGTTCACAGATTCACTGGCACTAATGCAGACGCCATGCACACACTGATCTGCACCTGCTCCCTCTTTGTGCCACTTCAGTACATCCCATTGATGAAGCTGCGTCATTCCTGCAATTTTCTGACATGCAAAACATTACAGCATCTTTCTCTTCCAGTCTGTTCTTTATTCTTTTTGTCCTCTAGGTTGTCCTAACATTGGCCTCTGTATTCCACAGTGCTTCCTTGCCCTGAAGCGCCTGTGCAGATGCTCTTTGTCTGGCTGGAGTGTTTATGTGTGTGACCTTGTATTAGATTGGAAGCGCTCAGGCTGTCTTTTGGTCTGGCGTGCTGAACTCACATTGCTGGTGATGAGTGTCCTCCAGTGTAGGTTTAGCTTTTGTGTCTGTACATGAGAATGATTGAGGTTTGAGGACATTGCATTATTTTTAAGAAACTAAATAGAAACTGAAAACCTATATTTTTAGGCTTAAAAATTAACTAGTTGACCATAGATTTGAGCTTTTCATAAATGTTTATATCTAAGCTTTCTGCATAGATTGCTTATCAGACTTTTTTCTAACAAAGAAAGCATTTAATGGATCTGTGCTTCTACGTTCCCTCTGTGTCTGCTTCTGTTCTCTTGAACCCCTAGACAGCCTCGACAGGGGGATGTTCACACTGAGTCTGGCTCTGCTTGATGTTTCTTCCTGTTACATTTTTTTCTCTCCACTGTTACTGCATGCATGCTTGATGCGAGGGACTGCTGAGGAGTCGATGACGTAGTCGAAGCAAATATCAAATATCGCTACAAGCTAACTGAGGTGGACCGAATTTTGCAAAGACAACGACTCTGTAAACATAGCCCGGTTTCCTTAGAAAGAAAACTTTTACCCAAACTTGAACCTGATAGAGATTTGATTGAACTGCTTAATTGAATTACTTTAAAATGCAGCTGTTTGCATATTTCTATAGAAACAAAATGTATATGCTCTTAAACATAACTTAGAAGTTATGTGTATTGAATTTGAAAATGTATCATTAAAATGCCTGAATAAGAAGACTGACTTTATACTAATGATCAGGTTATTATTAAGCCAGCAGTACATCACAATGCAGTTTTTTTTAACCACTTTACTTCTCCAACATTACCAGCAGATTTTAGCAGCTGGTACTTTTTGCGTTATACAAAAGTATACAGGTTTTAATGTGATGAATCCAATTTAAAGAAATAAAGGTAGATATAACTATTAATGCATTCAACATATATAATACAAATGGGTTTCCTCACCGCATAGAGATGTACCACTTTGCATAAATGTGCAAAATACGTGCTTTAAAAAAAAAAATGTGCAAAGAGGTACAATAGTAACCAGACTTTATTCACTCCTCTTCAGATATTTGCTGCTGCTTTGGTTGTACTTTCCTGATTTCTCCCTTATTAAGTCTGAAGTTTCCTAATTTCTATGAATATATTGCTGCAAAAGTTGGTGTAATGTTACGGTATAGCTAAACCCAGGTTACCCAGGCTGTGTCTCAGTCAGAGGAGTTTAACTATCCTGGTTTCTTGTTATGAGTGATAATAGGAAATGGTGGAAACTGATGGAGATAGACAAATTGGAGCTTGGTCTACAGTAATGCAGGCCCTGATCCAGTCTGCTTTGATGTTTAATCTAAAAGCGATGCTCTCAATTTATTGATTCATCTACATTTTAAACCTGCCTTATAGTCATTGGATAGAGATCTAGACTGCATAGACAAGATATTGGACATAAATAGCTATATATGTCAAGAATGATGTGGAGGAAATAAGCTTCTTCCACAGGATAGCCTTTGTGACAGGGGGGATGTGCGCTGTCATCGTGGGAAGCTTGTAGTCGAGCCAACAATCCTTCTCACTTTAAGGGAATCTGTTGACTCGGTTTACGTATTTATTCAAAATGCCTCCTTATTTTTATAAAATTTAACACTTGGAAAAAAAGCTGGGACAGAACCCAGAACATCACTCGAGAAATACGTTTCCCCTCGAGCTTGTAAACATCTTGGCCGATCAGAATAAGAGCGGTCTAAGAGGAGACACAATATGCAGGTTTCCCTCTTCTCTTATAACATGAGCCGATCTTTGATAAGACTAAGACATTATATGGATGCCTAAAAACCATTCAAATTTTTTACCTTTATAACCTGACTAGTGCAAACATATACATGTAGATTACGTGCGGCCTAATGCGTTCACTATGTTTCACAAGTAGCTTTAAATACTGTTGTTACAAAGTTTCTGGGGATTTTTAGGAAAACTGCAAACTACAAAGCCAAAATCTCAGCCTCATCAACAGATGTTGCCAACATCTGTTTACAGAGACTCTGGTTGACTGAGAGGACATTGACCGGGGTTGATTTGATGCCCTAATGTCTTTTCAACAGTTTTAAGATCTTTCATGGGCTGTGAGTTCATGGTAACAGTATCAAAGAGCCAGAGATTTTCACAGCTACTGGAACTGTTTGTATTTACTCCTAAAGACTGGGCGAACACTGCAACATCAACCTGCAACTACAATCTGTCCACCAACCTCAATTAAGCCTAAAAGTTGTTTTTCACGGTGGATGTATCTTCATGTAGGTAACAATGTGTTTCCAGATTCTATATTTTCAATGCATCTTGTATGAAGTCTTCTCATCCAACAGCTTTTCCTGTCAATCAAAGTCCTAACTATCCATTGTGTTTCGGAACAGTATATAAACTCTATATAAACTAATACATACATTGTTTGTTATGTTGCACCTTAACAATGAACATTTAGCAGCATCTAGCTTAGCCTTGTCTAGGTTTTAACCTGTCTTGTCAATGGAAATGGTGGGGTAAATGTCATTTGGTTATCATACTGGAATAGGTCCAGGTTTTAAACATAATCCATGGATCTATCAAATTAATATAAGGTTGAAGTCATTTTAGGAGTTTAATGTTGGCATGCTTTATTTAATCTAAACAAGTCAATCAGTGGGATTTTGGAATATTAACAATTTGACTAAAACAACAACATAAATATGGTATCAATAAAAAAAGGAAACTCCTGATTGAAAACAAAAACCTGAGACTGTGACTGAAATCTCTAGCTGATCATAAAGTCAAGCCAAATGTCTTTCAGCTTTATTTGTTAAAAGAGGTTTATAAATTCTACTGAGAAGAATGGTCTAAAATCCTGCTCGTATTATTCCAAAAGGTTGCTGATCTTCTAACAAGTGAGGAGGTGGGGTTCTTTCAACCTGCAGAGAGACCGATTACTAATTAGAAAAAGAATTATTAACATTTTTTATCAAAAGTTCTCTTTTTAATGTTTTTAGCAGCTTTTGCTGCATAATCTGTCTACCCTGGTAAAATCAAGCATTAAAAAGATCAAATGGATATGACAATTTCACTATTAAGGACAGACAAGTCACCAAAACTGTAATGGAAGATTTCTGAAAATGAAATAGAAATATCCAGGGAAGAGAAAAATGAAAAATGTGAAACAACAGGCAAGAATATTAGATGAGCAAATGTGAGAAAGGGATTACTGAGGAACTAGAGGCCAAATATAGCAAAGAGGAAAAGAGCAAATGAGGGGAGATTGGGAAGAAATAGAAGACCAGCAGGGGATAGGTGAGACACAGCACAGTTATAGAGAAAGAGAAGGAAAATACGAAATGAGAGTAAGCGAGGATGAAAAAAAAGACAGAGGTAGCAATGGGAGATAAGTGG
Source organism: Cyprinodon tularosa (assembly GCF_016077235.1). NCBI lineage: Eukaryota > Metazoa > Chordata > Actinopteri > Cyprinodontiformes > Cyprinodontidae > Cyprinodon > Cyprinodon tularosa. The sequence continues at coordinate 1,512,476 of NW_024039363.1, forward strand.
CAAGATATGAAGCCGGGTGTAGGATAGGAGAGAGGCAACGAAGGGCAAATGTGACAGAGCTATGCTCTGAGATCAAGGCAGCTGGGAGAGGAAAAGATGCAGAACAACAGCAGGGAGAGGAGAGGATTGGGGGAAAGGATGTGAGATTGGGGGCACAGAGACAAGGGAGAAAAAAGAGTAGGAGGGTTAGGGAGAGATAGATTGAAGCTGCAAGATCAAGGCAGATGTGAGGGAGGGTTTACGGCAAGAAGGGGGAGGGCATAGCAACGAGGCGAATGGAGAGATGCAGGGAGGAGAGGAGAAACGGAGATCGTTATCGCTGGGCCGTGCTGCCTATCGATTTGCGTCAGTGTCTCGAGCCTGGTGAAATAACAGCTCTTGCCGAGATGCAGGCTCCAACCGTCATTAGCTAAAAACCGCAGCTCCAAAGACACCTGGGTGTTCGGCGGGGGCTCGCGCCCGTGTCAGCAGCGCATGACCATCTGGCATGTTTGATGTCCCCCATGATCGAGACCAATAAGCACGTTAGAGAGAGACAGATGACAAAGTTAGAGCACTTTGTAGGAGAGGAAGACAGATTGTTCGAATACTGAAAGCAGATTGCCAGAGAAACCAGCAGATTGTGGCAGAAAGAATGATGGACAGACAAAGATGCTCAAAGAAAAAAAGGAAAAAGAAAATAATCAGCTATCAGGCTGCAATGTTTCAGGTGAGGTTCCTTTCACTTGAGGTGACAGATCTATCGGTCATTTCTCACACTAAGATGAACGGAGAAAAAGTGAGCACCCTGCCTTCCCTCTTTTCCCGCATGTGGTGCAGTGTGATGGTGGCAGTGGAGGTGATATGAGCGAGTGTGTCTCACCAGGGATTGGAAAAGTGTGAATATGACTGTGGAACTCTGCCAACTGAGCACTGGAGAGGGGGAGAGGAAAAGAGATGAGATGGAGGGAAGGTGGGGAGGGGGGGGGGGGGGATTCCATCCTTTGTTCTTCACTGATGAAAGACGGACTCGGATCTTCTACTCCCACTCCAGCTTTCTCTGATGAGCCCTGATGCGTTAGGGCCGAGTGAGTGAGCACACACACACAAGCTGCACTCACAGCGGCCCTATTTCACTCAAGAAAGACCCAAATGACTCCCCGCTCACTAATTAAACTTTAATCTCCAATAGCTGCGCACAAATTACCTGCCACGCAACTGAGCGCTGGATAACAGGAATACGTGAAAAGAAAGAGTGAGAGAGGGGTGGACAGATGAGACGCGTTGAAGGTCACACTACCTGTAGGATGAAAGGAAATGCCTTGTGTTTCTGGCTCTGTATGATCATATGTATGCATGCCAGCATCCATTATCACAGTGTTTATATGGATTCAATTTTTTATGTTTGTGTGTGTTTTGAGGGCTGGGATCTCCTCAGCACCGCATCTCCCACCTGAATGTTATCACACACATGCAAAGTTGCCACCAAGTCCTTACATCCTCCCCCTCCTCCTCCTGGCCTCGTTCTCATTACGCTCTTTTTCCAGGCACATCCTCTGCTAGGACACACAGACTCTCCGCCATTTTGTGCCACGCAGCAGAGGGCAGCCACATCAGTGTGTGTGATGTTGTGTATGTGGCACATGGTTAATCACAAAGAACTAATGATAATTACAACCATTTTCCATCCAGTCCTCTTTTTCCAAGCTGGACAGTTATGTTACAAGTGTGGTTGTGGGTCTAGTGTCCATCAGTGAACCACTGGCAGGCGAAATTACCGACATGGAACCCTAAAGCACCCCCTACAAGCCCCATTAGCAGCTGTACAGTTCATATAATCCTATGACCGGCAGAGATAAAAGCCTGTTTGGTCAAAAGTTAAGACTCAGTAACGATCAGTATCTTACATTGTGTATCATTTTTTTTATTATAGTCAAGCAACTCTGCATGTCTAAATGTTTGTTGGAAATCAATGCATTGCTTGAAAGATTTTAAAGCAAACAGAATAAAAATACCTTTTCTAGGGTTCAAAGAATGCTTAGAAATGGATTTACTGCTAAACGTTCAACATAACAACACTAAGGTCTGATTATGGTACTGTTGTATTTATTTGTACGCGGTCCAAATAAATCAGTGCTTTAATAGACAACCTTTAACACCTTCACACATCCTAGTACCTGACTTTTTGCCTCTTTTAAAAATACCTCACGTTTAGTTATAAAAGAAAAGCATTTTTCCTTAACTGAATTAATCTGTTTTCAAGTCTGAGAAAAGACTAGGTCATCATACCCTCTGAATATTTTTTTTAAATGTTTGTGGCGTATTGTGCTTAATCAATCTCGCCCCCATAGTATGATGGTGCCACCACCATGTTTCATTATAGGGATGGTGTATTAATAGATTTAAATTTTCTATTACAATATATCATGAAGCTTTTTTACATGTCAACCAGAAAGATACATTTTGCTATTACCTGATCTAAAATTTTGTCGGAGTGTCCCATTAATGATTTCTTTCTGCCAGCAAAGAGGAGGAAATCTGATTGATTATTTTTAAACCACTACTATTATACACTACTTTGTTTAGATTTACTATATAATGCCGAAATGAAATAAACCTGTTTTTTGGTTGCAATATTCAAACATGTAAAACAATGTTTTACCAATATGAATGCTTTAGTCAAGCGTTGTATTTTCTAAAAGTGGAAGACATCATCATATTACAGTCATAAAAAAAAAAACATCTACATACAATCTATTGTATTTCACTTTGTTTCCCTGATGACTGTTTTATAAACACATCTTATTCATACAAATTCACTAAAAATAAATAAAATTGAAAACCCTCATTGAAACGAGAGAATTTATGTAGTTTTCAAACATTATTTCTAATATTGTATGTAACAGAGCATAGAGCTGATAGTGGGACAAATTTGGGGGTAAGAGAGTTTTTCTGTTCTATGAGACTAATATTAAAGAAAACAAAGCAACAGATTCAAACACACTTCATATAAGAGGACTGGACGTCCTCCCAAAGTACACAACCATGATTGACTTTCATGAGAGGTGAGACGGGAGGGGCATTAAGAAAAGGTTAAAATTACCAGAGGGAACATAGACAAAGACCAAGACCAATATAATGTTCTTGAACATCAGACCAGAGGACACTTTAGATGTGAACCATTGGCAGAATTCTAGGACCATAAAATCAAGCTTGCAGTGAAGCATGGCAATGGAAGTGTCATGGTTTGAGGGTCTTTCTTTCTGCAGGAATTGGCCTGTTCATTATCATTAAATCCTTTAGGAAATCTGTATCGATCAGAGGGAGGTTGAGAAAAATGTGACACTATCTGTGAAAATGTTGAAGCTGATGCAAAACATAATACATTTACAGAGGAATGGCTTGGAATTTCGAAATGGAAATCAAGCAGAAGCAGTTTTTCTTCAAGCTGCTTAGTAAAGTCAAAGATCTGTAACACTTTTGCTGTCTGTCTCCTCTACAGGTAAGTCACAGGCTGGAACAAAAGACCGATTTACAACCTCCTAAATATTCGATAGCAGCTACTCATAAAAAACAAAGCTCCTGAATCCTATAGTTTGAGGTTTAGTTTTGTAGCAGGGACAATCAAGGATATGCCCGTCATGCAAGGATGGTGATGTGGGAGTTTTTGTGTATAAGTTAGCCTCTTTGTGTGTGTGTTCACTGCCCGCCATGCGTGGCTAGACAGAGTCAGGTGTTCTGGGAGGGGCGCTGGCACAGCGGTGTGCCCATATGCTTGTGACTGATTGGCGGGCACAGGGAGGGCAAATCCAACAGAAAAGGGATCTGTACTATGCTTGTGGTGCATGACTTCATCCCTCCTGCAGGCACAGAGGGCAGACAGACAGGCTGATTTACCAAAAAGGATACTGTTGATGCAAGACAAAGAACTAAGGACAACATAAAAAGCAAAAAATGCAGGAAATAATCTGTATGTAAAAAAAAAAACATCGCTCTTTCGTTTTTTTTTAATATACTTATCTTGTTTGTTAAATATTTCCTCAGATGACTTCTTTAACTTCCCAACACTAGAAAACAACTTTTCTGATTATCCATGAAATTTATGCATCTAGTTAAGCAGCCTAAATCTTTAACATTAAGCTCATAAGACTCCAGTGCAGATGTTTGATGTTTGTTAGGTGTGAGTTTATGTGCAGAGTTGACTTTGCCACAAGGTGGCTTGGTCAGTGCACTGAGATGCAGCTTGCATCATCCAAACACCCACAAACATTATCAGAGTCTTACACACACAATTCCAAAATCTGTAGGAAGAGGCGTTTGGATCATGACACCGTGCAGCTGCATTAACACGCGCCCAAGTTTCAGTTTAATCCAGGGAGATGTGAGGAGAAAACTATGCCTTTTTGAAGTTCATTAGCAGGCAACTCCCAAAAACACTGAGAACTACAAGCAGCTTGTGTGATACGGAGGTTATTGCCACCTCTGATGTGACTTTTTTAAAACATAAATAAAAATAAACATGAGCATTTTTGTCAAGAAGTTTAAACCTTTAGAAAAGGATTGGAAGCTATATTTTTTCAAGGTTGAATAATTATATAGTACACAATATCAAAGACTTTTGAAAGCAATAATTTCATGCAAAAGTATATTTTAGCATAAAATATAGTTGCTGTTCCTTTGATCTATATTTCTAGCTAACTGACAGAGTTCAGTAACTTTAAAACTCAAGTTTATGAAAGGAAACCAACCAGTTTTAATACTTAAGCAAAATTAGACAGATTTAGAGTATGGTTGGGGTGTAACTTGCAAAAGAATATTACCAAAATATTTGTAAAGATGTATGCATATATTTAAGGTTATGAATTGATTTTAGTCAAATGGGGATACCAGAAAATGTTTTTTATTTTCGTTTCGTAATAAGTTCCCCATTGAGAAAGAACAATTCAAATGATTCAATCAATGCCAAAGTCTTGTCCATGGTGATGACTGAGAGTAAACTTTGAACCAAAATTGTTGATGTTTTTAAGTGTTTGGTTTATAATCTGCGCCATTCAGCACCTAGCAACCATCCTACAACCAATCAGGGCCAGTCCTTCCGTGTAACCTTGACAACACACCCTGATTCCCAGAATGTACATCCATGCCCCATGCAGCGCATTAGCTGGCGAGAGCCAGACTTGAGACATTATTAAAGCTTAATTTAGGACATTAGTGTACTGAAGATAAACAAACATCTTAGAGAGATTGGCTACAGCTTCCAATTTATTAAAGGGGTGGGATTTGATAGAAACGCTGCTTTTCGTCCAGCAGAAAAACGTGGAAGAGAAGTGTTCAGAGCATTACTTTCAGGTGGAGGGTGAAAGAAATAAAGAGCTAATGGAAAACAGAATCGATTCTAACACGTCTATCATGTTCAGTGTATGATATTAGGAGTATATGGATAGAAGAGAAAGTCAAAGCAGTTTTGCTGCTTACTTAGACTGAGGTTAGACAATGTTCTATGATCATTTGGGTAAGGCCCAAAACTAACCAAGCTGTCCTTTCTGCTTTTATACATAAACCTGGTGGCTTTATGGTAAAAGAGCGCTTGAAGTCTCATTGACTCCCTGCTCACTTCCTATTTCACCCCCAAGACATCCTCTATTGCTCCCTCCCACCATTCCACGTCCATTTCTTCTTCCTCTCTGCTGCCTTATTCTACCTGTCTAATTTGCATAGGATGCCTTATTTGCATACATATGAGCTAAAGAGAAAGGGGATTTGGGAGCTTGAGGAAAAAAAAAAACACGGGGGAAGAGGAGGAGGCGAGATATGCAGGCAGGCGGCTGCTGATGAAAAGAAATGAAAAAGGGGCCTTTCAGAAAGAAGCTGCAACCGCCACCCCTCTCTCTCTCTACCTCTCTCTGGATTTTGTTCCCCACCTTTTCTCTTTGAATTCTGCTCTCGCCCTTTAGGTCGCACCTTAGAGAGCGCCTGCAAAGGCCCCATTAACGTGAAATATCAGGCTGAGAGACGGAGAAGGCAAAGACAAGAAAAAAAGGGAAAAAATAACCAGCAAAAGAGCAAATGCAGCAAGGGCCGAATAAGAAGAGGGGGGTAAAACAGAAGAGGGAAAAATCAGAGCGAAAAGCTGACAGATAAATACAGCAAAGAAGCTTGTATGTACGTATCAGAAATCTATTCCCTGCAGCAGCCTGGCTCTGTGTTGCTGCGGTGTTGCTGTGGTGGCGATGGATGGTTGCTTCGGCAGAGCAACATTGATTGGTTGTGAAGTAAATCCCCCCGTTTTGTAAGCCCCGAGGGGTGAGCTGTTTCCCTCTGAAAAGGACGGAACATGACAAGCCCCTTTGCTTCAGTTGCACATTAAACACGTACACTGAGGGTACAGCAAAGTATCTTTGCACATCCACACACAAAAAACAACCAACACCTCTCCTATATTTCCACATAAGTCCGACCCAAATGCAGCCCATGCAATCTGTCCCACACAAATACCTTATGGTTTTACACACACAATCTAACAGCCATATTTATCCTGCACCCTCCTGTTAATTGCATGCATCTAATAACCTGGTGGAAATAGAACCAGAGCAGTGCTCTCTCTTGTCTCGTCTCCCCCTGGACAGAGTCCAGACGTGAGGCAACTGCAGAAGCCAGGAATATGAAAAGGCAGCTGCAGATAGAAGGGCAGATACAGATGAGCATGTCTTGTTTTGTGTGTCTGTTTGAGTGTGTGTGTTTGTTTCTCCTCTTTGTTTGATCTCTACAACTGGGCCTAAAAGGATGCAGAAAAACCATTCCTGATACCATTCCTGTAACAGACACTTGGATGAACATAGATGATCATAGTTTTTTAAACAATCTATGACGCTTTGACATTTTTTACTTGGAAAAAACTGCTTAACTGTGTTTTCAGTAAACATAAGCAAAATTATTACCAAATTTTTTTATTTATTTATAGCTATTTAGAATCTTCATCATTATCTTCATCTTCCAATTTATCCAGGACTGGGTCAGGGGGAAGCAGTCCCAGTAGAGACTACCAGACTTTCCTCTCTCTGGACCCCTCTTTCATTTCTACTTGGGGTATCCCAAGTCACTCCTGGGCTAGCCAAGACACATAGTCCCTCCATCGTCTTCTAAGTCCTCCTCTTATTGAGACATGTCTGAAACACCTCCCTAGATGGCATCCAGGGGGCATCCAAAAATGATGTCTGAGCCACTTCAGTGACTCCTCTCAAAGTGGAGGAGAAGCGGCTCTAGTTAGAACCTTTACTGGATGACCAAGCTCCTTACTCTATCACTGAAATAGTGCCCAGCCACCCTGTGGAGAAATTTAATTTCAGCCTCTTGTATCTGGGATCTCATCCTTCAGTCATGATCCAGAATTCATGACCATAGGTGAGGGAGATCGATAGACGGATCGGTGCGGCTGCTGCAATAATGAGGACGCTGCACCGGTCTGTCGTGGTGAAGAGAGAGCTGAGCGAAAGGGCAAAGCTCTCAATTTACCGGTTGGTCTACGTTCCTACCCTCACCTATGGTCATGAAATTTGGATCATGACTGAAAGAACAAGATCCCAGATACAAGCGGCTGAAATGAGCTTTCTCCGCAGGGTGGCTGGGCTCTCCCTTAGAGATAGGGTGAGGAGCTCGGTCATTCGGAAGAGGCTCAGTGTAGAGCCCGTTCTCCTCCACATCGAGAGGAGTCAGTTGAGGTGGCTCGGACATCTTCTTCGGATGCCCCCTGGACGCCTCCCTTGGGAGGTGCTCCAGGCACGTCCCACCGGGAGGAGGCCCAGGGGACGACCCAGGACACGCTGGAGAGACTATGTCTCTCGGCCTGGGAGCGCCTAGGGCTTCCCCCACCAGAGCTGGAGGAGGTGTCAGCGGAGAGGGAAGTCTGGGAGTCTCTGCTTTGTCTGCTGCCCCCGCTACCCGGTTCCGGATAAAGCGGGAGACGACCAGTATGAGTACGAGGTGAGGGTAGGAACGTCGACCAACCATTAAATCAAGACGCCCACAAAACACAAGTGAACCAGTTGAGCAAACTCCCATGATCCAAGACAAGGACTTTCCAGGGAGGTTGAACAAGTGTGATCCCCTATAGTTGGAACACACCCTCTGGGCCCCCTTGTTATGCAGGGAAACCATCACCCTGGACTACCAGTCCAGGGGCACTGTCCACCACCTCCATGTGATGTTAAAGAGACATGGAAGCAACAACAACTCAACAATATTCAGTGACCTGATGTGCTCAGTCCAGACCTCATCCACTATCAAAGCCCCTGAGGCCTTGTGACCGTGGAGTTTTTGGATATGACATCCGTGACTTCAGCCTGGGTGACAGATAAATCTGATCCTGAGAACCCTGTCTTTTCCTCTGCCACAGAAGGTGTGTCATCCAGATTTAGGATATCCCCGAAGTATTCCTCCCACCATCCCATGATGTCCTTTTTAATAGTCAGTAGCTTCCCACTCCAACTAAAAAAAGTCTTAGCAAAGAACTACTTCCCACTCCAGAATGCTTTGAGGCTGACCAATAGTCCTTCCTCATGATCTCTCCAAACTCATCCCAGGCTTGAGTTTTTGCCTCTGTGACCGCCTAAGCAGTTGCACGTTCTGCTTCATGATACCTACTTTCTGCCTCAGGGGTCCCACAAGCCAACAATGCTTGACAAGAACCCTTTTTCAGCTTGACACATCCCTTACTGCCATTGTCCACCAAAAAGTTCAGAAATTGCCACTGCAACAGGCACAGCAGAGCTTAACCCCAAAACTAAGGGTGCCCGCATCAACAATATCTGAAGTTAAATACCTTCTTGACCAAGGGCTCCACAAAATGTCCAAGCAGATCCACTACTCGCTTGGGCCATCCAAAGATCCCCACCGGGTGGTGTTCAGTGGACAGCTCTGCCCCTCTCTTCACCCAAGTGTCTAAGACATATGGCCAAATCAAAAGATACAACTACAAAGTCGATCCCCAGTCTTGGTGATCGACTTGGTGATCAAAACAATTATTGCATGCTGTCAAGTGCACTGATGGACATCCTTATGCTTGAACATGGTGTTCATTGCACAGGAGTCCAACAATTAAATACCACTAGGGTTCAGAGCAGGGAGTTAATTCCACCCAATCATGCCCCTGTAGGTGTCACTTTAATTTCCCACATGGGCATTAAAGTCCCATAGTTAAATGATGCCAAGGAGGAACACTATTCAACAATCCCCTCATGGATGATTAGAACGCCTGGTACTCCATGCTGCTGTTGGTCTGACAGGTCAGAACAACAGTCAAAGACGTCCTCCCTACCCGTAGGTGAAGGGATGCAATCTTCTCATCACTAGGATTAATGCCAAAATGACATGGCTAAATTGCGGAGAGACAAGCAGACCCACCTAGCTCCTCTGCCTCTCCCCATGGGCCATTCTATAGTACAAGAGATTACAGCCTCTCTCAAGGAGATGGGTTTCAGGGACCAGGCTATGTTTGAAGGCCAGCCCTACTATTTCTAGCCGGTATTACTGCACCTCCCGTACAAGCTCTGGAACCTTCCTCCCATGCGAAGGGAGGAAGGCATTCCATGTCCCCAGAGGAAGTTAGAGTGTGAAGTTGCCTCCACTTATGACTGCTGCCCTCTTGGCACAGACACCTTGTGATACCCCCTACAGCTGGTGGCCCCCCTGCTGGATGGCCTTGGGTCCACTTTGGGTCCACTTTAACATACTGCCCAATTTCATGCTGGTGTGCTACAAGATTTCCTTATTTGTCAAACCAGAACTAAAGTATAACTTTAAATGATCATTGACATTGCTCATTTTAGTGAGGACAATGCTTCTTTTAAGATGTTTCGCTTCCCGTCCAGGAAGCTTTCTCAGACATTTGAATTGAGAAAGCTTCCTGGACGGGAAGCAAAATGTCTTCAAACCTTGAAAACCAAGTCCAGTGGATTGTTTTTTAAACTTTTACGGAACACAGATTTATCAACTACTGTTCTCCTTTACAGCACATATTTGTATGGATTAACATATTTCTGATTCATTCCATCCATTTTCTGTTACGCTTTATAACAGCTGGGGTCGCAAAGGTTGCTAGTGCCTATAGAGACTGACACGGGAGTGCATTTACACTCCTGTTCCGTCCCACTCCCACAGAAAAAAATGGTGTCCCGTCCCGATCCCGGGCCAGAGTATCTAAATCCTGTCCCGTCCCACTCCTGGTGAAATTACTCCCACTCCCATCCCGCTCCCATTCAAAATGACTCCCGCTCCCGCACCACTCCATTCCATTCTTGCTGTCTTCAATAAGATTTCTGCCAATACACTGAATCTGAATTTCTTTTGAGCGCGGGTGAAAAACTCAGAGCGGAAGCACTGTTGGTTTTTGGGTCGTGTAGTTTTTTTGACTCGCATTATAGTGTAGGCTTCAAGAAAAAAAACTACAAAAATGGCGGCGCCAATACTGGATTTTTTTTCTTTCTATTTTATTAAATTTTTTGGCATCGATCCTAGTTTCTTTTAGCTACTATTGGTTTGCTCCCGCTCCAGTCTGCCCCCGTTAATGTTTAATCCTGTACTCTCCCAATCACGTGATCGTTACTAATACTGACTCCCATCCCACGGGAATCCAACGGGAAACCCGTGACCCATGGGATTCCCGAAAAAATGTCAGTCTCTAGTGCCTACCTCCAGCAATCGACGGGCGAGAGGTGGGGTACAACCTGGACAGGTCGACAGTCTATTGCAGGGCAACACAGAGAAAAACAAGACAAACAACCATTCAAGCACACACTCACATCTAAGGATAATTTAGAAAAGCCAATGAACCTTACAGTCATGTTTTTTGGCTGTAGGAGGATGCCGGGGGTACCCGAACATATTTCTGATTGATGCTACATAAAATAACTTTGTTAATAACAAATGATTTTGAGTGTTACTCAAAGGAGGCACTACAAATATTGAAGGATTTGATATTTGCAAACAGGCATATCATTTACTTTTTTGCTGGGTCTAAGCAAAGTACATGAAGCTTCACAAATAAACCTCAGACTATCTGTTTAAGTTACTAAATATTCCATAGCTAAACTTGAATATTTACAAAATAGCTTCTCCTTTTCACAATTGACCTGTTCAGGGATTAAAGAAAAAAGAATACTGAGCCTGAACTTTTTCGACACAGGCAAGAAACATATATATATATATATATATATATATATATATATATATATATATACTTTTGAAAATCCATACCAAAAACTGTCAAAAGAAGGCAAAAGTGCATCGATATCTAATATGAATGAGAGGTTATGTTCGGTGAGGAAAGTACAAACCTTATTTTTAACTCGCATACACCGTCAGTTAGTGACGCTGGTAAATCAGCAATTGCCGTAGCTCCCGGCAAACATCTAGTGTGCACGACGGCACGAGCAGCGACACCTCCCCTTCTACTTCTGTTTGGTTGATACCGTTAGTTTCAGAGCGCTCTTTTGCTACCATTGGCTGACAAACACAAAATGGAATTCGAATGTCTTTTTTAAAATTTATTTACCATCAATTTATTTTCCAGTGATTTTTTTTACCTACAGGCAATATCTATGAGCCAGAAATGCCATCTGGGATTTACCAATAAAAAACAGTAATTTCCATTTTGTGTTGTTACCCTGCAATAACAGAGGTAATCTCTGAAGTAACAACTTTATTAATGAGTTGAGTTATATTTTCTACCTGAATAAAGTGATGATAGATGGGGGCTGAGTGATGCTAACTTTAGAAAACGATATTCTGCATTTCAGCATGCTTCCTGGAGTAACAACCTCCCCACTAAAGGGTGTTGTTATGAGTATAGTAGTAGATTTGATTAGTTTGAGCTAAAAAATGACCAATTTGGATCACCATGCGATTGACTGTTGCGTCTTCATGGTGGAAGGCAACAAATTGAACCTATCGTACCACAAGCTAAAGACAAATATCTGTGTATGTATATGTTTGTGAGTGCACTTACACATGTGTGATCACTCATGTGTGAGGCATCTCCTGGGTATCATCAGGAGTGGGTGGAGAGAGGACAGAGTCTGTGGGGGGATGGAGGAGAGAAAGTGATGAAAGGTGGCAGGGGGTAAGGAGCAGAGATGAAAGCATGGAGGGTAAAAAGGGCAGAGGAGAGATGCGGGGAGGCAGAAACAAAGGGGAGAGGATGTGCCGAGCCTGGTTGAGGGAAAGAGGGGAGGACAGATGCGCTGACTGCTGATTGGACAGAGAACAAGGGGAGAAGCGAGGGAGAGAGCAGAAGAGGGAAAGAAAGAGCCTGTCACCTCTAGTCAGCGGCTATTAGCGGCAGCAGCAGCTCTAAAACACCATCCCTCATTCTGCTCTGCCAGCACTGGCACAATTAGACACACACACACATGTCCACATGCACACCCTCACACTCATACATCCATCTTTCTGCTCCATGATTCTGTGTGTGTGTGGCTGAGACTAATTGAGAGCGTGCATCAGGCTGTGTCTGAGCTCTGTGTTTTTTGTCTCTATCTGCTGTGTGTGTGTGTTCATGTAATGAGGAGGGAAAGAGAGAATGTCCTTGCGTTTGATCTGCTTCTGTGCATATATCCGCGCATACATGCATGTGTGTGTGTACCACAGAGGGCCTCATGCCCAGGCCTGAGAGTGACTGATAGAGTCCATGCCAACTAGAGCTGCATGCCACAGTCTCCACGCCTGCACCCATGTCCTGCTACTGCCAGCCTCTCCGTCTCTCATCTCTCTGTTTCACTCTGTCGGCCTCCTCCTTCTCATCTTCCTTGTCTATCACGCTTTTTCTCCCCCTCGTTTTTTGTTTAATCACTTTGTTTTTCACAGTTTCCCCAGCGAGTCGCCTCTTTTCCTTTTTCTTCTCATTTGATGCCTGCGGCTGCTAGGTCCAGCACTCTTATCCTCGCATCTTTTAATTGTGGAAGCTCAACCTGCCCTCCTCTTCTAATTTGTCTCTCCTGTGGTCCATTTGATGTACTGACACCACAATTCATGACAGCTTGTCTGATTTTTCGCTCTCTACACGCTTGGTTTTTGCCTTCCATCTGAAAAGGAGCCACTCTCATATACTTTTTTTTTTTTTACAATCCTCCAATCATCCCCTCTTCCTTCTTCCCCCCACATCAATAATTTATTTCCCGAATGCCGCCACTAGTGGCAGCTGTTTCCTATTTTCCGCTCCATTCATAACCCCTCTCATCACTCCTGTCTTGATCTTTTTGCTCCTATCTTTCTACTTTCTCTTTCTTTTTTACTTCTTGTTATCTCCGAGATGTCCCTATTCATGGCTCGCCTTCCTTCTCATCAGAGTCCTCATTATTCACGCCCTTCCATCGCTCTTCTTCCTTCCTTCCTTCCTTCCTTTCTTCCTTCCCTCCTCCTTTTCCCTTCCCCCTTCTCTCTCCTCCATCACCTGCTTCTCAGCAGTGCATATCCTTATTTCCATAAAGCTTTGCAGTCTGCGCACCAGCCTGGCTCCTCACTGGAACAACAGACACGCAGGTTTGAAAGCAGAAGTAGCTCCGAACAGGTCGACGCAGCATAAATTCCTCCGTTCTGAAAGTTACAGGTCAAAGAAGATTAGCACAAGAAGTGTTTATGAGTTCGTTCTCAGACTGCTTCACAGAGATCTAGGGTATAATGTGATTTGACTGCCGTATTCTTCTCCATATTTTTTGATAAATACCTCCACAAAACTGTTTACAGTCGATATTTATATAGTCCCTTTCAAAGCTACATTTTAAATGTATTTTATTGGGAGTTTTGCTTTGATAGACAACATAGGTGTTAAGCTGATACAATAATTTTATTTTTATTTTTTTTTTCAAAATTATCTTTAGATGTGGTGTACATTCATATTTGGCATTTACCCTATGCTTGAACTGACACACTTTGCAAGAATTCAAAGAAAGAAGTTAGAAGGCCAATAGTAACCCTGGAGGAGCTGCAGAGTTCAACAGCACAGTGGGAGAAACTGCTGACAGGACAAATTTGGCACATCATTCTTAAACACTTAACTCACCAGAATCTGGTGGAGGCAGCATAATGGTAATTGTCATACATTTAGCCAGCAGAGACATGGAAGCTGGTTTGAGCTGATAGGAAGATTGATAAAGCTAGATATAAGAGAAATTGGGAAAAAATACATTAAACAGCTGCAATGAAAAGATTGTATTGTATTCTTTTTAGGGGTAGAGGAGGGGGGTTAAATACAAATACATGCCCCAATTTTCATATTCAGTTTTTAAAACCTTTTAAATCTTGTAACATTTGTATTCATCTGTGCAGATATGCACCATCCTGTATAGGTGTACCGCATACATTAATAATACTAAATAATACTAATAATAAATAAATTCTATAATGTTGCAAAATGTGAAAAAAATTTTCACAAAAAGACATACTTTTGAATGGAACTCTAATTGCAGCTAGGATATTTGTGGCAAACTGAGAAACTGATAGCTTTGCAACTGCTTGTTAATCAGTTTTGCTGTATGCAATCAGAACATTGGTCACTGCACGGTTTAAGAGGTCTATGCTACTTAAAGGTATAGTTGAGGATTTTCGCCTTATTTTTGAAATAACCCGCCCTCTCTACTTTTACAAAAAAATGCACATGCAGAACCTTGTACCCACTACTGAGAGGGAACACCTATTAAACGTGTGCAAGAGCATGCATGAGTCCATTTTCTTCTCATGCAGGCTCTGTTTAAAAGTTGCTGTTTGTATTGCTCATAGAAGCTTACTTTCCAAAAGAAGTTTGCATTTTTTCCACCATGTCAGTAAAAATGGGGTCAAGCACATAGGACAGCCTTATATAAGCATATCACCAGAATGGTTGACAATTAGGAGGACCATTTATTTTGATGATCCACCTGGAAAAAGAATATCCTCCACTATACCATTTAGGTACCTGAAATCAGTGCAGGGTGGCTATAGTTAGACTGCTGACCAGTCTAAACTCTCCAACCTGAAGAACTAACAGCAGGACAGCAACACAGTAACGAAAATGGACAAAGAGGGTGTTGGCTTATTAGGGCACCGCTGGCTGTAGTGTGCATATGATTCATTGAGAGAGAAGCAAAGACACAAAGGGAGCAAGAGACAGAATGAGAAAGAGGGAGATGGATCGACTTGTGATCTAGGCCGCCTCAGGATCAGGGAGGCTGTCTACTGTCCTGAGGGAAAGAAAGGGCTCGCTCATTATTTCAGGAGGGCGACACTAGTTTTCACCACACGCAGAATAAATAGGAACCCTGCATTCAGCTACACAAGTTATCATTGTGCAAATGAGGCTGACAGCGTATTGTGCATCGGCAAGCAGAGGTCTATCTATCTCAGGTAATGGTCATATATGTACCGCATTCCTGTGTGAGCTCGCCCCCCTTATCATATAAACACCTAGCCCTGTGTGTTAATACAAACAACCTTATCTGTTTAGGAAAAACACCTGCGTGAAATTTTTCAGCATACAAGCAGCCTGTGTGTCTTTGTGGGGACGTCTGCATGCAGTGACGTGTGTGCGCTTGTCTGTGAGACACTGGTGCAGCCGTGCAGCCCCGTGACTTACTCTGTGTGACATTTGACATACTAAAGTGCCTGCAGTGTCTGATCCATGGGACCCGGGCTGCGCTCTGAGAGCACCGCAGCACGCCTCCGCTCCCACTCGCCGCATTACATCTCGTCAAGTCCGGTTCTTCCTCTCACATTTTCATATTCCCATTTCATTTCATTGGTATGCTATTTTCGGTTTTAAAAACCAGGTAGGCTTTTCTTTCCCTTTCAGTCGAGTTTTCATTAGGCTACTCTCTTTCCCTGTCACCTTTTATTCCCCTTTCTGCCACCTTTTCCCATCTCCTTGCCTATTTTTCTCTTTCCCCTTATCCATTTTCATCTCACACAGGGGCCCATTAGCTTGCATCACTCCATTCCTGTTGGCTCAGTAATTTTGGGCAGGTAAGCTAGAGCTTTGTTAAGCAGCTTTGTGTTTGTTGTTCGTTGACACCCGTTTATTTAAAAGGAACCTGCAAAAGTGTCAGCTTATTGCCACCAGCATGGCCGTGATTCTGGATGCGTGTGCTTGTATGCATCCACACAATCAGCCCAGTGAGCGTGCCTGCCGCGCACGTTCCCGAAGACCACAGATAAACAAGAGCGCTCACATCACCCAGGACGTTACCATGGCAACTCCCTCTCTTTCATTTCCTTCACCAGTTCACTCTGTCTCTCTTTGACCGAGCCGCCTGGTTGGCTGGCTGTCCTACAGGCGAGACAACAGCGGGTATCCAGGCCAATGTCACTTTATACCACCTTTTTTTCTCATTTTCTACCCACTATTTCTGCATCTTTTACGAATAGATCCAAAGCCAGACAAAAACAAAGCTTGTATTATTAAATGTAATGTCACATAAATCAATGTAAAGTCACGTTTCCCTAGCTCTGCTCTGTTACGTCGAAGAAACAGAGAGAAACAGAAATGTAAAGTATTCCCATCTGTTCCTTGCAATAAGTTCTGGGCTTTTTGCATAATGTGGCCAATTGCCTTCTTCCCTTTGTAGGGCGCGAGAGGAAAAGGGGATTTCATGCAGGCTAACTAAGCCCCTAATCCCCTGTTTCATGCCAGTCTCCCTGTCTCCCTCTCTCTATTTTGGGCTACTGAAATTCCTGCCTTTTTTCCAAGTTGCAGCGGTGGGAAAAAAGTATTAAGATTATTCCAATTGGTAGATATTCAGAAACTTAGACTTCGTGGTAGTTTATCTTATTTAGTATAAGAGAAAATGGTGAAGATGGCATAGCCATGCATGAATGCATTCTGACTCACTTAGCCTCAGCCTAAATCACAGATCAAAAGGGTTTATATCGCTTGAACATTTCCACATTTTTTTGTGTTGCAACAAAAGAGTTCAATGGTTTTCTTGACACTTTAGTTGGTTTTTAGAAGCAAGGAAAAGCACACAAAATGAATATTTTCCTTAGTAGTTATATATCAAAAACGTTTGTTTTACATTTACATTTTAGCCACCCTGAGTAATTACCCTTTAATAAAACATTTCACTACATCTTCTTTTTTCACAATCACTTAAGTCCCAACAGATAGAGACCATCTGCCAACAGCGGCCTTCAAGTCCTACCCTTGATTCTAAGTTGTATTTAAATGTGGACTTTAACTGGGCCTTTCTAATACATAAACAGCATTTTTTCTAAATCATTGTAGTTTTGGCATTATCTTTAGGATATCTGAAAGTGTTCAAATATTCTTCCAATATGCTGAATACACCTTTTTTTATTCTGTAGCCGCATTATGGTCTGAATCCATATGTTTTTTTGTTTAAAATGTAAAAACTATATCACTTATTAAAGTCTTCCAATATAAAAATTAACTCAAAAATCTATTTAGATGTACATTAAAAACCAAAGAGTTACCATAAAAAGGTCTGTTACTAAGTAAGCTTTGGCCCTAGGGGCCACATAAGGTCAGTCGGACTAATTCTAAATATTCCTTCTGTGTTTCTTACTTTTCATTCATGTGTTTAAACAACACCCATCAGCTGTGTTTACATGTGCAGCGTAGAGCTGCGGTAAATTGTCTCGATACAGTAGGAAATTACCTTGGTTCTTGGATGTTCTGTTGACGATGAAACGAATGGAAGCATTTAAGGACAAAAACAAGCTCTGTTAGCGGCTTCAGCCCATCCTACGAGATTCTAACATCGGCAGTACAGCTCTTTCCATCGAGTTGCCAACATTTCAGTAAAACTTCACGAGGGGTGTAAACATTTTCACAATGTTTAGTTGTTCTGCTGTTCAGTTTAAGAACATTTTGGGTTGATTTTAGTTTCAGTAATGGCACGGGCATGTCAGAAACCCGTTTAAGTTTTGTGCCATACTCTGTAGTTTCTATCAATGCTTGGGGGTCAGTTAAAAAAAATAAAAATATGTTTTAATATCTCACGTATTAAGAGGCAGGCAGATCTATAACATACTTAAAGGATTGCATTCCCCCTCTAATCCGAGACATAAGGTAGCTCTTTGTGTGCAAGAACAGTAAAATTCGCCATCATTAACCATTATTTCTAACGGCTGCAGCTTTAAATACAACACTGTGGTTTAGCAAATGTTCTATACTTAGTTACAGCGAAGAGGAACAGAAGTGGATGTTCTTAAAGCACATGGGAGGCTTTTGGCTGTAATGCTCCCTCAGTGTCTATCTTACGTCTTTCTTTCCGGCTCTGAATGTCTGCAGCTCAGACCATCACTCTGTACTGGATGTGTGTGAGGAGGCAAGAGTGTGAGGAAGGAAGGAAGAGAGCTGTCAGGCGCGCTGGCTAAGCATCTAATAGGTTCCTATACAGAACTGACATTTGAAGGCTGCAGGGGCATTTATCTCGAAATGAAAGGAGAAACGAATCTGGAAAAAGAGAGCAAGAAACTGAGTACGCAGCAAGCATTCTGCAGAATTTATCAATGGTTCTGTCTACACTTTTCCTCAGCACGGCCTCATATCCTTTGTAATCTTCACCCACCCGAGTCCTCCGCCTTTTCACACTGTCCCCTGGCCTCTCGCTTTATATCTGTCGGACCCAGGGAGAGGAGAGGGGAAGGACAGAGATGAAAGGGAGCGAAAAAACTACAGCCAGGGGTAGACCTAGGGAGTGCTGAACGGTGATGCGATGGATGGCAGGAAGGATGAGAGAAACTGATGAGCAAAAGATAAGAGCCAGAAAAGGGATGAGAAAACTAGATGTTAAATGTTTCATTTAAGTTATGTCTTGACGGAGATAGACGTGGTAGATTTGACTAAGATGGAATATAAAGAAAAAATAGAAAGAAAAATGAACATAGCACAGATATATGCCCAGATGTGGTGATAGAACAAAGGTTACCCAAAATCTAAGTCTCTTTCTATGTCTGGCAGCAATAAGAAAACATCAGAAGGTTCTAACGGTCTCTTTATGCTCAATTTATCTCCTGTCATGTTTCCTCTTAGGCTACTTTCAGGGTTCCCATTACAGTCTCTCAAGAGCTGTCACAGGTAATCTATTTTAAACAACTGCAGCTCCTGGAACTGAAAGAAGACAGCTTTTATTGTCCTGGCTTAATTAGGTTCCAAGAACCAAGCGGTTTGCCCATGTTTTTAGCATGTCCAACTTTTAAAAGTAACCTATGTAGTTTAAGGCTTTCTTTGAAGAAATAGGAAACATTTTACAAAATGTTGTAGACTCCGAAAACAAGAAAAAGGGAAAGAACAAAAGAAGCACATGAAGGGATGGATGAAAAAAGTGAATTAGGCTAACGTTCTTAAAGTCTCTCCCCCTGAACTAAAAAACACACACATTCCAGTGGCTGTGTGTGTGGTTCCGTTTTGGTGTGACCTGCTCTAATGTAGTAATGATAGAATAAATGTGTGACACAATTTAAAACAGTGAATTGTTGTCTCTACCTTAGTGTCCACCTGTTTGAATTAACAATGAGTTGAAAAGTTTCTTATGCATATGAATATCCATTTTTATCTGTGTGCGCGCATGTATCCAAATCTGTGTGGGAGCCGGTGTGTGGAGATGATAAGCACCTGAGCCCTGAGGCAGCCTTCAGATTTCCCCTCACGTCCTCGGTGAAATCAGCCCAATCACTGCACTGTCATCTGCCTGCCACCAGAGAAAGGCCTGCACTGCATACTGACAGGCTCATTTGCCTAGTGCTGTGTACACACATGCATGCCCACAAGCACGAGCAAGCGTGCTCTCACTTATGCCCTCCAGGCTTTCCACTTTCTCCCAAAATTGAGTTCAAATAGAACCTCTGTGGGAGACATTTGTTGGATTTTTTTTCCACAGTTGAGAAAAATGCTTCCTACATTTTTTTATTATCAAATTGAACAGTGATTTTTTTTCCCCACCACGCTGCAGCCAGTTTAATATATTTTAAGAATATTTAATTTAACCCCAAGTTGTTCTAAAGAATGCACCTAAACATTTGTATTTGTCAAACAACAGAACAATGCTGTTAGCCTATATGTTTAAATTCAATCTTACAGCTAATATCCTAAAAAGTGAAAAAGAATCCTAAAAATAAAAAAAAAGGATAAAACAAAGAACAAACATTCTTGTTAGATCTTGTTGTGTAAGATCTTATCCTAGCTTTTGATGCTGGTGGCCTTTATAGTCCAATTAAGTAACATTATTTAGTGGTAGTGTGGGTTCAAACTTTATCTTTTGAAATAAGTTGAGGTTTCAGTGTCTGTATAAGCCAGAACACGGCCGTTTCTCAATATGTGTACTTGTGTGGTCGCATGTGCTTGTGTACTTGAAAAACGTCATCAGCCACAGCCCTAGTACTGTTCCAATTCACAAGAACAAGAAGACCGAGAACGGATGTTGTTCTCACCCCTCCCTCTTTTTTATGCATCAGAGCAGACTTGTCCGTTCTTGAGATTGACAGCTGTCCCAGGTTTCACCACGGCAGAAGCAGCTACCAGGTTCATGCCCACAGAGCTCAGAGAATTAAATTGAAAGTTCTCCTTTCTTTTGCCGTTTTTCTATAAAAGTATGTTTTTAAGATAATTTTAGGCAAGAACATTATACTTTTAAGCATCGCTATATGGCCGATTTACTGATTTAGTGCATACATGCATTTTCTGGCACGCTTTATCCCAAGCGGGATCACGAGGGGTGCTGGTGCCTTTCTGCTGCTGTCTACAGGCGAGAGGCAGGGTACACCCTGGACAGGTGGCCAGTCTATTGCAGGGCAACACAGAGACTAACAGGACAAACAACCATTCATGCACACAGTCACACCTAAGGAGAATTTAGAGAAGCCAATTAACCTAACAGTCATGTTTTTGGTCTGTGGAGTACCCAGAGAAACCCAAGCATGCTGGGGGAGAACATGCAAACTCCATGCAGAAAGACCCCAGGAATCAAACCCGCAATTTTCATGCTGCAAGGCAGCAGTGCTACCCACTGCATAACAGGACCGTGGCAACCAGCGGACCTCCAAAGCGGCAGATGAGCGTGCGGCATGAGTGTGCGGCATGAGTGCGCTTCTGTTCCAATTGACCCATATCTATGCTGCATGCTCCCATTCTCCCCGAGTCCATACTTCCCTGTGTTCTTCTCGAGAATATACTTGGCGGGAACCCAAGTCCATACTCATGTTCTTGTGAATTAAGAAACAGCCCATGTTTGACCAATACGTTTACCCTGTTACATGGAGTCCTGCAGGGCTGTGTTACTGAGTCACAAGTTTAGCATCATGTGTTTCA
Organism: Cyprinodon tularosa; assembly: GCF_016077235.1. Classification (NCBI taxonomy): domain Eukaryota; kingdom Metazoa; phylum Chordata; class Actinopteri; order Cyprinodontiformes; family Cyprinodontidae; genus Cyprinodon; species Cyprinodon tularosa. The sequence continues at coordinate 1,533,747 of NW_024039363.1, forward strand.
ACACTATTGATGTTCATAAATTGCTCTAAAGCTGCACGATATCTTTAAAAACAGTTGTTACCTAAATTTTTCCTCCATTTAGATTCTGCATTCCAATTATATATTTGGCCAGGTTAATGACAAGGACACTACACCTCATAGTGGCAGGGGCATTGTTTAATGGTAAAGGAAAACAAAGTGAAAAAATGTGGGTGTATTAAGGGCAATATTTTAATTGCAATAGTTAGCAATAATATCACTATTGTATGATGTCCTGATGCATGCTTAGGAAGCTTTACTCTTCATGTTAAGGAGTGGAATCTTCTCTATTCCGGAAATATTAATGCCGTCCCAACATTAAAAAAGGATATGAAATGATCACAATCAATTAGTTTTGTTCTAAATTTCCTGATCACTGCATTGCAAGGTCCAACACTCACAATAAACTGGGCTTTAAAGCATAAGTATTCATACAAGTCTTAAAAATCTAACTGTTTGGTTTGACTAATCTATGTCTCCATATAATCCTTTCTAGTAATTTTAAATATATGGAGACATGGATTAGTGTCTGATTACTGTATTTTTCACTTCATAAAGAACACAAAAGTCTGGGTCCAAGTTTTGTGAACATTTTAAAAAGAGATGTTTTATAAGATCCTGATATATTTATGGACCATGGCATTTTTCTTTAGTTAAAAAAAGCTTCTGATGAGCTGCCAGTTTTCTGAGTATATAAACTGTGTATAGTAGCTCTTACCCTCCCCCGTTGCTCCTTGCCGTCAATCAGTTGAGTATGATGGTTGCAGGAAGCAAATTCCTTTAAATGTGTCCCCTCCGTAACAAGATGAGGTTGTTGTTTGGAAATCTGTTAAAAAAACAGTGATTAATTTAGAAGAGGTGCCATTCATTACTATTTTTAGGTACCATGGGGGAAACATTCACAAAAAAAAAAAAAAAATATATATAAACATTATTGTGATCATTGGCCCATGCCAAATCAATAGCAGTTTGCAGTAGTCTGCCAGTCTAGAACACTTAAAGTGCAACTCACCCAAATCAAATACATAACCCGCCCACAGACAAATTTTTAACAATACAAGCAAAGCGCAAAGTTTTGCCAGTTCATAATTAAAAAGAACGAGCTCAAAGTTCACACAGCTTAAAATGAACTAGCCCATGTAACAATTTATTTTTTCAAAAATTATATAAGTTTACAAACCTATAAATGAACTAGTTCAAGTTCAATTGGATAATTAAGCCACAATCCTACACAATAGAACCTCATATTTCAGCTTTTAAATGTGTGATTATAATGTAAAAAGAAATGGGAAATAATGGATGCAGTCAAGGTAAACTGTATGTGCAGTGAAGCCTTTATTTAGTCAAATCACACACAACTTCAGAAATATGCAGGTACATTCAGGTTCTGCTGAAAAGATCTTTATCAAAAAGGATTTTATACATTTATCATTCAGTAGCAGATATTTCCCAATGCTTTAACTTGATGTGTTGCTTTAAATTTGAAGCAGACATGGCTTATGTACAGACTTGTCTGTTAAGCCCCAGAGGGCACAGTTTGCTCAAAAACGTGTGTTTTTTTTTTTGTCCGAGTCTTCCTTTGATAGTTCATAAAACTCTGCCAAGTTTGCTGCAAAACTGATATCAGAAATACAGGTAGATGAGTCCCGAATCGTGCAGACTAGTATTAGCAATAGACATGCTGGTCTGTCATGATATTTGCCATAAAAAGTGCTGTAAAACCTGATTTTATCCAATGAAAAGTGTTGCTATCAATTGAATGCGAACATGAGATGTGTGTGTCGTTCATTATTCTCAGAGTGAACGTCTCTGGTTCACGTTCATTACCTTAAAATTGCTCCGTTCAGTTGACCATTCACTAAAAATATGAACGTAACCAATGAACGCCGTTCATTGAACGCATTCACGAACAACACTGGCAAAGTGCTTAGTGTCATGAGACACCGAGGCACAGGGCTAAAGGCTTGGTTATGATTGATACACAATGTTTTCATACTGAGTGAGGCTTTTCCTCCCTGGATATAATGTTCAGGTCCCCTCTAGAGGTGACAGACTGCAAGCATGCAACGCAATATGAAGAAGAAGAAAGCACTGTAATTTTGAAAAATTTTAAAAGCCTCTTTGTGCCATTTAAGAGTGAGGTTAATTTATTTCCAAGTTCAACAATCAGTTGATCATAGTGATATATGGGCCAAATCATAAGATTTATCTAGATGTTTATATTTAAACAGCAGTAGTAGCAATCACAAGTCAACATGTTTCTTCCATGTGACTACGAGAAACGAACAAAAAATCTGCCAGTGAGGATGTATTAAAAAAACAAGGTTTAGGTGTGGGGAACAGCAGTTCTGGTATAGAACGTGACACCTAGCTTAGCTTAGACACATCGAGGCATGGATTGTGAGCAGTGGGAGCCTGGTAGACACGACACAGATAGATTTTTTGATAGTTGATAGCGGAGGATTTTTCATCCTTACACTATCACTGGAAATTAAAGGAGGCCCAGTTGACCGAAGTCTTCAAGCCACTTGATTCAAAGCGCTGACTCAGTGATACCTGAGGCCAGTGATGCTGAGGCAGCAAAGGACAGGATGTCTGTTACAGAGGTGTATGTCTGAGTGGGTTGTATTTAGACCTGAATGCAGGGATATAGTAAATGCCCGTACCTGTGAGGTGGTCATATACCGCCACGTACCAGTTGAACTAATAGGAAAATTAAACTGCTATAGCCACTGTTAATCTACTTTGGCATAAAACTCTTACATAAAAAGGTAAAACAATTCAAAAAGCACTACATATGCCCCCGTAGATCCAATATAATATTTTAAATGCAAGAATTATATCCTTCAAATTGTTAGGTCAATATTTTGTGTATTAGTTTAATAATACTGGGGTGCCTATTTATAAATGCTACATTTTTAAAAAGGCATATCTATTTAAAGATCTTTTTAATCATCACTTTACTCTGTATCTTGGAGCAATCTCCTATAGCCCTCTACCAACATCTCATTGCCCAAACACTGTCCTAGAAAACCAACACATGGAGACCGACAAGGTGAAGACAGACATTAAGGTCATGCAAGACTGAATGAGCAGATTTGAGAGGAAGCATCTTGCCGTGTTTGTTCATGTCTTGCTGTCCACTAACGTGCAGGCTTGAGAATAAGAAAACATGGAGAATATATGAATTCTGCATGTGTTTATGTCCATGTGCCTTGCCAAGCTTTTGAGACGGCAGAAGCCACACAGAGTGCTGCTCTCCTGTCAGTGTGATTAGACGGCTGCACTGACAGAGCAGAGATGGAGAGACCAGAGGGAGAGATAGAAAGCAGCGGAGAGACGGGGAAAGACTTTCAACCGAGGCGGGGGATTTGAGGGAGGGAGTCTTCAAAGAGCATGCGGCCAGGCGGCTGACACGTACAGCGTTTCTGCCTCTGTTTTTCAGGCGCACTCACCCGAATGTTAACACTCACCCAAGGCTGCAGTGAGGTCATTTTGGCTCCGCTTTACTTTCAGTTTAACATGAGCCCAACGCTTATCTATGCATGCACACAGTTCACCTTGACTCTCCTTCCTTAGCCCAAAAGAGGCCAATGTGAGAGCATGTCTCAGTGTCTGATAAGAGGTTTCCATGAGAACAGCAACAGCGGCAACCCCCACGGGCTCATTTACATATTCAAGTGCAGTAGTGTGGTTGAATTACAGTGATTGAATGACCTGATCGATACGGTGGACTTAATGGTTGGATGCAAGAAAGGGCAGACAGAGGAGAATGGAGATGAAGAGGAATCAGGGTGAGAGGAAGAGGAGAGTGTCAGCTGACAGGAAAGCAGTTGATGCAACTGTGTATGAATTTAAATCAGTGTGAGCTTTATTCAGTGCCACCCATCACTTTATGTCTGCTTGTACCTAAAATCATATAGCCTACTTATGCATATACACCATGGCTAACCCATACACACCAAGTCATAAAGAAACCATTCAGACAGTAGAACAAAGTTGTGTTAGAAGAACTTGTGGGGTGTAATACTGAAATACAGCAGTATTACTTGTAAAAGAGAAGGGCTGCAATATGGTCTAATTAATTAAGTAGAAGATAACATATTTTGAGCTACTTAAATAAAGTTGAGTCTTATTTTTATATAAGAAAAGAAGTAGTTCTGGAGTCACCTGTTGTGTAGATTTGGGAAAACTAACCAAGCTGTGAGAGTGGTGCAAAGGGGGCAGGTGCGCCCTCTTGTGGTTAGCAAATCACATAGAAAAAACGATATTTTCATTTAAATTAACCTGAATGGTGCTATGTATGTTTGTATTGCAAGCAACCACATTTAACATGAGGAGTTCAAAAAAGGATATGTAGAAAAATATAGATATTTTGGCCTAACTATATTTAGTTGCAAAATTTGCTTCCAAAAATCAGATGCTAAAAAAGATTTTGAACTAAATTATTTAAAAGTAGACATTTGGGCATCTTGTTTGCAGACTTTTATAAATGGCAAGTTTCAAACGTACTCTGTAAATCTAAATAAAATATAAATAAGTCAAATGGTTTAAAAAAACAAGGTGGATTCCAAAGAGAATCATTCCTTTTAATCCCCAAAAAATGCAACACAACAAGCAACATGCTCTGTTGTTTGATCCACTTTCAGTCTGTGCAGGAATTTCAATATTCATCTGTTTATCAGGAAGATTTTACCATCCTCTTTTTCAATGCTTATAGAACTGGTAGTGTTTGTGATGATTGATCTCTGCAAACGGACATCAGCCTACAAGCAAGAAGCATTTCACAAAAGTGCACAATGTTAAAAACATTTACCATCTTTGAACAGATTTAGTCAAACTCAATGTGGGCACCTAGAAGTCAGTCTAGTTCAGAATGCAAAAGTTAGTGAAAGTTTTTTCAGCACAGCACTGATGCTTTTATTGCTTAAAGCAGAAACAAATGGTGCACGGGTAAGAATGAGGCATCCACAACCAGCTGAAGGATGATCCTGAGAGATCTGTGCTGGATATGTCCCACTGGTCCATTATTTTTATTTTTGAAGTACAGACTGCACAAGGTCGACACAATCAGGTACAAGGCCAAGGAAGGAAGTGAAAGTCATTGGTAAAGAGGGAAGAAACCTTGGAAGCAGCAGTAAACAAAAAAGAAAGATGTACAATTTCAGTTTAGTGCTATTATTACCTTAACTTTATAAGATTGAAGAACCAAACCTGCCTGACATGATGTCATTATGCATAGCTTTCTGGATTGTCTTTGACTCTTTCTTGCTGACCACACAGATTACTGGATATGCAGCAGCCCATTCTCTGAAAGCCAGCCTTCTCTCTGCTCGGCTGTGTCTGAAAGCCCAAGATTATCTAAGCATCAGTAAGCCACCGAGGAAGTGGATCAATCACGGTTTTATTATGATGAGTGCGTTGGGGTGGCTGCGCAGGAAAGTAAATGGGGCTACATTATGCAGTGCAATAACTTTTCATAACGGAAAGGCGGCCGCAAGAGGCGAGCAGCACAATGAGATGTTTACATAAACATCACGGGGAGGATGCTGACAGTGTGGATTTAACGGTTTATGGACGTGTGTGAAGCTTTCAAGAGCAAAATGTCGAGATGCTGTGTTAGGACAAAATTTTTAATCTACGTGTCTGCTGGTGGGTTTGTGGTGCATTTTCTCTAATCTCTTTCTAAATTCACACATATGCCTGAATCCAGACACTTGATTTGGTGCAGCGGTGAGAGCTGGACTGAAGACGAGGCTGTAATCGGCAGCTGCTGTGACAATGGAGCCCCGGTGGTCAGGGGGACAGAGGAGTGCGATGGGTGGTGGATAATTCAGGGCGAGAAGGGGGGGAGGGAGTAAAGTCTGCTGGGAGAATCAGTGATGGGGAAAATGGATGGAGGCGAGGGGGAGAAAAGAGGGGGTAGGGGAGGAGTTGGGGTGGGCAGCTCTAATGGCCCGAAGACACAGCTGGCTGCAGACACCGAAGGACATAGACACCGAGAGAGTGAGACAGACTGAAGAAGTTAGGGCTATGGAGGCGCCGAGGGGTGCAAAAAGATGACAAAAATAGACGAAGGGGTAAGAGCAAGATGGCGTATGTCTCTGTCGCAAGAGATGAGGAAACATAGGCGACCAGATGCATTCAGCATCTGGTCGCCTGCTGTGGTGGACATGTACGCACAAACAAACACAAGGTGGCTGCTGCCATGCATATCGATGAATTTTCCACGAAACAATGGCGGCTCCTTGTTAATGACGAGACAAAGGTAAGATGGAGCCCAATGTATCACCAGGAAGAGCTATCATTTTCCTGTTGTAAAAATGCATGGGAAGTTCATCAGAATTTTTAAACATAGAGAAAAATATCTTTTGAAATATATATTCCAGTGTAAAAAACTAGAATGTGTTGATTTTCAGCTTGATACACCCTAAATGATAACCATCTGGACAGAAACTCAAAATTACAAACTTTTTCTAAGTCAACCCCTTGGACATGCTATCAGGGTTTGCAAATTGGATTAATGCGGAAATGACTCAGTGGTGCTATAGTGAGGTGTTTAAAATGGACTTGCTGAAGAACAGGAAAATGAAGAAATATGTTAGAGAACACAATGTTTTAAATAACATTTTAAGACATGTCTGCAGTTATTCAGGCTGTGAGAGCAGATAACAGGAAGGCTAAAGAGAGCACAGCAAAGCTTTTCTTTAATGGTTTGAAACTAACACCAACTAGGCCGGGGAAATATTGGCAGATTTAAGGTAAGGTTAAAAATACACTTACACGTAATTACGATTCTGACATCAAATTAAAATATGTATGCTTCATAATACAATTAAATTTAGTCTGGATTCACTACTAACCTTGAGCTAATAAATAAAATACCTTAAATAGTCTAAAATTTCTGTTCTCAGCTAAAATAATCTGAAAAAGGTAGATTTCCAAAACCGTAAAATCTGATAGGTGCTCTGTTTCCCACTTTCCTCAAAACCCTTGGATCTTGTGAGAAATAAAGCAACCATGTTGATATATTTAATATAATCAAGAGAAGGTTAATGTGGATTTATAAACCTATCTGACACACTAATGTGTAATTATACATCATGCTAGAGAGTGCTATGGACAATTACAAATAAATGAGAACAGAAGAGCAGTCCCAATAAAAACATGTAATATTCTGAGGGTAAGAAAAATAAGAAGAGAAGCAGATTGGTTTAAAAAAGAAAATGCAAAGTAAAGATGGGCAAATGTACAGGTGCTGGTCATAAAATTAGAATATCATGAAAAAGTAGATTGATTTCAGTAATTCCATTTAAAAAGTGAAACTTGTATATTATATTCATACATTACATACAAACTCATATATTTCAGATGTTTATTTTGTTTAATTTTGATGATTACAAATGACAACAAATGAAAATCTCAAATTCATCATATCAGAAAATTAGAATATTACTGAAGACCAATAAAAACAAAGGATTTATAGAAATGTTGGCCAACTGAAAAGTATGAACATGAAAAGTATGAGCATGTACAGCACTCAGTATTTAGTTGGGCCTCCTTTGGCCTGTATTACTGCAGCAATGCGGCGTGGCATGGAGTCAATCAGTCTGTGGCACTGCTCAGGTGTTATGATAGCCCAGGTTGCTCTAATAGTGGCTTTTAGCTCTTCTGAATTGTTGGGTCTGGTGTATTGCATCTTCTTCTTCACAATACCCCATAGATTTTCTATGGGGTTAAGGTCAGGAGAGTTTGCTGGCCAATTAAGAACAGGGATACCATGGTCCTTCAACCAGGTACTGGTAGCTTTGGCACTGTGTGCAGGTGCCAAGTCCTGTTGGAAAATGAAATCTGCATCTCCAAAAAGTTGGTCAGCTGCAGGAAGCATGTGCTCTAAAACTTCCTGGTATGTGGCTGCGTTGACCCTGGACCTCAGAAAACACAATGGACCAACACCAGCAGATGACATGGCACCCCAAACCATCACTGACTGTGGAAACTTTACACTGGACTTCAAGCAACGTGGATGAAGTGCCTCTCTTCTTTTCCTCCAGACTCTGGGACCTTGATTTCCAAAGGAAATGCAAAATTTACTTTCATCAGAGAACATGACTTTGGACCACTCACCAGCAGTCCAGTCCTGTTTCTCTTTAGCCCAGGCAAGACGCTTCTGACGCTGTCTGTGGTTCAAGAGTGGCTTGACACAAGGAATGCGACAGCAGAAACCCATGTCTTTCATACGTCTGTGTGTGGTGGTTCTTGAAGCACTCACTCCAGCTGCAGTCCACTCTTTGTGAATCTCCCCCACATTTTTGAATGGGTTTTGTTTCACAATCCTCTCCAGGGTGCGGTTATCTCTCTTGCTTGTACACTTTTTTCGACCACATCTTTTCCTTCCCTTCGCCACTCTATTAATGTGCTTGGACACTGAGCTCAGCAGTCAGCAGTCTTCCCCATGATTGTGTAGCCTATAGAACTAGACTGAAAGACCATTTAAAGGCTTTTGCAGGTGGTTTGAGTTAATTAGCTGATTAGAGTGTGGCACCAGGGGCCATCAATTTTGAACCTTTTCACAATATTCTAATTTTCTGATATGATGAATTTGAGATTTTCATTTGTTGTCATTTGTAATCATCAAAATTAAACAAAATAAACATCTGAAATATATGAGTTTGTATGTAATGTATGAATATAATATACAAGTTTCACTTTTTAAATGGAATTACTGAAATCAATCTACTTTTTCATGATATTCTAATTTTATGACCAGCACCTGTATATGGGGTAAAACAGAAAAGAAGAGGCAGAAGGGGCAGGAGCAAGAGGGAGGGAAGGGAGGTGTTGAGGGTAGGATATTGATGGAGCGAAACAGAGACACCCTGTGTGAAAGAGAAAGAGAGGCATCTGTGCCCATCAGGGAGAGGAAGAGAAGAGGAAGTTGGGAGCATAAAAGGTTAAAGAAAAAGGAATTGGGGAAAAAAGTCTGGTCAATGAAGTAGTAGAAAGAGACAGCGGAAGATGAAGCCTCGAAGGTAGAAGATAGGGTGAGACAAGGATGATTCAAAAAGCAGAAAAAAAAAGTTGGAATGGTAGAAGCAGATTACCATAAGGAAAGATGGATCTGTGATGGAGTAGAAATAGAAAGAGCAGAAAGGGAGAGATGTACGCCTTATTTACGCGTTTTAAACAGTCCAAGGAAAGTCTACTTGTTACAGATCCACAGAGCCTAGAGATTGCCAGGTGAGGAAATAAAAAGGAAATCCATTTACTGTGCTTTCGAGAGCACACCAATGGATCTCCAATAACACTGACGTCTATGTGCAGCAGGTGTTTTGCGGAGCTATGTTTTCAGTTTTAAGCTTAAAGGGTGGAAACAGCGGCGCGCACAACACTGTTAAGCACAGGGCTTAGATGCTGTAGAGTGCCAGCCTGTAGGGATGGTTATATTTAAAAACTTTCTACGTTTTTAGGCTACACCCTTTTAAAAGAAAAAAAGCCTTTTTACTTCAAAATCCATCTGAATCTAAAACCAAGTAATTCATTTTATTTCATTTTTATGCTTACCTGTAGCAGGAAAGAAAGTGAATTTTCAGATTTTGTGGCCCTTTTACCCAGCTTTACCATATTTACAAAATGGCAACTTAAATAAGGTATAGATATCTGGACTTAGTGAACTCCTAATGAACAACTGTTTAGAAAAAAAGAAAGAACAGAAAAATTAATTCTTCAAACCGGATCTAAACTTCAATTAGAGATGGATCTATATAAGTATTGGTTTGGTTTTTCCACGTTTCCAAGCATCATATATAGTTAATATTTGACTCTGTTTTATTCAGATTTTTTTTGGTAAAGATCATAGATTATAAATGGATTTTAAATATCCCAACCACATCATTTATTTTATTGTCCCTTTAATAACAGCTATTTACATTTGTCAAGGTTTCAGATGAACAGATCTTATCTAAGCACCAGCAGCACTGGAAAACCAGAACTGAATATGATGTTTAGACTCCAATGGAGTGGAAAATATCATCTGTACCTTCAGGTATGTGGTACATCCATCTACTGAAAGTCAGTGATGATTGATAACATGTACGTGGAATCACTTTCATACTTTTTACAGAATTCATATAAACATCTCATACACCTGCTTTTATGTGCTTCAGTTTTAAATGAACTCCATATGTGCCTCTTTAGTTGGTTTTTCTGCGTGTGTGTGCTGGTGGTTGTGTATGTGTGTGAGTGGGTGGGTGTCGAACCACATGAATAAATATGGCCACAGAGATAGCCCAGGGTTTGTTGACTGCTCTGATGTTTAAATTTGTGCCCCAGCTTCTCTCGGCGAAACTCGTGACTCACTCTCTGATATAGGCTAACGCGCTAAAAGCAACTCCGGGTCAGCACTCACCTCTTCTAATTTAACGCTAAGGGGAAAACTGCTAAGGTAGCTGCAAAGTATTCCGTGCCAAAAGTAGTCCCACCAGCCGGATATACTGTCCTGATTGTTTTTTTTTTTTTTTTTTTTGAGATATCAGTGAGTGCCACTGTGTTGGATGTTGCCTAACGGTAATGAAATCGACACTGATTTTGTTATTAGCCAGCTAGGCTAATGTATTCTAATGCATTCTCTGTTGGCTGTCTCTTATCCGTGCAGGATATGCATGCAGCATCCTGTCTGACTCACAGAGATCTCATTACAGATCTCTACGGCTCCACGAAACCTTGTCGCTGGCCTCTCCACCTTCATCAATCTATCCTTCGCTCCGTCTCCCTCTTTGCTCTTTGCCCCTCTTTCTCCCCTGGTCTTTTTAGTATGCATAGCTATGTGGCCTGTGTAGGGGAGAGTTGCTGCTTCTGCTGGAGTTCATGGGTGAATGTGACGGGGAATTCAGGAGTGTGCATACATGGAAATCCAGGCTTAAGGCTGACTTTTTGGTACTTGATCTTGATTCCTTTTGCAAGCACACAGATGAGCGCAAAGACTAATACATACATGGTTGCTACAATGTTCTGGTTTTTCCCAACTTCCTGTTCTTCTGTTATGCAGTTTTCTCTCACCCCCCCCCAAAAAAAACAGATAGGAATCCATTATGTTTTGTTAAGTGAGGTGGAAATGTATTGTAAGAAGTCTGATCATTGATAATATCCTTCTATAATTAAATTTGTAAATTCGGCTTAGGCTTATCAGTGGTTAAGCCTCAGGTGGTTTGTGTGTGTGTGTATGTGTACTCGCCTCCCGGCTACCATGACTACGGCTCAGACAGTCGATGGACATGTCAGGCGGAGAGGAAGAGGATTTATTAGCATTTCTCCCGTGTTTTCTCTGCATGAGAACATCAGCAATTAGCCAGATCCCGAATATACTCTGCCTAGCCCTCCGTCTAGGTGACTGAACATCCCTCCTGGGGGATGCAAATACATGTCCATCTCTGACGTCTGTACTATGACTGCTTTGTTTATCAATTCTATCATATTTCGATTTGTTGCTTGTCAGAGAAAGTTGAACTGAGCCGAAACAGCTTACTATGTGACTTGATGAATACATATTCCAGTTCATCACAGACTTTGAGTTGTTTACATTTGATATTAAATGCCTGAGGGTTGCTGGTTCGAACTCCAGCTCTGGTTTCCTCCGTTGGTGCCTGCGTTTACCAGCCAAGCTTCTGTCAGTGAGCCCCAGGGCAGCTGTGTGGCTACATTATAGCTTACCACTATCAGTGTGTAAATATGTGAGAGAATGACTGAATCTTGTGCAAAGTGCTTTGGAGTCCTCTGACTCTTGTGTTTCTATTTTTTGGGTCAAATTTGTATGTTTCAAACTATCAGAATTTGATCTAACTTTAGAAAAATGTAATCTAAATAAATATAGTTTAATATAAAATGAAAAGGTAACCAGGTCCATTATGCTAAATCACTTTAAAGATTATAATTCAATCATGAATAAAATGTGCTTCACTACATTTTTGTCTCTTGCATAAAACAGCATCAACCCCCTGGGTTAATTTCTGCCAAACCTGCAGAATAAAAGAAAAATCAACCAAACAGAACCCGAATGAAAACAATATGATGTAAAAAAAAAAAAAAAAAAATCAACAAAACATGCCAAAATCAAAAGAATTTTAAAAGAGACAACCTTACATCTGTCCACCTACTATTATGGATGAGCAACACATCCAGGATGTCTTGTCCCCTTACTGTCTGAGAAGGCTGTAGGACGACCCTAAAAGAAAACCTCTCTTAATAAACAAAGAACCCCACCAAACTAAGGTGGAACTTCTATGGATTGGCCAGTTAACCAAAATTACTATTAGAGCCAGTTGATGACTCATCCAGGAGGTCACAATTAAAGCCACTCCTTAAGTGTTGCAGAGCGTCACCTGAGGTAACACCACTGTTCATGGTTCAAAAGTAAGAAGGACAAAGAAGGTCTTAATGAGAGTTGTCAAAAACTTCTGGTGACCGAAAGAACACAAAGGTCGCTCTAAAATTTTTTTATTTTCTGTGGGATAACTCAGTGTTATGTCAAATTTAAAGCTAAGCCAGAATTTCAGAAAATGGCGGACACTCAAACAGGCTGGTTGTGGTGCTTTGATCTAGGGCTGCCTTGCTTCTTCATGGTCGTGATGTACAACCTTATTGTGCTGTGAACTATGCAGCAGGACAATGATGTTAAACATATCAGAAGGTCCAATTTCAAAACAGGAGAAACGCCTGAAAATCATATAGAAGGCTTGGGATTTAGAGAACTGAAGTCTGGAATTAAATGGAACATAATGATTAAGCTAGCATTAATTCTCAAAACCAATCTAATGTGGCTAAGTTGAAGCAAAGCCATGGCGGCCTACCTACGTTCACTGAGACGTAATATAATTATTGACTGATATTGATGGGGGGGGGGGGGGGGGGGGGGGGGTTTGCTGTGAAGAGTCTGTGAAGCATTTGTTAAGTTGAGACGATAATAACGTTTTAATCTGTCAGCTTTTATAAAATAATAAAATAATCACCAGAACATTATTTTTCTGTAGTTACCCTGATATTGAAATTTGATCGATAATATGAAGTTTTTTTTTTTTTTTTTTTTTTTTTTACAGTACTATAGACACAAATGAACTAAAAGAGTACAGGAAGATAAGAAGCAGCAGCAAACAAGCCGGGGGAGTGTCAGACAGAGAGAGACCCCATTATCACACTGGCAGCTGTTTATTTATATTGTCCGCTGCCCAAATTTCAATCCAGCATCGCTTTTATCACCACAGCAACACCGTATTGTCAAGTCCTATCAGCATGCCAGCATGGCTGCTATATGCAGATCTGGCATCAGGCTGTTGATTACTTTCAGATCCCACATGCAGAGCAGCGTTCATTGGTTTCACCACCTGGCTGGCTTACTGTGTTCCACTGGTTGCCATGGAAGCTAATTCACAGGCAGAAAATTCACGCTGTACCATAGAGAGGAGCATATAATATAAAGTGCTGTCACAAAGATTAAAATGGGCTAACATGCTACCCAACCCGAAACCAAATTGGATTTGGAGGGGTATCGTAAAAATATTTTAAGCATGACTAATATCTGTTTAGGATCACACATTTTTCAAAGGTCGACTAAATACGACATCAGAACGAATTATATACCATTATTACTAATATCGTGGAATGATGCTGGTGAAGGCTCAGTCATCCAAGTAGTAGTTATTTCATAAAAAGATAAATAAAAACCATCTACTTGGCTTTTTTTCCAAGTTTGAAGACGTTTTGCTTCCCATTCAGGAAGCTTTATAAATTCAAAATGTGGAATTACTGAAATGTCTTGATCAAGTGATATAACTGAAACAGAAAACAGTTGTTCAAGAAAAATATGTATGAGAACAATTCAACTAAAATGTTCAGTAAAACTGTGAGGCAATCACTGAAATCAGGTGTTTTCTGTAATGTTCAGGAAATGTTCAGTCAGATTTGTGCACCTGTTGACAGGTATGATGGTTCACTGTTCATGAGAAAGGTACTGATATTTGTCTGGGACAGATTCTTTTTTTTAACTAAAAATTTATATTTTATTTTACGAAATGATCATTTACTATATATTTTTATTCATTATTACTTTATCAGTTTTATTAATGAATGTGAATTTATAATTTTTTCTAATTGGAAGGTATGTAAAGTTTCAAGCACAACTGTATTTAGATTTTTTTGGCTGATATTGGATGTTGGACATCGAATAGGGACATCTCATATTATACATAGCCATTATTGAAAAAAAAAAAAAAAAACATTTTCAGAAACAAGCATAGCTCATTTTGTGAAAATATCAACATCTGAAACCCTGATCTGTGTGATGATTCTACTGCTGCAATTGTTTTTTTAAAGGGGCCCAGTGCATCTGATAAGTTTGCATGTCTTGGTTCTGCAATCCAACCATAACCTCTGCCAAACCAGAAAAATAGTGTTACTTCTTTCATTCAACAGCTAATCAAAAACCTAACAAATATCACAACTTGGGAGAGGTGAGCTAGTGGTTAGGGCAGAGCTTGGAATCCTGAGGTTCTGAGTTCAAGCCCCACTCCCACAGACTGCCACATCAGGACAGATGCATGATCTTCTTTTCTTCACCTTTTAAATCAATGAAAGCTTAGATAAAGCCATGCATCCTTCAACCTTCATTTAGTTTTTTATTCGTCCTAAATTTAGCAGTGATAAAATTGGACAAATCAGAGGCAAATATAAGACAAAGCAAATAGTTTTTATGGACTTGCAGTTTTTAAATCAGAGATGAATGATCAGACGAGGGATATGAGAGAGAAGATGAGTCTATTTCGTGTCATGTTCTTCCACATTTCTCCCTCCTTGCTCCTTTTATCTTTCCTCTGACTTATCCTTAATGCTGCGTTATGTAACCGCAGCAGCTGTTTGAAGTCACAGGAGGGAAGGAAGGTGGGTAGAAAAGTTTTCAAAGTGCTGCTGCTGATCAGAACCCAGGAGACAAGCAAATGACAGAACCTGCTTCCAAAACAAACGCCTGGTCCCATCACACTTCCTGCACTTTTCTTTTTTTAATCAAACTGTTTGTTTTATTCTTCAATATGTGCAAATATGTATGCATGATGACGCCCTCATAAAGTAAATAAAACATGTCAAACTGTTTATGGGAAACCTTCAAATAGTGCAAAACAACTTAAGAAAGGAAGGAGAGGCATATATTAATATCCGATTTTTAGTCTTTTTCCTTTTTTCAATCACACCTCAGTCTTACAGAAGGTTTATCTCCTCAGAGAACAGCTGGAAAAAACAAACTAACAATAAATTAAAGAAAGTTGAAAAGCAAAGTAAACAAACAAAAAAAACAGAACAAAGGTTACTAATGCATAAGAGATTAAATTAAGAGATGTAAGAATCATTGGGCAAAAATATGGTGAAATGGAATTTCATCATATTATTGAGATTTTAAATGTTATTTAATTTAATAAAGTTAATAAATAATATGAAATGAGAACTAAGTTTTATGGATTGTTAAGCACTTTAAGCACAAAGACATTGACATACAGCCTGTAGTTTATAATGATGCAATGTAAATTATTGCTAGTAAAGCAGGAACAAAATAAGGGAGTTTTAAGAAAAAGAAAAACATGCAGAATAGAATATAAGAGAGCACAAAAATAAAAGTAAAACAAAAAAAAGAAAAATAAACAATTAACTGAAGGATTTTAAGGGCCTCTCTATATATTGATGAACAAACTCACACCAATACATAACTATCGATATAAGTTGATATGAAAGCCTTATTTCATAGCACATTTTCAGCCATTTTGCAACACCCAATATTAAATGCACTGTCTTCAGTTCCTTTTTTATAATATAAATCTGAATCAAAAACTCAGAGCTAAAAGAAAATCGGTTATCTGATAGGCAAGGGAAAGACTCCAATCATTACATCCTCCCTTTAAAACTTTTTGTTAGGTTCCTGGATTAACTGCTCTCTTTTCGTATATTTTCTCCTTAAGAAAGCCAACCAGCTGCAACTCTTATTTCCTTGCACACTTCCACTTATAAATGCGTTTCCACTTAAGTACCTAAAAACACACTCTAAAATTACTAGATTACTATAATTACAGCCTTTCTTGGTGCTGACAGCTGTACAGCCAACTCGGATCCTTACATATGCAAAATTTGGCCAAAATCCTTTAAAAACGCAGACATAACTCTGCACATTGTAGTGGATCGGGACGTGTGAGTGATGTCACAGCCTTCAGGTGCGACATCTCACCTAGTTCTCGTTGTGCATTTCCTTACAGTAAAGGAAAAAGAGACATAAATCTGTAAGCGTTGTTTTACATTGGAAAGGATGTACAATGTATATCAGTTTCTCATTCAATAAATTTGAAAACAAACTGTCTTTCTCATGGACACATCACGTTGCAAAGAGCATTGCCAGTCACAGTCATATGTGAGATGCCTTTAAGGCCTCGCACCAACACTTATTAGCATGGATACACACAAAATGTGTTGATTACTGATCTTTTACAAGCGCTATTTATTCCCCTTTAATGAGACACATGTGATCAAATACTCATCAGCGATGAAAAGACGGCCCACCACCACCACCGCCCCTCAACAACCCCCAGCCTCTTCCTAATTCTGTCTAGCAGCGACAGCGGCAGTGTAAAGCCTTGTTTTGATGCAGCGAGGCAGGGATGAGATGATGAAGAGGAAGAAAACAGCTTAGAGGAGAGGAAAGAGGAGGAAGATGCTGAGGGACGCGAAGGACAGTTGATGAACTGCACAGAGCTGGACATCATCCAGATGCTTTTAATGAGCAAAGTGCCGCACCCAACACCTTGCACCTAATTGCATATACGCACACACACATAGACCTATACACACTGATGCAGGAAGCTTATTTTTGCCTCCCATACTCTGCAGCATCCCGCCATCCTGCACTAAGTACTCCCTCAAGATCAAACAAGCGGCTCACAGTAACCAGCATACAGATGAGCCTTTCCTCTCCCCTCCTCCCTCTCTCCCCTGCAGTAACCTCTTGCTCTTCCTCTCCTCTTTCCTTCCCTCTCCTCTTGCAGAGGGGAACACATTGGCCATCACTCAACAAACACACTGCGCTGACACTGCCCGGGATAGTCCAATAAAAACATATTACCTGCAAACTGCATTAAGGCCCAAGTGTGGGCCAGATGCACTCGCAAACACAGTCGTGTGTGTGTGTGTGCGAGAGGGGGCATCAGTGTGTAATCAGATCTAGGTTAGAAGCGACAGTATTCTGTTCACTGGAACAGCCTGTACCCGCCCTGTCACTCTGCATATGATCTGAGGTCCTGGATATAAACCGCCTGCTCTCAGTATGCCCATAAAGATGAAGTCTAAGTGTCTGAGATGAAGAGGATCTCTTTCAGTTCGTCCTTGGGTTTGGGCGCGACATCATGCTGCCAACACCATGTGTTTACACTTTTGCCTGCAATTCACAATAAAGCCATAGAAAACACAATTTGGAGTTGGCAGATTTCAAGTGCTCTGTTATTTTTCATAAACACATAAGCTGCCGTGTGATTATCCGAGCCACAGGGCCTTGCAAAACTAACATGAAAAACTTTATGGCTTTTTTTTATGCAGCCACAGCTCCTTTTTTATCAACACCGATCAGCTTCCCTCTTCACCTGAAGTAAAGCATCCCACAGCATGATACTGCCATACCATGCTTTACTATGGCAACCATGTGTTTGGAGTTATGTGAAGCACGACTTTTCTAGATTCCTTTCTGTGTCCTATGGCAAACAGCAAACTACACTACATTTCGGTTTGATGATTTTCCTCTTGCCAATCATCCATAAGCCAAAATTTGAAGAGTGTTTTTCCCAGCTAGGCTGCGGATATCTGCTCCACACTTTACTAAGCTTCTCTAATAAACCTCTGATGGCTTCATAGAACAAACGTATCCACCCAGATGGACTATCTTTACTAATAGGGCAACTTCTGAAGGCAATGGACTAATCTGGATCTCATTTAGGGGTATCAGAGTAAGGACAAGAGACGGTCCGACTTCCCTCTCCCCTGACACCTCTTTTAGGTCCCCTGGGGAACACAGAGGAGTGCCTAGGCCAGACAAGACACATAGTGCCTCCAGCATGCCCTTGCCTCTTGTGTGGGACATGCCTAGAACACTTCCTGAGGGAGACATCCATGGCACATCTGAAACAGATGGACAAACTGCCTAAGATGACTCTCCTGAGTGAGGAGGAGCAGCAGCTCTACCCCGAGCCCCTCACCTGGTCTCCAAGGGAGTGCCTGGGCACCTTGCAGAAGAACCTTATTTTAACACCTTTTGTCCAGGATCTCATTCTCTTGTTCATATCCCTTGAAGGTAGTAACATAAACTTTTTATCTTTATATCTAAAAAACGTTACGAAACCATATTGTTTTGTTCCACATCACAATGTGCACTACTTTGTTTCAATGTGACAAAATCTGAGAAAGTTAAAGAAAAGAAAGGTGCTGTGCATCATGACAAACGTAGCTATCGCTGCTTCGTATTGATTTGTTTCACATCACCTTTCTTTCTGTTTGTGGAAACTGTAACATTACTTTGTGCTGTGCTCTGGACAGAAATTCAAAGCACACGCTCACTGCAGCATGCAGAGGGCTGGATTACCAAATAGGGTCATTTACAAGGTTTTGCAGCGTAGCAAATACTTTAAGAAGTTAAATAAATTGAGGCTGCAGGTCTCCGCAAGACATTCGGGCACACTGTTTTTCAACCCCTTCATCCCTCAGGAAGCTCAAGCCATCCTTTTGCACAAGTTGAACAGAAAGGTAGACACCCAGTTTCACTTTCATTACAAAATCAGTGGAGACAATTTACAAACAGCTTAAAAGAGATGATTTAAGGAAACCCGTTTATAAAAGAAAGCACAAATTTTCAGCATCAAATATATGAGTCATACGTGGATTCATTGCTCCCTGAAGCCTTGTCTGTGTTTGTAGCACTTTTCACTAATGAGGGACAAACATCTCTTTTTCCTCCATCTCCTCGTGTGTTTAATAACAAGCACAGAAAAAATGACCATGAGCCTTCTGGGCAATTACATGGGCTCTTGGGGGCTTATAGTGTGTTGCTTAGAAACACACAGACACAAACTTAGACTTTAGGTATTAGGTTAAAATTTATGAAAACGGGCAAGCCGATATAAATACAGGTGCAGACCAATGGAAAGACGGGGAGATTAGGGGTGAGGAGGAGAGCTGTCCTATAGGTTTTGGCGTCTTACAGACAGGAAGCTTTTTTCCCCCCACTCATGAATTTGTTTTTAATCAAAACAGGGGACTGCGAAGGAAGGTTGACGGAAGAGGAGGAAAAAAAAAGAAAAAAAAAACAAACAAACAAAAATGCACAAAGGGCAGCCTTTGCTTTCTATTTCACCAGAACAGCATGTTTCCAATTCCAGTATGCCCTTTACTGACCACCTGAGACACAAACAGACACCCGCTTTCTGGTAACTCCCGCTCTTAGCGATGATCAGCTTCCTTTCATTGTGTTGCATCATACAGGAGGGAGATGAAGTCGGGCAAACTCTCTGCATTTTCTTAGCGAGGTCAGTGATTGTGCATCTTGTGACCTGTCTTATCTGTCTCTTTTTACACTGCAAACATTGTTCCGCATATCTCTAAGAAACACTTCCTCCACCATCAGCAGCACACAAAACATTGATATTCAGTTCTGTATCACACAAAAACATTCAGCATTGAATACAATTAATACCCATGCATCTCAGCTAATGGAGAAACAATTGAAAAACATCCCAGTTATCCAATTCAACAAGTGAAACTCATATACATTTGTTGCACAGATTGTTTTCAAGAGCTGCCGTCCATCAGCCCATCTTCCGTCATGCTTAACCCTGCTGGGGTTGCGAGGGGTGCTGGTGCCTATGTCCAGCTGTCTACGGGCGAGAGGCGGGGTACACCCTGGATAGGCCGTGAGTCAATCGCAGGGCAACACAGAAACAAACCATTAAGAACACACTCATACCTAAAGAGAATTTAGAGAAGCTAATTGTTTTCAAGAGTTTATTTCTGTTTATTTTTAAGATTATGACTCAAAATGTATGAAAAGCTTACATTCAAATTGTTACAAATTTATAATATTGTACAAAATAGAAATTTTATTACATAAAGTCTTGTGCCAGCTGAAGATTATGTCTCTGTAATGAACAGGATGTGCACTCACATCCTACTGCTCTTGAATTAATTACTGCAGTGGGACATGAAGGTGATCAGCCTGTGGCTGGGCTGAGCTGCTCTTATACATTGTTTATCTGCTGTCTATCACTGGTTTGAGATTGATTTCTAAATTATTCCTTGGTGCGTTTTTCACAATTCTTTTCCTTCCACTAAACTTTTCCCTGCTATTTTTTGGATCCAGTACCCGGGAGCAGTAAACGTTGCAAGCAATGACCTATGGTGTCCTACTTTCCTTCTGGAAGGTGTCAATAACTGTCTGTTGGACTGCCAAGTCAGCAATCTTACCTGCAGTGTGTTAGCCACAATATTTCTAGATTACAATTTAAGTTATTCTCATGCAACATGGACATTTTCTGAGAATTCTTTTTTTTTTATTCAATCTAAATTGATGCACCTGTACATCCGTCTTCCTCCTCATTTCCCAAACTGATCTTTTTCATCAATAGTGCCTTCCTTTCAGGATACACACACGTTATGTCCCACTATCCTTAGGGGGAATTTGCATTGCCTTTCATTCATTTCACATTCACAACTGAGCCTAACCTAAACTTTATTCACATCTCAGTCCTAAACCTAAACCGCTTGAGCACCAGTTTACTGGAAAACCGGCCTTACACTGTCCCCACAAAGGTAACAAATACTTGGCCACACACACACACCAACACTATCTCACCCCTGTTTCTCTCCCAGACACTTCTCTCTGCACCCTCTCTCTGCGTTATCTCGGCCGTTACCCTCCCTCCTCCCTGTTGTGCTGCGCACCCACACGCTCTCACATGTTCTCCACCTCCCTCCCACCTTTATTTACTCTCCCCTTCCGTCACACCTCTTCCTTTCTATCCCTCTCTCCTCCTCTTGCATCCTCTCCATCCCCATCACCTCAGGGCCAGTTCGGCTGTGGGGTAGCATCAGTTTTGTGACACTGCAGTCTTAGTGCAGATTTTTAATGACAAGCTGGTGATAAAAGCAGGGTCAAACAGGAGCTTTTGAACAACAACAAAACATTTATGAGTCATATGCATAGGACCAGAATATATAAGTCCATGCTGTACTAAAAATAGCACACTAGCTACAGAAAATCCTCAAAAGCAAACAAGAAAGATGCAACCACTTCATAGCATAACATATTCATGCCTTAGACAGGATGCACATGCATGTGGGTGTATGTCAGATCCCTGCTTATGCAATGGTCAGAGTAAACAGCATGCTATGACACATCCCTGCGCCGACTTATAGCGCCGTGTTATGAGACTACGTAACACATTGACAGACTGTGGATGCTGATTGCTCCAAGGGAAGAGTTGAGGCTTAAAAGCTTGCATCCTTCCCACATCCATGTGTTTATTGAGCTGGTTTTCCATGCTGGTTGTTTGAACAGATGCTGGAGGAAAACAAGGTCGAGGCAGGTGTTGGTGGGTGTGTTTGTGTGTGTGTGTGTTTGTGTGGGAGGCAAATGCTCTGCCCCAGCAAAATGAAAATAGAGCGCAGTCCCAAGAGAGAGCCTGCTGTCCTCTATTAGGCGTGCAGATGTACACACAGACAGGCAGTGAGACAGACACACGCCCCCCTTTTTTTTTTGCATTCACTGCCATCACTTCATTCTGCAAGATTCCCCACAACATTTGGAAACAAATGACAGGTGGAAGCTCTGTACCTGTGTTAGGAGGGGTCAGCCGTTCTCCCCTCCTTCCTCCTATTCCCTTCTTGTTCAGCCGGTCTGGGCAGAGGTGAGCCAAGCAGAGGCGAGCCGAGCCAAGCGTACGGCGGCGAGGCTCAATCCTTTCACCCTGCGATGCTGAAAATGGCACCAATATTCCCTGACAGCAGCAGGCTGCCTTCCTCTCTCTCTCCTCCCTCTCTCTCTTCTCTCTTGCTCGCCTCCCTTCTCTGCTTGTCTGCTGCCATGTTGAGTGCACGTAGGGTGAGGGGCGGGCTGAAAGGAGGGAAGAAGGAGGGGTGAGAGGGAGAAGGGAAAGGAGGAAACAGTGAGGGGGGACTCAGGGGGATAAGAAAGCAATTAGAAGACAGCCCCTCTTCCTTCCAGTCAGGAATATATAATGGAATTAGCTCTAAAAGTGTGTGTGTGTCTGAGTGTGGGTTGGAGGTCAGGGGAGGTGAGGGGCGGGAGGTGTTGGGGTGCCCAGTCTTGCAGTCTCTGCTGGGGAGTCTAGCAGCCACCAATTGCAAAAGTGGGAAAGAGCAGATGGGAGAATGTCTGTGGAGTGATTGCAATCGCCCTGTGTGTGTGAGTGTGTGTGTGTGTGTCTGTGTGTCAGGACTAGAGAGAGAGATGGAGAGATTGCTGATGTGCTGTTTGGAGGGAGGAGGTGGCTGCTTCAAAGCCTTCCCATCTCCGGTTTTTCTCCCTCATCCTCCTCTTCCTGCTGTGTGTGTGTGTGTGTGTGTGTGTGTAAGTGTGGAGGCTTCATGCCTGTTTTGGTTCTGTTCTCCTTTTTTGTAACTGCATATTAAGTTGAAAATGTGTGTCTACGGATGAAAAAAAAGAAGACTCGCTGAAATCTGTTTACTCATGTATGAAAAGCGATGACCATAATCCCAATGTGAGAGACGGTGATAGGAAAAAGATGAGTGGGAGCTTGCAGTGTTTTTTTTTCTGCGTTTGGGAGAAAATTAGATAACAAAAGGAAAAGAAAAAGGGGAGAGAGAGAGTGTGTTTGTTCCTGTGTGAAGATGTGTGAGTCTGTCTTTTGATGGATGGGGACTGAGCCAGGCGCTGCATGAGGGAGATATGTGCATGTCACTGATTGTGCCATGAATGAAAATAAGAAGGAAGGGAGAGGGAGTGAGTGAGAGAGGAGAGGAGAGGAAGGGAGGGGATTGAGTGAGACTCTCCTCCTATTCGCAACCATATTAAGTGCCAAAAGCGCCACGACATAATAAATGAATCAACAAATCATTATAAACAATGATTTAGCCATTTTTGGAAAAAAAAAAGCGCTCACAAAGTCCCTTTAAAGCTAAAGCCTTATGTTTTAATTGTAAGCTGCTTGATACAAGTTTAATATCAGCTACACTGCAAAAAATTAAAATCTAAATCCTTCTTTTCTTAAAATAAGTGCATTTTTTCTTGAACTAATGAGGAAACTGAGACATTTTGCAAACTGAACAAGACAATTTACATTTAAAATACGAAAAAAAAAAATAGAATTTTGTTATTTCAAGTGCATATTACCTAATTGTCTTATTTTAAGATACAGTACTCTGTTGGCAAATGATCTAATTTACCTGCTCAAATTAAGGCGAAATACACTTAATTAAAGATTTTTTTTTACTTTTTTCTAGATTGTTTTTGTAGTGTAGAATATCAAAATGAGTAATCAATATAAGCAAATACTGAAATAAAGAAGGTCGTAGAGGGATATGATTTCTGTGTCTCCATTGTCTATTAGCTTTGAGTATCAAATAATAAATAGTCCAGGTGCGTCTATAATTAACATCAGCGCCCCTCACCTGTTGTTTCAGTTGGCTCCTTGCAACAAACCTCGAAGCGTCATCTTGAATATCTCAGCCACTTGAGCAGCTCACTGTAAATGGCACTCGGTTGCAATTGAGGCAGTGGCCCGAAGACGTTTCTGGCACGTCCAGACGAGACGAGCAGCCTCTGCTGCGCACATTACCGTGAACAAACTCGCGCCGTTCAAGGGCGATTGATTCGGTGTTTATTTCCTCCTTGACGCAAAAGGATGCGCCTCAGTCTGACCTTGACGGCAGACTGGAGGAGGTTTGACTCTGTCACAGCAGACAAACACTAAGCGTTTCCTTAATGTGCCTGAATCTCATTTTGCCTTGGCCTAATAAAAATGTATCCTGGTATTTTCCAGTTATAGCCAGCTAGGAGGACATTCCCAAGTTTAGTCGCTATAAAGAAACAATTATTTATTCTCACACAATGAGATGAGCAGCAGCACTTCTTTCTCTTTGAAGCTAATCTAAAACCAATCAGACTGACCAATCACAATGACATGAAAAATATGTGTTTGTCTGCCTCATCATGGCCTCCTCCACTTTCTTCTCTTGACGCAGTCAGCCCTTAAAGCATCAAATCACATCAGTCTTATTTAAAGGTAATGCTCTGAAGACTATTGTGCAGCATGGAGCTCAATAACAACTATCTAATGCAGCCAAGCAATGCGCAAGGATGCAGAGCGTGCTCAAGCTCTTGCGCCTGAATCGTTTTGGTGCGGTTATCCTCCACGGGATGCATCTCTTTTGATCAATGCGAATCTGAGCTAGGCGTGATTTTTCCTGCAGCTTCCATCAATAGGGATAGACAGGGGTTAAACACGACTGCCTCTGAAGAAGTGTTTGAAAGTCTGTCTAATTTCAGTTTAAAAGCAACACACACACGGTGAAGCATGTGCATTCGGTTTGCAGATGGCTGCAGACATACAAATCAATGTTTCTGTGAACTAGGTTAAGTTAATATAGCCTCTGTATATCCTATTTCACCACTGTCTTTCTCTGTCCTGGCAGCTGTATATAAACGTCCTTTCTGAGGCATGTCCAAAATGACTCCTCTGCAAGGCTAAACAGCATTTATGATCATTTCCAGTCTGGTTATTTCAATGAAAATGTGGAATATTTCTGTTGTAAACATCTAAAGACAAAACAGGATTGCTTTACTTACATAGATCTTGGCAATGATGACTGGCCTGAATACTCATTTCATTCTCATTTCAACTAGCTTTTCCCAGTTCTCAATAACATTCATCTATGTCACATGCTCCAGCCTCTATTTAACCTGCCTTCTACCAGTCATCAGTGCCAGATTATTCAAGCCCTTGGTGAGAGTTTTTTTTAGCATACCTAAGTGTTTCTTATTCTTTAACTTTGAACTTCTGAGCCTGCCTGTTCCCATTCTAATTTGTTTGCCTGACCTGTCTTTGGACTCCTGCTGTATTCTGCCTATTTACCGAACCTGGAGTTGATTCCTGGCACCGTCCTGGATTTCCTTTTAGTACCTCCTCAGATCTCTGATCTCCTGGCTCTGACTCCTGCGCACATCCTCGACGTTGAATTTGGCTTCTCCCTCTCGATTATCTTGCCTTCCTTCGTCTGCTTGGTTCTGATCTCCTGCCGGTTCTGTGGTCTCCGGGACTTTAACTTCTGGGACTCTCTGGGCATCGTCCGTCTTGTTGACAGCCGAGCGGATGGAACCAACCTCTTCCTCTGGGCATGGACTGAACTTTAAGACCAAATTAGTGACTCACACATTCATATTCATCCTTTGCTAGCCAGACATGGTCACACATCTGCGTTCTCTCCCTGCAGAGGTTCCTGCCTTAGACGCCCTTGCCTTTCACAGCAAATCCTTTTACTGAATATAAGTTTTTGAGAAATTTAATTGTCTTTCTGCTTTGAAAACTGGATTCCCTGTTCGAGCCTTGACACATAGCACTTTTTCAAGTCAGGAGATTTGACCAAAGAGCTTTACACTGCATTCAGTCATCCAGGTACACACTGATGGGGGCAAGCTAAATCGCACCATCACAGCTGGCCTAAGGCTCACTGACATAAGAGAGGCTGGTCTACACAGATGCGACGTGGGCCTCTGACTTCCATCACCAGCATCGTGAATGAAGTGTCTTGAACAAGGACACAACAATAAAAGCCAGAGCTGGGGTTTGAACCAATGACCCTTTGATTGCAAGGCAAACTCCTGCATCCCCACCACTTTCACCCAGACAGCCAACCAAGAGCTGGAACACCCTACTGAAATCACCTGAAACCTGTACAGTTGCTACCCATGTGCTGCATGCACGTATTTAAGCCTGTCCTGACTACTGTATGTTTTCTTTGATGATGGCATACGTGCTGACTTCTCTATAGATTGCCCTGCGAGTGACTGAAAAGGTTAGGTGTAGTAGGAGAACATATATAGAAGAAACTACATGGAATTACAACGTAATCAGTTTAGCCAATCCTGGAGTTTGCTAAGGCTTAGTCTCATCTGTTACTTTGTTTTAGCTAAAATAAAGATTTTGCATTTTACTTTGCTCTTTCAAGAACCTTTTTGACACAGGTTGCATTTTTTTCAGTCGACATAATAGAGTATTTTGGGTACCCTTTTAAGGTAGATAGACTTGTATATAGAATATGTTGATGAGGCTCCAATATTAGTTTCCATAAACATTTGCATCAATCCTTCTGTTACTCCACCTTGTACTCTCCTCTTTACTTATCTTATCCACTACCTGCTGCTTTCAACAATTGACCTTGTGTACTTCCACTTTTCTGCCTTCCATATTGCTACTTTTAACAATAGTTCTTGTAACTCTTTCTAATTGTACTAACACACTTTCTCTCTGTTTTGAAGGCCAGCAATTATTGGGAATTATTACAGCAATGTTATCACCTTAACAAATATGTAAAACAAAAAACCACTTCATATAGCCATGACAGTAAAAATTAGATATTTCTTCTTACGTTAAGATTTCCTGTCAAATTTTGGTCAGGTTTGGTTGCTGTGTCAGAAAGAGATTGTAGTTTGAAATAAAGCCCTCCGGAACCCCCTAAATATTAACATGTGAGCTCTAAAACTGACATCTTGTTGTATATGTGTTTGTTTGCTGTTGTGTTGACAGAGCTGACTGAAAAACAATATATAAGGATGTATCAAATCAGTTTTACTTGTAGAAAAAGTAAAAAGTTGCAGAGTGCTTGGCATTTTTGAAAATAATTTATGAGTTTATTTGTACACTGTACTTCTAGCAATTTTTAAGTCTGCTAAACTAATGGCCATTATATAGATAATTCCTAGATATAAAAACCTTCTAAATCTTGACTGGAAGACA
This sequence comes from Cyprinodon tularosa, assembly GCF_016077235.1. NCBI lineage: Eukaryota > Metazoa > Chordata > Actinopteri > Cyprinodontiformes > Cyprinodontidae > Cyprinodon > Cyprinodon tularosa. The sequence goes on from NW_024039363.1 coordinate 1,560,821, forward strand.
GAGTTTCTTTAAAAAGAATCATAAGTGGAAGGTGAACGTTTCCCTCTTTCACTAAGATGATTTAATTCTTAAATTCTAGCATAGCAATAAACATTTGCACAATGAAAATTTGTTTAATACTGCAAAAGTTTTGAACAGCTTTTCTTAAAACATCCTCAAACAGCTAGTACAGCAACATTGCTTACATCAGATTCTATGTAAACTGCAACAGCAAAGGGAAATTTACCTGTGTTATAGATAATCATATTCGGTTGACATGCAGCTTATTAAAAAGTATGTAGCTATTGTAGCAGAAGGGGGCTTTAGTCCTGCCTCCCTTCACCCTTACACCAACAATAACCATAATTCTGGAGCATTTTTAACTGAACTATGATAGTAAAATACATTTATTTAAATAATATTCATTCAGATTTTTAAGGTACATCCATTTTAGTTTAATTGGGTGTTTGAGGAGCCAACCAGAAATACCTCGGATCAATCGGAAGCAGGCCAAAAAGGGTGTCTCTCTGTTGCCATAGAGGCAGGACAGTAGAGTTTGATGTTGTTACTAGGCAGGATAAGCTGCCCCTGAATAAGGTGGGGGATGTGGGCTGGTGTGCTGCGGTGGGTAAACAACATCAATACCCATTGGGAGTGATCTAGAATGGTGTTGATACTCTTGACGTTTTGAAGGCAAAGACCAATGAGACACTGTCTTACAAACTTTTTATCTTAAGAATGCTACCATGTTAAAATTAGGAAGCGTACAATAACCAAAATAAGTACACCACATCTCGATATATGATTTAATAGCTTAATAGCTTTTTCAATAAAAAAGCAAAAAAAAAGGAGAAACAATTTTATTGAGAGCATTACTGTCTTTCCAAATGTATATATATGTTTTTAATATATATTCAATCCACAGTCTTTAGGTGGCTTTTTGTTTATTCAAATAAAGAAGCTTTAATTGCACTGTTACGCCATCAGATGGATGTCCATCTCAACCTAGTTCTCAAGCTACTATAAAACTCACTAAACAATATCTATTGAGAAACACAAAAAGTAATTCCCAGCTATGATGTCAATTCAGGACAACAAAACACGTCACAATTGTAAACAAGGCAGCTACTATAACAAAGCTCTAGTGCCATCTAGTGAGCTATCATACTACTTGTTTTTTAATCTGAAAAGCTGCCTACTGGCTCCCTCTACTGACAAAAAGAGTGTACATTTGTTCACTCTGAGTTGAAAATGGTGAATATATAGTTTTTTTCTTTTTTATTGTTGCTTTTTGCCCATAAAAAACAAGTGTTTCAATGCAAAAATAGGATCCACTAATAAACATAATTCAAAGGACATTCCCAAATAAATCTCACCTTGATGTCATTTGTATCCCCACTACTGGCCCTGCAGATGGGTCCAATTATTATCATTGACAATCTCATATGCTCCACGTGGCTCTGTTTTAATTGTAGCTGAAGAAAAGTTGGTGCTGGTGTTTGCGCTATTAATGGCCCTTGCTGACGGAAATGCTATGGTCGTCCAGCAGCACCTCAGGCAAGTCACATAAAACACTAGATTACTAGCTCTATATCTTCAGCACCATGGACAGCAACAGGATTTTAAACGCCTTTTGCAGCCCTTCAGGCAAAAAAGCTCACACATCTGCAGCCATATCTAAATATACAGGCAATTTTGTGCAGCTTTTTTTGTTATTGCACACTTTATTCATGTCATAAACTTCACAGTAACAATGCAAGAAAACAGAAGCAAATCACTGCACAGTGCAGCTTGATAGATCTTCCAAATAGTAATAGGTATTTACACAGAAAATATCAAAAACATGAAACAGTGTCCCATGGTTATCCCTATGTCTGGGTGAGGTGTTGTTTTCCTTTTTCACCCAGAAGCACGTTGTTTTAATCAACTTCACACTTTTCTGCTCTGGGAATCTGTTAATACTGCCAACCCAAAAACATTCAAGTACTGCAGATCTGCCATTGCACAAGTACCAGGTTAGCCAATACACAGGACCCCTAGAAAATTAAACATAAACAAATACAATTGCACTGGCAATACTTGCACAACTTAATCTATAAAATTAAACATCTTTGTAGTTTGGCATCACCAGAACAGAAAAATATACCATGGAATGCCAATCTCTATGGTAAACAATAAAAAGGATGTTAGCAATGCAAGATACAGCCCATACCTTCCTTAAACTTCCAGGATACATCCAGGAACCTTTCTGGAACTTTACAAGTAAATAATATAACCTTAATTGAAATCTCTCAGAACTTACTTGACATGTTCCTGAGCCTTTCTAATAGCTTTACTGTAAATAACTTTTGGAGGCAGAGTTTGTCATGGGTTGATTTAAAGGTGGTTTCTCTTGGAAAGTCTGCAAAGCACCTGGGGGTTTCTGGAACAGCTAACAATAGTAACAGCTAACTAATAGTCAAATAAAGTTTTGTTTCAATTCACATCATTGGTTCCTAAATGTAAGTAAATTAATTCACTTACTTTTAAGTAAATCAAGTTAATTATTATGAGTTAAATAATAATATAAAGCTTTCCTTGAAAGTTCCAGAAAGTATAGTGCATGTTCCTGAAAATACATGGTCTGTTTGTAAGGGTTTCTTCAAATATCTAGTAGTGTCAATGGAAGATCAATGAGAGTACCTAATACAACTAGTTGAGGGAAATTACCATGAAAGATTCTGAAAGTTCCAGGAAAGGTCTGAAAAGCAACCTATAAGTTTTTCCGTAAAAATTAAAAAAATATCCACTGGACTTGGTTTTCAAGATTTGAAGACGTTTCGCCACCTCTCCAGGAAGCTTTCTCAATTCAAATGTCTGGATCCGCAGTGTATTTGAGTCTTATACCTTTAACGACCGACCCCTAGAATCACAGACAGGTTCAGATATTACAGGCTAACGATGGAACTAAACGACCCATTCATCGGTTACCATTGCATGTTTCCAAGCAATACAAGGCCTTGTCCATATAAGACTCAAACTCACTGCGGATCCAGACATTTGAATTGAGAAAGCTTCCTGGAGAGGTGGCGAAACGTCTTCAAATCTTGGAAACCAAGTCCAGTGGATATTTTTTGAATTTTTACGCAATGACTATGACCTGGATGACTGAGAACCTTCATCAGCAACCTATAAGTTCTCGAAAAGTTGTATGTAATTTTCAAGATGAGTATTTAAAACAAAAGTATAATGAATAAGTAACAGCAGGGTATTCTCCTTTATGTAAATCAAAAATAAATAAAAACTCAATCATCAAATCTTGCATGAAAGAATAAAGAGGAAAAAAATGACTTAATACTGCAGACAGGCTTAATTAAATCTTAGCAAATTAAACAAACAATTTTTTAAAGATGGAAAGACATGGGTTACACAAGAGGGTGTATATATGTATTTACTTTTTTGTTTATGCTCTTTGTTTAACTACATGTAGTGCAAAATTGAAAAAAAATAAAAAAGACAACTAAGGCAAATTTAAAAAAAGAAGCTTCATGTTCTACAGTGTAAAATACATACCTAATCTCTGAAGTAGGTAGTTAAATCTAGCTTGTCATCCTGTAAATTTGTGCCAAGGGAAATAAAGCTTACAAACATTTTTTGGACAAACCCATACTCTGCTTTGTGTAAGACTTTAGCGTCCAGGCATGAGATACGCTTTGGAACATTCACTATAAACAATAAATCTTGTTTTGTTTATAAGAAAGTCTTCTGTAATATCACGATAAATGATAAAGCTTAAAAGGTCTGACTATATGCCCTTCAGTCAGTCAGTGAGTCAGTGTGATGCATTTGGTTATGTATTTGCAAAAACAAAATAAAACATACCAGGACAAAAGCCAAAACACAGCAGATGTTCCTTTATGTCTTAAACAGATCAAACAAAACAATAAAAAAGTAAAACATATGGCTGTATATGACAATTATAAAGCCTCCACATAAGCATGATCTTTTATTTTATTTTTTATACAAACACACCTAAAAGCAGTTTCTATAGAGGCAATGACGGCAGTCTTGGAATTCATTGAATTCAGCTTGATTTCAGAGGTGGGATTTCTGGTCCAATCCCAATAGGTAAACAGGCAATGCTGCTTGTGGTCCATTAGGGCTACGTGTCAGTGCTGTCACCCTGTACGACTCTCACCCTTACTACCTATGGCCCGGGCCCCTGTGAGTAGCTGTGTCCCCAGAGAGGTCCTCCTCCACAACATTAACATAGCCCTCTTTTTCTATGCAGCCCGCCAGAACCTGCAGAACTAGTCGGAGCCTCCGGTCCATGGCCAGGAGGTGAGGCTGGATGAGTACAGGGGACAAGCGGTCCCGCAGAAGGGACTCCTCCATGAGTGAACTCAGCTGGTACTCCTCTTTGGCCAGCAGCTGGAGACGCAAGTAAGTGGACTTCCTGACCCTAAAGCAAGAACAACAACAAAATACATTCAGCTTCTTAAAAAGAGTTTATTTTTTTAACCCGTACATTTTGACTTTCATTAGATTCTTAACTTAAGTTAAAATCTAACTGAAGTTAATGGCAGAATGTTAAGTTTGATCTAGAAAGAAAACTTGTTTGTATAAGGACGAGAAACAAATATAATAAAATATGATTCCTGCAAGACAAGCAGTGTTACTGTTTGCATTTTAGGAGATCATGGGCTGAGAGGCTTACAGTGATGAAAATAAGCATTTGAACCTCCTGAGGTCTTTGAGGGTCAGAATTCTAGCTGATAGATAGGTGTTCAAATACTTATTTGCAGCCGTATCATACAAATAAGTAGTTAAAAAAAATCATACATTGTGATTTATTTATTTTTTTTTTAGATTATGTCTCTCACAGTGGACATGCACCTATGATGACAATTTCAGATCCCTCCATGATTTCTAAACGGAAGAATTTGCAAAATAGCAGGGTGTTAAATGTTTATTTCCCTCACTGTAAGTTTCACTACTGTTTGCAGTTTTGTAAAGGTAAAACAAAATCCCAAAGAATGATTGTTGTTGGATGAGACTGAAGGATGAGGATAAAGTGACATTTTTATAACATCCCTTCTGACCTAAGATGTTTTTTTCCCTTAGAGTGTGCATAAAATCCTTAAAACATTTGCTTAGGTAATTCAAGATTATAGAATCTATCAGGAAATGGACAGAAAATCTGACCTGCAGCACTGGCTGAGAGGTACGAGGATGGACAGCTCATCATGTGAGTGCTTTCCAAATCTACAACCAAAGGGAAAAACATGAACATGTGATTTATCACAGATATATTCAGTATTCAGTCTTTAAAGAGTAAACAGACATGTAAATGAATAATATTTCAATGATAATTACTCATGCTTCTTCCAACTATTTTACATTTTGTCATGTCACAACTTTAATGTGATTTATTAGGATTTAACACGACACCACAACTCATAGCGAACAGCATAAAACAACAACATAGATAGAAAAGAATAAAAACAGAAAAAACAAAGAACAGAGAAAAACCTTCCCACAGCATGATATACCCACCGTCATGTTTCATCATGGGGAGCAGTTCATTATAGTGTATTCTATTTAGGTCTAACTATTTAAGTTGGGCCCCATTTGAACAGGGAAGGTTTGTTCTTTTTTTTAACTCTTTTAACAATACTTTTCTTATAGACACTCTTCAATTCAGGCCATATTGGTAGATTGCATGACTAATAAGTATCCCGTTAACAAATGTTCCCTCCTGAGCTCTTGTTTAGTCATCATAGGCCTCTTTGGCTGCTTATCTGATTAATGCTCTCCTTCTCTGCCATGGTGATTTAGGTCCATAGACATGTACATTTAGGCCTGCATCTTTTACCATTATAATCTTATCAATTTGGCATTATAATTGAACAGTGATCTGCAGTGCACTAAATGTGATCAATTACTTAAACCTGCTTTAAACTTCTACATAATTTAATGACTGACATATCTGCCCAATTTCTTGGTTATAGTTTAGTTTGCTTAGTATTAAGTAAACTCTGAGGTTTTTACAGACACAGAGACTGACACTTCACTTATTACGGTATTGTATTGAAGCATTGAGGGATAAACAGAGCTGCATGCCACTCAGTTTTGCTTAAATGCAATTAGCTCAGAATCATTAAATATTTGAAATGAAACTACTAAACTGTATTTTGTTGGTCTATCACATAAAATCCCTTATAATTAGACTATATCTGTTGTTTGAACATTGTAAATGTGTTGTGTATTTAGGCACTCTCAAATACCAGAAACCTTTTATTGAGATAGACACAAGCACAACACAATTAAAGCCAAAAGAGGAAAGCATTAAAACAGCTGAATATATTTACCCTCTTCCATTGTCAAGGTGAATGATAAAAGTGTCATTTCCAAACTTCTCAAAGGTTTCATAATGATGACGATCCATGTTGCCTGAATACAAAGGAAAGTGTTACAGTGATAAAACATTCCTCATCTCTTATATATCTAAAATAATTGTTATAATAGGTACTTTAATTACTATGAGAGTTTAACCAAAATTATTTGGCCGGCTTACCCATTAAAAAATCAAAGATGGTCATGTCCATGATGTCCAGCAATCTGGTCCCTCGATCATACGGGGGCGTCTGCTTTACTTCATCACAATAATCTGGGTCAACTTCCCACCTGAAAGCATGAAATTTAGCATTTAGATACATTTCAACATGCAATAAAAAAAACCCCTCCATAATTAATGTCATATAACTTTTTTTTAGTAATTAAAATAAACTTGCTCACTCTGCTTTTTTGCGCTTGTGATAGGAGCGTCTCCAGGGGTTTCTCCAGGTCTTGCGTTTGGCCAGATTGAGGTCTGGTAGAAAGGCTGCTAAGGAGCCTTCGATCTGGTCTGGTTTACCACACAGAGCGTGCTCAGTGGAGCAGTAGTAGGAGCATTCACCATAGAAGCAGACATTGTTTGCTAAAGCAGTAGAAGGGGAGACAGATACAGATAACGATGAAATTGTGGATGCCCATAGAGAGAAAATGACAAAGAAGTGGGGATGTAAAAAAACCCCAGCAGTGATCCTGGTTTACTTAAAAAAGAACCTGGCAGTGGTTTATTTATCTTAAGTGTTATTAAGACAGACCGATTTCATTGTAATGTACAAAGTTGAAATGACAAATAAAGATGATTAAGAATAAGTGTAATAAAGGGAATGAAATGCGATTTCTTTGCTGTATTAGAATTAATAATCTCTATCTTATTTATTATTCATTTGCAATTCATTTTTATTATCAATTCTTAAAATAGTTTTGTATAATTTGGTATATCGCCATTTTTTTTTTTTTTTTTGTTTAGGTTCTGATTTTATTCTCCCCATCACCTCTACCCATCATTAAGATAATTTTACTTTACATTTTCAGGATTTTTTCTTTTAAATGTTTCATCTTAATTTTTATTTTATTTTATTTGTTTCCTAAATAGAGTTCCTGTCATTTTACTGACAAAATGCTGACCTACAGTGCCACCATGAGTACACTTTTTGCATTGCTCTGCTATATCTACAATACACTCAGGCCTTTGCTGCTGTTTGGAAAAGGAGACCAGAGGTTTGTCTGCCTGATGGGTCTTACTTCTAGAGCAAACGTCATTTCCAGACTGCTCAGCTGGTTTGCAGAAAAAGGAAAACAGTTAAATACTGCTCCTCTGAGTTTGTTTCATCGCCTTACATCTCACTGCCAGGTTGGAGCAACAGACAGGATCTCTACCTGGTGAGATGAAAAAAGTCCTCCACAGCTTCTTGTCACGCGTCACATCTCTGATCTCACTTGTCATGTTGACAAGTCGCCCTGCCACCGGAGGCACTCTGCGAAAGTCAAGGATCCTAAAATGACATGGAGAAACAAACATTTAGAGATGATTTAGAGTTTGATGAGAATCGCAGGGAATGTTTGATTTTATTGACATCCAGGTTTCTTGGTTTTTCACAGTTTCCAACTTTCACATGCAGCTGGGAAGCACCTTTCTGTGAAAGTGTCAACAAAGAGCCCCTGCTCAGTTTTTTATGAGCTGATTTTACTCCTTTCATCATGTGCTGTCATAAATATTCAGTAAATGCCAAATCCCTTTAAGTGTCACAGGATGTACAAATATTAAGAAATATGTTAAATAGTATGATTAAAAAAATTAAAACAACATTTTCTGTGGGATGGAATATGATTTAAAACAGACCGGATTTTCCTGTGTGGACATGTGCAGACAACTTTGTGTTAATCTGTATGAAGATGCCCAACAGTAAAAGGAGAAAACTCAGATAACTTTGTTATTACATTATTTGATAGAATTGGTTTTAACTCACCAGAAAAATTCAGAATTCATTCAGTGTTTCTGGTTTCTTGCTCACATCATACTTAACACAAAAATGCATACTTTTTGCCTTATTTTAATGTGTCTTAAAGAGACAACACAATAACAAGATTTCCTAAACATGTGTATTCATGTCTTTTTCCATGTATGCTTCAGGTTTATTTGCATTCAACAAGTCCAATCCTATGTTTTTTTTCTCTCTGAGGCTTCTATATCTGAACACTGTACCTATTCAGCTCCTGTTTAGCCTACCTCACTGTATGTTTGCTGCCCCAATGACCCTGAAACCATCTGAGACTAAATGTGAGCCTCCTGGGATCAGACCGACACACAAATGGCCCGAGTGAGCATATGAAACTGTACCCTACAGAGGACCGCATTCAGGACCTGAAAACTGCACCGTCTAGCTGGACCCAAGTGACAAAGGAGCACCTATATGTGTGCAGGAGTCTCTGTTGGCAACATTTTTAGGTACCTCTGGTAACAAAAAAAAAAAGTCTGCTGTTTTTTTTCTCACACTTCAATTATAGTAATATTTAGAGCGAAGAAAAAGCTTATAGTTACATTTATTTAAACAAAGAGGAAAAAAATGTATCTTTTCTTTTACACCAAAATAGCACTGGCACATTTATAGAACTGCTGTTAATATTTTTAGAAACTTTTTGTCAATATTTGTCAGTACAGTCTTGTTCAATGACATTTCAAAGATCTTGATTAAACAGAGAAAGCAATCTCCAACCAATCCTCCAGACTCCTTATACCTGCTTCTTCTTTTTTTTTTTTTGCCCACCCGAATGGTTTTCTGCAGGATGCATATGGGGTCGGATTCTGCCAAAAGTCTACCCACCCATGAAATACTCCCTACAAGTATACAAGTCTACTTTAAATAGAGGCTCAGAAACCAGGGGTCTTCCATGTTCTCCAGGCCAAGGACCCCCAGACTGATGGCAAGATGGAGCGGGGACCCCTAATTATATATATTGAATGAAAGTGTTTTATATCAAACTGGTCCTATAGTCAATCTATTAAATATGGAGTCATGTAATGAAAGTAATTTCACCCTGGGATTATTAAAGTATTTCTGATTCTGATTCCTGGTTGATGGGACGGGTGTTGTGAATGAAACGATGCCCAGCTTCCTGTGTGTCGTTGAATGTGTGCATTGATGACTGAAAGACATCTTCTACCTCCATTTTTCTGTCCACTGTAGTGTGTTGAATTCATGGTAATGTGTGTTTAAAGACATTTCAATTAGTGGAAAAAATTGCAAAAAGTCTAATCAACCAAAACTTTCGTGACCCCCATGCAGTTCCTCTGTGGATCCCCTAGGGGTCGCAGACCCCCTGTTGAAGACCTCTGTCATGAACTATTCCTCACTTGCTTGTTAAACATTTTACATGCCAAATAAAGTACATCAGGACCCCAATAAATCACCCACAACTTTTGTCACTTTGAAGGCATTACCCACTGGACAAAACAACCTACCTGTGATTTGCTACTTTTCAGGAAATCCCTCCTCTAAAGGCGGTACTCTTCCTCCTTCTACCAAAGCGACTTCAGGCTAACCGCTTCTCTTCAATAGTTGGAAGTTGGTAAGCAGTCATTACTAGATATAACAGGATTAATACTGGATTCTGATCGACTACAGTGTGTCTGCTAAAAAGAGATATACTAGGACAGCTACAAAAAAGTTATTTTCAAATATTCAGATAGTTTCTGCAAGCTCAAATGTTGAAGTAGGGCTCAAAATTGGAAGACACTCAAAATGCAAGATTTTCTGAAAGGTAGACAGTGGGTAATGCCTTCAAAGTGAAAAAAGTTGAGTGTACCGGACAGGCGTGCAAGGTGGAGGAAGGCAGCACACATGTAAATATCAAATCAAACGTGTGCAGAAGAAAAAAGAGAGAGAGAAAAAGCACTATGGGGTGTGATACATTGGGGCCCTGTGGTACTCTATGTACATATGTAACATGTTAAACAAGTACGTGAGCAGTAGTTTATTAGTGTCTGTATGAGGTAAAGCTGCTCGTAGGAGTATCTATTGCGTGTGTGGACTTTTGGCAAAATCCTGACGGCATAGTTGCAGGTCTGGCATCTAAAATAGCAATAGAGGTAATTCCAAAAAAAAAAAAAAAGACTTTGTTTCCATATTTCAAGACGTTTCACTTCCCATCCAGGAAGCTTTTTCAATTCGAAATGCCAGCAATAGTGCTGAGTTTTAGGCTTTATAGAGATTTAAAAGCCTTGTTTTGGCTGATAAAACATGCAAATTGAACCGGAGTAACGGGTCCTCCCCTTTGGAATGGGGTCGTTTGGCTTGAAATGTCTTCAAACTTGGAAACAAAGTCCAGTGGCTTGTTTTTCAGCTCATTTGTACCTGGATGACTGAGAATCTTCACTAGCAATAGAGGCAGTGTTATTTTTAATTTCTGTTGAACCACTGCTGCATTGGTTTGGGTAAAAAGCTTTGTTTTATTATTCTGTTAAAAGACCTAATAAATGCTTGTTCTCAGCTTTGTATTTGTATTTAAAGCGGACATATCATACTTAAAATCATTCAGTTGTGGTCTATATAAAGTGGAACTGTATAATATGTACAACTGAACATTTTTGTAGTTCGATAGCAGAGATACGCTTATTTACCAGTACAGAAACTGGAGGTTGGTGTGATCCTTTCAGTGGGTTAATACACCCAAGAGCTAATGAGTCACCTTTAAATGTTTTGGTCATTTAGAGGAGAAATAGACCTGCAAATACACAGATTCTTTATTGTTCTTTACAGTAAACACAAGGTAGTGTTTTCCTTTGATTCAAAAACCAACAAGATTTAAATTTAAAAGGTTCTCAACCTCAGTATCATCAAACAGAATGACACCACTGTGCCAACCCTGATTCCACTTTTTGCTGTAGTTCTCTAGGGGTCAGATATGAAGGCTTTATGCTTGTGGTCAGAAGGATACTGGTTATAGATACTACTCTAGTAAAGTGACCAATGCCTAAAAGCTATTTAATACAGATAAAAAAAAGCTTTACTAACCCTGAAGGCACACAAAATGATATCACGTGTCATGTTATATTTATAATTTATATTGACGATTAACTAATTAGTGGTTCTATTAGAAACTGATCAACTTCTTAAGTTGAATATATATTTAAAATGCTTAATTGACGTATTCCCATTCTAATTGGATGTTTCTTTCCATTCCATTTGCAGTTTGAATCAACCATACAGTATATCACTGGCTGACTGGTATCCTGAGCTTAAATAATTGTACAAGAAAATAAATAGAGCAGGCAAACTGCTCTTTAGGGGTAACAGGCACCTCCCTGCAGAGCTTAACCTATTATCTGGTTGTAATGAGACGCACATCTGGCTCTTCCTGGCAACACATGTAAAGCCAATTCAAAATAGAGGTTGAGTTTCACCCTATAAGCAAGTCTACAATAATGACCATGCTCCCAGCATCATTCTCTGAGTCAAAGGATCTCACTAAAATCAATATACTCAACCGAAAACAGACAGGATAATCCCTTCTCCAAGAGCGTTATCAAATCCTGTGTACTTAATCCTATAAAATTTGTTGCAGGGCAAATCCAGCACTTGTAGATTATTTGTGTGGATCGAACACTGATGACTTAAACATGAGTTTAGGCAGAGGGAAACCATAGCGTGGCTTACCTGTCCAGGTGAAAAGCAGCAATTTCAGAATTGTGTCTCTCAAAGTCGGAGAAGTAGAAGAAATCTGGAGGCGTTTCCTGCTCCCTGGTCTGCCTGAAAAATAATTAGGAATGCAAGCCTCATTAGGTGGACTAAATAAGAGTTCACCTTTAAATAATCTAATAAAAAAAGACATTTGCAACATCTTCTTCTGATCTTTTATTAAATGCAAACCTCTTAACCCTCTATCGTTTATTATTTTTTTTCCAGCATGGTGAGACTCATCTCAGCAGCTGCACCCATTTCTAAAACAGAAGCTGACGTTTGAGACCAAAGCCCGTTTGAACAAGTCTTACTGAAGGGAAGCTGGCTGGGACGCTTGTTCACATCCTGCAGCCTCCTCTCAGCTATCACACACAAACCCATCAACCCTCTCACACTGCAATTCAGGAGATATGGAGCTCTGCCAAACCAAGCCATGGATCTGAGTCAGAAAATGTAAGAAGCCTCTTTGTGTCTGACTGTCTTGTCTTTCCTTTTTGCCTGTCCGCTCACCTCGGCTGTCTGAAAACAGCCCTGACTGCCTCACTTGGTTTTTCTTTATCCCAGCGGCACATACACACTTGCTAATAACCTGCTTCATAAAAGTGTCCACTTCCACAAAGTAGCTAAACTATGGACAGACACATCCCTCATCTTTGCACCTATTCTCCTCCGTAGTAATGTGAAAACTACCGTACATGGTTAAGTGAAGCATTATTGTTATGTCCTTTCTCACTCTCCATGTTCATGTTGCGCTGCGAAGGCAAACACTGTTAACAAAAAAAAAAAAAAAGAGCTGTCTCCCATTACTTTACTTGTCATGGTAGCAGCCATTTACCCATAAATCAACTCCTTCCTTTGAGATCCTTTCGTTGCCACCCAAAGCCACTGGAGGATTAATGATGTTTTTATTCTTTAGGATAGATAGACCTACTGTGTGGAAGAAAATGAAGTCAGAAAACCAGCAGCAAAAGCTTAAGCTTTGATAGATGTGCTTATCAACTGATCTCTATTTATATAGCACCTATCAGGTGATTAGACATTTCAAATAGCTTTTTGAGATAATCAATCAGTAAACAAGCATAAGAGATAAAACAGCAGCACTAAGATCAGGTTTAAAGATAACAGGCCTACATGCATATTTTTCTGTATGATGGAAAACTGAAACCTCTCATTAATTTAAACACACCATCCCCATGATCAAACACGGTGGTGGCAGTATCAAGATGGAGGGCATATTTTAATGTGTAATGGTTTAAGCTGGGACCCACTGCAACTCTGCAAGAAATGCAGAGATCTCTGGTTTGACTTGGGGGCACTGATAACAGGTTCTATAACATATTGTACAACTATATAGTAGTGTGTTCTACAAAGCATGACCCTCTGTGGAGAAGCAGGGGAAAAAAAGCCATAAAAATGCTTCTTTGTAGTTTGTCAGAAGTCATCTAGGTTACTGCAGCATGTGGAAGAAGCTGCATTTTTTAGCAGAGAACAAGATTTGACTTGGTGAGCTACATGCTAAATGTTGCAGCCCCGCATGGAGCACATTCAGGTACAGACTGCATCTTTGATTAAACCTTGGAGCCAATGTAAAGTGAGGGTATATTTATTTATTTATTTTTTATGGGACTGTACCTCTTCCAAATAGGAGACTGAAACTGGCTCTCTGAGCTCTTGAAGAAAAAAAATCCAAGCCAAAGATTCTAGAAGAAGAGAGGCTTGTTTTTAATTATGAAGCGTTTTTCCTTCCGCTGATTCAAAGAAGTTGGCGTTGAAGCTGACTGATCTCTGCACTTCTGACATCTGAGCCACTCCAGGCATATGTCCCCTCCCAGCCAACCTGACTGGGTAGGTATTCATTAATAATTACCTGACAGAGACTTAGACTTTTTTGGCTGCTCATTTCTGAAAACTGGTGCTCCACTTGGGTAATTTTGATTAAAATGACTTAGTTTGTATTTAATTGCCTTTGGTATATAATCGTCATTTAAAGCCAAACTAACCTGTTGGTGAAAAACAGTTTCAACGTTGCAAATGCTATGAACAGCATGGCTGCAACATTTCCAGTGTAACCTTATTCTAATTAGGACAGTGTAACAAGGCAAGAACATTTTTGTTTAGAGTACCATTCACCATTTTTCTTTCAGTTTGTGTTGGTCACATACATTCCAATACATTTTTTAAATGTACATATCTGGATTTTCAGTGACTAAATGTAAAAGGTGAAGTCCACTCAATGAGGGAAGTGCAAGTTAAGATTTTCTCCCTAAGAAATGGGATACCACTAGTTGTAAAATTACACCCCATCCCAGTAGATGGCAATACATTACCTGTAACATCATTGACATGTTCACCTATATCATGCATAAACACAGCGTGAGTCACAACCTTTGGTGTGTTTTTGTTCCGAGTTTTCGTATATGTTTGGAAATGTAGTAGTTATTTTAGCTATTGCTGCATGCCATTGACCTTTCTTCATGTGGCCAACCAACAGAGAAGAAATGTGCAAAACCAAAGACGGCTCTGGCACTATTTTGCCTTTATACATTTTTTTTACGGTATGTGGACTCATTTATTAAGATAATAGTTTCCGTTCACGTTCTAGAATTCTTTTAAGAATTAGATTATTATGGTCAAAAGTGCAGAAATAAGCATTTATACTAGTAGGATGTGAACAAAACAGGAGCCTTTTCAGAGGAGAAATCTAAAAAAATCTTCCTATAATGATTGTCTAAAAAATATAACCCTTAAGAAAACCATTGTACTCATAAAAAACCCACCTATTTGTCACTGAAACCTTTTCCCCAAATAATACCGGCCATTGTAGGTTTCTGAGGATGCATCCATTCTTAAGTTCACTGCAGATCTGGTTTCCATGTTCGCAAAGGAAAAGGACTGATGAGGTGTGAGGCCTATCACAGGACAACAGATCTAAAAACAACATGTATTGTCACAAACATGTTTTAGTTTTGTGCAGTAATGCACCCATTTACCCTCCATGGTCGAGTGTCCTTGATAATAAGATGGGGCCTTTATCTGAAGCAGAGAAGGCTGCTGCTGCAGATGCTGCAGAGGCTGTGTATGTAGTTAGGCAGAATCTGAGTGTGTGTGTGTGTGTCTGTGTGAAGTGAAGAAGCTGAACTACTTGCCTACATGGACCATGTTTGTGCTGACTCTGCAGTTTTTATGTTCTTTCATGACTTTAAACCTACACAGTGGAGGGTTATATTAGAAGAATTTCAAAGAACAGGTGCCACCTCGAATCCACAATCACACACTTCTCTCACAATTGCCAGACTTATGGTAAGTGTTGGTGACAGGGAGAGGGCAGTAAACACAATGTGATGAAAGAAAATCATTGTGTGAGCCACCTCCATATTGTCCTTTGCATGAAACTGCACAGAGAAAATAGGCAACTACTTTTAAATGTACATAGAGATAAAGGTAAACCCTACCTATTTGCATTCTAACCATTCTCTGTTGCTGTTTTTATTGGTGATATCAGTAATGAGTCATTTTTTAGAATGTGAATTTATCAGTAAATTGGTAAAAAATGTGCTAAAGCTACAGGAATAAATTAAATCACACACCTGTAATTTAAGCTATACAGCACATGTTGTATTTTTTAATTCATGTTTCCTAAGTAGTGCAGTCATTTTGCTACTGATTAAAGAAAAATGCAGTTTGAGGCATATTTTTTCAACAAAATATCCATTAAAAATATTCTAGGATTTTTAGGTTGGGCTCTCTCAGGTTTGAGAGAGGAAGTATCTGACCCTCAATGGAGGTAAACCAAAATTAGTTTGGTTTGAAGGACTAAAATAAAATTCTCATTGAGGAATAATGCCTGAACACAACTTGAACCCTCAAAATTAAAAGTACTCAAACTTCAACCTTTTAATTACCTTTTATTAAACCTTTTATGAAGTCATTGTGGTAAAAAAGGCAACTGTTCAGATTACCCATAACCCAGAACAACAGCTTCCCCTATTTGTCTGCCTTTTCACGATAACCATCAAAGCATATAATTACTGTAAATGTAGCCAAAACATGTTATAAGGAGAAAAAATTAAAATGCAACCTGAACTACTGTTCTTAAACTTTCTATGACTGTCTATAATGCTGATGAGAAGTTATCAGCTTTTCTCCGAAAAATAGGAAAATTTAGAATAATTCATAAATTATTCTGATTTAGGCCTGTAAAGATAAATTAAAACTGATCCAACAAAGAAACAGCAGGAGGGAACATGATAAATCTGTTTCTGCTGGTAATCTACAGAAGATAGGAGCCCCCCCATAGCTGACTCCTGTGTCCCTCGTCTAGTCCTGGCATACACTGTTTGGGGCTAAAAGCAGGGAAGTGAGCAGGGTGCTGTTAGTATAACTAAGAACAAAGCGATGTAAGTAGGCTACATACACAGGTTTTCAAGCTTTTGAATATAACTTTGATTATCAGACTTGAAAAATTCTCTTCTGATGTTTTTCCTAGTAAAGGTAATATGCGTGAAGAGTTTAATAGCTCTCTTCCTGTAGCCTAAACAGCTTTAATCTTCTACTTTTATACTCAGAAGAACGTGCATGAGGAAGCTGATTTATTAAAAAGACAGCAACCTGTTTAGTTTTCTCTCACCTGCACCTATTTAATAGTTCTACAGTGAGGTCAAATCCAACCTTCTTAAACTGCCTGACCTTTCTTAAGACCAACTATTAAGTATCCATTCATTGCATCTCATTTGCTTAGTTTCTCTACCACTGTTGCAACATTATTTCTCCTAATTTTAACCTTCTCCACATATCAACATCTTGTGAGCTTGTCAGTGCCCTGCAGTGCCTTCCTAATGCTTTCTTATTTTACATTGAGTCAAATTACAGCTATAAACTTTAATAATGTTATTTGGATTATGTTAGATGAGCAAAAAGTTGTGCATGATAGTAGTAACATAATAAAAAGTGACAAATTACTTTCAAAAAATAGCTTTGCCATCCTCTCTGTGGAGGTGACATTGTTTTAAAAGGCAATGAAATTCAAGCTGTGAAACATGCTTGTAAAACTACAACAACCGTGTTTCACAACAAACAATAAAAACCAACGCACTAAAAGTTACAGCTAAGAACGTTTTGTCACATATATATACTTATAACTAAAAGAAATGAACTGCTGTCACTCTGAGTTATGGAAGCCGAAGGAGTCAATTGGTGGAATTAAATAAATCCTTATAAACAGAAAACCCCACTCATTGATAAAAAATACAGTATGTTAAAATAGTACATTTTAAAACATTTAAAGAAAAAAAAGAACTATGCCTCTTTTATAGGTGGTCCTACAGTAAATCAGGTGTTTTTTAAAGTGATCATGCATAAACGTTCATCTCAAATATAATGTGAGCTATATCATTCTGTGTGATTCCCAGTTTTGCACTGAATAGGGAGCGAATTTAAACTATTTAATTCAAACAACTGATGAACCAAACATGGCATATCTTGTGACCGCTATCTTTTTTATTAAAGTCCCGTCCTCCCTGTGGTTGGAGTTGCAGGTCTGACATGTTTCTGTTTGTTCTCTCTTTTTTTGTCAATACAGAGCAATGTTGCTAACAAACCAGAAAATCAAAAATATTAAAGTTGTCATGATACTATACATAGTCTGCTGCTTAGGAAAAGTTAATTCCTTCTGTATTTGTGGATCATAGGGTTTCTGAATAGGTTGGAAGATCCTTTTATGGCAACACAGAGGTGAACAAGACGGACACTCCTCAGGCTAAGAGATCAAGTAACCTTACCTTTGTACTGTGGGAGCTAACTGAAGTACCTAAAGAGGACCCTTTAAAATTTTGTTCTCATCTGACCTCCCATAGCGCCCATTCTAGGCATTCGGCAAAAAAAAAAAGAAAAAGATTATTGGATGAACTGTTAAATTAATAAATTAGTTATCAGAATAAATCTAATCCTAATAGATTTTCAATTACATTTCTGCAGACTTTGGCCTCATAACTTCGAGGTTATTAGACAACAACCTAAGACGTGAGCACTTAACAGATGGATTATTACTTGGATTAAATTTAACACAGGTGGACAAAGGGCTTCACTGCAATATGAAAATACATCATTATCACAACATCAATGAATAAAATACCACCATTACAAAAAGTGCCTTGTCTGCGATACATATTATGTATTCAAGCTCTCTAAGCTAGTAATATACTTGATGACACTTGGTGTTCAATGAAGCAATAGAATGTTTTAGCAGTTCAAGTAATGGAGTGAAGTCATTAAGAAACTAAAATCATGTTTCCAATAAAACCAAAGAAGAAAGGCAATTAAATTTTAGAGGATCTATTTCTAGAAAGTAAATCCAATCATTACGGCATTCAGCTATTTTACATAGTGTTTCTAATATTGTAATGCCCTAGTTGGACCACTTGTTAATTAAGTTACCTCTAAATGCAACTGGTTTTTCAATTGTATTTGTAATGAATTTAAAAATATTTTTTTGCTTTTGTGCTTTTCATATAATAGCTCTTCTCCTTATATTTAAACAAAAGCATGTTGATGTTCGGGCCTTGTTACAGCATACAAAAGACTTGCGAGGCGCTGTATTCGACGATACCAGATGTGACTTAAGTTTTGCACTTGAAATTCATTGCATTAAACCTGGGTGGAAAACCCAAAGGTGTTCTGGGAAGAAATACAAGTGATTAGCATGATTTATATGGAGAAGCTCTGGTTAAATGACATCTTGTTAAGGACTCACATCACCTTCAGGAGGCAGACAGGTAGAGGAATGCAGCACAAGAATAAAAAAAGAGGTTTCAACAAGGTGATTTGTGTCAGAGTGTGCTGCTCTTAAGGCAGCATCCAGCATGGGACTATCAGAGATGTAACTGTCAAAGCTCCACATCTCCATACGTATGTTTACACCTGCAAAAAGCATCTTATTGAGTGGGTGATGTGCATTTTTTTGTGGTGCATTCCTCACCCTCTGTCAGCTCATTTTCTTTTATTCTTCCCTTCAACGTCGGTACCAAAGAAATATCTAAGAGTCGGCCCACGGCCCCAAGGTAGCTGTCAAGATTGAATTTCAAATCAGCGTTGCACAAGTTGTGTTCTAGCCTCAGCTATTTTCAACACATGGGGTGAGACGGTGCCGCGAGGGAAAGGCAAGTCATCTGCATGGGTGGGACGCAGTGCGGGTGATATCACAGGAATGCAAAAGGGAAAATACTTGACACGGAGAAGATGGATGAAGGCGGAAGTCAGTGCTGCAATTTCAAAGTTATTAGAGGCTCATATGGAGGGGAGATAGAGTGAAATTAATAAGAGGATAAAAAGACCATCAATGATCATCCTTCAGCTGCACCAAGTACTGGTTTCGGAGGTGGAGACGCCTTTTGATTGAGCTTTAATAGATGATAGTAGTGTGCAGATATTTTGCTTCATTAACGATCACCAATTAAATATATATGACTGATTAAAGCTGCAGCAATTTATATGAAACATTTAGTACCAGATTAAAGCAATCCATTAGACTGTAAATGTAATGTATTTTCAAGGAAATCAAAACCCCAGCTCTCAAGGCACTGATACTTCTTCTTGTGTTGATGCCATGGTGTAAAACAATCCATCTCTGTCACGTTTGCTGCTCTTATACAAAGTAAACCCCCTAAAGTTAAGAATCCCTTCTAAAGTCACAATGCAACTCATTGTCAGTAGTAAAACCCAACTCTATATTTTCATGATAACAAATCAAACCAGGTGCTGTATTTACATACACTGTAAAAAATGACACATGATCCCTTTTCCTCTTTGCCTGAAATTTAATCAGAAAAACCTCTTTCTCTTTTCTCTAAGTTAGAATGTCTAAGATCTTTTTTTTTTTTTTTTTTTAGCTATTTCTAACTTTTATTTGTTAGATATAAAGGTTTACTATTCACAGGTGTGAGAAAGCCCAGGTGATGATGTCACATGTTATGTAACCGTCTGTTCAATCCACATCATTTCTAACATAAAGGGAGTTGTTTGATAAAGCTGGTAAGAAAGTGTTGTTAACTAAAAAGAAACAGCAACGGCAAGACCTGAATTGCCGCTCAGTGAGGAAGAAGCAGGTTTTGGAAAAAATATTGCAGATCCCACCTAACAGTGAAGGCGAGATATTAAAGGAAGAGGGCAAAAAGATAATTATAATTAAAGGCAGCTGGAGTGTAAGGGAAGGAGGGTTGCAAGACCTAGTCTTGTAGACATAGTAAATCAAAATACCTTCATAACTAGAAACTGAATTGCACGGAGGTGGGTTTTAACCCTAACCTTAACCCTTTTTTTTTTTGGTGTTCTTTTTCCCAAAATATAACTCTTAATATTCTACTCAATCAGCTCAAATGCCCGAGAACACATTCCCAACTGTAAAGTACGGAAGTAGAAGCATCATGCTATAAAGCAGGTGTTGCAGAAGGAAAAGATGCAGTTTAGAAAATAGGACAGGATCAAAAAGGCCTTCCGGTTAGAAAATGGCCAAAGCATAGGAAGACATTTAGTGAAAATGAAGCGGTGTAAATTGCATTCTAAAACTACAAATGAAATGTAGAAATATTTCTGAATGAAACAAAAATAGAAGTGCAAAATGCTAAAATAAAAAAAGGCTTTTTATGCTATTTGTGAATATCTGGTTTAAACTGTGTATTTGCCTAAATGTGGAACTAAAGAACAAAAAATCTTTGTACTGTGTGTCTGACTGAGTAAGGTCAGGAAAAATACACTTAAGTGTTTTTATTAAACTAGTGCTGTTATGTGGGTATGTGTTTTAATAAAATGTCCAAGTGTATGAATAAGAAACATATGTTTGATCACACTGGGTGAACATTCTTAAATCTCTAATAACAGCATGTAAGACAAGAGGTGCTATCTTATTTAAGCATTCTAAAAAATAATCTAAATTGTTGGTTAAGCTGTTTGATTCTAATCTTACAGCTACTCTTAACTGAATGCTTAAGATTTAACGGGTTACATTTTAAGAAATAAATGAATAAATTACAACAAAGTGTTTCAGTAAAGATATGTAGAAAAATATATATATGTGGAAAAACATACAGGGACTCCAGAGGGTTAAGGTCAGGCTTATAGGTTAAGAGGGTTTAAGAACAAATTATTTGGTAAATATTTACTGTATTCTGATCTATCTGGTTACAGGTTTGAAAAGGACAGAGTAGCATAGCCTTAGATTGATTATTCAGTCATTTTACATCAAAACAGACATAACGTTGGGTTGTCATGTAATTAACCCAAACATTTTTACTTCATGTTACTTGTCAGTGTTAGATCTATATTTTTTAAACATAATAGCTCTTGTCTGGATGAACATATTTCCAATTTGCCTATGTACATCCAAAGAGCACTTGCATAAATGGGCTAAGATTTACATTTGATTAATTTCCGGAATAGTGGCTGAGGCCTCAAATCCTACCAGACTATAGATCTTGATGCGTATATCATGACACCTTTGGATTTACACATTGCACAGCTTTACATGTGTTTGACCCACTGGTCACAGTGAAAGCTGTGAGCAACATCTATGAGCTTGAGTTAAAAATCTAAACAGACATCTCCGAGAACAGTGGCAGAGCTTTGGGCTAGGTCACTATCTGTAACCACCAGAGCTCCCTGGCAACCCTTCAGGTAAATGGCAAAAGCCCTCAGAACTGTTGGAAATTGTTTTCCTCTGTGTATTTTACTCGCGCCTGAGAGTGCTTCCCATCTGACAGTCAAGAGGATG
Source organism: Cyprinodon tularosa (assembly GCF_016077235.1). Taxonomy (NCBI): domain Eukaryota; kingdom Metazoa; phylum Chordata; class Actinopteri; order Cyprinodontiformes; family Cyprinodontidae; genus Cyprinodon; species Cyprinodon tularosa. The sequence continues at coordinate 1,582,610 of NW_024039363.1, forward strand.
TGCCAATACAACCATCTCATCTGGCCAGATGGCTGCAAATCTCTGTCTGTATGTGTCAGGGATCAGACTGTGGCTTATAGGGCTGCAAATCCCTGCTGCTCTCTAACTACCCTCTATGCATGCTGTTCCACGATCTGGTGAGACGAGATGTGAGACTAAAAATAAAACATACAAATTATTGTAATATCGCTAAAAGGCCAGAGATCAAGAGATATATTCTAATATGAAAATGTATCAAAATAAAAGCTCTTTACAAAATTTGATAGTAAGTGATTAAAAAGATTTCTTTGCCCTTCAGGGGACTTGGACCATGAAACAAAGGGAGTGAAAACACCTTAATAGTTCAGTGCACCATTAACATTTTTACCATTTTTAACAACACGCCATCCATAATTTCCCCTTTGTGGGACAACAAAGGGATTTTCTATTCTAGAATAATACATTCTCACACTCTCCCTTCATTGAGCATATATTTTATTATTGCAGGAGTCTTATTGTTTTGTCTGGAGTAAACCAAAATAAAACACAAAATAAAAAGAAATACATGAGAGAACATTCATAGACCTACACCAAGATGGATAGCTATTATTTAAAACCAATTTATACAACAAGGTCACTGGCTCATTGAAAACAAAGGAGTGAAAGGAAAGAGTAAGGAACGTTTCCTTGAAAAAGAAAAAAACATTACCTGAGATATGGTGCAACACATTTAAAAACTACTTTATAAAAAGAGATAAGCCTTGAACAGGGTGAAAATGATATTACAGCTTGCTTTAAAAGGGTGTGAATTTTATTCCATTAGTTCTATTCCAAAGAACACATTTTTAAAAAGAAATTTGAAAAAAAGAAAAATAATTCTTATTAAAAATATTTTTTTCTTTCAAATTTTTCTATTTTTTTTTTCTTTTTAGGATTGAGTTTTACGTAGTGCATTCTTTTCTAATTGCATTTTTCAGATCAAATTATTTTCAGTTCTGGGTGTGGGCTTTTGTCTGGAGTGAGAGGTGAAGACACATTTCTATTCATCTACCTAGACGTTAGAAACAAAATTTGTATTGCGCCTAAAGTAAAGAATTTAAAGTAAAGAAAAACCCCCACTAATTTAAAAGAATGCAAAGCGTAGAACTCTTTCTGAAAATGAGAAATTTAATAATATGAAATTTGTAAAAAAGTGGAGGAAAAAAAATTGAGGTTGAAAAAAAAATAAACAAAAACTAATAAAAAAAAATCTAAATAAAGAGCAAAATAACGTCAAAACATGACATTTTTCCAAGTTTTCTTTCTGAATTGCAATCTTTTTTTAAATTTCCATTTACAAAATGAATTATTTCCTTGCAACAGTTAATGGCATAAAATTCACTCCTTTCAACCTAAATAAAGTTACTCAAGTTGACAGTATTTGGGAATTAGATTTTGATAAATGATAAATCTCTGAAACTTAAAGATCCAAACTCATTAGAATAAAAACAAAATATTATTATAAGATAACTTCTAAATATGTGCAAACTATACAGTATTTAGTTCAGTTTTTATTTCAAAAACATACCCTTGCCAAAAAATACTTCTTAAAACTTGTGCGTCAAACTTGGCTTAAGTTATCTTCCCCGGCAAAGCGTGGAAGATTTCCAAATGTCCCTCTGTTAACCTTCTCAGAAAAAAACAAATAAAACTAAGTTATTTCTGGGATGATTTGATATCCAGCCTTATTAGAATAGGAAGTATTACCAAGCAAAATTATGTTTTCTTACGTCTCCACAGTGCTTACAGTAATGTTGCAGTAAAATTGCAGTTACAGTGCAAAACTGAGTCTCACTGTGAAGGTTGTATGGGAAAATAGGAAATCTCATTAGCGTCGTTGTGCTATAGGGAATCCCACAATGCCCAATATTTGCTGAATCCATCCCCATGTTTCCATAATTAAACAAATGTGTTGAACCTGTTACTAAAAATTTCTTCAGTAGTGGTTTGCTTTAAGATGTGCTTTCAAATGGGATCTACAGTATTGTGTATGAATTAAAAAAATTTGATGAATAAAATGTAGGAATTCTTTTCATTCAGAATATTCATTCAAATACTGCAACTTATCTTTATATCTTAAGTGAGTAGTGAGCATATAAAACGTTGCAATGCTGTGTAGCTGTTTTACTGTCTGCAGTTCTTTTAATGAATTTATAAAAAGAATATTTCAGCTATTTAACATTCATAGCCCTCAAAATAGACTGAAGAGGACTCATTTCCGCTGAGCTCCAATATGCATGTATGAGTTGAAAAGCATACGATTTGATGATGCTGCATGTCACTGATGTGCTTACCATACGTTCGTATGTATGAAAAATGTATGCAGTAAATATATGTTGAGTGTATTCACTGAAAGGGATTATATCTCCAATAAAAAAGGCAATACATAACGTTTGCAGCTAATTCTTTTGTCTTCCTCTCCCACACTATCGCCCACAACAAATGCACATTGGTATTATTCCCAACAATCGGAAGTGTTCCAGCAACGCAGAGCCGCAGTTTGTTATATTTACATATCCACATGCAGTGGATTAACTGTGTTCAATAGTCTGAGGCAATCCTTCACAGAGTGTGAGATCCATTGCCAGGCTTAGAAAAGAATCTGAACTCTGAATTATGCAGAGCACACAAAACGTCAAGGGTATTCTTGGGTCAACAGCGATTTGAAGTCAGGAAAGACAAGCATGAGAATATTTATAACAATAAGCTGTAAAATGTGACCACGAGGTCAGGAGTTATCAAGGTTTTCCTGTTATGTTGGTTTTATATGGAGCATAAGTATGCATCAAGTATGTTTAAGGGCTTCCAGTAAACTTTTAAAGATACATTTACATTTTTTCTCTTTGGAAGTGTAGTGATAATACAATATACAAGTTAAACAATTTAAAGGGTCAGAAAAACACATTCAAATTTAGCATTAATAATCTCTAATTCACACAAGATCCTAATTACATGTCAAGGCCAAATTATACATATAACACAACTTTATTTGGGTCAGTTTGATTTTCTTGATGTTGCATGGCAACACAATGCCTTTTGTTGTCATCATGGATATATAAAATAAAATTTTAGCTAAAATAATAAAGCAAATTTTAGTTAAATTATCAAGTGAGTTGTGGTTGTGATCCATCCAGGGGCTTAATACCAACTCGCTTTATTTATTTAAAACAATTAATGGGTTTGGTATATTTGAAGACCCAGTTGTGCCCAGGCTTTACCCAGATAGCAGTTGAAATGAAATGAATAGTCCTTAGCATGATGCTGCCCTTCACATGATTGAGATCTTTAACTCTTTCAAGCACACCTCTTTTGGCCAAAAAAAGGAGACATTTACTCTTGTATGGCTATTAAACCATTTTTAAGAAGGCATGTTTTTACATCCATGTGGGTTGCAACAAATTTTAATTGAGGATGAAAATTGAAAATGGAGCACCACCCTCTCGGTTCATATTTATGTGATAGTGTTTCACCAATTTCCATTTAATAAGATAGGCTCGAGCCTTGTTGATGTTTGTTCTTTTATGAGGCAATCCCAAACACATATAAAAACCCGATTTCAGAATAGATAAACCAGATTAAACCAGCTTCTGATGAGGGGGGAAGAAGAGGAATAAAGTTTCAAAGACCTAAATTCTTAGATTGAAAACTACTGATGTGGGAAAATTATAAGGCAGCTCCACCTTGACACATTTGGGTCCTTATAGACCAAACAAGAGATCAGCATTCTGTGTGAAAACGAACTTTAAAACTATAAAAGAAAACAAGCTGAAAATCTCCCAGGCTTCAGAGATCCATCATGGTTTAAAGAGCTTTCATTCTTTCTTTTGACTGAAAAGGTTTTGTTTATAAATGCAGTCCAAACGGAGCATTATTATTGGTCTTCATGTCACAGAGGCTGAGTAAGATGCTGTGGTATCAAGCTCAACTTGTAAGCTGCAGCCAATGAGGAAAAGAAGAAAAAATCCCAGCTTGTGCGTGTCAGTAAGGTTGAGCATTTGCAGGGTTAGCAATAGGAAGCTTCTTCTTTATTCCATGGCAGGGGAGGATACTATGGATTCTTCAAGGTGTTTCTTCTAAGTTAAACTGTTTTCTGTGTTTTGAAGAGTTCTCACCAGGATGCCTTTAAAAAAAGTCTATCTTTCAAAGCAGTCTGTGGAACAAGCCTGTTATGAGTGAAACACTGCCAAATATCTGAAAGCGTTTCATTTAACAGTTATAACATGAGCATTACATTAAAAAAACACATTTCCTTAGCCAATTAATGAAGTATGTGTGTGGCTTGGCCACAAAAGAGTTAATCGGATTGTGAAAGCATTTTGGACCTCGCTTATCTTTGCCCATCGGTGTGGCAGGTATCTCAAGATGTCTCATTGAAAACAATCCTATTATCCCTACAGAAAGATAAGGAATCTCCACGCACACTCACATCCATTTTTTTTTCACAATTGTATCTTATTTTAGCAGCTCTTGCAGATGCTTAGAAATGCCTGAGTATACTTATTTCTAACATTTTCTGGAAGAGAACTCGATTAAAGACATAGTAAGGTGAAAACCTCAGTATCTCATGAAGTATTTTGAACAACCTTTATTAGCAGACTAATGCTTTTTAGCTTGTGGCCTTCCTCAGGGACCTTGGTGAAAACTCGCCAAGAATGATTTAAAATACTTATTGCAAGTTACTCAATTTCACTTTTGCTTTCACCAAGACTGGCACAAGCATTTAGTACAGAAGGTTTAGAAGAGAATTAATTTTTAACCATAGAGTCAGGGATATGAGTTTAGATAATTCAAATTTAACAATTTCCAACTCTATTTTTCGAAGGTGATTTTTCTCAGATAGTAAAATTTGATTGAAAACCATAAACAAAAGCATAATAGCACTATAAACTTATCTTTGGGCTGCATGGTAGAACTGTTACCCTGCAGCAAGAAGGCCCTTGCTTCAAACATAGGCTTGGGCTTCTGCTGCATGGACTTTGCATGTCTCTCCTTGAATGGCTTCCTAACAAATGAATATTGAATAGGGCTTTTTGGTGTCTCTAAATGACCCTGTTTGTGTATGATTTTTCTTGTCTCTGTGTCTCCCTGTGATGCACTGGCAAACTGCAAAAAGGCTGCTGAAGAGAGGACCCAGCCCTGCACTACCAAGTCTGTGTCAGCCACAGATTCAGGAAGTGATTGATTGTGTGTTTAAGTTTAAGGGGAATTGCTTTCAGTCTAATATGGGCAGACAAACACTGTTGTGTGATTTAAAGTTAATTCACTTATTAGTCTTTTTCCATGTCAAAGTATTTCTCTAAAAGAAGACACATTAAATGTGATTTTGTTGTTTGAGGGAAGGCAGGACCAAACACCAAAAATATATAGTAGTATAACACTTGCGACACTAAGTTAAATAAACAAGAATATCCCTCAAGATCCTCTAAATATATACTCTGCAGCTCTGTCTCCACAATAGCAAACCGTCGTCCTGCAGCCATTTCCTTTCCCTCCTTACTTTCCAATCATCCTCCTGCTGATTTCCTTTTCAAACTCACCACAGTGACCATTAGGTACAAACATGATTGCATTCACAAACAAAAACAAACATGCACACAACACCAGCTCCACCATTGCCGCAGACCTTATTCTAAGAGTGCAGAACTGCTTTTTTCCCAGACTTATTCAAGCCAGCTGTTGTTAGAAAACAATGCGCCTACTGCAATTCAGTGAAGTATTTCCTTCCCTGAAGACCATTTTTTTGGGGTTGCAATAACCTGTGCTTTTCTTTGCTGAAATGTGCAACCTTTTCACTCAGATAGTGAAAAGCTCAGTTTCACCAAACTGGCCGTTGTTTTGGAGATAGCATTTTCGTCAGCTCAATGGATTGAACAAAACCACATCAAAACCAACTGCACAAAGCTAAAAGCTTTGGTATTTTTACCAAGAAAGCAACCAATTGAGACCCTCTGGAAAGCTATTTTGTGTGCCAGGCCCCCAAACGGAGCTTTGTTTCCTTCACATCTGAACTTTTCTATTTAGATCTGTCAACAGGCTTGTTGTGCTCTGTGGTTAGAGGTCGGATGCCATTCCTAAATAGAAACCATCTATCAGAGGCTAAGTGGTGGCTGAGAGATTTCATTGTGGTCATGAGTGGGTGATGATGGCAAAGGGTAAATTGGTGAAAGGTCTGGAAAAACAGTTTCAAGGGTTGCATTTATATTTGTGTAAGACGTAAGTGGGATGGGATGTACTTGAGGATAAATAGAGTTAATGAGTATGTGCAAGGACTGAGGAGGAGACTTCCACTAAGACCACAATTAATTTCTGACAAATCTCAAGATGTTCAGCAGCTACCCAGAGCATCTTGCACAACATGGATGCTCTAAATAGAAGTGAGATAAATAAACTTTGAGTCTAATACTAAAAACCAATCATTTCCACGGACAGTTTTTCAAATACCTCCTCCTTTGCCAACAGCATTATAAATAAATACATGAACTAAGACAAAATAACAGTCATAGCATTTGCATTATAATTATAATACAATAATAGAATAAATGCAATTATAATAGAATAAATGCAATAAAAATACAGTCTGTTGAGCAGCACATAAAGTGTCCAGTGCCCTCATGCAGTTGATGAATGAATCCATCGTCTTCTCTGGCCCCTTTGCTGTGCACTGTATTACCTGGATTTCTGTGAAACATCATATTCACTGCATTATGAAAATCAAGCTGTAAAATATAGAAGTTGGCAAATCTATCTATCTATCTATCTATCTATCTATCTATCTATCTATCTATCTATCTATCTATCTATCTATCTATCTATCTATCTATCTATCTATCTATCTATCTATCTATCTATCTATCTATCTATCTATCTATCTATCTATCTATCTATCTATCTATCTATCTATCTATCTATCTATCTATCTATCTATCTATCTACTTGTTTGCCACTGGGTGATTATTGGTAAACTGGCCAAATAATAACCAGGGTAGATAGATTATGAATGTAATGTTACTATGAATTGATCATTTATCATGTGGAGCAAATAGTTTGTATGAGGCTAAAACAGAAATGCTACCAAGTTTCATTTAAGTACAAAAGACATGAAAGTACAGAGGCGTGCACAGACATTTTGGGGGGCAGGTGCTCAGGAGGTGGGGGAGGGCACTTTTTAGCGCACATGGAACACTTAATTATTAAAAAAAAAATACACACGCATGTTGAATGAATTTTGACTTTTATTTGTAACATTCTCTAAACGTGAGTTTTCAATGGAAAAAAGTCACACCACCAACAGAACAGACTAAAGTGTACTACTTGCTCATCTTTCTTTTTCTTTCATCTGGCTCATCTCCTTGTTTTCCCTCACCCATCTGCTCTCCCTCATCCTGCTGTTCTCCCTCATCCTGGTCTTTTTCTGTCCCTGTGTCTTACCTGAACTCTTCCTCATCTCCTGTCCTGGTAGATGTTGATGGTATAGAGCTTGCCTGCTGTGACTGGCTACAATATAATAATAATAATAACCATCATGACAATAATAATAATAATAATAATAATAATAGCTTTAACAAATATGCCACATTAGTTTAAATAATGGGCTATTAGGAAAGTCTTGTCACGTGGATATGACTTATGGTAGCCTACAAAATAATAGCTATTTTTATACCTGCTGATTTTGTACAAACCACTTAAAAATAAAATGTGAACAGCTTCTAAGATTTTTCAATACGATTAACCCTCCTTTCTTTGCATTGTGCTGCAATTACTAAATCAATATACAATTAAGACAATAAAGAGACCAAAATGTGTTAATTTATGTTGCCTAACAAAACCTATACAACAGAAAACGTTTGTCTTTACACATAGATTTGCAATTGCAAACTCTACCGAAATTATTTGTAGCCCATGTGGTCGTCCTCACGTTATCTGTCATTGACTTGGGCTACAGTGTAAAACTTTATCTAGCCTAACTGATTTATCAGGTGACCAGTAGGCAAAAATGCTTGTTTGGTGCTGCTGAATGAGACATTTTAATGCACAACAAAATGATTTTGCTTGATCTGTATATTACCTGGCTAATGGGGCACGGGAGAAGCAGCCTGTCAGTGACCGTTCCTGCTATCTGAAGATGCTACTGAACCGCTATGATGCTGCGCATCCGGCATGCCCTGCAGGCGACCGCGAGTTCATGTGACAAAGGAAGAGAGATAGGCTGGTCGGGTTTGCGCAAAGAGGTGGCTCATTTTAGGGCATTGTTTCAGTCGTTTTTAATGGCTCAGGTTTTCAAAAGATCATTTCAAATCCGACCTCAGTAAAATCTTAATATTAATAATAATAAAAAAAAAACAGTTTCAAAAGGGCATTTTCGTTGATAAAGGGCAAACTTTCTAATGCTTTAGCACCACCTAGTGTCTATGTATGCACGCCCCTGTGAAAGTATATCTATAAATTTTCAGCTGCATTTGAGGACTTTCACCATTTTCAAAGCAGAGCAGATTTTGACCATTTATCCCGCTGAGTTCTGACACAGCTAAGAAATCAGGATGATTTCACTCAGACTAATCTCTTCTTGTATTAATATGATGTGATTGTGGCATTAGCTTCTAGCTTTATTGTAGCCCAAACATTATTGAATTAAAAAGTCCAACCACCCGGATTAAATTATATTTTTGTGTTTTACTTTTATCTGCTCCGAAGTCCTTTTCATTCCCAAGGTCACACGATTAATATACTGTACGGAGATTGGGGATGCATGGCTTTGTTCAATGCATGGCTGTGTTCAATGTCATTGACATTTGCTGTCTCTTTCATGCCGCCACCATGCTTGACTTTTCATTGAGACTTTTTTTCCCCTCTTTGTATTTGTGTAAAATGAGGTTTTGTTCCTCACAGAAAAAATATGGCGCTCTAAAAAATATGATTGTGATTGGTCTGCTACCATGAACCTGCCCCTTTACGCATGTGCGTTCACAGATTCATGATTAGGTCAAACTGGATTGAGTTAGCGGGTTGATTTTTATGGATTGTTTAAACAGCATAGACTGGAAGTCACCCTGCTACGTTGAGCATGTTTCGTGGTATGGGCTGGTACTGGTTCTAATTCTTCAACCCATGTGGCTCCATAAACGAAGCCCAGAGTGAGGGCCAACATCCACCATATCCATTCAGCCTGAACCAAACCCATACGAGGTCAACATACCAACCTTAGCTGGGCTGGGGGTTTGTTTAAGCTCCTAAAACAGGATCTTATTTTTACATTTCCCAGATGTGTTCCCAGATGAAATATCAGAATATAAAAGTAAATATCATAACTGTGAGATATTTATTTCATCCTTAGATTGAAAATAAATGGTTTTGCAAAAGAGGAAGCTATATAGAATAATTAAGTAACGGATTTATTACAAACATTAAAATATAAAAGTGAATCTAAAATATTAGTTTTTCTATTAGAAATCAAGCATTTACTCGACCACATTTTCCTCCTTTTATTTGGCTTCATCTACCTTTCAATAATCTATGAGAAGCTCTCCTTTCACTGCTGAAGACAACAATCCCTGCACCATGAGGCTGCAAACATTATTTTCAGTGGGAAATAGTGTGTTAAGTGTGATGGACACCGGAGTTGCCTTCCCTGGAACCAAAGGATCCCTAACCAGCAATTGCCACAAGGAGACTTAAAGTTGCTTTAGAGTAGAATTTTGTAAGATGAATTATGCAGTGCTAGTCATAACCTCTAACTGAGGCTTTTCACAGGCCCAATGAACTGAACTTCTGGGTCTGATGTGGTTCAGAGGCCGCCATTTAACAACAACCTCACACATTCCCCACATATAAGCATGACATTTTAACACAAGAATTTGTTTTCTTCAGTCCTTCTCATTTTTTTTTATGAATCATGTTTATATCTGTGGCAAAACTGAGAGCATCTGAAACCAGGACAGAGAATCCTCTGTTTTCATCACTGCTTCCTAAAGCTATCGAAAGGGCAGGAAGAGGAGGGGTGACTCAGGGAAACCCCAGGATCAGGTTCCTGCTTCCCCATCCTGGTGACACCAGACCTGGCTAATACAGACCCTCCCACATCCTGCCCTGACAATAGGTGAAGCCAAAGCAAACTCTACTCCCCTCCTCTGGTTTAATTGGTAAACAATGATTGCATTTTCCTCTCTTGCTAGTAGTTTCTGTCACAGGGGACAAGAGAGTCACACATATCCAAATTGCCACCTTGCATGGCACAGGCTTGGCTCACAACAGATGTATTAAAGTCTGCATTGCTATTATAAAGAGCCATAGTTACAGAGCTACAATACAGTCCCTCTTTCTCTCTGTCGAAGAACTGATGTTTCATTCATGCAGCCTGGACAGATATTCGGGAGGGCTGTGAAAGATCTACCTGGGAAAGGTTGTTTGCTAATGACAGTGCTCAGTTTTAGGAGTTGCACAGTGTGTGTGTGTGTGTGTGTGGTCCTTTTGTTGGGGCTTGGTGGCAAAAGGAAGAATGAGGCAGGTGTGCACAGTCATTTTTCAGACAGCTGGAATGACCAGATAATAGTCCCACTTTCTGTCCTGTTTAAATAATCATTGACATTTTCCTTTCAGGGAAAGTCAGAAGCAACATTTGGGACCCCATAATAAGATGTCCTATTTTTTAAGGCAAGCTGCTGAAATGCAACCCCCCCTATCGCAGATTTATCATAATTACACCATTAAAGAGGATGATATCACCCTTTGAAATACCTATTCAGGTAAATCTTTCACCATTTCAGCACCTACTGTATACTTTTTCAAGTTATATATTTTTAGCCCCCAGCTTTTTGTGTTTGTTTGTCTATTTATTTTTATAAAGGCTAATTTAAGATGCATAAAGTGAATGCTTAGCATTCTTGTAATGGGAAGTTTAGGAATTTCGTGTTTAGGATTTCAAACCATAATTATATGATATGGAAAACACATTACCAACACAAATCAATGGCAATTGGTGTTTGTACAACAAGAAATAGGACATATAAAATATGAACAGTTTGGATAGGGTGAGGGGGAACATATCTGAAGTCAAATCCAGAGATACAGAAAAATAAAACTAATATAAGATTGTAAAGACACAGTAAAAAATGTATGAAAAAAAAAAAAAAAACGTATAAATAACTTATCCTATTTTGGGTATTGTATTTTTAGTTTGTAGAAGATTTTTGAACTCACTGATGTAATCTAGCAGAAAAAGTAGACAATATATTATTTGCAAATTCTATTATAGCATTAAACAAATATGTTTTTCTCAAACATATTTTTTTTAAACATAGATCATAGCAGGAGGTTTAAAAACAAATGAAAAGTTGTTGAAATGAAGATAAATGCTTCATTAAAACTAGAAGTTAGATGGGGAATGAAAAATAATGAAGCCTTTAAGGCAGAATGTTGAAAGTTAGAAACAGCTGTACAATTCTTTAAACTTTTATAAACTTGAAATAAAATGTATATACATTTTAAGGTCTGTTGAAGACCATATGATTTCTATAATGAATTGAAACAAGACATAAAAGTTAAGATATATGGGTTTGATTTTAAATTTCAGATCAATGTACAAATGTTTGTCTGAGTATTTTTTCATGAAATGCATTGTCTATAATTACAGTCTCAATAATGGCAACAATGACAGCAATGTAATCAAGGTGCTTATATTGCTGCGTCATGAGCAATCACTCCCTGCATTTATGGTATCATCTACTGCCATTTAATCACTCTACACTGAGGCTACTGTCAGCTCTGTTGTATTATGCTGTGAGTGCATAAACACTTTGTTTTATCAAGAGAGAAAACAGCGTGGATCTAAAAATACAGAGCTGAGAGACAGAGAGTGACAAGCCAGGATTAGTGTCGCATCAGCAAATCAAACAAAAGCACCTGGCGGGAAGTACGGATGGGAGGTGGAGTCAGAATAAACAATGCTAAGGATGGAGAAGAAGGTGGAGATGACAATAAAAATCAACTCATCTTTAGGAGTTGACCTAGTAAAACATTCACGAGACAAGCGTGTGAGCCAAGAGAATGAGATCTAAAATAACACAGTCCTCACTGTGTCTTAGTGCAGCTGTCAAAAAAGAAAAGTTAGTTGGGATCTGAGATGACAAACAGATACATTCAGCATCAGATTCTGCTCTCTTGACCTGGACCAGATTTAGATGCTAAAACAAGACAAAGAAAACAAGATGACAGCACAAAGAGCAGCCATATTCATTAAACCTGTGACTGATATAAAATGAATAATTGTTGAAAACTCAGAAGTCTTTACACCTCTAAACCCGCAGTTGGATGGTAAAAGATGACATACAGAAAAATGATTGTCATTTCAATTAAAACATATCGGGGTAAAATTCTGCCATGCTACATCTCAAATGATCAACTCAAACTGTGTATGCCGATGAACTTGCAGATATGACAAACTACTAAATGCGGCTGGTTTTAATCACTGTTAACCAGGCACTAATTAACTGGCTCATCTCAGAAGAGCCCATGAGAGGTCAGGGCGCCCACACGCTTGGAATCCACTGAACAAACACACACGTGCCCAGAGCTAAACATGCACATGCAACAGCATAAAGTGTAGCCGCAAGAATGAGAATTTCATTAAAAGACTTTGTCTACATGGCTTCCTGGAATAGACAAATATACTGCAAAGAACGAGGGAAGGTAGAGGGGAAAATATTGGAAATCGTCTTTATGGCAGAAAGCCGTGTTGAGAATGCCGACTTTACAGCGGTATCAGCCTTCGGCGGCTCTACACAAAAGTCTTTGATGGAACAAATAAAAGAGAGTGGTGAGAGGGAGGGATGAAAGAGGAGAGAGGAGAGAGGGTGGGGGAGAAGGAGGCGCTGTGAGATGAGCAAGCATCATCCGCATTAGAGCAGCTTAAAACCCAAATTAATCTTAAAGACCTAAGGAGGGAGTCAGCAGCGCTCTGAGCCTGAAGAAGAGCTGCTGGGGCTGGCTCTCTCTGGCAGCCTGAATCCAAGTACAAAGCTGCAGGAGAAGCAGATGTTCACGATGCCTGAGACTAAAATACAATAGATTTGTGCCTGACTATGTACAGTAAGGGAAAGAAAAAAGACTGTGAGAAGTAAAGGTAGAGGAGAAAAGAACAGAAATGTGTTTAATATTAGATGCTATACCTGCATGCTGAGTTTTTGCCTGATTATAGGGCATTTCCTTGTTAACATGTGAAGCTAAATTGCACTGAAATCAAGCAGCCAACACATATTGTCTTTTACTATAAATAAACTAATATCACCTTAATGCCATCTTTGTGAGACCATTTGTGTAATATACAGCTATTATTAAAACAACTATTTAAAAGCATGTCTATGACTCATAAGTCCGCTTTAGAGTCTGATTCCAAGAAGATAACAGGAAGACTTAACAAGCGGAGTTTAAAATCTTGTAAGAATCAGAATCAATGTAAGGATTAACTTCCTGTAAAGTAGACGTACCAAACTTTTTCAGCGGCTAATGTCCTAAAACTTTTGGGTGTACCCTCTTCCAGCAGGTTTGTATGGATGTATTAATTCTCAGCTTAAGTTCTGCTAATGACCTGTGATAAAAAAGAGGCTGATCTAAAAGTTAAAGTACATCCTTTCAGACCGTTGTTCAAATGAATGCTATTGATGGTGCTTACGGCCCTAATAGCTAAAGTCAGTTTATTTCAATACCTTAATTATGTTTTTTTTTTTTATTTACTCTAAAACAAGGTAAGTGTTGCAGTGACAGATTTATTAATGATTTAATGTTTGATATTTCAAATACTTTCCTTTATTACTGCAATAATTCTTTGAACGACACAAGAATCTACATCAAGAAGATGATGTGCTTAAGACCAGGGTTGAGATGCACTGATCTATGAATAGCATTTAATTTAAACAGATGTAATTAGCTAATTTAAGAGAAGGGTGTATATCAAGAAACTCTGATCAAAGCCACAGATACAATATATGAGCAACATCCTGTATGAAATGTGCTGTTGCATTTGGTTCACACACAAAACATTTGGTTTACACACCCTGCCTGATGTTTACAATGGGAATATATGAGTTTTAGAAATCAAAAAGCTATTTCCTAAATCTCAAATTGTAAACAACTGAAACAACAGCACAATCAAACTGTCCAAAGGAATCATTAAGAGTCTGTTTTACTGGAAGTCAGATTGGTTCTAAATGACACAATATGGGAAATTTTAGCATATAATCCTTCATCAGCTATTTCCTAAAATTATTTGTACAGAAACATCAATGTGGGTGTTTTCCATCTAAGGCGGTAGAACTAACACGATACAGGCACACACACAAACAAACGCCCTTCACTGGAAATTTGTGGCTTCCTTCATCCCTTCCCACTCATGAACAAGCCACACCTGCTCTCTGCAGATTGCCATTGATTGGAACAGCCAGGTCAGAGAAATTGCCTGGCATCCTAAGGTGCAGCTCTGTCCCCCTGGCAGCCAAAGCAGCAAAAGCAGAGGCTCCAGAAAAGAACTAGCCTCTCCCCCTGCCAAGCACCTTTCAGATTGAGGCTGATTGAGCTACAAAAAATTCAAGAGTAAAGGTTCACAGTAGTAGTGAGTAAGGGGAAAGAGAGATGTGACAGTTCAGTAATGCTTTTTGCACAACATGCAGGGAGACAACGCTCTTGGATTAGGTAGTTAATATAAAATGATTGTAAGCTCTTTAAGGATTTTTGAGTTGTCACATTAAAAAATCATCACACTTAAACTGTGTAAATGAGTGGGTCCTTTTTTTGTGGAGTGTGGGTTTGCAGTCATAACCCTAAAACCACAAAACTCTGAGTGAGCAGCTACAGCTGCAACTTGGCTCACTGTTTGCACATTTCCCGGCACCAGTAGTGGGTGACAGAGGGTGCACAAACTCTGTAACCCTCACAGAGGATTGCTCTTTGCAGCTTTTGTGTGTTCCCATATGGGTGTGCACAACAGCTGCATGAACAGCTGTCTATAGTACTGTGAATTGTCTGTGATTGAGTATGCATTTAAAGATGAGTTCAGACAGCAGCTACTAAAAGCGTGCCTAACTTATGATAGCCAGCAGCACTGCAATAGTCCTTCTGCAGAATCTTAAAGAAGAGACCAGCAGAGAAAGGAAATTGGAAAGGTAAGATATGAGGATCCCTTTTCACCTCACATAAATCAATATTCAGGTCTATCACAATGCATTATAATATCACTGATAAGTTTATTACATGTACAAATAAGCTATCAGGAACATATAAAATCATGGTAATAGTTGTCCAGCAGAAACTCATAACACCCTCCATAAAACACAAAAGGATATAATGATATAAGCCTGCTGTTCAAGTATATTAAAGGTTAAACTACGGGGAATGTGGTATAGAAAAAAGGTGTAGAATATTTAATCTTCCTTCAAGAGTTTGAAGAAGATTCACTGAATGGGGGAATACACTAGAGTAAGATCTTTTAGAGCCACCACACATATTCATATTCAGGAAATTAACTGCAAATGTCAAATTCCTTGGCTTAAGCAACTAAGAAACCAGAGACATAGGAAGCACAACTTCGACTCAGATGATAAAATACTGTATGTTGCTCATAGCCCTATTTAAATGGATAAAAGTTAGAATTTTAATATGGAAAGTAACATCCAAAAATCCAGATAACCAGAGGAGAGTCAGATCCGAAACTGCTTGAGGTCCTGCGGGAATTTGTAAAAGTCAGTGATAATTTTTCTGCCATTGGTCCACTTGTTTTCAAGTCAAATTCACTTCCAATTGTACAGGACTTTGTGCTTAAAAAGGTGTGATTGTGTCAGCCTAATCTGCAATAATGACCATCAAACCACTGTGCTTCATAGGCCAGCAGACAACACTGACCTATACCTTATGGAGAATCAAGGAGAAGATGAGACACACCATGTTACGATGTAGGTGTTCACTATTAAACTCCAGCAGGCTGATGGTGAAACAGTCATTCATGCAAAGGTAGCTGGCCCTTACAAATTTTTTTTTTCTTTAACTATAGCTCAGTTTTTATGGTTATTTGCCTTGCTTGCCACTAACCAGTTGAGCCACTTCATATCTATATGACCAAAATTTTACATTATAGAAGTATTTACTGTTCCTGCAATAAATAACATCTCTAGTTTTCATTAGCCATAAAAAAAAAATCTAAATTGAATCACTAATCAATGTTGTTTCATTATTCCTTATTGAATAACTTTATACTAAATTAATACCTATAAAAAGATGCTGTACCTAAACTAGAGGCAAAAGGTCTCATATAAAAATGGACTAAAAATGAGCTTGCCTGCTCACAAACTGATGATAAAGAAATATGCCTCTTTTTAGTAGCTATTCGATTTCACAGCCAACACCAATACATTTATAAATACAAAGGGCTAATTTTGTACCTCGAGATAATAAATAAGGTTTCTGCCTTATTAAAGATTTACCATGTGTGCCCTGCAAAACTATACAGTATGCCACATGCATTTACAAAGAGTAAAGTCTGTTGTTTATATTAATTTAAATGCTCATGATAAAAAAAAGACAGTGAAAAATGAATCTATTCCTTCTTGTAGATTACTGTAATATGTTTTGAACAGTAAAATATATTTAAAAACTCAGAGAGGTAAGAAAAAAACATCTAAATTACATACAAGAGGTTTTTTACCTCTTCACTCAAACTCTCCACCTGCCATCAGACAAATCCATTTAGAGTGAACATGAACATTACGGCCCTGCATACACATTGAAACCAAGATATTGGCACAGAAAAATAGGCAAAAAGAAACATGAGCCAGACAGACACAAAGATCTGGCATGAAGAAAGGCTCTGCTTGGTCTGTGACCTGGCTCCAGCTGGAAGACCCAGCTCCCTGACAGGTTGGCAGTGCTACAGCCCTTTGGGGTTTAACTACTTCTCAAATGTCTTCCTAAATCTGTTTCTTCTCTGTTCAGATGCCACTTCTTCCACAGTCTTTGACAGTCTCTGATTATCTCAAGATACAGCCATCTTATATTCTTAGCTTGTGTTAAAACAACTGTAGGATTAGTTTGGAAAAAGTGCAGCACTATTAAACATAATCTAAATTAATAACTGCTATATATATATATATAATCGCATTCACGGTCAAGATTTGATGGTTTCTTTCAACTTGTGCAGTGGAAAGAAGAAACTCATGTGAGATGTCTGAGAAACAGGATTGTTGAGATCTAATTCAATTCAATTAAGTTCAGTTTATTTATAAAACGCCAATTCACAACACATGCTTGTAGCGACAGTGGAGAGGAAAAACTCCCTTTAAACAGGAAGAAACCTCCAGCAGAACCAGGCTCGGTGTGGGCGGCCATCTGCCGAGGCCAACAGGGGTTCAAGGAGACAGAAGCAGAGATACAAAAGGTAACTGTCAACCAGCACCACAGGCGGCCCCATCTAGGAAACACACAGCCAGGCAGACAAACTGAGGAATCTAACCAGCATCATATAAAGGGATTTAAAAGCAGTGTAGACTAGCTTGATCTACACTACAAAAACAAACAAAAAAACACTGAAAAGTGTGAGCAGTAATTAAATTATTCAATAAAACTACCCAAACCCATCTAGATATCTTTCATAGAAACATAAAATGTGGCCTGACATAATGTTATTCTCACAAACATGCTCCTGTCACCTAGATGGTCTGGTAGATGACTGCTCATTATATCAGTGGCATAACTTCATCATTCTCTTATTCTTCCATTAGCCTTGGTACGGATGCATTAAACAAAAATGCTTATATCAAAATCCTGGGGCAGCAACTGTTTCGAATGGATAGATTGGTTTTAATGGGGAGGATCTAAATATAAACGATGGTTTTTCAAAGTTGGCTCAAACTCTCAATCCAAAAGTTAGTTAGACAGATAAAATAAAGCTTCAAATGCTTTCAGAAGCCTCCATGGGGAAGACATCTTGTGGAGTTGGCTGGCAAGCTGTCAACTCATGTAGACTCCAGGCTTATGGCTTTGTAGCGATTTGCATCCACCTCAAAGGAGGCCTGAAGCATCAAACTCTCTCTGAAACATTGCTTGATGCTGTACAGCAGGACGGGTCAACACAAACATGACATTACAAGGATCCTCTCAACTCCTGAAAATAAAATATGGACGGATCAGAATAAGAGAAACCATAAAAGCACAGCATTCTTTAACAAACAAAACTGAAACAAAGTTATTTCTTTCCCAAGTTTTGTTTCCCAGAAAGGTTTTTATTTCAGCAATTCTGCTCCAAGGAGCTTTGTATAACATCTGTACACACTGCAAACAGATGACTGTGACAGTCAAAGCACAAGGCCTGAATAAAATATGACAGGCCAAACAAAGAGCTGCAGGAATCTGTAGCTCATGGTTCAGAAACTGACATGTAATTACTGTCAAAACGGTTTCCAGTAGAATCTGGGAGAGACAGTTTTGGTCATGTCTAAAGTAATAAACCAGAGCTTTTCATTTTCAATTCAAATGCATAATTTTTCTTTCAATCAGTCCTATGTTAATTTTAGTTTTACAATACCATGTACTGCATTCAATCATTATACCTCTAAATTCTATTTCTGTTCAATGTTGTGGGTTTTTGTTTGCAAAATGTAATATATTCAAGCATCACATATGTTTTATAGATTGTATGTAAATAATGATGTGCCTCGCAAAGGAAAACTGTTTCTTTTTTTTGACAAACCCTAACAGATGCCTCTATAAGACACTGTATGACTGTTCATAGTGTAGGACTGTCTCTTGACATGTTCAGAGCAACCCCTGCACCGAGCGCCACCCCAGGACTTCACCATGTCCTGCTTCTGCTCTGAAGGATTGCTCACCCAGCCTACCACGAAAGTTACACTCATCTGCAACTCATACATGTATCGTCCAATTGTACGTGAATCACCCACAAAGACATGCACAAACCTAGGGTGATCTTTGATCTTGTCAGATGTGACTGCCCTGAAGATGCCTGCTGGGTGTTGTTGACAAAAAGATTTGAACAATATTCTTTGGGCTATTGTTTCACAATGTTTGTGATTTCTGACTACTCAGGAAACACCAGTCTAAATAAATACTAGATATTTCGTAAATAGAAAAAAAACTGCTGCTGATTCTTTCAGGCTACTGTTCTGGTTGATTTAAAGACAGGCTAAAAGTTGCATAGCTACACTAAGCAGAATTTAATTTGGTAGTATTGCAGACATGAAAGCTGACTGGCATTCAAACCACTGCTTTTGTTTATTTGCCTTAACATTGGCCTTACAAAATATATAAAAAAAATTGAACTTGTGAAAAATTTGTTTAAAAGTGTAGGCTATAAATAAAATGGGGAAATGAGTTAATTCTGACTAACTTTTGTGCCCAGACTCTTAAATAGATAGAATAAAAATAATCACTAACGTTGGCATTAGTTTTAAAGGGTTTTGTCTGTAGAATATTTTACCATTTGGACCTTTGTAGATTAACAAAAGCGCACAAAGCTGTTTTTAGGTGGTAATTCAGTCATCAACCTGCTCTGACTGCCTGCCTACAACCAGCTTATTCAGTTAACACACTTTGGTTTTCCAAACAGCTGAACCCTAAATTGCGATGTCCCCATTAGTGTAGAATTATGATGAATTTTCCCCTTCTATAATAAATATGAAAAGAAAATCCCTGGCATTTCCTAAATGCAAAGAAAGCAGAGCTTTAGTCACTGTCACAGAGCTGAGCCTGGGCCCCACATCGTGACCAACCTGCGCACGATTTCCATCAAACCAAACAGATAGAGGATTTTAATTGAAAATAAAATGGAATTAGTTTAACAAAATATAAAATGCAAAGACAGCTGAGCAGTTTATAAGGGTAAGGTTAGTGACAGGTGATTGCAATGGGGGCAAAATGTACAGCAACAATGTAAATGAGAGTCACAAAAGACGCGCAAGAATGAAAAACCGCTGCCATTCTCACACTGTCCCTCATAAGCTACTTGTCCGGCATTTGTTTTTTTTTAGATATGGTCACGGCAGTGACATGTTGCACTCCTCTAGTTCCCACACATATTATTTCAAAGTTTTAAGAGAGTATAAAGTTTTCCACAGTCAACTTCTAAAACAGTTGCTTTATTTCATCCCAATTGATAGGCAGTGTGCAGCAACAGGTGGAGGAGGGGACACGCATCACTACGCTTTGCCCCACACTGCTCTGGCATGCATTATAGAATTTTAAAGCACACATAAAGTATACTAATAAACTTGCTGAAAGGTAACAGACCACTATCCATATTACCAGTACTTTTAAAATTTGATTTGATTTAAATATTAATATTAGGGCTGAAACAAATAATCAGATTAATCATGTTTAATCATGAATAATCGATTATTGAAATAATCATCCACTAATTTAGTAATCGGTTAATCGTTAAATGGGGTATAGAGACTCTAAAATATATCTTTATCTGACAGAACAACCCACTTAGAGCAGAAACCATAAACACATAAAAAAAAATATTTAAACATTTTGCATTAAAGATTTAAAAAAATGCTTTCGTTTGTCAATATGCTCCATCCAGAACTCTTTAAGAGGAAAAGTTTTAGTTTCACCTAGTTAAATTTAATAAAAAAATCTTTAAGTAACCTTTTGCAGTCCAATTATTAATCGATTAAACGAAAAAATAATGGACAGATAAATCGATTTGCAAAATAACCATTAGTTGCAGCCATCTTAACTGGTTAAGAATTGTAACTTTAGTCAGTGTGCTACTTTGTAAACATCGGAGCACTTTTAAAGTCTTCTCCATTGCAGTAAACAACAGCAACAAACAAAAGCAACATTTTTTTTTAAAGTTTGTGAGAATCTGTTGGGGACACTCACCGTTACTAGGGGCCCAAAGGGGCCAGCTCTGATTGGTTCCATGATGTTTTGCTTGTCTAGTTAAATTGACATAAAAAATTTGAAGTCCAACTTGTAAGAGTTGTTTTGTTTTTTTTGAACTTCCTAGAACTTCACTCCTCACAAGTCTTTAAGCAGAGAGAGACATCCTGAGCACACACACACCTACACATCATCCCACGGATGTCTTCATTGCTTTACCTCTTTTTTTCCCCTCTCTCACTCCCCATATCTAATGTTCTCCACGGGGGCCCTCATGCAGAAAACCTTTTTGCATTTCATAGCAATCAAACCGAGCTTGTGAGCAATTACTTCTGATCGCCGCATAGTTGGCCTGGACTCTGTTTATCCGTGTCGACATGGGAATTCAAGGGGAAAAACTCAAGACAGCTGAGAGTTAAAAGGTATTTCTTTTTCAAGAGCAATGTGCCTCTGCTGGCATGTTGGGCCTCCCCAAAGACGACTATGGGATGGCTCAATGCTCGTTTTAATTAACACATAAGCCTGTTGATGTTAATTAAAAAGGAGGCGGACGATTCCCCTATCAGAACAAAAACTCACACAGAGGGGAGAGAAGTGTATATGAACAGAGACAGTGTTGGTACTCAGCACTTCTTACCTTGTTCAACCCTTCTACATTTGCAATACTTCCAAAGGTATTCATACCACCTGAGATTTTTCACTCTGTATTAACGGGGTTCTATGTTATAGATGACCAAATGCATGATCATTAATTCACATAATTTTCAAAGATCTCAAAGACCTAAAACAATGAAATGTTAAGCCTATTTTATAAAGTTGCTTATTTCTTTTAGGATTATATTTTCATTATTTACCCCAGCTAATCACCATTTCTGCTAATAAAAGCATGATACTGGCTTTCCTGTGGGTTGCTTCCTTTTACTGAAACAGTTTCTTCCTAAAGTCTTAATATAGATCAAAAATATTTTATTAAATATAATCAAACCCGAGCACCATCTTCTGTATGTTTGCCGTTTACCTAAAAGGCTACAGCAGCATCCCACAGTTTTCAGGTTGATATTCTTAAAAATATTAATAAATGTTATTATAAAGGGAAAGAGGTTTGAGGGATTTAAAAACCTGTGCAACAAACAAATTTCAGATTGTAGAAATGTTTATGAAAATCCAGGCAACTGTAAGGCTTCTATCAAATCATATAACTCATTGCTGCGCTACTTACTTCATGGGTTTGAACAGCGCTTGTCCATAGTTCTGGAAAGTCATGATCAACTTCAGCTGGGTGCCTCCGGATTTCATGGCTGAAAGAGAAACAAGTGAGACGTTTGATTGCACACCACACCGTCGAGCGTGAGTAAAGCTAAGCACACATACAACAGTGGAACACCATCGCGTTTGCACAGAAGTTTTTTGTCTTTGCAATTTGTGCAGTTTTAAGAACTTTAAAAAGATTTTCATATCTGGTAAACAATTTAGAAGACACCGTGTAATGAAAGAAAGTGATATGTGTGAGATTGAATGGGCAACTGGCAATTTGCAAATAAGGAAATGTAAATTGAACAGAGACTGTAGCTTTGTTAAATGCCTCCTCTTCCTGTTTGAATCAATGACTCAACATTTCTCAGCAAACCTCTATTGATTGCGCAGATCCCTCGTGACATCTTGTGCACAATAACTGCTTCCTTTGTCACTCAGACAGGCTGACCTCCTGCACGCTGGAAGCTTATGTCTCTAACTATCAGTCATAACCGCAGCGTCTCCCAGAGGGTGATGGATCCTGACAGAGAGCTTCCTGCTTTCCTTTGACTCAAACAGCGGGACTTGTCAGGCCAGGCTAGTCCAAAATGCCTTATGTTTGTCACAATGGACTAGCTTTTTGAGGGGATTTTTTTCATTTATTACAGCATATTAACTTGAGCACATTACAAAACACTGTGCTGCTGCCCAGTCCCAATATCACTGTAAGCTCCCTGTTGTGCACCAGATTGTTGGATGAGCATACAGTTTTTTTTTCTCGTGTTTACAGATTCTCTTAGTGCGGTTGCCTCCAGAGCTCTCACATGTTGTTTCTCTATTTCTCTTCTCTTCTTTGTTTGTTTGTATACGCCATGCTTGTATTCACATCCTCTCTGTTACGCTCTGTCTGTCTCAATCCATCCTACTCAGTGCCGGCAAGCATTTTCCTTTTACTGTGACTCATTTTAAAGGCTTTTTTTTATACACTGTTGAACATTGCACTACATAACCTCAGGTGTGTCAACTTTTTACTTCTTGAGAGAAGAGGCTGAAGTTATCAAGGTGTATTAAGTCGGCATTTTAAACCAAAGATGCACCTTGATGACCAGTACTGGCAAAAGCCTGAATGCATAACACAGATTAATGCAAAATAAAAAGGGAAAGCAGGGTCAACCCCATAGACACTGCAACCGACATAAGTCAGCTTATATTGAGCTACTTTTGCTTTAACTGAATCCAATAGTTATTAGGTGAGCCTGTTAAGTGAAAGACTGGTTTTCAATGTTGTCACATGTTTACAAATTGATTTAAACATATTTGTTTCTCTTATGTTTATGCTCTAAGTTTAGAACTATACCAGTATAGTTGGACAGTTGTCCAACTGTTTTTAATGTTCTTTTTTGTTTCTGCATTTTTAATTTAATTTATTTATCTGTTTTCCTACTTGCTTTTATTCTGTTTTATTTTCCTATATTTTAATCATATAAAGCACTTTGCATTGCCTTTGTACTGAATTGTGCTATACAAATAAATTTGCCTTGCCTTGCCTTACCAGTATAAGTAATAATAGTAACATGTTTAGCTTTTTATGTAGCCTATGGATATGTAGTAATATGTATTGACTTATTAGCTAGATAGGATAACAGATGAGTGACGCCACATACCAATCCAGCCATTTTGTTTTTTTTTATTAATGTCATACTCAGCAATACAGTGACCGGAATATGCAAGACTTTTTAGGCAGCCTCTATATTATATTATTTAAAATATCTGCTTGCAGTGGAAACTTTATGGAAGTGTTCACACTGTATTAGTTAATCAATAATAATTAGTCCATTTATATCTCTAATCATTTGTTACCTTACTTCTAACAATGATTATTTCAAACCTTATGCCTTCACTCATATCTATTCATTCAATAGTAGTGTTATTATAGGACAATACACTCAGCCCAAGTATTGGTATTGGACTGGGAAAGAAAAAAATGGATCGGTGCATTTCTGATACTAGGAGCTTGTGAGTTCAAGCCCAGCTTCTTTCAATTTAATCCTGCACTTCAAAAAGTAACAAAAAAAAAAAAAGGGACAGAAAAAACTAATTTTAAGGCAAATCTTTATACATTTTTACGCCTGGATATTAAGAGTCGTCTCTGATGTTTTTTCTTCTAAAACAAGTGGAGAAATCTATTTAAAAGAAGCTGTATATTATACAATATTGAGACAACTTTAGTGTATTCAGGCTGTGAAAGAGGATGAGAGCAAATCTTTAAACAGCTGACAGGGAAAATGTTGAGCTTTTAACCCTTCCCTATAATGAAACATGCTCATTTTCTAAATGCTGACAGAATTTGGTAAATCTTCTTATAATAACAATCTACAGCTCTAGAGTTAAAAATACAAGACTCCTTTTTTAACATAGTTACCCACGCTAACTCTATTTGCTAATATTGGGTGCTAAAGCCAAAACAAACATATAAACATAACATTATAATCTTGTTTTCGCTGTAAAAAAATATTGGAACACCATTTTACAGAAGCAGCCATGTGCTACATGTGTCTGTCTTATACATTTTATGAAAGGGGGACTAAAAGGATATGATCACTTATGTTTTTATGTATTTCTATCTCATAGTTCTAAGTCAGAAATTAAAATGGGCTTGATTAGTTTAGGTAAATGTGCAAAACAATGGAGACATGGAATCATGTAATACATTTACTCTATCCAGCTCAGGTGGATAGCCTCCCTGTGGAACCATTAAAGATGCTTAAACCCAGAGCATTAGTGAAACTAAAAGCTATGACCCCGGTCCAAACATGCAAGCTTATAATCCTGACAGTTTAATAAAAAAAAATAAAAAAAAACCCTGGCAAGAAGCCTAAACATAGCTTAAGTGATTGCTTTGTTTTATATTTTATGTCCGCTGATATGCAATTACAATAATTTCTAATGGCACATTTTGGTTCTGAATACCTCCCCCAGCAGCAATCAAACCTGCCCCCGTCTTCTTCGTACCGTTATGATAAATCCATCTTGCCTTCACCTGTGCTTCTTTGCGCTTCCACAAGTATGATTTATGAGGTAAGCTGAATCCTGAACAAAAGGCCACAAATGCTCAAAAGCAGAAACAAGACACAAAGGAGGAACAAGGAGCAAGCATGATTTGGAACGAGTGAGATTTGGAAGAAAATGCTGATGAGGGAGCCTTTTCTAATGCCATGCAGAAAATATATGTTTTGTAACTTATAATACCAATAAAAACAGATGAATGGCGGGGGCAATTATAGACCACTTGAGGCGCATAGATCACACAAGTTTTCATTGCAGAGAGAAAAGACGGAGGAGTGTAGCTTATAAAGGTTTGATATCAAATGAAAACCCAGTTGCTAGATAAGAATCCAAAAGAATTCTGGATTATTGAAAACTAGAAAACAGCATGAATTTGAATTTCTCATTCTTAATTTGAATGTATATGACTTCTTTTTTGTCTATCTATAACCATTTCATCAGCAAAGACAGCACAAAATGCAAACCTCTACATGGATCTAGACTTCTTGTTTAGTTTTATGTTCAGTAAGTGTAAGACCTAAAGGTATTAAGGTATAAGATTATTTCTGCAAAACATTTTTGATAGAAGAGTCATTTTTACTCAACTTAGACTAAATAAAAAATGTCTCAAACAACCCTGTGAATACAATGAAGCTGAATTAGTTTGGGAGAAAAAATAGAAAGTAGCTGAAGGACAAACAATCATAATAAAAACTTTAGAAAGGACAGACAAAATCAATGTATGATTGTTGTCATTCTGTTGGGAGTTTTTGTTGTTCTTGCTTTTTGAGCATTTTTATTACTTTTATAAAGGACACTGAAAATCTGGATCAAAACAGTCTGAAATTGTAGAGCTGTCCAGAGTTAAAACTGCTCCCACATCTGTCCTTTTTATATCTATTTATCATATTTTTTTGATCATATTGCTTTATCACTTTAACCTGTCATCTATTGCAAAGAAAATTCATATTCGTTTTAAGTCATTAATTATTGATTTGTTCATATTTAACTAATCAATACCAAGAGTAAAAAAAAACAAAAAACTATCTCAGGTTGTGTAAATCGATGGATGGACACTGCATGCTCATCACCCTAACTCCCCTCATGTTAAAAACGGATGATGCCAGCATCAGGATGTGGGAAGAAGCATAAAGCTAGGAACAGGGCAATCCTGTCCAGAATTGAAGTTTGGAAATGTAACTTGTTTTTTTCACACAGTTTCTTTTCTCCATACTATCCAGAGATGGAAATATGTAAACATCCATCCATTTTCCAACACGCTTATCCCTGCTGGGGTCGCGAGGGGTGCTGGTGCCCATCTCCGACAGGTCGCCAGTCTATTGCAGGGCAACTCATAGAGACATTGGACAACCATTCACGCACTCATTCTGAACTGTGGGAGGAAGCCGGAGTGCCTGGAGAGAACCCCGCATGCACAGGGAGAACATGCAGAAAGACCCCGGTGCAAGGCAGCAACACTACCCACTGTTCCACTGTGCAGCCCAAAATGTAAACATATTACATGATTTCCTAGACTGTGTAGGATCAGTATACCTAGCTCATAATCCCCATTAACAGGGCTCTCCCTGACTGACTCACCCACGCTGGTGATCCTCTGACTGACCAGGTCCTTCAGCAAGGCGTCCAGCACCAGGCTGTGCCTGGGGTAGAGCTCATATCGGTTAATCCCAATGTGGAAACGCAACCAGTTGGGGTAAGACTCTGCTGTCACCTCGGCAGTTGGAGAAAGCTCATCCTCATCCCCCTCCTCATTATGCCTGGGGGACAAAAATAATAATAATAACAAGAGTTGAGGAGAAATACAGTATGGTAAGATTTAACAAGACTTTGTTGTGTTAGCTGGTGTAAGGGAATTTGTGAAGTAAAATCTTAAGACTGTACTGGAACTAATAAAGGTAAAAAATAATTAGAAAACATTCTGATGATTTTAAAGTTTTGTGTCAGAATTACATAAAATAAATGGATATATATAGATAAATGAACAAATAAAAAACAGTTAACCATCTGTTTCTTAGTGTAAACTTCTTAACATTAGAAGTTTAACAGATTTATATAAAGAACTGATCATTTTCCAAGTGTTAACCCTAAACTCTAATCAGCTTACCATCCCTGGTTCCCTGTGGCTCTTGGATAAAACCTGATGTCATTGTTGACGTTAAACAAAGTATCATCATCCGTGAGGGGAGGAAGGTCAACCTTGTATAAGGGATGCTCAAACAAAGCCGATAACCGGGAGGCTGCCTGATTTACAGAGGCGGTGCGACCCCCGGTCCCTTCCCTCATCAGAGGCTTGTGCTGCTTCGCTGACGCTCCGCCGGACTCTCCGGCTCTGTCCGCACCGGCTGCGCTCTTCTCCAGCGAGTGGGACGTGAGGTTGGAGCCGGGCTCGCTGCTGAAATCCTGCAAGATCCTCAACGTGTGCTTGTTAGGCCAACCCGCGTCGGCGGCCGTCCTGGCTCGCTGCTTTCCCCAGCCCTGCGCCTCCCTGCCCGGGTGCTGCGCGCACTGGCAGCCACCCTCCTCTCCGTGCGCTCCGACAGCTCTCTTCTCTAGCTTTGGCAGCAAGTCTATCATGATGTGCAGAGTGCACGCAACTAAAAACACCATAAGGATCAACACTCTGAATCTACGAAACAATATCATTGTTCTATAGGCTTTATACTTGTTTTCTTGAAGGGATATTTTAGGATTTAGTAATTTTCTCTGAGAACGCAGCAATAAAACTATGCTGATCTTCTATTCCAATCCCACTTAAAAATCCCATCATATTTAAGAGTCTCGTTTAATTTATAATGATCCTTCATGTCCTGAGAGGTGAAGTTGCGTCTAAGAGTCTTCATTCATGAGGATGTAACAAAGGGGGTCCCGTTAAACGCATCGATGCTCTTCCTTTAACCTGCTTCCCAGCGCGGAGTGAGACATCAAAGCAGCATAACTGCTCTCTGATCAAATAGAAAGTCCCAACAGAGGTAGATTTCACACAGTCCGCTGGAATAAAGCTTTCCAATAATATCTAAAATTAATATATAAGATCAAGAATAAAGAAAACAATCCATTAAAGAGCAGGTTATCGGTGAGATGCTCGGATGCTGCCCCACTTCTTTTTTTTTTTTACTGCGAGCGTCGCTGAAGTGAGCGTCTCCCTGGCAGGTGTTGCGATCCAGGTCGTGATTTTGTCCTCCCAGCGCCGCCTTTTCTCTCTCCTCCAAGTGTTCATCCAGGGTGGGTCTGTTAAACCTTAGACATCTGAGCCCAGCCTCGCTGGCGTCATAAGGAAGAGATTGGCTGCGTCCCTGCACATTGAAGCGGCGCCTCAGTGATATGAAGGGCGAGCTTCAGGGATGAAACGCTCTGGGGATGCAGTTCTCTGCTCTGCAGCTAGAGGGCGGTGGCGCTACCTGAAACTAACTGCTGCGCTCAGTTACATGTGTGGTTCTCTAAGGGACATTTCTGGACAATAAGGGATACATTTACATGCAACGAAGATTTTAAAGGTTTATAAAGTTTGATATAAATCAATCTTTTATTATAATTTTAAAATCACAGGAACAATAAGAAAAATCAAACAATAAAATAAAGCTTTTCTAAGCAAAATCTGTTGTCTCCAGTTGCGGTTCTAGACCAAATGTACCAGGGGGCCAGGAGGGGGCCAGTGTTTTTTCATAGGGGCATAGAAAAGCATGAAACAAAAAATCAGGCCAAGGGATTAAAATATATTAAGATATCTGCATGAAGTGAAATCTCTATTCAATTAGGTTTAATAAAATTCTATTTTCTTATTAGGTCAATACAAATTCATAGTTTAGGAATTTTACATATTTTTGACTTCATTTAAGTAAAAAAATAATAATAATAAATTACCGTTTTATATGCACTCTGAATGAGAGCATTTTCTTTTATTTGATTTGGAAAAACAAATTTAGCAGATGAAAACTGGGATACTATCTTTATAGCACTGAAGCTATCACCTTATTGTAAATAATTGACAAAAAAAAGAAAAGAAATTGATCCAAAGGACCTAACAGTAACCATGTCTGTTCAGCGCATATCATCATTAGAATTTCTTTTAGTAATATGTCTTCAGTACTCCTGTTGGCCCCTGTCTAGAAGCGCCCATGGTTCTCCACACGTTTTCTTTCAGATTAAGGTTTGGGGAGAGAAAGAGGCATGGAAGAAGCTGAATGTTGTGGCAACTTAAACCATTTCTCTCTTTTTAGTGATATGATTTAACTCTAGCTTAAAAGCCAAAAATCATGACAAGTTTTTAATTTACTTTGGTAGAAACCAGTAGCTGTTTAAAAAAAAAGAAAATTCCTAGTATTTCAAAAAGGTCATTATGCCCTTACTGATTCCCATGGCCTTCAGAAGTTCATCTGATCGCTTAAAATGAGGCAATGAGGTGCATTTCAATCTCGAGTAATCATTGCCATAATTCTTAAACTAATTTTCATCTGATCATACCAGATTTTTCTATTTTAAGTCAACGAAGAATTGACCCCACCCCACCCCATCTTTATGATGGTAAATGAGAAAAGCTTTGGCATCTCTCCCAATCAACCTGATGGCATGTCAATGGCACCAGTGGCAGATCTGCCAAATCTGGAATAGTTCAGAACAGTTGTACAGTCCCGTACATTTCACAAAATGTTACTCTCACCAATCATTAACAGCAAATTAAAGTCAGGTTCAAAAGCAAGATAGGAGGGTGTACTTGTATCAAAGTACTACTGCTGTGCCCAAACCTGTGCCCAAACTACTGCTGAGTAGTTTGGGCACAGGGTGGACCAGGAAACTGAAGTTAGTGAGAACACCTGACTTTTGACCAAAAAGTTTGTAACCCACATTAAACATTACCAGTCCTTTAGCCAAGATCTGAATCTACTGTCTGTTTTTCTCTGCTGGAGAAATTTAAGGAAGTGAATCCCATTTGTAGGGCAATTGAAAACTTTGCATTTTGCATATCTACTTGAAACCTTATTAGACATGGTAGTAAAACTAAAAGAGATAGGGGAAAATAATCAATGATTCTTTTTATTATTTTAAATCTTTCTCTTAATCATCTTATATTTATAAAAAGAACAATAGTGGAATTGATATAAACATACAGTTCAGAGAGTTGTGTGAAGAATTCCAGTTTTTGAAATAAAAGAAAAAAATATGATTGATTATTATTTTTTTCATACAAATTATACTGAGGATACAGTTAATAAATATAGCATGTAATTGTTTTTTTTTTTTGGTTTCACATGTTTAAGGAGGATGATAATTGTAGTACAAGAGATAACAAGAGGAGGGCAAGAAGGTGCCTGAATTAAGCTCTTTGTTGAAATATTTCAAAAAACCATGAGTTAGCAGCCTTTCCCCACAGGAAGTGTGTAACAGTAAAGGTGATACAGATGGATCACAAGCTCGCTGGATAACAACAGACAGTGTTGTTGTTTGTTTTCCAGACCAAATGAGACAAGTCTCTTTGTAAGATAAATGGAGGTCTGAAAGAATGTAAAACTCTGCAGGTTCATTATCCAAGAAATACGCATAAGGCAGAAACAAGCTTTAGTTATGCATCTTGGTAGTGGGCCTTCCAGGAGAGATTTTCTGGGTTGTTTTTTAGTATCATGTCCATCAGTGTATTGGCGTAAAGCTTGTTAGATGCAATTATTTTCTTGCTTTTCTTTAATATGAGAGGTTTTGAATCTCCATTTCCATCTTTCTTATCATGTTTGGTGGAAGGATATCTGTGGGACCTTCCTCAACCTACTGGCCAGCGGTAAAAAGAAGTTGCCATCTGTGTTATGCCATATTTATACACATGAAATGTACAGATTATTAGCTAACTGAATACTTACTCATATGATGAAAATAGTACCCAAAAAAAAAAAAAAACCCAACAAAATATTTGCAACCTTTTTTTATGGGAGAGCTAAGGGTTGGGTTTCTAGCATTGGTCTTAAAGTTTTACATTTTTACAAAGCTTTAGGAAAAGGTTATGCTTCCTCCACTAAAGAGTTTATTTAGCATCTTTAACAGAACATAAAAGCATCATTCCATGACTGAAAAGTATTATAATGACTACAGATATTTGTGTCCTATTGAAGCGTTTGTCTTTACATCCATTCTTTAACTCCTACATTGATGGAAGGATGAAACGTTTGCATCTGATCTTCTATCATGTAGCTTCTAACTGCCTATAAAAACAAACATCTTTAGCAACAGTGGAAGTAAAAACTACTGAGCAGTTTTACAAAATGCTAGAAAATATGTCAATTTAAATAAGTGGGAGTTTTAAGCTACCACTTTTCTAGCTTCTTATAGCTGCTTCCTGTGGTGAAGTGCAAACAGTACTGTAGCTTTTAGTGTAATAAGTGAAGATTCAGGGGTATGTTATGCTTTTATGTCTTTATTTTCCATAAAAACGGAAAAATAAGACACAGAAACATAAATCTGTGGGGTAAATGATTCCCCTGACAGAGTGGGGGTCCATTTTATTTTTATTTGATTGTTTTTTTTTTTCTGCACAAAAACACAACCCAGTACTTAGCAGCCTTTTTGCTTAAAGAAATACGTGCTTTGTTGCTGCTTTAACTCCTGAGTTTTTCTTAATCAAAGCTGGTTGTGTGCAAGGCAGACATTAGAAGCAAGAACTTTTAGATCTTCTGCACGAGAATAATTCTATTTGTTCTGAACTTTGATTTTATAACAACTATTAAAAGTAAATCTATTTTTAGAATAAAGAAAAAATACTCCCACCAAAGGTCTAAGTGTTTTTAGCTTACACCATGCCATGTATTTCAACTTTATCAAACAGAAAGCTCTGTCAATCAATAATATAATTAATGTAATTTTAATCAAAGGTTTTCTAATCAGTTAATTACATTCCTCACATATTATTCCAGACATGTTGCGGTTGAAATACACCTAGCTGCTGCTGTTGCAGAGGTTATTTTGTCTGTTTCCTGATAAAGTGAAAACTGCTTTAATGTGACCTGTGGGAAAATAACAGGTTCAAAGCAATTTCTGCACTTGGCATATGTGCCTGGGCTGGGCAGATCTCTGTCTAACTTGGACTAAACGACCAGCACTTTAAAAGCTTGAAGTTCGAGTTTGCCAAATGCAGACTTTTGCCTGCCAGAGACAAACAGCATAGGTCTATTTAACCACTTTGTCTTTTCGCTCAGTCGAATCAAACAAAGTGCAGAAATCTGAGCAAACTATGCATATTTCTTTGGCTTGTTTGTGGTTGCTTCACACGACTCACACTGTCGGCCAAATTGGAAGAGTTTCTTTTGGCCTCTGCCTCTCCTCCCAAAGGTGTTACGCCTGAGTGTGTAGCCATGGCTTGATTTGTTCTTCCAAATAAAGCAGGATCTGAAAGTTAACAAGCCATTAAAAATCTCAACCTTATCAGTGAATTTTATCATTTTCAATCGCACAAGGGAGAAATATGATGATAAAAACATATGAGGTTTGGTTTAATAATTATTTAAAGCTACAAGTAGAAACCAGTTGCTTCAGCACACAATGTCAGTATGTGTTGCTAAGAAGAGAACAAATACATTTCATTTCCACTTCTCTGTTGTATTTTAGGAGGGCAGGTTCATACAAAACCTCTTATCTCAAGACAGAAAATACAAATTTTCTCTGAAAAGACTGTTTAAGATACATGTTTGCTCATGCTGTTTGTGTTCCAATCTACTGGGCAAAATAACCTGTTGGACTTTGACTCGCATTAGAAGGAAACCAAAAGATTTGTTATGCAGACTGGCTTGATTATTGTTCTGATCAAGTGGTACTTGTGTGAAGTTGGTGATTTTACTAGATATTTCCTGGGGCAAGGAGGCTGAAGAAAACTTCAAAGGCATTTCTCCCACTGCTGATGTAGAAACATGGCACGGCTTGAATTTCAAAATGAAACTGTAGATATATTTTTCCGGCTACTGTAGTATGGATCTGTGCTCCTGTGTTCTGTCAGTGATGACAAGGCATACCAATCAGGGAAACAGATTAAAGACACACCGTTACAGATTTCTATATTGTTTATCACCACATTCATAGTTTCTCTGTGATAAATAATATCCTTACATAATGAAAACCCAGAATTCATGTCTGAGAGAATTTGAATATTATACTAGATCAATAAATGGCTAGGGGGAGTGGCAGCCTAGTGATTAGGGCATAGAGTTGGAATCCTGAGGTTCTGAGGGTCAAGCCCCACTCCCACAGACTGCAACTCTGGCTCTCTGAGCAAGACACTTATCCCCGATTGCTCCTTGGGCGGCGCTCCACGATTGCAGCCCTACTCCTACCCAAGGGGATGGGTTAAATGCAGAGGTAAATTTCTCCAATGAAAGATCAGTAAAGTTCTATTATAAAGAACAATATTTTTTAAATAGAAATTCCAGGCTTTGAAAAGTATGATCATTTTTATGCTCTTAAATACTTGGCTACGGCTCCTTTTTCATGAATTGCTGCATCAGCATGGTGGAGCATTGGGGTTATTAGTCAGGGTCTTTGTTGAGGTGTGAAGGAAGTCCAGGTTGCCTTGATAGTAGCCTTTAGGTCAGGGTATTGTTGGATCTGGTGCTGCTGATCTTCCTATTAAAAATTCTTCATAGATCTTTTATGGGGTTCAGGTCAGAGCAGTTTGCTGGCCAGTCAAGAGAAACCAGCTTTTGGTTCTTCTGGCACAGTGGGCAGATTGCAAATCCTGTAAAATTAGCTCAGCTTCTCGATGCAAAACATAAATTTCCTGTTAGATGGTTTCCTGCTGACTTGAGAAAACACTGTGGAGCAACATAAGAATGACTCTCCAAATCATCCCTGACTGTGGAAACTTTAAGCTGTGTGGGTTGTGTGTTTCTCAGTTTTTACCTCTAGACTATAGGACCTTTATTCCAAAATGACTTGCAAATTTTGATTTATTTTTATTCCGTCTTGGATACAGTAATCTCTAAATGAGCAGTGTTTTAGTAATAACCTTTTGTGGCTTACATGTCACGATGAGGGTGTCAACAATGAGTGTCTTTTGGACATTTTTTCCATGTCACAAAATTAACTGGTTAAGAATAAGGAAATGCAGAGTTTTACTCTGAGCCAAAGCTGAGATCTTCAAATTACCAAAACAAAGTAGGATGACTTGAACAAACTGTACATGCATAAAAAACGTAAAATGTGTCACAGCTTAAAGTGTGAAACAGTGATTAGACTCATTTTAGAAACTGATAAATTGCCAAACAGAACAGAAAATAATAAAATCCTTTACAGGTGCTGGTCATAAAATTAGAATATCATGAAAAAGTAGATTGATTTCAGTAATTCCATTTAAAAAGTGAAACTTGTATATTATATTCATACATTACATACAAACTCATATATTTCAGATGTTTATTTTGTTTAATTTTGATGATTACAAATGACAACAAATGAAAATCTCAAATTCATCATATCAGAAAATTAGAATATTGTGAAAAGGTTCAAAATTGATGGCCCCTGGTGCCACACTCTAATCAGCTAATTAACTCAAACCACCTGCAAAAGCCTTTAAATGGTCTTTCAGTCTAGTTCTATAGGCTACACAATCATGGGGAAGACTGCTGACTTGACAGTTGTCCAAAAGACGACCATCGACACCTTGCACAAGGAGGGCAAGACACAAAAGGTCATCGCTAAAGAGGCTGGCTGTTCACAGAGCTCAGTGTCCAAGCACATTAATAGAGAGGCGAAGGGAAGGAAAAGATGTGGTCGAAAAAAGTGTACAAGCAAGAGAGATAACCGCACCCTGGAGAGGATTGTGAAACAAAACCCATTCAAAAATGTGGGGGAGATTCACAAAGAGTGGACTGCAGCTGGAGTGAGTGCTTCAAGAACCACCACACACAGACGTATGAAAGACATGGGTTTCTGCTGTCGCATTCCTTGTGTCAAGCCACTCTTGCCTGGGCTAAAGAGAAACAGGACTGGACTGCTGGTGAGTGGTCCAAAGTCATGTTCTCTGATGAAAGTAAATTTTGCATTTCCTTTGGAAATCAAGGTCCCAGAGTCTGGAGGAAAAGAAGAGAGGCACTTCATCCACGTTGCTTGAAGTCCAGTGTAAAGTTTCCACAGTCAGTGATGGTTTGGGGTGCCATGTCATCTGCTGGTGTTGGTCCATTGTGTTTTCTGAGGTCCAGGGTCAACGCAGCCACATACCAGGAAGTTTTAGAGCACTTCATGCTTCCTGCAGCTGACCAACTTTTTGGAGATGCAGATTTCATTTTCCAACAGGACTTGGCACCTGCACACAGTGCCAAAGCTACCAGTACCTGGTTGAAGGACCATGGTATCCCTGTTCTTAATTGGCCAGCAAACTCTCCTGACCTTAACCCCATAGAAAATCTATGGGGTATTGTGAAGAAGAAGATGCAATACACCAGACCCAACAATTCAGAAGAGCTAAAAGCCACTATTAGAGCAACCTGGGCTATCATAACACCTGAGCAGTGCCACAGACTGATCGACTCCATGCCACGCCGCATTGCTGCAGTAATACAGGCCAAAGGAGGCCCAACTAAATACTGAGTGCTGTACATGCTCATACTTTTCATGTTCATACTTTTCAGTTGGCCAACATTTCTATAAATCCTTTGTTTTTATTGGTCTTCAGTAATATTCTAATTTTCTGATATGATGAATTTGAGATTTTCATTTGTTGTCATTTGTAATCATCAAAATTAAACAAAATAAACACCTGAAATATATGAGTTTGTATGTAATGTATGAATATAATATACAAGTTTCACTTTTTAAATGGAATTACTGAAATCAATCTACTTTTTCATGATATTCTAATTTTATGACCAGCACCTGTATTTTAGAAAAACAGAGAAAAAAGGATGAATTGAAACCAAAGTTTAAAAGAAAATCAGCAGACACTGTGGATCCAGGTCTTATATTGTATTTGGCCCATTGGAATTAACAGAGTAATATGTTTGTGTCTGACTCTACGTCTGAAAGTTTGACCCGAGGGCTCGTCTGTTCCTGAGGTAAGCAGCAAGACTATTCAAAGTTCAACTTGATTTCCCAGGCCTCACAGATGAAGATACAAGAGAAAAGTCATGAAATAATGTAGACCAATAACTCTGTCACTAGAAGAAGGCTAAACACAGGTCTGATCCAGTGAATCAGATACACACACCTCCTAAGGGAGCAATGGTGAAAAAAAAAAGAAAAAGATTTTTATGACCGTCTTCTATAAAAGGATAGAAACTCCATCAGTTTAACTTCTGGTTGGCAGTTATATGGGAACAATGATTTGTTAACAGTTCATCTCAAAATGAAAGATAAATGGGTGTGTAAATTTTCGAGCCCTAGAAGTTATAATTGGGGAATAATCTCAGGCAGTTAAGCAATGAAAATGCTTTGAAATGGCTCGTTGTTGGCTATAACAGGCGGATGAAAGAAACGAAAGGCTGGATGAGGGACTCTGAGCTGGTGACTGAAATGGAGAGAAGTGAAATGAGTGT
Source organism: Cyprinodon tularosa (assembly GCF_016077235.1). NCBI lineage: Eukaryota > Metazoa > Chordata > Actinopteri > Cyprinodontiformes > Cyprinodontidae > Cyprinodon > Cyprinodon tularosa. Next base: position 1,619,305 of record NW_024039363.1, read on the forward strand.
AAGGGTGGTAGCTGAGCAGTGACACATTTATTCACTTGACTGAGAACAAGCTGGAAATGGACTTCTTTAGGGACATGTAAGGGACATTGTGTAAAAGGAGGCCATCGCTATTGGCAATGGCTAGGGATTAGTCTGAAAAGAACCATCTTCTAACCCTGTAGCCTTTTTTATTGACAAAATAGGTTTTAATTTTTAGGGTATTTTTTTTATTGTTGTAAATTTAGCATTTTTTTAATAAGCTTTCAGTTCAACTCAAAAATATCAAACATAAAATTAATAATTCATCAGTATTACAGTCCATGGGGTTGAATTTGTTCATATTTTGCCACATTATGGCCTCAAACTATTACATATTATGATGGAGTTGTATGGGAAAAAGCCCTTATAAACTACAATAACTAGGTTATTGTGAAGTTGATGGGTAACACATATGATTTTCAACATTTTTACGACCAGAAATTTGAAGAATGGGGCATGCATTTGTTATTATTTAGCAGCAAACAGAAACAGACCAGTTGTCCTGTTGTGCTGATCTTTGTATTGTAAGCACTCACAGACTAAATCAAGATGCAGTGAAGGGACAGCAGGCTGTGACCTTGAAGTGTGTGCCATTGTGTATGTATTTTGAAACCGTGTGCATGTTCCAAGAGACATGACAGTTAGCGCAGACGCTGACCCGTCTGTCATCCGAGGGCTCGGGTGCTGAACTCTTCCCTGTCCATCATCCACTCATCATCTGACACTACAGCTGACACCTTATTGTTACTCAAGGTCCCAGTTCATAGCACAAGCAAAGTCCAAATGATAGATGTCTGATGTCTATATTTTTCTGCTTACTTTCTAAATATCAGTATCAAACAAGATGAGGTCAAGATCATAGGAATAATAAAAGAAGAGAGAGATTCTCTTTTTTTTATTGATATATGTTACATCTTATATACAGGATATGCATGTTTGTGTCAAAGTAGTTTTATAGTCAGTCAGAAAAAAAGTCTTAAAACCTAATTACTATTTGCTTTGCTTATTTTAGAGAATCTATCAAAAAAAATGTTTCCCTGAGGCCTAAAGGTATAGTCGAGAATTTTCACAAATTTTTTTAAAAGACCCATCCTCTCCACTTAAAAATAAAATGTACATGACCTACCCTGTAACCGCAACGAAAGCCTAATAAACACGTGTAAGAGCATGCAGGAGCTTGTTTCTCCTCGTGCACGCTTTGTTTAAAAGTTGCTATTTGCATCGCCCATACAAGCTTACTTTCCAAAAGAAGATTTTCAATTTTTCCACTGTGTCAGACTCACCACCGTCTTATGCTGAGAAATACCTGGCTGTTGAACAATACCTTCCCTGACTCAGGAGCTTGCATTGCCCTACACTCTTGCACAAAACGGATTTAAATATGAACGAAAAAGGGAACATTTAGACATATTCTTAATGTTTTGTCAGAAATGATACAGAATGGTATTGATAGCAAAAGCGGGAAATGTTATCCGCTGAGACGATAATATATTTTTCGGACACTGACTGTAGCACATCAACTAAAACGTGTCTCCCTACAAGTAAAAATCATATTCATTCATCTGTCCACCAAACTCTATATTTTAGGGCATCCATACATAAGAAATTGGAAAACATTAACAATATGTTTAAAAGTTCCCTTTTAACATTTTTCATATTTAGGTCCGTTTTCTTATCAGTGTGCAGCAGCAGAGGTCATTCTCAGCAGCCAGGTATTTCTCGGCATAGGGTTAGGCGAAAATGGGGACGAGCACGTATAGCGGCCTTACTCAAACATATTACCTGGATGATTGACAATTAGGAGGACCATTTATTTAGATGATCCACCCAGAAAAAGAACATCCTCCACCATACCTTTAATTTAAAGCACACACAGTAGCAGCCATTCAAAATGGCCTATCCCAGTCAAACTTCAGCCAAATGGCAGCCCACTTCCCAGCAACACCCAGAAGAATCCCCTAAAACTTACAGCCACTGGAGTGACCCCCTCCTTCTCCTGGGCGTGCATACTTTTTTAAACTCTGATTCCACCCTTTCATTAAATCATAGGGAGATGGTGCTTCTCTTTAGATCTTAATTTCCACAAACCATGACAGAAAGAATATTTTAGTACAAAGATTGATGTTTAAAAATGAATTGTAGGGGACCAGCCAAACACCCATCAAGGAAAGGATATTTTGAATGGCTACTACTCTTGCTGTTTTATTTATGTCAAAACAGAAAACATACAGTGAACTGCAGCTTGAACATAAAGACCATAAATTACATCATCAAGTCACTTTTTTAATTCTGTTTTATTTTTTGTATTTATTTTCATTTTAAGATTACTTTCATATCTATTTTATTTGTTTTACCTATTATTTTGAAAAACAGTTTATATCCCCCTGTTTATAAATTTAGTGTTTAATTAACAAACAAATTACTAAATATTCTCTTTCAGAACTTATTACCACATAATGTAAGTTGATTCCTCAAAGTCGTGCGATCCAGCAGTTCAAGAAAAAAATGTCAACGCTTGCTTAAGTATTTTTCTCCTGGAGTAAGTTGCCTTGTAAACCTGACAACTTTTTTTTATACATCTCTGTGATAAAAATATAGACGTAAAACTCCAAAATATTAAGCTGTTCAACAATAATAAAGATTTTTTACCCAATAAAGTGCATTGCAAGAAAAACATATCTTAAAAGAACATAACCATAGGTATGGATTCATCGTCTCAGTGCCCAAATAATTCATAAAGCCAATCCAGACTTTAGGGATTGAGCAAATATACTTCCTTTGGTAACTGATGCAAGAAGAGGAACTTTACCCAACTTTAAATCATTTGCTATAAACAGGTCTTCATAACTCTGATATTAATGGCATAAAGCTAAAGGGTTGAAGTAGCCTGATAAACCAACTTTAAGTTTATAACTGTCAAGTAATGACTCTACATTCCTAACTTTTTAAAAGGTAAAGGCAGCCCTGGTTCATACTGTGATGAAATTCCTAGCTGAAGGTTACACTTGCAGTGCAGGGTTATTCTGACATGTTGTCGGTCATTGACCAGAAAAAAAAAACAGCTTGCATGCTGATGTGGCACTCCACACACTGATTTGTGTATTGACAGTTCAGTTTGTGAACCGAGGAGAAGCCACAAACTCTAACCTCTTCCGAATGACTTTAACAGGCGGTTTCTTACTCAAGAGTCTGGTATAACTCTGCAGCAATCCCTTGTGGGCCACATCCTGTTACTGCTCTGCTTCCACACACTTGTTGACACACAGGTCATTGCACGGCATTCACTTTGGCACTGAGATTTAGACATGAAAGGACATGACAGACACTCAAATATAGTGAGCTATTGGCATTTCTTTTTTTTCCATTACAGTGTCAGTTTGCGATGGCATGTCCCCTGTTGTGTTTGGCCATGACTTTTTATCCTGGAAGCCCATAATTGGATAGGACCAGTCTCTGCCAAGGAAGGATGAGGTTAAGGAGTGGGAGTGAGTGGCCTGTTTTGCTCTTTGGTTTTCACAATGAGGAGCACTGAGGTTTAATTACAGGAGAGACACCCCTGCTGCACCTCAATGACACGTTTCCTGTGATTATAGGAAATGACCGGTATTGATTGCAAGAAGAGTAGTGGAAGAGGAAGAGTCATGTTTAATTGCATTAGAATAATTGCTTATTGATAGCCAAGGTGAGGGCTGTCGCTAATCATAAAGCTGCAGCCTGTCAAGTGTAAAACTTGTTTATGCCACAATAACCATTAAGTTGGTAAAAACAGTCAACCGGACCATGTGTACGGGACTATTTCTACACCTAATCTACAGATGTAAGCTACATTTATTCCACAGCTGAAGGAGTGAACTGTAATTGTTTCCTCTATTTATTCTATGATTAAATCAGATTAAGTCCAAAAGAAGCATTTCAAAACTGCTAAGCAGGCATGAAGTGTTGTATGAGTAATATTATTCTGGTTAGTCTTGGGTCGCCTTGTTCATGGGTCAAGCATTATTTTTAGAATTACATTGCTGGCTTTGCAGTCCTCTTGTATTATAACTTCATAAATGTGTATTCTTCTAATGAAAATAGAAACAAAAACAAAAAAATACAGTAATACAATATTTTTGGATATTGTGTGGTTTTAAAAAATTGCTGTTTCATAAAGCAAAGTCCTAAACATTCAAACCTGATTTGGATGATTTGGCACAGTTTGAAATGCATGGAGATAGTCAGAACCCACACGCTTCCTGGTAACTGTGATTGCATAGGTCTGACTAAGAAAGACCCCTGGCCTCTGTTTGGACCTACATGGCAATTTGTCTGCAAGGCCATGAGCCTGACACGGAGAGACTTCCGGTAAAACACCTCCGATTTGGGAATTACACAAAATAAGATCTCTGAATCATAAGGTAAGCCAGCCAGTTTCAATCCATTTGGAAACCCACAGTGTATATATAGCAAGAGGGGCAGACTTGAACATACAAAATCAATACAAGATGTCAATACACATTGTGCTTTACCCAAAATAGCAGTGCAAAAGGAAAGAAAACAGGTAAATTAAAAAGAGTGATTCTATTTGAGCTCCAGAAAAACAAATGTGGATCAACAGGGAGGCTTAGGCTTTATGGTAGTGCTGGGAACACCAGTTCTTTTAAGTGAACCGAATCCCTAGAAACAGTACATTAAAACTATTTATTCAAGCCAAATCATTCAATTAAAAAATGCGCTCCTTTACATAGTTTTAATTAGGGATGTCCCAATCTGATATTAAAATCAGTCACATATTAGCCAAAAAATTAATGTCATAATACTGTAAAGCAACCTGCATCTAAAATCTCCAGTAGAGACAAGTTGATAGAAAAAGCTATCCTTCTGTTCAATCAACCTGTCTTTGTGATTATAATGTTTTTAGTACTTATACTGTATATACTAAGAATAGCCCTGCTATGACTAGTGTCAGTATAAAGAAGGACGTTTATTCACACATCCATCAACTACACAGTGACATCTGATTGCCTCTGCAGCTTTAGCACACGCTTCAGTAAACACCAATGTTCATATTGTATTTTATCGGGGGTCTCATCCTTATTGGAATCAAATATTTTCTGGGATTTTCTGGATTTTGGACTTTTATTAATCATTTTTATAACTTTAATGGGAGGTGCTACTTGCTTAGGCCCATTACTTCCTTGTTCAGTAGGTGCACACATGTATATTACAGTACCTCTGATGGCAGTGTTACTTTTGTAAGTATGTAAAAAAATCTTTATTTACACACAACCCCACAAAAAGAACAATTAATATGCCAGCAGGACACTGTAATCTTCAAAGCAGTCTGATTTACAATATACTGAGTTTAAATAACACATATGGGGACTCTGCAAATACCAAATTAGTAATGGGTTTTATTTACAGCTATTAAAATAAAAAGTAGCAAACAGAAAATCCCCCAATAGTGAAACTACAATAAACAAAACAGCTTTACTTCATAGTTCATTATAAATCTTAGCACAAATAATATTTAAGAGGTATCAGACAGAACTGCAGTACCAGATTTTTGTCATATGTTAATGTTGCTGTCAGCAACATCACGTTTGCCCGCCTTGTTCACTTGCTCTGTATTTCTGTACACGTCTCACAGTAGATGTGTTTTGAACAAACTAGACAGCTTTGATGTTCAGCCAGGGACAGCGGCTTTGGGGCAGGCCATGCTGCAGAAAGTTGCCCTGCTCCCAGGTCACCCTGGTCTAGAATCCAACACAGCATTACAGAATAAACAAGTGGTTTTTTTTAGTCAGGGGAAAGTTGTGGAGTGGCCGACAGAAGGGAATGTGTTTGCAAGGCTGTGTGTTATGTGGGTCTGTGCCAAGGAGTCTAAAAAATGCGGACTTGCCCATAACAGGCTGTCTCCTGGAGTTTTTTTTAAAGATTGTTGACTGCTCATAACTTTGGTGGTGTTACAGGGGGGGCTTTCAGCATATGTGCTCAAACCTTTTCGATATTCTCTTACTTCAGAAAACAGGCATTGAAAAGTACTTTCAGATGATATAGTGCCTTTAACACAATGTCATAATTAAAAACAAGCTTCCCATTATCAAATTAAAATGAAACACAAACAGACAGAGATGGATTTTAATCTAATTAGTTTAGCCACGGCACTGCCAACTCCAGGAATTACTCGATGAGGGTTCATTTACATAATTGTGTCCTTAAATAAAATGTAATCATTTCATATTGTGTCAGATATGTCAGTTTTGTTAAGGCGTTTATGAAACGTGGGCCATGCTGTTTTAATGAATTTTCCACCAGAGGATTCGTGTCAAATGTGATGAAGATGACAAGGAATAATGAGGAACACATGGTAGTTTTAAGCTTTCCTCATTCAGACAGCTAATATACATGTGACTTTCCATTTTTATCTCATTTTGGTTTTATCTAGTTATGTTAATTCAAGTTTTTAAACTTTTAGTTCACTCTTTATGAAATGCCAAACTTTGGCAAATCTGTGCACAACCATATATTCAAACAGTGTTAAACCACATTTTGATTTAATTCCAAGGCAAGTCATCTTGGTACAAAATCATCAAACATTCAGCTATCATGGAAGGATTTCAGTGAAGCCAAAGCCTGTAGACATCTTATAAGGGATCAAAGTGATCTAATTGTAATAAGGTATGTCTTGGGAGAAAATCCCACAAAAATCTTTAACTTTATAAATATACTATGGCACAGCGGAAACCATTGTGACTAACTGGAAAAAAAAAAAAATGTACTGAACCTGTCTGATGTTCAATAACTCATTACAAATATGGCATTAAACCTGGACACGAGGGTTGCTAACAGTCTGACTACTAACATTGAAGAAGCTGCAGGGATTTCTGGTAATTCCTCATGATCTACATGTGAAAACATTCTCTGGTATTCATCGTAAGTGGAAATGTCATGAAAGCTGTACAAAACAATAAAAGTTGTTTTAAGTCTAAGTTGAAGTATGTCTGGACTCAGATGTAACGTTGAAAGAAAGAAAGGTTTTCTTTGAGGAGAAAACATCCAACATCTGCCAAACTATACCAAAATCTTGTGGAAAGATGTTTTGTGAATAAGTAAAAGACAATCTTCAAATCAACACCGAACATCACCAGAAAGAAAATGTTTCCATCTTAGTCTGAAATAGCTTTTATTCTTCTCAAAAACTCACTTTTACACAGTGTTTTTTTTAAATAACCACTGCATTTTTTTTAGCTGAAAAAAAGAATAAAAACTTTAATTTTGTGCTTTTCACTTTTATGAGTGAAATCACTAATATGTGTGAAGAGTAACATAACAAACTGGCAACTATAAACATAGATTAATAGAAAGCAATAATAGTTGGTTTGATAAATAAATGTTTTTGTCTGAATGTCATGAATTCTTGAATGAAAAATATAAGAAAATATAAATATGTTATGGGTTTTTAAAAAATCATTCATGTCATCATAATGGTTTTTAAGCAGCAACACAGGCGCACAGTTGTTTGGATTATTACCCTGAAGCAGGAATCCCCACCTGGCTCTTTCTGCTTGAAGCTGGGCTGTTCTTCCAGTGCATGCGCTTCTGCTCTCCCAGCTTTCTGCTACTCTCCAAACTGCATATTTTATTATTTATACTTTTTGAACACTCTAAGTTGTAACATTGCAGAGCTGTTCGTCCTGTGCATGTTTGTTAGCAGGCTTTATAAGCTGCTGTCAACCATTCTTTTAGAATAAAGTCACAGAATAAAGACAAATTAACTGAAAATATTACATTAATAAATAAATACATTTAGATAAATTGAAATTTAGTCTCTTTATGGGAAACTGAATAGTATGATTACAAATTTCTTTTCTTTTCATTTAGTATTAGTATTACTATTGTGCCAGCTCACCAGAAGATTATGAATATATTAAATGACTAAACGTGGAAATTATTTAATTAATAGGTCATTCAAACCAAAGGTAAGGCTAGTTATTTATTATCAGTTGAATGATTATAACTTGCTTACTGACCAGGGTTTTAGCCCCTTTCCTAAAAGGTTAGACTCCCAAATCCGGCTGTTAAAAATCCAGATGTCTTTCACTAATTTAGTAATTTAGGCTATGGCACTTAGCAACATTATTAACCACTAACCAAATAAATGTGTCTCTGTTCATTCGGATGCTACTGAAACAAGAGTGAATCCAGCCTGAGTGATAAATCGTTCACTGTGTAAAATGAACACAAAAGACCACGGGTTAAAAAAACAATGGCACCTTTATTAGCTACAATAACATAGTATTATATATCAAATAACTAAACCAAATACTAAACACTACTGAAAATAAGCAAAATTAAAGAAATAAAAGGTAAAGAGGGGTTTACGTGTTCGAGGTTTACAGCTTAATGTATTTGAAAGTGTCCTTTAACAATAGCAGATAAAATGTAAATAAACCCTGACACAGATGTTAACTGCAGTCAAAACAATGAAATTTCATTCAGTTTATGGTAAAAAATGAATAAAGATTCAGGAATGCATTAAATTATGATGAGGCTGAAAGACCTGTTAGCTTAGCTGGTCCCAATCACAATGTAGAAGTTAGGTTCAGTAGCACGTGACTCGTTCGGTCTGTAGTGAGCATCAGCATTCAGTTAAACCTTAAAACCATCAGCATCTGAATCAGAAAGCTTACTTCAAATAAAAACAGCGAACACAGCTATCTATTCTACCTATAGTTCACACAAGCAGAGCACTTATTATTTATCAGATGGAAAGGAGGGAGGGATTGCAATTACTGAAGGTGAGGGCCTTAAGCTCGGTCCGGTGTTCTGTAAAAGGCTGTGTCATCAGAGGAGCAGTTCCAGTTTCATCAGCGACAAAGGATCGCAACACTACAGGTGCTGGTCATAAAATTAGAATATCATGAAAAAGTAGATTGATTTCAGTAATTCCATTTAAAAAGTGAAACTTGTATATTATATTCATACATTACATACAAACTCATATATTTCAGATGTTTATTTTGTTTAATTTTGATGATTACAAATGACAACAAATGAAAATCTCAAATTCATCATATCAGAAAATTAGAATATTACTGAAGACCAATAAAAACAAAGGATTTATAGAAATGTTGGCCAACTGAAAAGTATGAACATGAAAAGTATGAGCATGTACAGCACTCAGTATTTAGTTGGGCCTCCTTTGGCCTGTATTACTGCAGCAATGCGGCGGGGCATGGAGTCGATCAGTCTGTGGCACTGCTCAGGTGTTATGATAGCCCAGGTTGCTCTAATAGTGGCTTTTAGCTCTTCTGAATTGTTGGGTCTGGTGTATTGCATCTTCTTCTTCACAATACCCCATAGATTTTCTATGGGGTTAAGGTCAGGAGAGTTTGCTGGCCAATTAAGAACAGGGATACCATGGTCCTTCAACCAGGTACTGGTAGCTTTGGCACTGTGTGCAGGTGCCAAGTCCTGTTGGAAAATGAAATCTGCATCTCCAAAAAGTTGGTCAGCTGCAGGAAGCATGAAGTGCTCTAAAACTTCCTGGTATGTGGCTGCGTTGACCCTGGACCTCAGAAAACACAATGGACCAACACCAGCAGATGACATGGCACCCCAAACCATCACTGACTGTGGAAACTTTACACTGGACTTCAAGCAACGTGGATGAAGTGCCTCTCTTCTTTTCCTCCAGACTCTGGGACCTTGATTTCCAAAGGAAATGCAAAATTTACTTTCATCAGAGAACATGACTTTGGACCACTCACCAGCAGTCCAGTCCTGTTTCTCTTTAGCCCAGGCAAGACGCTTCTGACGCTGTCTGTGGTTCAAGAGTGGCTTGACACAAGGAATGCGACAGCAGAAACCCATGTCTTTCATACGTCTGTGTGTGGTGGTTCTTGAAGCACTCACTCCAGCTGCAGTCCACTCTTTGTGAATCTCCCCCACATTTTTGAATGGGTTTTGTTTCACAATCCTCTCCAGGGTGCGGTTATCTCTCTTGCTTGTACACTTTTTTCGACCACATCTTTTCCTTCCCTTCGCCTCTCTATTAATGTGCTTGGACACTGAGCTCTGTGAACAGCCAGCCTCTTTAGCGATGACCTTTTGTGTCTTGCCCTCCTTGTGCAAGGTATCGATGGTCGTCTTTTGGACAACTGTCAAGTCAGCAGTCTTCCCCATGATTGTGTAGCCTATAGAACTAGACTGAAAGACCATTTAAAGGCTTTTGCAGGTGGTTTGAGTTAATTAGCTGATTAGAGTGTGGCACCAGGGGCCATCAATTTTGAACCTTTTCACAATATTCTAATTTTCTGATATGATGAATTTGAGATTTTCATTTGTTGTCATTTGTAATCATCAAAATTAAACAAAATAAACATCTGAAATATATGAGTTTGTATGTAATGTATGAATATAATATACAAGTTTCACTTTTTAAATGGAATTACTGAAATCAATCTACTTTTTCATGATATTCTAATTTTATGACCAGCACCTGTATGTTACAGTGTTGTTCTTTGTTTAGTTAAGAAAGAAAATGGATGACAGCAGCACAGAGGCAGCGGTTCAGCAAACTTTGTCATTACCCTTCTGCCCAGGGGGGCTTTTTCCTATCAGACATATGAGAAGCAGGTATGCGCCAAAGAGCTAAAACTAAAGGACAGACACAGCCGTGCTTTCTCATCTCATACCTGAGGCCAATTCAAAGTCACCAATTAACCATGATGGCATGTCTTAGACTATGGAAAGTTTAAAACAGCAGAAGGCAGAGCATTGTGACTGAGATACACAAAAGATTCAAAGCTTGAACTTTCTTACAGTTAGGTAAATAGCACCACTGCACCCCTATGTTCACATGCTACAGTGCATTATTTTGACATGATATACAGTATAAGGAGCCTGTATATTTAATCTTTCTTGGATTAGCTTGTTTCATGAATATTTCATGTGCAGCATTCTCTAATGTGGTATAATGTCAAGTAGCACAAAATAGCTCCTTAAACCTCACAGCGAAAGTGTGAAATGCCCTTCGCCCACAGTTGTCCCTGAGGTTTAACAACACAAATGTAGCCCTAAATTCCTTTTATTCACCAGCACCCTCGGCTGCTCTTGTGATCCATGTCCCATTGCTCCTATCCTGTCGCCTCGGGCAGAAAAAAAAACCCCTGAGTGAGCGGAGCTAATGTTTCTCCAGTCTACTGGGAGCAAATTTGATAGACCTGACAAAGAGTTCGAGCACAAGAAGAAGAAAAAAAAAGTCATTTTGTCCTTTATGAGAATAGAAAATCTTTAAACATAACAGACAGAACCTCAAGAGTATTCTATAGCCATTTAGCAAAGTCATATTATCCTAAATTAGGCGAAACAACAAGTAAATAGTGAAAACAATTGCAGATTTCCTTTGAGAGAAAATGCTTCCTCCCCTTTTTGATTTATATTTAGTAGGTCATCCTACTTTTACGCTGCACTGGCAGTGCCATTTTTGGATATTCTATTAGTCAAATGAGTATTTTTAAATGTAGCTGTTTAAGTCTGCAGCAGATCCAAAAGCATTCAGTATCATCTTCCAGACATGTCTGACTGTAGCTGTCTGTCCACAGCCTGAAAACTCTCTGTCTTTCTGTGGTTTATAATTTGTTTACTTTTACACTTCACTGGCAAAAGTTTGACCCTGGACACATGTTCCCCTTGTATAAAACCAGAGTTTTGTACAACGACTTCCAGAGCGCAGACAAAAGTTTATACTCTATCAGAATATTTTCATAATGAGGAAAGAAAAATATTCTATTTCTCTAACCTGGTACCTGAAGATTTGATTTTTTTTTTTATTTCTGGCCAAGAAAACCAAACACTTTTTGTTAGTTGTTTGATTTGGATTAGCTCGCTTTGTTGCATTTAAAAGAAGCTGCACCACATTTTTTTATGTTACTTTGGTCTACATAAACTTTATTTTTTTACTTTCATTTAGAAAAACAAATTAACTGTAATTTCTTACTTTGAATTTCTAGACGGTATATATTCTCTATATTTTGCGACACACAGTCAGGCGCTATTGAAACACTGTAGTTGTTTTGCTAAACAGTTAAGTTTTAACAGCTGCTATAAGAAGACAGGTGTGGATATAAAGTCCTAATAGATCTCTCACTGCAAAGATTGGCATCATTTTTATAATTTCTCGTAGCGTTACGAAATCTTTACTGAAAGTGAAGCAGCTCCGCTTATGAAGTAAGTTATAGATTGTTGAATGTTTTATGTGTGGTGGTGAACTACAGGATGACTTGGACAAATACTAGGGTTGAAAGTCTGTAGCTACATAAATTATACTATATACAGTAGCAGCCATTCAAAATGGCCCTTCCTAGTTAAACACCAGCCGAATGGCAGCCCACTTCCCTGCCACTCCCAGCAGAATCTCCTCCAACTTCCAGCCATTGGAGTGACCCCCTCCTTCTCCTGGGCATCCATAATTTTTTACTCTGACTCCACCTGTTCACTGAATTACAAGGTCTGAAAGTAGATCACACTTCTCTTTAGATCTTCATTTCCACAAATCATGACAGAAATAATATTTTAGTACAAAGACTAATGTTTAAAAAGAAATTGTAAGGGACCATCAAGGAAAGTGGGGACATTTTTAATGGCTACTATTGTAAAGAGATGATAGATATAATTATTATAATTACTACAGCCTATAAATGAAAACCAAAACTCTGGCAGAGGTTCTCCGTCAACTACCGGAGAGAAGGTAAACCACAAGAGGTCATTGTGAATGACACTGACTTTCTAAAGAGTAACTGGGGAGCACTGGCCTAGTGGTTAGAGCAGCGCGCTTGTGCTCTGAGAAGGTTCCCCACAGCCTGCACTCTGGGTCTCTGAGCAGAACCTTTAACCCCTCATTGCTTCCCCGCACCACACAATGGCAGCCCACTGCTCCCCAAGGGGATTGGTTAAATGCAGAGGAAAATTTCTCCAGTGTGAGATCAATAAAGTTCAATTATTATTATATCATTATTATTGACTGCATACAATGTTAAGAAGTTGAGTGGGAAGAAACGCTGTGGTAGGATGGCTTTACCTAAACTAGGGAGAAAGAGTATGTGAGTGTTATTTGACACATTGCATACAGGTAAATTATGCATGTCATTGTTCTTGTTTTGAGATGCAGAGTGCAGGGGTATAGAATCCAACCTACAGTGAAAAATTTCTAGGGAGCTTTTTTTGAAACTGGTGTTCGTTCACTATCTTTGACCAGGGAAAAAGTAAATTAAATCTTGGTAGCATCTCATTCTTTCTGGTTGCAACCTTTTTGGAAAGGCCCATTTAACTAGGGCATGCTGCCTCCTAAAGCAAAATTATCAATACTTAAAAAAAAAATAAAATTATGGTACCATTGTGCTGGAAAAGCCAACTATATGTTGATTTAAAACTCTCATATAATCTATGAAGTATGGACAAGAGGAAGATGAGATACACCAGAATGAACAACATAGATGTGCTGAAATTAAATTATTTTGGATTCAATAAAAAAAAAAATATATATATATTTTTTAATCTTTTCATTGACACAACATTGACACAGTAGTTAACCCTAAAGGAGCCCAGACTAAGTACTGAGTGGACATAATGAGGAGTACATAGACATCCTTTTAAGTGGAATAAACTTAAACTATACATGTGCACTGCAATCCAGGCTGCAAGAGCTCACTCTCACCTACAGCTATCAACATATAACACATCCTGTTGAAAAAAACCTATAACAGCTACAGCAACACTTTACTTCCCTTTGAGATCAATAAATCATTTTCAAATCTAGTTAAACTGAATGTAAGTTCTACAATATTCTAGTTCGTTGATACTTCCCTCTATAATTCATTTGATTTCCAGACTAAGTTGTGCTTCATAATTTTAATGTAAAACCTTGTTTTTTTCTAAAACACCCTGTGGACTAAAATGTCACATATGGACAAACCTCAGTTAATCATTAACAGCAGAGTTAATAAGATAGGAAACTAAAGTGACCTACAGAAACTAATAAAGTGTGACACATTAACATGAACTAAACAAACAGTAAAATAAGCATTCTCTGATAACTCCTAAGGCAGAAATGTGACAAAAAAAACCCAACCAACACTTAAACATGGTCTTAGGAAACGTCTCTCTTGTGTCCAAACATTTACTGTTCTTTATAAAGGCTGCGTATTTCTTCGGGTCTCTGCTCTCCTGCAGCATAACCAGAGAACAAGGTCAAACAATGAGCATGGTTATGTCCTTACTCCAGGCTAATTTAGTTAATTCTTAAACAATATGTGCATGACAGAGAATTAATTTTTAGCACAAACAAGCCTTAGTTTGTTTCCTGGGGATGTTTGACTGCCTTTTTTTTAAATCAGGAGCTGGAAGTGATTAATAACACTGTCCTGCACTCACAAGAGGGAATTAACTGCAACTGGCAAAAATAAGTGTGGTTGTTTAAAAGTGAACTGGGTCGTGTTTGCCTAGTGTGTCTCTGGGTGTAGAGGTTTGTCTTTACGCTCATTGTGTGGTTGCAGCACTTCCCTGTGCAAACACTTGCCTTTACCTTGTGTCCTTTCTGAATGTCAGCGGAGGAGCCGCCGACCACGTGTACCTCCTCCGTGTAGCAGATAATGAGTGTATTAATATGTACATAGGCACCCAGGTTAATGCCTGCCTGGCACTCCAATTTCACGGCCCAGTCCTGGGTCGAGCACCAACGGGCTGTGATTTTGCCTTTATCAGATGAAAAAAAAGAAAAATATAGTTCTGAATTATTGAACAGATACATGACTGACAGGCCAGATGATGAAACTCAAGGGGAAGGTAAAAGACAGGGAAGGGAGACAAAAAAGTAATAGTGAAAATGAATGATGCCAAAGATAAGTGTGGTTGAGTCGGTTGATGCTAAGAAATACTGACACCAAATATGGCAGAAGGGGGAGTGGAAGATGGACAAAATTGAAGAAATTGATATTTGCTTCTCTGTTTTCTTCTCTACCAGAGTATAAAATAATATTCTATGCAATACATAAAAGGCAGAAACTGTTCATATCTCTATGTTTCACTTTGTACCATAATCCTTCCAAGCTTAAGTTTTGTTCTTTGCTAGTGTCTTCATGTGTTCCCCTGCTTCAATTAGGTTTTTTCTAGATTTTCTTTTTTGTTTATTCTGTTCATTAGTCATTTTCTATCAAGTCTCCATTTTATGCTTTTTCCACCATCTTCAGTTCTTTCAAGTAAGGTTCAGTAAACACTGCTTCTCATTATTTAATCCTCAGTCATTCTTTGCTGATGTTTGCTGATCTGTTCTTGGTTCTCCCTTTGTTCCCTCTGTGTTTTGTCGTAAGTTGTTTCCTTTGGTTTTCTTAATGAATCAGATCACTGCAATTCTGCCTTCCTCTTACCTACAGTACAGTAGGTTCAGGCCCTCAACAACAGCAAGAGGAGACATTTCAAGTATTTTTTTCTCCAGCTTAAAGGTGTAGTGGAGGATTTTCTTTTTCCGGGTGGATCATCTCAATAAGTGGTCCAACTAATTGTCAATCATTCTGGTGATCAGTTTACATAAGGCCGTCTTATGAGCTCATCCCCAGTTAGATATCTTTTTCTGCGCGTGTGCACTTTCAGGCGTATATGTGAGGTGAGCTATGGTTTCAGACAGTCATTGATGCTCACCTTTCTCTCCGCGGTTCTTTGAAAATAGTGTCTATAAAGTGTATTAGAAGAAAAGAAAGGCCTCAGAAGAGGCAAATATATCCTAGAATGCTTTGCACAGAGAGCTCTCCTCGCAAAGCATTTTGGGATTTGCTGTGACAGTTATATGGCGACTAATAGCAAAGAGGGTGCAGGCACCGTGCGGTGGAGGAGGAATTACGTCTCCAATGGAGAGTAAAAAGTAGTGATCATCTGTCCAAATGTTCAGTTAACTGAGTTCGCTATAAAGTCCACTATATACTCCATGCTCTATATAGTGATTGAGGGATGTAGGATTTAGGGGTTAGATTGGATGTTTGGGCACAGCAAGCTTGTATGAGCTTAGAGAACAGAAATTTTTAAACAGAGCGTGCACAAGGAGAAATGGGCTTTTGCATGCCCTCAGGTGCGTTTAATAGACGTTCCCTCTCCGGTGCGTGTACAGGGTTGTGCATGCGCATTCTTTTTTAAACCTCAAGAGGGCAAATCTTTTTTTAAAAATCCTGAAAATCCTCCACTATACCTTTTACATATTCTTGATAAGTACAGAAAGTTTTAGATAACACTGATAGTCATTTCAATAATGATACAACATGACTTTGTAATTTTGGGTTGTAAAAAAACAACAAAACTAAACAGAATTGGCTGCTGCAGTTTTAAAATGTTGGAATAGCTGCAAAGATAATAATCAATAATTTGCTTTTTCGATTAATTTTATATCAAATACTCTTTTTCATACTTGCAGGAGAAAAGTTACATTTGTGTTTGAGTGCCTACAATGCAATTTAATTAATTCTTTGCTAGTACTGCAGATATTAACATCCTAACACTAGGATTAGCAGTTAGCATACTCTCAACTGGATCATATCTAAGTTGGATTTATATTGAGTAAATGGGGGAGTGCTGTCCTAGTGGGTTAGAGCTGTGCACCTTGCTCTGAGAAGGTTGCAAGTTTGACCCCCAAAGCCTGCTGGGTCCCTGAGCAAGACCCTTAACCCCATTCTCCCTGGGCGCCGCACAATGGCAGTCAACTGCTCTCCAATGGGATGGGTTAAATGCAGAGAGTGTATCCCCACTGTGGGACAATAAAGGGATTTACATAACTGTCAAAAAAGGGTATCTTTCTTAAAAAGTTAAAACTGCAACAATACAAATCACAATTTTTTACTGATAAGAAATAATCGTAGTGTAATTCTGGTAAGCTTTTATTTTGTAACTTGTATTCATAACTTCTAAACTTGTATTCTCACTATGAAACATCTGGTGCCACCTGAATGTATGATTGACAAAGACTGAATACATATCTTAAATGTAAATATGTCTATTGACTAGATTTTCTAAGCTTGAGACATGCAGTATGCATACATTTTTATTGGCAGTTGTCCTACACAATACATTTGATAGTATTTTCGGATCCATGTTGTAATTTCAGAGGTTAATAACTAGGACTGGTTCAAAAACTTTATAATCCATTTAGCTCTTTGATATTAAATGTATAGTCTAAATTTTTTCCGAGCAGACTTACTGTAAATAAAATATATGAAATATATCAAAATTAAACCAAAATATTATAGTGGTTATATATACATTAAATGTAAAGATTGAGATAATTGTTTACTCAGGTGATGTATAAACTACATACATATATTTTAATAAAACTTAAAACTTCACTTAAATAATATCCAACTATACCTTTCAGCCATAAAAAAAATATACGTGTGTAAAACTCTGCCTTTGGCATTTTTAGATGAATTCCTTTGAGTATAAATCTGCTGGTATTTATTGGCCATAAAAGAAGATTCTCAGGGAAAAGTCATTTCCAAATGTCACACAGATAAAGCAACTCATCAAAAGAGCTGTCTGACAGACAGCTAGGATCAGACTAAATGGTGAGATATCATGTCTGTTCATGTTATCCTGTCTGGTTATCCTGCTGCTATATCATGTTTGCTGAGACTCAGACACATTCTAAATATTTAACTGCCTGCACTAAATCAGATGTCGACAGAAGTAATATTTTATCTTTGGTATGAAACACAACCTAAGGTTATTTTTTACATTGTCTGCGTGTTTCTCGGTTTATTTCTTTTGCTACCTAACAACAAACCTTGCAGCACTCCTAAGAAGTTGATATGAGTTGAAAAGCATGCTCTTCTACAATATATAATAACTATAGAGTTTAAATCAATAGTGCTTGAGTATTGTGTTTTGTTAAAGAATATATTTTTCTATCATCCATTTATCATTTCTTTTCATTAAGTTTTCAAAGCTCCTCATTGGGTTAGTTTGAAAGACTTTATGTGAATATGATACAATATGAAAATGACATAAATGGTCATATTTCATAGTAAATATGTCTGAAAAAAACTGCGACATTATTAATTATCAGTCAGACATGTTTCTTTTTTAATCCAAACAGGTTTTTCTAATAAATGTTTCTCTTTCTCTATACCTTTACCCGTTATCATTTCTATGCTTACATGATTCCAGAAATGCAAACATGTTTTGTTGAAATGTCAGCTGTGTTATGTGCTTTATTGTTTGCAATTGAAACAGCAGCTAAAAAGATTTGTCTTTACTTTTTTTCCTTCTTGATAAAAAAGCAAAAACCCTGAAATGGATTTATTTCTGTGCAGTAACACAGAAGCATATTGAATTTTCCAGGGAGTCACTTTAGGAAATTCAATTTCTTCTGGAGCTTGATGTGGAAGTGTTTTTCTTTTTTTTTTGTGAAAGCCCACACCCAGAGCCACATCCTGTAACTTTTATTATTTTTTTTATTTAACTATGACTCATTGGCATTGGTAAATCCTATTTGACTCAAGCAATGTTTTTTTTTTTTTTTTTTTTTACAACATTATTTTACAAAAGTATTCCCTTAGTGTTTCTACCTACTAGATATTGAAGATTGTCAAATCAAATCAGTCCCAAAGCTATCTGCAGGAAACTTAATTTTATTTCCTCTGCTTTTGTTTTAAAAAGTTATCTTGATTGTTCTGGTTATCTACTCTATGTCTATATTATATAGTTTATATTGCAGAAAAGGAAACACTTGCATACAGCTTAAAATTTATGTTATGCTTATAGTCTGGCTGGATGTTGCTGACAGAGTCAGCAGTGCAGATTCCTACCAGCTTCCTAATAAAGAACCACTATGACACCCTAGAAATGTTTTGTGCATTTTCCTAACAGTGTAAAATAAACAATACTAAATGGGAAGAGCTAAATTTAACAGGTAACACACAACAGAACCAAAAAGAACTGAACATGGACAATATTTGCAAAGAGAAAACATAAAATAAAAAGGACTTATTAAAAAATTCAGGCCTTAACCAAAACATTAATTCAAAACAAAACTTTAACCAATATATATTTTTTTAATATTTTATTTCCAAGCATGTGAATATAGATGTTTTTGAATTTTTTTTGTAAATTTACTCCACTATTTTATATTTAAAGACACACCAGAATATCTAATAACAAAAAATCTCCACTTAAATCTGAATAACTATCTGAAGAACATTTCTCAGTCAAGAGGCCAACAATTGCTGTCACAGATTTGCACCTTATATGCACGTTCCTACATCTTAGAACATATTTGCATATCTAAAAATACACTAAGCAATGTTATATTCCTTCTGCAAAGCTTATGTTTTTCACAGAAACAAGATAAACCTTTGATTCACGGAAAAATGTTTGATGTTGATATTTTCTAACCAGTTATGTGCAAAGAAAGCAAGAAAGCAATGTTAATTAGGTATTAGAGGGGATTCTGCCACAGTCCTGTATTAGTAATGAAACAGAGAACAGAATAATGATATCATCTCCCCCTGCTTTTCAACAGCTCCACCATCCATGTGTACCGCCACTGGCACTGACCTTTTAGGAGCCTCCTCTCTCACACATGTATTTTACACTTCAAAGTAAGCAGTTAAATTATTCCAATTAGGCCTGAAGCGCTGTTCTAGTCACACCAAACTGCTGATGAAAGAGCGCACTAGGTCTATCGTCCTCCCTGAAAAAAACTGCCAGCACTTGTGTATTAAACATATTCTTTTATTTGCTAATTAAGGGAGAAATCTGGTTGTCTTTCCATTTACACTATCCTTTATCACAATCCTTTATAGATGTTCACAATCCAATTAAAACAAAGAAGTGATTGAAAACAAAGAGGTGATAAAGCATGGAGATAACTGTATTTCTTAAAAAAAAGTGCATTATTGCAAGAAGTGCCAAAATATTTATATCTGCAACACAATGTAAAAATGTAAAGATGAGCTGCGAATGCAATGATACATAATGTGATACTTTTTAATGTAATTATATTTCAAGGCTGTCTTCATCTGCTGTGCTTTGTGCATGGATGAAATGTTTGTAGCATCAGTGGATCTCTAATACCTTATAGCAGCTTCCAGCTTGGAAGCTTGTAGTGGCTCCAGGATCCATATTAAGATTTTGTTTGTGTTTTTACCTGCAATTCAGAGACGTGAAGCCTAGTTCAGCATGGAAAGGATAATCCCACCCACATCCACATCCACATATGCACCCATTTACATCTCTCTGTCCTTGTGGGGACACTCCATTGATTAATTTCTAACACATTTCTACAGCCTTACTATGACCCTTACTTTAAACCTAACCATTGTGGGCACATACCATACTGTACTGTATCTGCAACAGCAATTGTAGCAATGGGGACCAGACACTGGTCCCCATGAGGAGCAGTCGGTCCCTACAACGTGCTATTTCTTCAGAAAATTGTCTCCACAATGTATAAAATACACAAAACATCCCCATACACCCATGAAGGTCTCCACCATAGACTATATAGCTTCGCAAAACCAGAATTATTTCACTGAAAAGTGAACCACAGAGGCATTTACTTTCCACCTCTTCGGCCTTGAAGACAGAGGGGGCGATTTTAACTGAGACCTGGCTAGATAACATTTCCGCTGCAGTGGAGCTCACTCTGTGCCAGTTTGAGAGGACCACAGCAGTAGGGAAGTTGGAAATTTGGCATTGTACATTCACAACTCCTGGTGATCCATCACAAACATAATCTCAAATTTTTTCCACCTTCTAATTTGTTTATCTGGCTGTGGTGTAAACTTTTTGAATTATTTACTGTAGCTCTGAAGGTGCTAAGTAAATGTTAATCCGAGCTTAAACCATGCAAAAATTAAACCTGTCATGCCATAATTCGGCAAATTTATTAAGGTTCAGACCAGAGACTGCAATGTATCAGACTAGGTTTACTGTAACATTCCAGGTGCATACGAGGGTACAGCGGCTCCATGCTTTGTAAGATCAGATAGTTCTGTAGAGCTGATAACTGACTGCACACCTCTGATGTTCTGGACCAAACCAGAACCATTCAGGTTTGGACCTTAGAGGTTTTCTCTGAGTATACAGAGTGGGAAATGTTTAAAGAAAATGATGATCTAGAAGAACAGACATATTTTTGCCTTATAGCATATTCAGCTTTATTGCTCTACTCATGAAGACAATCATGTCCTAACCAGGAGCAATGGGAAGACAGCACGACCCCCTAATAAACACAGCATACCCTGGCCTGTGGCAGGCTTAGAAAGAACTGAATAACATCATCTTTCCTTTTTTGTGGGTCCCTTCTTCTTTATCCCCTGGTTCTCTGTTATAAATAAAAAAATATATATACCGTATTTTAGCTTTATTGAAGTCTTATGGTATGGAGTGTTGTTCATGAGGGTTTTTAGTATTAACCCTCATTAGTATTAGTATTGTGTGTAGTATTGAGGATTTACTGATACACATACACAGGATATCGGTAATTCCTCATTCTCCCCTTCTTGCACCCTCTTATTTAAATCCAATCCTAATGAAATTCTTAGATCAGCTTATTTCCACTTTTTCTCCATAAAATGTCCTCCCTTCAGTCCCTCCCCATTTCTGTCATTCATAGATTTGCTATTGTAAGCCTCTTCTCTGGGTCTCCCTGAGAAATCTCCCAATAATCGTCCAATGCTTCAGATCTCTGTTGCCTGTATCATTACTCCAACTCCCTTCTTCTAACACCTCACCTCTATTTTACAAAAGTTAAACTTGCTTCTCACTCAAACTCAGAATCCACTCTGAGTTGTTCCTCTTTACCTTTAAGGTCATCCACAACCCTTTCTCTCTTTATTGGCCCAGATTTCTCTTCACATTCACATGCCCTCTTCCTCTCTAAGGTCTTGTTCTTGAACTTGCCTATTCTCCTCAGCACCGTTGGGGATAGAGCTTTCTCTTATTCTAACCCTGGTCTACAATCAGCTACCCACTGACAGGTGCAAGGCTATCTTCCTCCACCAATTTAAAAACAACCTGAAAAATCTAAACTGTATATTACCTGTAATATTTATTTTTTGTCCTAAATTTCCTGTATATTCTTGATTTTTGTTTCATTATTTTCTTTTTAATTTCTCATGTAGATTATTCTTAAAGGTTTTGGAAGTTTTTCTTTTAATAAAATGCATTTTTATTATTATAGGGCAACTGCAAACTGTAATTATATTTTTTGTGTTTTTCCGTAGTTTTATTTTGAATGCAATTATTTATATTAACAGTTTCTTTATCTTTCTTCCTCATTTAAATTATATTCCCAAAAATATTTTTTGCATGCTTATATTTCAACATTTCTACAATAACATGTTTTTATGTTTCATCTTCCCACAGTGGTCACAGTTCCCTGTGTTATATTAGCATTAGTTTGCTGAAGAACAACCCTTTCTGTCACATAGTAGCAACTATTTAACAGGAATTACTTGGTGTTGTGACATGGCATTTGGGGAGGGGGTACAAAGATTTCAGGGTGTACAGTACCCTTTGCATCCTGCAACCCAGTGTGAGAGTGTGGCATGGGAACTGCATAGACAGGACTTAGTCTCAGGTGGTGAGGACAGCTAGGGGATGGTGCGATGCCTTTTACCAGATCTTGAATGAATGATTCAGTAAAGTAAGGCTTTCCCCAGATCTCACTTATCCTGCCAATACTTTGTTTGTGTTACTTCCATTAGGGAAACCATTCAGCATTATCAAAACAAAGACAAATGGACTTAGAACAAGCAGTTAAACATATCGTTGGCTATCAATGGGAGTACCCAGTTGTCCACAAACAACAAAAAAGTGTCAAAACTTTAAATGTTTACTAAGATCTTGCAATAATTTATTAAAACCTGAAAAATATATTTAAGATATTTGAATGCTTATTATATGGGCCATTCCAAAAAATTGGTGCAAAGTCAGAGATGGAAACATTTTGAAAAAAAATTTGTCTTTTCCCCAAAACTTTTTATATTTGTAAGCCTTATAATATCCAAGATACACATTTCAAGAAATTATTCAGATCATCATCTACCTTATAAATAAATGAATGGAAATTCAAAATATTATATACTGTATATTGTAGCATTTTAAACAATGTTAAGCGCGATTTATCAGAATAATTTTATTTAAAATCGTGTTTATCTTTGATAAAGGCATACATTTGTTCACAATGATTACAAACTTAAGGATTAATTAGTTTTAATACAGACTGAACAAACAAAATTACGATATCTTAGCTGATGATTTGATATACCTTTTTTTAACAAAATATTTCATGTTTCAGCAGTAACAATAATTAGGGGGGCCACATGCCGAAGGCATGGCCCACCTACTACTATTGCACATATTTATTCCGCGTATTATTAGGGGGGCCACATGCCGAAGGCATGGCCCACCTACTACTATTGCACATATTTATTCTGCGTATTATTAGGGGGGCCACATGCCGAAGGCATGGCCCACCTACTACTATTGCACATATTTATTAGGGGGGCCACATGCCGAAGGCATGGCCCACCTACTACTATTGCACATATTTATTCTGCGTATTATTAGGGGGGCCACATGCCGAAGGCATGGCCCACCTATTACTATTGCACATATTTATTCTGCGTATTATTATTATTAGGGGGGCCACATGCCGAAGGCATGGCCCACCTATTACTATTGCACATATTTATTCCGCGTATTATTAGGGGGGCCACATGCCGAAGGCACGGCCCACCTACTACTATTGCACATATTTATTCCGCGTATTATTAGGGGGTTTCAATCAAGCGCAAACACAGCTATGGAGGATAAAAAGTGCCAAAATTAAATAAATAAATAACTACAGCATTAAATAAATAATTAAATGTGTCAATAATTAATTGAATGTGGAATTAAATAAATAAATGTGTCATTCATTAATTAAAACCACATCACTAATATAAAGTGCCTCAATTAAATAAATAAATACAGCGATAAACAATTAAATGTGTAATTCATTAAATAAGGGATTAAATATCTAAATGTGTCATAATTTAATAAAATACGTCTTCATTTCATTAAAAAAATATAATTATTTCAGTGTGCATTTAATTATTTCATGGTCCTGTGTCGCAGTGCATCCAAACCATTAAAAGAATCTGTCAAACTCACCCATCAAAGTTAGGGGGCGGCTATCTAACACCTGATTGGTCGACTGCACATTAAGGCGAAGCAAATCGATTACAGAGACTGTGATCCACAGGTTGTGGACATACTCTGATACAGTAGGTGGCGACTCGATTCGCGTTAACCCCGCCCCCTAACTTTGATGGGTGTGTTTGACAGATTCTTTTAATGGTTTGGATGCACTGCGACACAGGACCATGAAATAATTAAATGCACACTGAAATAATTATATATATTTTTTTTTATAAAATGAAGACGTATTTTATTAAATTAATGACACGTTTATATATTTAATTCCTTATTTATTTAATGAATTACACATTTAATTAATTGTTTATCACTATCTATTTAATTGTGGCACTTTATATTGGTGACGTGGTTTTATTTAATGAATGACAAATTTATTTAATTCCACATTTAATTAATTATTGACACATTTAATTAGGGGGGCCACATGCCGAAGGCATGGCCCACCTATTACTATTGCACATATTTATTCCGCGTATTATTATTATAGCTTATAGTTCTCCTCGTCCCCTAAAACTTCGGCGCGTAACTAGTCCCGCACGGTTTGTCGGATCGGGCCCAGAGTTGGCACACGCGTCGGGACCAATGGTGCGATGCGTGCTTGTATAAAACTTTCTCATTAGTCCGAAGGTTCGCGAATTATTAGCGAAAACGTCGCAAAAAATCCCATAGGAAATGAATGGGGAGAGGTAAAAAAAAAGCATAAAAAACAGCGCTTCACTGTGTCGGCATACATTCACTTAGAAAAACAGTTTAAAGCTCAGTTTGTAGATAAATCCTTCCTCTGCATAAAACTGAAGACGGCATGTTGATAACTGCTACGGTTTTTGTATAATCAGACCTCAAGCGCCACAAAGTTTTAGCAAAATCCACCCTTCTAGAGTGGAGAGACTGAAAAGCTAGAGTGTGAGGCAGCCGTTTTTTTAAGACCAAAAAACATTTTAAACTCGCCCTCACGGCCACATATTTATAGCTAGGGTCACCATTTTTGGTCAGTTTGTAGACTGAAACCTCTGGACCCGCACAATGTCTTCGGAATTACGGTAGGATTAATACTTTTCCTTAAAAACCCTCCAGACCGACCTAAAGTTGATCAAAATCAGAGCCGTTTTTCATTGATTTTGGAGCAGAAGAGGGGAGAAAAACGATTGACAGTATGTGTTTTAAACTCGTCATAAATATTGTTCTGAAAGACACACATACACCAAAGTTGGCATAGTTGGAGTTGAAGGATTGCTGACGCTCACGGTGAAGAAATTTTCTGAATAACTCATACGGTTTTTGCTCAGCAGTCGTTTGTTCGGAGGACATTTTAAGCACCAGAAAGCTGGGTGACTGACCTGCTGCAGCTAGCTCAATTAGAAACTCAGCTGTGATGAAACGTTTTTTCTTTTTCTTTCTCTTCCCATTCAGGTTGTAGATGACCTACAGCCATGAAAGTTACTCCAATTGAAGACAAGATATAGCTGTCGCTTAGATAAAAAGAATTTTTCAGATATCATTTATGGTTTTTACTCAGCAGTCGTTTGTTCGGAGGGGTGCTTTAGCAGCTTAAAGGTGAGTGAGAGTGAGGTCCTGCAGTTAAAACAAAGGGAGGAGCAGGTGGGATCAGCCATTTTGTTTGTGCTTCGTTTTGGGTTGTGAAAGACCTACAGACATGAAAGTTACCCCAGTCTGAGACAAAGGATAGATGTTGCTTTCACTGAAAGAATTTTTCAGATACCTTTTATGGTTTTTGCTCAGCAGTCGTTTGTTTGGAGGGTAAGCACCTGGAAGCTAGCTGACAGTTAGCTTCTGCAGCAGCCTGCTACAGTGCAGCTGCTGAACTCTTAGAGTGAGGCAGCCATTTTTTTTAAGATAAAACATTTTGTTCTTGCCTCACGGCCACATATTTGGAGCTACAGTCACCATTTTTGGTCAGTTTGTAGGCTGAAACCTCTGGACTCACACAATGTCTTCGGAATTACGGTAGGATTAATACTTTTCCTTAAAAACCCTCCAGACCGACCTAAAGTCGATCAAAATCAGAGCCGTTTTTCATTGGTTTTGGAGCAGCAGTGGGGAGAAAAACGAATGACATTATGTGTTTTCAACTCGTCATAAATATTTTTCTGAATGACACACATACACCAAAGTTGGCATAGTTGGAGTCGAAGGATTGCTGATGCTCACGGTGAAGAAATCTTTTGAATAACTCATACGGTTTTTGCTCAGCAGTCGTTTGTTCGGAGCTGTTCCTCCCATTCAAAAAAGCCTGAGAGCTAAGGAACGATAGTGCTGCGCTTTTCTCTCTGTCACTGACAGGCTCGTTAAGCGTTGTCAAGGTAACCGTGCTTCAAACAGATTTTACCTCTGCTGTTTTAAACAGCACATATTAATCTAATGGAGGGTGAAAGCACTGATTTAACATTGGGAAATGGATACTATATGACTGCTGTCCATGACACTTCCCTTGCCACTCAACACTGATAGACTTTCAAAATAAGACTCCAGGGACCCTACAAAATAAAAGCCTCTATATTTTTTACATATATTTATTGCCCTATATGGCTCAACATTATGACCCAAACTCAACCCCATTTTAGAGAATAGACTCTAGGAGACTGTTTAAAACACACCCTATGGCAAATTTCAAAATAAAAGCCTCCCATTTCATCTTCATCTACTGCCCTAATAACATGGAAAAAAGAGTGATTTAACGATTGGAAAGTCATCAACTATCATTGCTGGGTCTGAACATTTTCTCTAAACACAACTCTGTTGGACTTTCAAAATAAGACTCCAGGGACCCTACAAAATAAAAGCCTCTAGATTATACTAATGCAATAATTGATGCAAATGGCTCAACATTATGACCCAAACTCTTTCAGGTTGTTTTTATTAGACTCTAGTGACCTTTTCAAAAACACACCCCAGAGCAAATTTCACAATAAAAGTCTCCCATTTACTCTGTAATACAGCAGCTATTCACCTAATAACATGGAAAACCAGTGATTTAACATTTGGAAATGGATTCTATATCACTGCTGGGCATGACCCATCTTTTGATGCACATCCATGATAGACTTTCAAAATAAGACTACAGGGACTCTACAGAATAAAAGCCTCTTCCTTATACACACTCATACATTCTGGCATATTGCTCATAGCCATTTTTAATTTCATCACTGCAATGGCTCTGAGCATGCGGGCGGAGCCCGCCATTGGTGATTTCATCACTGCAATGGCTATTAGAAGGCGGGCGAAGCCCGCCAATGGTGATTTCATCACTGCAATGGCTCTTAGCAGGCGGGCGGAGCCCGCCATTGGTGATTTTTTTCATCGCTGCAAGGGCACCTAGCATGCGGGCAGCGCCCGCCAACTGCACTTTACCCACTGCGGTTCAATATGGACAACCCATATTACCCTTGTGCATCATATGCTGTGCACGTCTATTTCCCAGATTTCAGCACAAGTGGCACACAGCTCTCTTTGCCCATGAACTAGCCCTCTTTCCTTCCCTCAGCAGCCCTCAAAGGCGTAAGCAGTTGGTCTGGGGAGCCCCAATGTCACTTGCCAGGGCCGTATTGGCACAGTTACCCAGACGGGCAGTAGGTGGCCCCCCTCAAAATTTCTTTAGAAATTTTCTGGTTATTTATTTAATGCTGTATTTATTTAATTTTGGCACTTTTTATCCTCCATACACAGCCTTACTGAAGAGCATAAAGAAAGAAAGACTAAACAGCCAGCATTGTGTTCAATGAAATCACAGCACAAGATGAAATGATCTTGAGTAAGGATACAACAAAAAAAAATTAAGCTACCACTTAGCCATATTAAAATAAAAAAAATAAAAAATCAGCCCTTTAGCTTGTTAAATGACAAAATACTCAAGGTCAGAGGCATTAAAATGCACATTATGACAAAATTAAGCAGTTAATTAGCAGTTTGGGTTAACAGAAATTAAATAAGAGCTAAACAGCCATCTTTGAGCTTCATAGACCCCAAGCTGTGACGCAGCAACATTTAGTTAGCACCCGAGTTAGCTAGCAGCCGAGTGCCTGTGTCTTAGCAAATATGAAGCTAAGACACACCAATGTCGACCAAAATCATAGTTCTTAAAAGATAAATGTTGTAAAAATATCATCTGTGTATATTAAAGAACGTAATGAAAGTAATTATGGATAGTAGTGGCTCTTAAATGTAATAGAATAAATGCTAGGATGCTAAGCTAACAGCAGGCTAACAGCAGCTTCTTCAAAGGACAGAAAAACGGACTAAAGTCCAAATTAATGCAGGTACATGCAAGCTTTAGGCAATAAACAATCATTCCATCATTCCCTAACATATAATGTTACTCAGAACCATAAGGAAACCGAAGAAAATATCTTTTTAATCAAGACAGAGCAAAACCACAGCTTACCTCAACAAAGCCGAAACTGTTAACTGCGCAATTGCAAGCGGTGCGCGGGTCACTCCTCTGGCGAGACTTCACACAGCCAATCAGCTGCCAGGTTAGCTGCTGACAACCAATCACATCTCTGATTGATGATCTGACAGGCTGCTATTGCCAGGGCAGATTAGAATATCAGATCACAGCTGCTGCAAAGCTTCAGAACGGCCGAGCATGTCCGCCATCTTAGATTTTTTCCTTTGTTAAACTAAGAAGGGGAAAAAAATAATAATAATAAAAAAAAACAGTTTAAAGTTCATGTTCATCAAAAAAAAATGAATAAAATATAATAAAAAAATGAGTTTCATGAATCCGTTTTTGCAGTCTGTTTAAAGTTCATGTCCATCATTAAAAAAAATAAATAAAAAGCTATAATAAAATAAAGTAAATAAAAAATCGAATGAACTTCATAAATCAGTTTTTTTCCAAACAGTTTAAAGTTCATGTTCATCATTAATACTCACAACAGCTATATGTTAGAAACAACAGGAAGGGACTAAAACCTTTAAAACTCTTATAGTGATTAATGTCAAAGATTATGTGCAACGCTTCGGTGCGGCCGCCATTTTGTATGTCCGCCATGTTGGATGTATTCCTTTGTTAAAGCAAGAAGGGGGGGAATAGAATGAGCATCATAAATCCGGGTTTTCCAAACGGTTTGAAGTTCATGTATATTAATGATCCCCACAAAAGGTATATACTAGAGACAACAGGGATTAAGAAAAAGCGCTTTAACAGTAAATCAATCTAAAACATTATGCTGCAATGCTTAGGAGCGGCCGCCATTTTGAATGTTCACCATCTTGGGGGAGTGTTATTTTAAAAGTCTATCAGGGTTGAATGTCAAGGTAAGGGGCAATGTTTCCTCCCTCCATTAGATTAATATGTGCTGTTTAAAGTGGCAGAGGAGCCATTGCAGTGATGAAATCACCATTGGCGGGCTCCGCCCGCCTGCTAAGAGCCATTGCAGTGATGTAATCACCATTGGCGGGCTCCGCCCGCCTGCTAAGAGCCATTGCAGTGATGAAATCACCATTGGCGGGCTCCGCCCGCCTGCTCAGAGCCATTGCAGTGATGAAATCACCAATGGCGGGCTCCGCCCGCATGCTCAGAGCCATTGCAGTGATGAAATCACCAATGGCGGGCTCCGCCCGCATGCTCAGAGCCATTGCAGTGATGAAATCACCATTGGCGGGCTCCGCCCGCATGCTCAGAGCCATTGCAGTGATGAAATCACCAATGGCGGGCTCCGCCCGCATGCTCAGAGCCATTGCAGTGATGAAATCACCAATGGCGGGCTCCGCCCGCCTGCTAAGAGCCATTGCAGTGATGAAATCACCAATGGCGGGCTCCGCCCGCCTGCTAAGAGCCATTGCAGTGATGAAATCAGCAATGGCGGGCTCCGCCCGCATGCTCAGAGCCATTGCAGTGATGAAATCAGCAATGGCGGGCTCCGCCCGCATGCTCAGAGCCATTGCAGTGATGAAATCAGCAATGGCGGGCTCCGCCCGCATGCTGAGAGCCATTGCAGTGATGAAATCAGCAATGGTGGGCTCCGCCCGCATGCTGAGAGCCATTGCAGTGATGAAATCAGCAATGGCGGGCTCCGCCCGCATGCTGAGAGCCATTACAGTGATGAAATCAGCAATGGCGGGCTCTGCCCGCCTGCTGAGAGCCATTACAGTGATGAAATCAGCAATGGCGGGCTCTGCCCGCCTGCTGAGGAGCCATTGCAGTGATGAAATTACCCTTGGCGGGCTCCCCCGCCCGTTAGAGTCTTGCAGAGATGAAATCAACAAGGGGGGCTCCGCCCGCCGTAAGAGCCATTTCTACCCGTGAG